>NC_090451.1:673560061-674810061 GCF_031143425.1 Pleurodeles waltl | reverse complement strand
CACAGTGTCCTCATGACTATTAATAGAATACAGGTTTTCAGAGTGCTAAATCCATACCCTTGACTGTATCAACTGGTCAGTTGGAATACCACTGTCTGAGGTACCATGAGCAATATTGCACAGAAATGAGATGCTGATGCCTTTTGTGTGCTTCTAATAGAACTGCCCAGTTTGCCTCATTCCAATTCCATTTGCTTGTATACCAAAGCAATGTCATGTTTCTTTTATATGGAAAAATCCTTGCAACTGTTAAAAACAATGGATTTCTAAAATTGGAATATCATGGCTGGAGCAACCAGTGTAGAAAGCTAGATAAATATTAAAGATAGTATCAGTTTTTAATAAAATGTTAGGATTTGCTATCACTATAGGCCTTTTTAGTGAGCTTCGATTGTTCCCTGAAATGGGTTCAATATGGAGTGAACTGGAAGGGACTAAACGATATTGGATTAACTCTGAGCATGCTGTCAAATGTTTAGTCACTGTCCACTTTAGGCAATACTTTGAAATTAAGGAACTTATCCCAGAAGGAGATATCTAGAATAATGTAATTAATTCTAGTCAGTACATATTGACTCATATTAATGATTTACCCAGGATGAGGTCTGGTTTTTGCAATCAAGTGCTCTTCAGCGATAATCATTGTACATGTTCATCAGTTACATTGCAATGCAAAATGATTTATAGTGTCCATGTTCTCTGTTCTCATTGATATATGTTCTGTTTTCTGTTCAGTTTTCTCCGTATTACTTTTCCCAAGCAGATGCTCTTTTGTATTCAAAGCAGGTCTCAATAAAATAATGTAACATTTTGGCAAAAATATACAGGTGAATAATCCAGCACTGGAAGAGATAATCCCAAAAACCTCCACTGCCACCATGTATTTCCCCTGAGTGCTCAGATATCCTGGAACAAAAGACAGCCATACACTAAGGAAAATGAGCATGCTGAATGTAATCCACTTGGCTTCATTGAAGCTGCTGGGCAACTTTCGAGCCAGGAAGGCCACCAAGAAGCTAACACATGCCAAAAGTCCCATGTATCCCAGCATGCACCACAGAGCAGCCTTTGAACATTCATTGCACTGTAGGATGATGGTCCCAATCCTGACTTTCAAGTTCTTCTCTGGGTAAGGAGGACAGATAAGCAGCCACATGGCACAGATGAGGAATTGACTAAGTGTGCACAGTGAGACAGTAGCCATCGGGACCTGAGGACCCAGCCACTTTCTCATGTTACTGCCAGGCTTTGTTGCGTTGAAGGCGATGACCACCATGATGGTTTTAGCTAATATGCAAGACACACAAAGGGCAAATATTATCCCAAAGGAAGGCTGTCGGAGTAAACATGTTAATGGCTGAGGTTCTCCAATAAAGAAAATGGAGCAAAGAAAACTCAGTGCGAGGGCACCCAGGAAAATATAAGTCACTTTTCGATTATTTGCTTTCACAACTGGAGTATCTTGGTATTTAATAAAAATACATAAAGTAGTCATTGTGGTCATAGAGCAAGCTATCCCAGAAGCAGCCAGGATAGACCCTAGAGGCTCCCAATAAGAAAGATATTCAATTCTCTTCGGGACACATTCACTTCGCTCCTCATTGGACCACTTGTCATCTGGACAACTTCCACAGTTGCTGGAGTCTGAAAAGGATAGAAAGAGTTTTGTAAAACCGAAAATTGTATCATTTCAAGGCATTCAAACAAAGCCAACAAACATTACATTCAGGTAAAACAAATGATAGGAGATATAGAATTTATTATGCTAGTATATACTCTCTTTACTTGTGACAATGAAGAGTCAATTCAGAGCCACACTCAACATATGGAAAAGCTGACATTTTGACCACTAAGCACCTATTTTGTTTTTGCCATGGCTTGGTCAGAATTAGGGCGATAAATTAGTCTAATATAATTAAACAAGTCAACTATTTTAAGACAAATTAGTTTGAACACTAAAATTCAGTTGCTTTATGGTCTAACTTCAACATCATCTTTCCTCATATTTCTCTGGAGTCTTTGCACAGCTTAGTCGGATATATAAATAGATAAATTACTCTAAAGGTGTGAATTATACGCTTGCATTAAACAATTTAATTGATATTCCGGCTATCAGTAGGGAAAAACCTTTTAAAGGTTGTATAAAGAGTTTGTTATACATTATTCAGATTGTTCTGTTGATGAGTCAGACTCATGAGGAGACTATTCTACTGAAGAATAGGTGAAACACCTCAGAATAGTAGACATCTTTTTGTTGGGGAGTCCATCTTTATGAGTGGAAAGAGAAGAC
The DNA here is from genome assembly GCF_031143425.1 of Pleurodeles waltl. NCBI lineage: Eukaryota > Metazoa > Chordata > Amphibia > Caudata > Salamandridae > Pleurodeles > Pleurodeles waltl. Next base: position 674,807,771 of record NC_090451.1, on the reverse strand, counting down.
CTAGGGCTGATTCACGCCATACTAACTTTGACTCTTTACAAGACATGAGTGATTCTAGCACAGGATTCAAAATGGGGAGCATGTTCTCTTCTAGCTCCAAACCTCTGGTTAGAGCTCTTGTATATACAAACATATTATATCTACATGTGCACAAGCTAAATCTAGGTAGGGCAATTCAACATGCATGTGTGGCTTGATTAAAAACTTTTTAAAAAATCTGTTTTCCCCTATTAAACCATTCTGTTTACCTATTTTGGAAGATCACTTGGATGAAATGGGAAAGTTGCAACATTTTAAGTATTCCATTGCTGCTGTGCTACAGTGAATTAATGATAAATTATCCTGTCTGGAGCTCGGAATATGTGTATTTGACAAGAATCATTCTTAAGTAGACACTATGGAGGTCAAAATTGGAAAAATGAATGGCAAAATTGAAGCTTTGAAAAATCAGTGTGAGGATTTTGAGAACACAAACAGTAGAAATATTTTAAAATTGTATGACCTTCATGATGATACAGAAGGATTTATTATGGTTGGCTTTCTTAAGAAATATTTTCCTAAATTATTAGGCTTGCATGAAACTATTCATTTAAACATATTGAGGGTTCATCATTTGGGATAAAAATGTAAAAAAAATGTTATCATACTTTTCTGTGAGTTCACTGGCTTAATGAAGATAGTCACTGCCACACCTGAAAGGAAATAACTATTGTGATCTGGTCTCAAAGTTTCTTTTGATCAAGTTGTGACTAGACTGACTGCTAAAAGCAGGAAAGAATTTTTAGGCACAGGACCTGCACTGAAATCACTTAAATCTAGATATTGTCTTCTCCATCTGTTTAAATTCACATACAAAGAGAGGTCTACCACATATGATGACCCTAGAAATGTGAGATTGCTTATTCAGAGCTGATAGAAAGATGAAATGGATACTTCAAAATCTGGCCCTTGAATTATTATTTCCTGTTTATCTTATAGTTTTCATTTCATAATTGTTATTTTAATGTATTATGTATTATGCTCCTTTTATGGTTTGCTGAATATTTGGTTGGTATTATCTTCTCTAGTATTACTTCTACGTTTTTCTCCCCACAAGTTTATTTTCTCTGTCAAAGTCTTCATATTTTTTTTAATCTCCATTTTTGTGGATTTTCAGATTTTTTCCCCCTGAGGCCAATGGAGGTGAGATGTGCTTTGTCGAATTTATGATGTTCATCATTTCTTTTTTATTTTTACTTATGATAATTTACTGTGCGGTTGTTTATGTGTTGTTACTTACTATCTGTTAGGTAAGATTAGTTGCTTTTTCCTTTTCTTGGTACTAGCTTTGTTTTTCTATGGCCTTTCTCTGGTTTCTAGTCCATACTTTATATTCCTATGTCCATTGTTTCTATCTGGTGTGTTTATTTGATGTATTGTTCTCCTCATTTGAAAGTTCTAAATGTATGGTGTTCTTCTAACTATCACAGTTGATTTTTATTTCCTGAAATATGTGCATGTGTAATCTTATAAAACATTAGAGAGTCTTAGTTTATAAATCACAGCTAAAAATGGATACTCTTCTTTTATATGAGAAAAACTGCATGAATAAGCAGGTTTTAAACTTGAAGTGTTTGGAGTGGGTGTGATTTCTGCACTCCTGGTGGATAGCAAAAAAGACAACACAATTGTTTTATTAAAAAATCCTTAAAAGTTGGAATCCTGTCAGAAAAACAAGTTAATGAAGTCAGATGACGTTTTTGTGAGATTAATGATATCCTGCTATATTTTTTAATGTATGTGACTCTACGTGTGACATTATCGATTTTGGGAAAGATATTGGTAGAGAGTTACTGAATATTCTGAAGATAATACTATGGGGGGAGATTTCAATCAAATGTTTGCCTACTTCCTAGACAGAGGTTCAAAGGCTTGCTTTGTAACAAGTAGAATTCTGAAATACTTAAGAAGATGTATTTCACCAAGGGCTCTATTAGATACTTGCACAATCCTGATATGCAAAAATATATCTTTTCTCCTACCAAATATGGCTCACATTCACGCATTGACTATTTGCATCTTGAAATGTATGTAAAAATGTGCATAATTCAGAAATGGAGGCTGTATTAATTTTAGTTCAGGCCCTAGTAATTTCATACTTCTATTTTCCATTCAGTAGGAATGGGCACAAAACATTTAATACTACCATCCTTTAAGATATATGCTTTATTCTAAAATTTTGACATTTTGCCACAGATTTCTTTTCTTTTTGACAAAGTGGCAGATTCTGTTTTCCAGTCATGTGGTAAGGTTTTGAGGCTGCTTCGGGGGATTTAAATATTTATTTTGTTTTTAAGAAGAAAAAAATGCAGAAAGAGAATCCTCTAGGATCCTCTAAATGCTAGAATAATTATATTATATTCCATGTCTAAATTGTTATTAATGATCTTTTTAATATTAATATAATAACTAATCTTTTGAAAGTGTTTGTGGATACTTATTTATTTAGGGTCAATTTCCATAACTATGGCAGATGAAAACCGTCAGGGAAAATACTAGTAAATTACCTAAAAGGCTAAAAAAGAAAAATATCACTATTAAGGCTATTATTGTTGGCAATGGGAATGCGTTGCCTTCATATTATGATATATCTGAATATTTAATGAAATGCTATTTGAAACAATATTCCACTAGTGAAGAGCCTTCATTATTTGATTTTAAGATCTTTTTCAATAATATGGAAAATGGAAAAACAAATAAATTTGATATGTCTGTATTAGAATATATTACATATAGGACCAGATGGATTGGATTACATAAAGAGTTAATCAGAATGATCTCACATTTGTTCTTTGAGTTGTATAACTATGCTTTAGTTCGCAATATATCTGAGCACACTATCCTGGAAACTATGATTTGTCTAATAGCCATTAAAGATAAGGATGGCCCAAAATGCAGTAACTACAGAACAATATCATTAGTCAATTTAGATGGTAAAATATTTGTTAAATTAGTAGCCTTATGATTATACATTTTCTCTTTGACTTAACTGGTTTGAAGCAAACTAGCTTTGTTAAGGAGAGGCTTATAGCTGACAGTTCCAGAACGTTTTATATTAGTTTAAGTAAAATCATCAATTTGAAACAACCAATGGCAGCTATAGGTTAATATAGTGGTATATGTTTAATATTTTAGAATATCATGGAATTGGTACTCACGTTTTTTAGATTGACTCTCTTTCATATCATAATCTAAAATTAGCCATTTTAAATAATGGCATAGTTTCTTTGTTCAATCAAAGGTAATATCACAGGGCATGAATTAGGAGGTAACGAAAGTTGAAGTATTTTCCCGGGTTTTGTGTTAAAAGAGTGTTGACACAACTAAAGTATTAGCACTCAATAAATATTGCCTTAAGTGTTCTTCTGATCCATTTGGCCTAACTTAGGAAATAAATAAAATTAAAGTCATTTGGCTTTCTAACACTTCAAAAAGATCACAATGTATTTGCTATCAAATCAAAAATCTACACTCTGATGAAAAGTGGTGGTCATCATGGGGAATGTTAGAATCTACTTAGGTGATAACGCTACCACTTAATAACATTTCTTTGTCTATGCTTGCCATCAACATTTCTAAATCATATTTTAAATCACTCCTAAATATTCTTTCAAACTTTTTGTGCAGCAATGAATGCCCTACAATATCTTTGTCCACACCTAAAAATAGTAAATCTAATATGAAATTTTCTGCATTGGCTTCCTATGATTTTTTACCTGATGTAAGAGGGTTATATTAACAGGCCACACTACACGTTTTATACTGCAACAGTCAGGCTGCATAAGTGGGCCTGAGGCTGTTTCCCTTTGTCACAACAGTTGATGGTACATTAAGTGCTGCAGTCCACAGGTGTCGTGTAACTTTCATTCCACTGCTGTATTTCAATACCATACAAATGTTAAATAAGCCTGTGAGGGATTAGGCAATTTTCACATGCTTTAGCAGTCACTGAACATGCACTGGGCCAGTGCTCCCAGTGTTTCAGTGTGCAGATTCTAAAAAACAGAAAATAATATAGGGAATGACCATGCAAACAGAGTCATTTCCTCATAGTTTCCCTTGACATCATACTACTTGTCCAGTGGCAGAATTGTTATGGTTTTTAGTATAGCACAAAATATTGTTAATGCGAAAGTTCATAAATAATCATAAACTTTAAAGATTGCTTTGCATTTCAGTATTGATTATATTAGCATTTACAATTCATGTTGATTGTAACATTCTATTTGATTCATTAAAACTTGATTGTATTACAGTTGTGTAAATCAGCATTTATTACATTGCTTTTATATTTAGCTTTGATCCTTTTCATATTTCATATTTCTTTTTCCTGCTTCTTTCTTTCACTGCTTAAAATAAGATTAAATAGAAGCTAGTTTACCCCTGTTTTTGCTGACACCTTGTTGAGAACAAAGATTTTACGTACCTCTATTTTATTATATTGGTTTGCATTAGTGTTTTCACCTAATTTTAGATGTTCTTTAAATATGTCTTTAGATATATGCACATCTATGTATCTTTTAAAGTTTTTTTTTTGTTTATCTCTGGCTGCTTCAAAGGTTTGGCAATATTTAAATTCCAATAGTGCCTACTTAAGCTTGGCTCTAGTCTTGAAAGACAATTCTGCATTGGCAACAGCTGGATTTTCAGCTGTATATTCAGCTATAATCCATTAACATTTTTTCATAGTCTTCAATTGATGGAGACATGCCTATTCATTACCATTAGAGTCACTCCAAAGACCTGAGACTCTTAATTTAGGATTAAGTATCACAGAAACCACCATTTTCCACCCTTTGATGGCTCAGTCAGCTCTCAGATCCTTCTAAAACCAAGATTAATAACAAAAATATAAATGTTCTAAAGATCTTATCAGCTTTGTTACTTAACCATTTGAAATAGAAGGAGTTGTCCTCTGAAATAGTTACACAGCATCACAATACTGAACAAGTGATGCAGCAGCTTTTGCTTCAAGTATCATTCAATAAATAAATGGAGTTGCTCTACCTGTCTCATTAGAAATTTCCCCAACAGCACAGGAGATGCAGTCAAAGCAGCAGGAAGGCCGGCCTTTCTGAAGAGCTTTCCTAAAACCCAGGTTGCAGCTCTCACTGCATACAGAGCATGGAACCTAGAGGAGGTAATGAGAATTAATATTTTAAAACATTAACAATCTATGTAATCAGCTGTATTTGTTCACTAGCTTAGTAATAATAAAATAATATTGAATGAGAATTATTGATGTAGCTGTGAATGATGATTTAGAAAAAAAGTTCTATCTTGCACAGTGCCGGTATGAATGACACAATTTTTGGATAGAGGATATTGAAATAGGTAAGTTAAATGCAAACGTCTAATTGTGGAATCAATCACTCCTATCAATCCCCGCCTTTGAAGGATATTTTTGAAAAATGTTAGTATATTTGTTGGAACACATAATACTCATATTGGGTGGTTTTACTTTAAGAAATCCTCTGTTGTTGGCAGATATAAATGTGTTCAAACATTCTACTTAGAAACGTAGCACATGCAATACACTATTGTGGTTAGGTGAGGCCAAACAAATATTTATTTAAAATAAATAGTAAGAAAGTATGTAAAATATGTGTACCATCACCTCACTCATACTGACTAACATTTCAGTAACCAACACAGCAAAGTCTCCATCTCTAAGATCTACTCTTATTCCTTTATATACTTCATATCACCCTCTAAATTCTGCCATCTTCATCAGACATACGCTTTCATCTGTACCTCCTATGCCAAGTCCCTTAAGCACTAATGCCCTTTCTCCCTTCTTCCTGCTTCCACTGGTCCCCAGAGGGTCTCACTACCTCTCTTTTGATTGTAGGAACCTGAAATATATAGCAAGGCAAAAACCTCTGCTCCCACCCACCATCCTTTCTAATCAGCTCGAAATGATCAAGAGTAAGCCAATGTCACACCCACTTCTCCAATAGTCTTAAATAATTATATATAACACCTTTCTTCTTACTCCTTATACCATTATTCTCTTGCCCTCTAAGGTTTTGCTTGCCATGTCATAACCCAGTCAAATCTCTTCCCAACTTGAACTCGCCCTTTCCCTCCTCTTTATTGCACATGTGACTGCACCTATAGTTACTCACAAACCAAACTGATCTTTTGCCTTCATATAATTTATATAACAAAGGCAATACATAATACACTAGTTGATCAAAGTACAGAACTGGTCTTAACACTTAAAACTGAGTTGGGGACGTTGTAACCCTCATTATTTGAGACGTTCAACAAGGCTGCTATACTTTGCTTCAGATTTGAATTAAAAAGGGTAGAACGAACTAACTTTCTCCACAAGTCCTCGTTATAATTTCTCATCTTAATTTCTTATCTTCCACCAAAGTAAGAATGCAAGTTATCCCCACAATAGTCTCCCTCCTTCTTTCTAGTCTGCAGAGCCTCTACATCTCATTCAGCTTCCAGAACTGTATTCTGAAATTATATTATGCTATATTAATTGTTCTCAATTGTTGATAATATTTTACAGCTTCACTGTTTGTTATGGACTTCCAGATCATGACCCTGAAAATCAGTTGAGCACACCTTGGAATATTTTGACTTTCACCATCATGTGTTCAATGCTAGACAATAGGCTGATAATTCCCTGGATTCTGTCCCATCCGTTCTTCAAGTCATTGAAATGCATAAGCTGCGGTGGCCCATATGCCGGTCTCTTTTCTATCAGATGTCTTGGAGAAAAACCCTAACAATCAAAGCTATTGCTGAGATCTATTCATGGCCCTGAACAAATTTATACTTCTACAGTGGGAAAGACTTCATGGGATCTTCAGTTCCCCTAACATATGTGTTCATTTCAATGCAAGTTACAATAACAATCCTCAACCACTTGATCTCACATGTCTTTGAACTACTTATTCTTCTTAAGCTTTAGTAGAGATAGCAGAGCTGCCGCTCTTCCTAACCCCCCCACCCCCAAATGGCTTACCAAAGCACTCAAAGAAATCCTTCCTTAAACATAGGTGGAAGCACAATTCCAGCTCCCGTCAGTATGAACTTAACTTAGCTGCTCTGTTACAAACAATAATAAGAAATGCACAGAAGAGATACAATGATCTCCCTTTTACTAACTGACGGACCATTTACAAATTTTACCTGAACTTCAGAACTGAGCACAATTGATTTAGTCATCTTGCAACAATTTTGCAAATCACTAGTCAATAATTTCATCAGGATAACATTGGAAATTGAATCTCACCAAATAAAAGACTTTGTCAAAAGCACACTCTCCCAAGACTGGCACTCATATGATTTCACATATAGATGTGGCGCAGGAGGGAGTAGACCCACGTTAAACATAATTGAGCTGCATCCTGAGAACTGCTCACGAACCACCAATGGATAAGGTGCTCAAAAGCGGCTGACTTTCTGGGGGACACGAAGTAGGTAGGAAACCTTTTAAAGTCTGATTGGGATTTGAATTTTGCATAGGATTCATACTAAGGTAAGGAATTGCCTTACTTCTGGGATTTTGATTTCAATGGTACTAGCTTTAGAACTGGTTTCTTATGTAACCATTCGCCAGAATCTGTGTGCAGCACGGGAAATCTATGACAGCTTATCTAATTGTAGTAATGTGAAACCCGCAATTCGATGCGTCAAAACAAACCCCTTTGTTAGGTGTAAACATTTCCTTTAAATTTTAATAGGTCAACCCCAAATCACAGTGTATCTATAAATACTGTCCGCCTTTAGTTTTCACACACCATTGTCTATGTAATTCTGTGTGCAGTGTTACTGCACCCATTTCCCCACAAAACATATAATATAAACTATATGATGATGTCATGCAGAGTACATGCTTTTGCAAACGGTACCTCAGTCTGCTTCATGTTCCACTGGATGGCCTTTGCATTGATTGACAGCTCATGTCCTGGGGGTGCCCTGGAATCAAAGCTTCCCACCTTCACACTGCTTAAGGTCCCGTCAGGCTCTTCATGCCAGTTAACCACGTCGTACAAGCCAGGAGGGTCACCATTGACATCAAAGTACATCTCCTCCCCCAGACTGTTCACAAAGTGGACGTCCCTTATGTATCGAAGGAGCTGGAAATGCAAAAGCATATAAGGTCCTCAAGCAGAAACTCACACAAAATTGTGGCCAATCTAAAACAACATTCTCCACCTACACAATGGCCTTTAGGTCTAGATTCCACTACGTCTTGCCTTACTCTTTGTATTTTTTATTTCAAAGCAGGCTTGATACCTTGCTACTTCTGTACAGACATGGGGCCTGATTTAGAGTTTGGGGATGTCAAGTCCGCCACCGTCCAATTCCGTTAAAGCCTATGGAAATCGGAATATGGCAGACAGGATATCCATCAGAACTTGGCATGGTTTATTCCGTCACAACGGTGACGGATATCCCATCCGCTGGGATCTAAATTCTGTAGGCTATAATGGAGTTTAGATTTCGGCAGCCGGGATACCCATTACCGTTGCAGAGTAAACTGTCCACCAAGTTCTAAATCAGGCCCTTAGAATGGCATTTTGAGATGATGAAGACTTGGTTGTTTTCATGGATAATTGATTTTGGTATTTTCCTAGGTACACGTCTAAAAGACTCAAAATGTTAATGATGTTAAAGTTGGCAAAGCCCCAAACTGTACACTTCAGGTAATGAATGCTGCACCATCACCATGGGGAATGTAGCACACATGCTGTACTACGATTCACGTTCACACATCTTGAAAACGATCACCTAACACCTCTCCGCTTTCCTTCCAGCCACAAGCTGTGTCATATTGCGGATCTCTCTCTTTCTTGCTACAATCAAAAACCACTACATGCTTTGTCTCATGCATCTCTGAAAAGTTATTTTCTTAGGTCCATGAAGATGGACAGAGTGGAACATCTATTGCAACTACATGTATGTGTCATATGCTATTTTAAGAAGTGCTAAATAAAGTGACAAATGACATTTTCTTTGCCAGTGACAAACACAACTTTAGTAAAATAGGCCCTACATGGCTCTGAATCAATTCTCAAAGGGGTCATCAAGTGCAAGGTTACGTGGCCGAACCCTTCAAATCCCATTGCAAAATTAGGTTAAAGCAGCTGGGTTTAGGCTCCATCTCTGGGCTTTCTGCATAACTGGGATGAAAGGCCTTTCTAGCAAAGTTGCAGACTGTGCTCCCATCATCCAGAAACACTAACACATCTTTCAGGCACCTATCCATGGAGAATGTTTTCATTACAATTTCTTTCAGTTTGGTATTTGCACATGTCGTCATCCTATCATTTTCTGCTTGCAAGGTGAGTAAAAAAAAGTGGCAGCCAGGATAGTAATTGGAGGATTACCCCCCCCCCCAAATTTAAATCTCGAACTATAATCTATGCTGTGCATTTCAGATAATCAAGCATTTTTTGGTGTTTTTGCGGACTTATGAGCTTTGTCATGATTTCTTAGCAACAAATGATTGGTTACAAAGTTGCAATTTTATACTTACTGGACAATGATCTTTTTAACTATTTTGTGCAAATATATCTGGTTTTAATTAACTGAAAATAAACGTACTTACTAACACATATTGCTATATGTCCACCTTAAAATTAAAGAATGCAGAAAAGTCAGGTAAAATACTCCTTACCCACATACCTGCCATGGTCTGAAATCCCTGAGGTTGGCACACCTGTTATTGATAAAAGGACCACCACCTGGCACACAGGAATGCATTTTGTGTAGTGCATGTGCCACAGCGTACAAGGCATTGTAAATATTGTAGGTGACTCTTTGATCAAACTTGTTGGTATTTTGAAGCTCAAACCCCATGGGTTTCTCTGCTCCTGTGCACCAACGAGTACTGTTAATGACACTAGCTCCAGTTGCCTTGTATCTGCTTTTCCAGTGGCATCCAAAGGTTTCCTCCCAGAACTGTTCAGAAAAGATGTCATTGAGTGACGTGAGAGGATGCACATTTATGAAGAACTCTTGCATCCCTGGCACCGCAACGTCCCTAGTCGCCAACCCCAGGGTACCGGTCATCATGTTGGACTGGTCCTTAGAGAAAATACTGGTGATGGTGGACCAAGCCTCACTAGCAATCCAAATCTTACCAGTAAGATTAACGATGTTCCACAACACTGGTTTCAAGTACGCAAATGCAGAAAAAGCCACAACAACATTAGCAGAGGATGTCTTCACTATATTACTGATCACATTGTGTCTACTGGTAGAAGGAGTGCTTGGGAGAGTCTCGTGGAAAGCAATGCAGACTCCAGATGCCAAGAGGCTCTCTTTCAGGACTTGTGAGCCCAGGACTCCATAGTCATCTTCAGCAGACAGCAATCCCACCCATTTCCAGCCAAAGTGCAGCACCAACTTGACAAGTCCATACGCCTGGTAATGGTCACTGGGGATGGTGCGTAGGAAAGAAGGAAATTGTATCTTATTGCTGAGCAGGGGGGATGAGGCAAAGTAACTCACCTGTAACATCAAATAGATGGACTTAGCTGCTAAGTAACACAAAAATCTTAAATCAACATTACTTGTTTTGGGTATCATGTCCAAGTTAAATATTGACATGCCACTATGTGACCGGAGGCTTTACTTAAATGAAAGCTGTGACTTTTCTTCTAATTGATTTTCAAATGTCATAATGGGTGTGAAATCCATTACTGGTTTACAATTTTGTTGGTAGAGAATCAAATCTGTGGGGAAACCTTGCTTTGTAGCACTAATACTTTACAAAATAAAATATGCACAAGACATAAACCACAAATTCATACTAGGGTTTCAACCCATGCTCACAAATATGCAGGGAGGAGCATAAGTTTGTTATTGTAGTTCATGAAGATAAGCCACACACTCAGGGTAAACACTGTTAAACTCTGGGTGACATATTATAGGTTGAAGGAGATAGTTTACCCAAAGTAGAGGTTAAGAGCTTATTTAGAGCTCAATTTGTTTTTCAGACCCCCCCTTTTTTTTAAGAAAGCCACAGCAAAATGGTAGTTCACTCAGCATTTTCCTTTGCACATTTTGTATCTGCTGTACTGGCAGATGCACTTTCATCAAATAGATCCCCATCAGGCAGGCATGGTTTCTTCAGAATGCCAGGAAGCCCTCCACCACTAAACACAGTCAAGGGTGTTTGTTGATCAAGTGGTCAGATGAGCCACCCACCAAAGAACAACTGATGCCCTGAGGCTAGTTATACCGGTGAAGAATGGAGTGCAACATAGGCACCTACAATCATTGCTCTGCTGTAATAACCAATTAATAGGGACTTCATATTGAGGGTAAGAGAAAAACAGTGTATCCCCAATAGAAGCAGCACAAGTTGCCTAGTGTCTGTTAAGAGATCCAAGAACTTAAGTGAGTCCTGCAAGAGGCGGGACATATAAATGGCGTACATACCTCAATGAGCTGTCCCAATAAGATACAAACTATGCAAAAAGCAACATCTACATTCTCACCTAACCTGTGGCTGCAGGAGATTCCTGAGAGACATCAAGAGAGGCTCAGATTAGATGTGTAAATGCACTGGTGGTATGTGTAAAAAAAATCATTGGAGGTATGTGTGCTGTGTCATTCTGCAAAGGAGCAGTTCCTGGGAATGTCAGAACTGCAAAATGTGGAGGGTCAGTGGGGCACAACCTAAACAGACCCCTGAGTTTGTCATTATTGGTGTTGTTTTAAGGTTTTGAACGGGGCCACCTTCCATTTTGTTTTGGTTTTAATACCATTTTCATCCAACCCACAAATAGACAATTTTAGAGACTTGGAGGATTGTCAGCATTGTTTTCATGATGATTCATAGAAACTTTAGAAAAGCTGTTGTCAAAAGAGTTAATAAGGGGTTAAATGATGAGTTGTTTATTAATGCAATCATTGGACAATTTGAAGAAGATCTGTTGTTGTTGTTCCATTCATTTACTGTTCTCAATTAATCTCTGGGGATTTCTCCCACTATTTGCATGCAATGTTGGTAAAAGTCTCAGAGAGCATATGTACAAAGTAACAGAGTAAATACTCTAGTAAATATGAAAATCCCTAATATGTTATGGAAGCAGGAAAGCCCTGTTATTGATTCAGCGAAGTACTTAAATTCACGAAAATGCATTTTACTTGCCAATTGTAAACGCATTTTTTGGCTTTAAGATGGTCACAGGACTAGCAGGATCCTTAAAGACTACGAAAATGGTTGTTTCTTTCTAGCGAGTTTATAAAGGAGTGGGTTTTCTGCCCCTGTTCAAAAAAGGAGACTTTTAGAAGTACAAAGACTTAGTGGGATTTCTTCTCCTGCTTTTGAAGCTGTGAATACAGTTCCTTGACCTGAGGCGTTCCATAGGAAGCCACTCAGAGTTCCAAGGCAGTAGTGTTACTGGGACAGCATGTGAGATAGATCTGTGTTATTCAAAGGCGTGAGCTACCAATAGCAAAAACAGCCTTCACACTCACTCCTGGCAGGAGTTCCTGCCACAGTTTGGAAGTTTTAAGGAGCTGTTCCTGATTAGGCACTGTCTTTGTTCATTAATGATTTGTTGTGAAGACCTTTGGGAAAATACTAGAAACTAATCCAAAAAGTGATGTTGCCAAGAAAACCAGTGATTTGCTCATTCTGAGCACCATTATAAACCATATTTGTGCTTATATATTTAGTAAAAATACTGCATTCTGAAAATAATTTTTTTGTCAGGAAAATTCGGGTGGAATCTACATTGGGAAAATAAGTCAGAAAAGGGTAGTTCATGCATTCATTGTGGGCACAGACAGGATACCCGCATTCTGACTTCAACAATTTCTAGTGATGTTGTAACACTACAGCTGAAAATGACCACTCGCCCTGGTGTTAGTAATTAACGTTTATAACTACCAACTGCATTTAAATGAAGGACCCCTAATAGCCTTTTTGTAGTTTCAATACTTAGTGGAAATATATTGTTCTAAAACTGTTAGTTTGTGTTCTAAAGTTTTTGTCCTCTCAGGGCTCCTGAGAGGCAGAGAATGAAACATTTGTGCATGTAAAAAATAACAAAGTAAATAAATTAGCAAATTTTAACACTTCTAGTATATTTTGGAAGTATGGGAGCCCTTTTATTCATTCTGCAGAGTTATTCAATGCATAAAAATGCATTTTACTTGCCAAATGTAAAAAAATGTGTTTGATGAGCGCAAGACAGATGGGATCTTTGGAGCCTACGAGGAATGGTTGTTTTATACTAGTGAATATATAAAATAATATATCTTCCTGCACTTGTTCATAAACAGCAGACCTTTGGAAGTACTAGTGCTTGGCAGGGTTTCCTCTCCTACTTTAGAAGCTGTGAAGACAGTTCCTTGAACTGAGGAGTTCAGTAGGAAGCCCAGAGAGTTCCATGACAGCAATGTTGTGTCACTGCATGTGGGTTAGACCTGTGTTCAGAAGGCCATAGCTGTTAATAGTAACAACAGACTTCATACTCACTGCTAGCAGGATTTTGTGCCACAGTTGTGAGTATTTAAGGGGATAGTCCTGGTTAGACTCTCTCTTTATTCATTAATGATTTGTTGTAAAGATCTTTGGAAAACAAAACCGAGTGACTACTCCAAAAAGTTAACTTTTCCAAGAGAACCAGTGACTGGTTCACTAGTCCTACGATAATTTGTGTTTACATATTTAGCAAAAACACTGCAATATAAACATACATATTTTGTCAGGAAAAATCAGGTGGAATCTGCGTTGGGATAATAAGTCAGAAAAGGGTAGATCGTGCAATCATTGCGGGCACAGACATGATACCCACATTCCGGATTATCGATGTGGTAATACCACACTAGTAAATTACCCCTTCCCCCGGTGTGAGTGATTTAGTTGTAGAACTACCACGTGTTGTAATGAACAGCTCATTGTAGCCTGCTTATTGTTTTATCACTGAGTGGAATTATATTGTTATTTGATGTAAAATTGATACTTTGTCTTCTAAAGTATTTGTCTTAGCAGGAATCCTGAGAAGCGGAAAAGGCACTGTAGTACAAAGTGAATAAAGCTGACGACAGAGTGAAAGGTCTTTTTCACTCCATTTGTCACTGGTGGATTCATCTTTTAGAACCTCTCTTTACAACTTGACTCTGTTGATTATGAAGCACCCCCCTTAAGTACAGAAGAGCCTTTTATTAGATGTCACATCCCACGCTCCCAGTGGAGGATCAGAATTTGCTGACCTAGGTAGATAAATCTTAGTAGTTACTTACAAATCTGTTCTAATAATTATTGCCACTCCTGCATGGTGGGTCACCTTCATCATGACCTTTGACAACTTGTCTGCTTACCCTCTACAGTTCATTTCCTCTAGTAGGTTTATGTTGCCCTACCCCAAGAATGGACTGGAGCTCTAGCGATTGTCAAGACCTAAATTCTCTGTAAACAAACTAAAATGAGCCCCACCTGAAATAAAAAATAACACTGCAAATGTTACCTGTGGAATTTGATAAAGTCCCAGCAATCTGGCCATGGCAAGTGAGGAAGTGGACTGGGATCCTCCAATGACTGCAGTGAAGACAGACCGACTCTGGCACTGGAAGTTGAGCAGGGGCCGTCTCTTCCCTGTCAGCATCCACATGGTTCCCACAACATTTCTTCTAATAGATGCGCATGTATCAAAAATCCGAAATCCTAGAGTGATGTTTGGAAGCAAAGTCTGGTCTTTGTTGATTTCGTTTATGGAGAACGTCATGGCTTGTACCCATCTGTATGTATTAGGACTAAATCTGGCAGTGACATACAGTGAAAAAAAACAAGGAGAAAAAAAATGAAGGATTTTCAATGCAAAGAAATAAAATGCTCTGTATGGGTTTAGTGATAGTATGAGCAATATAACTAATTTAGTTTTTCTAGTTATAGTATAGTGTAGAAGTCCAAAGGTTAAAGTGATGCTACAATGATGACTAGATGCACATTTGCTATCTGTAAAATGGGATGCTGGGCCAGAATACCTGAGCCTAGAGTTTGTGAGCCAGGGATCACAAGGTCCACAATTTGAACACCCAGTAATTTAGGACCAGTTAACTCAGCACCACTTGGATTTTTTTGTGGCCGAATTCAAACTGGAATTTTTGCTCTATGTGAATTCCCACCGCACGAGTCTGAAGGTAAAATACTGGCTACTATACTGACAAGGAAAAAGGTAAGAGGGTAATCCTAATGTGTTAATATTGCTTTTGCATCAATGATCAGGTTCTTAGATAGTCAATCAAACTCCATGATGTGAAGATGGGCATTACAAATCAAGACTGTGGATTCAAGCAACTAGGATCACTATTGACATTAGATGCCAAAGCTCCATAGTCTTGACTGAGCATCATGCATCTTTTTTTGTGGGATTGCACCAAATTAGAACTACTGGACAGGATACATGGACTACAGATGTACAGGCCACAAAGCGTCAGGTTTGACAATTCGCATCATAGACCAGTTTTTTTCACATGAGCGCCTTTGAAATGGATTTAGCTCTGGGAATGAGGGCTCTGTAATTTGAAGGTCTTGCATGAGGAAGCATGAGGAAGGTAACGAGGGGTATTATAGTTGAAGGTCCCTGTTTTGTGTTCTTGCAGGTAAATAAAAACAGGAAAGCACCTATTTTTCTGTTTGCATTTATTTTCAAATATTGAAAGGATAGATTATTTTTAGTGATTCTAAATACTATCTGTCAGGCCTGCCCGGCCAGCAGCTGTGTGGAGAGGCAGTTAGAGGAGTTAAAAAAGAGAGACTTTTAACCTATGAATGTGCACTGGGTCTAAAACTAAATAGCAGAAAACTGGAGGGCCTACCTACAGCCGTAAAGCTCCTTTCTCCTTTCTGTAATAAGGCAGGGAGGCACCAAAGGGAGGGCAATGTTCTGAACTAAGGTTTGGACACAAATCAGAGAGGGACATAGCTTGCTGTTGGTAAGGGATACGGCGTTATAATGACACTTGTCTAACCGGATGGTTAATAGGGGTGATTGGTTCATGTGGGCAAAAGGGGCGGGTCCCTGTCACTCAGAGGGGGAGAGGAGAGTGATGGAATACATGAGCAGCGCAGCATAAGGCCTGGAAGTTGCATTTTTTCTTTGCAGGGCAGGTTGTCACTCGCCCCGGAGGCAGAAGAGAGTGTGCTTACATAATGGAAGGGGCGTGTCTTCTTCTCAGTGAAGGTGGTATGATCAGCCCTGGGGCAATTTGCTTGTGGACCTCGGAAGGGCCAACTCCGTGCCACAGGTGTCAATGATGGGGGGCAGGCTATTTAGGCACAATCAACGTGTTAGTAGGCAGTGTAGGCTTGAAAGCAACTCATTGGCCCTTCTTATTCTTTCTGCTCACTGATGGTTGGGGTTTGTGTAGGAATGGGAAGGAGTCCATAGAGAAGACGGACTCACGGACTCCTCCCCAGCCCTTCCTAACATCCAATCAGCAGTGAGTAGAATCTCATCTGAAGAGCAAATCAGCAGAATCACTGCTTACTGGAGGCGTCACGTGCGTGGTGCACCGGGGGGGTCCCTCCTTCACGCGGTGAGCACTCCCGTCCTGGCTTGTATGCAATCTCTTCCCGCAAAAGTAATACCAAGCAACATAGCAGAAATAAGAGGTGAGTTCACCTTTAAAGAGCCAATGCCTTTTACGTCATGTTTTTTGAAGGTATCGAGGTTTGTAATCAAAATGCAGCTTAGCTCAAGGTTTGGAAAAGTATTTATGCTATGCTATGTTGTGTTTAAGTGGCATGGTTTTTAGATTACTTCATTTTAAATAATTACATTTTTTGTAATGCATGTTACAGCTGCTCATGGCTGCTCAGTGATGACCATTTCCCCTAAAGTTTAATATGTGAACTGCTTGAAACAAATCCATTCCCTATGTCTGTACTTATCCAAGACTCCCAAAGTAACTTCAGTTTGGATTCTAACAAGTTCTGGCAGGTCCCTGCTTTCTCCACCCATGACACTTTTCTATCTTTCTCTTCATCCTTCCTTCCCATTTGTGTGTTTTCCTTCTTTGACTCTTGGGAAATGTTCGATCAGCAAAAATAAGTGCTGGTGCTTAAAAATAAATGCCCATTGGCTCACATTAAGCACTGTCAGGACAAATCTATTAACCTCCCGGTGCCCCAAAGACGAACGTGTCCTTGTCTAATGTAACATGCCCTCAGCTGGGCCATAATTGTTATGTTCAATGTCAGGAAAGCTCAGCTTGGAGGAACAAGCTGTTGTTTGTTGGTAAGTGCTGTGCAGTGTTGTTGCTTTGTGTAGGGGCGGTGAATACAACTGCATGAAATGAAGCGCATCAACGTGTCCAGCTCTCCGCTTTATTCCAGGCTGCCCTTTTTCTGATGCACCGGCCTTCTGAATAATTAGAGATACTGCTATTACTTTGTCAAATGAACTGCTTAATGAACAACCTCAAGGAGAGATGGCTGCTGTACAGAGCCAGGCAGGAAGTGCTTTAATGAAAATTACATGACTTCTACCAATAAAAAGAGCCTTCGACAGATCTGAATGAATGGATAAATGTATGTGATCTACTTCTTTTATCGGAAACTGGTTATCGTGATTTTCAGGTGTGGCCTAGAGACAGCGTTTGTTTAAATTAATTTATTTTTGGGTTGTACACAAATGAGAACATAATTACCAAATATAATTAACTGCACTCTTGCAAAATCGATGAAGGTAATTAGCCCTACCACTTTCTAAGTTCACCAGCCGCCACTGATGGGGAACAGTTCCTTAGTTTTTAAAAATATGCAGAATTGGGTGGACCTTAAGTGAGAGAAAATGTAGACCTTACTCTTTGCAGTCGTCAGGTTTCCTTGGTTCCATAAAGGGGTTGACCGGAAGTTCGCTGTGGAAGGTAACAGGAAATATTCCTCCGATCTGGATGTCGCCATCCTGTTCATAGCCGTCCTCCTCTTCCGCGTGCAGGAAACAGCTAGGCGCGTCACCGCCGCACACGCGAGGGGGCACTGACAGCAGCAAGGCGGGAAGGAACAGCGAAAGCATTGCAGCAGTCGGGGGAGGGTCCACTGGTGAAATATTAATATTGCAAAATAATAAGTCACAGAAAGTTTCTTCCCAGCCATTTTCCAAAAAGAAGCCTAACTGCAAAATTGTGAAGGGACATAATTTTGGACATCTATTTATTGGAACAGAATGGACACAAACTATGTTTTAACAATCATGCTTCAAGGCTGGGCAGCATGAAATGACAACATATCTACAGCACTGTATTATGCTGTATGCTGTGTTCTTTCAGCTGTTGAGGTCCTCAAATTTCTATTTCTTTGCTCAGGCTGTATACATAGAGCTCTGGAGGGAAAAAGCACAACTTGGGTTGAGTTGAAGTGCTCGACATGTGTTGGTGCTATTCCTATTAACAAATAACTTTTCAGTTTTTACTGTTTTAAATTCCTAAAAACACGAGGAAATAAGCAAGAATATCAATAAAATAAAATAAGTATGAATAAATGAAGAAGATAAGGCCAAAAGATAAACACCATAAAACCAGGAACCATTGTTACAATCTATAGAGAAACCCCATCTACCTATACAGTTAGCTTTCTGCATGAGTTTGAAAGGCTTTTTTTGATCTAGTTCTTAACGCTGCTAACAAATACTTCATGATTTATCAGTCAAAAACACATTTAGGGAACATTTTAAAGATTTTCTTGTTTCTAAAAAGAATTCCTGGATGATAACTACACTCCTGTATGATGCACCGTATCAGTTTGCATGTGGGTATCTTCATTCCAATCAAGTGAATGCCATTTTAGTTCCGGCCTTCAACCAGACTTATTGCTGACAATAAAAACAGAGTGGTTTTAGGTCTGCCCCTTTCAACCATAGGCTTTCACTGCCCAGACTCTGGCTTGCCTTTGGCCTGGCTCCTAGTTTCTGATCTTTTCTCCTTGTGACCCACTTACACACAGAAACCCCTTCAAATAGGTATACTCTCTACTCAACCTCTTAAATGTATCTCTTCATTCTCCCTATGCCGATGGCTCAGTTGCTCGCTCCTTTCCTGTGGCCCACTATGTAAGTAGCCAAAGCTTCCTGAGTTTCCCCTTTTTATTTTTTCCTTTGCTTGCTCCTGCTGTACGTTCCCTCTGATCTCTCTCATGCCCTATGTCAGTGGTTCCCAGCCTTTTGACTTCTGTGGACCCCCACTTTATCACTACCGGATCCCAGGGACCCCCAATGAATCATTATTGGAATCTGGGGACCCCCCTTCCCCCACTGAATCAATACTGAAAGCTGGACACTTAATCCGTTAATATTATTTAATTTTCTAAGCAGTCGCGGACCCCGCTGGGAGGCCTCCCGGACCCCCTGGTGTTTCCAGACCACAGGTTGGAAACCACTGCCCTAAAACATTCCGTCCCCTTACCTGCCCCATGAGCACCTGTAACTTTCTAAAATGTGTTTGCCCCTCCCACCAGCAAATGGACCTGCTGTCTTCATGCACTTTAATTTCATAGTAATCATTGCCTGCCGGTGATAGGCTCATGTCCGGACACACCCCCTGTGCCAGCACACGCTGCTTAGCGCCTCAATACCTACAAACATGATTCACACTTAATTGCTTTTTTTTATGTGTATGTTTTTTATCGCACAGAACAAACCAATAAAGGGTGTTATGGAATAACATTGATGTATGTAACTACTTATGGAAGATGCATGTAAATCATTAAAAACTGTTTTATTGGTTTCTCTTTTATCTGTGCTTTTATCAGTATTTGATAATAGTTGAATACTGTTTTTTGGTCGACTGAACATGGAAGTATTTAATTAGGATTAAGCGGTGAGTACAAACACATACAATATAATATATTCGTTTTTCAATTTGCAATCTTTTTGAACTCAGTTTTATAAAATGTAGTAGTTACAATATACAAGGTGTATGCACAGCCCTAGAATTCAAAATAAAACTCTTTTGAGAACTGTGTCGCGTTTGATCTTGGGAATAGTGTTCACGCAGTAGGAAGTAGAATAGAAAATCATTTTTCAATTACGAATTCCATTAGGGACTGTCATTAGAAGGATAGCAAATCTGTCTAAAGCCAGTCTGACATGAATCATTTATATGTACAGGAGAGTGGCTTTGAACAGGTGCCAGTTGACTAGCAGAGGCTTTAACTTAGTAAATAAAAGAACCATTTGGACCTCTGCTGGTTTGGGGTTCTATCCTTTGAGTTCGAAGTCACAGAAAGATTGGAAGAGAGGTCTATGCTTTTTAAAGATTAGGGTAATGAGATAGATAAGGTCCTTAATGGCAGGTGTGTTCCAGTACCCGGATTTCCAATATACATGTGGTTATTTGGGTATCTTGAGGTAGGCTGCTTACTACACCAGGCTTCCAGTCTTGTAGATGTATCCATACTCAAGTACCACCATGTTAGTGAATGTTGGACCAATGTTGGTGGGTGCTAGAGATTAGCCTTGATGTGTTCCTCCTTAAAGATTTACCGCTGCATCTCTCCTGATTTCCTTTATGAATAACAAATCATTTTTGGGGTACATGCAGTTAAGGTTTTGCGGCTATAGAAGGTGGAAATTGCTGACTTTTGAGCCGGCAGAGCTAAAATTTCATGGGTTAGGAATGTAGTATTTCAATGCAGTATTTTTTTAAAGCCAATTGCTCTATTCAGTAGTTTTGAACCAGTCGAAGTTAGTATATGGCTTGGGAACACTTATTTCGAAGGAAGGCCGTTTGGTATGATGTGCTTTCTATACGCATGTCAATGCCCTCGTTTGACCGGCAATGCAGCTGCTGAAACGCTTGCCCTCATCAAAGTTTTTCATTTGCTTACATCCACATTACATAGATTATGAACATACATCATCTAAGAACATTAATAATCAAGGAAAAATAATCACATTGAATTGGTTGCATAGCTCTGCTGAGTTACATGCTTTAAAGACATTTTTCTGAATGATTCTTTAATATATTTTGCGCTGCCTACTCATAAACATATTTTTGTAGTATATTAAACAGGCCTAGGTACCATTTTAAAGAAAATGTTTTAAGTGCAAGGTCTAAAAAATGGATTAACAAAACATAATTACTATATACTGACTACATGCTTACTCGTGTCTGTCTTTCTACCATTTTGAAATGGCTTATGAAAAAAATGAAAATGTGTCACATTGTTGCAGAAGGAGCTCTTATCTTTTTGAGAATGAAGGACAAATGAAGGACAAAGAACACCTTGAAGTAGCAAAACAAAAATATATTGTATTTCCCAGATCATGATGAGGACATTTATTATCCATCCTTGAATGCGCACTTCAACCAAGCAGCCCAGGTTATTTGTGATGCCTCCAGCTAGTTCAAGCTTTTTAGGCAACATAACTTTCCATTTTGGGCCGTGTGTTTTGCATTTAGTATCATATTTATTAGCCTAAAATCCCAGGATACAAAAGTCTGTTGGCTCAAATATCTTTTGTGTCTGAAAGTGTTGTGCATGACATGGAGTGGTGTTTCTTATTGTATATCACCCTGTGCTCCACTGTTCATCATTCAGGTCCACCTGCTCTCCTCTCTCAGTGTATCAAAACACAACAGACCTGGGCGGCTGGGATGTAGATCATCCATATCGCAGACAGTGGTTTTCTTACCTCCATCAGGTAATGTTCCTTTGAGAAATATCACCCAGTGTTTCCCTGATATACCACATGAATTGCTTCTCTGAAGTACATGAGGTAAAGTTTCTCTGAGGCACAGCACAGTGCACTCAGGCAAAACATTGTAAGTGTCTATTTAATTTAGGAAAACTTGCTGGCTGTAGTTATTATGGTGAATGTACAGCCATGCCAAAAACCCAAAAACCATGAATCTAAGGAATCCATGTTTTAAATAGTTGTTCAGCTACAAAGAATTGAAAGATTTTCCTAAGGTGGGATGAAACATACTGGGGAGATTATTCTAGACCTGAGACCTGTTGAGGTTGTTCTGTTTCAATAAAGTGCAACCACTTCAGCTTTCCACCGGTCAGGCACCAACCCCTGATGCCAGTGATCCATTAAAAAGTATCAAAACTTCGACCATCTACAGTTATTGCAATGGATTTCAAGATACAAATGAGACAAATACCATGGGGGGACTTGACCTTGGGTTGAGGCAAAGATTCAACATCTTCTCAGTGAGACAGAAGCATGAAGTAAACCAGTAATTGAAATTACAAGAAGGGGTGGTGTAGAGTAGACCTGCTCAGATACATCTGGTTTTGTTTTTCATCCCATGGTACATGATTTTATCTTAGAGATGAACTTGTCCGCGAGGGAGTCACATAACGTTGGCGAGATGATAGTTGTTTCTAGCTATGAGGGACCTAGAAAGGAAATGTTGGTACTGAAAAATTGTTAGGAGAAATTATTAGTCACCAAAATAATTGTGCCAATAAACTCAGATTTAGCTTTAATGAGTGCTTTCTTTTAAAAGCTTTAATTGGGCATTGTATGGCAGGAGTTCTCCGCATAGTAGGATTTACTCCTTGCTCATTCAAATTGCCATGACCTGTTGTTGTTTGAGCGCAACAGAAAATCACTAGTGTTTTTGTATAAGCAGTATAATTAGTTAATTCCATTTGGACTGGGACAGTGACTTTTGAAAACTATCTCAACAGTGTTCCTCAAGAACGTCTCCCAAATCACACTCCAGAGATTGTTGGGCAAACCGGACCACAATAGGACTGAAAGACAGGATCAAGTCTATTTGGTCTAGACACTATGGGCACAAACTGTCTGTTTTCCTTTACATTGAAAAGCCATGAAGTAGTGATCAGTCCAGGGTGCAGAAGTAGCCTCTGACAAAGTTGACTACTCAGTCGGGGTGACTATCGGATCCAGTGTGGTGTGATATTTCTCAAGTGTGAGCAGCTTGGAGAGTTAATAAACTGGTAAAGTGTCAAGAAGGTCTCCGAGCATGTCTACCCCCTTGCACATCAATGTGCAGGTTAAAGTCACCTACGAGAGTCAACCTTGTACGCTTGTAGAAATGTCAGGTTAGCAATATCGTAGATCTGGGCAAGCGACTTCTGGACTCCCTCGCATGGGTGATAAAAAAGGGGAAACAACAGGGTGAGATCAGATATAAAGTTTCATCAAAGGACCATTAGGTCAGATCAGAGGGAGTCCCATGAAGGGTCAGTCTTGCAGCAGATACTCCTATTGTGCCTTTTTGATGTTCCGCTTGTTCCTATACTTTCTGAAAAGTCCTGCACTAACACTAATGGTTGGTTGGCTAGAAGACTGGTACATCCAGGATTTTGAAGTACATTGAGGAGGTCCAGGATAGTGAAGCAGAGTTTGCTGCAGTATGGGTTTTGCTGAATTTTGGTATTTTTGGTGTGGCGCGTGTGTAACAATAGCATTGGCCAGTTTTTGCCATTTACATAGCTAGCAGTGGGCTCCGAAGCAGATGACAGTGCTGGTTGAGAATTCAAACTAGCCACATAAAAATCAGGTAATACCATCCTATTTTCACCTGGGGTGCCCAAGGTCAGCCTTGTGAGCTTTCTAGAGGACAGACCGTCTCAGGAACCAGGATAAAAACGGGGAAGTATTAACCATAATGGTCGAACATGTATTTTCGAAAAGGTATTACAGTCACTCATTTTTTTGAATAACCCCTCTGTTTTCATGGATGACAATGTGTCCGCCAAAAATGCATTGCTTAACCTTGGTGGACATTGTAACAAAATAGCTAAGCAACAGGATCACTTCATGTCTCCTGGAATATTTAAAAAAAGCGGGTTCTGTGACGTGAAGGTAAAATTAGAGAGAGACAGTCATGAAGTTAGCTTAAAGTTTATTAAGAAAAAATTGCCAAAGGCCCCTGCTACATATCCATCAGGAACTGGGACATATATGTTAAAGAGGTAGGTTAGGTTCAGTACATCGTATCACATCACAGAGCTTGTATCTTGGTCTAATGCATGTAATTTCCAAATGTAGAATTGAAAAACGCTCACACTTGCAAAAAAAACAGACTGGGTCGCTAGAAATGTTCCCATCTACCGGGTTTCCTAGTGGCTAGAGTTTTTCCCTGCTTAGAGAGGGATATTTTATTATGACGCAAATATTCATCTGTGCTCTTCAGAAAAGCAAAACTCAAGGCTATGTTGAAGCACCAGAACACGCTTACGTAAGAAAATATTGAAAACATAAACGGCCCCTTAAAATTATCGACTAATGTTACTATTCCATGTAAGGGCCGGGAAAAGCTGAAAAATAGAGCAGTAAAAGTTCAAAAATATATTTTAGTTTTCACAGTGAGCAAAAAACTCTCAGGTTTTCCTATAATTGCAGGAAAGCAAAGTCAGAGAGTTCATTCTAAACATGGACAGAAGCTAATGTGTGTGATGCAAACCCCATCGCCTTTCCTTTTCACAATCCTAAAACAAGACAACATGGTTTGTATTCTTCTCTGAAAAGGGGGCACCTTACCTCTGGCTAGGACAATCGGCCTCTGCATGTACTGACCTCACTAGGCTGAGTTCAAGCCCAGACCTCAGCACCTGGCAGCTTATATGCTGCTTCCAAGTCATGATTCATTATCCCACCCTCCCCCTGGAGGGAAGGCTGCAGACATGCTAGTCACAGCTCAATTAGTAAAGGTATCTCAGATGAATACTGGTGACAGTGCATTACTCCTTTGGTAACACATTAGGAATCAAAGGTGAGCTGTGACTAGTTTCTTTCTCTGTAGGCGGCACAGTCCTGGGGCTGAAGAGGAAGCCCCGTCTCACCTTCCCTTGATGGCATACTCACGTGGAATGTACTCAGTTAAAGATTTGAGTAGTTCCAAGCAAAAATATTTTTTTTATATTTCAAAACTCCCTTTCCTCTACTATAAAAAGAAATTCTAAGGTGATTCGTTGCAATCTGTCGCCCTCTTGAGCACATTTGAGGTGGCAATATAAGGCAACTGTGCTCTTCGATCTTACTGTAGCACCAGCCCAAAATACACAATGCTGCTAAAAGCCCCAAAGCAGCTTGTGATAAAAGTATTTTAGCCAGCTGCCTTTTGCATGCTTTAATTTTGGAGCCCACACACTGTTGGGACGGAAATGCCTCTTGCATTGCATACGTGTGCTGCCATCCCATGAGTGGCCATCTGCTTGCATATCTGTTACCCTGACTTTTCTTGTGATCTTGGCATCAAGCTACTTGCATGTGAGCAGAGGCCCAAGCATGTTATAGACAACAAAAGGCCAAAGACCTGTCCTGTGACCTGGAGGAGCACAACACAAATGCCTCATCCAGACAGTGGACTCTGCTAGTTTTAGAACATAAGATGGTGGTGCAACACACTGTGTTTTGTGATTTATACTGTGACCAGACATTTTTGTCTGTGTTAGTGAGAATGTGACTCACTGACCCCTCTCCTGTAAAGTTCTGCTTTTATCTGAAACCCAGCATATTGCGCTGATATCCCGTGTGTATGTCGAGTGCTCATGCGTGTGAACTATGAGTGAGTATAAGAGTGGTCGCAAGACTCTAGTTATCTGTGAGTCTGACTACCGCAGCCAGCTGGATTCATTTGAAATGCCCTGGTCTGCCCTTGCACAAGATGGGGAAGAGGACAGTTCCCCCGGACAGTAGAAGTGTATCGCATGCACCCTTGTGCCTGGAGGGTGGAGATCCAGGCGGTCAAGTGGGGAGGAGTGAGTTCAAGACACCTTTAGGAATTCAATGAAGATTGTTAGCGATACCGCTAATGAGTAGGTCCTCCTTGCCATTTTGTTGATAGTAGGAGTGAAAGGTGGGGACTGCAGTTTCTGCTGTGCAAGGTGAGGACCTCCACTTTTGCCTGCCTCCGATAACAGCTTGAGAAAATCTGATGACAACAGGTTCAGAAA
Organism: Pleurodeles waltl; assembly: GCF_031143425.1. NCBI lineage: Eukaryota > Metazoa > Chordata > Amphibia > Caudata > Salamandridae > Pleurodeles > Pleurodeles waltl. Next base: position 674,781,865 of record NC_090451.1, on the reverse strand, counting down.
ACTCACACTTCATTGTACCCATATTGTGAGTGCTCCTACTTGGAGACAGCCCCGCTGTTTCCTGCATTGAGAAGCATCCATGTATTCAAAGGCTGTGACTGGAGCATAGAAGGAAAACTGAAACAGACTGTGACAGCTAAGAAACTGGACCCATATTCCCTGAATGGAAAATGTATAGGAAAGTAGGATTCAAACTATCCCTAGCATCTAGAAGCCTGCCTGCCTCTTGAGAAGGGAAAGTTGACTGCCTGGCCCTGACTGCAGGAGGAGAGATGGTCCAGGAGGAGAAACCCAATGTATTCCTTATCCGAGTAACACCCAGAAAAAGGAGACTGCCTGAGACAACGAAGCCAGGAGTGCATTATTTTGCAGTTTGTCTGTCAGTCTTGCTCTCTGTGGTTCATGGTCAAAATGGTACATTAAAAACAAATTAATTTTCCCCCTCCTGTGGCTTTGGTACTATAGCTGATGACGGTGTGAGGAGTCACAATAATACTGATGGAGACCCTACCAGCCTAGAAAGGCTGTGACTGCCAGGAACACACATTCAACTGCACCTGTCCAGAGGTGGAATGCAACTGCCTTTCTTTAAGACCATCTACATTGGCCTGGAGGTGGGCTACCACTGCCTTGCAGTAGGATTCACCTACACTGGTCCAGAAAGTGCCCAGTCCTGTTGAAGACATCTGATTGCTGCACCAAGGCATGTTTAGCTGCACTTGTTTGTTCCAGAGAGGCTGCACTTGCCAAAGACATGGGCTGCACCCAACCACCCCGGTGATAACTACTGGAGCAACTCTCAGGAGTCCCTGAAAATGTTATTTATGGTTACGTGGCAGCTAACAATATACAATAGATTTTCATTGCCACATTTCAGCGTAGGTGAGATTTGTAAACAATTGCTTCACCAGATATGGGAAGTCACACTTGAGGTCCAAGGCAACTGCGGACTAGCATACGGGATTAGACGAATGGTATCGGCCATGGCAGTAAAGAATGACAGGCTGTATGGGTAGCAATAGGCCCTAAAAATTACACAAATGTTTTAGTGAACGGTGTATCTCTGGCAGGTCAGCATGAGGTCAGCTTGCGCTAACACCCCTAAACATGGATTGATTGGCATATACCTAATAGGCATGTTTAATTTACCTATAAGTCCCTTGTAGAGTGATATGCCACATACCCAGTGCCTTTTAATTAATTGCTACCGGTGGGCCTGCCTCATCACCTATTGTGCCACACACCTAAGTAGCATTCTAAAACTGTCCCAGGCCTGCCATTGCAGCCGGAATGCAGTGTTGCACTGTCATGTTGACGTGACATTCAAACTTCCTTGCCCAGCCTTAAACTCCTTTTTTATTACATATGTCACCCCTACTGTAGGCCCTTAGTAGCCAATATGGCAGATTGCTTTGCAATTAAAATGTTGGACATGTATATTTAAGTTTTACATGTCCTGGTAGTGAAAAACTCTCACATTAATTTTGCAATACTGTGAGGATAGGATTTAGGATTCCTTATTATTGCATTTAATGAGCAGTAATTCCTAATTGAGAGGAGGTAGATATGTCATTATTGGTACCTATGAAATTGTAATGATAAACAGATAAATCCTCTTTAATGGCAAAGTCGGATTTTTCATTACAATTTTGAAAATCCCACTTTTAGAAAGCTGGCATTTTTTCTGGCCTTAGCCCTTTGTGCCTGCAGTCTTTCTTGGGTCACATGACTGGATGTACCTGCCTTTGTGAATCCCTCCCAACCATTCAGAGGGATTAGGTGTGCCTAAATGGGCCATCTGCTGGCATGGTGGGGTGCAGATCTGAGCACAGTCCCACTTACACTTATATAACATGTATTTTGTCTTACCACAAAGGGCTAAACAACTCTGTATTGTTATTGCAACTGGCTTGTATCTGGGACAGGGGAGCCAGGAAATTCCAAGCACTTTAAAGAACATTTCTAGAAACGTATCCCACCTTCCAGAAGAGGACACAAGGGTATAAAAAAGAGCTTCAGAGCCACCCTTCAGTTAACTACTGGGCTTGTGGAAGGACTCACAGATAACTGCCTGCTGCTGTGACCTGCAGTGCACTCTGCCTGACGCCTGCTGTACTTGGAAGAACTGCTTTGCTGCCTAGAGCCTGCCTTGAACCCTCACAGACCAGCCCTGCATCTACACCTGCACCCAGGACTACCACAAGTGACTCCAAGGGCTAGTTTTCTGGATTCCTGTTCGGAGCCACTGAGGCATAACTGTCTCCCACCATCTTGAACCTGTGTTTGGACCCAGCCTGAGTGAGTCCTGAATCCCTCAAGAGGAGTTCCACCAGTCCTAGGCCATTGGCTGTTGTGCTAAGTGTGCCCAGATGGCCATTTTCCAAAACTAGGACTTACAAATTGGCCAAAAATTTCTTTGAGAACCAGGAGGAGAGTGGAACCAACCTTTTCATCTATCCGCCTGAAGTGCATCGCCGGTTGCATTGACTTCACAGCTTCTCCCGCTACATTTTTATCGACAGCAGCAAATCCATTTCAGTGGTTCTTTACCAAAGGGATATCTAACCTTGGGGAACTGGCTTCGGCTACAGCCCCCTGCTTCATACTGCTGGAGTTTTTCAACATCCATTAAGATTAACTAAGGGTCTGATTACGATCTTGGCAGATGAATACTCAGTCACAAACGCGACAGATAATCCATCCACCATTTCACAATCTCCATAGAATATAATGGGATCATAATACCACAGAGTGGATATCCCTTATGTTTGGGATGGAGTAAACCCGTCTGCCAAGATCGTAATCAGGCCCCAAGTCTGAATATGGAAATCTTCACCACAGCTTTGACTCATGGCCACCAGATAATGATGCTACCTCTTGGAACATCTCTTGCTGCCTTGCTCCACTGAACTTTACCGGCTATACTGTTTGTTTCTAAAATCAAGTCCGAAGGTAAGCTTTGACCAGGCCCAATCTACTTCTTGTATCCAAACTGCACTTCATTGCAGTTGAGCTTAACTTCCAACTTTGCCCATTTTTTTTCTGCATCTATCATTCTGTCTTCTATTTTCAAGGCCCCTGTGCTCTCCTTGGTGGTAGTGGTGATCACTGACACACTGCTACTGCCACTAATAGAGCCAACTCAATCTATCTATTTGGAGAAAAAAATTGAAATCTTACTTCCTAGGAAATTCAGAGCTATGCAGCAAGTTTCTAAGCTTAAAATAATTAGAAGGAATAGTTGCATGTGAAAATCAAGATTGCAAAAGAAGAACTTTCAAAAATATAGAAACAGTCTAGCAAATTTTCGATCTGACAAGACTAGCTCCCTGACAAAATTTCTACTTGCACCTAAATCCCACTATCAAGCACTTACTCCAAAATATTCTAGATTGAAAGTTCGAATAAATTTATTCCAGCTGTAATAAATGAGAGAATGGGTTATGCTGTTTTCAGGATTAAAACCATTTCAGATTTCTGTTGGAACATGGTTACATACATTTTGACAGGCTATATTGTTGTGGAAACTGTTTTTGCAGATGTTTTTTAGTCCATGTTTTCATTGGGAACAACAGGCCAGATGTATCAAAGGGTTTTACCCATTCTGTGTCTATGGGAAAATGCGTTCGTACATGTGGCCCCACATGGTGTTATTTGCCGTTCCTGGAAATGACTAAACTAACCCCATGCTAATGCATAAACCATCTTTACAAAACTCCTTCAGTTATCCACTAATAGATACATAAAAACATTAATAATATCTTAGCAACATGGTCCAACAATACATTAACATTTTTACCAAATAAAAGAGTGAAAAAAGTATTTTTTAGTTGACAAATAGAACTACTATAAAAAGGGTGCTACCCATGTTTTTTAATGGGAGAGGGTGAAGAAGAAGCAGGGGAGACATCAGCACAAGAAGAATTAAAAAACAGACTAGCAACCAGATGGGTGAGAATTAAAATAGAGGAGAGAATCCAGATGGGAAAGTCGTTGGAATTCCTAACTGTACCATGCAGATAAGGGCCTGGTTAGGAGTTGTCAGTACACCAGCAGTCAGAATCTGGTGAGCCAAGGGAAAAAAGGCAATAAACCATTGAAATGGAATATGGAGCAGGGGGCATGGGAAGCCAATAAGACAAGGGAGTTGGAAAAGAATAGTAAAAGAGGCATTGCCCATTAGACACGCGTTAATGTAGGAAAAAGTGAGAATACCGCAAAATCAAGAGAGGTGAAAGCACTGTAAGTTTAGGTGAGGTACAAAGATATCTAGGTTAAGCATGGAGTTAATATGATTGATATAAATAAGAGGACACTATAAAGGAGCTGAAAAAACACTAAAGCAAAGTGACCCCTTTCTGGATGGTCCCCCTTCAGTTTTTCAATTCTTTGGGTCTCACCTGTTGATAATCTTGAACTCATTGGGTCACTGCAAATCCAATGCCCAGTGTATATGATCTGTCCTCTGAAACATGCCAAAATTGGCATAAAACCTGATTGGCACATTTAATTTTCCTATAAGGCCATGACATATGGTGTGGATAGAAGCACATGCCATGGAAAGCTAAGTCCCACATGTGGACTGCAGAAGCTAGTGTACCATCCCTCAAATGTCTTCAGTCCTACCCCATGTAGCTTGAAAGTTGTAGCTTTAACCAAGCTGCACAGAGCTGTCAAAAACAGCTTTTGACTGATAGGAAAACCTGATTTAAATTATATGTCACCCCTAAGCACCTCTTACAGCCCACAAGGTAGGGCACATAATATTTTGGATTGGAACATGTTTGGCATTAGAAATGGCATGTTTCCCTGGTACTAGGCCCAAAACAAAATTGTCACTGGTCAGGCTGCATCTGGCCCATATGAAATGTCAAAGTATAAATTATACAAATTCATCTATAAAGTTTGAACTGTAGCAGGTATAGTCTCCATTTTGAGGCCGACCTTTTTGGGTAATAAATGTATAGTTTATAAGTAAAGTCTGTTTTCTATTAAATATATATTAAATGTAACCTTTAGAAAGTTACCTTCATCCTGCCAGATCTTGCTGGATGATAATTTTCATTACCTTTACAGCAATGATCCAGCCCAATACTTGGTTTGAATGAGATGTGATACAGGTGTGAAATTCCTCCATGAAACTACCCAATAGATTGACCTTGAATTGCCATAGATGACTCCTTTGAGCTCAGCTGAATATGCAGGGTGGGAGGGACCGTGAACATCTGTTTGACACCAGACTGCCAAATCCTGACTAATAGGTCTGTTTGAACCACATGTATCACTTTAAAAAGTAGAAATGTGCCAATAATGGACTTATGTGGAAAACAACTATTATCACTGAACATGTTTAGATGAAATATGCAATGTTAGGGCATAACATCAAATCAATAAATGACATATCTCAAACCAACAATTCCTCAAATAAATTGAGAGCGCAGGTGTATCAACACATGAATTAGTGTATTTAATGAATAAATCCAGATTTACATTCATTGGGGTACATGAAAAAATCTCCATCGATACATAGACAAGGCAGACAGTCTTATATGGTACTTACAAGTCAAATCTATTCCATCCAAATGTCCATGCAATAATAACCCACTCAGATGTTATTAAGTCCACAGTTTTCAAAGCAGGAGTATTCCACTGTTCCACAAGACAGAATATTGAGATGGGTTGGCGTTGAGGTTTCTGTCCAAGTTGTAAATGTTGATAGGCCCATCCTCAGGACTGATAAATTATGTGAAGATATATGGTTGCTCTAAGGGAATTTAAATGGTAGTGTATACAATATACACCTGCGGGACTTGGAGCAGTGTGAGCAACATGGTGTCGGCGTAGCAGAGAGGCTCGTAAGCCCCGCCCACCGGAACCAAGCACACAGCCGCCGCCGCTGCCTCCGTCGTTGCACGATCGTAACGAGGATCGCCCCCACCAGGAAACCAGGTACCCAGCCGCTGCCGCAGCCGCAACGAGGATCGCCCCGCACCTTCCAAGGAAGGGAACGAGGGGGCGCCCGGTCGTCGACACCTACAGCGGGAGAGACGAGATGATTGCAGAGGTGGCGTTCGGAGCGAGGACGTCGAACGCTGCGCGGCAGAAAACTGTCGAAGTACACGGAAATACCTTGAGCTTGTGAGCGCGCTGGTGCCCCAGGAGACCCAGGACTTTGTTGTTGTGCCGGGAGGCTGGGATAGAGGTGTCGGGACCCATGGAAAGGGGCGCATTTTGGCCTTTCCTTCATCCAAGAAGAGAAGAGGGCTCCCAAAACTGATTACTCGTGGAGCTACAGCAACCAGGTACTGGGAGGAGGGTAAATGATAGCTCTCCGATAATGTGGACAGTAATCAACTAGCTTCTTACTCTAGAAAGGAAAAAAAAAAGAGACGTATCAAATAGTTGTGGAATGTTTTATAAATCTCTCCAACATTGATACAGACACTGAGGGATTGGTTCTTTTCTTTTTTGTTTTTTTGTTTTACCATCAATCAAAGCATTCTAAACACAGGAGAACGATAACAGCTAATAGCATCTGGTACTCCCATCTGATACTGCTCTTCTCTCTCACGGCTGGGAAATAGAGGAGGGGGGCTAACACTTAAAAAAATAAATATATAATGGGGGTATAAAAGAAGAACTGAAAGTCTTGGGAGGCTTTAATGCTGTCGGGCGTGCAATTCAACGCATCTTGGCATCTGTTTACTCCCTCACGGCCTCTGAGGAGTGTGGTCGAATGAACAATATCGGATGTGTTAACGGCAGCGGCGGGAATAACAAGACTTATTAGGCTGTTATCTCATGCAGTAAAAACAAATATTGCACCCAAAACTATTCGGAATCTTGGAGACAAGAGTGAGGGAGTCAAGATGACACGTGTCGGAAGGGATAAAGGAGAGACAGCAGGGGTAAATAAACACCTGACGTCAAAAACAGGTAAAGTAGCTGGGAAGAATACGCTGGGAAAGATGCCAAGATGAGCGACAGCACTACCCCCCCATCGGAAATTAAGTCGAAAGGCAAAAGCCAATCTACTATTACAACTTTTCTCGCAGGCGGGGCGCAAGACAGTCTCTCTGTACATATAACCCCCTCCTCAGAAAGCAATGTGCTAGGGAAAGAACCTACTCTTCTAAGTACCAGTGACAAAAAGTTATGTATTGAAAATAAGAAATTCTTCATTAAAACCACACAAGATACAGAGAACTTGTCAGAGATCGAAGATAGTAACAGGGAGACAAGTGAGAAGGCGCTTGGCCTCCCTGGGAGCAGGCAGCCCCAAACACAACGATTGGATCAAATCGAGCAGCTGGAGTGTCAAAGTAAGGAAGGAACTGCAAGTACGTCAGGACCTACAGTAGAAAAGGACAACCTACATAATCCTCTAGGAAGCCCAAAAAGATGGGATAAAATAACTGGAAAAGACCCCCAACTCATGGATTGGGGTAAAGACAGTAGTGATCAATTTTATTCCTTGACAGAAGAGTCCGATCTCAGCAGCGTCGATCGCAGCTTTAGTGAATCTGAAGAGAGCGAGACATCCGAGGCTGGCAATAAATCTCCAAGCAACGAACTTACAGTGCGGCAGCACCGACAACGGAAACCTGTTAAAATACGCCCTGGTTCTCAGGAGGGTTTCGAAAACGCGACATCTATGGGTGGTAGGACCTTAAAGTGGGACTATTCTGGTATTGGCCTAGCAGATACTCCTACCATGAGCAACCAGGGCCCTGTTAATGGTAAAATGGAAACAGACACGGGCGCTCCTGCTGGTAATGCGTATGCGACGGGCACCAAGGCAGGGATCCTGCAGTCAATATATAGTTCAATTAAAGAGCTTCAAACAGAGACTAGGATCGAAAGCCGGCGTGCAAGGATTGCTACAAAGAGACTGCAGGGGACGGTCCGTAAGGTTGCAAAATCATGTACAGAAATCGAAGCTAAGCTATGCTCAATGAAAGAAAGGATAGTGGCAGTTGAGGAGGATGTGGATACTCTTAAAGAGCAGAGCGCTGCGAGAGATTGACAATTGACGGACGTAATGTGGAAAATGGAAGATTTGGAGAATAGACAGAGAAGGAACAATCTTCGATTTCTGGGTATACCAGAAGGGCTAGAAGGAAGTAATATACAGGCGTATATGGTCAATCTTTTGCGTGGGGCCTTTCCGGAACTGGGGAATTGGGATTGGGAGAACGAGCTGCAGCGGGTCCATAGATTTCCGACAACTCGACGGGAGGGGGGCCAACGGGCAGATTCTAAATACCCAAGAGTGATCTTAGTTTATTTTGGGAACTATTTACTACGACAGGAGATATCTGATAAAGCTCATCCTAATAGCCCACGCTCTCTGGATGGGGTTACTTTCTTCACTCGCCCCGACTTCTGCCATGCCACTGTGGAGCGGAGATGGCGGCTCCGACAGCTCATTAAGCCATTTTTTGACAAAGGAGGGGAGGCATATCTGTTGGCCCCTGCTAGACTTAAAACAGTAATGAATGGAAAAGTAAAAGTATTTACCTCAGAAATTAAGGCAAAAGAATATCTGATGGGGGTCAAGCAATAGAGCGCAGAAATACAGGGAAGGCAAAGGCGTTTAGGAGACTGGTGGGTGGGTGGGCCCACGCATACACGACACCAATATTCAGGCCATTGGTGGTCTGATTGCTCAACAGGATGGGGGGCCAGTCCTGGGGAGGGAGGGAAGGAGCTGGGGAGGGGGAGGGAGGAGACTGGTCCGGGGAGGTGGAAGGGGGGATGGGGAGGGGAATGGGGAAGAGGAGAGGGATGGGGGGGAGAGATGGGGAAAAACGAGGGAGTAAAATGGAAAGGAAAGGACTAAGGGAAGTGAGAGAAATGGAGTGGAAAAATAAGAAGAGTGGAACAAGGAGAAAAGAGAACTCAAGAGAAGGTGCAGTTAGATATGAAGACCTGGGGGGGCAGAAAGAGAAAAGAAATGAAACAAAAATAGTAAATGGCTAGACTTAGAATTGCCTCAATCAATATATGTGGACTAAATGACCCTCGTAAAAGAAGGAGAGTGGCTGAAGAATTAAAAACCTTTAAGGCAGATATTTTTTGCCTACAAGAGACACATGTGGAATATAAAAATTCTGAAATCCTTGGTTCGCTTGGTATGAAAGTGATCGTTCGGTCAGAACAAGAGGCTAGAACTAAAGGAGTGGCAATATTAGATCGGACCAATAAACTAAACGTTACTCGGCAGAAGGCGGATAGGGGCGGAAGATGGGTAATAGTAGAGTATAGCTATGGGCATAGTAGCTTTACACTATGCTCTCTATATGGGGTAGTCACGGACGACCCAATAGTCTTAGATACCCTTGCCATCGAGCTAAGAGGATGGGCCCCTCCCTATATTCTATGTGGTGACTTCAACTTTAATGGATCTTGGGAGGGACTACAGGATTTATTAGCACCCGCAACTAAGAAGTATCAGGGGCGTAAACCTCTGGTATATAAGGCAATGGTTGCCATTCAGAAATAATTAGGATTAGTGGAAGCTTGGGTGAAACTGCGTAAGCCAGACCCTGGATATACTTATTATTCGGATCCTCATGCGAAACTAGCACGGCTTGATTATTTTTTAATCTCTCCTGTATTTCTAAAGCAGGGTAGGATTGAGTCATACTCACGGACTGTATCAGATTATAACCCCTTAGTTTTTGATTTAGAATTGGATGGGCTAGAACCAAAGGTTAGTAGATGGACATTTGAAAGAGGACTCCTCAAGGACCCGGAATATTGTGAGCATATGAGAAAGTGGATAGCTGAATTCTTGGGGTTTAACCAGGGGTCAGCTTCAGTAGAGATAGTTTGGGATACCTTGAAAGCAGGAATCCGTGGTGAAACATTGAGTTTCAGTATTAAAAGGCAGAAAGATGCCCAAGGTAGAACAAAAGAATCCCAAACGAAGCTGAGGGTGGCAGAAAGACAATTGGTCATAGCTATAGAAACTGGAGTCGATATAAAGAGGGCTCAGGAGGAAGTCGCTATAGTAAAAGCAGCAATGAACGAGGCTATGGCCAAAAGAATAGCGGAGAAATATCTAGCACAGCGTGCACAAGAGTATGAGTATGGAGAAAAAAACGGGCGCTTGCTAGCGATACGGGCAAGCCAGAAAACAGCATCCGGGGTTATTAGGGAGATTAAAGACTGGCAAGGACAGACAGTATCAGAAGTGGATGGAATTAGAAAGGTGTTTCATAGGTATTATACAGAACTATATAATGACACATCTGTATATCCGGAGGAAGAAATGCTGGAGTTTTTATACCCCATTAAGGTTGAGAAACTAGCTAAGAGTGATAGTTTACGCATGGGAGAGCAGACAGATATTTCGGAAACCGATATGGCAATGAGTGATCTTCCCACCGGAAAAGCTACGGGTCCTGACTCGATCCCCTTAGAATTCTATAAAGCTTTTAAAGTATTATTACTCCCGGTAATGGCAGAGTTATTTATTCAGGTACAGAATGGAGGGGAAACCCCCCCATCATGGGATTTGGCTAATATAGTTATGTTCTTGAAGAAGGGGAAACCCCGTCAAACCTGGCCTCATACCGCCCGATCACATTATTAAACAGCAATGTTAAAATATATTCAAAGATATTGGACGCTCGATTATCTCTGATGATTAGGAAGCTTGTCTCCCCTAGGCAGTATGGGTTTGTCCCAGGAAGGGATACTACCAATCATATCCAGAGAGTTCTAGCACTCTTTGATGCTACGGAAGTAGCAGAGGAACCTATGGCGGTCGCATTATTAGATGCAGAGAAGGCGTTTGACCGGGTGAACTGGAACTATCTGTGGTATGTTATGGAGTATTATGGGTTAGGGAAGAAATTTATTGTAGCAGTAAGGGCTCTATATAGATTACCGGCAGTGAAAATACAATTAATGGGAGGACAATCTGAGAGTATCCTGGTCAGGAGAGGTACTAGGCAGGGATGCCCATGTTCCCCCCTCCTGTTTGCTTTATAGATAGACCCTCTGCTTAGACAGTTGGAGGAAAATAGCAAGATTCCACCGATACACAGGCAGGGATGGGATACAAAAGTCTTAGCATACGCAGACGACATAGCCATATTAACGCCCTCCCCCGATTCGGCACTGAGAGAGGTTGAAGAGGTGACGACAAAATTTGGAAGGTTTTCTGGATACCTGTTAAACAGAGCTAAAACGCAGTTGTTGGCTAATCAATATACAAACACCAAGGACACTCGGAGGGTGGACCACGCAGTATATTTAGGTATTAATATTACACCAACAGTAGGCGTAATTGTTAACTTGAATATAGATCCTATACTTGCGAAAGCCAGAAAAGATATGTGCAGATGGAATAATCTACACCTGACTATTATGGGGAGGTGTAATATGGTGAAAATGATTCTCCTCCCTAAGCTGCTGTATCTGTTTCGTGCCGTACCGCTGAGCTTTACTAACCTTAGATTTAAAGAGATAGATAGAGTGATTATGAGATTTATCTGGGCGTATGGTAAGTGTAGAAGAGCAAGCAAATTTATGTCTCTCCCTGGAGAAAGGGGGGGTGGTCTTTACTGAATATAAAATTATATCAAATGGCAGCAGCTTTTCAGTACATGCGCCCACTATGGGGTCCCAAGAAAGAAGGGACCGCGGAAGTGGATTGCCCCAATATATACGAGCTGCAGATAGGATCAGTAGCCAATGGGTGTCTGGTAACATATCATGAGCCTGGATATTATAAAAAAAACTCGATATAAGGTACTGGGAGCGGCCTATAAGTGTTGGCGATTATGGTATAAGAAGAAAGGATTTGGTAGATATAATCATTATACCATGATTGAGAAGAATCCATTGCTCCCTGAAATTTTTCAGGACAAATATATGGCAAACTGGGCCTCTTTAGGCATAGTGAGGCTAGGGATTTTTTTTGATAATTTTGGGGTTAAGGCGTTCGGAGATCTACAGGAGCAGTATGGTCTAGAGTGAAGGGACTTCTTTAAATATTTACAGATACAGGATTTTCTAGTAAAGAAAACAGGGGGTGTGCAGGGATTTAGAAGTAATCAACTGTTGAACGACATCCTGGCTAACCCCAATATAGCAATCAGGTCGGTCTACCCTTTACTACTGGCGGATCAGCTTGATGATTTAGAGAAGAATAAGGAGAGGTGGAGCAAGAAGCTGGTGGATGGGAGTAATAACTTTATGAGGTCACTGGAGCTGGGATGTACCATTCTATAATCCTCTTCCTTGCAAGCGCAACATTATAAGACCATGTTCGACCTGTATCATACTCCAGCTCATCTCGCCAAATGGGGGTGCTTGTCAGGAACAAACTGTCCAAGATGTGGGATGTATGGAACAGACATCGTACACATGATAGCAACATGTGGGGAATTAAAGGCCTCGAGGGAAGGTATCCAATCTGTTTTGAAGGAGGTTTTGGGATATGATTTTGCTCTCACACCTGAGATCATGGTTTTCGGGGTTGCTGGAGAAGAGGGTGGTCCACATAGAGCATTTATCTTTGTGGCTATGGCAGTGTATTGAATATGTATATCATCCGCATGGTTGAATGCACGACCCCCGTCTTGGCAGCAATGGTTGGCTAGGTTGCTGTCTGTATACCATTTGGAGATGGCATTATATGAATGCAAGGGGAAACATGCTAGGAGGAAAGGGAAGGCAATTTGGGGGCCATTTCAGGTCTGGATTCTGGCCCATAATGATTAGTGTTTAAATTTAAAACTAGATCATCCTCCTTCAATCTAATTGGTTATTCCTTCCCGTCTGGATTAGTCGGGTGGTCATGCCTCGCATTATTTAGCTAGGCGATGCTCTTCTCCTGTTTGTTTTTCTTTTTTCCACTCTCTGTTCAGAATTTCATGTTTTCAGTGTAAAGTGATCTAAGAATATATTTGTTGTATGATTCCTTTCCAAATAAATAAATAAAAAAAAAAAAAAAATGAAAACAATATACACCTGCAAAAATATGAGAGAATGAAGGAAAGACCAGCCCTAGCCATAGAGGATCTAGTGAAGCAAGAAATGTATGTGATGGAATCCCACCGATTAAAACAGACACCAAACCTTGTACTAAAATACATGTAAATGCACAAACATGATAGGTGTAATAGTGATCATTATCCTAAAATCAAAAAATGCAATAACACCTCAAGTCAAACCTATTCCATACCTTACTGAAAACCAAAATCATAAAGGTATCAAGACATTTGACAATGAGTAAATATTCTGGGAAAGAGAAATCAAAAAGTAAGGGAAAAAATATCCTGATGGAATTTAAATCAACAATTGAATCATAAACTAATATGAAAATATGCAGAAAGCCGTGTTACTCAAAATTCATGATTGTGACCATAACGCAGTAATATCTGTCCAGTATCAAAAGTGGACACTTGGACAATTCCCATGTTGGACCAGAGCCTTCATACCTGTGAACACTTTAACAAACCCTTGGGAGTGTTCTAGTTGCGATGAAAGAGGCCAGTAAACAACAGAGAAACAAGTTACTCAGAGTTCACAATTGTGACCATAACGCAGTATCTGTTGTATAGTAAAACTGAGCGGTTATACAAATCCCAATGCTTGCCCAGAGACATCATACATGTGTACAATTTAACCATACCTTGAGAAGTTCTGAAATGCCTCAAGCCACAATCAATAAGGGCAGTGAAAAACAAGGATCAGACCGTCTCTGACGTGTAGAGCCGAATTCTCCAGATGGAATGCTGAATGAAAGCGTTGCTACAGACGCCATCAATTAGGTAAAAGGGGGGACTGTACCATAACAGGCGCTATCAAACTAGGAGAGACTGAAACTACACCGCCCTCATGAATTACATCACAATAAAGGCACCTCAGATCTGATACTGGAAAAAATGGAAGGCCAATGCGACTTTATTCAAATGCAGCAGGCTAAAAAAAAGACAGCAGAAAAGCCAAGCACCATAATTTGAGAGGGAACTCACCTCAACTTAGATAAACATAAAAAGAAGACTAACACGCCATCAGTACGCTGAGCATAATCCTTACAAGGAGATCTAACTTCAAGAAAAAAAGACATAGAAAGAGGTCATCACCATAGTGAACAGTTTAAGGGTAGAAAATGGATACAATTAATCCATAACCACACTCTGGCACCACAGAAGTATGATAACACAGACAATTAATATAATGCTGTTTTTTAAAACTGTTGATTGCATACCTTATTGCAATTCATTTTGCTGAAAACCAATCAGTTGAATATAGATACCCAACAGAAATATAAAATATAGGATAAATACTTCTAAGAAAGATATTAGAGCTTGAGTGTAACACATGCATAGAAATATGTCAAAATCTTTAGATAACAAAACATCACAGAGCACCCATCACAATATACAATAAAATGAATTAGCAATGGTTGTATATAATAATACATGTACTGTAACATGTCATAACAGTTAAACAAGCTAGAATAACAAGTACACCAATTAGCAGTGATAGTGTGAAGTACATGTACTGAAGTGTGTCATACCAGTTAGACAAAGCAAAATGACAGGTCCCCCACAACAGTAGACACAGAGGCTTGCACAGTGCTAATGTATGTCAAACAGATAGGGACCAAAATAAGTACACACCTATCTTAGGACCGATAATGTAGTCCATTCAATAGATGAGTTCAGGCCTCTGTGAACACCGTTGTATTTCCAGAACCACTGTAATTCAGGCAGTGGAAAGCACGACAGGACTGTCCATGGGGGTCCCCGACACCCCTATTGCGCAGCCTTTCCATGGTGGCCCAACCGGCATTGTTAGACTTTTCTTTCTTGGCGTGGTCTCCCTTAACTTTTTGCCTCTGTTTCCCAGGTTGTTGATGTGTGCTGGACTCTGATTTTGCGGTTTTTGTTACTCTGGGCACTTTACCACTGCTAACCAGTGCTAAAGTGCGAGAAGTGCTCCTTTACAAAGGTGTATGTAATTGGTTTATCCATGATTGGCACATTTTATTTATTAGTAAGTCCCTAGTTCAGTGCACTAGACGTGCCCAGGGCCTGTAACTCAAATACGGCTAGTGGGCCTGCAGCACTGGTTGTGCCACCCGCATAAGTAGCTCTGTAATCATGTCTCAGACCTGCCACTGCAGTGTCTGTGTGTGCAGTTTTACCTGTAAATTCGACTTGGCAAATGTACCCACTTGCCAGGCCTAAACCTTCCCTTTTCTTACATGTAAGGCACCCTTAATGTAGGCCCAGAAGCCCTAAGGGCAGGGTGCAGTGTGTGGTTAAGGTAGGACATATAGTAATGTGTTTTATATGTCCTGAAAGTGAAATACTGCTACATTCATTTTTCACAGTTGCAAGGCCTGTCCCTCTCATAGGTTAACATGGGGGCCACCTTTAAATCTGATTAAAGTGTAGATTCCCTTTGGAGTGGATGGACATGTGGAGTTTGGGGTCTCTGAACTCACAATTTAAAAATACATCTTTTAGTAAAGTTGATTTTAAGATTGTGTGTTTGAAAATGCCACTTTTAGAAAGTGTGCATTTTCTTGCTTATACAATTTCTGTGACTCTGCATGCTTGTGGCTTCCCTGTCTAGGTCAGTTTGACAGTTGGGCTGGTTGCACCTGACATTAGACAGTGACACAAAGGGAGCTGGGGTGTAGTGTGCATTTCCTGATGAGCCATCTAGCTAGGAGGGAGGGGAGGAGTGGTCACTCACACCTAAAAGGGCCGTGCCTGCCCTCACACAATGTAGACTCTAACCGCCTGGAGAGTGTCTGGGGCCAGGCCTGGGCAAGGCAGGATTTCACATTCAAGAGAGACTTTGCTTTGAAGCAAGCCTACTTTAAAGGAGAAATTAGGAATAAGAAGGGCACCCAAACCCACAGACTTTAGAACACTTCTGGAAACCAAGAGGAACCTCTGCCTGGAGAAGAGCTGTGGAACTGAGGAAGAAGAGCTGACCTGCTTCTGCCAGAGTAAGAGGAGAAAGACTGGACTTTGTGTGCCTTCCATCTTCTGAAGAACTCTCCAAGGGCTTGATTTAGAGCTTGCCTCCTGTTGTTTGAAGTCTCAGGAACAGCAAAGACTTCTCTCTGCCAGCATCTGGAGTCTCTGGAGAGACTCCTACTCTGCCAACTGGTGCCCATCCAGTTCCTTGGACCCTGAAGGGAGAAGCTGGCAAGAGTGAGAAATCCACGCACAGAACGCCGTGCAGGGAAAAGATCGACGCAACTCCGATTTGCGGATGAAAAATCGACTTGCCGCCAGCTTCGTGGCTGAAATTCTACGCTCGCCTGCAACGCGACCCGAAGATCAATGCCCGGGGCTGGAGAAATGATGCACAGCATCGCTGATGGAGGCTGGTGAGATTGCCACCCGCACTGCGTGGTTTTCGGATCATCATGGCACTGGATTTCTGACACAAACACTGCTGGGAGTGTAAAAACAACACAAGGCCTGCCCGGACCCGAGAGTGCTGACCGAATCGACGCATCACTCTCCTGCAGAGAGAAGAAATGACGCGCCCGACCCGACGAAAGGGGAAACAATGCAAGGTCTCACTCATGAGTGAAATCGACGCATCGCAAGCCCTTTTTGACGCACACTTGCCCATGCGGGGTTATTTTTGACGCACCCAAGGTACATTTTCACGTTAACAGTGTTAGTGCGTGTTTAAAACTACATGAAGACTCTTTTTGCTTTTTTATTGATAACTTGACTTGTGTATTGTTTATTTTTGTCGTTTTGGTCTTGTTTTGTTTAGATAAGTGTTCTCTATTTTTCTAAACCTGTGCTATGTCATTTTGTAGTGTTTTCATTAAGTTACTGTGTGTGTTGGTACAAATACTTTACACCTAGCACTCTGAAGTTAAGCCTACTGCTCGTGTCAAGCTACCAAGGGGGTAAGCAGGGGTTAGCTGAGGGTGATTCTCTTTTACCCTGACTAGAGTGAGGGTCCTTGATTGGACAGGGGGTAACCTGACTGCCAACCAAAGACCCCATTTCGAACAGCCATGAAAAGGCTAGCGGATTGAGGAGTCATAATCCCTTGGGTGGCGCTGCATGGAGCACCACCATGGTAGATTATAACTGCCGAGACCATCAAGCTGTCGACTGGTGGCAACCTGGTGGTGTCAGCGGTCGGACCGTGGCGACTCCGCCACGGTCGTAATGTGGCAGTCGGACTTCCAGACTCCTAATGAAGGCCATAGTGTTTTTGATGTGCAAAGTAAAGTTTTACTTTCTGAATTATGTATTGCTTTCATTTAAATAGTACCAACATGCATCACCATATGGGTACTGGACCTTCAATTGTTATGACTTTGCTACCATACAGCAAAATTGTGTAGAATATCAGAGGTTTTCCTTCTTTCAAACAGGAATGTTCCAAAAGGACTAGCCTCTTTTCAACCACATCACATTTGCCACGCTGCTTCGGGAATATAGCTCAGGGGAGGAATTATAATAACATATTTCTTGCTGTTGCTAACTATATCTTCTTGTTACTGTATGTGAAAAAGATTTGGTTTGCCTACCACCTGCACCTCATCTACAAAGAAAATAGGTATTAACTGCATAACATCGCTGTTGTGTCCCTTTTACAATTCACATGCAGATGTTCATAGCCTCCGAATTTACAGAATGAAAATTGGCTTAGCAGAAATGTTCATTTGTCAGAATGAGGGGTAGTAGGATTGTACCTCCGCCATCTTTAATAGCTAGTGAGAAGAAGCTGCATCACATGGCAATGTGCTGCTGTTATGTAGTGCTTACCCAACTTCTAGGTGCTTTCCTTTCTTATATTCAGGAAACAGGAGCATGGTGTGGTTTTCTGGGGATCAAAAGGTTAATCAAATGTGGGGTTTAGGGTTACAAGTGAAGTCCCATGGCTCCACGGGCAATAGAGGGTGGTTTGTAGACATTGTCATCGCACAACAACCAGTGGTGCCTCAAGGGAGCCATGATGAGAGGACACGCAAACCGTGGCTCTTTGATTTCAAGAAATTGATGTTGATCGGTAGGCCAAGCTTGTATGTCTTCTAAATTGGCAGCCCCTGATGCAGTAGAGGAGAGTCACAGCTTTTCTCAAACCCCAGGCTGCATCGTTCTGTGCCTAGCATTGCCTTGTGAAGATGAGAAACCTCCATCCTTTGCTGCAGTGCCATGTATGATGGGCAAACTAAATGGCACCCTCAGGAACAGGGCACACCTAATGGGCAAGTGGTGAGTGTAGGCTGATAAGTGGACATTGTCTGAGAGGACATCTGGAAGTTCTGAGGATTCACAACATTCAAACTTTTGTGCTAATGATTCTTAGATGTGTGTGGCTTTTATCTGCCCTCACTTTTACATTAAAAATGTCAGTGTGCACAGGCCTGCATGAGCAGTTCAACCAGACAGAATCCAACACGTCAAAATACCACATGCAGAACTGAGGATGGTCAGCTGCGTTATGGAAAGGCTCACAGAAGGTGCTTTATTTGACGCACAAAAGTCTACTCTAAGGGATGCTCCAAGTAAGTTGCACGATGCTTTTGTGACCTCTGTCCATCAAAGGCAAGACTGGGATTTCCTTCTCCAAAGTTTACAGCTCATGCCCCTGTTTTATGTCCTGGCAAATGGCTCGCAGCCTAAAACTATGGTTTGCCAAAAACTGGCACTTCTGCCCCTTTAAAATGTGAGCAATAAATACAAACCGTTTGGCAGGATATAAACACGGGGGCTGGTGATGCATGGCTCACTGAGGTGATGGGGTTGGAAGTGGTGGTAATCATAATATATGGCCTCGGGACCGGCTGTAAACTGTAGATAGTGATTTTTTTTTTTTTAACTCAACTATAGAACGCCTACTAAAAATAAAACATTAATTATTGTAGTTGCACAGAAATGAATAGCAGTGTTTATGCCGTGTGTATATGTTACAATATTTAAACTCCGATTTTTGTTTTTAGCATTGAGGAGCTGAGAATCAGTGAGGCCATGAATACTGTGTTTAGTTTGGTCGTGGAGAGAGCTGCAAGAGGAGATATTGATTTAGTAGAGACAAGATATCCTTTTTCCTAAACTTAACTCACAGATCACCTCACCTCTATGATAAGTTGAAATATGACATGGTGCTATAATGCAGTAACATATAGGCAGGTTTAAATGTGTTTAAATATTTCAAGGCTACACATTCACAATTGCTTTATAAGCCTTCATGCTTTTGCTTTAAAATGCACTATTTGTCTTCTCTGTTTTTTCCAACTTTTCTGGGGGGGGGAGGTTTGGGGGGGTCCCCCTTCTCTACGAACCTCCTTTTATGATGTCAGTCTCTTTGCTTTGCTAGTGACCACTTTGAAATGTCACCAGCCCTCACTGCCCAGATAACTGTTTACATCACATCCCGAGAGGTGCATGAAAATTATAAATGAAAAATGCACGTTTGTTCAGTGTTTTACTGTTTTTTCCCTCCGGGTTATGAAAAGGAATACACATATTCACAATAAATTAAGTCAATTATGTCGGAGGTCACAGGCGAATACCTTGCCCCCTCCCTGCACGGCTCTCTCGCGCACAAACACACCCTCAGCGCTCTATAAAGGGAAGTTTTTTAACCTGCCCTTCACAACCTTAGACTCAGGCAGAGCAGGGGTGGGAGGCTTGCCGCAGGGGGAGAGCTTTCCAGACATGACCTGCGGGCTCTGAACCCCTTCCCTGCAGCCCCTTCTGCGGATGGAAGTTAAGACCCCCCTGCCAGCAAGTGCAGAGCTATGAGGATCCAAACATATTCTCCAGTCACATCTATTGTGCTGCGTTTGACTTTTAGAAATGCATCTTGCTCAGTGAAGGGCCTTATATGAGATTTAAGAAACTTATAGTGTTGCATTTATTCAAAGCACAGTCCTGTTTTTATGTGAGCCCTGAGCGGTGTCAGCTTAGAGTGCCGAGGGTCTGTCATTATGTTCGATTGCTGCTGTGGAGATGCGAGCATTGAAAGCGGGGCCAGGGGGGCCTCCTTGCCGTTTTAGATGCTGAATGTGATTTTTTTAAAGTTTGTTATAAATAGTCCTTAAGTGCTTTGTCAGGTGTTGAAGGGAGGGGACAGACTCTTTCCTCACATCTTGCAGGGGTCGCAGCAACATTACAGGAGGCGAGGACTGTACTATGTTGGCAGTTCTGGCATGAGCATGTGCTCAGTAATTATCTCAAACTAAATTGTCACCTGGTTCTACAACAAATCAGAAATTATTACCAAACTCAGTGGGGCTCATGGAATCCACTTCAGAAAACTGAAGGCCATTTCAACCCTACTCACTGCTACATAGGGTGATCCCTTCAGAGGACGCAATGCTTAGATCCGGCCAACGAGAAGACCTTGCAAGGACGGTGCACCAAGCCCTCCACCCTCAGAAGGTCCTGCTCTGTCTGCTGGTGCACTGTGTGCTGCCGGAGTCAGTCGCCCAGAGGACAGAGCACGGGTGCCAGCTCCACAGCCACGAGGTAGCCGGGCTGTCCAGGGACGGAGATGTCATCTTAGGTGGGATATTTCCACTCCACGATGATGTAGACATCCAGAAGATCACCTTCACGGTGCAACCTGCACCCATAAGTTGCCAAAGGTACTGTCATTTATCCTATGTTATTTCAATTTAGCTAAAGCTCTCTGGGTGCTGGTGGGGCTTGCCTCCTTTGCAACCGTGACGCAATGTGTAGGGAGTTATATGGGGCAACACTGTGAACACCGATGGTGATGTGAGGAGTAGGGGCTGCTGGTCAGATGGAAGGTTTGCTTCTCTGAGCTGTTATTGTGCATAAATTTGTAGAAGTACATGGTCAGGGTTGAGTTAAGGGCACAGACGGATATCATCATGGGGTGGATTGTCAGAGTTGTAGTGTTGGGTATCAGGAGTAGACTAGAACAGAGGTGCAGTACACCTTAGGGGTGCATTGACAGAGAGCTCTAGGAGGCAACATGCAGATGATTATGGGGCGCGGTTTCAAAGCTGTACATTTAGCACCACGGGTAAGGAGAGTAGCTGTTGTCATAGGGGTGCATCGAGAGCCTGGCCTCAGGATTGGGAAGGGTGGGAGCTGCTGTTCATCACAGAGGCCATTGCCAGAGAGGTTCAGTGAGTCCAAGTACCAGGGATGTTGTAAGGCAGGGATAAAGTTGGCAATTTTCCCAGGACCCGCACCTGCTAAGGGCTCCCTAGGAAAGTGATGTTTGCACTTCACATCTATTTCTCCATCCCAACTCATCCAATGAATCAAACATTGTTTGGCATCATTTGTCTTTAATTATCAGAAAATGGGTAATAAAATGAAAAAATTGTTTTGGACAGGGGCCTCTAAAGTATGTCTTGCACAGGGTCCCCAAAATTCTTAAAATTACATTGCCCAGTACCAGAGTAGAAGGGCTGATGTGGCACAATATATGAGTGTCTGCTCATAAACATGTCCGGGGCCCAGCATCGGGCTAGGAAGGGAGATGTGGATACAAGTAGAAGGCAATTGGCAGGGGCATGTTTTGGACATAGGAATGAAGAAACACTTATATTGGGGGTGCATTGTTAAACGTTTATGGGTAATGAGGGCAGCTGCAGGTCTTCACAGAGGTGCATTGTCACAGCTGTGCATTGAGTCTGATGACGGGGGCAGGAGCACAGCTGCAGATCATGAGAGGGGTGCATGGTCAGGGTTGTCACATGTACCCCACAGCTGGGATTCCAGAGGAGAAGCAGATCAAAGGATGCTGTTGTATAGTTGTGAAGGTGGTCTCAAGGAAGGAACATTGCGAGGTGAAAGAGGGTAACAGAGAGGTGCATTGTCAAAATGCTGGGCTCCGTACTCAAAAGAACAGAAGGTGATTCCGGAGGTCTGCAGACAGGCACGCTACCAGAGGTTTGCAGGGCACTCATGAATAAGATTAGATACAAGTCAACTTTAGATATTTTGTACAGAACTTAACGAGTCATTTGTGTAAACTGCGCTGGTGTCCCACTGAAAAAAGCATGCAGTGGTAAACAGTCACTAAAAAGTGCATTTGTCGAAGATGTATCGGTTAATTCTGAGACACTTTGGCAGAATATGCGAGGGTCTTGGCACATGAACAATCTGTAGAACATGCACTGGCACAGGGGCACCACTGCGTCCAGGATATACTAACACTTTGTGCCGGATTTGTGCCACTTTTGTCACTCAAACCCTGTGCAATGCATTGTGGGGGTAATTTCAAATGTAAATCAGGATTTGCTTTGGAAGTCCGGGCAAGCTAACACAAAGTAGTGCTGTACTCTAATTTGTGTCAAGAGGGGTGGTACATGGGCATTGGTTTTGATGCAAATCCTTATCTACTAACAATCGTAGACAGGTATTTGTGACAAGTTCTTATGACTCCTCAAGGGTGGTGCAACACAGGAGAACCACAATGGAGGAGAACATTTTAATTTCTTCAGACTTTTCAAACTTTCCAGGTGCTCTACATTGTACAGCACACAGATGACTTGCAACATTACTAAACCATAGTTTTTATATTAGAATGCTCCTCTCCCACCTGCACTTGGAGCTCCGTAAAGCAACACTAGAGTGTGATGCAGGTCAGGACTGAGATACTTTGGATGATCAGTGCGGGGGGTCTCAGTAGTATATTTTGCAGATTGTACTGCACATCACAATCAAATCAATAAAAGGACTAGATTTTGTGAATTGAATGGTTTAAGTAATGAGACACGTTGGCAGAGCTACATTTACAGGCATTGATTGTAATAAATGAGTGCTGATGGTTGCAATGTGAGTGTGGCGCCTTTATATCAATCATGCAGCACCTAAGTGCTCCATCATAGCTTTGATCGATGATTAGGATTTTGAGAATTATCCTTCAAAAATGTAATGAAAAAAAAATGCAGAATTTTACATTTACTGTGTATATTTCAGGTTCCGGTCACCAAATTACCGAGCACTTCAAGCCATGGTGTTTGCAATTGAGGAGATTAATGCAAACCCCAATATTTTACCCAATATTACCATTGGCTTCCAAATCTATGACTCATGTAGGATAATGCAGAGATCCCTTGAGGGTACACTGTGGATCCTGGCAGGTACAAATGAGCCTATTCCAAATTTCTGCTGTCAGAAGAAGCTCCATCTCACGGGCGTCATTGGTGATGCTGGGTCATCGGGCTCCGTCGTCATGGCACGGGTACTTGGGCTGTACAGACTCCCTCAGGTAAGAATTTGAGAATAATGAATGCACATCTTTACGGGCAGTCCATTTAAAGAGAGTTTAGGTTCTAATGCATGGTGTGTAGTCTATTATTAATAAAAGAGAAGATATGCACTGTGCCTTATTATACAATGCAATATTAGTAACTAGTGACAGAAGTGGAGATCCTGAGATGCCAAGAAAGTACAAAAAAGATTAAATCCTGTTCCGGAGTGATATGGGCATATTGACAGCAAGACATAAAGAAGACGGATTTATAAAACAAAAAGATAGACAAAGGCAGAAAGTAAGGTTAGAAGGGATGTGCCACTAACACAGGAACTGTAATAGAAATACCCAGGGACAGGCGGAAAGATTAGTAAAATAAGGGAAAGAGAGACAAGTCAAGAAAAAAGTGAGCTAAGTCCCCCATATAGGCAGGAAAATAAAAAAAAACATTCTCATCTGGAAAGTGAAGGACCTTTTGCTCTCTAAGAATAACGTTACCTCCCAAATTTGATAAGTAAAGAGCAAACTACCTCGAGGTTATTTACAAAGATTTAGATCTGACTTTCTCTTGTAGTACTCCTAAATTCCAGGAGTAAGCCAGATGTGAACCAGCTGTACTCCTCCTTTACTCCTGAAATGTATGCGTATGCCATGAGTTCTACGGGACTAAGTCACCTTCTTGGAAGAGAGCAATGTCAATGGCCTTTCATGTTTAAAATCGTGTCCGGTGTCCATGTAACATGCGCTATGTTGTCTCCCACTGAAATGCCTTGTTGTATTCATCTCCTATAGTAGCCTTTGTCACCCTTGTTTGTATTGTCATCCACTGAACATAGTTTGTCATAGTAATAAGGGAGTTAAGTAATGATTCAGAAGAAATAACTATGCTTTATTGTAGATCAGTTATGTGTCATCAAGTCCCATCCTAAGTGACCGGAACCAGTTCCCTTCCTTCTTCCGGACCATCCCCAGCGACATTTTCCAGTCTCAGGGACTGGCTGAGATACTGATACACTTTGGCTGGACATGGGTTGGTCTCCTAGCTGAAGACAATGACTATGGGCATCTTGGGGCCACATTACTGAAGAAAGAACTTGAAAAGGCAGGGGCCTGCATTGCGTTCTCTGAGAATATTATTCTCAGCCGATCTGATAGAAATGCCCTACATATCATCAGAGTGATCCAGAGCTCAACGGCCAATGTCATTGTTGTCATCTGTAGTGATGCAGGACTCAGTCCCCTGATAGAGGAGATAACAAAACACAAAGTGACTGGGAAGGTCTGGATTGCCAGTGAAGGGTGGTCCATTTCTACCACTTTATCGATTGAGAGGTTTTCCAATATACTCACTGGCACAATTGGGTTTGCAACCCGCAGTGAAGAGATACCAGGCTTCGTAGAGCATCTCAACCGAGTGCATCCTTCAAGATATGCACCTGATATATTTGCTCAAAAGTTGTGGGAAGAAGTTTTTGGATGCCGGTGGATGGATCAGAAGCAGGTCATGGATGTGCTGGATAACAGGTCAAAAGTGTGCACGGGCAAGGAGAACCTCGAACTCCCATTCATCGGCTACAACGATGGAACCCGTTTCAGAGGTCCCTACAATGTCTACATTGCAGTCTATGCAAACGCTTGGGCCTTGCACAGTTTGATTTCCAGCAAGATCAGATTACTCAATGGATTCCAAGAAGACATATTGGACTTTAAGCCATGGCAGGTACTGTCTAATTTTTTTTTCAGGTTTTGCAAACCATGCATGCTAAACTACTGCGAACACCCCTACTGGTTCAACAAATATATTTATGTTTTGTGGCTAAACGTAGAAAACACTCCCTTCTAAGAGACTGCAGTGAGATACATTGATTTGCCACACACTGGTATGATGATGCCTTCCACTCCGCCTAACCTGCTCTTTCGTAGCCCGATGCCTTCTCACTGAACCTGGCTGCCCCATTGTCAACTGCAAAACCTTTCTGTGATCTCTCAGGCTAACTAAAAGGCATGCGCCTAACTCCACAGCCTGTGTGTCGCTGTGAGATGCTATTGACCCACTTTTGATGCAAACAGAACGTAACTGAAAGTCATTATAAAGAGTAGGCATGCCCCGTATGCCTAACCGTAACCATAATCTGCGAGCAAAATAAATAGGTTAATACATGGAGAGTGTGAAGGCGAATTTTGTCGAAGCCTGGGAGACTTTTACAAAAATCACCAATTTATATGGGGTAGGTAACTCTAAAAACATGGTGTGAAAAATAATTAATGCAAAACCTATTAAGCAACCGCCTCTTAAACTGTTTTATTATGCATAATTTTGTCGGCAACCAAAATATTCCGAAAGAGGCACACTTCGAAAATTAAAGAATTTGTAAGGTTTGTTAACTGCTTAATTCCAGAGCTGCAATTTTCATTATGCACATCCCTGCTTGTGTCATGCGTTTCATTCATGCTAAGTTACTGTGTGACCCTACTGTACTTACAGGTAATGAGTTCATCAAAGGCTAGAGTGGCTTCTCATTCTCCAGAAATAAATAGGAAGCAAGCTGTGGAATTCACTCTGCATTGAAAACTGCTCTAAAACCCCACCTCTGTGCGGAGGACCCTTGATTTATTGCCCATTACTAGCCTCATCTTACCTTCTCCAATGTAGATGCATATGATGTCTCCGATATACGATCAATGCATGAGGGTTATTTGTTCATAAAGTATGTAATCCTTCAATATATGTATGAAAACATGTCTCTGATTTTCTGTTACAGTTTAGTGGTGACGTTATTAGTCACTTGTAATAAAGGTATGTTGTAGTTACTCAACTGTAATAACATATTACAACAGAGAAGTTAATTTGCAATTTTTACTGCCACAACCAGCTAACAGCCTGAAAGGTAGGTCATTGAACAGAGTTACAACTGGTATTTAAACAAGGAACACTAAAACTATGGTTTCTGTTCTTTTAAGATTATGGCCCTCATTATGAGTCTGGTGGTCCTGGGACTGCCAGATTCATGGTGGCAGGCGGACAGCCACGGTCGTGGCCGTCCGCCCGCCATATTGTGAACTTGGGGGAGCTGCGACGATCGAAACGCTGCCATCGCCAGCCAGCAGCCTGGCGGTCTCCGCGTTTGTAATCCTCCAGAAGTGCCACCCTGGGGATTATAAATCCCCCTCAGCCCAGCCTTTTCATGACGGTTTACACCGCTAGGGAAAGGCTGGCAGAATGGGTAACTCGTGGTCCCCCATGCACAGCCCCGTCACACATTCCATTGCCCTGATTACAGGTAGTGGAATGCGCGACGGGTGCTGGTGCACCCGCCACACCGCCACATTGCCATCAGCTCCATTATGAGCCAGCGTCAATGTAAAGGCCCTGCAGTGAACGCATAATAGGTTTGGTGGGGTCATGACTAGCAGTCTTCCGGCGGGATGAGTTCAGAGGGCCTATGTCTCTGAAACAGAACAACAATTAGGGGAGGAGACATACACAACACCATGTTTAGGCAGGAATCTGCCTCCATGTTACCAAGTATTCTGAACCACAGATGTTCATTTTAAAGTGACATGAAACTTACTTGAAACTGCATAAACTGATTTTGAAAAAAAGATGACGAGATACATATTAGTTTTATATCCACACTACAGTTTCAACATTTTTTCAGCGTATCACCCACCACAGAGATCAATGATTTAACCTTTGAGGAATGTAAATTATCTGACCATGTAAATCTCTTTATTTCTTTATAACAAAGACAAGCACAAAACACATAAAAACATAATTAAAAGCATATTTAGAAAATGTGTTAAAAATTTGGGAAATTCAAAATCATCCAAATTCTAAGAATTGGATAAATATTAGATTAAAATACGGATTAAAATACCTTCTACCATACGTTTAAATGATATTGTAAGTATGGTAATGTTTTCGTGACTTCATAGACGCTTTTGAACTTTTTCCTCCATATGAGGACGGAATTGATGGTGACTTGCAATCTCTTTCTAATGCGCAGTAGAGAGTGCTTTATCCCAGCATAATCTCCTGTGGTTTATTTTCTTATTACAACTTCAACCTTATTTCGATGTCCAAACATCCCAATTAGAACATTACATAACATACAGATGAGTAAGATCCCCAGAACAAAGTAGACGCCATTTGCCTCAGCAATCCAATGGCGGTGTGCACCTCTCCAGCAATCTCATTGCCTTTCGGAGAGAAGAATTAACATACAAACTCCTATTTCTTCCTAGCACAGATGCTGTGCTTTGGTGTTTGCACACATTATCCCTCACAAATTCTTAGGAAAGCTGAAGCAGCTATTTCCTGTCTTGGCTCCATGGCAGTAACTGCCTGTCAATATGGGCACCTTTTCTCCTCATAGAGAGGATTGGACCAGCCACTCATCCTTGCTTGCGTAAAGAGTGAGAAGGCGTAACACAGGCTGAGCTGTGGCCCTCAATTTTGCCAAGGGACCCATATCAAATGGTTACATCACTAAATATCATCCCCCAGGATATCCACTTGCAAGAATATCAAGGGAAGAATACTGAGGGACAAAACATTGAAAGGGAAATGCTCATAGGGGAGTGCAGATTTAATATTCCTTGCTCCACATCTAATTACCTTGAAGATAAATGTGCTGCATAGGTACACGTATGTGGAGTTAGGTCTAGAAAATCTATTCTTACTTACCAGTCAGTGTTTTGAATTTTATATTCTGTGTCACTGATATTTTAGTATTGATAAGCGTGCTCACCATGTCAAGATATCACGCCTTCAGCCAAACCTGCCTTTCAGCCAGCATCTTGCATCTGAAACATGTAGCGGAGATTCTCAAATTGGAAATGTTGTCTAAACTGGCCGAGCATGCAAAGTGCTGTAGTCTAAAAACCCAGGACTGACTGAAGAATGTCAAACAGACAGACAGTACCCGCATACACTATGATACAATACCAAAACAAATCCAATGCACACGGCTACCTCCGAAAAGGTGTCCTGGCTCTTGCGGCATCAAGATGCAAGGGCAGCAGGCACCATCTGCTTGGGTGAAACTATGGATCAAATAAAAGGATATTTAAAAGTTTCCAAAAAACATATTCAGAAGGTGCCAAATGGAGATATGCATGAAGAGCATTCCAAAGTTTGGAGGTCAAATAAGAAAATAAACAACCTCCTCTCCTCGCCCTAATGATCCTCGGCACCAGAAACAAGTTTCGTCCACTGGACCATGCCGGTCGGGCAAAAGTCTTTCCCTCGGTTAACCAGGACTTATTGAGGCACAGGCCCTGTAGGCAAAAGTAAGGGCTTTAAATTGAATGCGACTGATGGGCAGGAAGTGCAACATGCGCAATGATGACGTGGCAGATGCGCGAGCCGAAAGCTTCAAAACCAGCCTGGCTGCTGCATGCTGGATAGTGGTAATGGAATAAACGGGGCGGGGGAAGAACAGCAGGTGAGGGAACATGGCCATGTATTGCCAGTGATAAAATGTCCTCAGCAATGCCAAACAATTAGATTGCTCTCAGGAGGATCAAGTTATGATCTTGTAAAAGAGCTCCCCTGGTCATGCAACTCTCAGTTGTGTGGCATATGCTCATAAAATGGTAATGGGCGTACTTAATCCCATGTATTAGCACAGTTTATGACTTGAAAAACCTGTGTTATCTCTTCACTCAAATGAGAACACCTATCATCCATTTGTTACTCATTTCCCCTTTTCAGATTATTTTTGTTTACCTCCCCCTTACCTTATCATAACAACAGTGTCAGATGACATCATTCACTAAACTCCTGTTGTGCTTTTAGCTAGAACTACATACAAATCAGATATGGTAGTTGTGATATACATCGTTCATTATCATGTGTACATGTATGTCCTGTGACCATATCACTGTGATGTCAAGCACTTCTGTCGGAATGTTTGTGTCCATTTCAGTAGATTCGGTCCAGGACCGGACTCATGCTATCCTTCCAACATGGAGTGATGCGAAACCCTGTTCCTGCTTCATTTTCTCCACCAGTACTTCCTGTTCTATGTAGAACAGGAGATTTAAATGCCAGTATGCCACCTTGGAGCACTTTCATGAGATGCAGTACTCTATTTCCGGTGCTTCATTAAATACCGATAAACTATACGTGGTTAACATCAGCAGTCGGATACTCCCTCTGAATTTTACCAGGTGAAAAAGGCCTGGTAAATACAAGGACATACAGATGTCGGAATAAAGTAAGCGTGCAACCCACCAATACTTCAACACTTGCAATGACAGCCATGTTGTATGAGTAAAGATGTTGGTGATATTTTATTCAGAAAATTGAAAGAGTATGATGCTGGCATCGGGCGACTGGGTGTTCTATGCAGAAGCAAATATGCACTGTGGTGGCAGAATGTTCTAATAGCCTTACAGCCCTCCGAAGCTGGGCTATACCAGCCTAAAAGTCCTGCTCCCTTGTTAAAGGCCCTCACTTTTGGCTCGGGCCTTATACGCTGAAGCGGGCCTTTAATGGCCGGTATTGCCTGCTACGACAGGCCATAAGGCTACAGTCCAGACTCATGTTCTTCAGCTTCTATTTGGACAGTTTTCTTGAATCGATAAAGAGATTCAGTTAGGACATTTCCAAAAAATAAGGATAATCTCTTCTTTTTGTTCAGAAAGAAGTTTCATTAGCGGTCTACCTACTGGTGTAATTAATTATAGCGGGCACAAATATTTCATTATCAATTCGTTAACAATTGCCATTGGTTTTTCTTGAAATGCAGCTTTAAAATGCGTTCAAATCTGCAGTAAACTTTAAAAAAATATCGGCAAATGATTTTTGGAGGTTTGTACGAACTACCTCAACTTTTGGAAACTCTCTTACCTTACCTTCTGCCGTATTGTATCTAATCACTTACACAAACTACCAGATGTGAACATGTTACCTACAGGAAAAAAAACACAGCAGCTTTTTGGAAACCTCGTTTGAATTCAGCCAGCAAAATATCATCAAAGCTGAGCTGGGAGCTGCACCTCCACCTTCATGAAGTGACCCCTGCTTAGTGCTTACCGCCCAACTTTCTTTTAGCACAGTGGTAGAACAGAGAGCTCAGATCGCATGTCTCGCAAGCCTACTAACACATGCATGAAATACTCCAGACTGCGGGACGGCTAAGATGGTCACCCAAAAAGAAAGAAATAAGAGTTCAATGAAAAACCAGACATTCTTGGCCAATCTTGGAAACAGGTGAGTGAAGAAGCAGCTACTTGTCAAGAAACTACAAGGCCCGATATTAATCAGTTAAGCAGTTACATGATATGATAGTCCTGGATCTGATGGCAGCTCCTAATGATTTTGTAACTGTAATTGTATTTATATGGCTCTTACTACCCCTGACGAGGCATCAGAGTGCTTTTTGGTGAGTTGCATGGTACTCCGGAACCAAAAGAGGATTAGTGATGGATTAGCATAGGGAAATATGAGTTAATTTGAGTGGTGGATATGCAGGTCTGTTAGTTGGTTTGGCTAGTATAATGGTAGGAAAGAAGAGGGACGAGCCTGGAAAGTGTGATTTGGGAGATCATAGAAGTAAGATGAGGTTTTTTGGTTGAGGAAAAGGGCGATAGGGAGGGAAGGGTCTCTAGAAATGGATTAGAGAGATCATAGTAGTAAAATTACCTTTAGGATGAGTCAAAGGAGGGATAAATTAGAATGAGGGAAGAATTTAGAAAGGGATGTTTGGGAGATCATTGTAGTAGAATGAGGTTTGGGGTAAGTCAGTGAGTGGAGATAGAGGGTATATTGAGAGAAGTATATAGTGTGACATAGAGTATTGCATTGAAGAGTCTCAAAGGTACTTTTTTGTACCCTAGAAGTAAAGTAATAAATATGTATAGATAGATAAGTGCATAGAGAGGTTATACATGTACAGGGAGTGCAGAATTATTAGGCAAGTTGTATTTTTGAGGATTAATTTTATTATTGAACAACAACCATGTTCTCAATGAACCCAAAAAACTCATTAATATCAAAGCTGAATATTTTTGGAAGTAGTTTTCAATTTGTTTTTAGTTTTAGCTATGTTAGGGGGATATCTGTGTGTGCAGGTGACTATTACTGTGCATAATTATTAGGCAACTTAACAAAAAAAAATATATACCCATTTCAATTATTTATTATTACCAGTGAAACCAATATAACATCTCAACATTCACAAATATACATTTCTGACATATAAAAACAAAACAAAAACAAATCAGTGACCAATATAGCCACCTTTCTTTGCAAGGACACTCAAAAGCCTGCCATCCATGGATTCTGTCAGTGTTTTGATCTGTTCACCATCAACATTGCGTGCAGCAGCAACCACAGCCTCCCAGACACTGTTCAGAGAGGTGTACTGTTTTCCCTCCTTGTAAATCTCACATTTGATGATGGACCACAGGTTCTCAATGGGGTTCAGATCAGGTGAACAAGGAGGCCATGTCATTAGATTTCCTTCTTTTATACCCTTTCTTGCCAGCCACGCTGTGGAGTACTTGGACGCGTGTGATGGAGCATTGTCCTACATGAAAATCATGTTTTTCTTGAAGGATGCAGACTTCTTCCTGTACCACTGCTTGAAGAAGGTGTCTTCCAGGAACTGGCAGTAGGACTGGGAGTTGAGCTTGACTCCATCCTCAACCCGAAAAGGCCCCACAAGCTCATCTTTGATGATACCAGCCCAAACCAGTACTCCACCTCCACCTTGCTGGCGTCTGAGTCGGACTGGAGCTCTCTGCCCTTTACCAATCCAGCCACGGGCCCATCCATCTGGCCCATCAAGACTCACTCTCATTTCATTAGTCCATAAAACCTTAGAAAAATCAGTCTTGAGATATTTCTTGGCCCAGTCTTGACGTTTCAGCTTGTGTGTCTTGTTCAGTGGTGGTCGTCTTTCAGCCTTTCTTACCTTGGCCATGTCTCTGAGTATTGCACACCTTGTGCTTTTGGGCACTCCAGTGATGTTGCAGCTCTGAAATATGGCCAAACTGGTGGCAAGTGGCATCGTGGCAGCTGCACGCTTGACTTTTCTCAGTTCATGGGCAGTTATTTTGCGCCTTGGTTTTTCCACACGCTTCTTGCGACCCTGTTGACTATTTTGAATGAAACGCTTGATTGTTCGATGATCACGCTTCAGAAGCTTTGCAATTTTATGAGTGCTGCATCCCTCTGCAAGATATCTCACTATTTTTGACTTTTCTGAGCCTGTCAAGTCCTTCTTTTGACCCATTTTGCCAAAGGAAAGGAAGTTGCCTAATAATTATGCACACCTGATATAGGGTGTTGATGTCATTAGACCACACCCCTTCTCATTACAGAGATGCACATCACCTAATATGCTTAATTGGTAGTAGGCTTTCGAGCCTATACAGCTTGGAGTAAGACAACATGCATAAAGAGGATGATGTGGTCAAAATACTCATTTGCCTAATAATTCTGCACTCCCTGTATAAGGAAGATAACATTTCGAGATTTGAAGATGTATTTTAAAACCTCGCACTTTCAAGCGCTGCTGTACTTTAAGCTAATGTTTTTGTATTTTTTATACTATTTGTTCCTCAATAGTTCAATAATGAAACATTTGTAGATAAAATAGCTATGTTAATATTTAATATTTTGTGATAGATAAATAAATTAGAGACCCATAAGCAGGTAATCACATAACCTATATGAAAACTATGCAGTGACCTATATACATGTTATGCATGAAATAATTCAAACAAAGAAAAACCACAGACTCATTCATACACTAATTCATTCACTTGTAGATGCACTCAGAGGCTCAGGCACCCAGTCACATACCCACTCGGACACTCATGCACACACTCAGAGCCACTCATAGACACCCACTCCCACTTGTAGAACCACTCAGACACTCACGCACCCACTCACACATCCACTGACAGAGACAGGACCTGTGGCCAACCTGCGCTGTGCATGGCCAAAGGCCATGCGTGGTGTGGGATTGGGTGGTTATAACAGCCTGGCTGCAAGGCCTGATTGCAAGGCCAGGCCTTGTGACCAACCTCCGCCACTGCTAAAGATGAGGCTCCCTGTCTGCAAAAGCAATAGTTTCCTCTGTTTGCCTGCGAGCAGAGAAAAAGATGAAACCTCTGCTTTCATTAAGCAAGAGTTGTGTGACAGCTCTCATTGGCTGGAACCAGAGTGTGTGCTCTGACTTGGCTGGAGCTGTCAAAGCTCCTGCCAAGTCAGAGAAAACAGCTGTGTCCCAGGGATGGGCACCCAGGGGGATAGCAGGAGCCGGCTCTGGGGATGCGGTCCCCAGGTCCATTATTGGCTCCTCAAGGGGGCTATTTGGCCCCCCTCCAACATTTGAAATTTACCTTGGGGCGGTGGTGGTCCCACGGGGCTGGGTCTCCATCCCCCCGTTATAGTTACCTTTGGCTTGATTTATAGTTACCTGACATAACTCTAACTATAACAGCTGAATTTCTATGGTTTTGTGCAAGTAAATTCAGATCCTAACTTGAATGTCCTTGTAACCTTTACTTTTTTTGGTGAATTTCTATGGGATTTTAAATAAATGCTGATTCCTAACTATAATGTCCCTGTAGCCTTTGTTTTTTTCAGTGAATTTCTGTGGTTGGTTGGTTGTGTGCTATTTTTTTTTCTCCTCGGGCTCTGGATTCATGGATCCGCTACCCGATTCCGTCGTGGATTTACAAACGGGTTGCGCTCAGCTACGCAGCTGATCTGCGTAGCTGCGAATAGGCCAGGACCCCTCCATCTGTTCTATGAGGTCAGGATACCTTTATCCCGACTCCTTATCTCACTTTTCACTGTTATTTTTACCCACCGCACCGTGCAGATAAACAAAACGGTGGCCGCTACTTTTCTTTCAGATTGTGACCAGCCAATCATGGCCTTTCTTTAGCAGGCAGATTCGCAAATCCGCCACAGAGAATCCATTGACCCTCTGCTTCCCTAGATATCTATATATTTATTTTTCCTTAATATCGCTAAAACTGGATTTACACCAAATCACACTAAATTTGGAACCAAACCACAAAAGGTGTGCTTTCTGGATCACAAGCTAGTTTTATGCCAAATTTGGTGTAATTCCGTCCAGTGGTTCGGACTATAGTCGTGTTCAAAATCCCCTCGGGAAAATGCATGAGGAAAAGTCATTTTGGGACCCCTACTGTTCTCAGCCCCGCCTGACAGAATACCCTGAAACTTTCAAGTTATTTTTATGTGTATATATATATATATATATATATATTGAGAGAGAGAGAGATATGTAGATATAGATATATATCTTTATATATATATATATCGCCAAGCAATGGGCTATCCGACAATAGAAAATGCTTTTGTATTAACGGTACTAAAGACAAATGAGTTTGCCAGATCTGATCAACTTCTGCAGGCAAAGTGTCACACTAAACAATTTGTAAGAATGAATGCAGGAGAATTGTCCCACAAAAATTGTGTTTGTTGTTTTTTGTTAGTAAAACCTACTTTTTCATCAGATTTTTCACCTGCTTCTTTTTTTTTAATGTTGTCAGGTTTGTGTCACTGGTCAAAATTAAAAATGCATACGACTATTTTAAGGGCATAACAATGAAGACTATCTGGCCAAAGTCACAAGGCTTTGCGGCTTGACACAAGCAGAGACATGAACTTTGTACTCTAAATCTAAAATATTGTCAAATCTACCAACTTACAACAAGACCTGAGGAGAATTTCTTCACCTTCATAACTGAAAAGGCAGAGGCTACAAAAGAGCATCACGGCTGCATCCTGGCTGGGGAGCTAATCCCTTCCAATTATCACTGATGCAAAAAACATTATCTAGGACACATTCAAATGTAACACATCTTTTGTTAAACTAATCATTGTGCTGAATTTTCATCATTACTGAAGGGTTCACAATTAGTCAAACAAATTAGCTTTCAAAGCTGCTAGGTTGTTCCTTAAGGCATGAGTCTTTGTGAACCTACCTGAGACCCATCCCAGTCATTCAAAGAGCTGCCATTTGCAGCTTGGCTCCTGTCCTGGTCAGGGTTCACAGCATCTGCACCGCTGTCCATCATTATTTGTGCAGCTCTCGCCTTACCACCAGTTGGCTGTGTCACAGAGAAGTCATTTAGCTGGGATTTCATGTAATGTAGGAGAATGTCAAAGAGCTCATCTTCTCCTCATTGGGGGAAGCCATCAAGTATTTAGGTAGTACAGCAACTATAAATCATGGAAATGCATTGGCTTAAGAGCTCTCTACTTGCTTCTCTCTTTCAGCTCTTGCACTATGTTAAGAATGTGCGATTCAAAAATAGAGCAGGAGCGGCGCTGTTTTTCAGCCAGACCGGTGAAGTCCCCGCCCAGTATGACGTTGTGAACTGGCACAGGACTCCGAATGGAGGTCTCCAAAGCACGAGAATAGGAACCTACGACTCGACTGTTCCTCAAGGCCAAAGACTCATCATCAACACTAGCGCCATCCAGTGGCCTTCCGGGTACTCTCAGGTATAGTATTAATTAACGTGCAGTGGAAATGTTATGGGGGGCAGGAACTCGTAAGGGTGCTTTGGTCTGTGGGGTGCAATAATCACAGATATCAAGTGCTGCCAGTGCTAAGTCATGTTTAACACCTTCTGGTTGTTATGTTGTTTTTTTAAGCCATGAGCCATTTGCTTTTGGGGACTTGTAGTTTTGCCTTTAGCATTGCAAGCATGGAAACCCATTGCTTTCATAAAGCTGCAAAGGCTCTAGGGAGCATCTTGTGGTGGAGACAAATTACAATAGCGGGCCAGGAATAGGTCTATATATCAGTGTATGTGAACCTCTCCAGATTCATAATGGCAATTGCCATAACTACTGGCTGTTCTTCTTGCATTCATCTATCAATAAGCTGAGAAATCCCAGCATGCAAAGCGTTTTGACTAATAAGCCAAGACTGACTCTTGGGGACCTCTTCATGGTTATGAGAATGTGACAGGCAACCTGAAATAGATGATGAATATGTGGGAAATATTTGCAGATATGTAACAATATAGAGGGAGAGTATTGAAAGGTGATGGTGGCTCTGTCAGCTGCCACCACTATGTGGGCAGAGTGGCACTCCCCACCACCCCAGGCTTCCAGCGGCACGCTCTCGGAAGCGGGCTCCGGTGCCTCAATGGGTAGCACCATATCACTAATCCTGCAAGACTTGACTCTGCAGACTGCACATAATCTGGTTTGAGGAGCCTGCAGAGAAGACTCTCTGGCAGTGATCAAGAATGCCCAACCGGCCCTGCGAATGATGGGAGTAAGAGCATGTCTGCCTCCTTGTAGAGGGTACTGCAGAATCAGTCACCCTTTCTTTCCCATACCCGACGAGCATCCGTACAAGCTAGAACTGGTGCCCGACTTGAGCGGGACCCTCTTGGGTTTCTCTTACTCTTGTCTTTAGCACAGGCAAAAAGGGTCAAACAGCCCTCCCCTGGGTTTTACCTTCTGGTTTGTGGCCAACACACTTTATAACTGTGCTGCACTCGGCTGCAGGAAACAAACCAACCCCTGTTGTTTGGATAGTTGGAGGTTGTTCAGCCGCCCTGGGCTGGGAGTTCTGCTTTAGTTCTTTGTAAGGTCATGCAGTGAGAATTCAGCTAGTCCATTGTGTTGCTTACCCTTCATGCAAGCACCCTTGAAAGGTGTTGTTGAGACCCCTCTGGTTCCCTCTCCCATCTCGTATAGAGCGTTATGGCTAGATTACGCATCTTAAAGTCGAATGTCCAGGGCTTGGGGACAGTGCGCATACAGCATGCCGTACAGCAATATATTACAAGGTGAGATGCCTGGATTGCATTTCTCCAGGAAACCTTCATATCTGGAGAAGAAGACACCTGCCTACAAAAATGATGGTGTGGTCAATGCTATTGTTCTACATATTCTGGGCTTGCTCAGGGGGCCTTATTTGGGTTAGAAAAGTGGTGCCTTTTATGTGCATAGCCACAGAAATAGATCCTGTGGGGCGCTAGGTGCTAGTGGAGGCAGGTCCCTCTTGCTGGGTAGCATATACATCCCCAGTGTAGCACAAAAGGACTTTCTGGTGCACTACTCCATTATCCTTACACAAAAGGGCACATATCCCCTGGATCATTGGGGAAGAATTCAATTGTGTCTTAAACCCGCAGCTATATCGCTCGCATCCTCCTATGCCAGCCTCCCTTGCCGTTACTGCCACCCCTTGTCTTTCTCAATGGCTTACACATTAATCACTGTTAGGTATCTGAGGCGCTCTAAACCTAGATGCCAGAGATTACTCCTATTATTCACCACCACACAACATCCACGTGCGTCAGGATCATATACTTTGTCAAGTTGCAACTCAGCTGCAGTCTAACAACGCTGGATATTTAAGGAAGATATTCTAATATCATAACCCGCTCCAATTACATCTTGATTGGGTGGGTGCCATGCCCACCGGTCCCTACATGGTGGCTACAGCCAACCATGATGGAAGTCCTAGTATTTAGGGATGCAACTCATGCAGCTCTATCAATTACTTGACAGATATCTGGGGCACTGCTACCTCCATATTAATGGAATTGGAAGCATTGAAGGTGGTGGTCTGAGGCCACTGCATTCACTTGGTTGTGGGAGCAACGTCTGACCTTCACCGGCACCTGAATTAGAGCATCCCGAGGGGCCTTGGAAGTTGTGGCGGGTACAGCTCCCTCTAAGAGACTGGCACTAGCAGCAGCGAAGGAGCTCCATGCTATACTGATTGAGCAACTGCGATGCCTAGACTTTACAACTTCTCAGGCCAAAATGCATGCAGTGGGTGAAGAGTCTGGTTACTGAGAAGTGCTGTACATGTCACCCCCATTGCCACAAGTAGAGAGACTCTGGCCAGCCTGGTTACCAGCCAGTCAGACATACATGGTGTGTTCACGGCCCATTACCAACTTTCAATGATCCCTTCCCATAGACTGCCAAGCCCACATTTGAGAATTTCTTGGAAAGGTTACACTGCCTGTCATTGATCCAGCTGACAGGGAGGAGCTCAGTGCCCCTATCACAGTGCAAGAAATCCGGGGAGCCATGAGGGGCGCTTCTACGAGTAAACCTTCAGAGTTGGGCGGTCTGCCAGTCGAGTTCTGTAAGGCATATGACGGCCTCTTGGTTCTCAAGCTGCTGGAATTTAAAAAAGTTGAGCTAATGGAGGGTCAGCTCCTGTCGACGCTCCGTGAGGCGCTACTCTTATTCCTCCCTAAGCCTGGCAGGGACCTACTGGAGGTGACGTCCTATCGCCCACTGTCTAGGCTCGGAACACATTACAAAATACTAAGTAAAATCATTGCAGTGCAACTGATAGAATGCCTTCCCCACCTTTTACATCTGGATCAAAATGGCATACTCCACGCTGATCCACTACTCCTAATGTCTGCAGACTCCACTAAGTGATGGAGTTTGCTCCTTCCCATTGGCCTTAGGCGGCATGCATAGTACTGAATTTGGAGAAGGCTTTCAATACTGTTGACTGGGGGTTTATGTTCTTGACACTAACGGTAATGGGTATAACTGGCAGGCTACAAAGACTTATTAGACTCATCTACTTGGAGCACCCTGCTCGGGTGAAGATTGGGCAGTGTATTTTGACCACATTCCTGGTGAACAGAGGAACACACCAGGGGTGCTATTTGCCCCTGCTCCTTAATGCCTTAGCGATGGAGGCACAGAGGCTCAGACAAAAAGGCCAGGTGTGGGGCATATCTCTAGAGGGTGTGACGCACAAGGTCTCCCTATACACTGACAATGTACTATTAAACGTCTGTGATATTCAAGATGGCATATCCAAGATCACAAACATCCTGACAGAGTTCTGCGTCACCTCAGGCCTGGAAGTGAATTGGTCAAAGTCCTATCTTTTCCCAATTCTTCCGGATTGCCCATTGCAGCACTTATTGGTGGTCACGCACCTCCTCCACCGGGAGCCACACATCATCCGGTATTTGGTATCAATATTTTGCATACCACACAAGATCTCATTGATGGAACCTCACTAGATCTGTTGCCTCCCTCTCTCCACAAATGGCAGTCATAAGCACACTCCCACTCACTGTATAGGATACAGTATAATTGTCTAAAATAGGGATGCTCCCACATCTGCTGTATTTCTGCCACAACCTCCCAGTGAGCATACCCCAGAGCATATTTTGCGCATCACACACCAAGCTGGGGCCTTCCTCTTGAATAAAGACAGGGACCGAGTTGTTCTGCACAAGTTGCAGCTACCAGATGAGAAGGGGAGCCTTGGGACCCCTATCTTCGAACATTATTATTTAGCAGCACAGCTACAATGGCTGGCCCCCTGGCTGATGGGACGGCTTGCAGATGAACTGAGGCTGCCGTCTACGGACCGCACACAGTGGGCGCTGCAGAAGGGCTTTCTGCCACATGAAGAGATTCCCCTGGAGGTCAACAATCTGTTATGTGTAGCTTATAAAAGCTTTTGCAAAAGCCTGCTCCTCATGCGACTTTGCCAGGCACATTGACGCTCCGACATGCAGAAGTGCACACATTTGGGGTTTCTGCTGATTCCTGGTTACATTGGCTTCATCCCCTAACTGGTCTAAATTCCCTTGCGGCTGAATATTCTCCATTTATTCAACCTGACTGACATAGCCTACTTTCAGTAATGTATGACTGGATCATTCCTGCTTGAGTTTCTATAATATTGCGCCGCCTCCAGGAATTGGCACTGGAATAGGATTTCAGGCCCTTTTGGTTACATGTACACGGTAACCTTTAGAGTTAGTTATAACCCTGGTCCCTTGATACTCATG
Organism: Pleurodeles waltl; assembly: GCF_031143425.1. Taxonomy (NCBI): domain Eukaryota; kingdom Metazoa; phylum Chordata; class Amphibia; order Caudata; family Salamandridae; genus Pleurodeles; species Pleurodeles waltl. The sequence continues at coordinate 674,741,851 of NC_090451.1, read as the reverse complement.
GGTTTCCCTTGTTCTTCAGAAAAACTCATACCGACTACGTCACAATACTCCCCAAGATCCACATTGGTTCCATCAGGCCCTTCAAGGACCTGGTCGGAAGGGAAGGGCTGACGACATGGGAAGTGGCTGGAGTGGGTACCCTGGGCACTCTGTTTCGGAACGGCTTACACACCCCATGCAAGCAGCTACAGACCAACTACGGACTGCCGGTGGGCCATTTCTTGGCCTATGCAATTGCTGGCTGAGATAGGCACACACTGTTAACACGGAGCCGGAAAACCACTCAATGGAGCATACCTTGCATACTATAGGTGGGTGCTGCTGGCTTATGACTTTGCTCACACGAGCCCTAGCGCATACAACACAAGACCCCTTGCTACCAACCCATAGGTGCTGGGAATGAGATGTAGGCCAGGACTTAACACAGAAGGAATGGGACAGGGTATTGCTATACCCGCTCAAACTGTCCCCAAATGCCAAGTTTCAGTACGTACAACAGAACATCTTACACAGAGCCTTCCTCTCCCCTGCCAGGTTACACAAAATATTTGGGTCTGCATCAAATTGCCCCCGGAGTCAGATACCAGATGCCGATATGGCGCATATGTTTTGGAATTGCCCAGCGGCAGCGGATTTTTGGTGCAAGGTCATGGACGCACTGACTGGCATCACAGGGCACAAAGACCTTAACACCATGGCGAGTGGAGTCTTGGGACTGTTTCAGTGCTGGGAGGTAGAGGCACCACAAGTCGTTTCATAACCTAGCATTGCATATAGTCAGCAGGTCCATTGCCATGCACTGGAAAGTCAACACGTTGCCTGGGTTGGGACACTGGAATGCAGTCACATTTAAATAGGGTAGGGCTGAATCCGTTGAGCTTAGGTGAGAGGAGACCAGAGGACTGTGCTGAGTTCCCATTGCTGCAGAATGGGACAGTTTACTGCACAAGCTACAAGTGCTTCAAGAGAATCTCCATGGGTGAGAAGGGATAGTATCCAAGTTGCTGACCGACACCAGACTCCGACAGCCTAGTGCTTTCCCCTTCCCTTTGCCCGAGCTTGAATGGAAAAAGTGGGGGGCTGTACCATGCTGGGATACTGAAGGAGGGTGCCATATCGTATGTATATGTAATTGTCTCCCAGAAAAAAGCTGTGAAAGTGCGGAGGGAGGGCACTCGAGAGGGTGGTGGTTGCTTTGTCTTTAATTTCCTATATTCGAAACTGAAACTATCATGATGTTAACCATGTTTTCATTGTTAATGTTTTGAATCAATCTCTCCTGTTGGACATAATGCATTGCATTGTATGTGCAGGGACCATGGTGGAGACATCCAACATGGATGTGTAAAATACAGTCATACGTTTGTCATATCCCTAGGTGATACTAATATAAAACTTTAAGAAATTGGTTAAAAAAGAGGTGGATGAAGGGTGTAGCCCTCTGTGCTGCTTTGGCATTGAAACTCACAAAATATTATTTAAACACTTCCATGTTCTCAACAGGCTTCTATCACAAATGTCAATTGTTTTCCCTCTCAGTTACAGGGGAACCAGACCCTGGAGGGTAAAATGGCAGGGTTGATGTGTACAAGAGGACTGTAGAGCTAATAGCCTTATTCCACCTGCTGACCCTGCTTGATCTCCTGTCAGAGCCCGTCACTGGCAGATGCCCCAGCAAAGGGGAATCCCTGTTATTTATAGATGCAGTATTGAGCATACCATGCATTTCAAGTGGGCTCTGAGGCTTGCCAAGCAAGGGTCATAACAATCATAATTACAATACTTTTCCCTGAAGTAGACCAACACCCAATTAGCAAAATACATTCCTAGACATTTTCTTGCTGATACAGCACAGATTATTGGTAATGTTGAAGGGAATCCAAGAGATTCACCTTTTGCTGTGTTTTGTTATGAGCACCACTGAAGGTAAATTTAAGGATGTCCATGGTTCACGGGTTCCAGAGTGATGGGAGCATCCTTTCCTTCATAATATCAGGGTGTGCATGTGGGATACATGGGGTATCCCTAGCATCATCCACACCCGCATGGTGGGTAGCACAGATGGTTGCTAGTGTGGCTGTACAAGGTACACCACCACCTTGCTGTCATCCTCCTGACCGCCTCACAGTGTCAGATCCAAATGGGGCTTACCATCACCACTCCAATCTTACATGGTGACTGTTGGGTAGACTGCTGGTGATGAAAGAGTTGGGATCCCACACTCTGAGTGACGACATTGGAACATTGGAATTAGTGATTGGGAGGCTATGTTGGGACTTTAAGAGGAGAACATTATTGAGTCCCTCCATGTGGATGCTACAATATCTGGTCAGAAACAATTGCCTCTGTTGCTACAGCAGTTGCATGATTGAGGTGCACTCATCTTTGGATCAACATGAAGCTTCTGATACTGGGCTGAGACACGGCATTGTTTGAGGAGAAAATATGCTAGCTAGACTTTGACAAAGTTGGTTATCTAGCTGTGGAATAAGTTACTGTTTTTTCGATAACAGATCCCTGTTTCTGTATGCAGTAAAAACTGTATGCCTGGATTCAGAAAAGCAGCTAAGGAAGGGGAACCTGTTTGCTGCTTCCTGTGTATCTCATGTCCTCTAGGAGAAATCTCCAATCAGACAGGTAAATTATCATTACCACTAACAATTGGTGATCGGAATCAAACATCAGATATAGTTAGGAGTCGTTCTGGTATCACATGCTCGATGAGCACGAATATATTATTAATATCAAATTATTACTTTAACAATGAGTATATGTGTGATAAATCTCTTGCAGGATCTACTGAATGCTTCAGATGTCCCTGGGATCAGTGGCCCAATGCCAGACAGGACGAATGCATCCTAAAGACAATAGAGTTCTTATCGTATAATGAGCCTTTAGGAAGCTGCTTGACAGCCATCTGCATTTTCTGCTCTTTGATCCCAGTTGGTATTCTGCAGCTATTTGTTCTGTATAGGAACACCCCCATCGTCAAAGCCAACAACCGCTCCCTCAGCTACCTCTTACTCCTTTCCCTTTCTCTTTGCTTTCTGTGTTCATTGGCTTTCATTGGATATCCAACATCAGAGAAATGTCTCCTTCGTCAAGCTGCCTTTGGAATCATTTTTGCTCTTTGCGTCTCTTGCATCTTATCCAAAACTATCATGGTGGTCATCGCCTTCAACGCTACCAAACCCAACAGTGATTTGAAGCGATGGGTGGGACCCAAGTTGTCCTATCTGGTCATCTGTGTCTGTACTCTTATTCAGGTTCTCCTGTGTTTGTCTTGGTTAATTCTCTCACCTCCTTTCTCTGAAAACAACATCCACGTTCTGCCTGGAAAGATAATAATTGAATGTAACGAGGGATCTCAGATCGCCTTCTGGTGCATGCTGGGATATCTTGGGCTTCTGGCCACCAACAGTTTCATAGTCGCCTTTCTTGCCAGAAAACTGCCTGACAGCTTCAACGAGGCCAAATTTATCACCTTCAGCATGCTGGCCTTCCTCAGTGTCTGGCTCTCGTTTATTCCAGCCTATCTCAGCACCAAGGGCAAGTACATGGTGGCCATGGAGGTCTTTGCCATACTGACTTCCAGCTCTGCTTTGGTCTCATGCATCTTTATTCCTAAATGTTACATCATCCTGTTGAGGCCTGAAATGAACACTAAGGAATATTTAATGGGAAAGACAACAGGGCACATTAAGAAGGACACTTGAGTTCACAAGCATAGAGAGGAATTGACTAGATTGTGGTTTGATTCATTTTTCTCTCATTAAAGTGTCTTTAAATTCTCAGCAGCTCTGATATGTAATTACGTAGACGCCAGCAAAATACTGTTGCATGTACCATGACACGACATAGGCCTGTCTGGAGCCTCTCTGCCTTATAAATCAGGATTTGTAAAAATGACACACCTGGCTGTCTGGTTTGCATTTGTCAAATAAAAGTAGCAAAATAAACCTGGTGTTGAAGCCCTGATGCTAATGTGTGATGTGTTATCTGTAATTACCACAGTGTAGGAATGGATTCCATCTTTGTAAGATAGAGTAGCAAGGTTAGCTGTAGGCGCGCACAATAAGCAAAATGGTCTGAATTTGGATGAAATTTGAATGTATAGCTATATAAGAGGTTCATATTCAATACTTTATGTTCCTGCTACTTACACATAATATAGAAATCATATCCTTCCATGAAACAGTACATAGATGCGACAATAGTTTCATAGAACAGCTACCCATGTTGTTCGTGTGGTCAGGGTTTTACCCTCTGTGGTCAAGACTGGGGATGGGGCAACTTCTGCACTACAGGACATGGGCAAGGGGGAGCGATGTTGCCCGAGTGCAGCCATAACCTGAGAAGTCAGTTGCAGAAGGCGTGAGGGCAGGTCAGCATCGCTTTCCTGGATCCATTTGCTGTTTGGTGCCCTGTTTGTCTGTGAGTAGAGGCACATGGCGGCCACTGAACTGAGAGTGAGCACTTTCAATGACAAAGACTACAGCAGTTGTGATGAGCAAAGCATGGTCCTGCATTCACATCTGCTGAAGCTGTGGGGGGTTTCACGGTGTCTTGGATGGGGACATGTTGTATGTTTAGTGGACATTAATTAGGTTATTTTTTTAAATGTTATTGTGAGGTTAGTAAAACACTATTAACCACCCTTGATATCCTCAGAGAACTTTGATTTAAAATGACATTTAATAGAAAGCAAATAGAACACACACAGCAACTGGGTAGACTGGAAAATGCAAATGCATGCCTAAAACTTAATATGTCCCCAGATGACAACAAGGCTTTCAAGAAGAGCAAGAGTCATGAGAGCCTCAGGGAAGAAGGCAAAGTCGGTCTCAGGCATCTGGCCAGGCGGGCATGGAATCCCAATAGAGAATTACAAAGGTAAAAATGTGTCCCCTGTTCACACATTTGAGCAATTTTTAACTTTTAAAGACACGATGTGTAAGTGTTTTGCATGGTATGGCAGACTGTGAATTTGAGCTTGTTACAGGAAATGTTTGTTTTAATATCAATCAACACTTAAAACTGGCCCAAAATATCATAAAACATGCCCACACACTAGCCTGCCACATGAGCTCATCGGACACTGTGCTGGGAACAAAGCTGACCCTGCAATCCAGTGACATTGTAGGGCTGTGGTTCTTAACCTTTTAACCTCTGAGGACCCCACTTGGAGCCTGGGAAACCACACAGAATCATTACTGGATTACTATGTGCAAACTTCCAACTTTGCTTGAAATCATGCATTTTCCCTACATTTTTGTGATGGAACCTTCCGGAATCCGCAGGAATCCACAAAATTCCTACCCTCCAGCATAGTCGCATCTATACCGATTAAAAATCTGCCCCACTTGTTAGCCTAAAAATGCTTTTTTTCAAACTGCCCTTTAGGACCAGCTTTGGTTCCCTCTCAATTTCGACATGTGTTTGGACCTTTTCTGGTACAGCCACCTACACAAGTGAGGTATCATTTTTATTGGGAGACGGAGGGGTACATTGGGTAGTAGGAAATTTGTGCCAGTGCGGTGATTTCACACATAAATGTGAGGAAAATGTGATTTTTATCTAAATTTGAGGTTTGCTGTGGGTTCTGGGTAAGAAACCACTGGAGGATCCATGCAAGTCACACCTCACTGGACAACCTCGGGTGTCTAGGTTTGAGAAACTTCTGGATTTATTAGGTTTCCCTAGAAGCCTGCTGAGCCATGAACCAAAAACACAGGTGCCCCCCTTGCAAAAACAGGTAGTTTTGTAATAGATAATTTTGATGTGTCCACATTGTGTTTTGGGGCGTTTCCTGTGGCGGGCTCTAGGCCTGCCCACACAAGTGAGGTACCATTTTTATCGGGAGACTTGGGGGAATGCTGGTAAGAAGGAAGTTTGTGGCTCCCGTCAGATTCTATAACTTGCAGCACCGAAATATGAGGAAAAAGTGGTTTTTTTGCAGCATTTTGAGGTTTGCAAAGGATTCTGGGTAAGAGAACCTGGTGAGAGTGCCACAAGTTACCCCACCCGAGGTTTTCCTAGGTGTCTTGTTTTCAGAAATTCCCAGATATGCTAGGTTTCCCTTGGTGCTGACTGAGATAGAGGCCACAATCCACAGCTCTGCACTTTCCAAAAAAACTGTCAGGTTTCAATGTAAAAAATGTGACGTGTCCATGTTTTTGTTGGGGGGGCGTTTCCTGTCGTGGGCACTATGCTCACCCATACAAGTGAGGTACCATTTTTATTGGGAGACTTGGGGTAACACAAAATAGAAGAATAAGTGTTATTGCCCCTTGTCTTTATCTACATTTTTGCCTTTCAAATGTAAGGTAGTGTGTAATAAAGAAGTGTATTTGAGAAATGCCCTGTAATTCACATGCTAGTATAGGGACCCCTGAATTCTGAGATGTACAAATAACCACTGCTTCTCAATACCTTATCTTGGAAATGCAAAGGTTTCCTTGAAACCTATTTTCACTCTTAATATTTTACCAACTGAATTGCTGTATACCCAGTATATAATTAAAACCCATTGCAAGTTGCAGCTCATTTATTGGCTCTGGGTACCTAGGGGTTCTTGATGAACTTACCAGCCCTACATACCCTCACAACCAGGAGAGTCCAGCAGACATAACAGTATATTGCTTTAAAACGTCTTCCATAGCTGGAAAAAGTTACAGAAGAAAGCGTGGACAGAAATGGCTGTATTTTTCAGCTCAATTTCTATATTTATTTTTATTTCAGCTGTTGTTTTCTGTAGGAAAACCTTACAGGATCTACCTAACTGACCCCTTGCTGAATTCAAAGTTTTGTCTACTTTTCAGAACTGTTTAGCTGTCCAGGATCTAGCATTGGTTTCACACCCATTTTTTGTCACTAACTGGAAGGAGGCTGAAAACACAAAAATAGTAAAGATGGAGTATGTCCCAGTAAAATGCCAAAATTGTGTTGAAAAAAGTGTTTTTCTGATTCAAGTCTGCCTGTTCTTGAAAGCTGGGAAGATGGTGATTTTAGCATTGGAAACCCTTTGTTGATGCCGTTTACAGGGGAAAAAACACACACTTTCTTCTGCAGCCCTTTTTCCCATTTTCTGAGAAAAAAAAAACACATTTTTGCTCTACTGTGGCTAATTTCTTGGTCTCCTTAAGGAAAGCCCACAAACTCTGTGTACCTTTACAATCCCTAGTATGTTGGGAAAAAAAAGGAGTCAAGTTTGCCATGGATAGCTTATGTGGACAAAACGTTATGAGGGCCTAAGCGTGAACTGACCCAAATAGCCAAAAAAGACCTGGTACAGGAGGGAGAAAAGGCCAGGCAGCGAAGGGGTTAAAGTCCTTTTTACATCTTTGTATTTCCTACAATACATCATGTTCTCCATTTGTACTTTCCTATCACTGTCCTATTCCATTCTGTCTCTTTTCTGTCACATGAGTCTATTCTTCCAATCTCCATCACATCTTTGCTCCAGGTCTCCTACAATCGTTTCAGTATTGGAAAGTTTCATAACAAAGCATATTTTGCAAGAGAGGGCAGTAGATACAGGTTTGAAATTCCCATTGGCATGTGCAGGTAAGTGGATCAATATTTGGAGTGGACACGTGTCTTCTTCAAAGGATAAGGCCACCTTCTGGTAGATGACACACAAATTAAATTAAATAAACCTGTGTTCAATCCCTGGTTATGTGGGACAAAGCAGCCAGGCTTGAATTAAATGCAATGTGTAAAGTTTTTAAGTATGCATACATAGTAGGAACACAATACAATTCCAGTGCCAATTTTAAAATAGAGAGAAACATTATGAATAAAATACGCCCAAAACATTTTTTTTAAATTGAGATATAATTTTTTAAGCAGCTGCAAAAAGCACAAACCACCAATTATAGTCTTGGAAAATAGTAGATTGTGACCTATGTGCAATTTTAGACTGACCGCATTGGAGCCCTGGTCAGATACAGTAAATAAAAATAAGTCTTAGAGTGGAGCCTGTAGCTGGTACATTTCAAAACTTATAGATTTAAGTATATGATCTATACTTACCCTCTGTACCTTTTCTAGTCTGACCAGTGACAATGTCGTTGTTGGCCTAGCCACAGGGGGAACATGCCATTTCTAATGCCACATCTTTTCCACTCTCAGATATTATGCACACTGCCTTCTGAGCAGCAAAGTGATCTAATTAACCGAAGGGACATTGGAGGAAGAAGATTTTGTTCAAGCTTGGCAGAATTATTTCCCTCTATCGAAAAAAATGCAGCCATTAATCAGCACAGTAGCATCAAAACAAAAATAGAAGCATCTACCTGATGCCGTCAGCCATGTTTAATTGGCAGTCCAAGTTCAGGAATCTTACTTGGTCTCAAGTACAAGTCACAGAACACCATGAGATTCATAGGGTGAGAGCCAATCTTCCTCATTTCAAGATGGGTGCCTCAAACACTGGGCTTGGCAAACCAAGGGACAACTTCAGCTCCTCAATAAGACATCTCAAAAAGAGACTCGATCCCCGGGAACAAACATATTTTTCGGTGAGATTCAATCTTCCATAGATGCTGGCCCCTCTGGGAACAGCAAGGGGACTCAAGAAAAGAGCCCGTGCTGCAGAACACTGCCTCAGAGTCTCAGAGCTCAGGTAATAGAAAATGTATCTCCTAGTGCTCTGTAGCCTCCATAGCCAAATTGCAGCAACAAAACAGGAGGAATTTTTGAATAAGCACTTATTATATGGGCATTAGTGAACTTCTGCAAAATGCAAGTATTTTGCAAATTACAAAGTTTGGGAAATTCCCTAGAAGAGCCAGTGGTGTTAAACACTGCTTCGGAATCTCAGAGCAATAGAAATTAATCTCCTTGATCTCTGAAGTCTCCATAGCCAAATGATAGCAACAAAACAGGAGGAATTCTTGGACAAGCACATATTATATGGGCATAAGTGAACTTCTGCAAACTGCAAACCTTTTGCTAATTACAAAGTTTGGGAAATTTCCTAGCTTCAATTTTCACCTCATAGTATGAACATTTTAACTTTAATTAAAGGTTTTTGGAAGGTCCTGCACTAGAAGCACATGCTCATTCTACCTGCATTCCAATGTTGGCTGCTGGCCACTGGGTGAAGACAGCAGATGGTGGGCTCTAGCCCTGGCCTGTGATGAGTCTTGGGATGAAGGAGAAGGGGTGCTTCTGCTTGTTCTGTTTTTTTTCTGCTGAGCCTGTCCTTCTACAGTTTTAATTAGTTTAGCTCCTTTTGACTCTCATCCAAGAAGGAGTTCTCTAGTTAGCAGTTGGAACTTTGGAGGTTGCATTTGAGCACATTTAACCCACTGAATACACAAGTACTATGACTCAATGGTATCCATCATTTTTCTCTGCAGCTGCACATTTTGCAGAATATTTGTAAGCAAAGTGGCAAATGTATTCATAAATGTTTGCTGCAAGTTTACATTCTCCAGCATAAAATGACACATGCAAACAGGTAAACTCCACAACTTTGTGATTTTTTTTTACAATTTTCCATCAAATTGTTACAAATTTTGAAAGAAGAAGAAATTTGCAAAGTTACACACACCTAGTAAATATCACAATCCTAGAAATGTGTCAGGGTCACTAAATTGCTCGTACTGTTTCACATGACAAAAGTATTTTGCAACTGCTACATCAACTTAACTTGTACTTTACAAGGCAAGTCTAGGTAAGTCCATGTGGAGGTAAGAATATTAAATATATACTTACCTTAACAATGTAGCGGTAAGCAGTGTAGTGGATACAAATGTTTTGTAGGTCATTACTATCAGCCTTGTACTGACTTACAATCCTAGGAACCATGGCAACCTCTTGCTTCCCCTGCATGTGAGCATCAGAATAGGGGCGTACCACAGGTGCCTGCAGCCCCTGAGGCCCTGGGGAGCCCCCGACCCTTCATGATCCCTCATTCAGCCCAAAATAAATGAATATCTGTGAGATATAGGAGGCTCAGGGTGTCCTCTGCGCATTCTGCAGGGGGGTGTTAGACCTGTCAGTCTTAGGATGCTCTTCTCCCAAACCGTTTGCCTCACTCCCTCCATTTTTGCTGCACTTACTTTTGTTGGCCTTAGGACTCTGTGCACTTTACCAATGCTAATCAGTGCTAAAGTGCTTTTGCTTTCTCCCCCAGGCACATTTTAATTGGCTTATACCTGACTGGGGTATTTAATTTACGTATAAGTCTCTTGTAATGGGTATACCATATACCCAGGACCTATAAATTAATTGCTGCTAGTGGGCCTGCAGCACTTGTTGTGCCATCCATTTAAGTGGCACCTTAAAACATGCGTCAGGCCTTCTACTGCAGCCTGAATTAATCACTGGTCAGATTGACTTTGTGGCTTCTCCTGCTATATTCTTCTCCACAGGAGCAAATCAGTTTTCAACAAACCTTTGCTGAAGTTGTATCCGGCCTCATGGAACTGTCTTTGGCTTACATCCCTCTTCCTCGTCCTACTGGAGATTTTCAACTTCCATTCCAGAGACTTAGGTCCTGATTTAGAATTTGCGGACGGGTTACTCTGTTACAAACGTGACAGTTATTCCGTCCACCGTATTGCAATTTCCACAAGTTATAATGGAACATAATATGGCAGATGGAATATCAGACACGTTTGTGACAGAGCAACCCCATCCACCTAACTCTAAATCAGGCGCAAAGTCTGAACACAGAAATCTACACCCCGCTTTGACCCAAGGCTATCTGATGACGCCTTCTCCTTGGACACCTCTTGCCACCTTGCCCCACTGAGCTTTACCTTCTCAGAAATGTTTCTCAAGAATATTTTTATGCCCGAAGGTAAGCGCTGACCTGACCTGGCACAATCCACTTCTTGTATCTGAACCGTGCTCCTTCGTGGGCAGACATATTTTTTTACTTTAACCCTGTCTCTCGTGAATATATATATCCGGGGTTGGCGCTTTGATCTTTTAGTCGTTAGTTATTACTAAAAACTTTAAAAACTCATAGCTCTGGTTCTACTGATTAGATTTTTGTCATCTTAGTGTCAAATAATGTATCAAAATGTACTCTACTTGTCTAAATTGGTTTGGGATTTTATTGTATTGTATTTTTACTTTGTTACTGTTTGTGTACTGCATAAATATTTTACACATTGTCTCTAAGGTAAACCTGCTTTTTGTACCCAAAGTGAAGCACTGGTTAATTTAGTGACTTGTTTTGGTCCACTCTGGAAGGGATAGTGGCTGTTGCTGGGCCAGGGCTCACACCCCAGTCAACCAACAACCCAATTTCTAAAAGGGCCCCATTCTCTTTTGTTACAGCACTGGGTCGGAAATGGTTGGGAAGTGCACCATTAATTTTGCGAGAGTGAAAATGGCTATACTTTTTTGGCAAATGAACAGGGGTTGAAAGAATATAGAAGAAAACGTGCATTAACAGTCCTGGTAAAAGTCCATTCACATCATTAAAGAGAGGTGAGCAATGCTCTTGTACACACCATTCAGTAAAACATTGGATGAAGGATAATACCTTTTCAAAAACATGTCAGAGGTTCCCTAAAGTATACTTAAATATAAAAGGTAAAGGTGCTGCAGTTTTACACTGAAGAACCAGGCTTTAAACCTTCAAATGACTGAGAACTGAGAGATGCTCCAAACCCATTAATAATTAGGAGATGAACTAGTTAACTGTTTGTGAACTGAGGATGTCAAAGCCCTAACTCGTCTCTCCCCATTAATGACATGCTAGATCCCGCTAACTCTGCACTCCCCAGCAGCCCTCCCTCCTCAGTTATGAATATGGTATAAATTAGGTTATCTTCCCACAAAACAAACTCGGACTTTAAGAGATAATAAATGCCTCTTGGATTATCAATGTAGCTCCAATTTGTGCAGTTTTTTTAGACAAGATGAAGGGTCTCAGACAACATCTTGATAGTGGATTATCTGCAGAGCTTTGCAGAGTGTGTTTGTCCTTTTTGTGCTACATCTCTGCCTATGACAGTGTTGCAGTGATGTCACATGAATGTATCTGCTGGATTTTTCTAAGATATAGTACTGGAACAATATGGACAAAGTATTGTTAAACAAAATGTCATGACCTAAATATTGACTTCCAAAACATTGAGAAGGCAAGCATGCATAGGCAAGCATATATTGACTCTACTTAGCTTCACACACAGACACGCATGTGCATGCACACACAAACAGAGTTATGGCTTCCCTCCCCTCTTCTGTACAGCGGTTCACACACTGGAGATAATCACCACCACATATCATTTTAGTAACCTCTGTAAACTGCCCATGGCAATGAGACATAAAATGAAGAAGTGTCTTTGGCCTTTCCCCATCAGCTACATTGTTCAGTGTCATTTCTCGTTAGTCAAGAAGAGCAGCATCTATTTTGTCTTAAATTAGGAAATGGCTCACACAAACATAGCAAAGCAAATGTGCTTATTTTTAGGGTTGGGTGGAACTAGAAGAGTTTCACTCTTCAGGATTTCACAGTTACATATAAACTCTGTGAGATCTTGCAGAGTTCCGCCAACAGGCAGAAAATATGCAGCACAAACTGCAGCATTCAAGTTCATTTTGCTGCTCTAGCAGCAGCAAATCTACTGTAATGGCAGCCCTCTGACCGCAACAGCTTGTGACCGAATTAGAAAATCATGCTAGAGGATGCCAAATCTTCCTCGTGCTCACTAGTTTGCATTTTCTGGAGCCTTGCTGGAGAAAAATTCCATCACATGGCAATTTGGTGGAGTTTGGCCAGAATTCTGCACTAAAGAGGAACACTGAGTGACCAAAATTCCACCAATTGCATGGGCAGCATAAAACTTTTTACTCATCCCTACTTTTTTCAGATTAATTTCTATGCATCCATTCCAGCACTTATTGACAAGTTCCAGTTCTTCTTGCAAACTGTTTCAGTGATGACATCCACGCACTGGGAGTTGCTCGGCTGGTGTAGCACTTCGGCTGGACCTGGGTGGCCCTCCTGTCTACAAACACTGATTATGATCAAATTGGTTCCCAGGCTGTGAACCGAGAACTGCTGAACTCTGTAGATTGCCTAGCTTCACATGAAATCACCCCAGTGCTTTCTTAACCCAAAATGATATAAGATGTCATTAAAGTAGTCAAGAAATTCTCCAGTAATGTTGACATTAACTATGCCACTGAACCTTGCAGAAGCCCAATTGTTGGACCTGGCCATTGTTGCAGGATCCCCCCCCTCATTTTTGCCTTCTGTTGCTGATCTCATTTCTATTGGCATTAGGACTCTGTGCACCTTTCCCCTGCTTATCAATGGTAAAGTGCTTGCACTCTCTCCCTAAACATGGTACAATTGCCATTTACCTGACTGGTACATTTAATTTACATGTAAGCCCTTAGTATATGATACTAGATGTACCCTGAGCCTGTAAATTAATTGTTAGTAGGGGGACACAACACTAATTTTGCCACTCATAAAAGTAGCCTTTTAAAACAGCAAACTAGAGAAGATAACGTTTTCAGCGGTAATAACCTGGTCCCTCTATCCGGCCTGCGCCCAATTGTGGTCAGCCTGAAATTGTGGCTTTTCACTGGGCAGGCACAACCAGATAACTGTGAGTACTGCTTTGTGCTTTTGGGTGCTGTGGTTACCTAAATCTCTGATATTGCCTGACTCCGGTGCTAATGATCAGGTGGCTCCTCCGCTATAGTGGTGGAGTACGGCAGAGGTGAGGCTCAGGAAAGTTTTTTTTTTATTATTTCTTTTTTTTTTGTTTTATTCACCGCGCCCCTGCCCTGCCACTTTTGATAGTTGCCAGTCGCAACTTCTACTGATTGGAAGTTTGTTGTTTTGGTGTCAACTCATTTATTGAATTTTACTCTATTTTTCTAAATTGGTGTGGGATTTTTCTTGTGTTGTCTTTTCCCTTTATTGCTGTTGAGGTGTCACATAAATACTTCACACATTACCTCTAAGGTAAGACTGACTGCTTTTGTGCCAAACTACCCGAGTTAATCACAGATAAATTTAGTGACTTTTGTGGTTCACACCAACAGTGATTGTGATTGTTGCTTGAAAAGGGCTAACACACTCCCCGACCAATAACCCATTTTTTATTTTTTTTTGATTGGCATAGAATTGGTGTTAAGAGTTGAACACTTCGACAAGAAGATTCAGTTGTTTATAGTGGGGTTCACATCACTGGAAACAGAAGAGGGGCAGTGAGTTGCAATATAGCTGGGACCTCCAATATTGGTGATAATATTTCTAAAAATGGAAATATACACTGTTGTGTTCCCTATGTGAATTGGGGTGCAAGTTTCAGAAGGAGTAAGCCATTGACCAGGGTGCCATTCGCAACTCCCACAGAATCTTTTCGAAAATTAAAACTTTGTTTTAAAAAGAAATAGCAGCCCGTCTCAATTAAGGAAATCAGGCTGAAGTTAAGGAAAAAAAAACTTTTCATTTTTCAAAACGAAGCGCATGGATAGTGGTCTCATGACCCTTCCAGGCCACCATCCCTATGATTGTGGTCAATCAGTATGATTCGCAATTTGCAAGTTCCCTGATGAATATTTAGGTAGGTCGGACTGCACCCGCTCCTAAACAGAACTTTACAAACCGACCTTTTAGTACAGAGGTCAGTTCGCAAAATTAGATATTGGTCTCAAAAAGACTGGCCTAAAATTGTGATCAATTTTTGCTATTAGTGTCTTGATACACCTGACCCACCTATCTGTAGAACCAGCGCGCGCTTTGTCTAATTATTTCCATGAGCCGCCATTTTGGGGACGTGGTCCAGTTGTATCCCTATGTGTGGGGCATGCCATGAGTCTCATCCCAGTGGGAGCTCGAGCTTCCCTGGAGTACCGGAAGCTTTGGGAATCTGCTGCTTGATCTAATTGGTGTATAATTGTCTCTGGGGGCTGCGGGTCCCGCCAAGGTAGTACAAATGCTGCCTGCACAGGGAGGGCAGAGCGGAGGCGCTTTCTTCCATCCCGGGCTCGCACCGTGAAGGCATCTCAGGAGCTCAGCACACTGCGTGGGGCAGGCGAAGAACACCGCACAGCCCTCCTTCAGGTGCATTTATTGAAGGCTTCTTGGAGAGTAGGAGTGGAGGAAGGGGAGGATAGCAAAACAACTAGAAATGAAAAAATAAAACGTGGAAAAACGGGAAACGAAAGGGACGAGAAAAGGAAAAAAAATACCACGGAGACAGAAAAAGAGAAAGTTAGACTAATGTGTTCTTGCAGCTCCCCACCCTTCCACCGCCCTTCTCCTCTTCATTTCTCGTGCCCCAAACTCTCTTTTGTCTCGGTATTCAAATAGGTTTTTCATTATGAGTTGAAATTATGTCTCAAACAGTTGCGTGGGTTTTAATCTATATTTTCTAGTTTGTTCTACACATTTGCTCTTTCTTTTTACAATGGATCGTGCCGCTGCCTCTCCTTTTTTTCGTTCTTGTTCTCATTTTTTCCGTCTCCCTCCTGTTTCGCTTCTTCACCATACCTCTTGACTATTCCTTATTTTACTTTTCACAAGCATGGTATCTCCAATGTCCTTTTAGTTTAGTTTATTTTCTACCGCTCCTGTTTTCTTTCTCCTCTGTTCCCTTTTATTATTTGATGTCTCTCTAACATTTTTGCTTTCTTTTCCTTTCTTGGTTTTCTATAATTTCTGCTTCCTTCCGAATATCTCTCGTTCTTGTTACTGTTTCAAATGTTATTTTTTTCTGATCATCGTCTTTCTAAACAAAAGTGGCGCTGCAATAGAGAAGGGAGACAAAAAGACGAAAACATACAGAAGAGCGAAGTATATTGAGAGGGAAAACAGAAAAATAGAAACAAGGCGCTCGGAGAAGAAGGCCTGAACCACAGGAATGCACCAAATAGAGGTGGAATTAATAACTTATGAAAGAGAATAAAGAAGGAGAGGTGGAGTCGAGAGTCAATAGAAATATAGTGAAGATTGTTTCAGCGCACATCAGAAACGCAATCGACTGTTGGAGTTAGGTTTAATATTTAATCTATCACAATTCCCCTTCTTTGTTCACTTTACATCGACCTGCCAAGGATGAAAGGCTGAGATATGCTCGCAGCCGCACGATCCTCTGATCTGTACAAGACTCCTAGCCCCCTGCAACCCCGTGCTCAACCCACCGAGCTATTCTGGCCGAGCTTCAGGAAGTTCCTTCTACGACCTTCGGATTTGCGCCTCTCCGGGGCCTCTGAACGCCTGTGCAGCATGCAGCATCCTTGTGCTTGTGGTCGGTGGGCTGGGTGCCTGTTTTGCGAAAGGTTCAGTATTGCATGGTGTTAAAACGCAGGCAGAGCTCTTCAATTGTTGCTTAAATCATCTCAGAATGTTATGCGTTGTATCTAGCATTTATAAAGCACTTCACCCCCCCCCCCCCCATTGTGCCACACGTTTTCCGGTGATGAGCACAACACAGTGGGAGAGTGTGTGGTTGGCAGAGTGTTGCATTGGTTGTGATCCTATGTGGGAAGTATGTTTGTGTCACTCGTGTGACCGTAGATGTGCTCTCCTCTTATCGTGGGGTGCAGCGCCTAGCAGTGGTACAGTACAGAGAAGGCGGAGCGAGCTTTAGGCAAACAAAAGTATAACTGTAATTAGCTTCTAGCTCCAGCGCCTTGAGGCCCCCACGGGTGATTCACTGGACTTTATATAGCCTGACTGACTGATTGACATTTATTTTACTCTCACGCCCATGTAATGAATCGTGGGTTCTCTAAGGATGAGAGGCAGGGGGCCTCCATAGTGGTCTGTGCTATGGAGGAGGACCGAGGCATGAAGCATATTGGCCTCCACCCAGCACCAGTGTAGCAGCAGGCCTGTGGATGCTGTGTGCATCTGTACCAAATAAATGGAGGTAATCCATGGAGGCCCAACATGCGCAAGGCAGAGATGCTGTTGAATGAGTGGCATTATGACAAAGGGGCAAGCATGGAAGAGCATTTAAGGCTGGTACCCTGACCCATCTTTAAAGAACAAACATTAGAATGTCCTCCTTAGACCGAAGAAGAAAGAGTTCACCCTCAGTAGCACCTCATGCCCCCGAAGACTCCCAAAGATGGACCAACACCAGTCGAGTGAGCCCTAGTTGGGTCATGGATGGCGCCCTAGCCAGATTTCCACCCTACACATGCAAGGGTGAGAGGCGAAGTGCTTGGTAGTTGACTGCCTTGACTTGTCTAACCATTTTGTCCGCATCCCTTCAAAGATCCATTGAGCCTTGCTGTTTCTAGTTTATATGAGGTGACATCCTTCTGGCCTACTAGAGTTCCCAACCTGCCAACTTCCTCAGCCCGTTGTAGCCTGGAATGGCACTGCGGGCTCAACATAGACAGTGCGCTGGGAGGAGAATTTGTCCATTGTTTGGCTTTGGGCTGCAGATAGTTGGTAACAATAGTATGTCCATTCTCACCAGAGTAAGAGGGCTGCCAGGATGCTTTGCGTCATCATCCACCTGTCCAGCTGCTATATTGTCATATTGTGATGCGTTAATGCACACCACAACAAGCCACTTGTGGGTGGAGGGCAAAGATTCACTGCTGCTCTCTGTCTAGTGGTGGGTGTCAGAGGACCTATGTGGTGTACCACGTGACCCTGGGGTGTGCTGGTTAGTAGAGGCAAGAAGGTACAGGTGGGGGCCATATATTGTATGTGATGCAAGTGACAGGCAGAGCGAAAGTTAATGCAACAGCCTCGGAATTCTGAAAAATGTCAGTGTGCATTAACATTTTGAGGACGTGCTGGGGGGGCGTTTATGCGGGGAGCTCCATTTCAAGATAAGAAAAACACCTCGATTTGTTGGAAACTGAGGTAACATCTGATATCTGCGCTGCCTCTAACTGGATTTTTGGGACGTACTCATGTGAAAAGACTGTGCCACAGGGAACGCAGGATCCCAAAGTCCTGGGAAGAAAATGTTCTCCCTACACATCTGCATAGCAGAACCACGACTGCGATCCAGGTACTTTGGAACTGTTTGATTTCACTCGCAACTGTTTTCATTATCAATCTCTCATCCTCCAGCTTTTGGTCGCGGTACACCTTATAACTGCAGCTCGGGGCACGCTCACAATTGATCGATCTATTGATTGAACGGTGAATTTGTCAAGCGCACCTTTGCTTTGGGGTGTCCGGATACTTCATTCAATAGAAGTGAACAGAGATACTGACATGGAGAGCAGACGAGTCACATTTCATTGTATTGGAATTGCATTCGTATAGCGCTCACTGTCCCTGGCGAGGTGTCGAAGCTCTTTATGCTGGGCAGTGCTCTGCTCTGGATGTCAAGGCTAGTTGTAAGTCCACAGATTATTGGCTATTGACATTAGACTGGTGCTCTCAAAGAGGCCATTCCATGAATCTATCCCAGTGTTTTGTGGTGGATTACATTAGAAGGAGTTAAGTGCCATCATTAGTGGAGATGGGGTGAGTTAATACAGATGTTATTTTATGCATATTTGTATAGCACGCTGATCACCCATGTGGGTATCCAGGCACTTTACAGGTGTACAGGCAGCTTTCGCCTAGTGTCGTTAATCCAAGAGCTAGTTCAGCTTCTTACAGAACTTGAGAAGCGATGGGGAGGCTCCGAAGTGGCGGGCGGGTCATTCCATGATTTACGGAGAGATAGAAGGCTCAGCCTCTGGCTGTGGCTTTGAAGATGCAGGGTATCTGTGCCAGTGCGAGTCTGGCTGAGCGAAGCTGCCTGAAAGCTGTGTAGACATGTATGCGGCTGTGAATATGCGGGGTTGGTGTTGTGTAGTGCTTTGTATGTGTGTGTGAGCAGTTTGAATTGGGTGCATTTGTTGATTGGGAGCCAGTGCATTTCTCTGAGGTATGGGGTGAGGTGGGTACAACAAGGTAGACTGAACGAGGCTTGCTGCATCGTTTTGAAATGTCTAGAGCCGGTTCAGGAGGTCCTTGGGGATTCCTGCATGGTGTGTGTTGTCGTAATCGAGTCTACCGGTGATCATGGCCTGTATAACCATTTTCCAGGTGTCCTCAGATAGCATTTGCAGATCTTTCGTAGCATCCTAAGAATGGAAAAGCAGGCGGAGGTCACTGTGCTTACTGGGCTGTCATGTTGAGCTTGTTGTCCAGATTTATTGCTGTGGGTGGTGGGGGTGGGTGAGGGTCCGATGTTAGTTGGCCACCAGGTAGAGTCCCAGGTAGACGCTTTCCTTCAGAAGATCACTACTTCAGTCTTGTCAGTGTTTAGTTTGAGGCAGTTCGGTCATGCATGTGGTGAAGTGGTATTTTTTGCAGCCGGTGTCTGATGAGGTCTGCCACTGGAGCCATGTAAATATTGAATAAAGTTGGGCTGAGGGATGATCCTTGGGGTACTCCACATATCACATTCCTTGCCTTTGATGTGTAGGGTGGCTGGTTGACTGTTTGTGTTCTTCACGTGACGAAGTAGCACATCCAGTTGGGTGCAGTCCTTGTAGGCCTGTCTCATGTAGTCTTCTGATCAGGGTGAAGTGGGAGACCTTGTTGAAGGCTGTGGTTCAGCTGGAAACCTGATTGCAAGGTGTTTAAGAGCTGTTGTGAGTTGAGGTGGCGAGAGAGTTGTTTGTTCATGAATTTGGCCAGATAGGTTAGGAGGAGGACTGGGCAGTAGTTTGCTAGTTGTGTGGGGTCTACTGAGGGTTCCTTTAGCAGCGGTTTGACCCTTGTGTGTTTCCAGGCATTCATAAACATCGTGCAAGTGATGGAGGTGTTCATGTTGTGGGTGAGGACTTTGCTGATAAGGGCCGCTCCCATGTCATAGATAAGGTGGGGGTAGTGGTCTTTGGGTGCCCTAGACTTGATGATTCTCATTAAGTTGGTTGTTTCTTCATTGGTGAGTCGTTCCCAGGCCATCAAGGTTTTTCCTTGGGTGTTTGAGGGAAGGCTGGATGGTGGGTTTAGTAGATGAGCTACCAGAGATGATGTATTGCTCAGTTGCTAGTTTGCAAAGGTTCAAAAAAGGACAATTTCTGAACATTGAGATGAGGTGTGGGACATTTGCAGTAATGCAAAATTACAGATCAAGGCAAACATGACTTAGTGTAGGCTGTAGTCAGAGGGAGATGGTGCGCAGAGGATACTAAACTAAGGAAAGGGGGAAAAAGGAAAGGTGACAATTTAAGTTGGTCTGAGGTATAGCAAAGAGTGAGAGCCAGAGATTTTTAAAGGGTGGGAGTTTTGACTGAAAAAAGAGCATTTGCCCAGGAACGAATGGCTAAAAACGGGAAGGGCAAGAGAACCATGGAGGCAGATCTGAGACAGCACCCCAGGCATAAGACACTAACCTACATCACAGACAGGCCAGGGCATAGTGTGCATGGTGCATCAAACATAACAATTTCAAAGGGACTCTTTTTTACTTTATTCCAATGCATGTTGGAGAGATGGGGTCAGACCAAAATGTGAGATTTAATTCTCTCCCAGAAAACAGAAAGCTGGTGTTCCCATTTGGATCCACACATTTGCATAACCAGCGTAGTGGCGAATACAGCACTGCAATTGTGGGTAAAGTGAGGTGGGTGCCATCAAACTGAAACCAAAAAGGGACAGTAGACATATTTGCTAGCACTTCTCCATCAACACCCTGACTGTGTCTCTCTCCACTCACAGACTCCACCAAAAGAAAGCTAAGCTAAGGTCCCCACATTTGCATTTTGATGCCACCCACGTCTGTACTCATCCCACTTCCTACCTCTAACCTGTGCTACTGCCCGCTTCGTCCTGTTCAACTTCTTCGAGTCCTTCTATACCATAAATGGACCTCACTTATGGCTGAGCTTTCCTCTTTGGATTCAGGGACTGTTTCTATTTCAAGAGATTGCATGATACAGTGAGAGAAAGAGAATGCAGAGAACTTAAGGAAGATGGGAATTAGAATATTGGGTAGAGTATTGGGTAGAGCATATTTTCGTGATCTCAGCATTATTTCTGTTCTTTCATTTCAGAGTTTCTGTGTCACCTTTTTATTTAGTGAGTCCAAGAGAGAACTACCCTTTAAAACACTTTATCAAAATACAGCTGAATATGAAGCTCTCCACTCTGCTGGTGATGTTGGCCATGCCCACCCCTCTGTCCTCAGCCAGTACCCAAAGCTGCGACTTGACAAGCCAACATGAAGCTTTCTACTCTATGGATGGAGATATTTTGATTGGAGGGACTTTTCCGATCACCCAAGACAATACCAATCAGATGTTCACATTCACAGAGCGCCCAATAGTGCCAGGTTGTCAGAGGTAATACTTTTATTATCTTTACATCAAATGGGGTAGGGGTAGGCATACAGTAAAAAGGAAATTAATGGTAGGTTGTCTCTAATCATGGAGTGGGATGAAAGATATTACGAGATTTTGATGCACAATCGACTATTAGTAATGCTTCACTGTGTTAGGAATCTATGCATAGCCCTGGCTCAGTGCCTTGCTTGTGAACATTTGTTGAGTTTGTGGTGGGAGATTTTATGTTAGAGAGCACAATGCAGATGGGATAAAAAAAAAACTTCCACCCCAAATGGCCAAAAATAATCCCCTTTTATAATTTATTTTTAAACAGCTGTATATAATTAAATACTTGATACACAATAACATATTCTACTAGCACTGAACACGTGTTCCAATAGCTCATTTACCCATAATTTGACTATTCCAGGTTCTCCATCCCTAACTACATTTGGCTTCAAACAATGGCCTTCGCCATCAAGGAAATCAATCAAGAGCAGAGCTTCCTCCCAAACATCACACTGGGCTTCCTAGTTTCCGACACATGCCTGTCTATGAGGCGCGCTATTCTAGGCACTTTGATGATCTTGACAGGAAATGATGTACCCATCGTGAACTACCGCTGCCAACACAAAGAGCCGCTGGCTGCCATTATTGCGGACTCATCGTCGGCTCGGTCAATATCCGTTGCACGTATCCTGGGGCTCTTCAGATACCCACAGGTAAGCTACCATTTCTCGACTGAGTAATTGAGTAAATCTCCATAAGATTGTGTGAAGTGGGTCTGATTGTCGATGGCCCATTAACAAATAACATTTAGCACAACATTCTATGGTTCTTTTTTCTAATGTCAGATGAATGAATTACACATATAAGTGAAAAGCGTAAATTGACAAATCAACAGTGGGACTTTATGCATGTCCATAAAAGTAAGCAGGCTACCCTGTATCCTATCTGAGTGGCTCCAGACTCTTGTATCAAGACCCTACTCTCTGGCTTCAACAGTTTGGTGCCAAGTTATTAAAAACCAGTGTAAATTATGCAACAACATTCAGGTGGCCCTTGTGGAATAGGAGGAAGCCTTACAAGAGAAAAAATATGTCCTCGTCACCATAAAGGACTAGTTCTTGGCTGCCCACCCTCACGTTCATCAGCAAATGGAGTCAGCTAGGGTTGCTGGATAGGAGAACCCCAGTGAAAAAGGTGAACAAGGTTTGGCAACGACAAGAAGGTAGCTGTGGGGAATTATTCACTGAGCTATTATGTCCCATTGCATACTCATGACCTTAAGGACAATGCTATGGAAACAGTGTCCATAACGACAGCGCTGTGGAGACTGCGGAAGGAGGCAGACAATCTCCTCTAGAATAAGCATTACCCTGAGATGACCCAGGGAGCTTCAGGCAGCGATACATCCAAAGATGACATAACATAAGCGCTGGTTGGTGTGCAGAATTATTCCTCATTCAAAGCGACTCTGCACATGCTAGCCCAAGCCTTTGAAGAGCCCTGTGTGTCCTTTTGGTGCAAGTGTAAAGTGATTTTTGCATATCCCTCCATTTGAATTCAAGTATCATGAGGGCTGGGCTCATATGTCACTCATGAGCTGGTCACTGCTCTGCCGAGAGGTACAATTTCCAACTATCTCACTAGAGGTGTGCACCACATGACAAGCAAAAACCCTGGTGATCACATGATGACTAACCGAGATTGATTATGACAGCACAGAGTCTCTAAGAACATTGATTAAAGGCATTCTGCATATTTTATGGTGCCTCAAGCTGAGTGACCCGATGAGATAATTGCTCCTGCTAGCGCTTGGAGAAGGCAATGGCTAGAAGTCTTGGGACTATGACCAGCTCCAGATAAATGGGGATTTCCTTCTCTGCCATGAGTCAATAGGAGCAGGAAGAAGAAGGATTGGTGTCTGGGTGCCTAGCAGTCCTACTGACTTCTGTGAGAGCCTCACCAGTCACACGAATCCCAGGCCTTACTGCTGGAATGGAAGGGCAGGCTATATAGACTTTCACATCACAAAGGAGAGTAGTAAGCTGATGTTTGATTGGGAAACATCTGGAGATATTGAGGAAAGACTACTCAAGGTCCCTGGTTGATTCAGAAAGAGTAGCAAGTCTATCGCCAATGGTGATAGAAATGGGACCATGTTTTAGGAGGTTATAATGTGTTCTGAAGTCCAGTTATTACTGGCGAACCACGGTTTCCAGGTTATCTGCCTCTCTACACACTCTTGTCTCGGACTGCATCCTGAACCCGAAGGTGTGAAACCCAGGTCAGCAAGCAGAACTATATTTTTCTGGAATGGCTTGAAAGCAGCCCCTTTTAAGCCACCAACGAGGTTTCTTACAATAGAATAAAAGATGTTAGAGAGACTAAGGGTTTACATAGGAGGGTGGTGAGTAAAATGTAAATTTAGGACACTTTGGGAACATTTTTAGTAAATGATGGAAAACAGATATTTCAAAATACTTTTTTTTTTAAAGCAAAACAACTAATCAGAGAGGAAATGAAACAGTTGACCTTTATTGGTGGCTCTGTGTAATTATAAAAAAAATAGCAATGCTGAAACGAGACAACTGTTGTCAGCAGATTGAGATCGGAGGGGGGGTTCTCGCTGACTCAGGCTGGGTTCAGGTTTAAGAGGAACTGGGAGTACCTAACGCTGCACCCCTCTCCCCTGTTGTCAACTGCATCCCTTCCCTCGATAGTTCACATGCAGGGAGTCTGATCTGGCAGGTTTGGAAGTGCTGTTGCAGTGTCCTGATGTTTTGTTTCAGGGGAATACAACTGGCATTAAACAAATCCTGAAAAATAAACCTCTGTTTGAGGAGCTGACATGTAAACTGTGCATCAGCAACAACAAAGGTGATCTCTGTTTTCTTCAATGCATAATAATGCAAACAAGCTTGCAAGAAACTGACTGAAGACATGGCAACCACCTGATCCCAGGTATGGCTCAGTCCACACCACTCCAGCTGTTCAGTGCCTGGATAACCTTGTGACGTGTGTGCTGTGGGCTCTACAAAGTGACATTACATAACATAACATGACATGACATGACTAAACTTAACATAACTAAACATAACAAAAGCATTACATTAACATAAACATGAACATAAACCTTAACATTACATTGTTTACACTTTCTGCAATCCCACTGAAGACAAATTTGTGGCCATCTTAGGTGGACCTCATCACCGTGTCACTATCAAGTTTAAATCCATAGCATCCACTGTGGTTCCTCCAGGTATCCAGGCGCACAAACATCCCAGACAAGGCCCTGCTGTTTAAGCAACTTTAAATCCTAAAAGTTTAATTATACCTTTCCATACCAAAATCATATAGTCTGTGTCACATAATACTCTTCCACACCGAGCTGAACAACAAAATCATTGACGAATGTATCACCTCACAGAAGTCCTACCTTTGTTGGACCTATGTCACAGATTTTAAGGTAAACGGTGGGAACAATACCAAAAAATCTTACCTCTTTCTTTAAAAAAATTGTAGATAGAAATAATTTCCAGTTGGTCTCAGACCATCTCACATATGACACCAGAATCATGTGTACAATAGCACGCACATAGACATTGAGCATAGCAATTGATACACAAAGAAATGAAATAAAACCTTATCCATGCAACTACCATTCAATAAACAAACCGATGCTGCACTAGAGGCTGTTTAGACAAAAGAACACTGGGACACACGTACCCACATCCATGCACACACAGTGCGGCAGCATTACTCCTAATGTGACAGGTGCTCTTTCGCAAAAAACAGACTTTTTACCCAAGCAGGGTAAATCACCAATCTGACAATGATTTAATGTCCTAAGGTAGTCGTTCCCAATCTTTTGACAGCTGTGGACCCCCACTTTATCATTACTGGAACCCGGAGGCTTCCCACTGAATTATTATTGGAATCCAGAGACCCCCTCACTGAGTCATTACCGAAAGCTGGGATCCTAAGCTGTTAATATCATTTAATTTTCTAAGCAGTCACGGACCATGTGAGGAGGCTTCGGGGACCCCCAGGATTCCATGGACCACAGGTTGAGAACCACTGTTCTAAGACTTTAGATGTAGACTGGTCAGACCACAACCTCATTCTAATCAACATCCATCAGCTTATAAGCCACGCACAGATGGCACAGGTATCCAACTCAGCTTCATCCGAAATTCAAGGACCTAGGGATGTCAGCACTTCCTTCCACAAATAAAGTGAAGCTGACCTAACTTTTCTTAAAAAAAAGCACTTGCACTAAAACAAAAAGAAATACATTTAGAACCAAAGAACATTATTATTTTATAATGAACTATTTTCTCAAAGGTAAGAACGTTCTTAAAGTTGAAAAAAGCGCAACAAATCTCTAAAACCTCTAACACTCCAGCAGGCGTTCTGCAACATAAAAAGCAGACTACCATCACCAAGCTTAAAGAACATGTTCAAATCCTAAGATGTACCAGCAAGTCTCAGTCAATGCAAAGTCCTTTTCATTTCAATTCCAAATGTCAAATGTTACATAAAAGTTTATTCACCAATTCTGCTCCCACCAAAAAGTAACTGCCCTAATTTCTCATCAGTTCTTGCCCATCCTATATTCATAGTTAATCAAAGATTTGAATTCAGTATTCGACATCTATCACACCTTTCCAGTCACCATAATCAAAAATACATATCAGTGTTTCTGTAAAAAAAAATGGTGCTAATAAATCAACTAAACACTGAGAGATTACTTTTATCCAAACTAAATCAAATGACCCCCTGGGCAAAGAACACAATAGGTGATTCAATCCAGAACCTTTACAGACTCTAGCCCTGAAGACCCTTAAAAATGCATCCTGACATTCTCTGCATATTGCACAAAAGAGACGTGTCTTCTCATGCTCTCGCCCACTCAGAAAACTTTCGGACAATGGATATTTGGAAGTAGTGCTTAATTTGTGCTTGTTGTTTCCGGTGCTGAGCACCGGCACTTATTTTTGAGTGCCGGGGCTTATTCTTCTGCCTCAAGCATTTGCTGCGAGCAAAAGACACACATAGGAAAGACGGAGGAAGGGAAAAACGAAAAGGCGTCACAAAGGGAGAAAGCAGAAAGCTGCAAGAGTGAGCTGAAGGAGCAGGGAGTGGCTTTATATGGATTGAAGAGGCTTGAGATGGCTTTAGGATCACGCTGCCTCAGTATTCCATGTTCCCACATTTAATTGCAGCAGCTGTGTGTTTAAGAGGAGGGCTTTGAGCCCCGGCACGATTTTATTTACAAATTAAGCACTGATTAGAAGTTCATACCACCCTAGACATAGGCATGGGTTTCAAGAAGGGGTGGGCGTAACTTGCTTTATTCTGTGTAGTGTAAACACGCAGAACTACCCAAGAATTCTACAAGATTGTGCCTAATTATGAAGTGAGAATGATTCTGCGTTTAGCGCTATTTCTTAGCGTACACATACCCCCTCATGCCAAAATTTATGCAAGAATGTATTTTGGTGCACCAAAGAAATAGCGCTAAGTGCAATAATACATGAGTAGTGAGCATGTGCAGCGGCTTGCACTTGCTAAATGTGCTCTTGAGGTTCAATTTCCTCAAATTTGCTCCTGTCATTCAGCCCTATCTACGTAGCTCAGATTGCACCCATGCTTATCAAACGGACGTGAGAATGTATTTTGCTAAATGCAGCAGAACATTAATAGCGAACACGATTGGCCACTCATGTTTGTTAAATTTGTGTTTGCGGTAGGTCTTTCCCCCAAATTACTCTCAATTATGCGAGCAGGTGTACTTGCGTAATTATTGGCAAATTCCTCTTTAAAGACTAATATTGAATTACCAAAATTACTCTGACTAATCGGTCAGAATCGAAAGTTTTAGAATATTTAGAATATTTACTGAGACATGTATGATATTTTTGCATAATCTTATGGGCATCCCCTCCCCAGATGCAGAAATCCACTGCCCAGTCCAATCAGATCCCGGGGGGTTGGGGCAGCCATTGCACTCTACAAATTGAGTAGTTCCCTTTTAGCAATCCTTAGGTCCAGTACAACCTGTCTCATCCCCGTCCAATGTCCATCCCATCCCAACATTATCCTTAGTGGTGCCATTGTAGGTGCGACTGTCGGGGTCACCCCAATCACCAGAGCTAATGCTTCATTAATTCTACAGCAGTACCTATGGACCACACGGCATTCCCATACCATATGAATAAAGATATCCACATCATCATCACATGGTGTGCAGGCTGCGTTAGGGCTTCTTATTTTTGTGCAGCAGCCATTTTCGCCTCAGCCCAATCTTCATCATGTAGGGGAGTCAGATCTAGCTCACCTCTATCCCTCAAAGTCTGTGTTGGGTCAGGCATATTAACAATTAATGCTCTGCATAGTTTAGATTGGCTTTTTCCCCATTAGTTCCAGCACTATTTTAGACTCCAAAGGGTTGAATGAAGTTAGGTACATACTGTGAGTGGTCTTTTGAAGCCTCATGCCTGAACTGAAGATATCAGAAAAATTGTATAGTTGAGGTCAAGCTCTGTCTGCATTTGGCTGAATGTTTAGATACTTGAGGCCACCTAACACCCCCTCCCTGGCTACCCCCATGGCGTCCCACCCAGAAAAGTCATGCAACCGGGAAACCTCCAGTGGCCATTTGCTGTGCCAAAGGAGAATTTCTTTTGTGATCCACCAATGCCATTTCATGTCTCTGAGTGCACGTGGCAGCGATCAAGAGAAATCCTTGCAGTCAATGGCAGCTCCCTGGTTACTCTGTAGCTGTGACAGAAGACGCGACACTCCCGCCACCACAACCTTCAGCCACATTGCAGACCCTGCCTTGCTGCAAACAACCATTAATTTATTCCCAATAGTTGGGCAGCTTGACAGTATTGCCTATGATGGGCAAAAATCACCCCCCAACATACGATGCCCATATGTGTTTATTAAAACCTGCCCTTGGTGTCTTCCCTGCCCATGTATAGTTCATAATTACGGATTGCAAGGAAATGAAAAAAGCTCCTCGAAGGAAGCGTGGGTATGTTTAGAGAATGTATAAAAGTTGCACTAGCATGATCATTTTAAATAGGGCACCATGGCCCATTTTCTAGAGCAGCAGTCTACCCCAGACCTTGAGGTGTGGTTTCGCTTGGTGTACTAGAGGGACAATATTAAGCTCCCAGCTGGTCATCTGATCCTGTGAAACACTTAACTCCAAGTATTTAAAGCTAGGAGCACTCTTCAGTGGGCCACCAGCATCAATACCCAAAGCAGCTGGGGAGCCACTTATTGAGAGGACCACAGATTTGTGCTGTTTTACCTTAAGGATGGAGACTTCCCATAAATCCTGAATATATGCATAAGGCGGGGGTGATGCACATACAACAGGGCATTATCTGCATATGGTCCTCATGATCTTGGTGTCTGCACAGGCGCCAGACCTTAGTATTAAATCGCTCCCATTCGGCCAAAGCCTCCATCACTAGAGCAAACAAGAGAGGGGAGAAGGGATACCCTGCCTTGTTCCCTAATGTATCAGAAAGTGAGTGGACAACACAGCATTCACCCTCGCTGTAGAAGCTGGGGAGTGACACAGAAGCATTACCTAAGCATGGAACAGTGGGACAATATTATTTTCCTTGGAACAACAATCCACTGAGACACAGGCTCTACTCTTGATTGACACTGAGAAGGCGCTGGGCTTGGTGCTATGTCCTGTCTTGTTAAAATAAGAGGAGAAGGAGACAAGCCTTCTTGGTGTATGAATCAATGCATTGGCATCACATTCTCCTCTAAATCAGCCATGACCCTTTCTAAAGCAATCTAGAAGGCACATTAATACCTACTTACTCAAGCAGTATCACCTATTTCAAAACTGATAGATCTCCCTGACAAGTTCTCTTATGAATTTCTGCTTTGCGTTCCATTACCTCCTCCCATTATAAAGCATAACACATCCACCAAAACACAGCTCAAAGTTATCTTCAAATAATATGCCTGTTATGTTCTCTGGTGTTTACCAATTGTTTTAAATATCCCAAGCAAATAAAATGAATCATCATTAAAGATTTGTGAAGAAAATTACTGTAAATTGTAATATCAATGAGATATCATTCAGGACCGAGGCAAAATAAGGAGGATCTAGAGTATGTTTGTCAACTGGTCTACTGAACAAAAAACCTTTCTGTCACAACAAAATTTCATTTTTGAGTGGGTAAAGGTGACAGGATGTGCCAGGTGAAGGTATGTCATCTTTAAAATCAGGGAGATGTGTGATCTTGGTGAAGATGCCTAAATAAGATCAACTTGCCGAGAACTTTCAAAAGAAAGTAAATAGTGATCTTGAGGCATTCTCTGTTGGCCAGAATACAAATCACAAAGATGACCTCTCCTGATCCTCGGTTCGGAGACCGCATGAAAATCTTAATGATATATCAAATAGTTAGGACAATTTTACCTTATTTACTGAAGATAGAGTAAAAAGTCTGATGGAAACCATTAAATCTGGTTTCTCATGGAGCAGTGTCTGCCATACATCTGGCAACTGGTTCCTAATACGATTGTGGTACAGCTTGTGAAACATTTAAATAAAGTGCTGATCTCAGGACTTTTTCCAGTAATTTGGAAAAGGCTTTGGTGTGTCTTTTTAAAAAAAAAACTACCCAGGATTCTAGTGAGGTTAAAAACTATCGGCCTATCTCTCATTTACCATTCCCCGTGAAAATCTTGGAAAATGCTATAAATGAAGACTTGATGGACTTTTTGGAGGGCAACAATATTCTGGAATCCATGCAACATGGCTTCAGGCCACAGCATTGTACAGAATCAGTGTTACTCATTGCTACTGAGGAGATCTGCAGACAGATGGACAAGGGAGGAAGGGCTGCACTGATCCTGATGGACCTCTCAAACATGTTTGATACAGTGAACCATCTAGTACTTACCAACAGGCTAGCAAAGGCGGGCACCAGGGGTACAGATCTGACCCTCCTTAGTTAATTTCTATCAAACAGAGACCAGACTGAGGTGCTAGGGGGTACACCTCTGATTCATTCTCGCTTCCATGTGGTGTACCTCAGGGATCATCATTATCCCCAACATTATATATCATCTACGTTACCCCACTTGCCAAAACTTATTTGATCTCATGTTTTTTCCGTAATATCCTAAGCCGACGATAAGCAAATTGTCGTATCAATTGCAGCTGACATCAACGCTGTTGCCAATGAATTTAGTAATTGCTTGGCGAACATTGCAATTTGGATGCAAGAAAACTGCCTTAAGTTGAGCTTGGAGAAATCTGAGGTGGTACTCTTTGGGAATTATATCTTATTTTGAAATGATTCATGGAAGCCAGTTAATATAGGTGCTCTTCCATCTCCAGTAAGGAAACTGGAAAACCTTGGGATTGTGTTTGATTGTCAACTCTGTTTTTCTGAACAGATCAACTATATGTCATCTTTATATTTCTATCTAATAAAAACACTCAAAATGGTTTTCTAATTATTCCTTTTGACATTCAAAAAATGGTAGTAGTTGCCTTGGTTTTATCCAAGATAGATTATTGCAATACTCTCTATCTGGGAATTCATAAACACCCTCAATCAAAGTTACAGTCCTTGCAAACTGCAACAGCCCACCTGTTTTAAAAATTCCCAAATTCAGCTCTATTTAAAAAATCATTCAAAATCTTCACTGGTGGCCTGTTGCTGAAAGGGTAAAATGTAAGGCCTTGCATCTGGTACACAAAGTCCTACATGGAGTTGGCCCTTATTACTTTCAGAACACCTTTTTATGGAAAGTTCCCAGACATGTTTTAAGATCATCGGTTGCCAAGCTAGTACCTATTCCCAAAATTATACAGGTGAAGCGGAATGGAACAAGCTTCTCCTATTTGGTCTGTAAGCTTTGGAATTCTATGCCTTTCTCTTTGAGATCTCAAACGAACAGTCATCTTTTTTAGGAAGTCTGTGAAGACATGGCTATTTGTCTCCAGCACTAAGTAGTTTCCCTTTGTTCAACTCAGCATTAGTATGTTAGTGCTAAGACCCCTTGGCATTTGCGCGCTCTGTAAAATCTTACTTACTTACTTACTTACTAAGATGAAAATGATTGTGGCAGGAGCATGAATTTCTTGAGTGTGACACTGCTTATGAGAGTTTTGCTGTCTTCTAGTCAGATCTCTACATTATATCAGAACCCCCTGTGTACCCATGCAGATTATTACATCATTTGTTCAAAATCAGAGGTCCTTCATACAGTACTTTTAAGAGAGGTCGCAGTTATAGGGGCTGTCAACAATGCCAGAAAGTCTCCAAATCAGATATCTCAGAAAGCACTCTGTGGAGTAGCAGTGATGACTGCATTTTAATTAACAGACTTTAGTTTAATAGTAATGCCATATTAACACATAATTTTGTCTCAGGATAATATGTGACTATCCTTGGATCCAATTCTACATTGGGACCTGCAACAAACCCTTGCATTTTGGTTGCTATCTATGTGTCTTTCCAAACTGCTATGGAATAAAGGACATGTGCAAAATAGCTTTCTTTGATTCATGAACCCCCATGAGGGAATACAAGATGTGTTAAAATTAACTGGTAGTGTATGTACTTATGCGCATGTAATGTTACATCGAGGCTCATGTTTGGTCAGATGATAACTGAACCTCTTCATTTTTTTCTAGGTGTGTTACTTTTCATCCAGCCCTCTGCTAAAGGATAAGTTGCAGTTTCCATCTTTTTTGCGTACTGTGCCTTCTGATGATGTCCAAGCTATGGGGATTGCTAGGCTAGTAGTGCACTTTGGCTGGACTTGGGTGGGCCTGCTTTCTTCAGATAATGACTTGGGTGATATTGGATCATTTATTGTGAAGGAAGAGTTTCAGAAGCTTGGGGTTTGTGTTGCCTTTCATGAGAGCATCCCATTGGTGACATCAGCTCTTAAAGTCAATGCCATTGTTGAAGTAGTCAAGAAGTCTTCAGCCAATGTCATTATTATCTACTCTAATGAACCATATAGAAATCCAGTAATAACTGCACTTTCAAGAGAGAATCTAACTGGAAAGGTTTGGATCCCCATTTCAATTGGGTCCATCTTGCTTAAGCATAACACACAAGAGGTAGAAGACATGCTGAATGGTGCCCTTGGGTTTGAAATGCAGGAGAGGTGGATTCCTGGTTTGAAAGAGTTTCTTCTTAAAGTTCACCCTTCATCATTGCCAAACAATATGTTTGCTAATTATTTCTGGGAAGAGGCTTTTGGGTGCCAATGGCCACAACATGACACCAGCATGAACCAGTCAGATGGAAATCTAAAGATGGAAGCATTTTGCTCAGGTGTTGAGGACCTGAGAATGTTTAAGAACCCTTCATTTGACAACCCAACTTCGAGAATCAACTATAATGTATATAATGCAATTTACATGGTGGCTCATGCACTTGAAGACATCAGGTTATGTAAACCAGGGCAAGGACCCTTCATTAACAAATCATGTGCTGATTTGTGGACCATGACACCATGGCAGGTGAGAAATGGTGGTGGGTGGGAAAGCATTATAACAGCCAAAGCTCTCATAGCTCTGTTTATCTCATCCAATCATGTGTAAAAGATAACCTTCTGTTAAGCACAACCTCGTGCCTTATTGGAAGAAATTTATGAAGATGAAATCCATAATACCGTCATGTTCTTGAAAGTATAAAGTTTCAATCCATTACCAAAAGGCAAGGGGGAGATAGAAGAAGAGATAGAAATAGAAATGCAGCTGAGAGAGAAGGAAAGAACAAGAAAGAGAAAGGCAGAGAGATGAAATACTGAGGAAGGGGAGCCCACAAGGTGCAATGGATGATGTGCAAAGAGTTTTCTTGTTTGGGCGAGTTTTGTGTACCGGCTGCATTTTCTTCTGTTTATGAAATGACAGTTGTGCTTTTGCAGGGGCTTAGTCCATATTGGTATGAGATGAAAATGATTTATTTACATTGATTTAAAGATTGTAGAGCAGCAATTCACATTCTAATGCTTGCAATCTCACTTCCCTTGCCTTCAACCAGGTCCACCATTACATGAAGAAAGTACGCTTCTGGAACAAGTTTGGAGATGACATCGCCTTTGATGGCAGCAGTGACTTGTACAATATCATCAACCTGCAAAAACATCCAAACATTACCACTAAGAGTGTGAAGGTTGGCACCTTTGATCCAAAGGCACCCCGGGGGGAGCAATTTCATATTTATCACAACATCATATTCTGGAATATGCTCAAAACAGAGGTAGGAAGTAAAGGAAAAGCTAGATAGTCTTATCCCTCTACATTTAAGAGGATCTATTTTAGCTGGCTAAACAGCATGTCCTTGAGTGGGAGACCTCGGCTAGAGCTGTCGAACTGGGGAGTTCATTCAATATCCAGGTTGGGTACCATCCACAGTGCTGGAAAAGGATGACAGCCAACACTCTGCTATGAACTAATAAGCGTGCAGACATCGCCCCAGTGATGTAGCAGTGGTGTATTTTCTGATAAATCAATAGAAAACATAATTGACCCCATTGCCATCACTGACATGCAACTCTTCTTATAAACCTGTTCTGGGGCATATTGTCCACCCAGGAGTTATCTATGTCTCTGCTAATGAGCAACATATTCATATTTAGCAGGATTGAATTCATAGGCCCATGCAACAATCACATCCTAAATTTCGACCAATATAGTGATACTTTCAGTAGGAATGCATGTTCTTTGACATTGTGTTTTATTGATAATTAAGACTTATAATATATGTGCTCTTTTTCCTTAGTAATTCCAGGATATGCCTAGCTAAAATCCAGGCCGGTGTAAATGTTTTAACTCGCAGTTTATCTACAATAAAACAATAATTTTAGAACATCAATTAATCTGGGAAGATCTTGTTCATAGCCTAAATCAGAATAAAGTACCCCATACTAAACCACGGCCATAAAAATGTGATCTTCCAGATGCATCTGGTATGAGAAAGGGCTCAAAGCTGGATTACTTCTTGATGCTCAAATCCACAATAGCATATCTCACCACACCATCCTAGAAGCTGTCAATTATAAGCGTAAACACTAATCCTCAGCTCCTGTGATCCTTGCTGATTTTACTTATTTTAATAGACAACTCACTATTGCATCATTTGACGGTTGTATCAATGTAAATTGTTTTGGCCATTTTCTGGATGAAGTGTTGCTCCCAAACCCTGCTCAACAAAATAAGCTCACTGCACCAGCACACTTTAGAGAAACTCCTAGGAGCCGACCAAAGCCGACCAATGCGCCCAGTTAGGCAAAGCTGTAGTCATGGACATAAATCTGAGTTAGCTACGTAAAGCTATCCGCAATGAGATTGCTCTGCTTTTCCTGCAATTAATCGATGACATCATGTTGGGTGCATCAATCCATCCCTCTTTGAACTCTCTTCAAATCATGCGTTTCCTTAAAAACGACCACTACAACTGAACTCAAACCACTCAATCTCACTCCTAAACTTGGGCTATAAAATGTACGCCTGTCTTTTATCATCAAAAATAAACTAATGATGACGTTATTAGAACATGGGTTCCTTCAAGGCCACAACATTATTAACCGTCAACGACCACCCAGCACTACCATCTACCATCACCCGTGGCACCCGGAGAGAATATACTCTGTCTGGTACTTCATGTCCTATATATGGACCCTTTTTCACCTCTTGTCTAAAAGACAAGATATTCCCCAGTAAACTTTCCTGGAGCTGAAATTAACCTGCTGCCTTATGCTGATGATGTGCTAGTCACAACACAACCCTAGCTAAGCCATCAACCGAGCCGCTTCTTCTTCTTTCAGTAAGGTCTCTGGTTATAAATTAAAAAAAGGCTAAACTTACATTTTGAGCATCTGTCAACTACCAGTGTATGATGGATTACAGGCCCAAAAATGAATTCTCTAGAGGTATAGCTAACCACCAAATGGAAATTTGAGACCCAATTGCTGTACACCTAGTGGCAAATAAACAAACGGACTGCTTAATAAACAGGAGATGTTGCTTCTCCCCTCTTAGGATGTACTAGCCTCATCAAAGTGATCTTGTTACATAAATTACCATACATATTCCATGGCCTCCCCATGACCTTGTTTAAAAACCAATTGATCTTTCATATGGAAGCATAAAAGACCAAGACGTGCCACCCAGTTATTACAGCATACAATATTAAAGTGTGGTTGGGTGCACTCCAACTTCCTGTTTTGCTGGTGGGCCCCTTTAGCAAAGAGTTAGTCAAATTATTGTAAGCCTATCAACGATCTTCTTGTTTGCTAAGTATATTTCGAAACATAACTCAGATTGATTTTCTAATTCCACACAACATCTAAAAATATCAAATGTCTAGTGAGTTTTTTGAAGGCACTTAAGAATTCCTAAACTATATGCCTATAGGTTTTCTAATCTAAATATCTTGCACCAACTATGGACCTGATTTAGAGTTTGGCTGTGAGTCGTAACTTCAACAGAATACTGTCTCCGCCACATCCTAGCTCCGCCTGCCTGACTCCGACTGAGCTTACTCTGGCCTCATCACCAAAACATCTCTCCGATGGCCCAATGGAGTACGGTCCATTTGAGTTGTGGCAGTTTGACAGCCCATTTGATTTAGAGCCAGTGGTTCAATGGCCAATTTTCTCTATCAGTCACCGCCAGGTAAAACCTGGTGGCAAGGCACAGTAAAAATGTTTCAAGACCCCCGCACCATTGCAAATATCTCCATAATATGGGGTAACTAATGTTTGATTTTTCAAGAACAAACAGCAGTTTTGGGAGTTAAAAGTTTTATGAGGGCAAGTGGGCATCTCCAAATTTGGAGGACGGGTACTCTGATAAGGGGACAGAGTATTTTAATGTATCGCCCTGATGGAGTACAAACCATACTCCGCACTCTAAATAAGGGCCTATAGTCTCAAGGATTAATAAAATGAATTTCGATTATTGTTTCGGAATTTGGTTTTGTACGATGAGAATTATTTAAGTCTTAATTTTCTTGAGTTAGTCCAAGATTCCCTGCCAGATGTTTGTTCTCTGCTATTGGTTTCTGCTGATGCTAAATACATAATTTTTTTAATCAAGTGTCCGTGTGTGTGGTGGTTGACCAACTGCTACAGTGGTCCTCTAAGTGCTAAAAGTGGTTATAAAATTATATAATACAAGTAATGTTTAAGCAATCTGTGTCCATGTGCTACTCAGTCACTTCGCTATCTGAATTCAGATTACAACCTTACAGTAATAAGTGTGATTTTTATATCATCCTGAATAAGATTAATAAATGGAGCTCTTATCCACCCGCTGAGTGTCTGACATGTAAAATCCTGGCTGTAGTATGCCATTGATGACCCAGACCCTGGACTGGGGACAGCATTGACAGATTCATATTCTTTACTGCTACTGTCTAGACTGGAACCACTAGTGGTCCCCAGCATGTTTGTTCATTCTCCTTGGCCATGCCAAGCTGCCAGGTTGAGTGCTGCGGTGGGTATAGCTCGGGAGAGCCTGGTAGATCACTATATCCCTTAGAAACTTGGGCAGAAAATTGTACCACAGTGTGTCCAGGGGAGTAAAAGGTGTCAGCTGGCTCATGGAGAAAGGTAATTAGGCTAAGGTTGTTCTGACAATTATTTTGAGGTGGCAGCTTGTCCAGGATGGAGGAAAAGGGAGTACCTCTGGGTTTAGCAGGGCATGCCATCATTAGTCTTCCACTTGGTTTCATCAAGGTCCTAGATCCTCAGCAGTGTGGCAGCTTAACAGTATGTCCCTCTGAACTGAAGCCTCTCTGTGTTGTACGGTGCCCTTGAACACACCTGCTAGTTGTAGGGGGTTGTGTCCTCCATATGAAAATATTTTGGTGTGAGTTAAATTCAGCTACAGGTAGGGGACAATGCCATGTATTGTAAATAGTCCATCTTATTCACAGACATGCTGGTGTAGTTGAGGGTCTTCACCAGAGTGTTTACATTCCTAGCCTTACAAACTAGTTGTGGTCTTGATTACAAACCATTTCTTGAAAATAAGAGATATTTCTCCGTCATCCACATCTCTGTCCAGTGGCACCAACATCTCCAAATGTTTGGGTCATTTAATTGTTGTCATGATACGCTGCATCAGTGGTCTGCATCCCCCACATTCACGCATCAGTTG
This sequence comes from Pleurodeles waltl, assembly GCF_031143425.1. Taxonomy (NCBI): domain Eukaryota; kingdom Metazoa; phylum Chordata; class Amphibia; order Caudata; family Salamandridae; genus Pleurodeles; species Pleurodeles waltl. The sequence goes on along the minus strand of NC_090451.1, from coordinate 674,704,437 downwards.
TTCCCTGTCCCCATCTCTGCATACCCGTACAAAGTGCTAAGCACTTAGTTGCCCATGGGATCCCAGGCTTTAGTTCCACACATCTCAGGGTCTTTTTTTGGTGATGGCATGCCTTTTGGCAATCTCTTCTTCAGAGTGGCAACCGTCAACCCTAGCTTGACCCTGAAGACCATTTTAATTTCCGACTTGACCGTGACCTTCGCTAACAGCACTTCTATCTGCTCCACACTGCTGTTCAACAGGTTGTGGGACAACCCTAGGATCAATCAGCATATTTTCAAGCTTCATGCCAGATTCTCTGAGAATTATGTGTCTGATTATGGATAACGTGCACCCTTGGATGATCTTTATTCACACTTCCTTTGCCGTGTCATCATTGGTACGTATGCTCGTTAAATTACACTGTAGGGTGTAGAAGAGATCAATGGTCTCGCCCTCTCTGTGATTGGCTTTGCACAATTTGAAAAGTTCATAGTATGGGTTTAGCTGGAGTCAAGGTGTGCAGTAAGGTCCCAATAGCTGAGTCAGAGTCATGATCATCTCCAATGTTTGCAAGTCTTCAAATAGTTTGTAAATTTCTTCCCCAGTGAAGTACAGCAGGAGCGACCACTTCGCCACTGGGACTGTATCTTTTGTGGCTCTGAAGCAATTATCGAGTCTGCTGAGCCAGGCCTTCCATCTCGGTTCAGTAGTCAGCAAGTCAGACAACTTGCTAAGGGTCCAGAGGGTGCCCATAAAAAGTGGTTTGACGTAGTTCCGGGGTTGTTTGCTGCTCCTCCTTAGGGTGAGTAGGGTCAGATCCTTTGGAAAAATGGTCATCAAACATGCTGGGACTTGGCAGGACTCTGCTCTTTCACAGTCCTACAGTGTGACCACAAAGCCAGTGTGTTTGTAGTTAGGACTCTACATCCAGGGTGCAGGGCAGTAGGGTCACTCAGGCATGGCTGACTTGTTGCCTGTTCATCTGAAGAGTTGCACTGTCTTTCCCGTGGGCTGTTCGAGGTGTGGTGGCATATTTCTGCCACTAAGTGGCACTGTAGGGGGCCTCTTAAAGTAAATTGCCATGAGTTGGCCACCAGGTGATGCTGTGGTGGGGCATTGATACTTCAGACACAGGCAGGGAAGACAACAGCCTACTCCCTGCAGCGGCCACTCCTGTGTGAAGTCAGCACCAGGGCCTCCCCAGCACTCTGTACAAAGTGGGTTCACAAGGTGAGGGCGGCTTGCTCCATGTCCTCTTCGCCAGTGTAGTATGTCGCTTCTGGCCTAGACCCTGTGCTGCACTGATAGACACACTCCACCCACTGCTACTGTGTAGCCTGGAACTGTAAGCCTTCCCTTGCCCATTTATTTATGCCTGTTGCCCATGCTGACTTGTGCACAGCTCAGGGGAGCTGGGTTGCTCAGTACACTGACCACAGACCTTATATACATGTTGGGAAGACAGATTGTAATTAGATCAAATTAGGACTCACTCTTGGCCAGGATCTCTGCTACAGTTGACCACTCAGTTGCTTTAGAAACTTCATGATGGGGGTTGACACCTAAGCAATCAAACTTTATTATTCTTGGCAATCCAATTTCCCTCTGGCATTTCATGCACCATTAAAAGGATGTTACAAATTTTCAAATGAACATTTGGATACAAAGGGGGCACATTCAATATAGACAATCTAGTTACTGACGGATGATAACTAACGGCCTGATTTAGAGTCTGGCGGAGGGGTTACCAGTCACAGAGGTGACAGATATCCCGTCCGCTGAAATATAAATCCCATTATATCCTATGGGATTTATATTTCCGCGAACGGGATAACCATCACCGTTGTGAACGAGTAACCCCTCTGCCAAACTCTAAATCCGGCCCTAAATAAAGGAAAGGTAGCTGCTACAAACTATTACCCTGTTTATATTACAATCCATTCTACACTATGCATGGCTGATATTTGTTTTTGCCCTTGTATTTATCATTGAGCTGCCCTAATTAATAATAAATAAGTAAAAAATATTATTCTATATTCCAGCACATCATTTCTTGTATTTTGCTTTTTAAGAAAGTGTCTATTGCAGTTTGTGATTTACAGTACTCCTCCTGTACGCTGTACTCAGTATCGCATTTGCTGTCATTTGTTTGCCATTTTTTAAGGGTGTCTGCATTCTATTATTCTTTGCTGATCCAAGGAAAATTCTTTGTGTGCATGAACTGAACAAGGGCCCCTTAACCCATAACTATTGGCAAAATCACTTAGTAAGACAAACTACGGATAATTATAACCATTGTCCTAGGTGCTTCAGTAGTTTGCTGCTGTAAAGTTCAGGCAGTGTTATTTCCTCCACTAGCTGGACACAGTGTGAGTCTGACCTCTATCAGAAGAAAGGATCTTCAGACACAGACCTCTCCTACCTTCACTGAGAGATTCAGTCAGAGGCAGCTTGGCAAGATGATTCCCATGTGGAGAAATATGCTCTTTGCTTCATATTCTACATTTATCCTCAGAGGATCACATACTACCAGCAGAGAACAGGGTTGTAATAATAAGCATAGCTTCCACTCTATTTAGGGAATCCTAAATTGTGAAAATAACTATTCGCAATTTGTGATTCTTTAAAGAGAATGCACAAAAATTGATGTGCTAGAAGTGGTCGCAATTTGTGCACCAACATCTAATTAATCTGTTGGCATTTTGAGAACCGACCTACATATATTAATATTTTAATAGGTTGGTTCTCAAAATACCAATTTGTAGTAGGTCGCAATTTGACCTGTCTCATTAATATGCATGAAGTAGGTCGTAAATTGAGACCCACTATGATTGGCTACAATTGCAGTCATGGACCTGCTAGGTCAGCATACCACCATTTTTTTAATGCAGAAAGGTGGTGTGTTAAAGAAAGAAAATGCACAAAACTTTTTTATGAGCAGGCAGTGGTCTCACAGACTGTGAAACCACTTCCTGGTCATAAAGATTTTTTGTGAACATTCACAAAGGGGAAGGCATCCTGTAGCTTACCACCTCCTTTGAGGATATGATCTTGCTCTGCAAGATCTTCATGTGGCTCCCAGTCAACAACAGGGAGACCGTGACAGAGGCCCTCATCACCAGCATGCTGAACTATGGGAACACACTAGGGCTTATTTACAAGCCCCGTGCACTTCCGGAACGTCACTTTTAATCATGGTCCGGCAGCACACACCGCAGAGACATATCTACACCTAAAGCCAGCCTGCATGGCTTTTCCTAGCCTTGTACATATGGATTGAGGCAACGCAGCGCTAGTCGCTACGTTGTCTCACATTGCGATAGAGAGGTGTGCCATGGATGTTACGATGGGTGTTCCCACGTAACACCCATGGCATTTGACACATTCCCAGATTTACAACATGCTATAAACCTGGGACTGCATCAAAAGCCTACGCCTCCCCAGTTATTTCTCCTTGTTTTTCCCTCTTTCCATGTGCGCTGCATTCTTCAGTAGTAAGAGGAAATTACATAGTAAGAGGAAATCACTTCTAAGGATTAGTTTCGTACAGGAAGGTGTCCCTTCCTGCACAAAACCAATCAGACCTCCAACGCAGACGCCATGGTGTAAGGGTGCCTGCATTGGCACATGGCAGCTAATTGTGTACCAGCGCTGTGGAAGAGGACAGGAATGCACCGTATCTTATAGATATGGTGCATTCCTGCCCTTTTCTTCTGAAGCAGGGCAGTGCAGCAAGAAGGTTTGCGTTGCTGCCCTGAGCCAAAAGATTGTAATTATGCCCACTGTACATAGGAATCACCGCACACTTCCTGAAGAGACTACAGACAATGCAAAACTCAGTGGCAAGACTCATCCTCAACCTCCCCAGACGGATCCACATCACACTGCACCTCAAGAAGCTATACTATATCCCGATCCAGAAGAAAATAGAGTTAAAAATGCTGACCCACTCATAGAAAGCCCTGAATAACGAAGGACCAACATACATCAGCAAATGAACACCAGCCAACCAGAAACCTATAATCTGCCTCCTTCTTCCTGGCAGACACCCATGGATCTGCTGGGCCAACAGTGGAGGGCACTCCTTCTCAGTTTCCGGTGGCCAAAGCTTGCAAGGATCTTCCCCTGCACCACAGGACTGCCTCATTGTCCCAGGAATTCAGGAAAGGACTCAAGGCCTGGCTGTTTGAATTAACATATCAGCTCGAAGCAGCTAACAACCCCAGTGCTTTGAGACCCTCTCGGGTGATTTGCCTCGCTTTATAAATCCTGATTGATTGATTGATTAATGTTTTGCAACTGGATTTCAGTTGCAAAGTGTCAGGAAAACTATTGCCAGCGTTGTTAAGTTCTTCCCTCAGCAAAAGCGATTCCCCTTTTCCTTGTACCCACGTCGGTTGCAGCGGCGTCCTCACTCCCGGTGGCACTTGCGGAGGCTGTTCTTAGAACTAGCCTCTTCAGGTTTAACTGCCACTCAAGATGGTGGTCGCAAATCTTTGTGAGGTCAGCGCTCTAGTGTTTCTACCTTAGTCTTGTGCTGTAGCCTCCCTTCAGATGTTTCTCTCTGGTAGCCACACACTTCACTGTCATCCTGAGGAGAATGAGCAGTGTTCCTGAGGCGCTTCGTTTCATAGAGAATTCTTCCTGTTCTGAGTAATAAATTCTTTTTTTTGTTACGGTGTGCACACCAGCTACTTTTTCCCTTCTGGAGAAGCTGAATTTCTTCCTTCTTCCAACAACTGGCTATCGGCTTTCTGAGGAGAATTCGTTTTGGCTTAACAGAACTTCAAGCAACTGCAGTAAGGAATCCTTTTGTATGATTTCCAGACTTGCCAATATATATATATATATATATATATATATATATATATGTACATATATATTCAAAAACTCTTCGCCTTGCAGACTTGTCAGTCTTAGAGACAAACCTCAGTGCTCAGACTAATTCCTAGAGTCTGTGATTGATAAAACTAAACCTTGAGAAGGAGTTTTTGTTTCCTGTAAAAAAGACATTAGTAGTTTGTATATTTGTGAACTTTTGAACTGTTCTCCAGAGAACCTTGGATACCTCTGACTCCTGGAGAAAAGAAGATATGAAGTTTGCATAGTTCTCTTAGAGAGAGGCTAGTTTCTCAAAAGATCCAGGTTAGGAGAACGATAGAATTGGGTGAATGTGAATGTCTGAACAGTTGAATGTGCAGTAGGAATGTACTTATCTATGCTCTTATCACCCGACTGCAGGTCCTTCCTTTGAAGAAATCCCAAAAAGAAGACAGGTGCAGGTTACAGAAGCACACACTGAATATCCTATCTTCAAGTGGGAAACACAGGTTGGAACTGGATCTGGAGGCGGTCTCTCTTTTTCTATTCCCATTCCCCTTTCCGCCTAGCGGATGCAGGGTTCAGATAATTAGTTAAAGTCTGAGCACACATCTGTCGGAGGGAGTTGGGTAAAAGACATCTGCTCCTGTGGAAGTTTGATTTAATGGGTAATCTCCTGACACAAAGCATTACTACATTCGCAAGGAATCAGCTTTTGGATGAAGCACCCTTAACACGCCTCTTCCAAATACTGATTCAGTATCTATTCCATACCCAAAATGCAAATCAGTAAGATTCTGTAACATTTTACTAAATCACAAATTGGGTTTAGTAAATTAAAAAATTACATTTTGTGGTCTGAAAGGCTTTGATTTTGTGAACCACAGCCTCATGGACTGTAAAATAGTTTGTGTGAGCTTAGTAAAATAGTTTGTGTGAGCTTAAGAGTGAAAATGAATAAAGGTGAAATAAAAGAAATGTCACTACCGAGTTAAGTACATCCTATTATTTTTTAAGTATCTGAAATCCAATGAGGGAGATCCAGGGTTCTATATAGTGTGCTCTTTAGAAATTAGGTTTGTCTTTGAAGAGGGTATGAACCCTTCTCAAGCAAAAGCCACAATCCTAGTCAGGTTGTATCACAAAAAATCACTAGAATAACTTGTGCTTATCCCTCTTGTAACTTGAAACAAAAGCAACCAGACATAACTCAGAAGCACTGTGGTAAGTATTTCTGCAGCACATAGACAAGAATAAAGTGAAAACACAACACAAAAAAAATACCAAATGAATTTAGAAAAAAGAGCACATTTCATTTTATTAAATTATTAGACACCAAAACAACAAAAATCCAATCAGTAGAACCAGAGGTACAAATTTGTTTTTTTTTTAGTGCAATCCAGAGCCTAAAACATCAAAGCTTGAACCACAAACATCTAGTCGTGTGAGATGGAGGCAAAGTCAGAAAGTATGGTTGACTGTGATGGGGCGCTATTCGGATACTAGAAGAGGATTGGTCCTTGTCCCACCTCACCTTTGGACTTAGAAGAAATTTTGAAGAAAAATGTCTGAGAAAGTAAAGTTCAGTGGGTCAAGGCAGCTGTCAATGTCTGAGGATGAGACATTGTCAGGGAGCAGGTGGAAAAAGTTGTGGCAAAGACTTCTACATTTGTACTTTGTCGCTTTTTTAGAAGTAGAAAATATCCAGCAGGACAAAGCTGCAGGCTGTTTCTGATGAGTGCTCCAGGAGGCCAGATATGCTTCTAGAGGGGAGCCGCTGAATAGGATTTTCTGCTATGGAGAATAATGTAGTGGGAGCTACCACAAAATCAGACCCACCGGCTAGGCACCTTGGGTGGATTGGCGAGCAGGTAAGCCATAGTCTGCACTCAGGGCACTTTGTGGCAGAAATTTTCTAAGCCCCACATTTTGGATTTTGACTGGTTGGGCTCGTTTAGCACCACTTCCAAGGGTCCAGGACTGAGGCTGCACCACTTGGAGGGTCATGACTCACTTATGTTTGGGTCAAGGTGCATTTTAAAAGCTTTTTGTGTCCCTGTAGCTCTGAACAGAAGGTCAGCAAACAGTCACTTAGAGTCACTCTGGTAGTCCTGGGTTTAAGCAGTAAGGCCGTCATTTAGCAGCAGAGCAGTCCTTTGAGGGTTCAAGGCAGGCTTCAAGCAGCAGGGTAGTGCTCTGAACTCCAAAGCAGGCCTCAAGCAACAGGGAAGTTCTCTGAAATGCAAGACAGGCCTTCTGGATGTCCTCTGCAGGTACAAGAGAGAACTGAAGAGTCAGCCTGAGTGTCCTATTTTTATGGCTGATGCCAGCTTTGAAGTGGAAGACACTTCTCGAGTTCTCCCCCGCAGATGTTCTTGTAATTTCCTCTTTCCCTGCCTAGTTCCAGGATGTCTGGAGTCCCAAATGTCTAGTGTGAAGTCCTATGTGTGTGTGCTGAGGCAACTCCTTTAAAGCGTATGTTGGTGTGATAGCCTGGATTCTCCATTCCTAATAACATGTAATCATGACTCTTCTTGCGTCCCTTAAGTTGCTTTACACACATGTGAGATTCCTTCCATAGTTTCAGATGCTGCAGATGTTGTGCTGGCAGCAACAGTGCCCCAGGAATGCTGTGCTGTGCTTACAACAGCATCACACACTATTTCATTGCCCATTAATGTGCTTACAACAGCATTCCATATTGTTTTATTTCTTTATATTATTCATAAAACGGTGCAATTCCTCATTACAAACTTAGGTTGCATTATAAGCACTTAACTTGTCCCACTAGGCATTAGAATAAAAGCCCATCTGCCAAATGGTTTTAGCAAAAATTTCAAAGGTCCTGATATTTGTTTTGGATGACTGTGCTAAAACTTCTTATCTTGCAGCAGTTAGTTAATATAATTTTCCCTTTTGCTTTGCGCTCTCAGCATTCTTTTTTGTCCTTTCACCCCTTGTTACAAGTGAGATCTTGTGGGAAGCATGGTGGTTGTGAGATCTCACAAAGATGCTCTAAATCACGGCCACCATCTTGGAGAAGCTCCACGTCTGTAAAAGAGCAGCTGCTTCCATATTCAGAGGCTTGTGATCTTCGTGGTTTAGAGCTACAAGGTTCCTAAGGATGCACAAATCTGAGAGCGCCGCAGTGCAGGAAAACCCGGTGAACTTCAGGTAGTGAATCTCCAGTGTGCACAGTGTTTAAGGCTTGTGATTTCTGTGTAAATCTCAGAATCACTGTAACGCTTTCCTAGTTATCAATTGAGTGTGACACATTATTCCCAAGACTGATTGCAGCAAACTAGATAATTGAGTAATCCTTCTCTAAGTTAAATTTTGCTGAGCTTGTGATAAATACCTAGAGGCACCCTATTCTTGGGAGGCTTCTGAGAGAAACAGGACCTTGTCAAGTACATTTTTGAACATTTGGTGAAAGCCTGGCTACAGTATTGTCAATGCTGAAATCTTTGCATAATTTGGATCACACATTCTCATGAGTAAGATTTCTTTTCTCAGGCAAGGAAGCGTAAAGAGTAAATAATGCATGCAAACTATCAAGTAGAACAAATTGTCTCAGGTTATTGTTACTAGGAAAAAAACACCTAAGAGCATCCTTTCATCAGTATATACCATCTCATTTCCAGATCTTCCTTCCCCCAGTACCCTCCGTAAACCCTTCCCCTCATCTGGCCACTCCGAACCTCTGGTTATTCAAAATTGCAGAGTCGGTGCTGCCGGAAGGTGGGCATCTGGAAGGTTCTGCTCCAGAGGAACCTTGGATCTTGTCAGTGGGTCTGTGTACAGCACTGCTCCTCCCACCCTGCCAACCCCCAGCCCCCTTTGTGACACTGTCTGGGAGGGACACACAAAGGCAAACTGCCAATTACACCTAGTTACGTGACACAGGATACAGGCTGAAGGTACCAAATAGGTAGGACAATAAAATGCCACCTTACCTAAGTGGCACTTTCAGAATATTGAATTAAAATTTGACTTTACCATTAAAGAGGATTTTAAATTACAAATAATTAGAGACCAAACATGACATTTCTATCTGTTTCCATTCAAAAGTTATCACTTATTAAATATAATAAGGTAACCCAAAGTTCTCCTATGGCGAAAGGTAAACCTGACAGTAGTGAAAATGAATTTCAGAGTTTTTCACAACAAAGGCATTGCCCAATCACTGTCTAGTGCATGCCACAAATACAAAGACTGATGAAATTAGGCTGAGGGCAGCTGTCACTCTGTGATGAGGAGTCTGACATTGCAGGAGCTTCACCCAAACACCCTACATGCTTTGCTGGGAGATTCCGCTAGGCTACCATGGGTGTAGTTTCAGGGGCGTATTTGGGGTCTGACAGCCACCAAATAAATACATTTTTGGCTTCGTATTTGGGTGTGGGGGCCCTGAATTGGGTCTGCTATCTTTGTGTCAGTTTTTCCCAGTGTGAGACAAGAATAAAAGATAAAACAAAAACAGTGACCTTTCATTTAAACAGTAGAGTGAGAGAAAAAGCGATAAACATTTGGTGACTCAATTTCAAAATGTCATAACCAGATAACTTGGAATCATCACTCAACACTGGATTCCCCTCTTGTCCAAAATCTGTGATCCTAAGCAAATATTTTATTTCACAGAGCCTCCTGTTTAAAAAAATGAGTTTAGGGTGTGCGCTGTATAAGCATCTCTTCTAATTGATTTAATAGACTGTAATGTTGCTCTATCTATATTACGAATCCAGGCTACATTTAGGGCCAGGGGCTTAGCTTCAGAGGGGGTGGTTAGGGTGTGACATCCTCCAAATAAATCAGTTTGGCAGTAGGGTCTAGGCCTAGGGGCTCTGAGTCGGGTACTATCTCTGTGTCGGTTTTTCTTGTTATGAGCCAAGAATAAAAGACAAAACAGTGACCTTACATATAAACATGAGAGAAAGAGAAACAGAGATACATATCTGGTGGCTGAATTTCAAAATGTGAAACCAGATAACCTTGAATCAACACTGGTTTCCCTCCTTGTCCTGAATGAGTGATTCTAGGTAAATATTTTGTTCACATAGGCTTCTTTTGTTTTTGCTTTATTACCACGTGAGTGCATGTTTGAATACATGAATTCAGGATGTGTTCTGTACAAGCACCTTTTATATTTAGTGTAATAAACTGTAATGTTGCTCCATTATTAATACAAATCTATGTCATGTTTATGGGTTACATGACTACTAACTTGTCTCTTAGTTCACTAATGGCTTTGTTGCTGAAGGGAGAGCCATGAATGTTTCTACAAACTATCACTTTTAATACACATCTATGGAGTGATCTAATCTAATGTACTAGGTGAAACACTTCTGCAAACAAAATAACTTTTTTGAACTTTAAAGAAATTGTATCATGTTTTTGCATTATGGTTGATGTACGATGTACATGTCAAGTACTTTCATGGTTTGGCTCATGCACTTACTTTTGGAGCCAAGCCACGCCCATGGCTTAGTTCTGGTTCGGCCCACCTTATTAATTTGCCTGTAGACCCCTCCTCAATTTGGGACTTGGGCTTAGTACATGGGACTGTCACTCACATTATGAAATGATTTGTAAATGTCTAGGACGACAAACATGGAACCCTGAATACATACACTGATTTGACAATTCTGCCAACTAGGATTCATGTAACGGAGACAAAGAAGAGTGTGTGTATGAAAAATACATTTAAAATAAATGATCCCAGGGGAGGGACACTTGACCGTAGTCATGAGTTCCTAAGGAGAGCTACCAGGCCAAGGTGGATCAGTCTGAGGCATACCTTCAGCGAGGGTGTGTGACACCCCACAAATCCATTGTTTGTTTGGTATGTGGGTCTGATTTCTCTAAGAGGGTTAAACTAATTTATGTTTTTTTGGATTGGGATCATACATATATATGGTGACTAGTTTTCCAAAAAAGTTGCAATTCTGCAGTTGTAGAAGTACTCTTTGAATGGTGTCAAAATTAATACTCTTTGGAATTCAGAAACATTGGCAGTAGGAGAGTTGGAAAACTGTGCCACTCTTAACTTTCCAGGCATACTACTCACAATTAAACACCAAAATGTGATAGGATGAATACTTGCACACAGTCCAACCAGTGGCAATCGCTCCAGGTAACATTCCAACCCATCTTTTTCACTACTGTGCCATTCTAGACAGAGACCCACTTAATGCAACTTAGAACTGAGTCTGTTCCTCATGGAAACAGTCCAATCCCAACCTTGGTCATCTCACCCAACCACCCTGCAACCGACTGCTTTTTTATTTGGAAACTTTGAGGTTCACACCGCCCTAATCTCACTGAAAAAGCTATGCCCTTGTGGACCTGTTTATCAGGTAGAAGTTTGAAAACTTTATATTTAATACAATTATAAAATTATATACAAACATATGTGCCTCCATTAGGCCAAGCCTCTGGACCTCACTTTTAATGGTGATGGCATAGAGCAGGTCACACAAGTGTACCGAGACATACAATATCTGTCAATCAGCTGCCACCAGATAGGGTTGTTACCAAGGGGTCAAATGTGTGGGCTTCCTCCTTAGGATTAGGGTTGAGAGACCATTAGAAGTATACCCTCTCAGGGTTCACCCATTCTGCAGTTTCGAGGGACTATATTGATTAGGGGCCTCCCAAGCAGCCACTGTCACCTAAAGTCAATAAAGATTAGATAAATCAAAAGGTGAGACCCATGTATGTGATGGTGAGGCAGGAGGGAAGATGCAAGTAAACATGAAAGGAGATGTAGAGGGATCCAAAGAGAGAGGAAGAAAAATGGGGAGGAGACAATGGTGGATGGAGCCCCAAATGCTGTAATTTATGGCAGCAATGACGAGGACATAACTCACATCTTGTACACCAATGTAAAAGTTGAGTAAATTGTAACACCACTCAGCAGAGTCCTGGAGAATACAAATCTAAGCAGCAAGACCATCATAAAGTAACACATCTTTTCCAAACTATCAGCCATGACTTACATCGGTAGGACTCCATCTTGACCAGGAGCATACAATGAAAACAACTTGATCAACTGTAGCACAGTAGAACTGTGTAGGTTACTCCATCATTTCTATGTTGGCGTGTTAAGTTGAAATGAAAGGTTCCCCAATGTGACTTGAAAAGGTGCGTTTCATCATTTATCCTGTAGATGAGTCTCTTGTGAGAGTCAATGTTAAGGTGATTGCCCCAGCATACTTATACGGGTGCCGAGAGCACCACCATTGTCTCAGTACACCCACCTTAGCAGCAGCTAGGGCTTTGGACATTCACCTGCTGGTATGATTCAATAGGCCTGCAACACCATCAATGATGAGTGCTAATCAGTAGTATCACATTTGCTAGACATCCGTCAAATATTATTTAATCATTCACACAGGATATGGATCAAGTCAAATCTCATTTGAGAGGATCTCCAACAATATGAGAGAGGAAAGTGATGCACCTTGTGTTATTTCAGGGGTATCCAATACTAGATGTGCAAGATTTTGAAATACAGAAATTTAAGTTGGGTCTCCCAAACATATTTTTTATGTGAGAAGAGGAGGGATATCCATTCTTCTCAAGAAAACTCCTGTTGTAGTCAATTTTTTCAGTAGTGTCTGGTGACTAACTGAATTGGCTTCGAGAATGGGTTGTCAATAAGAAATCTTTATTCTTTATTCTTTACTTGACCTGAAGCCAATCCTTTGGGGTATCCCAGGTTATATGGTATCACAAACTTAGAGACTCTTCTAGTTCAAATGGTGGGTGCCCCACTTTGTCCGTAGACAGAACAGCAGTTGCTGGCACCACCATATTTGTTATTTGTCTGGACAGTGGAGAGCTCAGGGAAACATGTGCGTGTTTGTTTCAGCATGAAGTGGATCGATCCAATGGCAATTTGCCCCTGGTGGACCAATCCACCCAGTACACTGTGGTTCCAACTAAGAAAATTTCAATATTATGACATATGTGGGTTTGTAGATTAGGTTGTCGATCTTCCACTGATTCTGTGCTGTTTTCCAGATAATCAACATTCCCTTGTTGGTGTGTTTATCTAGAGAAGGCAGTATTGATTTAAATGTGTACAAAAGGGAGAGTTACTTGTTACCTAGAGGAGAGCCCTTTCTAAAGTAGCCCATAGATTTGGAGGTACCCTCTGAAGGAGGAGTTAGACGAGCTGTGACAACTCCCAAGAAAGGTAATAAGCTAGCAATTTTCTATATATTCAATATACTCAGAGATGCATTTGCCAATGTAACTTTAGTAACTATATTTTCGATCATTTGCATTAGAGTATTGTCAACATATGGAAAGAGAGAAAAAAGGAAAGTTGTCTTAGAACATTCACCTTTACAATCAGATGCATCTCATTGTAGATTTTTGGTAGGTTGCATAGGTCCGCAATCAAGAACTTTGGGCCTTACTTAGAGTATGGACAATGGGATAATCTGTCAAAACATGGAGGATATCCATTCACAATATCACAAGTACCATAGGCTCTAGTACACTTGTAATTTTGTGGATGGGACATCTACCTGGTATGTGAGGGAGTGTCCCATCCCCCAAAACTCTAACTGAGGCCCTATAGTTTGGAGTCTTTAATGTTTTAATGTACAAAAGGTCACTACGCCATGAAGGTGACATTTTTAGAGTAATCACAAATAAATCAGTGTCCTTAGTATTAGTCCATACAACAAAGTAAGTTACTTGCAATGAGAAGAAAAACAATTTATAACTTGGAAAGTGAGTTTTTCTTTTTCCTGCTTACTCTTGGTCCTGTGGATCAGCTACTCTTAGGATGGGAATACTCATCGGTTCACCTTCTGTTAGCTGTACATCTTCTCCCTAACCTCCAGCCCTCCAACAGAAAGAGATTAAGGAGTCATTATTTCCTCCTATAAGATGTGGTGAGAGAAGCCCTGCCCCCTTTAAATATAGACTAAGTATGTCTGTCCTTTCAATGGAGAGGAAAGTTAGATGGTAGCTTCCCCAATGCCAAGGACTTGAAAAGCCGCCAGTGATGCCCTTTTTGCCCTTCTCTACACTGCTTGTGGAAACAGTATGTCTGTGTTGTATGTTGACCCACTAGCCATCTCCCTAACCCTCCCATCACCATCAATGTCTCAACGAGAGAGCTGGCAGTGGTAAGGGCGAGTGTGGGTTGGCAGGTAAGCATTTCACAGCAGACCACTGTCAAACATCAGGCCACTGCCCATCAGTGCCAGTGCATCCTGAGGGATGCTTAGTAGAGCAGGCCTTGTCATGCACAACAAATGCACTGTGGAATCTGGTGCCTATGTGACACCAGGCAGGTATATTCTCCAAGCGTCTGCTCTAGTGGGATGCCTTCAGGATTCCATTCAGTCAGAACTTGAATACGAAGAAGCAGAGGAAGGAAGAGGAAAGGGATGGGATTTCTGTTACTTTTATTTGGCTGCAGCTATCCTACATCTTACAGTCACTGTTCATGCTAAAGAGAATGTCACAGTGATCTAAGGGTAACTCTAAAGACAGATGCACCACAACTTATTGCGATCGGTATTCCATTCGCACTCACTCCAGCATTTGCAATCATGATTACCAAACCATACCAGACAACATAGTTAATGGAATTTTACGCCCACTTCCAACTTAGGGAGTACATTTCCAGGACCCACAGCTGTGATGGCAGTTCCACAGAGATTGCTCTCCGGTGGAGGTATTTCAGATTGACTGGCTTTTTCCCTGATGCCACATTTACCTGGAAGAAAAAGTGAATATATCTACACAATTCACATCTACATTGTAGTAACAAAACTATGATTTTCATTTAAGTACAGTTTGGGAAGATGTATTTATGACAAGGCTTGTGTTACATTAAGGGTGCAGAGTCACGCAAAGTAGAGCAAAGTCATGGAAGAGTTTTTACTTTGCAGTACAAAATGTATTTTTTCTTAGTGCAAATGGTGTTTTGTCCTGCTTTGTTCCACTTTGCATCAAGGGGGACTTGATCACATGAGTATGAAAAGGTCGAAACTCCGCAAGCAATCATAGTTTTTGACACAAAGCCTGAACTACTAAGATCGGGTTTTGTATAAAAAAATGATGCCTCCTTAAAGCAGACTCTAACTTAGAGAATTTTTGTTATTTCTCCAAACATTTCACACATTGTGTATTCGCTGCGCTGCACATCTAATTTATGGAATGCATTAGAATTTCTAAAGACACTGTCCTGGAAGGGTTTTCTCTTCTAGGCGCACTTAGCTCTGAACCATGGTGCAAAGCTGAGGCCATTTAGAATAAATATGAGTCTGTGTGGGTTTCCTCAACTTGTTCAATGCAGTCCAGCAATGTTGGCTGCTCCGCTACCTTGAATAAAAAATATTCAATCTACTCTGAAGTGTGCCTCAATCCAGTAGTTTTCTGCAGAGCGGAGATCTTCTGGAGAGGCAGAAAGCCTTTTTAGAATGTTATGTTTGAAGTCATCTTTAATGACATGTCATGATTTTGTGGTAGTAAAGGTTGAATTACTCCCCAGTATTCTCGTTTCCTATAGTCCAAACAAGAAAAACAACTTTTTTGATTTAAAAATGGGACTATGAAAATGGAAAGTGAATGCTAGAGGAAAAGATGCATATATGTTTTGGATGCATGTTATGGCGTGGTAAAGATCACGTAACATGACACAAACAAACAAGGAACAAATGCTCACACACAGATTTTCAAAAAAAGTGGAAAGCTAAGTGCACCTGGGTGGGATTACTCTTCTCAAATAAATGTGACATCGTCCGTACAACAGCACCTATTTCACATCCACATGAAGTTATGTTATGTTATGTTATGTTATGTTATGTTATGTTATGTTAGTGGTTCATAAAGTGCACAGCTACCCATAAGGGCTTCCCAGCGCTGACAGGCACCATGATAAGATAGGCAAGACAGACGAGCTACTTATGTAAAAAGATAAGTCTTCAATTGCTTTCCAAAGCTAAGCAAATTGTTGATGGATCATTTGAACGGGGAAGGAATTCCAGAGCTTAGCTGCCAGAAAAGCAAACGATCTGCCACCACTTCTAGTTCTATGGATCCTCGGGGTGCAGGAAGAGACTGATTGTTAGACCTTAGATTTCGAGTTGCACCTTAGGGGGTAATAACATGTCTAAGGATGTGTGGTTTCGGGGCATACTGAATTTTTATGAACTATACACAGGTTTTTAAAATAAATCCTTTTTAAACTGGTAGCCAATGCAGGGGAGTCAGAGCTGACTGGACTGACTGAGATCTAGGGATGTGTAACAACACTCTAGTGGCTGCATTTTGAATTATCTGCATTCTCATGATGTTGTACTCTGAGCTACCCGGGAAGAGTGAGTTCCCACAATCCAACCGGGACAGAATGAAGCCTTGAATAACTGTTCTCTGTGTCTCCACAGGGAGTCATCTCAGCATCTTCCTAAGGGCTCTTAACAAAGCGAAAAAAAGACCCTGCTACCTTCCTGGCCTGAGATGCCATAGTAAGATCTTTCTCTTGGACTCCTAAGCTCTTGACCTCCTTGTTTTGGGAGGGGCGTTCCCCCATACACCCAGCCAACTAAATTGGTCCCTTAGGGAGGGATTGTTACCAATGACCATTACCTCGGTCTTTTCACCATTCACGTGGACATAACATCTGCAGATTCTATTTCACTCTAAACATGGTTGCAATACCAACACTGGAAATGTGATTAGAAACCACAATAATCTTTTAAATCACTAGAGACTAGAGAAAGTTCTAAGCTTTACCATGAGCATCTTGTACAATCTTCCCAGACACTGCCCAGCATCATATTACTATCAGCAAACAAATATAGGCGTCTATGAATTACAAATCTTGGTACGCACAGTTATAAATGGTACCTCCACAATCTACCCCTCAACAATTTGTATACTGAGTGTGTCATCCAGATTTCTGCACTCATTACCAGAGCTTTTCTCATTAAAAACATCTCTCAATGAATGCCACACCTTGCAAGCAGAGAGATGACTAGCCACACCCCACTGCCATTGCTAGTGTAAGCTCCTCACTGTAGATTTGTATATTTGACACGTTTGTACTAATCCATCATCTTACCACATCTCCCATTCACCCAGTCCTAACACTTATGGACCCACCAAAAGTTATTTTAATATTAATATGTAGTGTTTGATATTAATGATACAATTTTAAAACCCCAGCCGGGTAAATGAAGAACATAAATATGTGACAAAAATGTAGGTATTCAACTCATATAAGGGGCTACAATAAATAACAAGAGATTTGCCCCCTGGAAAAAAGTAAATTGGCTCACTGGGAAAACAATTCTACCGGAATAAAGCTCCAGGAAACTAATATTCACACTACAGCATGTTTTTAGGCCTATGCAGCCTGGCATAAACTTACTTAAATTAATTAAAATAAATGCGAACCACTATGAGCACTTACACAGGGGTACCTAGTTTTGGTGAAAAAACAAAATTCAGAACATTAATCAGTCTCAGGTTAGTGAATCTTCATTTTATTGTTTCTTCGAAACTGTGAAAGTATTTTTTTGACAAAACCTAGTTGATTTTTGGAATATGACAATTTCATAGCAATCCCAAGCAAATTTGTAACAAGATACATTTCTGTATAAAAATGAGGGATTCAGTTAAATGGAGAAACTATTGTGTTATTACTGTCTTTTTAATATTATTTGGCAAAACCCCAGACAAGAAAGGGCTAAAGCTGATGGAAGGAAAAAGTAGGAAAGAGGGGGAAGGCGGAGATAGGTGTGGAACACAAAGAGAAGGGTACCTGAAAAGGCAATAAAAAGAAACAAAAGAAGAGCAACAAGGTAAAAGCTGGGAGGCGAGGGGTGAGAAAAGATTGAGGTGGGAGGAAGAAGGACTTATGAGAATGGAGACGAAAGGAAGAGGTGCACCCCCGACCCATTTAGGCAAACGGAAAAGGAAATGAGGCAGGAGGGAGAGAACGGAGGAATCAGGAGTAGGAATAAGGAAGGAAGAGTGATGCTGGAGGGCTTTTAGGGGTATGGAGAGAGAAAGGGTGATGAGGGGGCTATAAGGACCCTCTACTGTCCAGACCATCAAAAAAGAGTAGAGGAGGGGAAGGTGGTCAGTGTAAGGGCAGTGCTTAATTTGTAAACAAAAACGTGCTGGTGCTCAAAGCCCTCCTCTTAAACATGCGGCTGCTGCAATTAAATGTGCGAACACGGAATACTGAGGCAGCGTAATCCTGAAGCCATCTCGGGCCTCTTCAATCCATTCACAGCCACTCCCTGCCCCTTCAGCTCACGCTTGCAGCTTTCTGCTTACTCCCATTGTGACGCTTTTCCGTTTTCTCTTCCTCCGTCTTTCCCATATGTGTCTTTTGCTTGCAGCAAATGCTTGAGGCTGAAGAATAAGTGCCGGCCCTCAAAAACAAGTGCCGGTGCTCTGCACCGGAAACAACAAGCACAAATTAAGCACTGGTAAGGGGTGCAAACTGAGGAGGACATTCAAATAACAGAAAAATACAGCACTTTCTTTGCTCAGACTATAGCCAAATGTGTAGCAAAACAAAGGGTCTCGTTTGGACCTTATACACATCTGCTTGTTTTGGCCATGATACCTGTGGGTTGGTTGCATGATTATTACAGGGTAGGGCATTAAACGTAATTAATATTATCTATTGGGTGGAATGATTTCAGAAAAACATTTACCTTATGGAGCATTAGTACC
Source organism: Pleurodeles waltl (assembly GCF_031143425.1). Taxonomy (NCBI): domain Eukaryota; kingdom Metazoa; phylum Chordata; class Amphibia; order Caudata; family Salamandridae; genus Pleurodeles; species Pleurodeles waltl. Next base: position 674,685,915 of record NC_090451.1, on the reverse strand, counting down.
TGCACACTATCTGTCTATCATGGTGATTATTGCTTAATAAGTGCCAGCTGCAAGCACATGGTCTTTACAAGTACTCTGCTCCATGAGCATTGCTTATACATCTTTTTAAGGAGACGTGTTTGGAACTTTCTTCCCTTCCTGGTCCAATATTTCTGCAGAGAACACCAATAAGCCATTTTTTTGGAGAGACTGAAACTCAAACTTGGCAACATACTGCTAGTGAAGCTAAGTTTACATAAACATACTCAAAGAAAATTTAATAAATGTTATCAAAATGGGAGATCACATCTCAATAAAACTGGTACAATGTATATTTTGTAGCTAAGTATGTTACTCAGTATACAAATTATACAGACAATTCAGTACAATGTTCTCATTTCTTGTAATAAACAGATTAATCAAGAGTAAAACATTATACTTCAACAGGCCATCCCGTTTGTGGAATCTGGTCAGTATTGTGAAGTTTGTTTTTGTGCCTTGTGCTTTAGGTGCCAAAATCTGTGTGCAGTGAGAGCTGTACCCCCGGCTACTGGAAAGCAGTGAAGCCAGACCGGCCTGTTTGCTGCTTTGACTGTGTCCCTTGTTCAGAAGGGCAGATCTCTAATGAAACAGGTAGGCACAGAAAGAGATGGTTGTCTAGGAAGGCCATTCTAATTTGAGGCTGGTCTGAGATGACTTATATATATATATATATACATATATATATAATGGTGTAGTGATGTCTCGTCTGTTTCCATTGATGGGAGGGGCGGCCAGCCTCTTTTTAAATACCCTTGACATTTATTGATTTCATACCGAGGAGGAAATATATATATATATATATATATATATATATATATATATATATATGTTTATATATATATATATAATTATTTTTTTACTGAAAAATTCAAAGATTTCAGGGACAGTATAGCTTAGCTAAGTTCTGAATTTACATGCACAAAACCATGGAAATTCAGCTGTTAGAGTTATTTCAAGTAACTATAACTTGTGCCCTTCGGCTATAGATATATATATATATATATATATACATATATGTGGCTGTATACTGCTCCACGGTACAATGAAGAGGCAAGAATCTCCTATTTAGGGTATGGTTTTCTAGGGCAAAGGGTAGAACAGCCAAGGCTTACTTATTTAGAGTGATGTACTGAACAAATCCCAGATATAGTAAACAATTAAATAACGTGCAATAAATATAATTTCTAGCCAGTTATACTTCTTTTAGATAAAGTGATAATGAATGGAAAGAAAAGAAGACTAACATAGTGGTCCGCAGGGCGTTAGAAAGCAGCTTCGTCTCCACCTCGTGCAGGGACCTAGAGTCATAGAAATGGACTCACTTCTATCTGCCCGCCGCCTAGGAGGAAACACACCACTTATTGTCAATTTGTATTTTTTTTATTTATCAGGGGATTATAAATTACAATGAATCACATTCATATTCAGCCTTTATAAAATATCTGGAAGTACAATCCATAAATAAATGGATTCTGTATACATAAAATAAAATTAAGGGAGATCAAATTCTTGTATGAATTAACTCCATAATATTTTATATCCCTTAGTAGTGCCTATGGTCCACATATATCCTCCTAATCCGTACCATTTTACTATCATTCAGAAAACGGTAGCACTTGCTGTGTTTTTCCAATAATAGTTAGTCAGTGATCTTGCCACTAGCATAAATGGGAAAACCCTCATAAAATATCCAGCTAATGCAATAATTGGGTTGCGGGGAAAGGACACATCCAATTTATGCTCCTTGAAAATGTCTTCCCAGTATTTTATGATGTCCAGGCAATGCCATAATAAATGCAACCAGTTTCCCTTGGCGTCTGTGGAGCATCTGAAGCAATTAGGCTTAATTTCCTTGTCAAACTTACAGAAGAATACAAGAGGTCTTCTTACATTTAGCTTCTCGAATGACAGGAAGTTTAATTCACTCACTTTTTTTTTTTTTACAGGATTCTGATTTTTTAAATAATGTTACTTCTTCTTCCCATTTTTGAATATTTTGGAAAAGTGATCTGAATATGCGTCTTCGAGTAGAATCTTACACCATTTGCTTCGGACCGAGTTTTCAAGTATTTGACATCCCCTCTGCCCCCTTAACAGAAGAGGAGTCAGTCTTTAGAAGATGGGAGGCTATCTCTGAAAGGGACTATCAAATCCCTTCTCCCTGATTTGTGAGTATTTACTCAATTACAGGCTAGTGCTTCCACTAAGCGCCACGGGCCATATCTGTTAACTTAGTGATGCCATGTTAGCGCTGTCCAATTATTTATTTTTCAGTGAAAAGTCCTTGTTCTCCCGCCACTACTAGACCTTGTAACCCTGATTCTGCCTTAGGAACTGAAATAGAAAAATACTTTAAAAAGCTGCTGTTTTCTTTTGAGAAATCATTGCAAACCTTACAACTTACATTTTTCCGTGATTCAGAAAATACAATTTCAATTCGACTCTGCCAGCATCTTCCACAGAATTTTATTATCAAAGCAGTTTCGTGGCCCCTGCGGGTTCTTGAATCTGAAGCTAGGGGATGTAAAAGACGAAAAGCAGAACAGCATTATATTTGGCAATGCAAGACCACCGTCTGATTACCTTAAATATGACGTGTAATGACATCCTTGGAGAACTGTTTACCCAAATAATAGATAATGCATTCTACTTCTCTAAAAATGTCTATGAAATACACGTGTTTGTTGTAAACAGAAGATTGAAAAACAGCAGTAAACACATCTCACTCTCTCTGCAGTCTCTCCCAGCACTGTACCAGGGAGAAAAGCATCACATTACTATTTTAAATCCTGACCCGGAAGGACCTACTGCCTCTAGCCTACATCAGCTGAAAGGAAAGGGGAATAAAATAGACAATTGTGAATGCAGTTTGAATATCAGTGCATTTACACAATCGCATCTCTCAGGTCGTGTGTCTTTCTGAACCTATAATGTACAACTTCACCCTCACTCATTCTGACCCCTGTAGGCGAGCTTGCAGCCCACAGTCTCATCCCTTTCTGCCTCCTGGAGGTCAGAGTTCAGCCTCATGTCTTCCTAATATTTACTTTTGACCCCCTGCCTCAGGTCTTTTTGAACTTCAAAGGTGAACCTCAAGCTTTCATCTTCCTAACTAATAAAAACAACCTTCCAGTGTCCACTGTCCTGAATATAAACTTGAAACTGTTGTGTAATAGCTTCCCATGGAATAGGAGCCTCACCTTCAGAGGACCATATTCCCCCCATGGCTGAATTAACTGCATGTACTGCTTGAGTCCATTAGGAGTGAATTCGGCTGCATTATTTGCATCATAGAGGACTGACAAAAAATCTCTTGTTTTTGGAGGGTCAGGGGGGTTGGTGCCCTCGTACTGTCCCCTCGATGTAGAGGAAGTGGGTCCAGAGTGGCTACTAGTACTTGTGTATATAAACAATATTAGTAAACTGGTGTTATCATTTTTGTTGCTTTGTTAATTGAAGAAGATTTATGAATATATAAAACATGTAATTCTTTCTAAAAAAAATAACACACTACATGTTGATTTATTTAGACATAAATTGATAGGTCCCTCATTACGAGTCTGGTGGTCCTGTGAGCACCAGACTCGTGGTGGCGGTCGGACCGCCGCCAAAGCAGTGGTCCGGCCTCCACATTATGACCCTGGGGGAGCCGGCACGGTCCGATCGCCGGAACCGGCAGGTTGCCGCCAGGCTTTCAACTGGCGGCAACCTGGCGGTGCCAGCAGTCTTAATCCGCCAGGGCAGTGCTGCAAGCAGTGCTGCCCTGGGGTTTACGACTCCCCTCTCCGCCGGCTTTTGCATGGCGGTGCCACATGGCATGGGCAGTGCAGGGGCCCCCATGGACAGCCCAGTCGAAAAGCGCGACGGGTGCTGTCGCACCAGATACACCGCATCATTACAGGCCGGCGTCAATGTTGTGGTGAGTTTCCCCATTGGGTCATTTCCGCCCGCTGGCCGAGCGGAAATCTCATAATAGGGCCAGCGGGCAGAAAACCGGAGTGGCAGTTTTCCGACCCCAAGAGTTTGGCAGGCGGCCTCCGCCGCCCACCAGACTCTTAATAAGGGCCTAAGTGTCTGTATTCCTTCTGATCTATTAGTGTTCAATGATTCCTCCAAGAACATTTTGTGTGTCGTTACCACCTTGAGAGCCGGCTTTAGCGCCGTTGGCGCCAGGTGCGACAATGTTTTTTGGCGCCCCCAACCTCCTTCTCCGGAAATTCCCTCACAGTCACACTCCAACAATACCTCTCATCTCCGTAGCCGCTCGATAACATACATTTCATTTTTATAGCGCTACTTATAGTTCACTCACACTCAGTTCTGTGATCTCCATGTCACACATTCTTTGCAGCAGGCACATTAACCTTCTAATGTGACAAAACCTTTATGATGTGAAAAAACTGCCAGTAGATAAATCTCCATCAATCCAGCAGGAACATTCATCAGCAGTCATTGTTACCTGAAAACTGCTAGACATGCAAGGAACTCTGAAGCATGTGCTATGAAAAATGAGTTATTTTAAATACAGCGCCCTCTCCCCAGGTGAGCGCCTGGTGCGGCCGAACCAGCTCACCTTTCATGTATTATTAATCAAATGGAACCTCTTCTCGTATTGCAATGAGAGGTGAGCAGCCAGGCTCACATCTTCTTTGCCATGAAGGTGGATCCTATTGACTTATGACTTTATACCCATTAAATGTGAAACATCAATCAAGCATAAACACAAAATGCGCGTCTCTGGTTTCTTGTCTTTCTGGCTACTACAGGTAAAGCCCCACTGTCATGTCCTCCAAACTGTTAAAGGTGAGTCCACAGTCTTGTGTGTTTCTGAACTCTAAAAGTGAGCTGTCTACCGCCAGCCATTCTTACACCTCAAAGTGACCTTTCAGTCTCATTTCCTCCTAAGGATTGGATTTGAACCCTCACATAGCCATAGTTTTTTTGATAGTTGTCTTTGAGCTTCACAACTCCATTACCTTTTAGGTGGACCATCCTTTCCTTGATTTTATAGCCACTAAAAGTGATGGCAGGCATTTAAAGGCTAAGGAAGCTGCAGCAAAAATTAAAAAGGCACTTGACGTATCTGTTCAGAACACATTTAATTTCTCAAATGCAATTATACCAAAAACATCTTATTTGTGTTTCAGATTCAAGAACTTGCGAGCAGTGTTCCAGTGAGGAATGGCCCAATCGCCAGAGAACAGCATGTTTCCCTAAAACAATTGAATTCCTTTCTTTTCAGAAGCCGCTGGGGGCTACGTTGGCTGGGACTGCAATGACCTCCTCCATCCTCACAGCTTCTGTTTTGTGCATCTTTTTCAAACACCGTCATACTCCAATAGTAAAAGCTAACAACAGGGGGCTCAGTTACATTCTCCTGGGAGCCCTTATGCTGACCTTCCTCTGCTCTTTACTTTTCTTTGGAGAACCTCAGACCATGACCTGCTTTCTCCGCCAAATTTCCTTTGGCATCGTATTTGCCCTGTGCATATCATGCATATTGTCCAAAACCATCTTGGTAGTCATTGCCTTCAATGCTACAAAGCCTGGCAGTAACATGCGGAAGTGGCTCAGCTCCTGTGTTCCCATGGTTACTGTCTCTGTTTTCACATCTCTTCAAGTCCTCATCTCTGCCACCTGGTTGTTGCTCTGTCCACCATTCCCAGAAAAAAACATGACAATAAGGATGGGAACTATTGTTTTACGGTGCAATGAATGCTCTGAGGTTGTCCTCTGGTGCCTGCTGGGATACATGGTGGTGTTGGCTTTTGCCAGTTTCCTGGTAGCTTTCCTGGTCAGGAATTTGCCCGACAGCTTCAATGAAGCCAAATGGATCACATTCAGCATGCTTGTCTTCCTCAGTGTGTGGTTGACCTTTGTGCCAAGCTATCTGAGCACTGATGGCAAGTATGTGGATGCTGTGGAGGTTTTTGCAATCATCACCTCTAGTGCCGGTATATTCGTTTGTATATTCATCCCAAAATGTTACATCATAATGACCAAACCTGAACTGAACACAAGGCAACAGCTAATGAGAAAAGAAACATTGAGGAACTGATGAATCACCCTCAAACCCTGAGTATAAGTATATGTTCATCAATGGTTCACCTCCATTAGTAACACTTTGTCATGTTTCACCATCAGAAGCAGCAAAACAGAAAACAATACCCAGCTGTTGTTCACATGATTATTTGATTATTGAGTAATTATACACTATGTTAAAATCACAAGCATCATTTTGGCTTAATAATGACTCTTGCAAAGAAAAAAATATGTTTGTATTTTTTATTCGCACAAAGCGCAAATGATCACAAAATATAAAATGCCCTGGAAAAGTAGTTTGTAGGCCTGCACGAAATTTCACCTATCAAACACACAAAGGGTAACAGGAGGAATATGTAAATCATTCTTGACCATGCTGCAGTAGAAACAGTACAGCCCAAATTGCCAGCCCAGATCCTCAATAAACCAGAATACTAGAAACCCCAAACTGGTTTTGCCCTGATTTGGGCTCATTAGTCAGGTATAGCTTGGTTCCAGTGGCACAGTGAGCACGGGACCCATGTCTGGACATGCCCTTGCTATTTAGGGCAGTACATCAAACAAGCAAAATCTGATGGAATGAATGTTTACACATTTTCTAACCACTGGCAATGTTTAAGGGTAGCACTCCAACCCATCATTCCATTGGAGTCTTTAAGGACCCAGTGGGCCTAACAAAATGAAGTGCCTTTTGTTAGACCTGCGTAACCTGCTCAAACTGTTAGCAGCAAATTGAGAGGCAATGGAAGCTCTGATCTCCTCCTGAAAATTAGTAGATGCCATTAAAAACCCTATATCCCAATAAAGCCCCAGGTCCAGATGGTCTTATGAGCATCTTTTATAAACAATGTCAAGCAGAACTAATACCTAAGAATAGTTGATGTTTAACTTATTTACCAAAAATAATCACACATTTGATGGCGTCAGCCATCATAACTCTGATGCATAAAACTGGCAAGCTTACAGATGTGTGCTTCTTATAGGCAAATAGGCCTATTGAACTCATGTAAAATCTCAGCAAAGGTTCTGGCCAATGGGCTAGCACCCAACATGACATTTGTCGAACACCCATACCAATTAGGGTTCAGGATTTTTCACATATTTCACCTTTTACTGGATCCTACTTTTGCTGGACTTAGAACTCTATGCATTTTGCCCTTGCTAAACATGAGTAAAGTGCATGTGCCTCCCTAATTGACATATTTGACTTGCCTATATGTTCCTGGTATATTGTGTAGAAAATGTACTCAGGGCCTGGCAGCTGCAGCTTGAAGACCGCTGCACAGACCTGTCAATCACCCTTTTGACAGGTAGAAAAGCCTGATTTCAAATATTAAATAAGTCACCCCTAAGCGCACCTTGCTGCCCATTAGGTAGAGTGTATAACATTTAAGAGTAAAACATGTATGACATTAGAAATGGCATTTTCTGCAAATAACAGTCTACGAAGCACTGCACATATTTTTTGGTTTGTGGATTTACAGATTATGGTCAACATACCTATGTATCACTACTGACAGCACAAAATCCAGGCTACATGGTAATGTCATATGGTTAACTATTTTGTATGTACTAAACAATACTATAAGCAATTATTTAAAAAAAGGAAATGGCCTGTAGCTGGTGCATAGGATAGTCAAAGTAAAGGTTATACACTTTAATCTATAACTTTTGATCAGTACCAGCTGCAAACTCTTGTCAAAGACTCACATTTATATTTAGTAAAATGTAATCTACGAGTAAAGTGGGATTTGTACTAAATATATGGGAAGTGTACCTTTTAGGAAGTACTCTGCCTAAGCAGTAAGAGGCTAATTTGAAATAGTTCTCCAGCCACTACACTTCCTGTACTTGAATCCTGAATGAGGCCTGATTGAGGTGGAAAGGGGTGTGAAAACTGCTCCCAGAGCAGGGACAATGGCCTCGGAATGGGTGGTGTTTTCTTCACCTAACAGGAATACCAGTTGGGATGGGCCCAATAACTTATTTTACTTCAAAGGGGCCTGCCACATCATAAGTCAATGTCAGGTGACACCCATGGAGGCGCAAGCCTTTGTCCCCATTTTCAGGCTGGCACCAAACCCACTTGGAGGAACTCTATTCCAGAAGCCGTTTTCAGCTACCACAGAGAAGAGGACTGCTCACTCTGACCACAACTCCAGGTTGGCACATGAGCTCTGCTCAAGGGGAAGAAGAGTTTCACCATCTTGAACGTTAAGCGTGAGGGACACTGGAATTACAAGACTAAATAAACCAAAACTGTTAAACAAATGGGCAAGGTTGCCCAGGGAACTTTTTTCCCCATTGGAAAGGAAGTGCCCAGGAGTCACTCCCAGCCACTAGCGGATAGCAGGTATACATGTGGTACCTCAAGGCACCATCCCCAAAAAAGTTATGGGACCTGGGGAAGATCAGAAAAATACTGGTCCTGCTATCTGTGACCTGAAAGGAGCCCTGAAGGACTGGCCCTGCTCTCTTTTGTATCCAGGACAAAGAAGTAGACTCCAAGGGTGAGATAATGGGCCTCCTGTGTAGCTACAGGGACACAATACACAACAAACTGCAAGAGACCTTTTACCTAAAGTACCCAGCTGACTTGTGGCAGCTGGACCTAGACTGAACTTTGCTGTTGGCCTCTGCTGACACTGTGAAAGACTCTGAGTGCCCTCCCAAGGTCTTGGAGTCATTAGACCTATACTTTTGTGGTTGTGTGGGCACCAAAAGAAAGTTTGAAAACCTTTCAACATGTTTCCTTCAGAGCTCTAGAGCTCCAGGGGCACATGCAGGAAAAAGTATCCGACTGACAGTTCTAGGGCTTTGTATAGAATCTCAGCTTTGTTTCACTCAAGGTTCCTCGCACCTCAGAAAAAAAAACTAAGTCCCATTTTATCAAGAAATCCCCAAAGCTCAAGAGCTCCAGCAGGACCACCTGGCCTCAAGTACCCAGCCTTTGGTTCCACAGCGGCACCTACAATCTAAGCGGTGTCGCGCAGGCTCTCATTATCCTAATGAGACTACTGGATTTTGAGCGGCAAGATCGTTCGCAGTGTGGGGGACTAAGTCTGACCCACGGTGAAGAACCCTTGTCACTCTAAATCCGGGTTTTGCTCCGGCTAACTAGCAGTGCCTCATCTTTCCCAAGAGGAAAAGACAATTGGGCAGCCGAGCGCATGACATCTTAATACTTCCCAGGGAAGTCGTGGTCACTCAGGTCACAACCGGTTATCTCATACACAGTACGATCTCATATAGAAATGACAAAAGCAGTTTAAGTTTTAAAGATTGGTTTAATAAAATGACTGCATTTTCGATAGCAAAGCGTGAGCTGCAATTACCAGAACTACACAACACAGTAGGATTAAAATAGTAACGATGAGAGTGAAGCACAAGAATAAAGCTATCATAGTGCAACTAGATTGGGTTCTCTCTAAGTTATAGTCTGAGCACAGCATGTTAAGCTCTAAGCCTGCCTTTTAGGTTTCCCCGGGAGGACATCAACCCTCATACCTGAGCAAAGGCCTGTGTTCTGGATCAGCATCTGCAACAGGGCAGTCAGCATCTAGGTGTAGGTTCCTGGTCGGAATCTCCCTCTTCCGTGTACTTAGACTAGAAAGTGTTTTTATAACTAACACACAGATGTTCTAAGAAAATGTCCCTACGTAAGGATGTGTGTTTTTCTACGAACACTAGAGACTAAACCTCTACCACGTTTACCGGCAATGTACCAGACTGTAGCCTTGACTGAAGCACAGAGTGAGCAAGAATGCATTGTTTGAGAACACAGTGCTGAACTAAGCTAAACAGTGCGATAGAATGAAATAAAAACAAGACCATAAAACTGGTTATTGTAAAATAACAGTGCGAGGTCGAATAAAACATATCTAGGGCAAAGTGCACAGAGGCCTAATATGTTAAGCTAAGGCGCACAAAACTACATTAAAACATGGTTACACTACAGCGGCAGCCTGCTGAGGAAAGAGTTTTCTACTCAAAACTTAACAAAGTCCCTTCCTGCATTGAGTCTTTTAAAAAATGGCAACACTTTTATTTTTTTTTAAATGTACAAAGTCCCTTTCTAAAGTGGGAGACACAGTCCCTTTCTGAAGTCCGACTGTTTGACTTCCAGACTTTTCACCGGGACCAATCCACATTGTGTATCCTACCAGGGCTCCTTTGCAGTTGACTTTAAAATGCGCCTAAGCCCTGCTCTACTGCTTCCAAAAACTATCACTGATGCTTTATGCTTTTTGGTGCTATTCTACTTAAAACGTTAAAAACGGTGAGGTGCACTAGACTGGTCATATGTTAAAATGTGTGCAGATGTATGTGCTCACTTGTGCGGTCAGTGCTTGAGAGACTACCGTTGTGCGCAGCCTCATAGCTGCACACGGGTGACCTGCTTGTGATAGTTTTAAACTGCAAATTCGACTTGTCAAGATTTGAGAGGCTTAAACCATCCTTCTAATGATAAAAGGCACCCTGAAGAGGCCGTATTGCCCATGAAGGCAGAGTGCATGTGTTTGAATATAGGACATGTAGAAATTAATGTTTAACATGTCCTTACAGTGAATGATACCCAAAAGCTATTTTCACTGTAGCAAGGCCGGTCACTTTCACAGGGAAAATCTGAGCTACATTGTTACATTTATGAAATACTGAATTTGGATTGGTAGCAGCTAGAGAAATAACTCAAGGGCTCGTTTTGATAGTAATTTAGAATCTAGCTAAATGGTCATGTCAGATTTTATATTACTGTGTTGGAAATGACACTTTTAGAAAGTTGGCATTTTCCTGTGTAAACCCAAAAGGGCCTTTCTGCCTGTGTCCAGTGTCGCATGACTGCTGATAACTTCCCTATGGTGAGATGTGAATTGCTCCCAGACAGTGGACAAAGGGCTTGGGTGTGTTTTTTCTTCCTTGAACAGAATGACCTGGGTGCTTGATCTTCAAATGATACCAACCTAATCAGCCCAGTGGGGTACGTGTCAGATCTCTTGAGTCCACATTTGGAGGCTTGGGATAAGGACACGCTAAAGCAGAAGGTCACAACCATCTCACCTTCTTTCACCCCTCTATTTTTTAATCTAGAACTTACACCAGGGGAGAGTAGAATCAATTCTGTAAGTGGAATTAGGGCAGATGCAGGATAAAGATAGATCTTTTTGTCTAGATGGGAAATAAAATCTTTTGAATCCTTTAAAAACGAGTGTCATCTTAGCGAGTTGGAAAGCCTGCATGTGTTTGTACTACACCACTGGGCCTTAGAACCAGATAATAAGCTTACATGTGACATTGCACAAATGCATTTTGTTCAGAATGTGCATTATTAGTAGTGTACAGAGCAATTAACCTACACTTGAATTTATGTGTATACAGATTTGGAGCTAGAGTTCTTGAAACAATTGTGCTACGACTTCTTCATTGTTTTATTGCTGAAAGCCTTCAAGGCAATGATTTGATGCATGTAAATGAGACTTGCTGCATCTGCACTTTGCAATGTATGTACTGTACCCCTTTGGAATTTTGGAATAAACCTTCATGAAGAAAAGGTCTCATAAAAAATGCAAAGACAATGGAAAGACATCCCAAAGTTATGCATCAGTGTCCAAAATAGTCACTATGAATATGTTTCTGTGGCACGTTACAATAATAAAAACTAAATAACTATTTAAAAAACACAAGTGGGAAATGCTGGAATATGTGTGGTCAAAAGGGGGATGAAATGCATATATGGTGGTCCTGTTCAGTACTACAAACTTTCTGGAAAGAGGTCTTGAGTAAGGTTAGGAACATTATGGGATTCCCAATTCCACATGACTTGGCAGTGATAATAGTAGGTTTGAAACAAGTTGTGTGCAAAATGTGTGTAATTTTCTTTCAGTTATTTTGGTCAAATTGTGGCAAAATTATCAGAAATTATGCAAATTTGTAATCCATAATTTAAAGCAATATTTTAGTGAGAAATGCGCCCTCGGGTCAACTTGTGATGCAGAGACACATTTAGTGCAACAAATGGTACAAAAAAAACTAAATTACTGCAAATACCAGCCACTTTATTTCTGTATTTCCCGTGCATTTGTATTACATTTTTAGCACGAATGGCACATCTCTGTAAATTTTTACAGTGAATGGGGCATAATCACATGTTTGATGTAATAGTGTAATTTGGGGAATTTCGTGTACCAAGGTTAATGGGAAAATCCCCCAAATTACGAGAATTATGCCAGTCCAATTTACATTTTGGCTAGGCTGAATTGAAACCTTCAGAATTACGAGTGTTGGCATTGAATGACTGGAGGCTAATAGTAAATATGATTATAATAGTGACCAACATGTATAATTGTTCCAGCTGGTCAGCACTGGGTCAATAAGTTATGGGCAGTGGCATAGAGAAATTGACACGGGATCTGCATGATCAGGGGAGAAATTGGAGATGCCAGAGTTGTACTGTTTGAAAGAGGGCTCTCTCACTGAGTGATGCCCAAGATCACTAACATCCATGAGTCTGGACAATGTATAACTGCACAAGAAATGATGGTATGTACTATATACTGTTTGTAATTCACGTAATTTGTTGACGGGCAAAACTGGCATTTGGTGCTGCATTTTATTGTGAAATGAGTCCTTGTAAACACTCTGGATGCGAGGATGCATTTCATACTAAATATATAGTACAAAAAAAGCACCACTAAATATAGCCGCTTGCATTCTGTCATTTGCATTGTTCTCTTGCATTTGCAGTACATTTTTACCACAAATGGGTATTCACGGTACACTTTTACCACAAATAGCACATAATTATGTAATGTAGCATGATAGCATCATTTTGGGGATTTTACTTAACAAGAATAATGCTAAATTTCCAAAATTAGTTTAATTATGCCAGTATAGTGCAAAGTTCGCCTGGGCCCAGTACTCTACAATGAGCAGTACTGAACAAATACACAATCTAACAGTGTTTGACTGACAAACTAGATATTCTATGAATTTGATGATCACTGTGATTGAGAGGGTTTGGGAGTAGGGAAGGGGAGGATCTTACCTGGCGTCCATTCGACTATGTAAACTACAGTAAGGGGTGACCAACTCTGATGGTGGTACTTGTAGTGTGTTTTGTAAAAGACAAAAATACAGCATATCTGAAAAAAGTAATATTATTTGACACAAATGCATTCAAATCTTTACAATAAATTTGCTTACACTAGACTTGTACTGTTACTTTATTCTTGAATAAAAGCTTCTGCAATTTACAAATTACTTAGAAGTAGTACTGATATTAGAATGAAAGCTCAGACTGAATTGCTTTGGGAGTAGGATTTAAATGTATCATGGCCCGTTGACTTATGGAATAAGATTTATTTGAAAATACATAAATCACATTGTGCTTCTGAGAGCACACCGTTTTTTTCTCTCTATATCAGATTGTTATACGGTGCCTACACATATATCAGTAGTATGTATTAGACCAACACAAACTTCGCAATATAAAGACTCAGTGGACATAAACAATCAGTAAGTGTTGTTGTATCTCAGCTACCTCGCTGTACCACGTCCAACTTCCGAACAGAACAGGGCAAAATATTGTTGACAACCTCAAACATGACAATCGGATCCTCAAGTAATCCATGGAAACAGATCTAACCCTTACATCAGTTACTCTTGCATGCCCTAGGTAAACATAAGAAAGATATGAAAAGCATTTTCAAAACACTTCTTGGCAGTTGTTGCTAATGCTAATGTCTGTCTACTCCTATGTGTATCTAAGACCATACTAAAGAGAGCATAGTGGGAGTACCCTCTGCCAGATTAGTTGAGATGGTCTAAACCTCATATCTTGATTTTAGGTGTCTGCAAGCAATCATAGATTATCATCCTTGGCAGGATGGAGGTCAGAGTCAGCAGCGATGCATCTCAGTTACAGCTCGTAGAGATTCATTGATAGTCATGACATCGAAGTGCTCCTCTCAACAACTAATAACATGGAAGGTGTTTATATAATTATGTAGCATGTTATCACACCGTGAGAGAGACACGGGGCAGCTTATTTGTTTTGTCTGGCTGAAATTAGTTGCCTCCTAATGAGCACACCAAGAAAGCAAACAAGTGACATTGTGTTCTCAAATGTGTTACTCTGGAACTAGCTGTTCAGACTTCAAGCCGTCAGTGCCTATCAGAGATTCACATACAGCACATTCATGTACTAAAGTACGGCAAAGGTTACCAGTGAAGGGAAAAAGGAGAAATGAGATGTCAACTTTAAGAAGCAGAATCTGAAATGGCTGCAACCCATGCAACAAGATGGTTGCTAAGTTTATTTTCTTTGAATGAATTAAATAATAAATAATCATTGTAGGTCATGAAACAAAACTATCATTGGAAATGTAAGCCATACATCCTTTAGATGTCCTCAGATACACAACTTTTGGCAGCTGTTCGGAACAATATATTTTTTCAGCTAATATTCCTTTTGCAAGGTGGGTTTGTGGAACACTGCTTCACACCCATGAGGGTATCCAGGCACTTTTCAGTTTACTAATATCTTTCTGGAAGCCTCTCTGATGATTGGGAAGGCTGTTCTTTTTAGTGTAAAGTAATGGATCTTTTATTAGCTTTTCAACAGATAACTTCAATTTGGAAGGATGGTGTAAATGTTTCATTGAAAGCCTGGTGATATTGAGTTTGTTATAACTATAGACTTGAAAAAGCATACATATTGCCTACTTCCCATGCCGTCAAAAGGGAATTGGTGTAGTCTCTGATATATTTTCTTAAGAGTTCCCATGTGACATCTAGTCTGCACCACATGTGAACATATGAATTTCCTGAGTGGCCTGTTCTAATTAATGTTTGTACTTGTGCAATATACTTTACTCTCTAATATTAATATGTCTACACAATGTTTTCTCTTCCTTATCTACAATCTTTGAGTTCTAAGAGTAATGACTATGATAAGATAATAACTTTCAATTTTTTTAATGGTTAATGAGATTTCTTTCTTTATGTGATACTATGGTATAATTTATCATACATCCCCATGCTTTCACGCTCCCTCCTCTTTTTCTTCCTCTTGTGAAGGAAATATACTGGCATCAAATTCATGATTCAAAGTTAAATACAGTTGTAGATAGAAATCAGGAGAGGAAGCAGTTACAGCAACCATATCCAATGTTATATTTGGTCTCTATCAGTCTTGAGCGGAAAAGGTTCTTACTTACCAGGCTACGTTTGAATATATTACACTATTTGGTAGCATTTCCTACCCGCGGAACTTGGTTTAAGAATCTTCTGCTGTGCTGTTGTGATGAAAAAACACCTCAAAGCACCTTGCACTTTATTCTCTTTTTTACTCTTTATGATACGCCAAGAAAATTGTTTTTACGTCCTATTTTTTTTAGCTAAAGGCATTAGAACTAGTCATCTTGCCTTCTCTTATTTACATAACTTGGGAGACGTAGAGACAATACAGGCTGTGCTAACCTATATTTATGCTGCTTTCGGCATTCATATTTTTTATTAATAATGTTATTTATTGAATGCTTAAGAAATTTGTAAGTATGTATATATTGGATGTCTTTTATGGTCTATATGAACCGAATAAAGTATTGGATGATGATGACATGCCAACAATTTGTTTGAATATTGCAATTTATGTAAACACAATATTGATAGCTTGAGAGATTACCCTTCAACACATCGTATTAACCTTCTTGGTCGGATCTTGTTCAAATCTTCATGAGTTATGTTTTAAAGTTTCTCCCATCCAATCCAGTCGAAGCATAGAAAGATCTAATGCTACGGGCTGGTGTACCCCAAAATAACTGGAGATGAAAAGGGAGGTGAGAAAACATGAATACTACCGCATACAGACCAGTTGGAAGATAACCAAAAGCCTAAAAAGTTGAATCATTGGCATATAAGCAATATTGGATAGTTAAAGGAAAACTCTTCCCAGTAAAACTGTCTTCACAGAGGTTACATAGGACAACATCATTAAACTTGTTAACCTTGATGCCCCTTGAAGGAGATAAAGGAAAGCATGGAGCTCTTTGCCCCAACCACGGTGCAGCTTATCAAATCAGTATCTCCAGAAAAGAGACATGCAGCGGGGTTACAAGGATCCTCTGGACTCCCACTGCTTGTAAAAGCCTACTACAGACATTGACGACCCAGTGAGTTTCTGATGAATTACAAATATATAGTTTTTCCTAAGAATTCTGGAAAAGGCTGCAATTCTTCAACTCTCAGAATACATTAAATGGTAAGAATACATCAAATAGAGGAAACAACAGGGCTTTGAAGGCTCTGGCTGTAGACCTGGGGGAGGCACTGAGATGACATTGTTGATGTACAGAGGAATATCTTCCATATTATATTCTAATGACCATTAGCTCTTATGTTGTTCCTGGAGATTTCTGTAACGTTTCTACAACCTTCTCAGCCTTATTTTACATTTTGAGGCCTTTTTTGAACTTCTTCACTTCCTGAAAGTTAAAAGGTCTAACTATACCTACCTCGCCAGGATGATGCCAGCAAGTGGGTGAACCCCATTTATAGCTTTACTCAACAATGGATGGGCTATAACTTCTTCTTCCTCAATGAGTCAAAAACAGAGAGGTGTATTCACAAAGGGAAACTTACACATGAGCAAATCTACATGTGTAAATTTACTCCTACACTTTTGAGTAACGTTAGTACTTTTGGCTATCAGACCTGGCATTTTTAGCATGGTATTCTCCCAACTCGTTTTCCCTTCACACCTACTGTTTTCCTGAATGTGTTTTTGTTGGCCCTAGCACTCTGTGCACTCTACCACTGCTAATCGGTGCTAAGGGATTGTGCTCTCTCCTTCAAACATGGTGAAATTGGCCTATACCTAATTGGAACATGTCATTTGCTTGTAAGCACCTAGTAAATGGTACTACATGTACCCAGGGCCTGTAAATTAAATACTACTAGTGAGCCTGCAGCACTCATGGTGACATCCACTAAAGTAGTCCTTTAAAACATGCCACATGCCTGCCACTGCAGCCTCTACTGAAGCTGTACAATGTCCTTTCGACCTGACAAAAACAAATTGCCAGGCCTAAACCTTAATTTATAATTCACATATGCCATCCCTTAGGCAGGCGCTAAAGGCTCATGGTGCAGGAAGCTTGTATTTAAAAAGTTGGACATGTGTTCTTAAGTTTCATTTGTCCTGGCAGAGAAACCTCATTCAATTGTTTGGGCCTGGGGTACCTTATTACATGTTTTATCACATTTATTTATTTAAATTGATAGTTGAGTACAAACAAACAGCAAGCAGGAGCTGCAGAGTAATATAGCAGAACAATTGAAAAACCTATGGATAATGTGTTAAAGAAAAGCAAGAGACAATAAAAAGAATAACATAAACATGAACATGCTCAGTGAGCAACCATAATCATATCAATCACTATATGATATATGATCTCATAGCTTGATAAATTATAAAATTACAATGTAAATCAGGGAAAGTGAAATGAAATAGTTTTGAACCTTGAGGATCGCCAAGAGAAAACAGCTAAAGTCATTAGGAAATACATTTAGTTTACAGTACCCAAGCCCATACCATCACGTGCTTGAGTGTGGTATGGGTCTGATGGGGAAGGTAGATGATCAGGCGCCTTGGATCTTTGAAACTGGTAGCTTGCCTGTCCCGGCTGCAGGGCTATGCAAGGAAGTGTTTCCAAATCTCCATGAATTGTGACAGTCTATCATTCAGTTTATAAATTAACTTCTCAAATGATATAACCTCATGCATCTCCTTCACCCAGTATTGAAAAGACAGGGCTGTGGCAGTGTGTCAGAAGTGTAAAATACAACTCTGTGTCACCCCATCACGGTAGAGAGTTAGTGGGAGAGAGTAGGGAGCTTTGTCATGTTGTGTAGTAGCATTATTCATGCAGTCAACCTTTGTTGTGTAAGTAATGTCTGTTGCACATAATCCCATACATGTTGCCAAAAGCCCTGTATGCATGTGCATTCCCTCAAACTATGCATGATATCTCATTGCAGTGTGTTACATCTCCAACAATTAGAACGAGGACTGAGTTTGCCTTTGTTCAGCCTCTCGGGTGACCGGTGCCATCTGTGGAGGACTTTATAGTAGCTGTATTTTAGCCAAGATTTCCAACCCTTTATTGGAATCTCCCATGCTAAGGACCCACCCATCATCATGGAATTGTGTCTAGAGTCTCTGGGTACACCATAGTTGTAAGATAAGTGAAGTGGGTAATGAGTACAAGGAATCGCCAATGGTGATACACAGGTCAGCTACTGATTTTCCACGTGAAGATATAATGGATGATGGGTGATTTAGGGAGTTGTGTATGACAGGTGCCTAGGTAGGCTTTGAGCGTGGGTAGCAAATGTCAGCAATGCCACCCTTCAGTAGATAGGAATTCATTGTCTTGCTGGAGCTTAGCACGAATGTTTTCCGGGGTCCCTGTGTGAGTAAGTCTTCTAAGTGTCCATTCTTACAAAGTTTCCTTTGGGACTAACTAATCTTCTTCCTCCCAGTTTGAATGGTGGTATTGCACCATGTTGGCTCCTGTAAATGTATTCAGTCATGTACTTTCAACAGTATGTTGGTTCTGTGCCCAGCAGAGGCCGAGAACACTATAACTGGGTTGTGGGAGCCTTTTCTAAAGTGGTATGTCATACAGTAGGATGCAAGGTCTTCTCCAATGTTGAGAATGTATCTCTCAAATTGGACCCATAAGGGCATGGATCTACAGGTTTGTAGCATGTAAACAGAGAGCGCTAATTTGTGGGATAATCAGTAAGTCCCCAAGCGGGGTAAACAAAGTCCTCCTCTCGATATGTTGGCATAGAGTTTGGACTGTGCCAGCCTAGGTTTGTTGCTATCCACACGAATGATAAGCTTTCCTTCCATATGCCCACCAGTATGGATTTCGAGAGTGGGAGGTGTAACATGCAAAATAGGTAGTTATTACGCTGTGCTATATTCATTTTCATAACTTGAATCCTACCCCAGCGAGAGAGAGAGGCTCAGTCCTGAATATTTCTGGAAATCAAGTCTCATTTTGTCATCAAGGGAGCATGTTCATAAGGCCCAGGTTGATGTATACCCCTAGGTATCTCGGTCTATATGACAACCATCATAATGGAAGAGAGGATACAGAAATTGTGGGGGCTAGTGGCATAACCTTGCATTTTGTCCAGTTTATCTTCTAGCCCGAAAAGACTGCAAAGGACTGTACACAATGCACTAGGGCTGGCAAGGGATCATTGGGGTGAGATAATGTCACAAGAATGATGTCAGCGTAATAAAATGGCTTGACCTCCCCAGCAGGGTCAATATGCCTCTGATCCAGCCATCATTCTTAAGTCAATTGTAGGTGGGTCCAGGGCCAATAGGAACAGTAAAGGGAAAGCAGGCAGCCTTGTCTGGTACATCAATGAATACAAAAGAAGTGTGAGCTGTGTTCTCTGCAAGTAACCAGTTCAGTAGTGTGCAGGTCCAGTCCTTTGACCAAAGTAAGGAAATCCTGACCAGTACCCATGCATTTCATTGTCCAGAACAGGAAATCTATTTCCACCTGATCGAACGCTTTTCTCAGAAACTAGGGAAATTAGAATTTTATCATCTGCTTGGATTTGCCCAATGATGTCGGAGAGCGTTCATAGATGGTTGGTAGAAGAATGACCAAGTACCTATCCCACTTTCATCGTAAGGATCAGTCAGTGGATAACACAGTTCAGGTGGGTCGCAACATCATAGCCAGAATGTTATGGTCACTATTAATTAACAAGATGGGTCTGTAACTACAGCAGTCCAGCAGGTCATGCCCGGCTTAGAGATGACTGAGATGCAAGGTCTGGCAAATTCGGCAGCAAGGTGGCTAGACTCCAGCACTTCACAAAATACCAATATTAATAATGGGGTGATTAAGGATTTCATTATTTTGTAGCATACTATGGGAAATACATTGTCTCCCCGGTCTTTGTTGGTGGCCATGCTGTTGATCGCCATAACATTTTCATCTGCCACTACTTACTCTTAAAAAATGAAACTTGAAAGTTTTATTTTCTTTTAAACATCTTGTTTCCCTTTAAGGAAAATGGGCAGTGTTTAAAAAGAAATATTTCATTTAAAAGCAATCACAGACAACCCTGTGATGGCTGTGATTCCTAATGGGTCGCAAATTGCAACCTACCTCATTAATATTCATGAGGTCGGTCAATTTATGAATCACAAGGATTCACATATTAAGCTCAAAAGATTTTCATACACTAGGAATACCAATTTCCTAATTGTAATTCAGAGAGAATCACAAATAAGAAATTGGTATTTCTAATGTTAGTACATTTAGCCCAAGATCACCTGTTTCATTTTCTAAATTATTTTTCTGCATAATTGACTCTTTACATTAGCTATAGAGCCCCATTCGGGTTTGTAATTCAGAACAAAAAACTGATATAACCAGCGTGATCATTTGGGGACCTGGAAGCACTACATTTTTCTAGAGGTATGCAAAATTTGTGTCATTTTACTTGAACTTTTGGAAAGATTACATCTAATTATGTGAAATGCAAATCTGTCATTTTGTGCCCTATTTCAGCCCCAAGTGCATCCTTGCCTCAGTTTTTGAGGCTGAGGTGTATTTTGTGCTAAAAAAAAGTGCAAAAACAAAAGGACCAAAAACAGCAGCAGTTTTTGTTATGGTGTTCTCGTGCGCTTGCAGTAAATTATTACCACAAAGGGCATGTTCACAATAGATTTTTACCAAGAATGTTTTGTAATTACACGAAGTGACATATTAGAGTAATTTTGGGAATTTCAAATACCAAAAGTCAAATTAAATTCTTCAAAGTACTCAAACTGCCCAGGAGTAATTTAAACTTCTCCCAGGTCTAGTAATTTTTATGCAAAGTGAATCATAACGAGAAGTTAGGAAAGCATTTGTCACTGGTTCAAGAGTCCTGTAATCTGAGTTATTGAAAACATTACGCTTACATTGAATGAATTAGGTTTTTAAATGGCTTTTATTTTCTGAGTGTTCCCATCTCCTTTTCCAAACAGATGCCTTCTGGTGTTCAGATCTGGTCTCAGTATGATGATGAAACACTTGG
Organism: Pleurodeles waltl; assembly: GCF_031143425.1. Lineage (NCBI taxonomy): Eukaryota > Metazoa > Chordata > Amphibia > Caudata > Salamandridae > Pleurodeles > Pleurodeles waltl. Next base: position 674,664,735 of record NC_090451.1, on the reverse strand, counting down.
GGAAGAATACACAGGTGAGAAGCCCAGCACTAGAAGATATGATGCTAAAGACCTCTACCGCCACCATATATTTCCCGTGGGTACTCAGATAGCCTGGGATAAAGGACAGCCACACACTGAGGAACACAAGCATGCTGAAGGTGATCCATTTGGCTTCATTGAAGTTGTCTGGCAATTTTCGGGCAAGGAAGGCCACCACGAAACTGGCACAAGCCAATACCCCCATGTAACCCAGCACGCACCAGAAAGCAGTTTTAGAACATTCATTGCATTGAAAGATGACTGTCCCAGTCCTCAGTTCCATGTTCTTTTCTGGGAAAGGCGGGCAGTTCAGCAGCCATGCAGCACAGAGGAGGACTTGAAGAAATGTACATCCAGAAACAGTAACCACAGTAACTCGTGGACCCAGCCATTTCCTCATGTTACTGCCAGGCTTTGTGGCGTTAAAGGCAATGACAACCATGATGGTTTTGGACAAGACGCAAGAGACACAGAAGATGAATACAACTCCAAAGGTAGGTTGGCGCAGTATGCAAGTGATTTTCTGAGGTTCTCCAATGAATAGTAAACAGCAGAGAAAACATAGTAGGATGCCTCCCAGGAGAAAGTAGCTGAGCTCCCGGTTGTTGGCTTTGACAACAGGGGTATGCCGGTTCTTGAAGAATGATAACCAAATGGCTGTTGTCAAGATGGAGGAAAAGGTTACAATAGCAGAAAGCACAACTCCAAGCGGCTCCTGATAAGAGAGGTACTCTATTGTTTTTGGGACACATGCTGTTCTCTTCTCATTTGGCCACTGGTCGTTTGGACACCGCCAACATGTCCCTGAATCTGGAAGAAAGGTCAAAAACTTTAACAGCATTTTAATCAACTGTTCCATTATGTACAAAACTGAAGGTATATAACTAATCTTATTTTTGCAGAATACTGTGTACATAACCTAGAATAGAGCATACAACCACTTTGCCTATCATAAAAGAGCAGAAATGCCTTTAAAACAATAATAGTATACTTGTCCTTTACCTGTCTCATTTGAGACCTCTCCCTCAGCACACAAGACACAGTCAAAGCAGCAGGCGGGTCGTCCATTCTGAGCAGCTTTCCTATATCCAGGGGCACAGCTCTCGCTGCATGCAGAATGGGGCACCTGTAGAACCAATGAGACTTGTAAACAATGACAAGTGAGGTGAAGAATTCTATTTATTCTGCATTATTGTTTGTATTGCATGAATTGTGGGGACAGAGTCAATGAGATGAGGTCTGGAGTTGGATATGTCATCTAGTGGAGAAATGTAATCAATTGAAAGATCTCATTGAGATCTGGTGGACAGAAAGGCATCTAATGAAATGTGTGCTATAGCAGAGGTTCTGTTGTCTAGTTAAAAAGTTGGGACGTTGGCGGATGTGTGAACTTGCGGATCTAGGAATGGGTATGTTTTCCGAGCTCACACTCACCATCCAACAGGTAGTGAGTGCCATGTCCATTTGTTGTGATCTGCAATGTGTTATCTTGTGGTGCCAATCAGGACTCTTTTCTTATCTCACTCTCTGCACACTAAGGGGATCATGTAGAGTTTGACGTGACTGGATCACCACCATAAATTGACACTGTTCCTCCCACCACAAAACTCATTTTTTCTGTGTCCAATTTAGAGTTGAGGAACCTGCAGCTTCCAGTGGTTGAACCCCAGCTGGCCAAAGGAAAGGATGACCTGGTGGCTGCCACCGGCCCTACAAGTCAGAGGTAATAGTCAACAAATCCTGTTTAAAGCAGTGCCAGACAGGGAAATCCTATGGAGGATCCCAAGCATAGTGAAAAAGCTCCCTGGGCATCAGGGTCATTGCATTAAGTTTGTTTCACTAAAATAAAAAGGTATTCTGGACGGGATCAAGGACATGGTGCCTGCTCAGCATAGATATCTGCTAAGGGTGCATCTTCTCTGCCGATGGTGCTGTGAACTCTGTGTCATCCCCACTAGCAGACAAGGATCTCAAAATATTGCACACTTTCTCCACCGGGCGATCACAAGGCAGGGCCTCTGTTGGTCTGGTAAGCTGCCCTCCATGGTCTAAAAATGGCCCATATAGAAATAAATAAAACACTGTTGAAAATATTTGCTTAAATGCATTTGAATCACTGTTAATTTCACTGGGTGCTTTATATTCCATCGTAATTAGCTCACATGCGCTAATACAGACCAGGACCAAACAAAAGCAAATCACCCCAACCACATCCCAAAAATAAATGGCCCACCTTGAATGACCCAGAAGTGTTCCCTACCAACAAGTGGATTATCAACCCCAGACCACTTTCCAATGACAACCTGATTTGCCATTTTATGTTAAGATTTGAGAAACATACAAACTTTATTACAAAAGATACAATAACTATAAAAATAATAGTTAGATCTTAAACGTTCTTTTAAATACACACAGGTCTACCCAGAGGAGTATCTCACTTAATGCTATTGGCTTTTTTGTGCATCATTCTGCCCCTTTGGAGTGACTGAAGTATAATGCACAATGGACTACTTTACATTCCAAATATGTACCGAATTATTACTTGTTTCGTTTCTATTTGAGATGCATTCTATCCAGTACATTTGTGTTTTGTCTTTTTCCCCATGCAGCCCTCATTTTTTAAATAGTTTAGTCTGGACTTAAAATGCAAGCCAGACCTGTTGGCTTTGCTAAGGCTTGTTGTCTACTGACCATGTGGTCATGTGGTAGGAGGTGTGCATTACTGCAATGCAGATGTGGTCTAACGTATGAACGTATAATGTATTCATAACAGACTAGTTTAATGTAAGTGTCATCCAATGACGGAAGGTGACATTCCAGGTGGAAGCGCGGTGTTGAGGAGCTGTGGTCAGTCCTGGTCAATGGTCCACAAACACAGTGGTTTAAAGGAAGTATGAACTAATGAAGCGGACTGTGTTTATCGACTACCCCACAAGACAATGACTTTCCAGAAGCTGGGCTGCAGGCTCAACATGCACATTATTAAGGTGCAGGTCAGTCACCCTCCTCTCTGTGCATTGCTCTAGCTTGGGAACACTGCAGCAGCACATACCACAATTATGGGGCCAGGTATGAGCAGCTCAAATGTGTGCATTACAAAAACATAGTCAGGGTACTAAAACCATAACATTAACAGGCAAACAACTAGCAACTCGTCTTTGTGATGCTTCTATATGATCTGATTGTCGTACTTTCAAGAAGGCAGAGTGGCACCTCGAAACAAGCGGCTTTTATTTTAAGCCTATTAGGAAAGGAGACGTTTTCCGGCAATGGGGGCAAAGGAGATTTAGTGGCAAGATGATCCCATTACACAGACTTTGCTCCCCCACTTGAAGACCATGATGCTATACCCACTCCCCATTCAGGTGCAGTAGAAACATCAAACAAGATGGCAGATGTGGCCGGTCAGGTCCACGCGGTATCCTCCACTCACGCCTACTGTCACAACAAGGATGGGAGTGGGTGGTTCCACCAGATTGGTGATCTCCAAGGCAATATTTACCTCCCATCAGTAATCTGGGGCAAGCAACCCTGATGAAAGATAGCCTGGCCGACATCTGCAGTGGCTGCACTGTTGTTCGTGTACGTGCCTGCATTGTGGTTCCTGCTTATGCCCTCAGGATACACGCAGTGCTTAATTTGAGCCGGTGGTTTCCGGTGCCGGGCACTGGCGCCTATTTTTCTGCCTCAAGCATTTACTGCGAGTAAACGACGCATATGGGAAAGACGAGGAAGAGAAAAACGGATAAGCGTCACAAAGCGAGAAAGCAGAAAGCTGCAAGAGTGAGCTGAAGGGGCAGGGAGTAGCTGTAAATGGATTAAAGAGGCCCGAGATGGCTTCAGGATTACACTATTCTGTACTGGCACGTTTAAAGGCAGCAGCCGCGTGTTTCAGAGGAGAGCTTCAAGCACCGGCACGTTTTTATTTACAAATTAAGTACTGGATACACAGAATAAAATGCACACCACTGCTCTTCGCATAGGCGTATTAATCACAGGTGATGGCATGAAGCACAAACATTTTTTTAGTGATGGCTTGACAAAATTTCCTACCTGGAAAAACATGCACAGACACCTGACTGTTCTGGAATTATAACCAGGCCCGGGCGAAATTCAAATTATGTAGTGTAATTTACAAAATTTTGGGGCTTTCAGGTTGCTCCATTTTCTGTAATTCTCCCGAAATTTCACGTAATTACGCGAAAACAAATTGAGTGAAATTTGCATATTGCTGATTACACTTGAGATGATGATTGCAAGAGAAACAGAGAAAACTTCAACCAAATTATTCCCTAATAATAGTTATAGGGGAAACTTTCAAGATGGAACATCAAATAACAAACAAATGTGTTCTGTGGACCTTCTCAATGGCGTAAGAGGCAAAAGTGTAAGGAGGCAGCGTCAGTAAAGCAGAAGCCCGATCATGAAGGGTCCTCAAAGACTGTGCATGATTTGTCTAGTGGGGCTTGAAAGGCCGCATTTCCATCATGTTGACTGTGACTTACCTCGGTCCTTTGCATGTTCCAGCGGATGGCGCTCCTATTGACGTGAAGTTGCTGCCCGGCAGGTGCCCCAGCATCGAAGCTCCCCACAATCACAGAATGGGTGGTGCCACCTACTCCTACTTGCAAGTTGAAGATTGTATAAAGGACAGGTGGGTCGCCATTGCTGTCGAAGGATATCTCACCCCCAAACCTGTTCTTGAATCTCACATTCTTCATGTAATAGAGGAACTAAAAAGAGAGGAAATGAGTGAGGTGGTTCTAATTGCCTTGGAATTTTTTTCAAATGCTAACATCAATCCCCCCACCCATATTTGATATATTTCATCTCCCTGCCTGGAAATAGAAGACCTAGGACCGGTGGACTCTCTGTCAGAGTTGATGCTTTCTCATTTTGAATGAGGGGCTGATCTCCCTTACTCTCACAATAATCATATTTGCTTTTACTATATAATTTCTTAACAGTTTATTCTTTTACAAAATCATAAACTTGAATAAAAATTGTAATGACGTACAAATCATAAAGACATTGCAATTGAATACATTAATAATAAGTAATTGATAGTTATATACATAAGTTTACAGACTTAATGAATAATTAATTTGCTTGGAGGTGCATAATGACTTCATATATTAAGGAATTGTCAGGTCCAGAAAGTAAGTCATCAAATGGCGTAGTTTGTCAATATGTATTTAATTATTTATATTATAGATATTAAAAATATTTATATAGCATGTACATGGTCACATGGGCAGCAGAGAACTTTAAAGTTAACATGGGACACAATGTGTCAGTTTATGAGTAGTAGTTGGTCACATTCAGCAGCTAACAATATTTAAAGAACCAGTAGTGTATATGTATGTATGTATGTACATATGTAGGTATGCATATATGTACATATGTATGCACACATGTATGTATGTTTGTATATACATATGTATGTATGTATATATGTATGTATTTATATATGTATGTATGAATGTACATGGTATTTCTATAGCGCAAACTTAGCCAAAAGGCAGCGGAGTGCTTTACGTGGTCAAAGACAGCCCTAAAGTGAGTGAGTAAGAGGAGTCTGAGTTGAGGATGCTTAATGCAATGCCAGGTAGTGTTCTTTAAAGGGGTGAGTCTTCAACTCTTTCAGACATTTTTTTAGCAAATCAGGTAGGGGCGCTAGAAGAAAACACAGAAATCAATAGTTTATAGATGGGTTAGTGGAAATTTATAGCTAGGAATTGAATATGAAGATATTCAAGTTTCTTATGAAGGAAGGTAGGGATTCATTTGCTCTTATACCATAAAAAAACATATTCCAAAGTCTGGGAGCCATGCATGAGAAGTATTAGTTTAGTTTAGTTTTTGTTTTTCTGACTTCATGGAACTCCAATGCTAGTTAATCATAATTTGTCTCTGGCTCTGCTTTCTCCTCCAGTGAGAGTCAATTTCTCTTTGCAGAAGATGGCATGGTCTATGTGAAGGGCTTTAAATGTAAGGCACGCTCCCTTAGATTGTGTAATGGCTTCAAAAGGGAGTCAGTGAAGATTTTTCAGTATTGAAGCAATATGATCTGATTTCTTTTCTCCTTTGCCTCCCTATGCAACAAAGTGCAAGTAGATCTGGGCATTGTTGGGCAGGCCTGTGAATAATGCATCACTCCATTTACAAGTGAGAGAACCATGAATCGTACCATAGTTCTGAATTCCCCACATGGGATGGAGGGTTTTTAGGTTCTGTTAGAAACTGGGTATCTAGTTGGCAGAGGTGTGCCCCCTGTCTAAGCAAGGACAACAAACCTAGTCAGGGTAAGTCATATACACAACCTAAATTAACCTGTGCTCACCCTCTGGTAGCTTGGCACAGAGCAGTCAGGCTTAACTCAAGAGGCAATGTGTCAAATATTTGTGCAACACTTAAATTACCATAACAGAGTGAAAATGCCACAAAAGACTCCACACCAGTTTGGGAAAATAGATTATGATTTTAAAAATAAAACAAGACCAAAACAACATAAATCCAAAGAGTATATCCTGAGATATGCAATTTTAAAGATTTAGGTGAAAATTGCGCATAGAAGCATAGAGCGCCAGTGGTTGTTATCGAGTCATGCTGGACTGGGGTAAAGCAACAAGTTCAGGCCGACCGCGATGGAGCATGGGGCAGCTACAGGTACTCACTTGGGACTGTCTGTGGGGTGTTGCATTGTGAGGCTTTCTGCCACCCAGCACCGGAATCAAGGAGATGCACGGCGAGGCTTTGCAGGGCTTGGCGTTACTTTGCGTGGATCCCGGGGAGCTGTGCGGTGAGGCTTTGCGGGGCTTAGCATCACTTTGCATCGATCGTGGGAAGTTGTGCGGAGAGGTTTTGCAGGGCTTCCCATCACCGGGCACTAATTCCAGTGAAGCTCTGCAGTGCGGCTTTGCAGGGCTTTGCATTGCTCTGTGATGGTTCCGATGAAAACCACTGAAGACAGAGCATCTTAGGCCCACACCCAAGGTTCCAGGACTGGGGTGGCACCACTTGGTTGGGTAGACTCACAGATGACAGAGTCCAGGTGTTGTGGCAGGTGAGTTGCAGGCAATCTTTGATGTCCTTGAGACTGCAGGAGAAGAAGGGGCAAGCCAACAAGCTCTTGTAATAATCTTGGGTTAAAGGATGTAGAGAACAGGTTCAGTTATTCTCACTCCAGGCAAGAAGCAGCAGGCCAACACAGCAGAGCAAGTAGCAAAGTGGCAGTCCCTCCTACAACACAGCACACAGCAATCATCAGGCCAACACAGCAATGCAGTTACAGATTGGCAGTCCCTACTGACAGCACAGCAGTCCTTCCTGGCAGAATGTCCTTCGTTCTAGTAGAGTTCTCCTTTGGTGGGGTTTTAGTCCAGTACTTATACCCAAATGTGCCTTTGAAGTGCGGGAGACTTCAAAAAGGCCTTTGAAGATCACAAGGTTCCTGCCTCCCTTCCCTGGCTCCAGACACTCTGTAGTGGATTATGTAGCCCTTTGTGTGAAGACAGGCACAGCCCTATTTAGGTGAAATGTCAGCTTCTCCCTCCCATCTAGCCAAAGAAGGTCCATTGGCCTGGTGAAGGGCCATCAGGATGCAAATGTCATGCTCAGGCTCACTTTGTGTGTGACTGTCTACATGGAATGCACAAAGCCCAGTTATCACCTACCTCAGACGTATATTCAGAGACCGACAGAAGCACAGAATGGTTAAAATAAGAAAATGCTAACTCTCTAAAAGTGGCCTTTTCAGACTTACAATTTAAAATCCACCTTCACCATACATTGTGATTTTAAATTGTGAGTCCAGCCACCAAACTCGATATTTCTATCTCATCTGAATTTAAAGTTACACTTAAAGGATGTTTTAAAGCACCCCTAATGTTAACCTATTGCAGTAGTGAAAAATAATTTTAGCAGTTTTACACTACAACAACATGTTTAACTTAAAAGTACATATCAAACTTTTTTAATACACTTCACCCTGCCCTTGGGGCTAACTGGGGCCTACCATAGGGATGACATATGTAATAAAAAGGAAGGTTTGGGACTGGCAAGTGGGAACGCTTGTCAGGCGCTAATGGCAGTTTAAAACTGCACAGATAGACACACATAGGCTCTGCAGTGGCAGGCCTGAGACATGTTTCCAGGCTACTGTAGTGGATGGTACAGTCAGTGCTGCAGACCCACTAGTAGCATTTAATTTACAGACCCTTGGACCCCAGTGCAGTTTAGAAGAGACTTGCAAGTAAATTAAATATGCCAATTGTGAATAAGCCAATATTACCACATTTTAAGGAGAGAGCACATGCACGTTAGCGCTGGTTAGCAATGGTAAAGTGCACAGAGTCCTAAAGCCAACAAAAACAGGGTCAAAAAATGAGGAAGAGGAAGGCAAATGTCCTTGGGGTGACCTGTAGAAAAGCTATTTCCAAAAGATTCCTTAGGAGATGGAGTTGGAATTAAGGGGCTCATTTTGAGTTTGGCGGATGGAAAAGCCCGTCCGCCAAACTCCCACAGGCTGGTTGCCGCCTATGCGCCTGCCTTACCGTGGGCCCCATTACGAATTTCTCATTGGGTCGGCGGGTAGAAATAGAGTTTTCACCTGCTGGCCCAGTGGGAAACAGCCCACAACATCGACGCTAGCTCATAATTTAGCTGGCAGCAATGTTGTGGTGCATCAGGTGCGGCAGCACCCGTCACGATTTTCACTATCTGCCTAGCAAACAGTGAAAAGCGCAACAGGGCTGGGAATGGGAGCCCCTGCATTGCCCATGCCAAGTGCACGGGCAGTGCAGGGGCCCCCGGCACACTGTCTCTGCCAGCTTTTACATGACGGTGAAACTGCCATGTAAAAGCTGGCAGAGAGGGGACTCATAATCCTCAGGGTGGCGGTGCGTGTAGCACTGCTCTGGTGGTGAGTGGAGTAGTAGGCACTAGGTTTCATTTGGATTATATTTGAGAGAATGCATTCATCTAGGTTGAGAGCTTACCTACCGATATTTTAATAATAGAGCATTTTAATATCTGATTGGAAATGTTGACATCATCAACATATTGGTGTATTCTTAACCCTTCTGTTTTGCATCCTGCACAGAGACTTCATGTTTATATTAAATAAATTGGAGGAACATATTCAACCTCTGAGGTATGCCACAGTTGAGTTTGTGGCTGTTTACGACTGCCTATGATTGGTATCTAGATGAGAAATATTGTTATATATAATACCTAAGACCAGGGAAGGTAAGTTATTGCCCTCTCCATCCACACTGCAGGCAGTATAGAAACGTTTGATTGGTTTTCTATAGGTCATTGCCACAAACATTACCATTTACTGACAGTAAGGAAGGACTAGTGCAGTTCAGTATATCAATGAGCTGCAACTTAGTGAAAGCAGCCTTAAGAGTGGGTGCTATGTATCTTTCTGAGCAGGCACTCATGATGTGCAAACTAAACCCCTTATCATTGAGGGATGAGCAATGGATTCATAAAAACACCATCAGGCATTATTACATCACACAATTTAGATCCATCTGCTAAGTAGCTGTCTTGGGCATGTCCACACAGTACATGTTCACCACAGATGTACCAGTAGCATGCAAAATGCATGCCAAAGGCAAGCACATCTGTGTCCATGAGAGCCAGGGTGAACCAAGAACAAGACTGACTATAACAGCCATCTTAAACTCTGCTCAAACATCCAATTTGGGAATATAGCCTCTGCTTAAGAGTATAGCATGGTACAAATGAGACGATCTTTAGACTCTGTAAAACAATCGTCTTGCCAAGGAATACACCTTCTTTTATGATGTATTCAACAGAGTACCCATCCTCCAAACTCTAAATAAGTCCCTCCTTACTCACTGCGAAGTCCCTAAATGTGCTTGATAAAATAATGTAAACTGTAATGTTTATTTCTAATGCTAAAATGGGAGTATCTAAGATGAACCAAACAAGCATGCCTCAACCCCCCCTTAGTCTTACCATCTTCTCAGCGGACACCTCTTACCTGCCAAGGTTTGAAGTTGCTAAGAGCAGCACATGTATTATTGAAAAAGGGTCCTTGCCCTGGCACACAGGTATTCATGTCCATGAGTGCATGTGCCGCCATGAAGACTGCATTATAAATATTGTAGCTGGTTTTCAGATCTGGTCTATCAAAGCTTGGATTCTGGAGCGTTTTAAGGACTTCTGCACCAGAACACTGTGTTCTATTTATTCGATCCGTGCTTTCAAGGTCCACGGTGCTCTGTAGCCTTTTCCACTGACATCCAAAAGCCTCTTGCCAAAATGATTTCAAAAATATGTCATTGGGAGTGGCAAATGGATGGAGACCCAAAAGGAACTCTTTGAATCCTGACATCTCTCTGTCTTGAGTTCCAAGCCGAAATGTGCCACTCAACATGTTGACAACCTCCTTTGTAGGAGAAATTACAACAAATAGCAAGTTCTCTGCATCAATCCAAACCTTGCCAGTAAGATTGTGTCTTGAAAGTTCATTTATCACCGGACTTCTGTATGGTTCAGTGGCATACATTATAATGACATTGGCAGAAGACTTCCTGATGACTTCTGCGATGGCTTTGATTTTTGTAACTGATGTAACAAGTGGGATTATCTCATGGAATGCAATGCAAACTCCAGACTTTTGGAGTTCTCCTTTTACTATCTGAGAACCCACTTCACCAAAGTCGTTATCCGTGGAAAGAATCCCAACCCAGGTCCAATGAAAGTGAACCACAAACTGAGCAATTCCAAGTGCATGAGTTCTTTGACTGGGAATAGTCCTGAAGAAGGATGGGAACTGGAGCTTGTCACTCAACATTGGGCTGGATGCATAATAACTGACCTGAAAAAGCCCAAAGGTTAGATTTTTGTGGAAATAACCAAGAATCAAACTAATGTGCTACCCTTAGCATCCACACTGGCTGCATCATTTGCAAAGTCATCGCAACCAACACCCCCACTTATCTTGCTGTCAAGCTCTCCATTTCTGGTATTTTTTGGCAAATCCACAGCCAGGTTTCCATCTGACAGCAGACTAAGTGAAAAAACAAGACAGCTGGCCTTTTCCGTCTTTGCACCCAGGATCTGTAACAACATCCTTGTATCCATCAAGGCTGTCCAAAATTAGAAAGGAGTTAAAGAACCAGCTCCTTAAATAACACCTCATCACAATCCATTAACCGCTCTTAACCCTAGCTAACAAAAAAATGTGTTTCTGACATGCTCGCTGTACTACTGCAAACACGCTGTACTTTACTGGATGGGTCCAAATAGTCTGAAACTGGTCATGGGTTGCTAGTCTTACGGCTCGGAAAGGACCTTGCTTGGCATATCAGGCTGGAATGCTCCACAGTGGCCAACTTCATACACTCCCATGACATCAATGTCCTCTCCTACGCTGACAAAAATCACCTCATTCAGTTTTATTTGTTTCCTTACCTGTTCTTAATTCAAACCTTTGAGAGAGAGATTAACCCTTCTCTCATTTTTCAGATGAATAGCCAAACATAACCTCTCTATAAATATAATCCTTATAACTCTGAACTTATTGCACCAGACTCAGCCACATCACATTCCAAATCCGAATGATACAGGCTCAACTCTACCTGTGGTTGCCTGGAGAGGCCCAGCAATCGGGCCATGGGGATGGATCGGGTTGAGGTGGAATCTCCAACGATGGCCACCAATGGTGGTTGGCTCTGGCAGCGGTAGTTGGGTGTCGGCACCTGCTTTCCTGTCAGCATCCACATGGATCCCTTGAGGAGCCGCTCCATGGACAGGCACGTGTCATAGAGGTGGAACCCCAGGGTGGCATTCGGCATAAGTTTCTGCTCTTGGTTGATCTCATTGACGGTGAAGGCCATGGCTTGCGCCCAGACATAGCTGGGGATATAAAATCTGCAGCATCAAGTATGACATGATTAAAAAGATGTGATAAAACGAGGGCTCAACAAAGGAGTATTTGATTAAGATACTAATAAGAAACAGAGTCATAGAATTTTGAGCCAGGAGATAATGCAGAGATATACACAGGAAGCAGTACATGTGGTGCACAGCATCTCTCCCCTGCACTATGGACATTGATATCATGAGTAACTGGACATCACCAAACTGATCAACATGTTAACTATGTTCAGAGGGCCAATCTGGCTTGAACAATACATTTGCCTTATCCTTTAATATTGGCCAATGCGCACTACATTTTGGGACTTGTAGTTTTGTGTTTAACTATGCAAGTATGGGCTCAAAAGTACCAGCATTCAAAGTAAGTTTGCCTAAAACCTCCTGGTTGGCTACAGGTGTCACACATGACCAGTTGGGTATGTGAAAAAGAACTTACATTTTTCTCAGCACGTCTTTAGCACTCTCTGAAACTGTTCACATATTTTGATCATTTGCTTACAAAATGTTTTTGACTGTATGGAATTTATTGTAAGAAAGCAGTAACACAGAACTTTGTTTTTGGAATATTTATAAAATGCCCCTCCACTCACAAGTGCCACTGAGATGTTTTACTTGCTTACTTGTTTGAAAGCGTATGCGTTTATTGCAATGAATTAAAATCATCTTTCAAATTGCTTGCAATATTTACATTATATGGAATAAATGTGTTGAATTATGTTTTTCACCTTCGGAGAGGGACCTAAGTGAATTATTTTATAGGAATACGCCTGGCATTAAAGAGCTTGAAGACCCTTGCTCTGTGCTGAAAAAGCTTGTCCATTTCTCTGTTTACTTCCTGCAGACTGTTCTTCCTAGTCATCCATAAGTGCTCCGAACCGGAAGTTAATTCTCTATACTGGCACTCATGACAGACCACCACGTTACCGGGTAGTTTGTCTAATTTTGAGATGCACCCAACAGATTGTTTAATAATTCAATATATATTAAAAATAAATAATACCGGCCGTCCACACCATTCATAGAGTCTAGGGTGAACTGGAATAGTCTGGATTGCCGCACTTGTTGGGTGTGATGTTAATAGTTGTGTTGCTTGTATTTTGCAGTGCTGGCAGGGGCAATTGATGGGGCAAGCTGTAGTCCCCCCCACCCCCCTTTCCGACGGGGGCCCTGGTGCTTTCCTTTATACAAATTAAGCATTCCTCCCGATTTCCCCCGACCTACTTGTTGAAACCGAGAGTTGCTCCACATACTGTCGAGAACCTATTCACTGTTTACACATTTAGTCAAACTGAGCATAATTTGTGGAGAAAATAGAATTTGCACGGCACATTTCTAGGGATAAGCTAGGAGGCCAGAGTGGGTAGGGGTTCATTCTCATTTAGAAATAATAATAAGCAAAAAAACCTTGAAACACAAAAGTTTCTCGTTCAGAACGACATTCGTGCAATAGTTTTTGATCCTACAGTGGCACTGAGCTTCCTGAAGCTATGATCCTACAGTGGCACTGAGCTTCCTGAAGCTATGACCCTACAGTGGCACTGAGCTTCCTGAAGCTATGACCCTACAGTGGCACTGAGCTTCCTGAAGCTATGACACACTAAACAGCACTGCAACTTTGCCTGATTATTTTCAGTCTTCGTCTGGGGATGCCTTTGAGGGAACCCGTATTCGTTTTGGGAGTATCCACCCCTCAGTGTTAGGGGGCAGGGAAACTCCTTACATGTTTTCCCAGATAATGCTGCCAAAAATGTTCATGGTGGTAAAACAAGTCATAATTACATAACTCTGTTACCGGTTACAAATTTGATGAAATACAGGTTAGACTATTCCTAGTCTGCAATTTTAGTTTCTTTGAGTTCTCTGTTGACCCCACTATACTAAAGCTGATTGATGATAATTTCTTATTTCGGGGCACATTATTTTGGGGCTAGAGACAGCTACTTGTTTCAGTAATAAGGCCCAAACTAGCATTTCACTATTAGGAAGAGGCAGAGCTAGGGGGCAAAGCTAGGGCAGCCACCTCATAGAACATACATAGCCCCTTACTTGCCTACAAATGATGACCATGATACGACAAGTGGTTTGTGAGCATTGACTAACCACGACCCATTGGTGTGCCCATAAAGCATCCTTTTGGTCCATGATTGGTACCTTGTAGTCCCAGTACCTGGCTGGGTTTAAAGGTTGGAAACCACTTTAACCTAAGAGCTTTGCTCTGAGTCCTTAAGTCGACCATTTCCAGTGCCACATTTACCACATGAAATCCTGCAACAGGTGGCAGATATTGGTGGGTCTGCAACCACATTGTTTCTTAATCAAAGTGACTCCTCCCATATCAGACAGCGTACTCCAGATGTGGCTGGCAGTGCCGGTTCATCGAGTCCGACGTGGTCTGCAGAGTGGGACAAAGTATTCTAGGTAAGTCCTGCAGCAGTGATGAGGGCACTGTAGATATGGCCCTTGGCTCTGTACACATTGTTCATGTGACTTGCAGAAATTGACACATTGGTTTGAACATAACCGGAAGAGATGGACACCATCCTTTTCTTGTTGCCCTCATAGCTGAATATGACTTTCCCAAGAAAGATGAGTAACTCAAAAAAGGACAAAAAACATAATTCTTCATGACTTGATCTCAAACTAGCTGATGTCATTTTACACAGTGACCCACGTGTGGAAGACTCCGTTACCTTACACCAAACCCCTCAGCACTGTGTACACTGGTGAGGTCAATTGTAGGAGCCCCTAATGTCTATCATACAAAGAAGACTAGGCTGAGAAATATATGCATATTCACCTTTGGACATGCGGCAGGTCTTCAATGTCAAGATTATAAATAGTAGACATCACCTACCTGTCACAGGTTGGCAACCAAGGAGGGTAAGTAAAGTTCCATTTAGGGTTTTTTGAGCTGTGGGTGATTGGAAAGGTTCCTCCAAGTAACACATCTCCATCCATTTTGTAGCTGACCTCCTCTTGGGACATCAGGGTGCAGCTGTCGGCTCCAGCCCGAGACAGTGGAGTGAGCTGTACAGCCAGCGTTAAGAGGAGAGAGATAAGGCTCATGATTGCCCAAGTATGGGGATTTATTAAAGAGACATGGTGAGAAGTGGGAAGTCCTATTAAGACTTCAATCCTCTGAACAGGGATGAGTTGAGAAATAACAATTGAGTCTTGATTCAAATTGTTCCTAAAATGTACAAATCTCCTGCAGCAACTTCAGGCCTACAGTGAAGAGAGATAGAAGAGGTTAGAGTGGACAAGGTCACATTCTCTTTGCACTCTGTTCTCTTCTCGTCTTTATCCTCTCCATGGCCGCCTGCACTATTCTCCGCATTGCTCAGTTTCCTCATTACCAGTTTTCTGTTCAGATAGGTCTGCACTAATTAAAATCACAGTGCCAAAAAGTCTCTTATATGAAAGGCCTTTGACTTAGAAAGCAAGTTGGTCATGGTCTTTGGGTAAAGACGTAGGGCCAGATGTAGGTAGGCTTTTGCACCTCGCAAACGGCGAAAAACGCCGTTTGCGAGGTGCAAAAGCCCTCAAGCGATGCAGAAACACATTTTGCGAGTCGGAACCGACTCGCAAAATGTGTTTCCGACTCGCAAATAGGAAGGGGTGTTCCCTTCCTATTTGCGACTCGCACCGCGATTTAAGTTGATTTGTGACCGCGAAAGCGGTCGCAAATCAACTCGCAGTTACCATCCACTTGAAGTGGATGGTAACTCATTCGCAAAGGGAAAGGGGTCCCCACAGGACCCCTTCCCCTTTGTGAATGCTCACAAAATTATTTTTTCAGAGCAGGCAGTGGTCCTATGGACCACTGCCTACTCTGAAAAAAACCGAAACAAAAGGTTTCGGTATTTTTTTCTATTTGCAGCTCGTTTTCCTTTAAGGAAAACGGGCTGCAAAGAGAAAAAAAAAACTGCTTTATTTAAAAGCGGGTACGGACATGGAGGTCTGCTGACTACAGCAGGCCTCCATGTTTGCGAGTGCCTATACTCGCTATGGGGCCGCAATTTGCGACCCACCTCATGAATATTCATGAGGTGGGTCATTGCGACCCCAAAGCGAGTTGCAGTCGGTGTCTGAGACACCGTACTGCATACCAATTTGCGAGGTGCAAATTGCGAGTCGCATGGACTCGTACTTTGCACCTCGCAAATTGGCGTTTTGCTACATCTGGCCCTTATTTCTCAGGGATATAGTGTTCTTTCTCAGTTTAACCTTGCAAGATATATCTTTGAACAATTTTCATCTTCGTTCATTCAAGGTATTTCTTATGTAAAGGATATCTGAAAGTTAGGTTTTCTTTTCTAGATGTTTCTTCTGTGCTATGATACATTTTTACCCACCTGCCTATCTTACATTTTATATATGGTAGGCATATTCGAAGTTGATGGCCTGCAATTCCATCTAACTATTTAAAAACCGAGACTAGCTATGCAAGTGTTGCTATGTGCAGTCTCGGCTAGCTGCCACTTACCTGCATAAAACTAGCCACAACCTGCACACCCACCCAAATTGTGTCCTGTCCCGACTCAGCAGGCTTGCGCTGCTTGCCCATCTGTGTGTGGCCTGGCTGTAGCCTCCCTACATCGCCTGGCACCAACATCCTTTGTGACTCCCACTCTGGACATTCCTGACTGCCCATCTACCTACCGGTGATCCTTTGGTAGGATTAGTTATTTGCAATCTCCATTAGTCTTCAGTCTCTGTCAGCTTAGATGATGTCCCCATGTTGAGAGTGTGTGATGCATGTGGAGTGAGTGTTGACTCTTGCCAGTTAATAGAGGCCATCACATGATGGGTTTACTTTCTGTTATCATGCTCCTGGTGAGCAGCAATCTTGGTCCAGCACTGCACACATAAGGATCCCATATTGCAACGAGTGTGTCACCGCAGAGTGAACATGACTCCAAGTTGTACACAGCTTGTGGCTTGCTAATGAGGTCTGAATAACAGTGCACAAGACTTCCACTGGGTGCAGTAGTTGCACACCTAACAACCCGCAGTAGAATGTGTCTTTTCATCCCTAAGATGCACCCAGCCTGTCCTAATCGTCCGGCAAGCACGCACAAATCCCCACCCAAAGTAGCATGTAACAGTGGAGCAACCAAGCTTTAATCTAACATGGAGCACACAATTATAACTATATTTCCAGGAAACTGTGGGGCATTCTTAGTAGTTGAAAATTGGAATACAGTGACTACTACAAGCAGCCAGATTTTTGCACAATTAAAAACAAAAACACATCCCTATTATTAGCCAAAAGAGTAACAGATTTGAAAAAAAGAAATACTTTACATTTTAATCAGCCCTATGAAGTGTGATTCTGTTGGCAGCTGTAAAATTCTTCCATTCAGGCATAACATACCTATGTCCACAGCTTGTCTGTCTGTTCTCTAGCTTCGTCCCCTTACTTTAGGCAGCGATTTCTGCAACGCCAGGAAAATGTAACTTTATGGAAGTGTACTTCATAAATACACTAAAACAAGCAGACACATAAACAAAAAGAAAAAAAACAATATTTAAGCTTTGAGTTTTTAGTAATTCTCTATTCTATTGTTTTTATTCGTATTTATTCCTTTTAAGACTTTTTGACTCTCAGAGAAAGATGCAGCCCTTTTTCAGATGCTTTTAGGACACGAAAGAACCTCCATTGGACAATTATTTGGAGCATTCATTAAGTTTACAAACACTTATAATGGCGAAATGCGCCATATGTATCATTGTTAGAAATAGCAATTACTTAATTGCGATTCTCTGCCAATCGTGATTATGTCATCGCGTTTCCTAATATCCTGAGGGTGAGGGATTACAGGGTTAGTGAGGGATTGCAGGTAAGGTTTATTTTTGTTTTTAATTTCGGATGGGATGCAGAGACTGTTATGTCGTGCTTCCCCTTTACTCCTGTCTGTGCTTAGCGTCTGAAAGCGGGGTAAGATGATTTTGAGGCCTTACATAACACAAAATTATAGATGGGTAAAAAGCGAACTGCAGGGATGCTCTTCGCCGCAAGGTTCTGAGTGACATCTTAGAGAACTCGAGCTTCGCTCGTTCTGTCTGTTTGTTGTCACTCAGAACCCCTTGGGGGAAATATCCCCATAATTCACTGGTACCACAGTATAATTCTATATTTCATCGTAGCCTCATAGTCATTGTAACAGAGCCAATTGCTTTAGCATTCAGAGTGGCAAGACACCTCCTACTGAAGCTCCCCGTCCACCCCTCACTCTCTTTCACAACATATCACTTCCATCTTCTCTCGCCTCTGCATCTTGACTTGAATCTTGTGACTGCCCTGCAGGGACTACACCGATGTACCTCTGCCTGACAGCAACTGTGACACGGCCCCTTCTCTCCCTGCTCACTCACCCACAGGCCAGGTGCTAATTCCATCCTCATCCTCACCTCTGCCCTGCCCTCATCCCAGGGGGCACCTCCCTCCGCTTCTCCCAGAGGACCACCTGCTAAGTTTTAGGTTTTGAACAGAAGTGACCCCCGTGGTACACATGCATTCTTGCTTTTTTTTTTCTAGGCTGTAACTTTTCTCCCTGGCTCTTATGCGCTGCGGGGAGGGGAAGGGGGGGCCTCGCTGCGGCCACTGTTCTTTGAAGATGTATGAGGTGGTCCTACTGTGTCATCAGTGCAGGCAGATGTGCTTGTGGCGCTTTCAAGGACACTCACCACATTTTGCGGACAGCCCCATCACTTTGCTTTATGGGGCTAGCAGTAGCCGCAGTAAGCCATTCATCTACCCTTGTCTAATGCTTTCTGTAACAGAATAGTATAGTAAACAAAAAACTCCTGTCCTAGTCCACTATGACAGTGCTTTGGTCCTTCTCACATAGATATGCAACAATGCAGTGGTGTAAGAAAACTTAACCCCCCTGGAATGTGCCTGTAGGGGTCTCCCTCCCCTGGACCAACACAGGGGCCTGCAGGCACGTGCACAAAGTACTGTGCCGAGGGGGGCCTCTGGAGCTCGGAGCCCCCGCACTGGGGGCTGTGGGGCCTTTGGTACACCACTGCAACCCCGCGGTATAAGAGATGTGAGTTCTCTGTACCTCCCCACGGTGGGTAATCCGCAGACCTGGCTTCTGGAATGCACTCTCCCTCCCCGGTAGCCATCCTTTGCTTATTGCCTCATTTGCATCCTTGTGTCCTTGTGTGAACACACACAATTACTTATAACTTTAGAAACTATTCGCTTTCTAAATGTTGGAGCAGCCCCGATCACAGCAGTCTGTGGTTTATGCGCTAATTGTGAGCAGTTATAATGATTTATGCTGCTTTATCAGGAAAGGATTTTTCTCTATGGGGCTATTTTGCGCAGCTATTTGTGCATGTGTATTTTCACGGCAAAAGCAATTAACACTTTATACGAGTGTAATACCGCTATTGGTGTGATACTTGTTAACAGACTCAGAGACAGATACAATTTGAGTGAGTTAATCTTTTGCCATAGGTAGGTACATTTTCCCACGATGCCCTCGCCTTGACGACCAGAAGGACACCAAAGAGATGATGCAAAATAGAAACCATAATGACACAAAACAGGCATATATAAATCCCCATCCGCCACATATGTATTTTAACCCCATTCCGAATACACCACCCAATATAATGTGTTTTGCAGTAACGCTCGGTGGATGGCACTCAGTAATAAATAGGGCCATATGTATGGACACATTTTCCCACAGACATACAGTGGATAAAAGCCTTTGATACATCTGGCTATAATATGTCACCAAACTTTGGGAGGCTCAGAACTGCTTGTAGGTTTGCATGTAGTCAGTCTGAAGCGCCCACTTCACATGCAGCAGGTGACTGCTACGAGGCTTGCAATGACTGGCGAAGAGCAGACGTCTGGCCCTGCTAACTGTGCTTTTGTGTTAGTTAAGGCTTATTTTCCTCTGCCATTTTTTTTGCAAAACGTTAGTGTTGGGGAAAGCAGTCGGGCTCTCACCAATCTACAAAAAAATAAATAATATTTTTATCGGTCTAAACGTGCACACATGTCGTAGGACTCGCTGGCGAGGAAGGGAACTGCATTGTGTATGGACGTGCCACTTGAGAACAGAATGCTGTCAATAGCAGTGAGTTTAGTCAGTGGCTGAAGTGGGGGGGCCTTCATGCTAAGGTGGGAGGAGGAAAAATACGAGTTATGTACTTACACACCAGTGATTGTAGCGGGCTGGCTGAAAGCCCCCACAAGTAAATCTATTATACATATGATTTTAGTAAAATCAAAAGGTACTAGCAAAAGGCAGACCTAAAAATAGGGGCAATACATTTATAAATTGAAATGTGTTTTTTTGCACAATGCTTCCAAGGCGGCAATTATGTAATGCTGATATCCGGGAGCGCCGGCCGTCATTGGAACAGGCACCCTGAAGACGGTAATCTCTAGTAAGTGGCATTGTAGAAATACCTGGCACACACAAACTTTCACCTTTATGTTATGCTTTTAAACCAAATAAATAGAACGCTTATATAGCTCACTGTACAATTTGTCTTAATTCTAGGCGCGACCGAGAGGCGCTAATTATTACCAACTCAATGGTACCTACTCAGAAGGATGCCTCACTGGGCCCTCCAGGACTGAAACCTGCCAGCTTCAGGGGATTCAGGGATCTGGATTCTGGATGCAGGGGGCCAGAGGCAAAAAGGGCTTTTCTTCTCCATCACTAGAGTTTAGCGCATCTCACGCCTCAGAGACATAGACCGACTCTGTCATAAGACACGGGCTTTCCATCTGTCAATGACCCATCTGCGCCTGTCTGAGGCACAGACTTACCTTCTGTCAATGATCTGTCCGGATAGGTCCGAGGCACAGACTTACCTTCTATCAATGGCCCATCTGCACCCGTTGACGGGCCAGGGGTTCTCGCTGAGCTAGGCAGCACCAAGGCACTTCCTGCTGGGGAGTGCATTTATATCGTGCTCACTGTGCCAGTATTTGACAGCTGAGCTCCTCCTGGGGTGAATTACAAGATAATTGACTGATGAGCAAATCCATACAGGCATCTCACCAAGGGTCACAGCTGTCTGCTAATTACACCACCAGGAAAGATCATGCTTTCTTGCATTTATGCTCGTGCAGTTTGTAGACTTTCCCCTCCACACGGAGTCTAATTAGATCTGGGAATGTGGGTTTCTAGACCCCGTCCACAAGCACCAATAAAGCAGCATCACTGTGAGAAGTGATCAAACACAGGCCCTCTGGCCTCTTCATCCGCTCAATTCTTTTTTTTCCTTGTTCCTTTTCCCTTCTTATCTAGGGGATGGAGTTTCCAGTTGGTCAGTTACAGACGGTGTTTTTTGGCTCCTGTTAGTATCAGGTGGACATAAGGAACTCTTTTTAGAGCCCACTGCTAAAAAGGGCACAAAACCCACCAAAGAAAAGTACTATTGTGCCAGGTATTGAGTGGGATGTTGCAGACAATCATGACATCTGTGCATAAAAAAATAGGTACTGACTAATGCATGTGGTACCTATGGTTGTGTTACATGTGATATTTACCATTTTGCAACTGGGGTTACCACTAGCTGGAAGAAATTTGGTTATTGAGTACTAGTACACTTCAAACAAAGCTCTTGATAAACACTACTGTTAAAACATGACACAAGGACATATTTAAGCGCCTTTTTTTATGCCTAGGTGGCCTTTCCCCTGCCCCATATTTGAAAAGTGATGCAATGCATGCATAGCACCACTTTGTAATCCCTTGCGCCACATAATGTCTGAACCAGGCATAATGTATGCAAGAGGGGCGTTCCAGCACTAGGAGGCTCGACAAATGGCACAGTGAAATTGAACAGATTTCACTGCACCATTTTTGGCGTCATTTTTAACACCTGCTCAGAGCATGCGTTAAAATGACGCACCCATAGAAACCTATGGACCTTCTTGCACTTTGCTACACTAGCCTAAAAAATGTTGACACTAGTGTAGCAAAGCGCAACAAGAGTGTCAACAATTTGGACACTATTGTGCAAACGACCACCATGGTGGGCCATGATATAAATACAGCACAAGCACAGTGTTGTTAGGTGCCGGTAGGGAAGGCGCAGAAAATGTGGCACATCAGCTCTGATGTGTCACGTTTTCATAAATATGGGCCATAGTGTTTTTACTCATTTTTAGCACCAGCATCAAAGTTTAAATAAATTCCCCACCCCCATAATGAAATACAATATGGATTTTGAGTTGATGATACTTCATTAAATTCATAATTGGTACCTGTGGGTTTCATTTGAGATTTTCTCCTGATCTGTATAACTGCCTGTTAGAACTGTCAGCTGTAGAGTGTTTTTTCCCCAAACGTTTTGCCTATTTACCCCTAATTTTAGCTGAATTTAGTTTTTGTTGGCATTAGCACTCAGTGCACTTATACTTTACCACTGCTTTTCCTCACTCCCGTAGACATTGTTTGATTGGCATATACTTGATTGGTATATTTAATGTAATTATAAGTCCCTTGTAGAGTAGTGTGCTATATACCTAGGGCCTGTACATTTAATGCTACCAGTGGGACTGCAGCACTTATTGTGCCACCTACTTAAGTAGCACCTTAGAACATGTCTCAGGCCTGCCATTGCAGCCTGATTGAAGTTTTAAACTACCATGTCGACTTTGGCATTTAAACCCCCTTGCCAAACCTTAACCCCCTTTCATTTCATTTAAGTCACCTAGGCCCCGGGTAGCCCATATGGCAGGGGGGCTACGTAATGAAAAAGATGGACATGTACTTTTACGTTTTACAAGTCCTGGTAGTTAAAAACTCCTACAGTCGTTTTTTACAACTTTGAGACCTACCCCTCCAAAGGGTAACATTAGAGATTCCTTATTACATTGAATAGGCTGTAATTCCTAACTGGGAGCAGATAGATATTTTATGTTTGTTACCTATGAAATTGTAATGATGAACCCTCTTTAATATTGCATTTTTCATCGCAATTTTAAAAATGCCTCTTTCAGAAAGTTGTCACTTTTCTGTCCTTAGCCCTTTGTGTCTGAAGCCTGTCTTCAGTCACATGACTGGGTGTAACTGACAGTTGGACTTTGTGAATTCCTCCCAGACAGTCACACAAGAGAGGGATTAGGTGTGTCTCAATAAGCCATCTGCTGACAGAATGGGGGGGGCGGATTTGAGCATAGCCCCACTTACACTTGAAAAGCCATGGCTCTGCCTTAACACAAAGGTCCTATTGACCCTGTTTTATCACTGCAACCAGCTTGGAGCCAGGGCAGGGAAGTCAGGAAATGCCATGTATTTTCAAGAACCTTTCCAGAAGTTTCTCCCATCTTCCAGAAGAAGTCCATCAGGATATAAAAAAGGGCCTTCAGACCCACTCTTCTGTTCACTACTGGACCAGAAGAAGAACTCTCAGAGGACTGCCTGCTGCAGTGACCTGCTGTGGACTCTTCAAGACTGCTGCTGTACCTTGAAGGACTGCTTTGCTGCCTGGAGCCTGCCTTGAACTTTCAGAGGCCTTCCCTGCTGATGGCAACCATACCACCATAAGAGCGTCCAAGAGCTAGTTTGTTGGCCTCTAGTTCAATGCCACAGGGACATAAAAAGCTCCCATCATCTTGAACCTGTACCTAGACCAAGCTTGAGTTTGCCCTGAACGTAAGAGATGTCCCACCAGTACTGGACCTTTGGCTGTGGTGTTAACAGTGCCCGGATAGCCAATTCCAACACTGAGAACTAAGGCACAATTTGGCAAAAAAGCTCCAGGAGAGGACCTCTGCTTTAACTACTGTAATGGAGTGCATGGTTGCCTTCCTGCAAAGAGTATAGTTAAATTCCGAGAAGCACATAACTATGCTGCCTGCCTTATCCTCAGATGGAAGCATAACTTCACACATCCAACCACATTGCAATTATTGCAGTGGCCCTGGTAAAGCAGATCATTTAATTAAAATGTTCTACATTGCACAAGCAGACTTGCAAGCTGACGACGAGGCTACATAACAATATGTGTGTCATGTTAGCAATCTGCCAGGAGCATAGGTTTGAACTCCCTGAAAAATAACTATTTTGAGGAGAGAGCTATGTACATTCAAAGGTCAAGCATTTGGAATGTCCTTTCCATAAGTGTTCACCTCTAAGCTGATCAGTAAAAGGTCAATAAAGCACTGAAATTAACTTCTTATCATAGGCTTATTGTCTAGCCTCTAACTAGGATGACTGGACTTTGAATGCCCCTAAAAGCCCCATTTATTTTAATCCACTAAAACAGTCTACTCTGTCCTATTTCCCTGAAGGTACTCAGAAACAGCTGAAGAGCAGCATGATAGGCCCAGACACTTATCCCACCAACAGTCTGTACTCCTATTTTCACAGTACTCTCCACTATCTGGAACAGACATGGATTCAGCTCCCTTGCCTATCAATTTCCTTTCTCCAGATGCATCCTCTCGCCCACTGTCTGCCCATCTCTGTATTCCTTCTCTCTAATCATAAATGCCCATTTGTCTATGTGCCCATTCCCTCTGTGTCTTCTCTCTCTCAAGGTCCCTTCATGCTGGTGCCCCCATCTAGTCACTGAAGTGCCCTATCCTCTGATTCTTTCTTGTTACCCTTCTGAAATACCCACACATATGTAGGGAATGTGAATGGAGTTCCCAAGGGTAAGAAATGGATAGCCAGTGTTGGGTTGCACGTAAAAGCTAATCTGAATATGCTTTATTTAGGTCTGGCATAGCACAGAACTTAAGTTTTGATTAGAAAAAATAAAAAAGAGTTGACTGTCAGCCACCTTCATTTATTTATTGCTTTGGGTCAGCCCTCTTGGGCTATTGCTTTGAAAAGGTGCTAGTCACATCTTGGATCAGCCCAGGTCACTATGCCTGTCTCACTGACACTATATTGGCTATTAGGTGAGTTAATTTGTCTGCCTCCTAGGAAACATTTCCAATGCCAAACATGAGGTGTATTGTTAAGGGAATGGCAGCAACTAGCATGGCCCATTTTGTGAAAATTGAAGCCATCTTGAAAATATAATTTCCCCACAAAAAGCAACTTATTTCACGTGGCTGCCAATAATAGGATTACTCACTGGTACCTTATGGAGGAGAGTAGTGATATTGATTATTGGTTG
This sequence comes from Pleurodeles waltl, assembly GCF_031143425.1. Lineage (NCBI taxonomy): Eukaryota > Metazoa > Chordata > Amphibia > Caudata > Salamandridae > Pleurodeles > Pleurodeles waltl. The sequence continues at coordinate 674,639,682 of NC_090451.1, read as the reverse complement.
GTTACTGTATTTTTTATGAATTAGTGATTCCCCTACATTATCTGTAAATGGTGTTTAAGAATGGCATAACTACGAAATTGGTATAATGAGGCAGATAAACTCACACAGTTGTCAGGTTTGTCTAATAACCACAAAAAGGTGATCTGCCTTAAGATGTATATGAGTGGAACAAACAGCTTTTTTATTTCACTTTATATTTCTAAAGCTCAACAACACCCGAAAAGGTAACTAGGAGGTAGTTGAAAGTTTAATGCCAACTATAAAGGCTCGCCCACCCAGGGTAGAAAAGACTAATGGCCTCATTACATTACGACTTTGGCGGTCCCAAAAGCCCCTGCCATGCCTGTTACACCCCCCCCTGTTGACGTATTACAATGTTCCTGCCAGGCTGACCAGGCCACCAAATCAAAATCATATGACAAAACAAAAGAAAAGATTATTAATACAGTTTTGTAATACAACCAATTTGAAAGGGACTTAAGGTTGACTAATATTTTAACAACAGTGCCTATGCCACATTTGGTGAAAATCTGCTTAGTAGTTTAGAAATGTGCACCACAATAAGGTGTCAAACAAATACTGAAGCATAAATATTTTGTAAATAGTCCATTAGTTCTCAAATTTTCTGCTTGGCTGTCTGTGGCTGAAAAATGTTCCTACAGCCACCATTTTGTGTTTTGGACAATATGCTGTTGTTCACAGATGCTGCAGTACATAGAGGTTAAAATAGGGAGGGTGCTTAGAGGGCATGGCGTGCATCCCCTAATCACTTGAAGGATGATGAGGATGACAAAAGAGCAAATCTTGACTTCAAAAATAAAATGCTCATTTACATGATGGGGTTTATGGATGTGGGTGAAGGAACCACTGATAGTCACAGCTGTTGTTTTTGCTAAGCATGATCCATGAAGAAATAAAACTATGAGGGCTTGAATAGCATACACCTGGCCACATCATCCCCTGCACAAAAGGGGAGTGGGGGTCACGCAAGGTCAGATAATTGCCTAAAAATAATAAAAGGAATTTGTAGTGTACGACCATTGTTTGCAGTGCGGATGCACCAACACAGTGAACTCAAGAAAAAGTGGAGGATTGCATTTTACAGCTTATACTACTGAATATCAACACCAACAATATTATGATACCAGATTTTCGAGGACAGAATATCAAGCAACAGAATATTGAAAGGCCATTGCATATAGGAAAGCATAGATTTATTATTCCTAAATCCTCATCTATATATCTTTAGCTTTAGAAAATCTGGATTTACTTACCTGTTGCATTTCCTTTTTGATATTCTGTGATCAATGTTATGTTCCATCGATACTGTGGTGTTGATAATCAGAGAGCACACCCATTCTAAATATGTGACGCTCTCTTGCTTTCCAATTAATGTGACAATAACAATACAAAATAGGAAGCCCACAGTACTGAAAATGACCTTGAGGACAGGGTTACCTAGTACTGACCATGGCGAAGGCCATGCACAGGTCACTCATTTTACACAGTGCAAGGCTCTGTGCTGTGGGTTGTAGGTTTGTAGGGGGTGGGGGCAGAAACGGTGTCAAAGTCATACCATTCAAATATCTCAAAAACCACAGAACATGCTTGAACAGAATCATCTAAGTGCGCAGTCTCAGTAACTGACTTCCTGCTTTCTATCTAGTAGAGTTGGGTATACAGGAGCATAATTCATATGTGACTTAAAATAGAAAATTTAATTTACCTCCTTGAAGGATCTGCATGGAACTTAACAAAACTAAGCCGGCGACACTAATTGCCTGCAGAGTTGGTGCATATTCATTCATAATTATGACAGTTATAAGCAAATCAAAATGATTTAATAGCTTGAATAGAAATCTGCCTATTTCCAACATTTATCACTGAGAGTCCCCGAGATGCCTATTCAAAATAATCAAATGGGCATTCATCAGTATTAAGAGCTTGTGCTTGACATTACTTAAGGAAAAACATAAATTTGCCGAAGGATCGATTGATTAAATGTCCTACACCATTTAATGACTTGACTGAATGAGAATCACTTTGTCTATTTCAGCATTTCCATTATATATTGGAAGATTTTCAATTTCCAAAGAAATTTAAACAAAGTACTGTTCTTGAAATCTATTATCACAATGAAATAACCCAATATGGCCCCTATGCAAGTGGGGAGCCTATAGCATGACCTCCTCCTAGGATCTCTTTGATTTCAAGACTCCATCACTAAGGACATTAATATGATCTGAAGCCAAGGATCTGCATTGCACATTGACCAGCTCCAATGCATGCATTTTATAAGCCGCAGGCAAAATGACATTTGCCATTTGATCACTTTCATTCCTCTCGCACCCACACATCATTTGAGGCCATTTGTTACAATCTGGTGGCCTCCTGGGGACGCCTGGTGCTGTATGGCAGCTGCATGTCTGCAGTGACATAATGAAGCACCAGCTTTCACACCACCGATGAAACCCTTATTGAAAGAGATGAACTTTAGAAATTTGAAAGATCATGTTTTCTACTGATAAAAATCTGTACCTGCAGGCCCAAAGAGGCCATTTGTCACCGTGGTTGTCCTTCGATCCTATTTTACTCTTCCCAAACACTAAATGTGTCCTTCAAGTGAAAACAAAATCACTGTCATACCCCATAACAATACCCATAAAAATGTTTACTAAATTTGTATTCTAATTGGCACTTTTCATTCTCAAAGTTTTTGTGTATCCAGAAAAAAAAAAATTGTCGTTTGGCATCAACTACTCTCTTGGCCTTCCACTCTTTAGGGGAAGTTGTAAGTTCCTTGAGTGGACAGATCCTGTCCGGTACTGAATAACTACACTTCTTTACTTCCAAAGAGAGTGTACCTGCACTTCTCAGCAATCGTGCTAAATCTTTGTGAAAATATGGGGACATCTCAGAAGTGAACAGCTACCCTGGGGCAGTCGAAGCCACTTTTATACATTTCCAGTTCAAGGATGTTACATTGTGGTTGTTGTTTCCTGCATTGTTCAACACTTATTTAACATCTTAGACTTTGAGCTTGACCACAGTAAAAAAGGCAGATCCAAAGAGTACCATGAATGCTCTAAGCCCATCACTTGTTGTAAAAACTTGGATAGTGGTGTTTTGGAAGTTCATTTAGCATGCTCTGTGCAATGCTCTGCGGTCAAGTAAGTGCCTTCCTTATTAGGTATTTTTTTAAATCACATATATGTATTATAATTACGCAGCTTATATGTCTCCTCTCTTAGAACATTATTGTATTTAGATGTCTGTTTTAATGAAAAGATAAAGGGAATGTTAGTGCAAGGCAAAAACGCGAGCAAGAGTATAGTTGTACAATCCTAATCTTTTTCGTGGGAAATTATATCTATAGTTATCACTTGATGTCCCCCAACTTGTAATTACTTACCCATGTAGCAACAACTTTGCAGAATCTAAAGTGGTAGATTAAAACTGTAACATTTTTATTATTTTGAGCAGCAAATTAAGAATTAAATCCAGGTTGATTTCTTAGTAATAAATCTGAGTCTCACAGGACAGCTTTTCAAGTGACTTGCCATGAGCCCTTGGTTGTGAAAAGCTTAAAAAAGACATTGTGCCCAGCTAGAACACTTGAGACCTCAAGACAGCAATTTGTCAATGTATTGGAAGGCAGTATGAGGGCACAGAAATTCAAACTTGTTTTAATACATATGTGCAGCATTACAGGACACAATAATGCAGGTAACATTTCTTCCAAAACAAACTGTGAATTGAATTAAATATCAAAGGCTATGTGACCATTAGTTGTTAAAGAAGTGGCCATGATTTGGTTCACATCCTTTTGTGTGATGCATGAAGCTCAACGCATTATGCTGCTCTTTGCCCTTATACACCACGGAACAGCACACCATACCATTTAAAAAATATGTATATACAATATAAACGCTGAAGGAGAGGGGTATTACAATAAAGTTATTCGTACTAGTATGAAATACTAAGTCGACATCAGGGAGTTCAAGATCCACGTTGAGCTGGCAGAAAGTCATGGTCAGAGCTTAGTTCAGAAACAACTTGCTTCAGAAGGTCTTCATTTTGTTGGTTATCTTCTTTCCTTTTCCTAAAAGGTTTTCTCTAGTGTTGAGATCAGGTCTGAGCAATATGATGTAACACTTAGGAAGAAATATGCAAATGAGCAAACCAGCACTAGAAGAAGTGATGGCAAAGACCTCCACTGCTACTGTGTATTTTCCTTGTGTACTAAGATATCCTGGGACAAACGACAGCCAAACACTGAGGAAGACGAGCATGCTAAAGGTGATCCACTTGGCCTCGTTGAAACTGTCAGGCAACTTCCGTGCTAGGAATGCTACTAGGAAGCTGGCACAAGCCAACAGACCCATGTATCCTAACATGCACCATAAGGCAGTCTCTGAACATTCATTGCACCGAAAGATGATGCTGCCAACCTTAAGATTCATGTTCCTTTCTGGAAACGGAGGGCAACGCAGAATCCAGATGACACAGATCAGGAGTTGACCAATTGTGCAAAGTGAGACAGTGATCACAGGAACTTGGGGACCCAACCATCTTCTCAAGTTACTTCCAGGCTTAGTGGCGTTGAAGGCAATGACAACCATAATTGTTTTAGCCAGCACACAAGACACACAGATAGCAAAAATGATCCCGAAGGCAGGCTGGCGGAGAAGGCATGTTAATGGATGAGGCTCCCCAATAAAGAGCAGAGAGAAAAGAAAACTCAGCACAAGAGCACCCAGCAGAAGGTAGGTGAGCTCCAGGTTATTTGCTTTGACTATGGGAGTTTCTCTGAATTTGATGAAAATGCATAAAATAGCACATGTGGAGAAGGCAGTCAATGAGACAACCACAGCCAAAGTTATGCCCAAGGGCTCCTGATAGGACAGAAATTCTATTATCTTTGGAATGCATGCTGTCCTCTTGTCGTTCGACCATTGTTCACTTGAACACAGCCAACATATAGTAGAATCTAAAAAATAAATCAAGTATGTTTAATTAATTTATTACAACTGTTCAGTAAAGTATGAGAAAATTTTAATATTAGATGGCGTTCCTGTAGAGAGTGTCTAAACATATGGTAGACATTAAACAGTTTAAATGTTGAATTGCTTCAATCCTGGACTGAAACAGGATGACAGTCTAGCTGATAAGATATGCATTGAGACCTGACTGAACTGACGACAACTGGCAAACTACCAAATACTTAATGGGAAGAACCAGGTCGATTTTCCCAAGCAAGCTGTGCCATAAGGGCTCAAGGGACACCTCAAAGATGAGGCCTAATATGACTCCAACTATTCAATTTTGTTTTGACATGCAGAATAGGTACATGAATAGGAAATAATTTTTGTATCTTCTGTGGCCTGTTTGAAAATTATTTTATGATCATAAGAGGACACACTCAGAGAATACTGAAGTTCTAATCTTCGGCAAGAGTAGCAACACATGGAACAACTCCTGGTGCCCTTCAGAAGTAGGACCCGCACCCACTCCCTTTGAACATGCCAGAAACCTCAGAATCATCACTGACAACAGCCCCACCATAGAATCACAGATTAACACCATCTCCTCCACCTGCTTCTTTACTCTTCTGCGCACAGTGCATAATCTCTTCAAGTAGTTACCCCCACACACAAGATACACCGTGACTCAGGCCCTAATTACCAGTCAACTAGACTACGGCAATGGCCTCTATGTAGGACTCACCTCGCAACTTCCACCAAGACTTCAGATCATACAGAACGCCGCAGCCAGACATCCTCAACCTTCCCCGACAATCCTACATCTCACTGCACCTCAGGCAATTCCACTGGCTCCCCGTACAGAAGAGGTACATATTCAAGCTGCTGACCCAAGCACACAAAGCTCCACACAACCAAGGACCCACCTACATTAACCACCAACATGAATTTTCCCCCAACCGCCAAGAAGACTACGCATCCACTGAAGCAGAAGTGATGGACATACTTTCTCCCACGTAGCAGCAAAAACCTGGAACAGCCTCCCCACGCATCTCCAGACCATCACCTCTCATCCAAAAGTCTGTAGAGCCCTCAAGGTCTGACTTTTTGAATGAGCCGCTGAGACCTGCAAGCGCTTGGATACCCCTGAATGTGAAATGTTGTGCTTTACAAATCCTGTTTGATTAATTGGTTTGATTGACTGTAATGAGAAATAATTGCTTGTAAACACTGTTTTAACAAAGAACAGTGCTAAGATATTGAAACCAGAAACAGATTAATTGCCTTGTTAATTTGGCGAACCATAGCGAGCAAGCAAAGACAATCCACACAACGACTTTCTCATCAGCATTGGAGACAACCAATGGTGTCACCACTACTTTGAAAACAGAAGCCTCTGGTGTCTTCTATTTACCTGTTTCATTAGAAACTTCTCCTTCAGCACAGGGGACACAGTCAAAACAGCAGACTGGGTGTCCTTTCTGCAGAGCTTTCCTGTAGCCAGTTGAGCAGCTCTTGCTGCAGACAGAAAGCGGGACCTTGAGTATAGTTCAAAATGAAAATAATCCAATTTTTAATTAGTTGCATTGAAACTCTGGCTAATTTTGCCCACACAAGCTTTAAGAATAACAGGCTATCACAATGTGAATTATGTATTTGTTACACCAAAGCACCAAGAGACTGCATTAACCTTTTTGTTTTCTTTGGAGCTGCAATCAGTAAGTTAGTATAGTTTTTCCACAAATACTTAAAAAGAAAGAATATTTATCAATGAGTGGGAATTTCAGGATATTGCATTGCATGCCTATTGTCTCAAGTTATTGGCAAATGTTTTCTTTAATTCCTGCATTGTAGGAAACATGGCCATCTTCTGGAGTTTGTATTGGGGAATATCTATGAGCTGCATTGATAGGAGTGTTGAAACTGTCTTTATTCAAAACATGTTGCCATTAATGCAAACAGAACCATCTCTCTATTTGATATTTCATAGTTATCTCTTCATCCCTGCAAAGTGCCACAAAGTGGCTAGAAATATGCTCTTCTATGGACCCTTGAGATAGGTGTTTTATGTGTTTACTAATAGCTTAAATTTCATATCAATTCATGTTTTGTGGATTGGTGTTGGCATGTCCTACATGACAACACATTACAAGTTTTCCATTGTTGTTAGACTTGCCAGCCTTCAATGGTCTTCCCAAACTTTTTGCCTTCACCGCTCCTTTTTTTTACTTGTTTGTGCTTGCCTTCTCTGTCTCTGCACTTTACCATTGCTAACCAGTGCTGAAGTGCCTGTGCTCTCTCCGTAAAACATGGTAATATTTAATTTACTTGTAAATCTCCACGTAAAGGAGTACTAAATGTACCCAGGGCTTGCAAATTAAATACTATTCTTGGACCTACAGCACTTATTGTGCCACTCATTTAAGTAGCCCTTTTTAACCTGTTTCGGGCCTGCTAGTGTGTGCGTGTGTCAGTGTGTATGTGTGTGTGTGTTTGCGTTTGCCAGGCTTAAATCTTACTTCCTAATACATATCAGACATCCGTAGAGTAGTTTACATGTCCTGGTGGTGAAAAACCCATATCTTTGTTCTTCACTGAAAGGCTCGGCTCTTCCATAGAATAACAATGAGTTACATTATTATTATTATTATTATTATTATTATTATTATTATTATTATTATTATTATTATGATTATGATTATTATTACCTTATTAATATTGATCATTTCCAATTGGGAGCAGGTATGAAGTTCGTGTTTGGTGTCGGGTGCTGTTTGAAGTGCTGCATAAATACTTTACACACTGCCTTTAAGTTAAGCCTTACTGTGCTGAACCAAGCTACCAAAGGGTTAAGAACAGGTCAATTTGGAGTTTACTTGTGATTTCATCCTAACAGAAAATATGTTTGCTGCTTAAGTAGGATTTCACCCCCTTCAACCAGTAACCCCATTTCCAACAGTTTACTTATAAGTACCTAGTAAAGTGGTATACTGTTAAATTAAATGCTACTAGTGGGCCTGCAGGTCTTATTGTGTGCCCCAGGTAAGTACACCATTAAAACATGTCTCAGGTCTGCCATTGCAGTCTGCTAGCAGTTTGAAATCTTCATTTCAACTGGCAAAATAACCCCCTTGCCAAGCCTTAAACTCCCCTTTTAATACATATATGTCACCCCTAAGGTGGGCCCTAGGTAACCCATAGGGCAGGGTACATTGTAAGTAAAAAGCCGGGGATGTACTTTTGAGTTTTATATGTCCTAGTAGTGAAAAACTCTTAAATTCATTTTTCACTACTGTGAAGCCTACCTCTCCCATTGAACATTGGGTTGCCTTATTACATTTAATAAGTCCTAACTTTTTTATTGGGAACAGGTTAACAGTTCATGTTTGGTGTCCTTTGAAATTGTAATCAAAATCCTTTTTTTACTGTAAAGTTGGATTTTAAGTCACAATTTTGAAAATGCCACTATTTGAAAGTTAAAAATAAAGATGCACTAAATTACATGCTCTACTATTTCAAGAAATGTGTACAACAATATAACGTGCTGTCTTGTGTGCTCTATGTCCGAATGAGCACCGGTGCTACTATAATATTGCTGGTAGCAGAAACTTGTAACTAGTCCCCTCAGGATCAATCCAATTAGCTCTGAATAAAAAGGTGTATTACCAAGTTCTGCACATATAAATCTTATATACTTGAACAATAAAGTTCATACAATACAATATGTTGTCTTCTGACAACACATCCATTCCTTTGGAACATATCCTTTTTAATACGTTAATTACTTGAATGAGTTCCAATGTTCAAAACTTAAAAACCCAATGCATTTCCGGTTGACCTGACCCTTAATCAGGGGAAACTGCAAACAAACAAACAAACCATTTGGCTATACAGTTGTGGGATAAAAAACTCCACACCTCGTGAATCAATATACACAAATGTGACAAATTAAAAGACATTTCACAGTGTGCGTTGATACCCTTAGTGTTACACGGTCATTAAACATCACAGTTTCAAGGAGAATGGAAATCTGCTCATAGTACTACGGTGTCACCCTTGTGATAGTAAAAGCAGATATGCACTAATGAGTAGTGACTAATGTTATTGAAGCTTGACACTGTAATACTAACAGCAGATTACCATTGACACTTTCATTTTTCATGACATCGTAACACTATGGGTATTAAGGTATGTGGGCAACCAGTTTATTCAGAACTAAATGGATTTAGCCTGTGGGCCTATTAGTGATAGTGCATCTTGGAGCTGATTAGCGGTTTGTGCTACCAGCAATGTTACTTTTAGAAAGATGGCATTTTCCTGCCCTAGCCATTTGGTGCCTGCAGCCTGTTCCTTGTTCACATGACGAGGTGTATTTGACAGACTTTGTATAATCCTACCAGACAGCCACATAATAGAGGGTTTAGATGTGTCTTGATAGGTCATCACTGGCAGGATGAGGGGACCTATCTGGGCACAGCCCCATTTGCAACTCAATAGGCTGTGTCCTGCCTTCACGCAAGGGACTTCACACCCCCTGTAGTAAGGCTGGAGCCAGTACAACAGATTCAGGAAACATCACACACTTTAAAGGGCATTCTCTAGAGAACCTTCTCCTACTACAAAGGAGGCATCAGGTATAAGAATGTGGCCCTCAGACCAACTTTTCAGTCCGCTTCTGGACCTGTGAAATACTAAGAAGAAAGATTGTTGTGCTTCACTGCTGCAGGAAGGATTGCTACTCTGCTGCCCTGCTACTCTGCTGCCCTGCTGCCCTGATACAGACGTGTAAAGAGTTCGACTGCACCTTGAATGCAGAACCTCCAGAGTAACTGTAAGGGTAAGTTGGCGGCCTCCCTATCAGAGCCTTAGCAACATAACAGGCTTCTTTAATTTTGAACCTACACCTGAACTCTTACTTACTTTGTACTGCAAGTGGTCCCTTCCAGTCCTGGATCCTTCAAACTGGTGTTAAAGTTGACCAGATAGCCAAAATCCAAAACTTTTTAGCTAAAAAGTTCTCTGAGAACCAGAGAAGACTGGGACGTCTCTGCTCACAGATCCACCTGAGGTGCATTGCAGGTTGGTCTGACTTTCCACCAGCTCCTGCTGCGTTCTTCTTTGCAGCAGCAAATCCTGTTTAGTGGCCCCTCTGAGAAGGGATATCTGACCTTGTGAAGCCTCTTTGGCTACAGTCTGCAGCCTTGTCCTGTTGGAGATGTTCAACTTCGATTTCAACAACTAAGTCTAAACATAGAAATCTTCACTGAGACCTTATGCAGTGGCTCTCTGACAATGCCTCCTCCTCAGACATCATCTTGACTCACTGAATTCAACCCTCTCAGACTTTTTCAAAATTTCTTCTAAGTCTGGAGGTAAACCAAGACTGGGCCTGATACACGCCTTTTATCCGAACCGTACTCCATCGCGGTCAGCCTTAACTTTTGACTTTGCCCAGTTCTCACAAGACCAGACACCCGCGGGTGGCACTTTGTTCTTTTTGGTGCTATTTTTCACTTTGACTATTAGAAATTCATAACTCTGATTCTATTAATTGGATTTTTGTTGTTTTGGTGTCAATTAATTTATTAAAATGTTCTATGTTTCTCTAAATTAGTGTGGGATTTTTCTTGAGTGAGATTTTCACTTTGTCAATGTTTGTGTGTTGCATAAATACTTTACACATTGCCTCTAGGATAGGCGTTCCTGTTTTGTGCCAACCTACCAGAAGGTTAAGCAAAGGTTAATTTAGTAACTTTTGTTGTTTACCCTGACAGGGGTTGTCACTGTTGCTTGAACGGGGTTGACACTCCACTCAACCAACAACCTAATATTGTGGACCCATTGTGTTTTAGTCACCAGTACATACACAAATGATTGTCTTGTGATTTCTTAGATGTTCTTTGGAGGGCACAGCATGAGCAAGTGGTCTAGGTATCACTGGACAACTTACACAAAGTCATAAAGTATTTGGCTGAATTCCAGGCTTATATGGACATAATGGCACACTGCAGGCACATATTTTGAGGCTGCAACTACCTTTCCTCAGCAAAACAATTAGAGGCTCTCACACCTGACTGTACTTGAACATGGACGTAAATATAATTTCTTGAAATTAGAATCTCTCAGTTTCCACACCCATATTTGTGATCAGATTCTCTGTAAAGGTTTCTTCAGAGATTATTAAAGAAAGCTCTATGTTTCCTTGAGCTCTGTATAATGAAAACACTGTGGCAAAATACCTGCTGCTTGAACCTGACATGTCATTCACCCAACAAATAGGACGTTCAAGGCAACTGTCAAAAGCAGGTGACGTGGTAATATCGATTAAGAGAAACAAACACAAAAAGAGGAATGAATAGGGGTTAAAAAGAAATACTGAGTCCCCATTCAACGATATGTCACCGCTAATCATTCTACATTCTGAAGAGTTGCAATCCACATTATCAGAAGAGTATGGCTCAGCAGTTCATGTCTACTTGAAATCAAAGATTTAGGGCCTCATTATTAGTGTGGCGGTCCTAGGACCGCCACTCATGCTATGACGGTCGGGCTGCCACACTCTGGGCAGTCCGACCACCCAATTAAAACTTAAGCCGAGGGACCAGCAGAAAGACCACTGTCCCCACCAGGAACACCAAATTCTGATGGGGTGAAGGCAGTCAGGTTTGTAACTAGCCAGGGTAGTGGTGAACTCAGCGCCACCTGGCTGATTACAACCCCACTTTCTGCCAGCCTTTTTATGGCCGGTACCCCACCATGAAAAGGCTGATGGAAAGCAAGTGCTGGGGGCCACAAGGAGGCACCTGCAAAGCCCATGCCCATGGCCAGCCCTGTGGGAACATTGTAATACGCACGAGGGGGGGCCACCACCATGGCGGTGGCATCGTCCCTGCGACTTTGGTGGTCCCATGGTGGGACACAAAAAGGGTTGCAAAACACAAAAACACTGTGAACAATAGCTGTTTGTGTCTTGTTGCTCCTGTACATTTGCACTATTTATTTGATATAAATGAAGCATCTTATAAAGTAGATCAACTATTTGAACTAAAATGTCAGTAACTCTCTTCAAGCATGGAAAGCACTAGCTCCAATGTAGACTTCCCACAATTGTTTTTATTTAAATATAAACTATCTTTGTTCTAAGGGAATCATTTTGAGTGCATAAAGCGGAAGCCCTAGCATAAATCAGAAGAATCACAGCCCTGCTAAACCTGCAGTCCCCTCATTATCAATTTGGTGTTGTGAAACTGGATCATTTTCACAGGCAGACCCAAAACTCCCTCACCATCATACACCTGCAACCGACAGGGCTACTGGGACAATATATTGGATGGCTCTCCCTGTTTATGTCAACCCTTTCAATGTATATTTTTCATGCCCAGGCACTGCATCTGTGGTGGGAAAGTGAGCAAAGCCTTCATGCTCAGGGTGAAAACGTCCTGCGCATCAGGTCACTTGATTTATTGTTTTGCAGAATTAAACCTCTGTTTTGGGTGTTTGTTTCTGCAAAAGGAAAATTGTTGGCCAGCTGCCAAGACATGGTAGCCATCTGAAATTACATTTTTGGCAAATGTGCTCCCATTATTTTGGTGATTGTTTTTTTTCTGGAAAATAGTCTCTGCCTAGGCATTGGCTGGTGGGATTGCTGCATGTCTGCCAAACCTTAAATGGCAGCTTCAACAAGTAGGAAATAGACACTGGTAAATTTAATTTTAAGACAATGACATCCATCGTCCATGGCATCAGGAAGAGAATTGCACAAAAGAGGAAATCTGGAGAGACTGACATAGTTGGTGAATGGTTCCAAGCAACAATGGATGACTTTATAGCCATAAGTTATGGTACAGCCAATTTAATGATTGCTTATATGACTGTAAAAAGACATAATATAAAAAAGTTGATTCGCTTTTAAGCTATCAAACATTCCCATCATACAACAGCAAAAAACACAGGGTCATTGGTGGGCAGTCCACTCTTCTGCCTACCATATTTATAGATCTTGCTGCCTAATGGGGATCTTTGTTCCTTCATTGCACCCACCAGTGCAAGGGATGGATATGAAGCTGACGCCATGCTTTTTTTCATCCACCCAAAAATCATTTTCAATTTACTGAAGCAATTTCCTAATTAGGAGTTTGTTAGAGGAAAATGAAAATGATTGGTTGTGATTTATAAGGGTCTTCTCCCTGTATTCGGGTTCCACTGTTCGTTTCTCTGCCCGAAGATGAAGACATGAGGAGTGAGTACTTTTACGCCTTCAGTACATGATTACAGAATGTATCCATGGCTAAGGAATCTTTTATTGTCAACTAATTCCTTACATTACCTTATATAACACCTGACTACCACGACCTCAGGTCAAGCAAGTTTTATCACAAATATTCAACAGCTGGTATTGTTTTACCTGAATTTGCATATAGGAGAGTAGATACTAGATACCAGACTAACCTTCCCTCTGAATGCATCCCAATCGAAAGGGTGTGAAACATTTTACTCGTCCAACATCCAACCTCACCCTAAATCAAGATAAACCTGTATATTTTCCTTGGTAGATGCCATCTTAAGAAGCTATTTCTGGAAATTGTTACCTCTTGCCTAACTTTCCTCCACATAATACAATTCCTAAGGGTGTATCCCATATCTCACAACCCATATAGTCTTTGCTTTATAGGAAGATAAGGCACATCAAGCTGAGAGATAAAGCAAGCAACTCCCTGAGCTACATTGGTCAGTGCTATATCGGTCTTCTATGCCACCTGAATGACCTAGATCAACCAAGCCCAGATAAACAAAGAAGACAGTCACACTCATGTATCCAAGATAATAGTTTGGTGGATAGGGCTACAGTACCAACAAACAGAGGGATTTGCCAGAATTTGGTACCCAGACCCACTCCTGTGAGATTAATGCAAAGACTTTCAACAGTTTAAATGGGGAACCAACCTACCCCAGTCTAGTAGATATTGAGTAATATGTGTAACAAAATAAAAATGTGTTAGACCCTCCTACCCTTCGTCACCTTTACTCTGTTCAAAACTATGTTAATCAAAATCTTTGAGTATTTTAAAACACAAGCTGTAGTTGAAATTTTATAGAAAGTATATAACAACTACACAAATATCTAAACACAGTGTATTAGCTTTCCAATCCTTGCTAAATGTAAAAAAAAAAAAGAATGTAATGGACAATTTAAAAAAAATATTTTATAATAGCCTTTTTTGTTCCTTTTTTCATATTTTATGTGTTATGTTTAGAAACCTGAATTCAGTAAAAGGCACAAAAAATGTTTTTGGTCATTGAGCATGCATTCCTAACATCTTCAAGGTGAAGGCAAAATAAATTTCTTAAAAAGAGAAGCCAACCGTCCTGCATGTGGACCATAACTTAGGGGGCAACACAGCATGCAGCACTTGTAGTTTACAATTGCTTCTATATTTTAATATTTCACTACTTGATTTTACTAAGCCTTCCTTTTCATGCCGGCACAAGTATACATTTCAGTGGTAATATCTGCAGCCTACGTTTTATGTACAATGAGCAAAATGGAACACACTTTATGCGCTCTAAACATGATTCTATACCCAAATCAGCCTTAGTTTCCAGGTTCTTATAAACCTTTTAGCAGCAAGTTCTTCTGTTTACAGTGCCTTAATTTCCCTTCCAATCCACTGTTTTTGCACAAGGAACTCAAGTCTTCCCATTATTTATCAAATCCCAAAACACAATTGGTTTTCTCAGCAAGGGCAAGCCTTGGGGACCGGGGTTCATCTCTTAGTACCATGAAGTTTGACATTGCAAGCAAATATACTGATGCTGCTTGTCTCAACCACAATTTCATCTAGTAAACTGGTTTGGAAGATCAATGTCTTTAGTTACCCTTACAACCAGTTCCAGTCGTAACTGCTAAAATTGTGTTCAGTGAACAAATAGTACATAAAAGCTAGAAAAACGTATTTTCTGCCACCTACGGTTTCTTGCTGTTGTTATGGCATGATAGTTTGCTCCATAACATTCTTACAATACCATTTTAGCATTAAAAATATGAGTTACCCCATTGAGGGGGTAGAGCCAGTACTTTGAGCAGGTGGTTGCAGGTGGGGCCCACCACACATATTTTTGAGGACCAATACTTATCTTTCCTCAACAGACTTTGACCCAGAGAAAGAGAGTGAAGAAAGTCAAGGGAGGAAGGAGAAAAAAAGATGGTACAACTGTGACCAAGAAAGAAAGCAGGAACCTTCAAGAGTGAGGTAAAGGGCCGGTGAGCGTGTGGTGGTGGGTTAAAATGACTTGAGATGGTATTTGGCATCCTGCCATTTGGTTGCACTGGTTGTGGGCCTGTGTGCAAAACTTTGGACACCAGACTTATCATTTTACAATTTAAGCACCAGGTGGAGCCAAGCCTGTTTTTCAATCTTTTAAATCCCTCTGCCACTTGATTCAGAGCTCTGACCTATTTCTCAATTCGTGGTCACCGTGACAACAATCTAACAAACCCCAAACCAAGGCAATCAAAACCACCTTCTAGTTTCACTATTCAGCCATTAATGTTAAATATATGTTCTGATTTTGCTTTTCCTCCTACTGCCATCACTTTAGCTTTGGCTTTAATTATAATTAGCCTTTTCATCAACCAATATCTAGTTACCCCATCAAGTAAGACAGGCATTAAACATTTAGATTGACTCACTATTACCACATCATCTATGAATATCATACCTTGATGTGCCTATTAAGCAGCATTGGATAATCAAGGTATACATTATTCAAGTATGCCTCCAAGTCATTAAAAAGCACACCTGCCCTACCCTAGCTGTCACTGGGATAGGTTGTGCCTTCCTCCAAGTGACATTAATTATAATACATGCATTGTCTTGATATGCAGTAGCTGGGTCAATTGCATTAGACCAGGGTCTAACTTCCTTTTTTGTAATCCTATCCTACACAGTGTAGTACAATTTATTGAATCAAATAGTGACTTTAAGTTTACAAAACCCAATAACCATATAGAAGACGCCACACAGTGCAATGAAGAAATTATCAAGAATACATAAAGTGGAGCAATAGATATTACTTAATTTATGCTCAAAATATATTTATTTGGGAATTATACTGATTAAGCTCATTATGATCTTCATATGTGCTGTTTACAAATAGTAATGGTTGTGATTCTCTCTCAAATAAACATAGGTCACTTTTTCCTATGTGGGAGATTCTGACTGCTAATTCTGTCGACAATAAGTGTGCAATATTTGCTATAAAGTTAGAAATCAAAAGCTGGTTGTAAGCACATAAACATCACAGTATAATAAAGGAAATTTGTTGAGAAGATCAGCAAAATATTAAAATATGGGTTCCAGTCTCCGCTATATTCACATTCAATTGGTATTTATAATTTCCACAGTGTCTTAAATGTTGGATATCTAGCAACCCAGAGTTGATGGGACACTCATTCTTTTACTTCACATTTATGAAGAACAAATCTTAATGGAGACAATTATTTGAAAAGCTTCTGACCATATTTCAAAAGTGGGATGGTGAGCCCACCAAATAAAACCACACATTACTTGCTTTGAGCTCTGCACTGAGTTAACATGCAGATACATAGGCAGGGGAATCATAAGTGAACCTTGGAAACACTTCTTCCACTTCTACTGATGAGTAGAGGATATCAGGAAAGGGGCAAGAGTCTACAACGATGAGAGGAAGGTGGGCAGAGGGCGGGATCGTTCTTACCATTCAGCTTGCCTGCACTTACAGACTGATCTTAAGAAGCCCTTGTTTGGACTCTGGTGGGGGGAAAGAGAGCTTTTTGTGACTCTGAGTCACAGTTTCCGGACTCCTTGGACTGACCTGAGGCTTGCGTGGAGGCATGTTTGGTAGCAGGGAAGCTAAGGAGGGAACACATGCGGTGGAGTTAGGAAGGTTAATAAATACTGGGACACATTACATTTACTGGGCATTCCAATTTGTCAGAGAGGTTTTCATGTTTGACCAGTGAAAAGGGGACATCAACTTGACACTGACAGTAACCGGCCAGAGCAAAACCACAAAGGTGGCATTAGTTTAGTTATATACTCTTAGGTTCATTCCTATACTCTTTTATGCACATTGTGCATAGTGTTTGTTTGTGTGTTTGTTTTTATTAACAATTTTAAAATACAACATGCTCCTCTTCATAAAATTTAAATATTCTAAAAGGCAAAAATTTAAATTTGCTTTCTTATGACTGATTTCCTTAATTTTTTTATGTAAAAATGCAATGTATACAGAATATGCAACTTGCCCTTTCCCTTACTTACTTCTGCAAAATGCTATTATTAGTGTACAAATACATTTATAACCATGCAAAAAGCAGACCTCATATTCCTTTCCCAAGATATAGGGTAGAGATTTTTTTTATGGTAAATACAATGAAAACAAGGTTTGGATCATCAGAGCGAGTTATTCTGAAAAGATTACATGTAGAGAGACCTGTGATTGGGAAAAAAACAATTCTGTTTGTGCAAATATACAACTACAGCAAGAATATTTGTGCCAAATACAATTATCTTTGGGCAAAATGTAATTCAATTTGTGCACACTAGTAGTAAAAGATGTGCAAAATACAATTATATTTGTGAAAAAATACCATTATAGCTGAAGGGAAAGCACATACAGAAAGGGACCATCCTGTTCCTGGTTCACTAGTGACTGGCCCCAAAAACAAGTGGCAAAAACAACATAAATCATGGACCTGTGGTCAGTTCTCAGTGTTCCATTAATCTTCATCTAATAGGATGGACTGATCGATTGTGCTATCTGTTCTGTAACTACCGACAACAATTTACCTACAGCATAGCACAATGTGATATTTTTAAACCTTAAAAATACTGCCATTCGAACATAGATATGACGAACCTGTAACATTCTAAAAATGGGTAGCAGCAAACTTCTGTTTTTATCAAAGCTTGTGCAAAATATAGTTATATGCAGGAAGGACAACTGAGCATTTTCACAGGAGGGACACATACCACTTACCATCCCAGTCTGTCTAACCAATTTCCACTTTAAAAAGGCTGGGACCTGCCCCAGGGTAAACTTCATGACCCACGTCCTACGATAGCAACTTTTTATGTCCTGCAGGTAGGGTTGGGTATGCCCACCATGATATAACTCCATGAAGTGAAACAAACTGTCTCTTTTGCACACTTTCTTTAAATAGTCCTTCCAGGAACACTTGTTTACTAGGTGTTTAAATATTTGTTTCTGCTGGGCTACAGACATATCTTGTAATTTGTACCATGCTGGAATACCAAGAGAAGACTTGATGTCTAGGAGGTTAACAACCCATTGGCCTACATAGGTCTCCTGCAGGTAAAATGTTATTATTTGTCGAAAGGAGCCCTCTTCTGCCTTGAGGAGTCTGGACCAATAGTTGAGGATCCACTGTTTATATTCAAATGATATATTTGTAAAGTTCAGTTCTAATCTCGAGAGTTGTTTAGAGGTCCCCAGGGCAAGCCCAGCCATATTTTTCAGATATTCATTTCTATAGTCTGCAACTTATTAATATATTTTGCTGGCATAACCTCACTGTCGTACAGTAATAAATTTACAATTTTTGCATTATAGGAATCTCTTAAAACGTCAATGGACTTATGGCCCAGAGCAAGGTCCAACCTATGTAAAGCACTAGCAACAGCCTTAGAATGAACTTCCTGAAGATCTATATGGGGTTTAAAATTTAGGTTACATCTTAAAACCAGGCCTAAATACCTGTATTATTTAATCACCCCACTGGAACATCACTAAGCCAACACTTAAACCTACTGGGCTGCACCCTTCCTTTAGAAAAGACAATAACTTTTGTTTTAGCCATCTTTATTTTCGGATCATTGGACTTACAGTATTCAGCAAAAACATCCAGTTGCCTCTGAAGGCCTACCGGTGTAAGGTCCAACAACAGTATCATCAGCATTAAACAATACTGTCACGACTCACGTGCTGCTTGCGCCTGGATTTTGCAGATCTGGTGGCGTGAATCTTCAATGTTCGGCTTTGGCCCAAAAAGGGGCGACTCTTTCTGGTAGCCACGGTGCTGTAGGCAATGGAGACACCAAGAACAGACCGTGCCCTTCAGAAAGTAGCGCCAGAGGGAAAAACCCCTTCCAAAGGGGAAAAACCTCCAAACAGGAAAAGTCCTGGAGAAAAACAAGAACAACAAACAGGAATCCAAAAGGAGCAAAAATCAGAAAATACAGAATGCTGAGTCCAAAACCAAAAGGCAAGGAAATCAGGAGCGAAGACACCAACTGAGCAGAAAGTGTTGCAGCGCAAGGAAAGAGGAAAAACACAGCCCTTATATACCAACAAACAGGAAGTGACCCACAGGAAGTAAAAGGACACCATCTTAGATAGGGAAACAATATATAGAACAGAATAGTAGAGGAACCATAGAGAATAGGGAACAAGGAATGCTGGGAAAGCACAGGAATCTGGGAAGGAGGAAAAGACATAAAGAAAGGCACACAACAGACTGCAAACAGAAGAAAGGACAAAGAAACGAAGAAAAACAGGTAAGAGGGTTCAGAGACCCCTGGGACAGTGAAAGGCAGAAGGAAGAACGAGGCCCCAAGCAAATCTGGGGCCTCGAAACGCGCAGGAGAGGCTGGGGGCGCGCCGCGTCTTAATAACGCGGTGCGGGGCCCGAGCCGAACGCCCGGCCGAAGTCGAGCTCTCGGCTCGCGCCGCACCGCGCGGCGCGACAGTAGGTCCCCCTCCCGAAGGCCCAGGTTTAAGAGGGAATAAACAGTGAAAGCGTTGAGTCAGGAGAGGAGCGTGAACGGAAGAGGCATCTTCCCATGAACATTCACTGAGAGGATAACCCTTCCAATGAATCAGATACTGAAGTCGTTTATGAAAAAGACGAGAGTCACAGATTTCCTGCACTTCATATTCAGGAGCATCATTCACAAGGACAGGAGGTGGACAAGGAAACTGACGTGAGTAAGGATCAGGCACATAAGGTTTAAGCTGAGAAACATGAAAAACCGGATGGATCTTCCATGTATGGGGTAAGTGAAGACGGACAGTGACAGGATTGACCAACTGGAGAATACGGAAAGGCCCATAGTAACGAGGTGTGAACTTGTTTTGAGAGAGACGTGAGGGCAAGAATTTGGAGGAGAGCCAGACTTTATCTTGCAGATGATAATTTGGATTGGTTGTACGTCTCTTGTCTGCAGCCTTCTTCATATACTTCTTGGTATGTAACAAATTAGATCGAATTAGTTTATGGAGTTGGAGAAGGCGTTTGGAGAAATAGTTAATAGCAGGTAGAGGAGAGTTGGATTGTGGAGAAGTAGGGAAAGAGGTAGGATGAAAACCATAGGAACAGAAAAAGGGAGTGACCTTGGAGGCACTATGGACTGAGTTATTGTAGGAAAATTCAGCTAAAGAGAGGTAAGTGCTCCAGTTACTTTGGGTAGAATTGCAAAAGCATCGAAGATATTGCTCTAGTCCTTGGTTCAGACGCTCAGTCTGTCCGTTGGTCTGAGGATGGAACCCTGAAGACAGGGCTCTATTCATATTCAGTGTTTTACAAAAATGCTTCCAAAATCGGGAGATGTACTGAGGTCCTCTATCAGAGATTATGGTATGTGGAAGTCCATGGAGACGGAAGACATGATCTATGAATATTTGACCTAGTTCTTGGGAAGTAGGCAGCTTTTTTAGGCCAGTGAAATGAGCCATCTTTGTGAAAGAATCCACTGTGACCATGATAACCCGGTTTCCTGCTGATGGTGGGAGCGAACACATAAAATCAGTAGAGATAGTATGCCATGGGGCCGATGGAACAGGCAAAGGTTGTAGTAATCCTGCCGGTCTGGTGTGAGGTATTTTGACTTGGGCACATATGGGACAGGCCTGAACGTATCTTTCCACATCCAGTTTCCAGGTAGGCCACCAAAAAAATCGTGAAAGTAATTCTTGTGTGGCTTTGATGCCTCTGTGACCAGCTACAGGGGAATCATGGCACATTTGTAATGCTTTCTTTTGCACCTTGTTTGTAGGGAGGAATATCAGGTCTTGGTAATAAAAATATCCTTGTTTCTTGTACAATAATGGTCTTAGTTCTTCTATGTCATGGTCCGATAGGTTGGCGTATTCTTGTTGTACTTCTTCCAGGAAAGACTGAGCCACTCCAATGATCTTACTGGGTTCTAGAAGATACTGGGATGAGGAAGGAGAACACTCTGGATATCGGCGAGACAGAGCATCAGCCAGAATGTTTTGGGATCCTGGAATATATGTAATATAAAAATCGTACTGACTGAAGAAAAAGGCCCAGCGGGCCTGACGACTATTCTGGCATACAAAATTTCTTAAACATTGTAAATTACGGTGGTCTGTCCTCACCTCAAATGGTTCCTTGGAACCCATCAGAAACTGCCTCCACTCAAGGCAGGCTGTTTTCAGAGCCAATAATTCCCTTTCAAGTACGGAATAATGTTGTTCAGCTGTGGAAAGGATATGAGACAAATAGAAAACAGGATGTTCAAGGCCATCATCCTCTTGTCGTTGGAGTAAGACAGCTCCGATGGCTCTCTCAGAAGCATCAGTTACTACTATAAATTGCTTGGTGGTATCTGGATGTCTTAAGATGGGGGCTTGGGTGAAGGCTCTCTTTAAGCTTTGAAAGGCTGCTTCAGCAGCCTCAGTCCAGACAAACCCCTTCTTTAAATTGTCCTTCTTTAAGGTGTGAGTTATGTGGCTAGTCTGTCTGGCAAAGTCTAGAATGAATTGTCGATAGAAGTTTGCTAAACCTAGGAAACATTGTGTTTCTTTTATGGTAGAAGGAGAAGGCCACTCTAGGATAGCTTGTACCTTTTCTTGGTCCATAGCTATGCCGGTGGGACTTAAATGATAGCCCAGATATTTGACTTCCGTTATGTCGAACTCACATTTCTCTGGTTTGCAAAATAGTTGATGATCACGAAGTCTTTGAAGAACTTGTTTCACATGGGAAGTATGGAGTTCAGGATTTCTAGAATAAATAAGAATGTCATCTAGGTAGATCACGACTGTCTGATTAAGTAGGTCTGAAAACACTGAGTCCATAAATCTCTGGAAGATTGCCGGGGCGTTAGTAAGACCAAACGGCATAACCCTATATTCAAAATGGCCAAATGGGGTCCTGAATGCTGTCTTCCATTCGTCGCCTTCTCTTATGCGTAAAAGGTGGTAGGCTCCTCGTAAATCCAATTTAGTAAAACGTTGGGCCCCTCTGATTGCTTCCAGTATGTCCCTGATGAGAGGCAAAGGATAACGATCTTTAATGGTGATTTTATTCAGACCTCGAAAATCCAAGCACGGACGAAGATCCTTAGTCTTCTTGGGCACAAAAAAGAGAGGGGCCCCAGCCGGAGACGACGATGGAACAATAAGACCACTCTGTATATTTTCGTCCAGATACTCCTTTAGAACTTCCCTTTCGGGTTCCGTGAGGGAGTACATCCTCCCAAAAGGAACAATTGTGCCGGGTTCTAATGGAATTGCACAATCATATTCTCGATGTGGAGGTAGCACAGGTTTTGACGGTTTTTGGAAAATATCCTGAAACTCCAAATAGTGGTCTGGGACCCCTTGGACCGTATTAATGGACATACCAGTGGCACCTTCAGTAGCTAAGGATCTTTTCGGAGACCAATACTTGTCGGAAGTAAAACAGTTCTCGTGACAAAATTGCGAAGACAAAGAGACTGTCCGGGTAACCCAATTTATATATGGGTTATGTCTAATGAGCCACGGAATTCCAAGAATGATGGTATGGTTAGGGGACGTAATAAGATCGAAGGAGATGTGTTCTTGATGGTTTCCCACCTGTAGACTTAACATCAGGGTAGTGGTGTCTACAGGACCAGAGGATATCAAAGATCCATCCACAGTGTGTACCTGTTCGGGTACTTCTTTTGCTTGAGTAGGAACTAGGTTAGCAGCAGCCCATGTCTTGTCCATGTATATACCACTAGCACCACAGTCTAGTAATGCCATAGTCTTTTCTTGACGACCGTCAGGAAGTTGTAACAGGACAGGAAAGATGAACAAGGCAGTTGTATTGTCATTAAAGGAGCTGATGGAAGGTATAGCTGTAGATCCCGTCCCCTCCCTTCTTACAGAGGACGGGAGGTGGCGTTTCCCGAAGGTCTGGACGGACGTACTGGACAGGTACGGAGTATGTGACCAGCAGAACCACAATACAGGCACAACCCTCTCTTGCGTCTGTCTTCTCGTTCACTAGCAGAGAGCGGACCTCGGGTAGTATCCACCTGCATGGGTTCCCCTTCAATGTCTCTAGCAGGAGTGCGAGGTTCCTCGGAACGCTGCAGGTATGCACGGGAGCTACTTGGTTGGGTAAACCCTCTACTCCTTTTCTTTTCCGATCTCCGTTCCTGAAGACGATATTCGATGGACAGTGCTTGATCCATCAGGCCACGAAGATCTTCCGCTCTGGTAGAATGCACTAGTTCATCCTTTATTTCTTCTTTGAGTCCTCTACGAAATAATGTTACCAGAGTACGTTCCACCCAAGTGGTCTCTGCCGCCAGCTGACGAAAACGGGTTATATATTGCAGGACGTCTTGGGAGCCTTGTTGGATGTCGCACAAGGCTTCTTCAGCGGAGGCTTCCAATCCAGGACGGCTAAACATTTGTTTGAAGCGACTCACAAAGGCGGAATAGTCTGACAATACAGGGTCGTCGGAGGACACCATCGGGGTTGCCCAGGCCAAGGCTGGGCCGGATAAGGCACTGATAAGATAACCCACCTTGGTCCTGTCGTGGGAGAATTGAGTAGGTCGGAAGGCGAAATACACCGTTAAAGCATCCAAGAACTCGCGAAGCTTGGTTGGTTCACCAGAGAAACAAGGGGTAGAAGCGGAGATTGTCGGAACATCACTGGTGCGGAGGGCCAAAGCCTGTCGTAACGCAGCATTTTCATTACGTAGTTGTTGCAACTCCTGGGCTTGTTGCTGAATCGTGGTTAACAGAGATTGCTCCGGATCTGCAGCAGCCGCCACTGTATTATCCATGGTGTTTGAGGACGTCGGAATGGTTAGGCGCTGCAATCTGTCACGACTCACGTGCTGCTTGCGCCTGGATTTTGCAGATCTGGTGGCGTGAATCTTCAATGTTCGGCTTTGGCCCAAAAAGGGGCGACTCTTTCTGGTAGCCACGGTGCTGTAGGCAATGGAGACACCAAGAACAGACCGTGCCCTTCAGAAAGTAGCGCCAGAGGGAAAAACCCCTTCCAAAGGGGAAAAACCTCCAAACAGGAAAAGTCCTGGAGAAAAACAAGAACAACAAACAGGAATCCAAAAGGAGCAAAAATCAGAAAATACAGAATGCTGAGTCCAAAACCAAAAGGCAAGGAAATCAGGAGCGAAGACACCAACTGAGCAGAAAGTGTTGCAGCGCAAGGAAAGAGGAAAAACACAGCCCTTATATACCAACAAACAGGAAGTGACCCACAGGAAATAAAAGGACACCATCTTAGATAGGGAAACAATATATAGAACAGAATAGTAGAGGAACCATAGAGAATAGGGAACAAGGAATGCTGGGAAAGCACAGGAATCTGGGAAGGAGGAAAAGACATAAAGAAAGGCACACAACAGACTGCAAACAGAAGAAAGGACAAAGAAACGAAGAAAAACAGGTAAGAGGGTTCAGAGACCCCTGGGACAGTGAAAGGCAGAAGGAAGAACGAGGCCCCAAGCAAATCTGGGGCCTCGAAACGCGCAGGAGAGGCTGGGGGCGCGCCGCGTCTTAATAACGCGGTGCGCGGCCCGAGCCGAACGCCCGGCCGAAGTCGAGCTCTCGGCTCGCGCCGCACCGCGCGGCGCGACAAATACTGAAAAAACCTTGGATTCTAATTTTGTTGGAAAGGATCAGACTTGGTTTAATCCTTCCATAGCATCCACAATATACATAGAAAACAAGAGTGGAGCCAAAATGCACCCCTGTCTAAATCTATTGGGAAGTGGTGATTTTTCTGGACAGCATTCCATTTCCCCCAGCTCAACCCTTGTCCACGAGCCTTCCGGAAGTTGAATTATCATTTTTAATAGGCCCAGTTGACACTTCCATTTATACATCTTCTCCCAATGTAATGCCCTACTTAGTAGTGTCAAACACTGTTGACAAATACATATAGGACACATAGAGGGGCATATTTTTAGGCCAAACGATTAGACAGCCATCTGTTGTTGAGCACCCTTTACAAAATCCATTTGGACCATGGGTACAATTTTTCCATAATTTACCCAGTCTTCCAATACCCCCAGCATGTGTTTCACATAAATCTTACTAGGGATGGCCAACAGACTAATCATACAGTAGCTCAATGGCAAGTCCAGTTCCCCCTTTTTGTGTAGGGGGACCCTAACACATTGTGCATAGAGCTTTGTGTCCAATCTCCTTTACATTTGTGGGAAAGTGAAAACAAATGTGCAACTAATTCATAATTCCCTCCTACTGAACTCTGCTGTATGTGTGTACATTCCTGTTTAGTCACTTGCCAGCCTCTACTATGTACATTGTACTTTCATTAACCCAAAGCCACTCTGCGGTTTCCAGAGTTAGCCGTTGCTTACCAGAAACACCCTAATAAATACATGAAGGATTTAGAGTGACAGAGGTGGTAAATACTGGCACCTCTGTGTACCTATGTGAATAGAGGTTATCTTTGATCTAGTTAATTGCAGAGTTTCATGCATACCAGTAGCTGACACATGCATTCCTTATCAGTACAATATTGCATGTGGCTTGAGATATTATTCCCCCTTAACAATTAGTGCCGTAACATCTTTCCCTCTCATGATCTATAACCGTGATGTAGATTAGAAAAAAGGTCCATTAAAGAACCCATTGCCCCTTGTTTGTTTTGTTGGGTATCATACCTCTGATTCTTGTGTATTCCAGTGGAGTGCTGTTCCATAGAAGATGAGCCGCTGGCCCTTGGGTGCACGCCTGTTGAATCTCCCCACCGTCACAACACGCGGATTCCCATCAGGCTGAAGATGCCAGTTCACTATGTCATACACCGTAGGAGGGTCTCCATGTTGGTCAAAGTACATCCCTCCATCAGCTTGGCTCCTGAGGCGCACCCTTCTTAAGTAGTGTAGGAGCTGAAGGATGAGACCGAGGAGAAAAGAAAGAAGTGTTAGGAGATACTAATGAGGGCAAGTTGAGGGTGGTTGCATTACTTCACTGGTTGGGTAATATTGAATCATTTCCCTTCTTTCAGCACTGTATTCCATTATTTTAACTTAAATTTATTCCCTGAAACTACACTCTCACTCTGCCTTGCTTCATTTCATATTAATACTTATGCATTCAACTTCTTTCTCAATGTTGTGTGTTTACTATGTCTTTTGCAGCCTTTCTGTCACTTTTGTCTATTTTCCTTCTAACATTGTTGGGCCCAGTTTTGTGGGCCATACTTCTCCAACCTCAATTACAAATTGACAAATTATTCTGTCATTTTGTATTTAATGATACCTCTCTTGTGTAGTATGGTAAATGGCATACTTGTAAATTGCATACTAAAAATTGGGCTTTTTCTACCTGAGCCCATGCATTGCTTACATCATCCATGCCTGTTATTTATACATCCCTCCACCCTGTGCTTAGCTAATTCATCAGGTTAGTTCATCTGTTCTTTCATAGGTCTCTCATACAATGCTCTCTCACTTTTTCTTAATAATCCCATATCTATTCCATCAACTATTCAAACTATATTTCATCATATTCTTTATTAACAATGCCAAACCCACCATCTGCCTCTCTTGTCTACTGTTCACTAACCAATAACACTGTTCACCATTAGAACCCATCACCCACCTGCATATCAAACATTCCACCTATATTTCACCCTTTGTGTCTCGCTGGCCAAACATTTTTCCCAATCTGTACCATAATCTAATGAACACCCAGCTGCCACACTGCTAAACTACCCAGTCTCACTTTCTACTTACCTATCACATTGCCCAGACCAGGTTAAATCCTGTGAAGTTCCCATATGTCATCATATAACACGGACGATCAATATATGGCATTGTTTATATATCCATCATTTAGTTCAGTGTCCACAAATTTATTTTGCTCTCCACCTATGATATTTCTTCCAATTCATCTATTTGTTTCTTCATATTTCCATCCATCTGCCTGTCCGCCCTTCCTTTCATCCATCCATTCTCCCTCCATCCATCCATCAAGCCATCCATTGGTTTTTTTACCCCTCTAGACACTGAGTTTGGCAGTGGCAATTTCCCTATTCCACTCCACCTTGCCTTTCTCATGACTGATGCCTTTGTCCATACCTCTGTCTATTTGCTATATTAGGCATAACCACCCTATCCATCTCTCCATGCCATCTCAAGTTTAGCTTCCTGAACTTTCAACTCTCTATCCCATATCTATAATGCCATATTTATAACTCATATTAGTGTCTACCATTTTATCTGTTCACATTTTAGACACAATTTGCACTTAAACAGCTACTCTCTTGATTCATTGGGCACCGTCTGTTCAACTTCCCATCTGCAAGTCTTACTGCCCACCAATATTTCCCAAAAGTACAATTGGTACTTTCCTCCCTTCCTGAGCCAACTAGCTGATTTTTGGCATTTATTTTCTGACATTAATTCTCTATTTGCAATGGAAAGGTGAAGCAACACAGAAATGTCCATCTGATCCCAATAAGACAAGGGGTGGGTGGTAAACTCCACTCCTCCAGCGGAGTTCACAGAGTTTTGCCTGCGTACTGGAAATCTCGGTTAACTGCTGCAGAGTATTTTCTAGAACGATGCTCGCCAACATTAGATTGGCGAGTGCAAGTGAGAAAATGTAGCTCTAGACCGCCAGTCGCAACTGCTTGCATTGAGAAAGCTGGCGTGCGAGTACAAAATTTACCTAAGAGACAGAAAGAAGTCATGCCGTCTGGCACGCCGCATTGGTCCATTCGAGCTGATTGTACAGGGTGGGACAAGCTCCTGTGCTAAAAATCAGAGCCAGTAGAGCAACATACCAAATTCTGCTGCTCATGCAACTCCACAGAATCTCCCAGAGTTTTTAGGTAGCTCCGCAAAGTTCTGCATAGGCTTAAATAATACATAACTTCCTGAGTTCAACTGCATGACGGGCATGTTGATGACTCTTTTGGAACAGCTATTCAGGCCTCTTATGAGATTTATTTTGGTTTATTTTTGCTCACATTGTGGACAGATTGTGACCTGATGCTGCTTTATGTTATTGCTTCGGTTTACTTCTTCATCCATAGTGAGCACTTCTCCACTTTTATTTTCTGCCTTTTTATACCCTGTTGACCTTCACAGCTCTTGTTTGTAGGCCTGGCTGGATGCATGTTACTGTCTAGCAAAGCTAATATACGTTCACATTAGATCTGTCAGCTTTAGGGTGGTTTTTCCCCAAACTTTTAGCCTTCACTCTACTATTTTTGCTGATCTAATTTTTGCTGACATTAGGACTGTATGCACTGTACCACTCCAAACCAGTGCTAAAGTGCCTGTGCTTCTTCCTTGAAATATGGTAACATTGCCATATACCCAAGTGGCATATTTAATGTATATGTATGCCCCCAATAAACTGGCACTACCTGTGCCCAGAACCTCTAAATGAAATGCTACTAGTGAGCCTGCAGCACTGATTGTGCCACCCACATAAGTAGAACATGTCTCAGGCCTGCTATTGCAGCCTATATGTGCAGTTTAAAACTGCCAGTTCAACCTGGCAAAATAACCCTTGTGCCAAGCCCAAACCTCCCTTTTTAATGCATATAAGTCACCCCTAGTGCAAGCCCTGGATAGTCCAGAAGGCAGAGTTCAATACATTTATAAAGTAGGGCATGTACTTTTAAGTTTTACATGTCCTGGTAGTGGAAAACCCTTAAATTCATTTTTCACTACTGCAAGGCCTACCCCTCCCATATGATAACATTGGAGTTACCTTATTACATTTAATAAGCTGTAATTTCCAAATGGGAACAGGTAATCAGTTCATGTTTGGTGCAGTGTCAGCTGGTGACATTTCATCGAGGTGGGTGTAAATATTTGAGGATGAGAATCAAGTTGTGAGAAGCCCAACCTAAATAAGAGCAATTTTGAGGGGTGGGGGATGGTTCTCCACCAGAGAAAAGTTTTCAAAAAAATAGTTGCAAATGGTTAATTTTAAAGCACATTTGAGAAAGCAAGAAGGGTTATAAAACAATTGTGAATGTGTACACTTGAAACATTTAAACACATTAAAAACTGGATGATGTGCGGAATTTGGTGACTGCTCCAGGACTGGAATGCTTATCCAGAAACAGCCAAGAAGTGGGCTGAAGTCTCTAGCTGTGAGGTGGAGATGCGAGGCTGGACTGGGACACATATAAAATACTGGTTTCGGCCTGCATGGTGTTGTGCAGCCATATTTTGTGTTCCTTAATGCCACCTCAAAGCACTGTTTCCTAATTTGTCATGCTAGGCGCAAATATGTAGTTCCCTTCGTTTGCATTGTGTCCCCCAAACACTTCTAACTGGGCCAAAGATTATGATGTTAAAAAGCAAACATGGCGGGGATTCATGGCGCTGAGACATTCAGGCTTGAAAAGAAGAAAACAACATGGAGACTGAGCATCATTATACTTATATTTACTCTTCCAAGCATGATCATAACAAGTGTGATTCCATTACAACGCATGCCGGGAGGCAACTCACAAGTTCTGAGAAAATGTTCAGGTAAGAATTGTGCTGTCTTTTAAGCAAACAGGATCGTTTTTAAATTGCATTAATTCTGAACTAATGCTGTCAGTCGGCACCCACCATTATTGCATTCCTTGACTGAGGCCAGACCCAAACGACATCACACTGACTCACGTGATGCAGAGTCACTCAAGTCGTTCTCTCTTTGAGTCTTCGGCAAACTTCTAAGAGACCAAAGAGCAGGGCCAGTGGACCCCAATGGCAGTCTGGGTGACGTCGGTAAAAAGAAAGCTCCAGAAGTAATATAAGAAATAGCTAATACTAATGACCAACAATCATCACTAGTGCCTAAGTGCCAATCACACTGCACTGCTTGGCTTTATAATAAAGGTAGCTAAGAAAAGCCTTAAAGTGGTTGTTTGCCAATGACACCTGCTCTCAATGAGTGAGTGACCACACAACATAAAGCAGTAAAACAGTACAGTACACTCAACTCAACTAGTAAGTTTTTAAACTTATAAATCAAGTACGTTAGTATTTGTATCATGGAACACATGTTTCAGAATAGTGGTTTGTTCTCTTGGCAAACATGCCAAAATTATGGGTGGTCTATTAACTCAAAAGAAAACAGTTTGAAAGCTCAATAAATGGTACATGAGCTATGTTGGCAATTTAGATTTTTTTTTTAAATGAGCAAAAATGTTTATTAGCTAAGGGCATACAAATAAGAATTAACCTTATAGGCATCTGATTCTAAACGTTAGCCCATGGATAATTCTTTGAAATTAAGTACTATCAGGAAACAATAGAAAGTGTGTCTCTTAAAACCAAATCTCAATGATTGGGGGATGGGCAGATGTAGTTTCCAAGCATTCATTCGTGCAACATATTAGTCATCAAACAACAAACAGGAATGGTACAAATATAAAAAAATACTTTAGGCAATATATTATGGTTTGTAGGGTGTAAAGAATAAACGTTATCCTCCTACCTAATGTTACATGACCAACAATCACCAACAATAAAGGTGCCAGATTGTCTCTTTGTGGGAAGCTGTCTGGCAATAATAAGAAAACCTATTTTGACATTATGCGAAAGATGGCCGCTGTATTTCTTTTTATAAGGAGTACCATAAAAAAACTGAGAACACCGCCATCAGAGCAACAAACGCAAAGATTCTCTATTTTATATTTATTGGTTTTTGGAAAGTTTGTATCACCTCCACACAGTCACTGATAGTTTCCATTGTGAGGATTAGTCCTAATTGATGCAACCATCTTGCTACATGGCTGAGAGTTGGTTGTTCACACAGTAAATTCACTATCTTCTCACTCCCAACCATCAGTGCAGTCAGGCTTTATTCTGTTCATCCAGTGACTCTTCCCCTCACTCACTAATTCCCATGGTTCATTCACACATATACTGTTTCATTAACCTGTGTATCTATTCCACTCATCAGTGCAACTTATTTTTAGTCTGAATTCTTCATGATTGCCCCATTTCTTTCTAAATTCACAGCAATAGCGCTTCTCATACATTCATTCTCCTACACAAACCTATTCTTAAGCACCGATTCTCATTGCATGACCTGTTACTTCCTGCTTCACTATGAATGTAATATTTTTCTTCCTGTCAATGGAAAGGCTTTTGTGACCTGTCTCTCTTTCACTGATTCCCTATCCACTTGTTCATCTGTGCTTGGGTTTTTATTTTTCTTAACATTGTATCTTGGTCATTTTTAATTTGTTTCCAATAATTTCTGTATGACAACACTCGAATGCTTTGACCCTGTATATCATATGCTAAACCAATTTTAGGAACATGTATAAGAGTCAACTTGGCATAAACATCCATATGGGTGAATTCAAAATATTCTTTAATCATTTTCATCCATATATTAAGGTTGATCTAAAATCATTAGAGTATGTCCTTTTTGTCTGGGGTTAGATTTAGAGAACAGCCTCTATTTAAACCCCTAAATGAGCTACTTAATTGATGTAATTAAGTGACATTCTGTTTGACCTGTAAAGGTTCAGTCTAGCTGCATAATGTTGATAATCCTAAAAGGGATGGAATTTCACAGAGGAGAATTTCACAATCACCCTTTTGGTGGCCAAACATTTTAAATGGCTGTCATCTTAAGTTGCCTGCATAATAACCACTGCCTAACAGCCAAAGTAAGAATACTTTTTAACATCTAGTTTTTCCTTAAATTGTTTTGCTACCACTTCCCGTAAAGAGCCTTGATGTTCCAGCTGTTGGTAGTAAGGCCAGACAGATGCTTTATTTTTACCAGTATCTACTGAGCTGCCAATTAGAATGGTAAATTATTTTTTTAAGGAGTGAATTGTATTTGGCACTTTCTAACAGTGGTTTCTTTAGGGTGAATATGGGGTTACTATTTTCCAAAGAGATCACTTTGTGACAAATACTACTCTTCTTGCTTTTGGATGATTTGGATTAACTCAGCTATAACTGGGAACACATTTGCTAGATATGTCACAATGTGAATGAATGTTAATTTGGGGCCACATTCAGTTGTCCTGCTTGGCATTCAATGTATTTGGCAACCCAAAATAGATTGGGCAATGATAAGGTTTTAGGAAGAAGTCCAAATGATGCTTCATAGAACTGGTGTTTCATTAATAAATGTGCTAGTTTTCTAAATCTTTTATTCTACTCCAATTGGAGCTGTATGTTTTATTTTCTTAACTGTCCTCACCCACTCCACCCAAGACAACTCTTCTTACCTGCCATGGTCTGAAATTCCACAGACTAGCACAAGTGTTGTTGTAAAAAGGACCATTTCCTGGCATACATGCTTGCATGTCTTGGAGAGCTTTCGCCACTATGTAAACTGCATTGTAAATGTTATAGGTCAGTCTTAAATCTGGATGAGCAATATCTGGATTCTCATTAGTCTCTAGTTTCTCAGTCCCTGAACACAGTCTTTTCATTTTGTGATCTTGGGGTGTGGTGTTGTTGTCTAAACTTGGCCACTGGCATCCAAATGCTGCCTCCCAAAATGGTTTAATGAGGATGTCATTGGAAGAAGTAGAGGGATGTAGGTGATGAAGAAAGTCTTTAAACCCTGGCATCTCCTCCTCGTGTATGGCAAGTCCTATGGTGCCATTCATCACTGCTCCATAGCCCTTATTGGCAATGGTGGGTGAGGCTGCCCAACTCTCTGTTGCAATCCACACTATGCCAGATACATTTTGCCTAGAAAGCTCATCCATCACTGGGATCATATATGTTGCAGTAGTGTAAGCGATGACGACTCGAGCTGAAGACATCTTCAGAACTTCAATGATGCTTTCGGTCTTTGAAGCTGTAATGACTACAGGGATGATCTCATGGAAGGCAATGCAGACTCCTGCCTTCAAAAGCTCTTCTTTCAATAAATGTCCACCAAATTCTCCATAGTCATTATCATTGGTGAGGAGCCCCACCCAGGTCCATCCAAAGTGCACCACAAGTTCAGCAAGACCAAGAATCAGGTGGATGTCATTGGGGATGGTCCGGAGGAATGAAGGAAACTGAACCTTGTCACTGAGCAGGGGGCTAGTTGCAAAATAACTTATCTAAAGAGACATTAAATGTAGTTAAGACAATTGTTTGGAAAACGGGGTGTAGACAAGACTTTACAACTTGAATTAGAGTAAAACTGGAGGTGAGTAAAAGTGTAATTTCACAATATTGGGCAAAGATTACATCATTTAGAGTTCATGAGTTTGTGGAGTTTCTTCACATGCATCACTTTATTTAGATGTAATGGTGCCCTCCTCTAATGTTTTTAAGAAACATTTTCATTTGTCACATTTAAAAACAAAGCTAAACATTTTTAGTAAGTGAAATGAATGTTCTTCCACAAAGATACGCACACTAAGGGGGACATTAAGAGTTTGGCAGATGGAAAAGGCCGTCCGCTAAACTCCAGCGGTCAGGTTACCGCCAGTGCAGTCCCCTTCCTGCGGGCCCCATTACAAGTTTCCCACTGTATCATAGTTTCCGCCCATTGGCCCAGCCAGAAACAGCCCACAACATTGACGTAGGTGTACCGTAGGGCGGTGTTCTTGCAACAAATTAATATATTTGTTGAACAACACAAGCCCGGTGTTATCCCCAATGGGCCAAACTTCTGATTCGAGGAGGTTCCGGTTTAGATTACCATATGAACAATTAATCATATGATATGTGTCTACATGTCATTGGGGATTAGTTTGTTTCCCATAGGTCCTGATGAATCATGAATAGATCCTTAAGACTACTAGAGCGAGAAACATGTTGACTAGTTTTTGACAGGCAGTGTAGGAACTACCAACACTTGACCTCTTATGTCAGTCCCTAGATTAGGGGTACATGACACATAACTAGACCTACTTGGAGGGGATTGGGTCATTGTGCCTAGCTTACCCCGCCTTCACTGTTTTTAACCTTGACAGGGGTTCCATCTTCATAATAAAGGTCGGTCCTCTGGATTCCCCTAGTCAATTTAAATCAGCTTTTCCACCAATCCCACATCGCAGCTCCAGCCTGATGAGGAGCACAATCCGAGGATGAAGCATGTCACCGGAAGATAAGTGAGGGCTCTTGTTCCGAGTACATAATGCTTGCAGGGACCGGCGGACTTCTCCGTAATTGGTAGTGAGCGTCCGCATTTCCTGCCAAGTGCATGGGCAGTGCTGGGGCCCCCATGGGGTCCCCTGCACCGTCTCCCACAGCCTTTACATGGCGGGGCTACCGCCATGTAATCGCTGGCAGAGAAGGGACTCGTAAAAGTGGTGGTGCTGGTGGTGCTGGTGGTCTGACTGTGGCGCAATCGCCACGGTCGTCTGAGGACCACTAGGGTCGTAATGACAGCTAAATCACCATAAAAACAGATGTCAAATGTCTTGCAACAGGTAAGTCACTTCAAACTGAGGAAGACTAAGAGCTGAAGGGCAAGATGCTATCAGATCTACAGCCTTGGTGTATCTCTTACCGTATTTCAAATAACTTCCATGTCTGTGTATCAGTCCCATGAGATTTTTCACTTTTTCATTAGACATGTCTAGACTTTCTAGACTACACAGGCACAGGCATGTGACTGAATATATGGACAGCTTCTGCTGACATAGAACCCAACAAATATAAATTGATGCATATTAATTCAATGCCCCTCGTTGATATCACGTTCATTGTGTAGGGGTCTACTGTGAACCTAAGGCTTCTGCCTTTAAGTGTATACCTGCCCTTGTACTGCCTCAGAAGGCATTTCTTGAGGGAAATTGTCCATCTGATTATGAGTACGGTGGTTAATGACACCCACCTGGCATCTCTTATTCAACAAAGACATTTCTCCGGATGAGAACTGGTGAAAGTGCTGTGCAGAAATAGGCCTGGAATCAGCACTTAAGATACAGGAACTGGGCTGGTACATCTGGGGCCATATTTATGACTCGGTTTGCATCGTGTTTGCACCAGGCAATATGGTACTTGTGCAACACAAACTTTAAGTGAGGTTTCTGAACCGACGCAAGGGCACTTTGTATGGCCCTATGTGGCTCCATAAATCTAGAGTAAAGAACCACAGCGCAAATCGCTGTGTTGCCTTAGTCTTCGCTAGATAGGTGTTCCATGAGCATTGCATGGGTGTTACCACACACCTCCCATGGTTTTACATGCATTCCCAGATTTACCAGACCTGGTTAACCCGTGAATGCTCCGAAAAGATACTCCTCCCAAGGAAAGGCTTAACATGGAGAAATATTTAAATTGTCCTTGTATTTTCTTCTTTCTATGTGTGCTGCATTCTGCATTCTGCAGCACACATAGAAAGAGGAAAAGCCTTAGGGGATTGTTTTCATGCAGAAAGGTGCACCTCCCTGCACAAAGCAATCCTGCATGCAATAAAGGCCCCCTTGCACCATGGTGCAAAGGGGCCTGCATTGGGGTCAGGCAGCCAAAAAAAGTGGCAGCGCTGGGGAAAGGAGAGGAATGTGGTGTATTCTTTTAAATACCGCACATTTCTGTCCTTTCCCTGTCAGGAAGTGCACTGCAGCAAGGAGGCCCCTAATCGCTAATGCTTGCCTAGGATATATCCTGGCCTGCTTATTAATGTGAGGGGTTGTGTGAAGTTATTTGACAAAGTGAGTGTATAAAATTCTTTCAGACTTGTGAAACGGCTTTTATGACCCTTTCCAAATCATAAATAGGAGTGAGTGTGGAAGGCGCATTGCCCTCCTATTTAAGAGTTACAAAGGGCCATATGTATGAACACATTTTCCCATTGACACAGACTGGCGAAAACCCTTTGCTACATCTGGCCCAAAGTTATGTATCAGTTTTGTGAGGTGACCATTGGGGTTGCAAATCACTGATTAGTTACCAATTACCTGAGATGGGGTGGTATCTGACCTGTAAAGTGAAAGCTCTCCTAGTTGGGAAGCTTTCACCTTCAGAATTTGTTTTTGAAAAAGCAGCACCTGTCCCTTTGATGGACCTGAAATTTCAAAGTGGTGGGGAATAAAAGTTGGGCATGGTTTTGACGTAGCAAGCTAGTGAAGTGAGTGAGCCTGCCTTTTGTGAGCTGGTTTCGGAGGGGTTCTTGAAAAAAAGAGCAGCCAACATCACATTTTAAAGTTAATTTTAACAAAGAACTTTGTGAGAAAGCAAGAAGGAATAATAAGCAATTCCGAACATGTACATTTAAAATATTTAAAAACGTTAACTATCATCCCATATCTTAGGGCATTAAATATGCTCAACATTTATTGATATATAAGTTGACTTCAAAATTCATTGAACTTTCACTCATTAGCAAGTAGAACCATTTCACCTTAGCACATCCGATCACTGGAAACCTGAGACGCAGCCCCGCCCCTTCCCTGATGACAATGCTATTAGGTCATAAAAAAGACGGCAAGTCAGTTGTCATGTGTCCAGTACACTTGGCTTAGCTTCCTGTTATAGATGGAGCAACTTCATATACTATTAAATCAAATACAAGACAGGCGTTGTGTACACTGAGTATCCTTAACTCAGGTTTATGGAATTGCTCCCGTACGTGATGATAAACAAAAAAGGTGTCAGTGAAATAAAGTATGTGCCTAAGATCACACAATGTTGGTCAAGCAGGGAACCTGGATTGGTCGTACTGTCCAATTCAGCAACTAGATTGGTATCTCTTACTACACTCGACCTTCTGTCCCTCTTCAGCAAATCATTACATTTCGGCATACCCTGTGACTGCAACACAACCCTATTTCCCTCACGTGACACATCCCCAATCCCTCCCTTCAACACAACTCAGTTTCCCCCTGAAACACAACAATACACTCCATCTGCAGCGCACACCTTCCTTGAAGTTGAGCTCGCCATGTCCACGTCAGCCACTTTCCTGTGTTTGTGGAGCTTCAAGGCGCAGGCTTGGGTCAGCGGCAGACACAGAGCAGAAGTTTGTTTATTGCTGAATATATGATCATTGCCCCCCCCCCCCCCCCCCCATTCTCCCATGTCCAAGGGAAAGATATTGGGGATGTGTTGCCTGTTTATTCACGTAAGCAGAGAGTTGAGTGACACTGGCTGAGATTACAAACAGTACAGCTGCTTATATTGCTTATATTCTTATGCAGTGTTGGATTGCACAAACTCGGCCCAAGGGCAGTGGAGGCAATTACATGACACCCAGTTACTTTACATAAAAAACAGATTCATTTCCCCCTTTTTAAGACACATGGGGATCACGTGATCGGCCGAGAATCACAGCATATTGCTGTTGTGCACTTTGTACTATAAAAAATTGCTACTCATTTTACAGGCTTGTTGCTCCACAGAGAAGAGAACCACAAACCCTTGTCCTAGTGCTGGTGACTTGGGGCACTACAACAAACATGTTTACTGAGCCACCAGAACCGGCCTATACCGTGTAGCAGAAGGGCCCTTGCTATGAGGATGGACCTATTGTTTCATCGACCTAGGGCAGTGCATGGAGGTTTCAGTAGCTTAACATGTCGCTCCGGAGCAGGCGGACAAGCCAAGCAACTAAACAGAGATGAAAGCCCTTGTCCGGGTAGGCGACATACTTATCTGGCAGTTTTAAACATGAGTTTTGTACCCTGATTTACAGATTGGGACTACACAGTCACCACCATGTACGCCTGACAAACCAATACCATTTACGCAGACCCGCAGGGAGGGATTCGGCGTAAATGAAGCCTAGAAGGGCGGCGCTGTGTTCCCCCCGGCTCCCTAACAGAGCATAAGTGTGAGGCCTTAAGTGCACATGTTGGGTTGGCCACAGTCTGTGACCTGTCCAACCCGACACACGCACAGGACTTCAGAAGCTGGCATAGTGCTTCACTACGATTGGCCATGCCCCCTACACCTCCCTCACACCCAGTCCTTGGACCCTGAAATCAGGGGGGGTAATTATGCACAGGCTGCTGCTTCACTGATGGGAGGGGCAATGCCCTTACGCCGCAGAGGAGGAACCACCCCTGTCTGGGATACTTTAAAAAAAAATGTTTTCCATTTGAGGATACAAATGAAGGGACAGAGCTCTGCATTTGCAAATCAGGCCAATTTTAATCTTGTTAAAATACATTGTATGGGTATTTTGCAAGGTATGGGGGCACTGCATGCATTGATGTTTTGGTGTCTGAGCACATTTTTTGCAAGTGGGTATAAATAAATCAGACCCTTAATAAGAGATAAGTGACAGTGGCTTCACTTGCATATGGCACATGACCAGGAAGAGTGAACTGGTTGTATTTCTTTGTCTGAGTCAGCATTGTTGGTGGAGACATGCTCTCAGGTTGTATCTCTGAGTCACCCTAACCTATGTATGTGTTGTTTCCATCGTGTGAACCCAGTCGGGAGGTAGCAGAGAGCTGAAGAGTATTGAAGGCAGACATAGAGCCAGAGCGGGAGTCTATGCAGGGGGTGTACGTTTCAGGGGGGGATATGCACTACTTACTGGGTCAGGATAAGTTACGCTTTAAAGAGGCATGCCTACAGTTTGTTGGTACATTCAACAGCGGGCCTTCAGATTTCCATTGGTGGAGCCCCCATTGACTCAGTTGACTGAAAATTTACTACAATTGCCTGCGGAGTGCTGACCGGCAGAATAAGGGCATCACCGCTAAATCTGGCAGATGGTTGGCCTCATGTCCTTTTTTGTCTGTCACAACCATGGACAGACTGTCAGTGAGGAACAGAAAAATTAAAATAATGACCCACCACACACCCAGGCAAAAAGCTCCCTGGGAGTGTGGCGGTCTTAGTTATTTGCCTCTAAAAAATCTAAATCCCACTTTGATCGTTTTTTTTTTTTTTTAAACAAAAGTTTGGTGAGCAACGGTTGTCAACCAAATGTTTGGCACGTTCAGAGGAATTGCCATGACAGTAGTACCTCTGAGGGCACAGAGGTCACCACTTGGCTGGCGGTGATCTCTTAATATGGAAGTCTTTTGTCCATCAGGGTGCCAATGTATTGTCCTCTGCCACCCTGACCAACCCAGAAACAAAATACCACCAACTCCAAATAGATCCCTTTTTTGTATATGTTTGTGTGAAATGCAGTAATCATTTTTGTCATGCCCAGAATGTGATATTGTGCAGCCACTCTCAGTAGCAAGCAGTCCTGGGATAATTACTGACTAACCGGTCCTTAACTATCCCAAGTGGAAGCAATCCATGACAGTGAACGTCAACATACTCAGCTCACTCACTGAACCAGCATGGGTAGTACTGTGCAATGATCGCCTTTAGCAAACGGTGCTAATCCACAACAAGCAAAGTATAAGTAGGGCCATGGGCCAAAACCGTAACAGTGACTGAGAAAGCGATCTGGAAGAGCGGAGGCACTGAAAAGTCTTGAGGCAACATCGGAAAGAATACGCCGGGGACTCTATTACGAGGGCCTCTGTATTTCTGATAGAGCCGGTAATAAAAGTTACTGGACACAGCATACTGATGGGATACATGGGAACATAACAAATCCCATGTTTCTACTTGGAGATGTGGTAATCTGAAAGCAGCCAAAATCTCCAGGTGAAACTCTGGAAGGAAAGGAGGAATTGCTGAGGGAGTCAGCCCAGGGATTATTCATTCCCCAGGTAATTCCTCTTTTCTGGAAAAAGAGAGAATAGTGGAGCACTCAAAATCTATATAGCTCCTATATAGATTCCTAGTGCTTCACTATTCTCTCTTTTTCTGGTTACTGACTGGTTTTTGCTTCACTGATTCCAGGTTACACATGGTGACAACAGATGTGTCGTAGTGTTTGAGCACCATATATAGATATTCTGATTATGTTTTTGAGACGTGCGGCTATTTTCAATCACTGTTGCCTTTTTGTTTTGTAATTCCTCATTTCTAAGAGGCCTATCAAGCCCAACTCGTAAATCCCAGAAACTCTGCTCATTCGGTATGCGTAACTCTAGGAGGGCAGTTATCTGGGCCTACAAGACAGACCTCATGATGAAGCACATAATGTATAATTTTAACTGCTGACATAAACTTGCTATTTTTGGGGGTTAAACCAAAGAGCTTTGAAAATGTGAACAAGACTAATGGTAAACATGTAAACATGATTACTGGTGAAAAGGCAGTGGAGTAAGTTCTAAGAAAAGTGGTAGGTATTGGAAAATGTATAAATGTAAAAACTATCCAAGTGTAATGGAAAGGACAGTGCTAATCAACAATCAGATAGGTAGATTAAGAAAAGGTTGTGTACTAGGTTACTAGGGAGTGGAACAATGATGTCGTTTTAGAAAAGATGCACCTTGACCTTACCTGTGGGTGTCTGGAGAGACCCAGCAGCCGGGCCATGGGAATTGATCTAGTGGAGGATGAGTCTCCGATGATGGTCACCATCGGCGGGTTACTCTGGCAACGGTAGTTGAGAATGGGCACCCCCTTTCCCGTCAACATCCACATGGTGCCGTGGTGGATTCTTCTCAGAGAGACACAGGTGTTGTAGATGACGAACCCCAGTGTGATGTTTGGAAGGAGGGTCTTGGCATTGTTAATTTCAGCAACTGCAAAAGCCATCGCCTGGGCCAGGAAGTAGCTGTAGATATGAAAACTTCACATGGAGATAATGAAAATGGAAAGTTAATTATATGTATCATCCTTTCCACCTCGGTATTTAGGGCCTGATTACAACTTTGGAGGAGGTGTTAATCTGTCCCAAATGTGACAGATATACCACCAGCCGTATTACGAGTTCCATAGGATATAATGGACTCGTAATACGGCTGGTGGTAAATCTGTCACTTTACCGTCACTTTTGGGACAGATTAACACCTGCTCCAAAGTTGTAATCAGGCTCTAAATCTTTGTGAATTAACTACAAGGAGTGGCTGTCAGAGTGCCCAAGTCCCCGTAAAGAATATTGAAACAGATCTCAAGAAGTCTACTATTGATTATCTGCTAAATTTGTTGTTTGTAAAAAAAAGGCCAAGTTCTCCACTGTAAATTGGTTGCACACTTGATGGTCGCTAATTGTGAAAAACAAGAGCGACTATCACTCACTGATGGTAAAATAGCGAAGCGCTCATTGATGTACTCAAAGTGGAAGGAATGGGCACTTATCGATCAGGGACTATAAAAAGGTACTCTAAGGTACTCTTCATGACATGATACCAGTCGAGGAGTGAGCACCCCTCTGACTGACTGCGTACAAGTGATGAACACTCACTGATCAGGCATATCAGAAGAGTAAATCAGGCATGCCAGAGAAGAGAGCAAACATTGAGTAGAGGTTCCCAAGAGGTAAGCACTTTCCTCAGACATCAAACGTGAACCAATCACAGAGTTGTACAAACATCCATTATAGGTTCTAAGAAAGATAAACTTTCATGGATAAGAGACCGAACAAAAATATGAACATTCATCAGAGAAGACCTGTTGAGGAAGTGAGCACTGATCTACCAAGCACTATATTCTTTGACTGAGCTTTTATTATTCAAAGAGTGGAGTGCTTGCTTACCAGCAACTCTAAAACCAGTACACACTCCACAAGCTGGGATTTTAAAAGCACCGAGCAGTCACTCGCCCAGTACAGGTTCAAGAGCTGAACACAAATCGATTAGAGGTTCTACAAGTGGCGAGCAGTGATAGATCAGAGAATGAAAGTGTGAGGAGTGAGCATCAATAACGATCAAGGAAAGAGGACCATTTTCCATCACTTACTGCCGGAGGTGAAGAAAGCCCTAAAAAAAAAACTTTTGTTGTATTCAGTGCTTAATTTGTGCTTGTAGTGTCCGGTGCTGAGCACCGGCTCTTATTCTTCTGCCTCAAGCATTTATTGCGAACAAAAGACACATCTGGGAAAGACGGAGGAAGAGAAACACGAAAAAGCGTCACAAAGGGAGAAAGCAGAAAGCTGCAGGGTGAGCTTGAGGGGCAGGGAATGGCTGTGAATAGATAGAAGAGACCCGAAATGGCGTCAGGATTTCGCTGCCTCATTATTCCACTCGGGCACATTTAATTGCAGCAGCCGCGTGTTTAAGAGGAGGGCTTTGGGCACCGGCACGTTATTATTTACAAATTAAGCACTGGTTGTTATCATCTGTAGAACGAGGGACGTGTTTACAGCAGATAGAAAACCTGCAGGATGTGACGCTTTTGATTGCAAAGGCAGGCAAAAAACAGTTTAAAGTAAGCAAGACTTAGCTTGGTAGCAAAGACATAGAGATTCATCCCTGATGGGAAAACAGAGACTGTAAGAAACAGAAGTCTAGGACTGAAACCATTACTATTGAACATAAAAAAGATTAGCGAATTTGTGCGATACTTTATTAATTGCATTGACATTTGTTCATCATTGCATCATTTTGGGGAGTAAACGTTAAGAACCATCGTTGCCAACAAGGCCTGGGGCGAGAAACATGGAGTTCCGCTTGCTAGTTCCAGTAAAAGGTGTGTTATCATGGGCTTACACACGGCATTCAGGGTACATGGGCTCCTCGGTGAAGGGAAATCTAAAATCCATCCGGTCGTAGGTGACGGGGAAGGTGCCTCCGATCAGGACATCACCAGCCTCTCGGTGCCCGGCTTGGGGAGGGCTCCTGACACTGCAGCTCCTGCCATTTGATGGGACCGGCATCCCGAGCAGGACCAGCACCAGGGAGAGCCTCATGGGGGGCGGTGGATGTATCACTCTATTTACATTCCTGTCTGGAAATATTCACTCCAGTGGAGGCCTGCCACTCACTTTCACTCACAGAAAAATACCTGTTGACGAAAAGATCATTTTTAGCACATAGTTCATTGAAAGTATTTACGAAAAACCAAGAACATATTTCTGTCTGGTTCACTGAATTACTAATTACTAATAACATTTGCGTAAAACATGCGTTCTGAAATCTAGATTATCAGTGTTAAATGTGTGAAGTGGACCTTTGCTTCTATTAGTAACTCCAAAGGGGAACAGACCGGATACTTACTTGGCAGGAGTTTCTCTAGAGGGGGTCCTGGAGACTTATTTAAAAGCCCTGTGCACCACTGGTGCGCCACGTTTGGTGACGCACCAGTAGCGTATAGTGCAAGCCCATATCTACAAGGCCACGCAAAGCCACTTTGCATGGTTTTTCATTGGCTTGTAGATATGGCGTAAGGCAACGCAGAGCAAGTCACTGCATTGCCGTACACTGCGTCAGGTGGGTGTTCCATGGGTGCTGCGGTGGGTTTTCCCCAAGCAAAACCCATGAGTTTAGATGCATTTCCAGATTTACAAGAATCTATAAACCTAGGAATGTGTTGAAATCTTACACCTTCCCTGGGAAGACGCAACAAGCAGAAATATCATTATTTCTCCTCTTTTTTCCTCTTTCTATGTGTGCTACATTCTGCAGCATACATAGAAAGAGGGAAACGCCTCCATGGATTGTTTTTGTGCAGGAGCGTGTCCCTTCCTGAACAGAAACAATC
Source organism: Pleurodeles waltl (assembly GCF_031143425.1). NCBI lineage: Eukaryota > Metazoa > Chordata > Amphibia > Caudata > Salamandridae > Pleurodeles > Pleurodeles waltl. The sequence continues at coordinate 674,596,034 of NC_090451.1, read as the reverse complement.
CTGTCTGCGACGCAGGCATCCGTGCACCATGTGGAAGGGTGCTGCGTTGGCGTTAGGCAGCCCATTGAGCGCCAGTGCAAGGGGAGAGGTCAGAAATGTGCCCGATCTTGTAGATATGGTGGATTTCTGCCCTTTCCCTGATGCACAGGGCAGCGCTGTCCTGTGCCACAGGGCTTGTAAATAAACTCCTAAGTTTTTAAAGTCAGCATTGCATTTGCCAAAAAAGGGAACATAAGGCGTTCCCATCTTGTTAGAACCTCTCTCCTCATATGCGACCTTTTGGTGGGTGAAGAAGTCTCTTCCTATTTTATTGCAAGGGACAGAGGAATAAAGCCAGTGGTTAGTTTGTGCCATTGTTTGCAGGCTGTGGCACCAACACTCATTTTCGGGTAATAAGACTTACTTTTCATGATCAGACTTTGACTCAGAGCAAGAGAAAGCAAGTTAGTAAAGGAAGAAACGAGGACAGGAGGAAAACAGTGACAAAGGGCGAATGTAGGGCTGACAAATAACCTGCAAGAGTGAGATGAGGAGACAGGGATGTAGGAACATAGAACAAAAAGGTATGATGTGGAATCAGGAGTAGGCAACATTTACATCAAGCGACCCTGGCGTTTAGCAGCACAGCACTGGCAGTGGACATTTAAACATACATTGAAGGCATACACCTAGTTTAACCACTTAGGCACGACAATAAAGATGGCAAACATCAACATCCTATAAGAGAGAGCCCTACAGCACTTGGAAGGGAGCTATAGTGAACACTCATGTCCTAATAGAGGAAAGCACATATATACAAGACAGAGAACAAAGAACACCTGAGAGTGCCGAAATCTAACTCCATAGAAAACAATGGGATTTAGGTTCGGCGGATGGGATATCAGACACCGTTCTGACAGAGTAACCCCTCCACCGCGGTCTAAACCAGGCCCTGTGTCTTTCAGAGGTTTATTGAAAGGAAGTAGTCTGAATCAGGAGGGAGTTCATGTGTAGGAAAGGGATGCATGGGAATGAAGAATGTAACATAAACTGCTCCTTACAAGATTGTGCTGCACTCGTGGGCGACAGGAGTGTGTATGTTTGTGTAATAGGTATTGTATTTTGTTTTCTAAACCGGATAGAAGAGAGAGATTACCTACTGTGTGCAGGTACTCATACCTGGGGCACATGTCTTGAGAACAAGGGGCTCAAGGTTGTTTGCTTTCTCTAATGGGATCTCAGCCAATAGTAGTGTATTGCTCTCCAGCTCCCTGGGACCACCAGAAGCATTCATATTTGTGCCAGAGACTTGGATGAATTTACCCAGGTAAAGGGGAATTAGCGATGTCCCCTTAGGGATGTCCCTTATCGATATAGGTCCTCATTACATTTTATCCTCAATATCACTTCTACCTGGAATACTGGTAAATCTGTGGCTGGAATTAATGAGCATTCAATGCTTATGCAATTTTAAGGGAACCTTACTTTTCTTGCCAGTTGCTGCGTGCTTCCCTGGTATGTCGGCAAAGTCCTCGTGTGAAACACTCTAGATATGGAGGATTCCTGTAAAACTTGGAGTTCTGGTAGGGCTGATCCCATAAGAATTTCTAGGCTACTCATGAGGAGTGCCATCGAAGGTTGAGGGGCAAGGAAGCGGCAGCTGTTTGTCTAAACATTTTTTTCCACATATTCCATTGGTACTGCATCCCGAACATACGCTACAAAAATGATGGCCAGATTTATCAAGGTTTTGCAAAAGGGCACAAGGGTGATCCAAAAGGGTGATCCAAAAGGGTGATGCACAAGGGTGATGCAAAAGACGACCTTGCATGTCCCTCCATAGCTTGATAAATCTAGAGTAATGCAAGGCAGCGCAAATCACTGACTTACGCCCCAGGGAGGCGTTCCATGGGTGGAACGTGAGTGCTCCTACGCATCCACCCATGGATTTTGGTGCATTACCAGAACTATCGTTATTGGTAGACCTGAGAATGTGTCAAAATGGTGCACCTCCCCAGAGGAGACGTAAGGAGGAGAAATCTCTTTATTTATCCTAGGTTTTTCCTCTTTCTACTTTCAGCACACACGGAAAGAGGAAATCGCCCCTGAGGATTGTTCATGTGCAGGAAGGTGCCCCTCCTGCACAAAAACAATCCTGCCTACAATACAGGCACCCTTGCATCATGGTGCTAGGCAGCCAAAAGTGCGCCAGCGCAAGGAATTAAGAAGAATCCGCCACGTAATGTTTAATGTAGTGCATTCCTGCCCTTTCACGCGGTGCAGGGCAGATTAGCACAGTGGCTAATCTGCAGCGCGATGCATGAAAAAGTTATAAATGTGGGCCTGAGTTTCTGCCAAGTTCTTAATGATCGAGGAGTGACATACTGCCCCTAGGGGTAAGTCTTCCTCCATCCTGCAGGACATAGGAATATGATCCTTCTAAAGCTTAGTCTGATGATTAAGTATTGAACTGAAGTGTCAACAGTAGCTGTAATGTATGCAGGTCCAGGTGCTTCCTGACGCCCCGGCATTTACTGCAACAGCTGGAGGATGGGTGGACTGAGTTCCACCCACTGATGAAGAGGTGGGGAATGTATTGTTCTGTGAGTATCACCTGGAGTCAACAATTTATAATAACAAACTGCTACAAAAGCTGCTGAATAAATGCATCCAAAAGTAATCGTTCAGAATAGTGCTACAACAAGAAGTAATTCAGTTCCTTTAAATTGGCCAATACATGACTTCACTGGTTCTCCATGTTCCAATACATTCAAAATACTGCAAGTACTTGTGGTTTAAAGTAGTCGCTTCCTCTATCAGTTAAAGGTGCTCCCTTTCGGTATCAAGCCAGTTCCAAGTACAAAATGCAGGGCGCGTACAACTGAATTTCTAAAGAGAAAAGAACGCCAAATCTTTTTTTATAGGGTGCCTGTCTCGTTAAGGGCAACATTATGAAAGTAGCAACAAAGTTGATAGATTTCAGTGACAGAGCCTCTCACCAAACGTCAGCAAGTCTTCAATGAAACAACAAACATAAAATCAATAAAAAGTGGATTCTTTCTCGGTGGTTATCGTCAGCCCCCCAGTGGTCCGTCAGTAGTAGTTTGTTTTCTGTCCCGTGTCTATATATTTGTCAATAACGCCCTCACAGATCGCCATGCCGGGTAGTTTATCAATGTGCCGGGCTCGGCACTTTATTAACTAAATAAAAAAAAAACATCATAAAAAAAGGAAAAGGTGTGAAAACATTTGAGCGTGCTAGATAATAGTTTTCTTGGCTTTGGGGTGGATGCCGTGCTGCAGAGGGGACGGGAGGCAGTTTAAGGGTGGCACGGAACTGAGTCTGCGCTCCAGGGCGCTGTCCTTGATGGTGTCTTTCACATTCCGCCTTTTGCTCTTCATCCCATATCTTTCCACCTCTTTGTATACATCAGATCTAGCTCTCCTCCCTCTTCTTCTCCATGATTTCCTTCTCCACCAACACTTCCGCTCCCTATCTCTCCATCATTTTATCAGACCCATATTCTTTCTCCCTTGTTTTATCCCTCAGGACCTCTCTATTTTTTCTTCCCCCTCCCTCTTTCCAGCTCTCTTTCTCTACGTTCATCTATTTTATCTATCTCAACCTTTCTTCACAGTTATTTTCTCTACACTGCGGTTTCTTTATCTCCTTTTTTACCAATCTCTTTCTCCGTTCTCATCCAGCATGTTTGATTGCTCAACATTTTGTTTCTTAAAACAAATTATTTTGTGTGTTTCTTTCATAAAGTTAAAGTACGGAAAAGAAGCCCCTCTGATTGGGTATATACAGAGCCCCTGTTTTCTAGCCTTCGTGGAATCCCTGTGTCTACAAGCACAGCATCTCATAAGCAGGGTGTAGGTCCCCTATACTGAGTAGGGAATATTGTTACACCATAATACTGCAGCCAAAATATTGAGGGCAAAAATATCAATAGGTATGTATGTATAGAGTTTTTAAATCTAATTCATGTATCATGACAATATATATCTTCAAGGTGTGCAGATGTGCCATTAACAATAGCAAATCTATTCTTTCCTATGGGCACTTACCTTTCAATATTTTGACCCTCGATACTTTGGGTATGATAATGAGGTATCATAATGTTCCCTACTCAACATTCAAAGCTACAACCCATAAACAGCAGAAGAGTCCAAACAAACCCATTCCTTGATGTTACCTTCCGCCATGTTGTCTCTGAGGTGGGCCAGTGGTGCATGGAGGTGTGATCTGACACCACAGCAGCCGGTGTTGTCGCGAGCTCCCACAGCTGAGATGGCCACGCGACAGCAGGAATTTATACAATTCAGGAAGCACCTGCTGGCAGCCATCCAATCCCATAGGAGAAAATTACAGGATGATTGCACATTGCGTTACACAACATAAAACAACATAGCACAGGAGACCCTGAGAAACATGGAAGACACACTCTTGGAGCTCAGCTCTCTCGGGGCATCTACTCTAGGGAGAGAAAAAGAACAAGTTAGAGAGTCAACATCTGTTTATGCGCATGCATAAATCATGGAATATAGGAGTTCACACAAACTGATGCTAAAGTAGACAATATATATGCTACCTCTCTAATATTTCTGTTATGGGCATGTGTGCACATTAGGAGTGCTAATCGCATTAATAGATGCACATGAAATGCATTATCAAGTAATTCAACATGCTTAAAGGTACCTTTAGAGTCTGTGGGCAGACAAATTCATCTCTGCAGTAGGCTCCTTACAGATCACGTGCAGAGTCATCAACACAACACTTCCAGACAATAATCCCACCACAATCGAAGACAATAATGAATGAATGAACAAATGAATCTGAATATGCTATTTCTATAGCACACAGGGGTCAAAAGACTTCCCAGTGCTGCAATAATGACACAGTGACAGTGAGAAGCGCATATGCATGTAACACATTGAGGTATACATAATAGTTCCATGGATGCCAAGTGTGATAAAGTCATCCTTTTAGTATGTTTACCCCCATTTTTTCTGACTGATATTAGTGGTAATTGACCCTAACTGTGACCTGGACTCTGCTAAACAGGACCAGGGCCAGTGCTCAGATCAAAAGGTATATGGTAAGGTGGTACAATTACAAATAGCATTGATTGACTCCTGTATATCCCCAGTATCTAATAGGGCAGCAGGATTCAAACTACCTATAAGTCCCTAGTATATAATAGGGCAGGCAGGGAAGTTTAGAGGCCCGGTAGATTTTCTGCACTGGAGTGTGCACTGCTGTGTTGCCTGCTGTCATTTTTATAGGCAGGCCTCTCTTGAAGGCTGTCTTTGAAAAGCAAAATGTGAGCACATTCAACTTTGGAAATAAAGGTACTTCCAAAGTGATGATCTACCTTATTTTTATATATCAGTCACCCCTAAGGTCTCCCCTAGGTGCTCGGGGGTGCTTTGCCATGTAACTATAAGCAGGGACATTATAAAAGATGTTTGAAATGCCCTGCTGAGGGAAAAAACTGCCCCTTTCATTTTTCCTTATTGTAGTTACTTAGCTCCATAGGATAACATGGAAATATTTCATATAAGTATTGCTAGGAAGGAGCTCAATGTGTCATGAAAGGACTCAAAAAATTGGTAATGATAGATCCAACAACTTGCCACTGTTGATTTTATCATAATTCATACAGAAAATAAGTTATGGGACTTTATTTATGGTAAGCAAAAATCCAGTCTGCTGGTGGATTCTCCTGATTTGTCAGCCTTAACAGGATTAGCCAGGCTGCTTTGATGAGGTGATAAGTGGCCTGCACTAATCAGAGGTTATCTGATGGCTGGAGTTCTGCAGCTGCAGAAGCCAGGCCAGGAGGGGGGCTGGGTAAATCAAACTGGGTTTCAAAGGAAGCATGACAGAAAGGAATGCCAGCCAGGCCTGCCCTCTTACCTTGTACCCCACAGGGTAGCAGGCCCAGGAAAGGAATTTACAGATAGTCTGGAGAGGTTAATGGAAATGAGCCACACCAGTAGGTTGGTTGAACCAGGTCTTGCTCCTCTGGAGAAAAATGGCATGACTTTAAATTGCAGTGCTTTATGGGACAAGAAAATGCCACACTTTGGAGGAAGCTGTCATGTTTTTGGGTGGAACCCTGCAGCTCATTGGACAGGGGTGCCCCTCTACCTGTCCCTCAAGATGATTTAATAAATGTGGCTGAGCTGCATTGCAACTCAGACCTCCCCCCTGAAACCACAAGAAAAAGGAGGACTGCCCTGATGGAACCTTTGTCAGAAACCCAAAGGACTACACTCTGAACGACTGTGCCTTATACACACTAGAACAACAGCTTTAGGAAGATGGCTCTGTATATGCTATCTCAAAGTGAGAGATAGTGTGCACTGAGTCCAAGGGTTCCCCTTAGAGGTTGATAGTGGCAATATTAGATAATACTAATGCTGTATTTTGTGGTAGTGTGGGCGAGCAGTAGGCTTATCAGAGAGCAGTGTTAAGCATTTGTTGTACACACACAGGCAATAAATGACAACACACACTCAAATTCTTAACTCCAGGCCAAAAGGTTTTTATATAGAAAAATATATTTTCTTAATTTATTTTTAGAACCACAAGATTCAAATTTTAGGTAAGTACATAAATTGTAAGGTACTTCACGCAGGTAAGTATAGAACTTTGATTTAAAACAGTAGTACCCACAGTTTTGGTTAAAATGGCAATAAGCTATTTTAAAAGTGGACACTGTGCAAAAATCAACAGTTCCTGGGGGAGGTAAGTAAACGTTAGTTTCTCAGGTAAGTAAAGCACTTACACAGTCAGTCTCCTGGGCATAGGTAGCGCTCCGTTGGGGGTTCAAGGCAACCCCAAAGCCACAGCACCAGCAACACAGGGCCGGTCAAGTGCAGAGGTCAGAGGAGGGCCCAAAACACTTAGGCGCCTATGGAGAACAGGGGTGCTCCGGTTCCAGTCTGCTAGCAGGTAAGTATCTGCGTCCTCGGGGAGCAGACCAGTGGGGGTTTGTAGAGCACTGGGGTGAACACACACAAGCACACAAAACACACCCTCAGCGGCACAGGGGCGGCCAGGTGCAGTGTGCAAAGTAGGCTTTGGGTTTTGTATTGAAAACAAAAGGAAGGACCCGAGGGTCACTCTGGCGATGCAGGCAGGAGACAGGGGGCTTCTCGGGCCAGCCTCCGACTGGGCTAGGATGAGGGCCGCCTACTGGTCAATCCTACACTGTTAGGTGGTTCCTCTCGGTCCTAGGGGCTGCGGGTGCAGTGCTTGGTCCAGGCGTCGGGTTCCTTTGTTACCAGGCAGTCGCGGTCGGGGAGCCTCTGGATCCTCTCTGCAGGCGACGCTGTGGGGGTGCAGGGAGGTCAACTCACGCTATCCATGTCATTGGAGTCGCCTGGGTGTCCTCTCTGCAGTGTTGGTTTCTCTAAACCCAAGCCAGGGGTGTCGGGTGCAGAGTGTGAAGACTCACGCTTCTGGCGGGAAGTGAGAGTCTCTTTAAAGTTGGTTTCTTGTTGCTGTTTTGTAGTTGTTTCTGGACAGAGCTGCTGTCCTCAGGAGGTTCTTGGTCCTTTAGGTGCAGGTCAGTCCTCTGAGTCCTCAGAGGTCACTGGTCCCGCTGGATGCGTCACTGTGCAGGTTCTTTGAGTCCGGAGACAGGCCGGTAGGGCTGGGGCCAAGTCAGTTGTCATCTCCGTCGTCTCTGCAGGGCTTTCAGGTCAGCAGTCCTACTTCTTTCTTCGGGTTGCAGGAATCTGATTTCCTGGTTTCAGGGTTGCCCTCTAAATACTCAATGTAGGGGTATGTTTGGGTTTGGGGGGCAGTAGCCAATAGCTACTGTCCTGGAGGGTGGCTACACCCTCTTTGTGCCTCCTCCCTGAGGGAAGGGGGACACATCCCTATTCCTATTGGGGGAATTCTCCAAAACCAAGATGGAGGATTTCTTAAAGCTAGGGTCACCTCAGCTCAGGACACCTTAGAGGCTGTCCTGACTGGTGGGTGACTCCTCCTTGTTTTTCTCATTATCTCCTCCAGACTTGCTGACAAAAGTGGGGGCTATGTCCAGAGGGGCGGGCATCTCCACTAGCTGGGATGGCCTGGGGCGCTGTAACAACAGGCATGAGCCTTTGAGGCTCACCGTCAGGTGCTACAGTTCCTGCAGGGGGAGGTGAGAAGCACCTCCACCCAATGCAGGCTTTGTTCCTGGCCATAGAGTGACAAAGGCTCTCACCCCATGTGGCCAGAAACTCGTCTGGTTGTGGCAGGCTCGCAGGAACTGGTCAGCCTAACACTAGGAATTGGACTGGTATTCAGGGGGCATCTCTAAGATGCCCTCTGTATGCATTTTTCAATAAATCCCACACTGACATCAGTGTGGATTTATTGTGCTGAGAAGTTTGATACCAAACTTCCCAGATTTCAGTGTAGCCATTATGGAACTGTGGAGTTCGTAATTGACAGACTCCCAGACCATCTACTCTTTATGGCTACCCTGCACTTACAATGTCTAAGGTATGGCTTAGACACTGTAGGGGCATAGTGCTCATGCAACTATGCCTTCACCTGTGGTATAGTGCACCCTGCCTTAGGGCTGCAAGGCCTGCTAGAGGGGTGACTTACCTATGCCACAGGCAGTGGGTTGAGGGCATGGCACTCAGAGGGGAGTTCCATGTCGACCTAGTCATTTTCTCCCCACCAGCACACACAAGCTGTGAGGCAGTGTGCATGTGCTGAGTGAGAGGTCCCCAAGGTGGCAAAATACATGCTGCAGCCCTTAGAGACCTTCCCTGGCCACAGGGCCCTTGGTACCAGGATGATTTAATAAATGTGGCTGAGCTGCATTGCAACTCAGACCTCCCCCCTGAAACCACAAAAAAAGGAGGACTGCCCTGATGGAACCTTTGTCAGAAACCCAAAGGACTACACTCTGAACGACTGTGCCTTATACACACTGGAACAACAGCTTTAGGAAGATGGCTCTGTATATGCTATCTCAAAGTGAGAGATAGTGTGCACTGAGTCCAAAGGTTCCCCTTAGAGGTTGATAGTGGCAATATTAGATAATACTAATGCTCTATTTTGTGGTAGTGTGGGCGAGCAGTAGGCTTATCAGAGAGCAGTGTTAAGCATTTGTTGTACACACACAGGCAATAAATGAGAACACACACTCAAAGTCTTAACTCCAGGCCAAAAGGTTTTTATATAGAAAAATATATTTTCTTAATTTATTTTTAGAACCACAAGATTCAAATTTTAGGTAAGTACATAAATTGTAAGGTACTTCACGCAGGTAAGTATAGAACTTTGATTTAAAACAGTAGTACCCACAGTTTTGGTTAAAATGGCAATAAGCTATTTTAAAAGTGGACACTGTGCAAAAATCAACAGTTCCTCGGGGAGGTAAGTAAACGTTAGTTTCTCAGGTAAGTAAATCACTTACACAGTCAGTCTCCTGGGCATAGGTAGCGCTCCGTTGGGGGTTCAAGGCAACCCCAAAGCCACAGCACCAGCAACACAGGGCCGGTCAGGTGCAGAGGTCAAAGGAGGGCCCAAAACACTTAGGCGCCTATGGAGAACAGGGGTGCTCCGGTTCCAGTCTGCTATCAGCTAAGTACCTGCGTCCTCGGGGAGCAGACCAGTGGGGGTTTGTAGAGCACTGGGGTGAACACACACAAGCACACAAAACACACCCTCAGCGGCACAGGGGCGGCCAGGTGCAGTGTGCAAAGTAGGCTTTGGGTTTTGTATTGAAAACAATGGAAGGACCCGGGGGTCACTCTGGCGATGCAGGCAGGAGACAGGGGGCTTCTCGGGCCAGCCTCCGACTGGGCTAGGATGAGGGCCGCCTACTGGTCAATCCTACACTGTTAGGTGGTTCCTCTCGGTCCTAGGGGCTGTGGGTGCAGTGCTTAGTCCAGGCGTTGGGTTCCTTTGTTACCAGGCAGTCGCGGTCAGGGGAGCCTCTGGATCCTCCCTGCAGGCGACGCTGTAGGGGTGCAGGGAGGTCAACTCACGCTATCCATGTCATTGGAGTTGCCTGGGTGTCCTCTCTGCAGTGTTGGTTTCTCTAAACTCAAGCCAGGGCTGTCAGGTGCAGAGTGTGAACACTCACGCTTCTGGCAGGAAGTGAGAGTCTCTTTAAAGTTGGTTTCTTGTTGCTGTTTTGTAGTTGTTTCTAGACAGAGCTGCTGTCCTCTGGAGGTTCTTGGTCCTTTAGGTGCAGGTCAGTCCTCTGAGTCCTCAGAGGTCACTGGTCCCGCTGGATGCGTCACTGTGCAGGTTCTTTGAGTCTGGAGACAGGCCGGTAGGGCTGGGGCCAAGTCAGTTGTCATCTCCGTCGTCTCTGCAGGGCTTTCAGGTCAGCAGTCCTTCTTCTTTCTTCGGGTTGCAGGAATCTGATTTCCTGGTTTCAGGGTTGCCCTCTAAATACTCAATGTAGGGGTATGTTTAGGTTTGGGGGGCAGTAGCCAATAGCTACTGTCCTGGAGGGTGGCTACACCCTCTTTGTGCCTCCTCCCTGAGGGAAGGGGGACTCATCCCTATTCCTATAGGGGGAATTCTCCAAAACCAAGATGGGGGATTTCTTAAGGCTAGGGTCACCTCAGCTCAGGACACCTTAGAGGCTGTCCTGACTGGTGGGTGACTCCTCCTTGTTTTTCTCATTATCTCCTCCAAACTTGCTGACAAAAGTGGGGGCTATGTCCAGAGGGGCGGGCATCTCCACTAGCTGGGATGGCCTGGGGCGCTGTAACAACAGGCATGAGCCTTTGAGGCTCACCGCCAGGTGCTACAGTTCCTGCAGGGGGAGGTGAGAAGCACCTCCACCCAATGCAGGCTTTGTTCCTAGCCATAGAGTGACAAAGGCACTCTCCCCATGTGGCCAGAAACTCGTCTGGTTGTGGCAGGCTGGCAGGAACTGGTCAGCCTAACACTAGGAATTGGACTGGTATTCAGGGGGCATCTCTAAGATGCCCTCTGTATGCATTTTTCAATAAATCCCACACTGGCATCAGTGTGGATTTATTGTGCTGAGAAGTTTGATACCAAACTTCCCAGATTTCAGTGTAGCCATTATGGAACTGTGGAGTTCGTAATTGACAGACTCCCAGACCATCTACTCTTTATGGCTACCCTGCACTTACAATGTCTCAGGTATGGCTTAGACACTGTAGGGGCATAGTGCTCATGCACCTATGCCCTCACCTGTGGTATAGTGCACCCTGCCTTAGGGATGCAAGGCCTCCTAGAGGGGTGACTTACCTATGCCACAGGCAGTGGGTTGAGGGCATGGCACTCAGAGGAGAGTTCCATGTCGACCTGGTCATTTTCTCCCCACCAGCACACACAAGCTGTGAGGCAGTGTGCATGTGCTGAGTGAGGGGTCCCCAAGGTGGCAAAATACATGCTGCAGCCCTTAGAGACCTTCCATGGCCACAGGGCCCTTGGTACCAGGGGTACCAGTTACAAGGAACTTATGTGTGTGCCAGGGCTGTGCCAATTGTGGGAACAAAAGTACAGTTTAGAGAAAGAACACTGGTGCTGGGGCCTGGTTGGCCGGATCCCAGCACACTTTCAATCATAACTAGCGTCAACAAAAGGCAAAAAGGTACGGGGTAACCATGCCAAAGGAGGCATTTCCCTACAACAACCGTAAGGGCTTTGCCTTGTTTCTAGGACTACGGAGTTGAAAAACACAAAAGCGCTGTGAACAATAGTCACTTACATTCTGTTGTTAACTTTGCCATTCGTAGTAAATGTTAATAATGAATGGGAAGTTTTTGGTAAATATTTAATGGAATATGGCACATAATTACGTGAGGAGGTGTAAATAATGGTACTTTCAGGAATTTCAGGAGTAACAAGCATAATGCAGTATTCTCAAAATTATGAAAATTACATCACCTTAATTTAAATTTTGCCAAGGTTTAGGAAGGAGGAGGTGAAGACAGGAAGAAAGAACCCACAAAGAAAGAAAGAGGGAACGTTAGGACCAGGAAAGAGAAAGGCAGGAAAAGAAGAGAGAAATGGAGAGGAAGTGGACCACCTTAGAGAAAGAAAAAGCTCAGTATGGCAGATAAATCATCTACATCTAGGCAAATCAATTCTGCCTCTAATTCTTCAGAAATTTCTTCCAGAGCTTCCACACATGTATTAGAGGAAGAAGATATTTTGGAATAATTTGTGAGTTTTTAAATTGCTTGCCAAGGTTCAGACTTTGAATAATATGTCTAAGGTAGCAACTCCGATAAGTCACTTACCAAAGGAAGGCCTACAGTCATTGGAAGGATGCCTATTGCTGAGCAAATTGTGTATTAGCAAGGGGAAACGCCCAAGTCAGAAGGTCTGGGATGAAGTCAACTTAATACCTGCAAGGGTTTAAAGATAGTAAGAGAAAAGATGTTGTCTCAATTTCACCCTTGAATTCATGGAGTATTTCATGATCGGAATGAGTGAATGAGAGGGATGGAAGCCAAAGATTTTTTATCTCCTGAACCAGATAATGATTAGAGTGCAACTCATTGAAGAGTGCTATACTCCACTTCGGCAATCCCTCATAGAGAGGCATCCTGACAAACCTGTGGGGCCAGAGTCACAAAGGTGCCAGGCTATGCGGCACCCAACGAAGCTGTGCTGCATTACGTGACAGGGAGAGAGCAGGAGAGCACCATATCTGACGCTCTCCTCCCCTTTGCCTAGCACCGGCACAGAATTGTGCTGTTGAGTGCCATACACACACCTTTGCGCCAAGGATGTGTGCGCAAGTATAGCATAAGTTCTGTACTGGAAGGGTGCCTTGGGCAAGTTCAAAAGCATTTCACACTTTGTATGTGTGCTGTAAAGTGCAGCAGAAATGCAAAGTCAGACAAGCAAAGATAAATGAAAATATTTCTCCTTTTAACATCTGCTTTCCAGCATTGTTAATTGTTGGCACAAAACTCTGTCTATTAATGTTAGTAGAGAGGGCTTTGCATCAAAAAGCATGTGTGGTTGCATGGGAATGCCCATATACCACCCATGTAATGCCCCCTTGATGCAAAGCCTGTTTCATCTGGAGAGCCATGTCTTGAGGTTCCTTCGAAAGTCCATGAGGGAGGAGGAGTTTCTGAGGTGTTGCAGGAGGTCATTCAAGGTTTTGCTGTGAGGAATGAGAAGAAGCATCCTTCGCTTCTGGTCTCCTTGATACAAGGGAGGTGGTTCTTGCCTGGAACAAAGACTGAAAGTGTCTAGTGGGTTGGTAGAAGTTGATGCATGGTTGAGGTACACTGGACTGGTGTTGTGGAGAGCTTTGTAGACGTGGGTGAGTAACTTCATCTTACATCTTTCCTAGACTGGGAGCTAGTGGAGATTGTTGAGGTTTGGAAAGATGTGGTTATTTTGTGAGAGGTTCAAGATAAGCCTGGTGGTGGCATTGTGGGTGGCTTGGAGTCAGGAAAAGAACATGGGCCTGGATTGCGAAGTAAACGGAGTATCCATAGTCAGGTTTACTTGTGACTGTTTGTCTACTGTTAAGTGGGATCCACTTAAAAATATTGAGTAGAGAAGCAAGGTGCTTGAAGGATCTTGGACAATAATCTGATTGTCCTTGGTTTTGTATCAGGAGCAGAAGCCCACATGTCTTAGACAGCATCAGCGGTGCTGACAAGGCCCCAGGCTGCATATCAATCTCAGGGTGGGACTGGGGCTATCTCTGATTTATAGAGACCAGGACAAAGTAGTCAGCAAATTTGAGATGGCATTGGCATCTCCTGCCACTGCTCCAAATTGAGCAAGAGTAAGATACTTGAAGAAGACCAGGTGCTAGAGCCTAGGCCACCTCCAGACTTGCAAGGGCTATAAGCTGCTGGGAGACCTAGAGGGGAGTAATTCTGTAAAGTACAGGTTGAGTGCCCTACAATTGTGGGTTTTCAGAAGGATGCACAGGAGCAGGTTCACAAAGGAGTGGTTGGAAGACACTATATTGGCTGGGAGAATGGCCTGCTGTATAGTGAACAGGTGGATTCTAGGCTAGATGATAGCAAGAGGATAGTGGTTCCACTAGTGCACAGGACCACCCTGTTGTCACAGGCCCATGAAGTGCCCTTACCAGGAAACTAGGGCATTAGAAAGACCCAGGACAGTATAGATCTTCTGTGCTCCTTTAAGGGATATACAGACAGAGAGATTCTGTAGGACCTCTAATGCTTGCCAATGGATTGCTAAATCTAGTGATAAGTCACTGGTAAGTCTTGAAGTAAGACCCATGCACCATTAGTGCCCCAACCAATTGTTAGTGATGCATTGGAGCACTTAGGAACATACATTATTAGTCAATTCAACTCACTCTGTGTATCAGGTAACTTGTATATATTTGTTGTGGTAGACTATACCACCAGGTATCCCAGGTCAGTAATTCCGAGGATCACAACTACAAAAGTAGGAGCCTGGGCCTTCTCAGGGAGTTTTTCACAGGTTGGATTTCCTAAGACAGTGATTTACAACTGGGAAATTGATTTAATCTCCTTTTACAAGTAAGAGATGTGGGAGCAGGCTGTTTTGACATATCACTTCTCTGAAGTGTACTATCCACAAACTAGTTCTCAGGAGGATGTGAGCTCTCTTGGCCCATGTCTCAGATTTGCTAAGTGATTGGGGTTTAACCAATTTGAGCATTTGTTTAGACATCTAGTGAAAGGGCCACTCACTTTGATCAGTGAAGGGCTAGAAGGAAGTCCTGAGCCCCCTCAGATAGATGTGGCAGATTGTGATTGGCTTCAGGAAATTTATGGCACAATACACAAGTCAAGAGAAGCAAAACCTTCAGGCTAGCCATGTTCTTATGAAGGAATCTTGTGACCAGAAAGCTGTGCTGACTGAGTACATGAAGCATCAGGAGGTGCTGGAGCTCAATTCCATTTGTCCAAGAGCATTGGCAGATAAGTGATGTGGATCATGCAAGGTAGTACAGAAAGCATCTGATGTAAGCTACTTGAGGAACACAGGCTCAAAAGAGGACCCAGGAGGGTGTTGCATATGTACGGTTTAGACACTTTGAACATCATGGCTATGGTAGAGGAAGGTGGGGAGGATAGTGAGCCTCTTCCTTAATTGCTGCATAGTAAATTCAGGGAAGGATCTTTGAAAAGGATACAGCTTGCACTTCACTCGAAGGTTGAGAATGTAGAGAGAATGTAGATAGATTTTGGGATGGTTTTCCAACATATTCCCACTGACTCCAGAGTTGACACCTAACTGTGTTCATGATGCTGGCATGGAAGATTGTCTTTCTGACAAGAACAAGACATCACATACCATGTTTGATTGAGTCTAGGAGTGTTTTAAGGAAGAGTTGCCAAGATGCGGGACTCGGGATTGAGCATTCTTGTCACCCTTGGGCCAGTCTTGTAGTGTTAGTGCCCAAGTTCGATTCCACAGACAAGCTTTTTTGTGGACTACTAAGGACACAATTAAGTTACCAAGCCAGGTGCACATACAAACCCCAGAGCTGAAGAACCTGTGGACTGGCAGGGTGCAGCCAGGTATTTGAGTACCTTTGATCTTAACAGTGGGTGCTGGCAGATTAGTTAGTATCTAGCTACGCGGAGAAAAACACATTTTCTACACCATAAGGATTATTTCAGTTTAAGGTAATGACCTTTTAGTCATTTCCAGCACCTGGTCAACTACATTCTCTCAGGGATTGAAGAGTTCTGTGTAGCCTTCTTGGATGACATTGCCATGTTTAGCAATTCACGGGAGGACTGCTTAATTCACCTAAAATACATCCTGGTCTAGACACAGGGGGCTGGCCTAGCACCGGCTGCTAGGTGGGTCACTTGGTTATTACCTGGCTTGGGAATCAGATGAGTAGCAGGAAGATGTGCCCATTGGATGCTAAAATTCAGTCTGTGCTGAAGTAGAGTTGCCCAGTGCCCAGAAAGAAGTGAAGGGCTTTTTACAACTCATTGGTTACTGCAGGAATTTTGTAGTTAACTATAGCTACCACTAGAAGCTGAAGACCTGCCTCTTCATATAAACACCTTGGAACCCCACACCTACACATCTTGTCAAAACATCTAGATACCATCCTGCGTGATTAGTGTACTATACAAACCAACAATAACATAACATCACATAACATAACATGGGACCATAGTTTCCCCTTTGACAGATTTGACATCTACGAAACACCCAAAGCAGGTGAACTAAACTGAGGAATATCAGAAAGCTTTTGAGGAACTGAAGAGAGCACTCAGCAATCACATGTGCTGAAGGTCCCTGACTACAGCCAACCCTTCATTGCATAAAAGGATGCCTCTGTCAAAGGAGTTGGAGTTGAGATGATCTAATTAACTGCAAGACCTGAATTTTACAGTAGAACGTAAGGCTGGAATAAACTGCTAGAATGCAGATGGACATTCCCACTGGGAACCCAACACAGGGACTTCTCCAATTGGGCCTGAAACTTTACACTAAGATCCCGAGCACATGGGTGCATGAATGTTGTGTGTAGTCTAACTGTTACACACATACATGAGTGTGAGAACCTCTTTCAGAGGGCCATGGGGCAAGCAGGAGTTACTGGGCCCAACCATGGTGGTTGAGGCCTTTTACCTCTGATGCCTTAGGGCCCGTCCTGCTATGGATCATGCTCAACTGGGCCAAGTTCCTTCTTCTGCACCTTTCAGTTAGGTAGTGCAGGACGAGCAGCCAAAGCTCCTTCGGGGGGAAGCGCACACACAGATCAGTGGACACAACTCATAACTCAATGTGCGAGCAGCGTAAACAATAAATCAATGTCCATTCAAATATTTAATTCTAACT
Source organism: Pleurodeles waltl (assembly GCF_031143425.1). Classification (NCBI taxonomy): domain Eukaryota; kingdom Metazoa; phylum Chordata; class Amphibia; order Caudata; family Salamandridae; genus Pleurodeles; species Pleurodeles waltl. The sequence goes on along the minus strand of NC_090451.1, from coordinate 674,579,257 downwards.
CTACACATGCAAAGGTAAATGACATTGAAAAGTAGTCTCACAATCCGCCTTGAGGTCAGGGCTCTAGTAGTTGTCAGGCCACTCCCTGACCTTCCACCTTTAATGCAACAGGTTCAATATTATTCCTGATTCACTGATAACCCAATTCACGAAATGTAAGCTATTAGGTCATACTCAACAGTTCTCCACATTGACTTTTCATAAGTTCAATCACTAGAGCCATTGGGTTTGCAGCTAGGATTGTGCAATGTATTCCGCTCTGCCAGTGAAATTGGTGGAATTTTGGCCACTTCATGTTAAACTTGTGGAGGTTTTTATGCACGCCACTTGAAAACAGTAGGTTGGCGAGTGGGATTTGGCATCTCCCAACATGACTTTCGGTCGCTAGGAGGGCACCTGAGGAAATTGCTCCAAAACAGGCATTTGTCACAATTCGCAGTCAGAAATCTGTTGCTCAAGTAGAAAATCTACTTAAGCAGCAGCAAAATCAAATTGAGAAGCTATACCCTCTGGCCCAGCGGTTGATTTTTCAGTGAGGAAAGAGCTCCCAGCACTAACTCACAGCACGAGCAGGGCAACATGCCTGTTTCCACCAGTTCGTGAAATCGTCTGGGGTTTTCTGTAACTCTGAGGAGTTACAGAGATTGAAACTCAGCTAGTTCCAATCAGATCTAGTTGCAGCACCAATGGAGGTATGTCAGGGATGGCTCCAAAAAAGGTCCAGTTCTTGGCTTACCCACTCTGTTGGTAAGGAACCCTTCAGCAATGCAGTGCAGTCCTGCTCCAGATCAGCACAGTCAGGCTGCCCAGGGTCACATGCTACAGCACCCGGCAGACGCAGGCTGTCTCCCTCGAGCTGTGCTACTTGCTGGTCCTGACGATCGGGATTGCTCCAGCTGTGGCAATCACACAGTAAGTCTCTTTACCTTCCTCAGAGGGGTGGTCTTCTTGGTCCAACAGGGCTGTGGCAGTGTCCTGTTGATCCTTGGACCTCCTTGGGTGCAGCCCACAGAAAGGGGGCTGGTTCCACCTTGGTCACAGCAGCTGTTTATCGGTCTTCGAGGATGATCGAGGCCCTTGTCCTTAGCATCTCCCAAGTCTGGTCACGCTGGCCCAAGGTTGGCATCCACAGCAGTCACGCCTGTCATATGGGGTAATTGAAATAAACTGGCACTCGGGCTATGGCCCGATTGGTGCAGGAGCAAATTTCGCCTTCATTCGGTATACGGAAGACTGTCCAGGCATACGGGATCGCCAAATCAGTCCGGCAACTGGGCAGCAGCCCAATCGGCATGGGAAGCAGGTTTCTCACACCTCACTTTCTAGCCCACACCACAGCGGCCCCCTCCTGGCATACAGGGTCACCAGATTAGTCTGGCACACGAGCTATGGACCGATCGAAGTGGGAGCGAGTTCCTTACCCCTCGCTCCTTGTCTCAGTTCATAGCAGCCCCTCTGACTGGCACACGAGCCAAAGCCCTATCAGTGTGGGAGCAGATTCCTTTCACCTTGCACAGGGATTCCTCACATCAGGGCTCCCCATCGACTTCGCTCCCTTCAGTGCTCTCCTCTCCCTTACATGGCACACTAGTATTTGCGAGCAGGCAGGCGCTGCTGCTCCAGGGTCCAGGGCAGGTGTTCTTAGTTTCCTTGGGTAATGTCCCCTCACCCAGCAGAGAGACTAGCAGATTTAGGCCCCTAATCCTGGTCACAGGGAGAAGTCTTGCAGAATTCCCCTCCTCACACAGCCTGTCTGGCTGCTCGGCAGATGACAGTGTTTGGGGCCTCAAACTACCCTACTTATAGTCTTTTTCCAGACACAAAATGTAATTTAGGGGCAAATTTATAATCCCCTAGCACCACCATGTGCCACATTAACATCATTATTTTTTACGTTAATGTGGCCCAACGAGGCCAAAATCCCTACACCGTATTTACAGAGTGGTGTAATGCATGCATTGCGCCACTCTGTAACCCTTTGTGCTACATTATGCCTGCGCCAGGCATAATCAATGCAAAGGGGGCGTTTCCCCCATTTGGGGAGCCGGAAAAATGGCGCAAGGAAATCTATGAGATTTCCTTCTGCCATTTTTTACTGCACTTTTAATGCCTGCTCAAGAGCAGGCGTTAATAGGGGGCTTCTATTCTTTAGAATGGGCCCCTATGTACTCTGCAGGAGTAGCACCAATATTTTGGCACTACTCCTGCAGAGTACATCAATAGCGTAATAAAAAATTACGCAATTGCCCCCTTCCCTGCGCCGTGGTGCACCATATTTTCAATACGGCACACACATGGTGGCGGTAGGGGGAGCCAAATAGCTCAGGGCAAGTGGCGCTGCACTCGGTGCTGCGCCACTTTCCATAAATCTGCCCCTGAGTGTCTGGGTCTTTGAAGTTTTATGTTGGGGTTCTGCTTCCTTGAAATTGACATATTTCTCCTTTGTTCCTCCTCCTGAAGGATGTCTGTCTCAGTAGACAGTTCTCCAAAGCTGATTAACCCACACCAAGATTCATGGGAGTGACCAGAGTGCAAACCTAGATGTTAGCCACGGTGATGAGTGCATCAAACGCTTAATCCTGGGCCCTCAGTTGTACTTCTTATGATTCCCTTATCAGTCTCATGGCTCTCTTCCTGGGATGGGTCCAGGCACCCATCCTTGTGACCAGCCACTGAATCCTAGCACCCTGAATACACAGAGCGATCCTGGCTCTCCCATCCTCCAGTGCATGTCCCACCTGGCTTTTACAGGAATGCAGCAATACACAGTCCTGTCTGGGGGATTCCTCTACTCCTCATGCTTTCACCAAGCCAGCCTGGGCTTCCCATAATTTCACCTAAGGGCCTCAATGTAATGTACCAGTGCAGGCACATATGCACTCAGTGTACACCTGCAGCACACTTACTGCTCAGCAAAGTTATCCTCATGTATTATGCCACCACCAACATACCCACATGCAGTACATGCATTCAGTCTGGGCACACGGTTCAAAACTGCATGCTCTCTGTACTGTACCAGAGTGTGTTATTTTAAAACCGCACACTGCCAGCACACACATATTTAACATGTGCGCACTGTACCACACTTCAACCTTTGTGTAGTGTGTTTCTTGAGAGCACACTTACATTCAACACGTTTCCATCAAGCACACACTTCCACATCAACCTGATGTAGGCCGGGGTTGAGTTAAGCACAAGGTAGCAGAACGGTTAAAAAGGTGAGTGAGCCTGTAGGCCTCACTCCAGCAGCATAGGGTAAAAAGGACCTGTTCACTCTTACTGGTCACTACATGGTAGGCTGCCACTACCGTGCTTGTGCTGCTTAACTCCTGGTGAAGGTGGTAGCCTTCGTCTACTATGAGGCTAGCGCAATGGGCACCGTTCCCAGTCCAACAAGACCTCAATCCGTGGGACAGTCCTTTGTAATGGTGAACATGCATGATCCGTGTTCTCCTACGACAAAAAATCAGCATAAGGGATCCAGACAACGATAATGTTGGGCACTTAGGGCAGGGGCACACGTCTCTTACCATGGAGAGGACTTTTCCTTCCCAGTAGTTAGATTCTGAGTGAATTAGAGTAACATAGGTCAGAAGATTCCATTTTAGAGCCCGTGGCCAGTTCGTGCGTATGCGATGGAGGTGAGATTCAATTCCCAGGCAACTGAAGTGAATTACGCACATTCATGAAACTAGAGGGAAGGACCTAAACACTGAAGTGGGGAAAGAGGAGGCAGGATTCCCCCTAGAAACTCAATTAGATGCTTATGATTCAGAAGGTTTCCTGCTAATCTTCCTGAAACTGCTATTTAGTGGATGGTGAGCGTGATGGGGGGACTGCATTCCTGTTGCAGAGTGCAAAGAGTCCCTCAGAAGAGAGTGAGAGTTTGTATCTGTCTTCCTGATCACTGTCTGACGTGTCTGTTGATAGCCAGCCAAATAGTTCCCACATCAATTGTTCCTCTCATGTGCATCATCCAACCTGCATAAAACCCTACAGTCAGGAGACTACCTCCGGGCAAAGACAAAGGGGGTTATTACGACTCCAATGCGGCCGCACTCCCGCGGCCCCCATTACGACATTCCCGCTGGGCCGGCGGGCGCAAACCAAGTTTGTGCCCGCCGGCCCAGCAGGAATGAGGCCGCAACATAGGAGCCGGCTCCTAATGGAGCTGGCGGTGTTGCGGCCGTGCGACGGGTGCACTAGCACCCGTTGCGCTTTTCACTGTCTGCTATGCAGACAGTGAAAAGCTGGCCGGGGCCCTGTTAGGGGGCCCAAGGACACCCCTTACCGCCAGCCTCTTCCTGGCGGTGCAAACCACCAGAAACAGGCTGGCGGTAGGGGTGTCATAATCCCCAGGGCTTATCACCGCCGGGGCTAAAACGGCGAGAAACCGCCGGCCCCGGCGGTGCGACCGCGGTCATAATAAGGGCCTCCGTACTGCCGGCCTGTTGGCGGTACGGACGCTACATTACCCCTGGCGGTCTCCGACCGCCAGGTTCGTAATGACCCCCAAAGTCTGGAAGACACCTTGAGAAGGACAGGAGAATCAACACAAACCAGTTCTGAAATGGCCGACAATACACTTCCCTTGTCTGTCATACTTGTCTAAATATTCGAGATGTTGACCCACTTGTTTGAGTTCCAGGTTCTCTTTGACCAGGTGGTGCTCCTCTGACACGACATCTGCACTACCAGATGTTGTGTCTGCCTGACAGATTCCCAGAGCTGGGGGGACATCACATGGAGAAAGATCTAATGAAAGAGATGTTACTTTGTCAGGAAAGTCCCGGTTCAAAAAATAGGGGGATGAGCGACCTGTTCTGCTGGAAGAGCTGACTTCTGGTGTGGATAAAAGCAGGTAACCCTGCTGGGTGTGGTTCCATCCAACAGACTCTTGAAGAGTGTGGCTGGGCTGCTCCTGCCTCAGAGCCGGTCACTATTGCTGAAGCAGCGGATTTGCAGCACTGCCAAAGTGTTCCCTCTTGGATGTCTTCATCGACCCTGCTTTCACAGACCTGGCGCTTGCATGAGTGTGTCTGAGCTGCCAGCCCCATCCGTAAAACCATTGCATTTGCCCCAAGTGTGCCAGAATGGGCTGCCTGTATGAGTGGCAGCAGCTCTCGCCAGTCATGTGCTATGTGTGGACCACACTACTGGAAGCATAGCTGCTACTGCGAGGTACTTATCAGTCTGTAATGAGCACCTGAGTGGCTGCCAGCCCACAAGAGTGTGGCCCACTAGCCCCTGCTTGCCCCATGGCCCCTAGGAACGGAGTCTGACAGGTTTCCTCCCGGGAGAGAGATGCTTCTTTTGTAAACATGCGTTTGTTTCCCAGCAATTGAAGAGCAGGGTGTGCCGCTGGACAGGGCTGTAGCTCATCAGCAGATCCGTGTTTGTGTCACAGAACTACAACAGCTGAGTGCACAGGAGTGAGTGCTCTGGCTACAGAACTGAACATCTTTGGCAACAAGAGTAGTGTGTCCTTCTGAGCAGTGACAGGGCAAGGAGTGAGTCTGGTTGGATTAGAGGAACATTGGTGGAGCTCTGAACAGAGGTCGGTCTGTAAAAGGGCTGAAATATTTCGAAGCACAAAGTAGTTTGTGGTTAACAGTCATGACTGCAGAGCACAACTTGAGGTGTATTAACACAACTCCGAGCTCGAGTGACCGGCAGGATGGGTGGTGCAGGGCAGGTTTGAGGTGCATCAGTAAAGTGCTTTGGTTATATGTGGGTCTAAGTAATGGGAAATCAAGGGTTGTTGTGGTTCAGGAGTGAGGTACATTGCTGTAACTGGTTGTCAGTTTCATTGCTGGCCCAGCAAGGACTGGACTGATTTGCATTGGAAGAGCTGCATGGGGGTATTACTAGTGGACACTAGGGGGCGTTGCAGGGTAGAATCCAGGTGCATCTGAACTGCCACATCTGGGTCTCAGCAATGAAATAGCATTTGTATAGTCATAGGACAGGTGCACTGGCGGAGCTATGCAAATGTCAGCACATCAGTGTCACACATCGTACCACCGTTCACAGTCCTAAAACAAATTACACTCATTATGAAAAATACCCACAAGGAGCAATTACCCGACACATTCACACTCACCGCCAAAGGGACGTCTTGTGTAATCCCGCATGTACCATGGAGGGTATAAATTCTATCCGAAGGTAGCAGCAGCGAGCACTGTGAGGTCCGTGTACCAGGTAGGAGGTGGGCTTCAAGCCACTGTAACCGGACACACCTGCAGGTGAGTGGTTGCTGCTTCAGACGAGGTATTTGCGCGGGTTCATTCGGCACTACCAGGTGTCCTAGAATCTGATGGGGGGCTGGGGAGGCGCGAAGTCTTATGCATTGAATTTATATCGAGAATTGAGAAGAAACGTTTCTGTGTATGTGACTTTCTGAGGACTTTGTGCTGGATGGTGCAGTCCATGTTACCTAATAGTGATTATAGTGTTCAAAGTTATCTCCCAGGAGCCCATCGAGGCAATCTCTTCTGGCATTTCACCTGAGTAACGTCTTTCTGTCAAGTTACTTCTGCTTCACTCAAGAGTAGTTTAGCCTGTTTCAGGTTTCAAGGAATATAAGAATAAAAAAACAGAAGGATGTATATTTACTAGGTATCTCGATGAATAAGTAATTCGATGTCTAGGTTACCCTGTTGTAATTGTTACTGTTAGTGTAATGTGGCTCTGTAATTCGGCAGTGCATAGTCGGCCATGGCGGTGCCATTGCATCACATCCTGTGGGCTGGGACTGGCTTCCTGTAAAGTGGAGTCGATGAGTTTGTACTCGATGAGTTCACCTCATGTGGGCTACTGCAATACTAAAGTCATCAGGAACACTTTGACTGTTGGTAATCCAGCATCGCACCACATTTAAAATATAACTCCATACACGTGGAAAGTGAAGGAATAGCGTTGTATCAGAAGGACAGAGAAAATAGTCCGTATTTGTTTTAATTGTGTAGATTTTCATGCACGTTTTTTTCTGCGAATATACCCCGCTCTCCAGTGTCATAGCCAAGTATACATCGTGCAGGGCCGGACTGGGAACCCAAAGCCGCCCTGGCAATTTTTCGTCTGGCCAGCTGTCGGTGTGGTAGGGGGGGGGCTAATGCGAAGCACTGCTGCTTTCATTTCTGGGGGCGGGTAATGCTGCACCGCTGCAAAACTGGCCCCCAGTAACAGAACCAGCCCTTCCAGCCTCCCGGGGAAATGCCCAATACCTGCTAAGGCCAGTCCGGGCCTGACATCTTGTGCTGCAAGGAGCTGATTGCCCATTCATTGTGACCCGGTCAGGTCCGGTGCACAGTTATTAATCCACGAGCCCTGATTTTAGGGGCTCTATAATGTTTTATTTGGCTGCTGTTGTGTTAAAATGGTACTTTCTGACTTAGGGCCTGATTTAGATCTCAGAGGGTGGGATACTCTGTCACAACTGTGACGGCTATCCTGTCCGCCATCTTACAAGTGTTTTATTAACTATGGTAGTTGTAATATGGCAGATGGGCTATGTCATGCTTACGCGCGGCGAGCCCTAAATCAGGCCGTAAATCCCTAATTACCAGTTCCACATTGAGATAGGTGTTATTTATTACACCTAATAAATCACACTTTGAATTTGCATTTATATAGTCTTCTCGATGTTTGAAATTTATTGAGTGCAGTAAACAGACACCTACTGTGAGGTTTTGAGGATTACATGCAAATTTTAGTGCTTGCCCAAATCTACGTCAAGGCAAATACTTTATTCTTTTCCCCTATTACAATCTGTCAGGTTTCACCTCCCAAAATGTAACAAAGGGTGTTGAATTTCTCAAACTGCGAGTAATTACTGGGTGCAGTAAACTCTTCACAACCCAGAAGTTTCTTATCATCACCTGTCATTTTCAACCTCTACATGGAGCCACTAGGTGCTCTACTTAGAGAGACCAGCATCAAGATACAGCAGCACGCAGATGAAACACAAATTCTGCTCTGCTTCAGACATCCAATGCCTCTAACGTTGCTTGCACATCATCCATCCCTGGATGTCCAGTGCCTACCTGAAGCTCAATCTAACCAAGACAGAATTATTGTTATTTGCCAAGAACAGTTAACAAGATACAGTCCATACCTGGCTTAGTGCCATGAGCCTTGACAGCTTTGAACCCACTAAGAACATGTGATTGGGGTTTCTCCAAAGAAGAACTTGATTATTATTAATTCCAATCTACTGACACAGTATACAGCCATCCTAAACAACAGTGTAATGCCACCTAAGGTCTTTTTCACAATATAACAAATACTGTAAAGGAAATAGAACCAATCTCAGTGTGCCACAAATAAGAGATACAAATGGACATGCAGGTCAGCATCTGCATTCAATCCCCATGGTATCTCAGTTCCCATCAAGATTATCCACTTTGATGCCTCAATTAGCACAGGCAGAAAGGCCTGGTGAGCTGACCTAGCTTTTTTCAAGTTCTGTTGATATTATCTCAGCTCTCTCATTGGAGTTAGCTACCTGATTGAAACAAGATGGTGGGAAAGCAACCCAGACAACTAGATAGGAAAAAACAGTCACTTTGCCAAACATGTGGCCTTCAGTGCTGAATTTAGAAGAATTGTCTCATTTATGTAAAGGCCTCTGGCCATTGTTTTTAATTTACAGTTTTTCTTGTCAGAGAGTCAAAAGCCTACAGAAGAGTGGAATGTTTCTATTAATATTTTGAGCAAAAATGGTGCCAATGCATATTCTAGCTGTACTTTATTTGTAGATTGGAATTTTCTAGTCAGTTGGACCTGTACCTCCATAATGTACTTGAGCTGTAGTGTTTGCCTCTAAGTGTTTGATGAGAGTTCACATATGTAACTATATTTGATATGAAACTTGCATAAGACCAGAACTACTATTGTTTTGGCCTTATGCAAGTTGCATATCCAGTGATTGTTTGTCTTTGTAAACAGAGCATCTTTCCCTACAATGAGCACTGTGCCATTCATGTCCAATGTCTGTCTGTCTTTTATATTATAATATTGAAGAAACAAATGTTTCGACCTCCAACAAAACATTGACAAATTGGAAGTGCTGATCTTCTGGAACAATACCTCCCCATGGAACAACTCCTGGTGGCCCTTGGAACTGGGATCAGCACCCCATCAGACTGACCATGCACGCAACGTTGGTACCATCCTGGATAGCAAGCTCACCATGTAAAGCCCAAACAATGCAGTCTCTTCTGCCTTCTTTCTCACTCTTCTCATGCTTCGTAAGATCTTCAAATGGCAGTTGTCAACACCAGATGAACCGTCACTCAAGCCCTAATCACCAGCTGGCTAGAGTAGGGCAAGGCACTCTGAGCCTCAATACGAGTTTGGCGGGTAGTGGAGGCCGCCCACCAAACTCTTTGGGTGGGAAGACCGCCAGTTCGGTTTTCCGTCCACTTACCCTATTGTGAGATTCTCGCTGACCCAGCGGGAAAGTACCCACTCCTTGACGCCAGCTCGTATTTGAGCCGGCGGCAATGTTGTGGTGCATCGGGTGCGATAGCACCCGTCGCGCTTTTCACTGTCTGTAATTCAGGCAGGGAAAGCCGCGATGGGCTGCCCATGGGGCCCCCTGCACAGCCCATGCCAAAAGCATGGTCAGTGCAGGTGCCCCCATTCTCCACCAGCCTTTGCATGGTGGTGGAGCCACCATGTAAAAGCCAGCAGACACAGGAGTCGTAATCCCCAGGACAGCGCTGCTTGCAGCACTGCCCTAGTAGATTAAGACCGCCGGCACCACCAGGAAGTCGTAAAAGTGGCAGTACCGGCAGTCGGACCGTGGCGATTTTGCTACGTCATAATGTGGCTGTCAGATCGCCGCCATGGTTGGCGGTCCGAACACCACCACGAGTCTGGCAGTGCTAGGACTGCCAGACTCATAATGAAGGCCTCTATGTAGGAATCACCACGCAACTATTGAAGAAAATACAGACTATACAGATTTCTGTGACCAGACTCATCCTCGACCTTCCATCTCAAGAAGCTCCACTGGCTCCCCATTCAGAAGATATGGCAGTTCCAGATGCTGACCAACACCTACAGGGTTCTTCCCAACCAAAGACCAGCAAACATCAACCACTGCCTGAACTTCCACCAACCCTCCAGACACCTGCGCTCTGCTTCCCTCGCACACACCCACCACATCTGTCGAAGCAACAGTGGAAGGTGCTCCTTCTCCTACATCGTGGCAAAATGTTCGAATGACCTTCCCCTTCACTTCTGGCCATCATCCTCTCTCCTAGAATTCAAGAAAGGGCTCAAGACCTGGATGTTCAACCAAACCCCTTAGCAGCGACGATGTTCACAGTGCCTGCATACCCTCAAGAGTGAATAGCTGTGCTCTATAAATTCGATTTCAATTTGATTTGATTTGATTCAAGTGAGTTAATAGTACAGGAATGTAATGTGCATTGGTGTGAAACAAATAGAGAAAAGGGCAAGTCACTTATTTCCAGATATTTTAAAAATCAGTGGTCCAAGAGTGGCTGCATATAGTAGACTATTATCTTACCACATGGGGAAATAAGACCACAGTTGAGTCCCCTACCTAAATAATAGATCATCTCTAACAGCAACTCATGTACAAGCTATCCAAGAAAAAGACATCTACCACTTTCTAAACACGTTCCCAACTTGAACAAATATGAGCAGACACACTGTGGAAACAGAAGTTTGCTGTGCGTGTAGGTTGACATAATTTATGCATGAAAAAAGAGGAACATTTTGAGTTGAGTATTATCTGACAGATAAAGCTAGAGAAGTGATGAGACAAGTGACATCATACATTCTGAAAGCAATAAAGACCAGGCATTAGGAGCGACCAAATGGCCAGTAAATCCAGTAGACTGGTCAACCCTTCAGGACAATGTTTAAAGCATTCAAACTGGAAATAACCATTTTACTCAGCCAAACTGAACAAGGACTTCCCACTATACCAGAGGCCAACCGTAAATCCATGACTATCCAATTTATGTAGGCAGGTTATCCAAAAGAATAATGACCGAACATAACAAGGACGCTCTACCTGCAGACTGCTGTTCCTTCTTTGATTACTTTCAGACATTTAACCTTTTTGATTGATGTTCTTTTTCCTTTACCTTATATCTCCTTATTTAATTTTTTATTTCCATATTTATATGCAATGGTTGTAACCATGTCATAGCCAATGAAAAAATGTATAACATTGTAATTATATACTAGGACGGTCTAAGTATGCTATACTGAAACATTCTTGCCTACAATATCTTCTCATGTTGCTAGTCTTGTGCCTTGACAGATGGTTGTAGTGCTTTTCAAATGTATAAATTGTTCTTGTTATGTTGATTGTTTCTTATTGAAGTAAAATACTCCCTAGTGCTTTTCTCTACTACCATGCTGTTCTTGGCGGTCCTCTTGACAATGCCTTCCATTCTCGCCCACGTGGAGGCCATGGGCTGTGCTCTGAGAAGCCAGGAAGAAACTACCTACAGAAAAGAAGGAGATCTACTCATTGGAGGGATATTTCCAGTCAACATTCAATACCAAGAGCCCTCTACTCCATTCCATGAGCAGGACCAACCTATCCGCTGTACCACGTGAGCACCCATCTATTTATGAACCCATATTTATCTCAGTACAGTCTGTGGACTTACCATTATATCAGTCACAATTTTTGAATCCTTAATCAGTAATCTGTTAGCGACGGCCTGAAGAGGTCTTTGCTACCTAAGTGTGGGCTAAAAGAGCCTAGATGAGACTTAGGGTATGATTTAGAATTTGGCAGATGGGGCTAATCCAACACAAATATGACAGCTATCCCATTCACTATCTTGCAACCCCATTGCATCCTGTGGGAATCGTAATAAGGCGGATGTAATATCCATCATGTTTGTGACGTATTAACCCATTCCCCAAACTCTAAATCAGGCCTGAAATCTTTTTCTTCATTCCACATTCATTGTCTAATATTGTGAACCCAGCCAGAGGTGATCTACATCTGCTCTTGAGTGACTAAGATGAACAATTGCTCTATCAATATGAATTAAATTGATGTGGATATGATTTAACATTATTTGATCCTTTAAAATGTTACTTAAGGTTCCTCCTTTTCAAAAATAAGGTACACAGTACTACTACTTCTGTCTTCCAAATGAGCCCTGGGAACAATCAGTGAAATTCTAGTCAGTAGGCACAACAGTACCTCACTGCTCAGTGGCATGAGCCAAGCAATGCAACCAATGGAGCAATGAATGTACCACAGACCACCCTGATGAAATGCTAAGATGAATCTAAAGGCATAGAGAGAAATTATATAGTTGAGGATAATGTCACCAAGGGCAATGAGTCTCACCTTTTTATGGCACTTCAAAGACATATCAGCCACAAACAAGAATCAACCATTCCTTACCTGGTTTGATAAATGCCATTTGCCGATGTTATTGTTGACTGGGATTTGTAATCTAGCATTACAATGGATGCTTAAACTCTTGAGGTTGACAATGTAAAGGAAAGTTGCAGTGTAGATGAAATGTGTTTGACAGCTTTCTGTTAGCTCAAAACAAATCCAGTTACACATAGAATTATTTTTTTCATAAAACCTATTAGAGGATCTTCATACTATTCTAAATATTGCAGATCAAAATCTATTATGATACATTTTCCTGTAATCTATTTTTCCGTATGTGCTCTAACACTGAAGTAATTTCAAATAAAGAACCGTGCATGCATGTCACAATTTCAAGTGAGACAGATTCATTGTTACATCAGTCCTATAATGAATGTTTTATGTTGAATGACAATATTTCACTTATTAAATAGACAAAAGAAAAACAGAGCTGTCACAATACATCACATTTGTCCTTCTCCGTACCCCTTCTTCAAAGGTCGCTTGCATCTAGAATACTATGTATGTTTACACACTCTACATTCTTTATCATTCTTTTACTTGTGTAATGCACAGCATCATGCCCTCTATACGTAGACAACATGTTCAATCTAAGCCAACTATTCAAGATGTAATGAATGAGAACAAAGTTAGGGCTGGTTGTACAAAGTATGCTTCAAGTTCAATGTGCACCACATTCTAAAACGTATGCATTGATATGTGATTATGCCTAAATCACAAACCTGCTGATGAAGGATTAGGATTGCAAAATCCATCTTGTGTGCCTATTTTATTACATGCAGCAACACTGTAGATTTTGCTCATGTTACAAGTATTAGCCTCTCTATCCATTTGTGGCTGATTTTTGTAGTATAGCACCATTTATTATTTATGATAGAATTGTTTTCTGAGACATTATCTTTCTGTTCCTTTCAGATTAAGTGTCCGGGCCTATGGCTGGGTCCTTGCCCTGGTGTTCACTATCAATGAAATCAACCAAGAGCAATGGCTTCTCCCCAATATCACCCTGGGCTTCCTCATCTATGACACATGTCAGTCACTGATGAGAACTCTGCAGGGCACCATCCGCATGCTAACAGGCAAGGAGAAGCCAATCCTGAACTACCAGTGTGAGAAACAGTCACCCTTGACAGGCATCATCGGAGAATCACGTTCCACTGCATCTCTATCGATAGCTAGACTCCTGGGGCTATACCGATACCCTCAGGTATTATATGGTTGGAAGTGAATTGTGTTGAAAGGCATCAAAGAACTGCAAACATTCTTTCAGTCAGTTATGCTCTTGCTGTCTTTTCCAATGTGCTAATAACAAACAATCTAATGTTACAAACATCCAACAAGATAGACTTAGATTAAGCTATTAAACCAAGAAGGTAAATTGGAGTGAACAGTGGCAGTATATGAACAGGATTGTTTCAAGGTTCCTCAAGAATGTCCAAACTCCACAGGCAATCGTGACATGAGTTGGTAGGCTCTTCCTATATTGTATGCCTACAGTACAAAAAGAAGGGTTCTTACCAGCTGAGGCTGGATCATGGGACAAGAGGGATGATCAAGTGATCTCCCCGCTTTGATATTATGGGGACTGTTGAGCTTCAGCGGGGTAGAGGTTTGAGATTGAATGTTTCTAATGTGGAATGGTCAGAAGGATTTAATTACGGCAGTTCCTTCGTTTTGTAAATGCATGGATGGACTACAAAAAAGAATGCTATTTCTAGTAGGGAAGGAGTGGAGAAGAGAACATTTTCCATCAAAGTCCCTGTGCAGATATTGACCCCTTCTTGACTGTGTCAAGGGTCATAATTTACTTAGTGGCATTTCTCTGGCAATGGCAAAATGCATTTGGGGTATTCTCTTTGCCAATACAGGGGAACAAAGCCTTTATGAATTTTGGCAAGAATGTTTGTTTTAGGGTGATTTGCAAGTGAGGTCATGCTTCTATGAAGGCTTTCAAGTATTAGCTCCAGAAGTTAGGTAGCACAGTATGAATTATTTTGATAAAGCAGTCTTTGAAGATGTCATGTCCACTGTAAATAATTTATTTTTAATCTCAGCAAAAGTACTCTTCTCTCTTAGGTGAGTTACTTTTCATCAAGCCCTCTCCTGAGTGACAAGCAGCAATTCCCATCCTTCTTCCGAACCATTCCCAGTGATATTGTCCAGGCTCTTGGACTGGCTCAGCTGGTGGTCCACTTTGGCTGGACCTGGGTGGGGATAGTGTCCAGCGAGGATGACTATGGAACACTGGGATCCCAGCTGTTAAAAGAGGAGCTCCTTAAGTTTGGAGTCTGCATTGCTTTCCACAAAGCCTTCCCCATTATCCCTCTGACAATGAAAATGGGTTTCAACCTAGATGTGGTCAAGACTTCCTCTGCCAGCATCATCCTTGTCCTATCCCCTGATCATTTTTTACTACCAGTAATGGAAGCGCTCTCAAAACAGAATGTCACCAGTAAAGTATGGATTGCTACTGAGGCCTGGTCAACTTCCCCCAGTATTTCAAACAAGAAGGAACTTCAACAGATGTTGAGGGGTACCATTGGCTTGACTGTTAAGGAGGGAACTATGACTGGGCTTAAACAGTTCCTGCTTGGGATTAATCCTTCTATTTCTCCAGGTGACCATTTTTTAAAACCTTTTTGGGAGCAGGCCTTTGGTTGCAGATGGCTCATCAATAAAGACAGCCTCAGCCTGGGGAGTGCGGAACTTAATGAATCTACCAACATCTGCACTGGATTAGAAAAACTTCAACAGTTCAAAAGTCAGAGTTCTGATGAATATGACCCAAGAATTAGCTATAACATTTACAATGCTGTTTATGCACTCACACATGCCTTACATGACATGCAGTCTTGCTTGCCTGGGCATGGACCATTCGCCGGTAAGACATGTGGAAACATCACAAACATCAGACCATGGCAGGTAATGTCCTAGGAAGTAATGGGATTATGGTTTTAATTTTAATAGAATAATCACCAATTATGTCAGGTAATTGCAGACTTTTGAAGCAACTAAACTTTCTGAGGAAGGTACTTGTGCAGTGTGCTGTCTTTCTATGCTATAAAAATATTCATGGTGAACTTGAACTAGGTGCAACATTTCTGCAAGTCTTTGGCTATTCACTGTTATAGAGACTAAGAAGAAGTCTACAAAATCTAACTGTGCAAGACAAAAGGTGAGTTAACCAGATATGCCTATGTCACATCCAGGGAATACATTATCAACTGCTCTACTTCACTTCTGATGTTTTATTTTAGATTTGTTGGTCTTCTCATTGAATTCTTGGCATTTTAATTATAGATTGCTTGGTTTTGATTGTGTGGGCTGACTCACTTAAGTACTGGATGGAGTTACAGTTCTCTTTTCTCCTTACCTTCTGTGTGAGAAGTGGTTGTTTTTTCTTTCCACAATAAATTAAATAATTTCCACACAGAGTACATTTTCTTACCTGAATGGAGTAGATTGCTTGTTCAGGCCTCTCCAAAAGGGGGTTGTTGTGTTGAGTAACTGCTGCAACTGGTTTTTGGTTTCCCTTTTCTTCCCATTATTCAGGCTCTCTTGTGAGTTGGTTGCCATTCTGTTTGATTTGCAATGAAAGACTGTCTAGAACACAATTTTTGGTATGGGGTTTTACTTGTATATTTATCAGAATTTGAGTGAGTTTACCCAATACTTGATCTGTGCCTGCAACTGATTGCTCCATCAAATGGGTAATTAAAAAACGAACATGCTGTAAGGCAATTTAAAATACCCGAATGGGTGCTAAAATGATGGATTCTCCCATAAACAAGTGGGACGTGGACAGACCTGATAAATTTTGCTTACCTTCACTCATCTGCAGAGGGATACGTTTTGAGTGTTGAATTATCTTCCTGAGTAAAGGACACTTGTTTGTTTTTAATCAGAATTTAAACATATGATACCTTGGGGGTCTTCCATGATCTCATAATTTACTGAATCTTCTCTACTATTAATTACTATGTGATTTGAGAAAAACAGTGTCTGCGGTATTGTCTTTGTATCTCACATTCAACCTCGAAGTACAATATTGCTTCCTTCAAGGTGCTCTTGGACACTTTTGACATGTGAGCGTTAACTCCATGGTTTAGTTCTACTGTTCTTTGCTTCCACAGCTTCTACATTACATGAAGAATGTGCATTTTAAGAACAAGGCGGGAGAGGAGATGTTCTTCGACAGCAACGGAAACCCCCCAGCTGTATATGACATTGTCAACTGGCAACTGCAAACAAATGGAGAGATCGTCTACGTCAAGATCGGAAGCTTCGACTCCAGAGAACCCCCAGGGAAACAGCTGTCTATCAATACTAGTACCATGCAGTGGAACCTGCAGGATAACAAGGTACTGACTGAGAAATAGACCATAGAAATAGCATTGCTATTGAGTTTTTCTCTTGAGAAAATAAACTATGGATACAGGTGTTTTTCCCATTCCCTGCTATTTATCTTAAGTTGATCAAATGACCTCTTTGTCACTTTGACCATAATTGATATTCTCTTGAATTTTCAAATTCCTTTGTTTGGACTTCTACCCTTTTCGGTCAGGTGAATCAATCTGTTACAAGGCCAATAGACCTACTACATGGTCAACAGCCAACTTCAGAGGAATCTCCCAAAACTATAAACAGTATTATTACATCTGAAGGTTGAGAGCTCCATTGAAGACTATGGAGTAGCCTTGGGCTTATAATACCTGGTATAAGCCCTGAGCTCCAACACTACACTGTTTGTTTTCATGTTTCGCCCTTTTTCATTTATAACATTCTACTTGTAGTGGGTTGCATATTTTAATAGCCTTATAGGCCTTCGGCTTCAGGCTATACAGGTTGTTAAAGGCCTGCTCCCCATTATGGACCTCATCTGCAGATTGGGCATTTAACAACTAGCTTAGCCCTCAGCAGCGAGCTATAAGGTAATATTCATAAGAGAAGATAAATACATGAGATAACTCTTATGTATAATCTTAAAGTTAAACTTATTGGAATGAAACAGAAGGAAATTATATATTGAAAGAAACAAAAAATAATATTTTGGTTTTATATAACTATAGTATTTACTAGTTGATATTAAATGGAGCATAAACAGTAGGAAATATATCATGCAGGTCTTACTAAATGGGCAGAATTGAAAGACCAGTGCAAGATATATATCTGAGCTCCATCAGTCAATAAAATATCTGATATTAAATAGAGGAACTATTTTCCCACATTAAGCACCATGGAAATTTGATGGGAGTCTCTCCTAGATGTTCATGCTGCTTAAAGCAGTACTGCTTTATAATGCACTGCCTTTTGAACCAGGCAAGGACGTTGGGCTATGAACACTTTGAGTGAACACGGGATCTTTGCTTTCTGAATGCGGCTCATCCTTAGAATTGACTGTAGTTGATCTGCATATGAGTACTGCAAATGTCAGTCAAAATCATTTTCAAGAGTATTCAGAAAATCTAAACTCTGCGATGGAGCTACAAAATGTAAATGGAAAGAATCAGGACCTATCTCATGTATTATTTCAAGGATTTTTCGCCTGTTGGATGTTAGCTTTGAAGGATGCTTTAAAGAAGATATCTTAATTTTTAGATGCAATTTCAACTTGCAAGAGGTGCGACCAAATAAAATTTGCTGAGTACAGATCAATGAATTAGTCTTAGCCAAAGTCATTTCTCTAGGCATCGTTCCGTTTATTATTTTTTTGCTTGACTGTAGCTTTTAAGGAAAGGACCACTATATGCAAATCAATAATGACCATACCCTAAAAGAAAGAGTTCAGCCTAAACTGCTATGTCACTGCTCATGTGAAGGGAAACAGACCTCTGGTCGAATCTAAGATCTTAAGGCCTTGTAAGCTATATGCTTGTCTATCCATACCCGTGTCTAATGTCACGAGCCCAGATTTGAAATGTTCTCTCTTGCTTGGCCTTTTCAGGTGCCCCATTCAGTATGTAGTGAGAGCTGTGCCCCTGGTTACAGAAAAGCCCCTCGAAAAGGACAACCATTTTGCTGCTTTGATTGTGTTCTTTGTTCTGAAGGAGAGATTTCCAATGAAACAGGTACATATTTGAAACGTTAGCCATATGACTCCAGAACATTACTTTGTAGATGTGGATGTTCTCA
Organism: Pleurodeles waltl; assembly: GCF_031143425.1. NCBI lineage: Eukaryota > Metazoa > Chordata > Amphibia > Caudata > Salamandridae > Pleurodeles > Pleurodeles waltl. The sequence continues at coordinate 674,560,713 of NC_090451.1, read as the reverse complement.
GTGTCTTCCCAGACCGCAAGAAACATGCTATACTTTTTGCAAAATATTTACTCTTTACACTTCAAGTCTCACTCATATTTTGGGATTAAGTTACACTCCTGTCCTTCCTCATATCTGTGAGCTCAAATAGCACATGAGCATTGGGATCTTTTAAAACTCTCAGTTGTACATGCAATTTCTATGAAGAAAAGTTCAATCTGGATTCAGGCCTATTGCAGGCATTCAATTCACCATGGCCGACACCAGGGAACAGCTCTTGCTCTCCTTGGAATAAGAAAGGATATTAACCTTCACATTGGTTTATTTCTCAGCTGGCTACAACACAGTCTACCATGGTTGTTGGACCTCGCCCTTTCTACATGGCCACCCGAGATGTTTGCCTTCCATTACTGAACCTATTTTCCTTGGCTTTTAAGACTCTGTGCACTTTATTCCTGCTAATCAGTGGTAAAGTGTTTGTGCTCTTGCTTCTAAACATAGTATTCACTGATTGGATTATCTAATTTACCTATACATCCCTATGATACTACATGTAACCAGGATCTTTATATTAAATGCAACTAGTGGGCTGCAGTACTGATTGGGCCACCCACTAAAGTTGTACATGTTCCAGGCCTGCCATTGCAGCCTGTAGTTCAGTTTTAAATTGTCATTTTGATCTTGGCAAATCTACCTTTTGACAGGCCCAAACCTTACTTTTTAACACTTATAAGTCACCCATGAGGTAGGCTCTAAAAGCTTATAGGACAGGGTGAATGATATTTAAAAAGGAGAACATGTGTACTTAAGCTTGACATGTCCTGGCAGTTGAAAAATGTCCAAGGCACTTTTGAACTTCAACAGATGTCAGCCCTCTTCTGCCTTCCATCTAACCCAATGTATGCCATTTAGTGCACTTGCTCGAGCAAGATCTGGTATACCGCCAAAGAGATGCTGCATAAGGGCCTGATTTAGAGTTTCTATTCCTGTTTGATCTGGCACTGAGTTGTCCCTGAAATTCTGAAGCAAGATTGCCATATTCTACCCACTTCAATGTGCCTTAATTTATCCATATTGTATTTACATGATTCATATTTTCATATTTGTCTACGTTCTCTTCCATCTATTCATGTACTTTCCATTTTTTTCCACTTGTTTTGCACGATTGCTGGTGACAGGACTACATAATAGAGCAACATACAACTCTGTTCTGCTATCAACAGTGATTTGTTATGAGGATGCATTGTGTGTGTTTGAAATGGCCCTCTCTACAGTGTCACCCCAAAACGATTTGCCTTTGTCCTCCTATTTTTGCTGGATTTCTGCTTTTGTTGGCCTCTGGACTACTAGCCACTGGTAAAGTGTTTATGCTCTCGCCATAAAACTTAGTTTATTACCAATTAGCATATTAAATTTAATTGATGCAATTGCATAAAAATGTTGAACTTCACTATCCAGACACTCAATGTAAGTGTCTTGAGGATGCTTTCTTAATATTGATGGACAAAATTAGAAATAGGCTTGCTCTTTCATAACTACAATATAACACCAACAGAGGCTCACTGACAGTGCTGACAATGTAATCCATGCAAATTATTCATAAGAGTTAGGACCTCATTTTGGGCTGGCAGATAGGGTATTCCACTACTAACATGGCAGAGTACTCTGTCCACCAAACTGATGCCCCTTCCACCTACATTGATGAAGGCAGACCAACATGTTTCTGCTGGGGTTGCCCCACTGTACCTGCCTGTGAAAACTTTACACTGACAGCCTGATGAGGTTTGGGGTGTTCCTGTAAGTAAATCCCACTTTTTAGGGCAAACCATCTGATATATTTATACTGACAGCCCCTTTCCGAAAAGTCTTGGTTTGGCAAAGTCCATCAGACAGAAATCTGGAGTCCCAGGAAAGGAAAACCCCTTCTAGGTCACATTAAAATACAGAAGCACTGGAGCGACTCAGGCCACAAGTACAGTCAGCATTGGTCTGATCATAGCACTGATAACGTGGTGATGGGAAGCACATGGAAGACTTCTTCCTGTTCAGAAACTAGACGGTCTCAGAAGAGCTCTTAGTACTGTCCTCTGCACTAGCCTGGCCACTGCAGATATTTCAATAATGCCTTTGTTCCCTGCATTTAGTTTTTACTAGCTTAAGCAATAGGGATCTACTGACCAAACCTCAAGTTCATTTGCTTTGCTGTAAGAACAAAGCTGCCAACTGACAATTTGGTACCTCAACCGTAATTGTTTTTCAAATTTCAGTTATGGGGTGCTAGAGTAAAGAGAATATTTTTCACCTTTGCATTTAATACAAAATAGAATCCGCTTAAATGTCAATTTCTGGCACAGGCTACAAACGTCTTCTTCAGAAGTGTTCACATTCCTAGTTATTCTCCTGCTGGTCACACCTCATCTTTAATTTTCATGCCTAACCTTTTCAGATCTCAGAATGCCAACAGCTGGCTTTAAAGGCAAAATGAAGCAAATGGTTCAGGGAGGGAGAGAAAGTGTATAAACACCCTAACAACACATTCCAGTGAAAACAAAGAAACATCAGCAGGACCTTCTGAAACTGGAGATCTTTCTCAGAACTGTAGAGCCGCCAATGGTGGAGGAGGAAGACCTGATGAAGACCCTGATGTAGAGTTATTATTTGACCCATGGTTGGGATAACTTCAACAGTCTTGAGAGACTGAATTGAGGAAGTGTCTGCACTGACCCTGGCTTGTTTTTTTCTGTGATGAAAAGTGACATGGGATTTGTTTGGGTATAAACCATAATCCTGAAAGGAGAATGTGGTCACTTTGCTGAAAATTATGCATGACAATTTTTGTTTGATTCGCTGAGGGTATTCATCAATCATACAATAGTTTTAGGCTCACCCATTCTGACGGTAGAGAACTAACTGGCTCATAAGAAGAAACTGACAGTTCTTCAGTCTGTGACTGAAATCTCTCCCTTGTGCCTCAGGAGTTACAGGGCCCATTGGCTAAAACTTGTTGGCTTACTGCAGCGAATACAAAAATCAGTTGCATCGGAGATGGAGCTGTGTAGAGCATTCCTGTAACTTGAATCTATGGACTGAGGCCAGGGCAGCCTTTCCTAAAAAGTGTGACCACCACAAAAGGGGCTAAACAACTTTTGGTAAAAAATATAATTTCTGAAGGATCTTGAATGTGACATACTCATTGTTTCATATTGAATAGTTTCTGTTTTTGCAATAACCCCTGACCTTAAATTCACTTTTAAAAATGTTGGTTCATAGTTACACCTAACCCTAAAGGCAGGGGCACAGTCCAAGTTTGTGAATATTTATCCATGTGCACACGTTGCAGGGTTCAGATGAATTATTACAAAACATTATGTATTTAATGATCACAAACACGTCAAGCCATGCATAACCTCACCACACCTTTACATTCCTCAGGCCACCAGACCACACCATACCACAACACATTTTACCACATCACACCAAATCACACATACAAAGCCACACTACAACATCAGTATCAGACTGCACCATCCAGTATGACGTGACACTACACCACAACATATCATAGAACTTCTATAAGCTCTAAATAGCTAAGACACACAACCAATGAGTCGTAAACACCGACCGCATCAATTTTTATGAAATGGTGCAGGTTGTTCACCAATGGGAGACACGGTCCAAGGGCTCCAACAGAAACAAATAACTTTACTCAACAGATCATGTTACTCAATTTTACACAAGCAAGCTAAATTCATAACTCGACAACTCAAGCTCTCTGATAAAAAAAAATACATAGATTGAAGATGTTGGTTTGCTCCAGAAACCTAACAATACCAATTGGTCATGGAACTGGAGAATGTTGCTCTACCCAAAAAATGTAACATAACATAGAATAGCATCACATAGCATAGCATAACATAACATAACATGGATTCAATTTTCCTGGTCATAACATAACTAAAGCTCTGAACTGTACAGATCAAAAGCCTTCTCTAATTGGAAGTCTCATAGTTGTGTTTCCTCCATGAACCTGCATATCAGAGGTTTGGAGTTTTCCAAACTTTGCACAAATCCATGTTTGTGCAGTGGTTGGAATTCCACGGTGGGTGGTATGTACAGCACACAGTAATTACTGGCTGCAATAAAGACTTCACCTTTGTACCTTTCTGAAATGCCAGCAGCTCAGACCTGCCAGTTTTTATAAAAGTAAAAGTGTACTGTCTTTATTGTAACAAGCAGATTTTGTTGCAGTATGAAAAGAAATGGGCATCCTATGCAAAAAAACTCATATGCAACATTTATTGTATTAATAAATTAGGAACATCTCAATGTCAGATTTTTATTGGACGCAATAACTATCCTCTCAGACTTGAGCCGCTTGTATTCAGGTTCGACATCCGTAGAACTTTCATACTTTTTACACAGTGCTGTCCATGCATAAAACTCTAATTTCTTTTTTCAGATTCTTCTAATTGTTGGCCATGTCCATCCAACTTGTGGCCCAGTGTGAAGAGAAACGAGTGTGTTCCGAAGAGAATAGAATTTCTCTCCTATGAAGAGGTCTTAGGAGGGCTTCTGGCTGCTTCTGGAATGCTTTGTTTCCTTTTGACTCTGCTAATCTTATACTTATTCTACAAGTACCGAGATTCTGCAATTGTCAAGGCAAATAACCGTGAACTCACCTATCTTATCCTATGTGCACTTGCACTGAGTTTTCTCTGCCCTTTGCTCTTTATCGGCGAACCTCAGAAAGTACCCTGCCTACTTCGCCAACCTGCATTTGGCATCACCTTTGTACTCTGTATATCTTGTGTTTTAGCCAAAACCATAATGGTGGTTATCGCCTTCAGTGCCACAAAGCCTGGCAGTAATATGAGGAGGTGGCTGGGTCCACGTGTTCCTATGGTTACAGTCTTTACCTCCACCTTTCTTCAAGTCCTCATTTGTGCTGCCTGGCTCATGTCGTGCCCTCCATTCCCAGAAAGTGACATGAAACTTAAGACTGGGACTATCTCTTTGGTGTGCAATGAATGTTCAGATACTGCACTCTGGTGTATGCTGGGATACATGGGGCTCTTGGCTGGTGCTAGCTTCCTGGTTGCCTTCCTTGCACGGAAGTTGCCTGACAGTTTCAACGAGGCCAAGTGGATCACATTCAGCATGCTTGTGTTTATTAGTGTGTGGATGTCATTTGTTCCAGGCTATCTGAGCACACAAGGAAAATACATGGTAGCTGTGGAGGCCCTTAGTATTATCTCTTCCAGTGCAGGAATTGTTGTTTGTATTTTTATCCCAAAGTGTTACATCATCTTACTGAGACCGGATCTAAACACAAGGGAACATCTGTTGGCGAAAAAGACTAACAATAACATACAATGATGGATGTCTTAACGCATTATTAAAAGCTCAAGAAACAGCAATGACAAACTTGATGGTTAGTTCCTGTGGGTAGCTTAATCTGGCTTGTTGATCTTAGGGTTTAAATGAAATTGTCTTGTAATTGTTGCCATGAGTTCTGTCCAAATTTGTAGGGCTATTGACTAATATAAAACCCTGGGTCATTGAAGTGAGGAAGGGCAGATCAGAATGTATTATGATTAATGTTCATCCATAGAACAGAAATGCAGGTGATTTGTCTATGACAACTAAATGTTCAGGCCAACAGAAGATTCATCATACAAAAGCAAGAAGGGGCCTCAAAAGTTAGTTAATAGATAGTTGAGAGCCAGTAACTACTCAGCATGATGGGGCTACAGTATCCACACATCATTTCTAAATGACATGAAGATAATCATTGAACGAGTGAAGAGTGGACTGTGACCTGATTTCCAGTGTCAACCCTTCAAACATGCAATATGCTTGGGAAATGTGAAGTCGCCCATGTTGACACATCCTAACTTGGGATTTCCCAACATCAGACGATAACAGATAGGAAAGATCCCATCAGAACTTAGAGAACTCTTATGAACTTCACATAAGAAGCTATCCGTTCATTTGGGTATAAAGGGATGATTGCGAGCTGGATGGCTTAAAGGAACCAGAATAACCAAGGCCGCAATTACTGCTTCAAGCAGGTAATTCTGCCCCCTACACTAACTAATTATACTTTAACGGATAGGAATGGGAAATAATTATGCAGGCACAGTTTTTCAGATTGAATTCCACACAGTTATCCTGATTCCAGCCAGTTTAAAGCTCCCACTTATCACCTGTTTTAGGCAACATGGGAGGGGGTGGATCAGTGTGGATAAGGGGATTTGACTGCAGGAGGGACAGGTTGAGCACTGGTTGCCTCCTGAAACTGGAAAGGGTCAGGAGGATAAAATGTCAGCCTCAGCCCCAGCCTCTGCCCAATGCTGTGCTTTACGACCAGGTAAAATCTCCAGGTTGGTCTTTGGAGCAGATGCTGGTGAGTGATGTCACAAAGTCAGGATGCAGTCTGAGGCGCAGGCATGGGTGCTGAATCCTCAAGGCCTCTTCGTCTTGCCCAGAGAACTTACTGTATTAGAGGCTGGGAGTAGAAAGGGTGTTAACGGGGCTGGAGACTGGTACCTGTGATACTTGCAGAGGACAGACAGGTGTCCAGCTGCACCACTACAGGTAGTTCTTGACCTCACCAATATCTTCTTGCAGATTGTAAGTGTGGATTTCAAAATGAGAATGCAGAAACAACAATTAAATGTTTTCTTCTAACTAATCGGAATTGATATTGAATTTATGTTGACATATCTATTTTACCCCTCCACTTTTCTCATGTTTCAGGAATATCATTCCACAATAATCTCAGATTCTTACCTTGTATTTGCCACGTTGATCATCCAAGATAGACTCTCATGTTTACACTCCTAATTCATCCCTAAGATGAAAAACATTATTGCCCACACAAGCAGACATGATTATTTATTACTTATCCTTTCCACAAGGATGGACTTGTAATAAGGGGAGTGTAGTTAAAAGCCATAATTGCCCTGGAGGTGTGAATTCAGGTCAGCTTGGGTCAGCGGACAAACAGCTCCTCCTTACCACTGCAACACCACAGCAAACTGCAATCTCTGCCATGCTGTGCCGGTTTCGCCTTTGCCTAATTTAAGGTGGGATGTAAGCCCAAATGCCTTTTAGAAAACATAAACTAATATATCCATTTTTCTACTTGTCAGTGGTTGTTAGAGGTTCCATTCTTCTTACATGAGGAAGTGATGGTGCCAGCGGAGCACGACAGAGAAACCAGATTCTTGTAAAAGAGAGTTGGAATTCTGCAGTGGAACAGATGATCCGTTTGCCTCCTTTGCTGAGCCAGAATTTCATACAGTAAGTGAGGTGATAAAACATCCAGGCACATAAGAAACTTTGCAGCCATCGAATGTTCTCTGAGCAGGCCTGCAAAGTTAGCGATAGCCCACAAAGGACGCAATCTGATTGGATGTCCACATCCTAACAAGACATCCAGGTGCCAACATGTGTTATTGTTCCTTTGACTTTCTTCCTTTGCTTATACAAATTCACTGAATATTTGTTCCAGTATTCTTTTAGTTGCATAGTTGGCACTACCTTGTTTACTAAGCCTGCCTCACCCCCCCCATATCTTGGACAATTTTGGTCAAAGTGTTCTTATTATGTCTGTTTTCAATCAATTACTGCTACATCCCTGGAGCAAATCTCTAGTGAAAGTTTCAGAGATTGTTAAGCCCGTTCATCATAATCATTTTTCAACTCATCTCCATAAATCCTAATGCAGTTTGGCAAATCAAATCATGAAAATCTGTGATCCTTAAAGTATGCTGACCCAAGTATAAGGTGTACAGTGACTCACTGATACTGTTTTGTTTTAGTGAAACAGTAAATTAATTGCAGATATCGGAAGACTAGTTGATTGGGTATCAATTATTCTTCCTGCATTCTTAATCCATAGTCATCATGCGGAGCTATTCCATGTGTCATTGCAATTAGTCTGGGAGATAAGGAGATAGTCAGGATTATCCCTGCTCTGCAATGCCCATACATTTTTGATATCTGTGGGAATGTAACTCAATTACTTCATGTCCTACTTAAATCCATCCAAACCTTGTGCCCAATGTAAAAAATATTTTTCAACTGAGAACCCTGTGATGTACCTCCTTTTTGAGTCGGAAAAGTCTTTCAGACTTGCAAATGGGGTTTTGCGACTCATAGGTTTGTGAAAGTGTTATTCCCTCCTAATTGCAAGTTGCTATGAAATGTACCAACGCGTTTTAACTGCAAGTTGGGGCGTTACCTGATTCGCACAGGGAAAGCTGTCAAAAGCCGACTGCCTCATTAATATTCAAGACACTGGATATTTTACAAACTCTTGCCTATGATCATTCTGAGATACATCTCTGTACTTCAGTCACTTTGGAAAATGCTCTACTGGTTTGCTATCAGTTTTGAGATTTGGCTTTGAAAAACTTATTGAATCATAGCCTTTTAGGCATCAATGGTTATGTTAAAACCTCTATCACATTGCCTACTATACCCCAGTATTAAAGCTGGAAGTGAGTGGGTGGTAGCCCAGGGCCTTTGTAAACAAGTGAGTTGTTGGAATTTAAGCGCTCACATAGGTCTTTTGTGATTTTAAATAAAACCAATTACACTGAATTTCTTTATTTAAGCAGGTTGCCCAGATACATATTGGAAGGATTGCAAATAAGTTTAGAAGCTTAGGATCAGATGTATAAAAGCTTTTTGCATTTGCAAATTGTCTGAATCTCTATTTGCAATTGCAAAGGCCCCTTTCGCTATGTACGAAAGGCAATTTGGCTAGTCCAAATTGCAATTCCCTCCCTTTGGAAATCACTATTTTTGCAATTTCAAGAAAGGAATAGGAAATAGGGATTTCCAAATTGAGAATCACAAATTGTATGTTTAAAGCATTTCCTAATTGCGACTAGTCACAAATTGAAATTTTAGGAACTGCAATTACCACCAACTCAAATCAGGTGTTAACCAGGTATAATCTATATAAATGGCCCGCATGTGCAAGTATTGTATTGCCTACAGCTTTTAGCGCCTGGAAGTGACCCAAAGTGTCACCTTTTTAATAGGTTTCTTGATATGATGTTGTGCAAAATTTATAATATATACTTTTTCCAGCATCCCAGGAGGACTAACAACATACCAAACTGTTATTTCATTGTATGGCACAATTTCACAATATCATTGGATGTGTTGATGGTACACATAGTGCCATCTGTCCACCATCCCCAATTTACTTTATCTATAGAAACTACAAACATAGTCACTCCCTCAATATACAGGTTTTGTGTAATGCCTCCTGAATAATTTCAAGCCAATTTCCAGGCAGCACTTAAGTTTCCTATATGCTCCGCCACATTGTGATATAAAATAGGCTGTTTGATGTGATTGGGATGATGGCTTTCTACTCAGTAAGCCAATATAAAATGTGTAACACACATCACCAAACAAAGCAATAACCCATACTAATGTAAGCTTCCTTTCCTTGTAGAAGGCAGTGCATATGCATTAAGACCTTTGATCTTGACACCGTATTTGAACCCAAGTACAAGGAGTGAGCAGAGGTACAGCCTTGCTCGATTATAGAGGGGACCTCTGGAATACTGAAATCATGCTTCCGGTGCCTGCACCTGAGCGATGGAGCCCTCCAGTACCGACAAGACATGTGTTGCAAAATCGTAGCTAGATGTGGAATGTTGAGCAATCCTGCCATGAGAAGGGGTCTTTACAATGCGGAAATAGAATCAGATTCTGATCCTGAGGAAGGAATATTACAAGGACAACCCCAACAGGATGGACCAACAGGATGGACCAGCTGCTGCTGAGGGAAGAAAGGAAGTTATATATATCCAATAATAATAAATGTTTGTGATGCTTTTGAACTGTAAACAATCCTTTTATTACAGAATCACAATAGGAACATATTCTTCATGAAAAAACAATCTATAATGAAACAATATCTACTATCTGCTGTATTATTTTAAAGTATGACATAATACTCATTAGTAAGTAGCATAAGTGAAATACGACAAACAAATAAATGCCTTCTTCTTGATCTGCTTGCACTGCCTTTGTCATCATTACCTGCCTCTGGAGTAGTACTAACATCTGTACAAGATGTAAGTCTGCATGTGTTCCTAAGGGTGGTGACATTAGGGACTGAGAGACTACTAAGGCTTGATGCCTCTTCACTCTCACCTACCCCTAAAACGGCAGGTCCAGATATACTGCTGGTTTGGATATTTTCCAAAACAGATGGTACTTGCACAAATCCATCAGAAACATCTGTACAGCAGTGACCATCTGTATTTGTATATTTGGAGTGCGCCTGGAAAGCATGGTAGGGGACTGTCTCAGACGCTTGATTGATCACTTAATACAACAAACCGCAACATATGCTGGTAATGCCAACACCATTGCATTCTGGTGTTGTATTGCTTTACTGAGTTTGTCCACTGAGTCTGTGAGTCTAGCAAAGTTATGGTTCATCATATTTTCCCATCCTCCACAAATTTCCTCTAACTTTCTTGGCCATCAATTAATTGTGACATTGTTCAAAGCATACTCATCATTTGCTGCTTTACACTTTTCAGATTTCTTGCTTGCTGGTGCTGCACAGAAAGCATAGAGGCCTCTACGTCCCAAGCAACTGAGATGTTGCTTCCATGTGTACAACACCAGTACTATAAGAATCCCTGTCAATGTTTTTTATTCAAATAAAGTCTGTCCAATCTACTGTTGTCTTTTCTGACTGATTTAATTTGGACATTTTTAAAGGACAAACCATGCGCATGTGTTGCTACACATATTTAGATAGATATTGTAGTTTCACTACAACTCCCACAGTGCATTGGTGATTCCCTATGAATGATAAAAATGGATTTCTTAAACAGTAAAACTAATTTGGTAATTTAACATGTTTGCTAATCTAGGGAACTGACAAACACAATTTCTAATGTTACTTTGAGGAGTAAATGGTGGATTTGATGGATCAACTTTGGAAACACCCAAGACACTCTCAGGCTGAATTGTTCCCTCAATGACAGTTCCATAGGTGTTGATGGTGGCTGCTTAGATGGGCATCCAGCTGTCCTGTGTGCTTCTGCCAAGCAAGTTGCAACCTTTTCTTTGGTTCTCGATTTTAAGTTATACCTTCTTTTGAATATTTCAGGGATGGTATGCTGAGCAACACTGATGCCATTCCATACTTTTTTGGGGGGATTCTGTTACACTGAAAGTACTCTTTCCAAACAGCTCCTCACTATGGGACACACACTCCTAGTTAGGAGCACCAACTCATTCTCAGAAGAGTTCATTTTGTATTTGTTGCCAGCAAGATGTCTGCCACCTTCTTCCTGTGACATTTTCTTATCACTCCTTAATTTCTTTCTGCCTCTGCACAGTCTTTCCTATCACTCACTGCCTTCCACTGACTTTCAGAACACTAGGAGAGGACGTATTTATTGACTTCCCTTATTGTGAGGCTACCATTCTGTAACCAAAATGTGACTTTTCCTATGTGCGATTTCCTAATCCTGATTCACTTTTTTGCAATTCCCTATTAGGAAATAGCTAAATAGCAAATGTGAATAGAAACGACTCGCAAATAGCGATTGACAACCATTTGTATATTGCAAATAGCGATTTCCCCCAAAATGTTTTTACAATGCTACTTGGATATTGCTTACCTAACCATGCGTACATCTGGCCCCTAATTACAATGGTAATTTTTTGCAAATCAATTTGAAATTCTATTGTATGAGGAAAGAGTAATGCTACAACTTCTTCCAGTGCTTTACTGACCTCATAATTCACCCTAACCAGATCATCCTTGGTTATAACAAACATGATATCCAGAGATAACACTTTTTTCTATGGTTTTTAAACCATGTGACGTGAGTTGGGTCATTCAGGGTTACATTTAAATCATGATTTGCCCCTAAATCACCCACCTAATAGTTCTATTTGATTAATATATCTGCATGTGCTGAAAGTTTAGGGGTTACATTGTCACTATTGTGGCCGAGGTCATCTAGTTTTTTTATTGCTACTTAACAAGGTTATAGAAGCAGAGAAAAGTCAAGAAATAAGAAGCATTCCTTCTTGTTGTTACCGTATTTTAGAACAACACCCATAGATTTAAAACTACACATGCTCGGGGATTTTGATATAGTTACCAGTCGAAGAAATAGATACAAACACCAAATTTCCCAAAGCCTCCAACGGTAAGCCAACCAGTGTGATCTAGTCTAGCAGAGATGGTGTGAAATTTGCATGAAAAGTCATGTCTGTGTCTTGCACAAAAAACATGCAGAGCAGGGGAAACTATTAAGTGACTTGATTTTGATAACCTCTATGCCATTATGCTGCAATGTAGTTTCAAATCTGTTCCAATTGAAGACAATGGATGCTTAGATGAGGTGTTGTACACTGGTGTCACTTTCTTGTAAAAATAATGATAACAGCTAGCTCTTAAGACAGCAGGAAAGCTCCATCAACCATAATGGTCCAAGGGGTAGATGTACCAACCTTAGGAATAGCAATTTCCTAATTGCCATTTTCTGCCAAACACAATTAGGAAATCTCTATTCCTAATATATGAAATCTTGAAGTTAAAATTAGTGATTCCAAGAGGGTCTACCTCATGAATGTTATTGACGGAGGACACAATTTGCGACCCACTAGGAAAGATAGTCACATGGATGGTGACCTGCTTGGATCAGCGGACCACCATGTCTATGATTGCTTTTTTTAATAAAGCAATCTTTTTTCTTTGAAGTGCTCCACACTTTCCTTAAAAGAAAATGGAATAAGTTTCAAAAGAAAAAAACAAACGTTTAAAATTCACTTTAGAACAATTAACAGTGATCCGTAGGACAACTGCATGCTCTTAAAAAATATTTGTTTCTTCATTCTCAAAGGGGAAGAGGAAGTGGAAGGAATTACCACTACTTTTCTATAGTTGGTAAAAAAATAATATTTGCAACTGTAATTCAGTTGCAAAGCATTAATGCACTCTACTGCAAACGGTATTTGGAAGGGATGCTCTAAACATGCTAATTCCAAATTCCAAATACTAATTGGCAAACCCTAACTGCGATTCTGTAGAATCACAGTTTGATGTTTGTGCATACCAAAAAACATCTTTGAGGTTGCAAATGGGCAGATTCTGTGAATTAAGCTGTTTGTGACCTAAAATAATGCTTTGTATATCTGATCCCAAATCCTCTTGGACTAGGGGAACAAATAAATGTGATAGTCTTTTATACAGCTGTTTTGCTATCCACATTTGGCGTTCTATGATTAAGAATATTAGTAATGACGTTTTGAACTTATATTGTAGTCAAGGGCCTATTAATGTAGCCTCCTCTGGTTTACAGAGGGGGAAAGTTGCACCTTACCCAGAAAATAATCTAAGAATGTATCTTTTTTGCTTAACCTCTTCAGATTACTGTGACATATTTTTTTATAATACATTACAAATTATTATGCAATCTTTTATTGTTAGTTAACTGTGCTCCTTCTTCCTTCTTCAGTGTTATACTGGTATTTGGTGTGCTTTTTTCTTGCTACTCTTATAGTCTTTTTGCTACATTGCCTTGGCTTACATCTATCATTTTGGTTCTTCGCTCAACCATATCGCTGGCATCAAGTTTTGAACAAATTTGTTTCATTTCATACAATACTTCTGTTTGTTCTTCATCTTTGGTCAATACATATCAGTGATATCATGACTTTAGTTCCATGAGTTTAGTTATATTTTCATTTTCTTCAGTTCAGGTTATCAGTCAGTCATAAAAATCTGTAAAACCACGGCTTGTAACATCATTGAATTACGTAATTGTAGTACACATTTTAATGCTATGCTATACTATACATACATCAGAGCAATCTAATTGCTGCAAGTAAATCAATGCCATTCTACACTCGCTAAATTTAAGTTTCAATAGCACAGGCAATAAATACCATTAGGTAAGGAGAAGATAGAATTTGCAAAAGAAAACGAAATGCAGCAGTCTGGGGAGACACCTCAACGGCATACACATATGTCAGAGGGAGCAAACTGTTCTAGCGGGAAAACACAGTAGCCACCTAATTGAGCCTGGCCTAAACCAGGATAACAGAATACATTCCTAAGTACATGAAACTAGGTTCAAATAAGGTGTCACTCACTGTAGAGTTTGTAAAAGACAGTATTACCTAAATGAGGGTTTCTCCAGCTCCGTGCCCTCCATCTTGGCCCTTCTATGAGTTATAAAGCACTCCATAATACACCTTTTGCCCTTTTTACAAATATATGTTGGCTTCTCATAAATACAGGGGCAGTGGAAGACAGAAGTTGCTTCCCTGATGTATTGTAACCAAGGAACTCTATAGTGTCTGACAGAGACACTAACTTCATGTCGGAGTACATGAAGTCCATGTGGAATGTGTGGAGTGACTTATATGTTCTCCACATCCTATCACCTCCAAACAAAATGGTCTTGTGGAGAGATTCAACAAAACCCTCAAACGTATGATAATGGGCCTACCTGAGCCCATGATGTGTAAGTGTGACATCCTCCTGCCATGCCTTCTCTTCTGCTTACAGGGAGGTCCACAGAAGGGAGTGGGATTTAGCCCCTTGGAACTCCTCTATGGCTCTCCTGCTAGGAGACTGCTTAGCCTTGTCAGGGGTGGGAGCAAGCTCCCAGGAAAGCCCATCAGGATGAGGTCAGCTACATGCTTGCTCTCTGCAACTAGATGCATCAGGATAAGCAATCTAGAGGCCAGTCAAGAAGTCATGGAATGATGATATGACCAGAAGGACACTCTGGTAGAGTTTCAACCTAGCCAGAAAGTGTGGGTCATGGAGCCTGTGGAGCCCAAGATCACTGGACAGGTCCATATGAGGTAAAGGAGTGGAAGGGAGAGTACACCTACCTGGTGGATGTCAAGACCCCTAGAAACCCCTTTAGGTTGCTCCACACGAACTGCTTTAAACCATACTTTAAGTGGTATGAAGTCAGCATGTGTCTGGTGACAGATGAAGGGTTGAAAGAGGACAGCAAGCCTCTCCCTGACCTCCTATCTGCCCAAGAGCAAGGTGGGTCACTAGAGGATGTAAACCTCTTCCTACCCTGACCCCAGAACAGCAGAGTGAATGTCGCCAGTTGCTGGGGGCAGTTGTCCTCCTTGTTCTCCCTCACCCCTAGACTCAATACCTGTGCATCCATGAAATTGACATTGGAGACAGTCTGCCTGTTAAAAATAAAATGCCCATTCCTACAGACAAGGTGAGGGCCAGTATCAAGGAGGTGGTCTCCAAGATGTTGGATTCAGTGTTCCAACAGACCCTGGTCCATCCCTGAGGTGCTGGTACCCAAGGCTGCCCCACTGGGCACCACTCCAGAATTTAGGTCCTTTGTGGACTACAGAGGACTCAATTCCATCACAAAGACTGACGCACACCCCATACTGTGAACTTATGAGCTCACCAACAGACTGGGGGCTGCCAACTTCCTTAGTACCTTTGATCTCACATCAGGGTACAGGCAGCTTGCTCTGACTGAGGAGGCAAAAGACAGGTCTGCATTCTAGACCCCACAAGGCCAATTCCAATTAAGAGTGATGCCATTTGGCTTAAAGAATGCCCTTGCCACCTTTCAAAGGTTGGTCTATAGGGTCTGTGGCGTATCTGGCCCACATTGTGGGCAGGGGAGAGGAGCAGCCACTCCAGGCTAAGACTGAGAATATCCTGACCTGTCAAACCCCTCAAACACAGACTGAGGCGAGGGCTTTATACTATGAGAGCTTTGCTAAGGGATATGGCATCATTGCTGGCCCCTCAACAGAGCTCACTTCAAAGAAGCAGCCCAGAAAGATGATCTGGACAAAGGTCTGCCAGAAAGCCTTTGATATCCTCAAGAAGGCCATGTATACAGCACCTTTACACAAGGGTCCTGGCGTCTCTAAGGAGTTCATAGTGCAGACAGACAATTCAGTGCATGACATAGGGACTGTCTTAGCACAGTTAAATGAGGAGGGCCTAGATCAAAGGGTAGCCTTCATTAGCACAAGGTTACTTCCACAGGAACAGAGGTGGAGTGCAATTGAAAGGGAGGTGTTTGCTGTGGTCTGGGCACTGAAAAAGCTAAGACCCTACCTGTTGAGCACTCACTTCTGGGTTCAGGCATACCAAAGGCCCCTCAGCTGGCTCATAAAAATGAGGGGTGAAAATCCCAAACTGTTGAGGTGGTCCATCTCCCTACAGGGAAAGGACTTTATGGTAGAAAACCATCCTGGGTCAGTCCACACCAAGGCTGATAGTCTATCCAGGTTCTTCTGCATTAGTGATGGGAACTTACAAGGGGTTGGGTAGTTCTCTCAATTTTCAGTTGGGGGAACACATGTTAGACCTGTCAACCTTAGGGTGGTCTTCTCCCAAACGTTTTGCCTTCTTCCTCCATTTTTAATGATCTTGTTTTTTTTACATTAGGGCAAAGAGGGCTGATAGAGTGCATCATCAAAGTATTTGAACGCTTTGAGGTTTTGTCATTGAAAGTGTTGGTCTTGGCCCTTTCTGCAGGGTCATCCTCAAACTTTTCCCTTGACCCTCCTGTTTTCTAAACCTGTTTTTGTTGACTTTTAGGACCACTCTGTGTACTTAACCACTGCTCCCTGCGCTCTCGTGCCCATCACCAAGGGGCCAAATTGTGGACTTACCAATGCTCTAATAAGCTTCCAGGCCTTCCCCTGCATGCATATGCT
This sequence comes from Pleurodeles waltl, assembly GCF_031143425.1. NCBI lineage: Eukaryota > Metazoa > Chordata > Amphibia > Caudata > Salamandridae > Pleurodeles > Pleurodeles waltl. The sequence continues at coordinate 674,543,997 of NC_090451.1, read as the reverse complement.
GATTTCCAGCCATTTGGATGCTATTCGCAAAAGACCATCCATTCCCAATCCATGTCGGGTTTTGTGGAAGCTACTCTGCTCATGCTTGGAACTCCATTACCTAGAATCTCCTGCTCACTGCTATGATCACAGTTCAAGGATGGGTGGAGGAATTCAGCACACCTGTGGCTGGCTGCTGATAGCCTGCTCACACCTGATGCATGTGTTTACTGGGAGCCATTATAAGCCTCAGCTCCCTTCAGCTCAGTGTTGGTCTTTGTAGCTGATTTCCGGTGAGACCAACCCTTGTTTCCTAATGTTCCTGACCCATAGTTATTCCTTGTTTCTGTTCCTGAGCTGCAGTTATTCCTTGTTCCTGAGCTGTAGTTATTCCTTGGTCCTGTTCCTGAGCTGTAGCAATTCCTTGTTCCTGGACTACCGCTCCCTGCAGTACTACTTGACTCCTGAGCCTTACCTATTGTACCATGTACTTTTTCTGTCTTCAGTGTTTCCTGGTTTCCTTGTTTGCTTGATTCCTGCACCAGCACTCCTTGTGTTCCCTTGAAGCCTCTCCTGTATTTTCCTTTATCCAGTCCTTGTCTTTTTCCAATCCTTTGTTCCAGTCCCTAGTTTGCTGTTTTCCTGCTGTAATGCTTCTAGTTTCGTTGTATGTTTGTTACTTGCTTTCTGCCAATTGTGCCCTTTGTTTTCCATTCTTTCCTGTTAAGCACTCCTCCTTGCTAGCTGCTTGCCTTTCGTGGTTTTATTTAGTTCTACATCCTCGCTGTTACCACCTTGCGTGTTCCTGTTTTATTGCCAGGATTCGTGGGCTCAGCTGACAACCTAGGTGGTGTTTCTTGTCCACTGTGGGTATTGCCTTTCAGTTACTTTTATAACATCACCATAGAGGGCAGCTCCACAGATCCTGCCTTTGCATGTATACCCAATATATGGGTATTAGCTGTCAGAAACTGTAACAGCAATTATGGGTGAGGAACTTACTGAGTTTCAGTCCTACCGTGTGGAGCTCCAGCGTGCTTTACCCCACATTCCCTTAATTGTTAATGTTGTTATATATATATATATATATATATATATATATATATATATATATATATATATATATGAGACACGTTCATTCTGGGGTGTTAGTCTGGGTGCCACATTGTCTCTTGAATGCCTGTCCTTTCTGAGACTTATCTCTCTTAATCCTTTGAATAGAGCTTTCCCTTTTGGACCCCCTCTCTACACTGACTCTCTGTGTGATCTTGGGCAGCTCTGTAATCAGCATTCTGCCTACTTTTTCTTACCTGCCACCAGCCCAGCCAGCACCCCTCAGCCGTTCCTGACACTAGCTAGTGTTAAAGTGCTTGTGCTTTCTCCTTTAAACATGGTAACATTGGCACATTCCCAATCAGTATATTTAATTTTCTTATAGCTCCCTAGTAAAACGGCACTGCCTGTGCCCAGAGTCTGTAAATTAAAAGCTATTAGTAGGTGTGCAGCACTGATTTTGCCACCCACTTAAGTAGCCCCTAACACATATCTCAGGCCTGCCAGTTCAGCCTGTGTGTGCAATTGTAAACTGCCATTTCGACCTGGCAAAGTTAACATTTGGCCAGGCCCAAACTTGACTTTTTAATACATATGTCACCCTTTGGGTAGGCCCTGGATAGTCCACAGGGCAGGGTGCAATGCATGTAAAAATGAGGTCATGTACTTTTCAGTTTTACATGTCCTGGTAGTGAAAACTTCTTTTAAGTTTTTTTTTACTACTGCAAAACCTACCTCTCTTATAGGATACAATTGGAGTTACCTTATTACATTTAATAAGCTATAATTTCCAAACAGGAGCAGATAATCAGTTCATGTTTGGTGGAAATTGAAGTGAAAAATCTTTACTTACGGTGAAGTCGGATTTTAAATTAATATTTGGAAAATGGCATTTCTAGAAAGGTGACTTTTTCCTGCTTTAGGCACTTAGTGCCAGTAGCCTGTCCCTGGGTTACATGACTTGGTGTAGTTGACAGTTGGGCTTGGTGTATTCCTCATAGACAGCCACCAACAATAGGGAGCTTATGTATACCTGGATAGGCCATCATTGGCAGAATGGGAGGAAGGAGTCCACTTACACCTGAATAGACTGTGTTCTACCTCCACACAAAGGGCTGCATACTCCCTAAAGTTAGTAGGGAGTCAGGACAGGGAAAGCAGGATGCTAGGGGACGTCAAAGGGAAACCTCTAGAAGCCCCGCCCACTTCAAAGGTACAACTAGGTATAAATAGTGGACCTCAGACACCAACTCCTGAGCACACTTCTGGACCTATGGATACTCTGCTAGGAAGAAAGACTGCTGTGCTGCTGAAGGACTGCCACTCTGCTGGACTGCTGCCTTGCTTGACTGCTGCCTTGCAGTGCTGATCTGCTGCCTGCTGCCTTCTTGCTTTAGTGAGAAGGACTGGACCTGCATCTCTTGAACCCAGAATCCCAGAGTGAATCCAAGGGCTCATAGGCTGGCCTCCTTATCTGGAGCATCAGGGACACAACAGGCTTCCAACAACCTCACACCTGCACTTGGACTCTGCCATCTGTGCATCTACCCCGCCAAGTAGTGCCACCCTAGTCCTGGACCTTTGAAAGTGGGCCTAAGGTGTCCTGTCAATCTCTGTGGTTCCAGAGGAACAACAGCATATTTGCGTTACGGCGCAACCCTGAGCATAACCAATGGTGGGGGACTTGAGGGCATGGCAACATAAATGATCTGGAGTTGGTGGAAAATCACTTGTTGCATCTCCTTACCAATATGCCGGTCAGTACCCCTCTTGTCCCCCTTCAGTTAGACCTAGGTATTCGATCTCTTGCCCATAAGGCTAGATCTAGACCTTTGTTATACTGGAGGAGGACGTGGTCCACCACAGAAATTATGCTCTTTCGGTTGGGCTTAGAATATATCTTAAATATTCCTGCAGCTGCCAGGGTTCCATGACTGAGATATATAAAGCAATGCCTGTTTGAGATTGGCTGTGAGCACCTATGGGTGAACCCTGAATCTGCATGTTGGGTACCTACGTCTATGTTAAAGGGGATGTATTGGAGATGGGTCGATGAAGGGCTACATATGCATGAGCGAGTGGGTTCCCTGACTTCAGCTTTTTTTCAGAATTCAAGGAGTCTCACTCTCTGGAGGAGTACATGGATACTATTGAACCACCGGTTCCTAGAGCACTGTATTTCAAGTTCCTGTATTGGTACCTTGCCAGTCCGGTCATTTACGATGAAATGGCAACGTTCTACTTGTGTAGTAGAGATGAGCTTCCCCTTTTGTCCTGAGTCTAAGGAACCTATAGAGCATATCATGTTCTTTTGTCCCCAGCAGCATGCCAATAGGAGGGCTTGGATACTCCCGATATGTTACAATTTGAGTATTAGGGACATCAGAATAGTACTTAGAATACTTAGATCGAACATGCAGCATTCAATTGTTTTTGCTGTCTCCTGGTTTTCATTACATATGTGGAGTTGAAGATCGAAAGGGGCTGCTTCCTTGATAATTGATCAGGCCTAGGGACCTATTTGTGTATTTTGCTATAGGCCGCCATCGCATGAATGATGTTTGATGGGCAGGGATTGGTTACTGCATTAAGCATGTTTTATTTTCATCTTATTTTCCTTTTTAATTTATGGATGTTCGAGTAGTTTTAAGACTGGTTTATTGATTATATGTGTGTATTTTTATTTTTTATGTTTATTACTTTGATTGAGCGTTTCACTATCTTTATTGTGTGCTGTTTTCAGGACTTTTAAATATTTATGAGAGGTTTTATTATTTGCTCGATGATTTTGTACTTTTATGACCATTGGCTGAAATAAAGTTATGATGATGATGACTTAAGTTTACTTCTCTTCTTAAGTTAAGCCTGCTGAAAGTATTTACAGCCCTTCCCTTCTACTTCCTTCCCAAAACAGCAAAAGTATGGATGTTGCAATGACCAATCTTAAATACAAAGTTAGGATATGTGGCACAACATAAAATTAACTTTAGAAATCCTTTCTTCTTGAGCTTAAAAATATTTTTCCTAACGTGTCTGTTCAGACACCCCCATCCCTGGTAAAACGTCCTTGATTGGCGCTCCTTCCCATAATTAAGTTACACCTCACACCCTACCACTCTTCTGACCCATGCTTGAAAATGCCCACAACTAAGTGACTGTATAGGATACAGTTATGTCACTCAGGAATTAGTTACTCTTATTTACAAGCATAAGTCAGAAAGATTCCTTTTTAAATCAGGCCCTCTGTACTGCCCTAAAGCATCCTAACAACAGTCACACCGGTCTTAAAATCATCTTTAGACTGTTATGTAGGCTTAAAACACTGTAAAGACTTTCTAAAACCAGTACAAAAAAATTATTAAATCAGGCTCACTTTTTAAAGTTTCGGGAAGTCTTGAGACAATTTGTAGCCAGGACTAAACTTTAGTAAATGCGGACCTTAGTGATTGTATTTACTGCATATATCAATAAAATATACCATTATAGTCCCACTTTATTTTTGGCAGACCTCGCACAATTTAAAAAAAAATAACAATCAAAAAATAATTATTAAACTATCACTAACAGAACTCATAAAACACAGCTAAAAGAAATAATAAACTGAGGCAACTTGAACTGATCATCCTAGGGTGTATAACCTCAACGACTCCTTTGCTGAGATTTAAATTCTACATTTCAAGTCCATCAGTCAAAAACACACTTATATTGTCAAGTTGAATAATTCCTTTATGGAGTCGCTGACACTATACATTCAAAGGAAAATACATTATGTCATACCTATTAAATACTACACCAAGTAAATTGATTCATATTGAAAAACAGTAAAGGACTTTCACTCCAATGATCCCACACCACAAAAGATATATTTCTTCTCCCCCCTAAAAATGTGTATCGATATAAATCCATCAAATACTATTAATCATCTTTTTCAAAATGTGTGTGGCTTCATTAAGAGTATAGCAGACTGCCGCTGGCAGAAGATCACCCCCCTATATTTAGAAATCCCAGCCAGCCTGGCAGAGATCCCTGTGCACTGTGTGGAGCCACCCCTGCTGTGGCTCCAATAAATACAGTGAGTTTTTGCAGAGTGAGCACCATGCTTGATGTTCCCCCTCAGCAAAGATGTTTGTTTCTGAAAACAAAGGGTTAAGTGCTATGATGCACGGGAGTTGTTTTCCCTGTGTGTTGGCCTATTATGTATTTCTCCTGCCACTTGCTCCAATGGTTTGTATGTTAGTCCATGTTAGGGAAACTAAGTGACAGTCACCCTAGTCTGAAAAGGAAAGGATGACTGTCCCTATCAACTAATGGCCCTCTAGCAGATGGTCCATCAGGTCAAAGTTTCAGTGGAGTCTCCACAAGCCTAAATCCAGAACTTTCCCCATTTCTAAATAGAATATTGAACCACATGTTCGGTATGGGAGGCCACGAGTGATTCATGTCAGTGCTCCCACTATATCAAACTTGAAATGATTCCTATGGTCTTTCTACAAGTGTGTCTTCCAATGTATCATGAGTGAAAAATCCATAAGAACATATGAATAAGTTATCTTTGGGATATGTATCATTTAAATAGTGCAATTTAAAAATAAAGTATAAGTGTTCTTTATTACATTTACAGAAAGTTTGGCAAATAATTCAATCTTTACTTATATAGCCTGGATATTTTTGTCAGGTTAAGTTGAAAATTGTTTGATGGCTTAAATAAGCCACATAAATGTTCATGTGGGCCAGAGGCCACCTGGCATACTTTATAGAGTAACTGGATTGTCAATTCATAGTAGTAGGTCCCAGATAATTCTAGACCAATTATATAGTCAACAAAATCCTAAAATTGTAAGCTATTTGTTTCCTTGATGGTTTGCACCCACGTTTACACTCCTGAATCCTCCTCATCTTCTGAAGGTAGGTAGGTGGTCCTTACCTCTACATTTAAATATAAATTTGCCGGTGAATTCCAATGGGTGAGTCATGTTTGACAAGGGAGAGATGTCAGATACTGCCAGGAGGTAGGGAAATCATGTGCTGTAAGAAATTCAAGTTCAGATGCTCTGATGTTGTGTGCCTTAATTCAAATCTTCCTTTGACATAAAATCTTGCTTTGATGTAGGTTTGTGTGAATATGGTCTGTTGATGTTTGTGGACAATAGAAAGGATGTCACGTAACAAACACTCCTAGTCATAATTTTCAAATTGAAGCATTTTCAAACTGCAACTATTCCACATTTCAGGGGGAAACATTAGGCACAATGAAAAGTAAAATTTGCACACTGTTTCACTTTCTACAAATACTAAGTACATGGTGTGTAAAATTACAAAGCTACACTTGTTTTTGTTTGCTTTATTCTTCCTTTGCCTAAAAGATGCTCTCTGGTGTTCATTTCTGGTCTGAGTAAAATGATGTAACACTTTGGAAGAAATATACAAGAAAGTAATCCAGCACTAGATGCAATGATGCTAAAGACCTCCACAGCTACCATGTTTTTCCCTTGTGTGCTCAGATAACCTGGGATGAAAGACAGCCACACACTGAGGAACACAATCATACTGAATGTGATCCATTTAGCTTCATTAAAGCTGTCAGGCAAATTCCGTGAAACAAAGGCCACCAAAAAGCTAGCACAAGCCAACAGCCCCATATATCCTAGCATAAACCAGAGGGCGATCTCAGAACACTCATTGCACTTAAAGACAATGGTTCCAGTCTTCATTTTCATGTTCTTTTCTGGGAAAGGTGGACAAAGCAGCAGCCAGGTGGCACATGTTACCACTTGAAGAAGTGTGCAAATAGACACAGTAACCAAAGGAACTCGTGGCCCTAGCCACTTTCTCATGTTACTGTCAGGTTTTGTGGCATTAAAGGCGATGACTACCATGACGGTTTTGGCCAATACACAAGACACACAGAGCACAAATATAATCCCAAAGGCAAGATGTTGGAGTAGACAGGTTGTTGGATGAGGTTCTCCAATGAAGAGTAAAGAACTGAGAAAACTTAATGCAAGAGCTCCCAGGAGAAGGTAGCTCAGTTCACGGTTGTTGGCTTTGACTATCGCAGTTTCCCGGTACTTGATGAAGACACACAAAACAGCAGCTGCCGTGAAGGAGGACAAAGAGGCAGTTGTGGTCAGAGTGCTCCCCAGAGGTTCATTATAGGATAAATATTCTATTCTCTTTGGGACACATTCACTTCTTATCTCATTGGGCCACTTGTCACTTGGACACTGCCAGCAGGTGCTAGAGCCTGCAAAGGAAAAGGCAAAACAGATTTGAAAAGATGTAGCATCCCATATAAGTTGTGAAGAAACACTGAGTAGAGTTTCTATATTCATGGTGGTAATCAAAGCAAAACTCTTTAGATACCCTAGTCTAGCCTTCACCACAATCCTCATCCAAGACCCATAATGAGGACATTGCTGCTCAGGTACCCTTCGACGCAAAAATGTTTGGCCAGACCCCAGACACTTGCCTTGCCACATCTCATCATTTTTACATCTCATTAGACTAGGTATCGCTCCCTTTCGATGAGATTCTGTGGGATGGGCTATTTCTTCCTCTCCTTCTTATCTCATGAAAGCTGCTGATATATTTTGGTACTATTGTCTGGGAGAAACTAAGGGTCTAATTTACACTCCAGCGGACAGGTTACTCCATCACAGTGATGATGGATAGCCCGTCCGCCGAAATATAAATCCCATGGGATATAATCTGATTTAGATTTCGGTGGATGGGCTATCCCTCACCATGGTAACAGAGTAACCCATCACCCGACATCCAAATCGGGCTCTAAGTCTTCCTTACCTTCATGTTATGTAGGAGCAGGTAACTCTTCTTTTTTGTGTGCTAGTAACCACATTATCCATTTCTTATTTTCTTGTAGGAATAGACAACTCTTCCTTTTCATGATTTTTTATGGTATAATCTTACTCTTCCTATTGCAGGAGATAATATGTTTTTCATTTGTGTCTTATAGGCACAGTAAACTCCTCCTAACCTTGGTATCATATGAGAGGATCTAACTCTTTATTTAATTGATGTCTTAGGGTCCAATTTAGACATTCTCTACTTCGGATCTTATAAGTTTAGCCAATTCTTACTTTTGGTTATATTGGATGGGGCTTCTTAACTTTTTCTCTTTGTGATATTGTTTTGGAGCATTTATTTATTCCTTTCCTTTATCTCAGCTAGGAGCAACTAGCTATATCTTCCTCTGATATTGCATTAAAGCACCTATCTCTTACTTTACTTCACATAGTATAGGTGTAGATAGCTCTGCCTGTATATGGTATTGTTTGGGACCTCTTAACTCTGTCTTTACTGTGTATTGCATAGAAGTAGCTAACATTTCCATATGGTAATTTTGCATGGGTGAGCTAACTCTTCCTTTCCTTTATTTGATATGGAAGCAGCTAACTATTGTTATAGCAATTTTGTACATGGGTTGCTGACCCTTCACCTCATATATTTTGGATGCAATTCTGTGTTAAACTATCACAAAGGCCTGTTAGTTTTCTCACAAAATTGGATCACTAGACATCACTGCATATTTGTTGTGAACAATGATTTGGAGCTTGGGAGAAAGACTGTCATCAGAATCTTACAAAATTATTAATTTCTGATCCAAGGATCTCTGCTCTTCATGACATAAGGGTTAGATAGAAATAGTTTCAATAGATTTACCTATGCACCACGTAATATGCATAATTGACTAGAAGACTTTTTGTTGAGAGAAAGAGTGGCAAACAAGAAAAAGTGTTAGATATTCATAAAATCTTCTCAAGTCACCTGTAAAATGCCCCACTAAAAATAGGGGTGAATGAAAACAAAATAAAGCTCAAGGATGAAACAGATTCATGGTATAAAGTCAGAAAATCGTTTAATAAATGGAGCAGTGACTCTTCTAAACTGGCTAAAAAAGAAGAGAGATATATGTATAAAACATTGCAGAAAAAATATATGATAGATCAATTTGCGGTAAGGGAAACTTTTGGATGGGAACCACTTCTATCCTGCTGGACATGCCTCTCCTTCATTTGCACCGGTTATTTGTGCGGCAAATTCACTGCTCACATTCTCTCTCAATGGATTGTGTGAATTGCATCATATCGGCTGACGCAGGAGGCTTTTTCCTTGTTCCTTAATGCTCGCATTTCAATTTTCCAGAGTTTCCAGGCAACTAATACAGACCTGAACCGGATACATAATATTGAGGCCATATTAATACATTTCTCATGGGACTTCATGGTTTTGGGACTTGGCCCACTCTGCAGGGTCATATTCAAACTTTTTGCCTTCACCCTCCTAGATTATGAACTCATTTTGTTTGCTTTTTAGGACTTAAAGTGATTGTGCTCTCCTTTAAACATGGTAAATTTGGCTTGCACACAATTGGCACATTTAACTTACTTATAAGTCCCTAATTAAGTAGCATTACACGTACCCAGGCCCTGTAAATTAAATACTACTAGAGGGATCGCAGCACTTATGAGGCCACCCACTTATGTAGCAATTTAAATATGTCTCAGGCCTGCAATTGCAGCCTGTGTGGAGTTTCAAACTGCAATCCGACCTTGCAAAATAAACCTTTTGCCAGGCCTGATCCTTCTTTTTTTTTAATACCCCTAGGATGGGCCCTGAACATCAGGGTGCAGTGTATTTAACAAGTGGAGCATGTACTTTTGACTTTTACATGTCCTGGTATTGAAAATCTCTTACATTTGTTTTTCACTTCTGCAAGGCCTAGCTCTCTCTGTAGTCGGCAGTTAGCGTTCGTGTATTTCCCACAGACAGTGAGACAAATAGCTGTAGGCAGGATGGGCCATCTCTGACTTGATAGGGGTGCGGAGGTGTCAGCTACCACACTTGCACATCACAAAGACTCCGCCCCAGCACACTCACAAAGCGTTTCACATAGCGTGAGAACTCCAGAAGCTTCTCCTTCTTTAAAGTGGGCATCAGATATAAATATTAGACTCTCTGACCCAACTCTTCAGTACACTTCTGGACCTGTGGAACACTCAGAAGAAGGACTGCTAAGCTCCCCAGCTGCAGGAAGTTCCACCTCTCTGCTGCCATGCTACTCGGCTGCCCTGATGCCTCAGTGAGAAGGCATCTTGAACCCAGAGCCACCAGCGTGATTCCAAGGGCTTATTGGCTGGCCTCTTTGGATTATGATGCAGCCGATCACTTTAATGTGTGTGTCACATACAAGAGAGCAGCACGCATGTTTGTCACTGGCACCCACTGCATCAGTATTCTATGTTACTGAGTATTAATTGTTGTAATTAAATTACCTACCATGCATTAACTAGATGTGATAATGGCATGGAAACACAAAACGTCTTCAAGAATACCATAGGTGTGGGAAAAAGGATTGCAGAAACAGTAGTGGAAGAGCATGATTGTACTGACTATTCAACCAATATATTTGAACTAAATGTTAACACACAAAAGGAAACGGTACCATGCGGTAAAGATTCAGTGATAAGCACAATGAATAAGCAACGTGGGACAGAAGCAGAGTGTCCCAGTGACCCAATGACAATGCTTCAGAATGGAGAAAAGGACCTCATACTGTCCATCAACTCTTGCAGGTGTCCAAATTAAATTGGGATCTCAGAATATATAATGAAGGTCCAACCAACACTGTGGGAATCACTTTTAGAACAACACACCAATATGTGAAATACAATCATTCTCAACTCCTGGAGTGCTCTAATTATCTTATTTAAGAAAGGTGAGTGCTCCCTCCGAGAAAGATACTGGATGAATGCCTAGATTAAAAATATGGCTGTATCTTTGCAAGACATTAAAACGCATGGATGAAAGAGCGGGCATATAGCTCATCTTCAAATATGCCTACCAGAAGGATCATCATTGATGAGTGTTGACTAGTAAAAAGACATGGTCCAAAAGAAGGTCCTCTTGTATGTAGCATACATTTATTAATTTAACAACATTCAATGGAGACAAACATCTTAAGAAGCGAGATGGTGACATGGGCACTCCTATGTCACTGTTGTGAATAATAATTGAGCTACGTAATGCCCTATGAGCCTGGATACTGATGGGGTAAAATGGGGCATTGCTTCAATGTCTTGGGGACAATGGATGCTAGTATGGATCATAAGTCAATGTCTTGACAGAAACATATGAGTTCAACATAGTGAACTTGTTACTCTATGAATATGAAGTTTTAAACCAGAAAAAGCGATATAAAACTCAGTCAACAAAAATGCTTTGTTGGAAGCGCTAACTGAAAATGGTACAAGATACCCCTGGGTTTGCATTAAGCCTAGAATTAGGCATGCCAAGCATTATTTGCAAATATTATGCAAGAGTCTTAATATACTGGCAATGTATTAGGACAGAAGGAGGGTACCACTTGATATAGTGCAAAAATCATGTTAAAAGGAAAACAGACGATCCCAACTTTGCAGCGTTAAAGATGAAAGAGGGCCAAAACTATGCCAGTAAGTTATCTTGGCAGAAAGTAATTACAAGCCTATCAAGGTATGAAAGTGTTGAACTAGACCAGAAGGCTTGTAAAAGAAATTTGAAATATGAATTTATAGCTAACAAAGAACAGCTTGGGTCTCCCCAACAACAACTGATAGATATCCAGCCCCATTTAATTAGAAGGTGGGTGCAGAAGCTAAGGAGAAGGCCAACTACGGATCCAGGAAGCAAGGGAGAACTGGACCAAAACGTGAAATGCCCCTCATCAAACTGCGTCTCAAAACCTTGATCCGTGCTCTCTAAGTTTGTGAAGACCTGACTTATTTTAAAAACTTTTATCACTAGCGATTTCAAGATCTTCTATTACATATAATCGCCTTTAAGGATGCTCAGATATGTTGGAAGCTGGGAAAGGTTTTCTCAGCATTTGAGGGAACGACGAAAGCTGAATTTCATTGTACATTTTTCAATGCTTTCATATATTTGTATTGCTTAAATTGGCTGAAGCCAAACACACCAGAAAGTTTAAACCTATCCGTACTATAGACATGCTTAGGATTTGTTTTGCCTTTTCAGGTTAAAGATATTTCAGCAGCATACTGATATGTGGGTAAACAAATAAATGAGTACTATACAGCAGATGGACACGTTGAAAGTTTCCTTCACTGGGTGAGCTTGCCTTTCAGGCCCTGATATATACTTTTTTTTTTACAATTGTATTTTGTAAGTTTGCGCCACTTTTGCATCAAAAGATGACGTTAATGCGGCGCAAAAAATATATAAATCAGGGCCTCAGTGTCTCCAATTTAGGCATTTTTACATTTTTTCCAATATCTGTATTAACAAAGGGCTTAATTTAGAGTTTGTCAAATGGATTACACCAACACACACTTGACAGTATTCCTGTCCAATTTATTACAAGTGCAGTATATCCTATGACATCTTAACACGGAGGATGAGTTATCCGTCAAGTTGTGAAGGAGTAACCCAATCACCAAACTCTAAATCAGGCCTCTTACCCTAAATTAAGCTAGGACAGAAAAATATTCTCTTTTTTTCAGTGAGAGAAAACTAGTTCCTTCCGGCCCTCAATTCATCCTTAGTTAGGTTGTTGTAGAACTAATTCAGTGTTCAAATTGGAGAAAATCATTTTCTCCCAATCTTCAGCTTTCAAGTTGATCCTATTTAAAGGAACACCTTTTAACAGGAAGGTGAAAGCTTTGGAAACATATTGCCAATGAGGTCATAACATCATTTGAAGATTTATCTCCATATGATTGTTAGGATCTGTTTTCATGCTACCAAAGTCAACTTAGTCCATTACCTGTTCTGTTGGCGATCTCTCCTTCAGCGCATGGGATACAGTCGAAGCAGCAGGCAGGTCGTCCTTCCTGGTGAGCCATCCTATAGCCGGGGGCACAGCTCTCACTGCACACAGAGCGGGGTACCTGGAGAAAAGAGGGGAGGGATGCCCATGTTCGGTTGAGGCGGTTCTGCACATTCTCTAGGGGATCTCACGACATTAGACAAGCAGGTTTAAGTCTTTAATGTAATCATTATTTTCCACCCTAGCAAATTCGGACAGGCTTCAAAATGTGAGACACTCTTTACAAAGCAACATGCATTGGGGATGAAGAATTCTCTTTTCCTAGTACAGTACCCACTGCCACCTCAGGAGTATACATTATTTTATGTTTTCAGCTTTAGAATGAAGTTGACTATGATTTGCGTGGGTTGGGCTCTGTGTATGTCTTTTCCATTCCAGAGTGACAGCCAATTTTCCCATTTTGCAAAAGACACAACCATTTATAGATAGGAGACCTTGGGCCCACTTAAAACTTTGTTGAGAGACCTGCTGTATTTTCGGGAGAGTTTGAGAGTTTGAGTACTACTCACTAATTCTGTAGTATCAGAAATTCTAGTCATCACAAGAAAGTTGAAATCAATCAATTTTTTGCATTCCACTTTATTAAAACTTCTGGTTTGAAGAGAGACTCACTCCACTTTCATTCTGGCAAGTGAAAGAATAGCACGGGTCTGTTCTAGAAAACAAAGTAAATGTAGATTGAAATTTGGCAGCAAAAGTCTGTTCTATTGAACCACAGTTTGTGACAATATTCACAATTAGTGGACCTTCATGGTAGGACTGAACATAGAGCTATAATTACAAAGACATCTAAAAAAGCAAAATGGCTCCCCCAGTCAACGCAGATGAAGCAAAGTTAAACTTGGGGGGGGGCTTTTTGGGGGGGAATTGGCGGAGGGCAGCATCGCAAGCTGCGCTGACCTATGCCAAGTGACACAAGGAATGCACTATATTTATGCAATACCGTGCATTCCTGTCCTTTGCCCCCCTTGCGATGGTGCCATTTTGGCTGCCTAGCCTCAACACAGGCGGTGCAAGGGTGTCTGTATTGCATACAGGATTGCTTTTAGGGCCCCACTGGGAACCAAAAGCAGCCCTGGCAATTTTGCCGGACCAGCCCACCCCTCCGGCGGGCAGAGTGGGTTTGTGCAAGTGTGAAGAACTGCTGCTTTTGTTACTGGATGCCAATAGTTCAGCACCTCTGCAAACCTGGCCCCCAGTAACAAAACCGGTGCCTGCTGCAAAACCAGCCCCCACCCATCTAGACTCCTGGTAAAACACCTAATGCCCGCTACGGCCAGTCCAGCTCTGATTGTTTTTATGCAGGAAGGGGTACCTTCCTGCGCAAAACATCCCTGAGAGGCATTTTCCTCTTTCCATTTGTGCTGCACAATGCAGCACACATGGAAAGAGGAAAATATGAGGAGAAATAAAAATATTTCTCCTCATTATGCCTTCCCTGGGAAGGCGTAAGGTTTTGGTGCTTCTCCAGGTTTACATGATTAAGAAAATCTGGGTCAGTGTCAAAATCCATGGGTGTTGCATGGGAAAAGCCACGCAATGGCTATAGAACGCCTCCTTGGCGCCGGACAAGGCAATGCAGCCGCGTGTGCTGCTTTGCCTTACTCCACATCTATGAGCCCATTCAAAACCACGCAATGTGGCTTTGCGTGGCTTCAAAGATATTTGCCAGAGCATCACAAAAAGTGACTGCTCCTGAGTTAGGGGTTGATTATGATGTTATGCTTGTTGATTTATCATCAACACTGTCTTTGCCTTCAAAATGAAGCCCACATCATCTTGCTTGTGGAAGCTACTCTTCAGAAAATGGTGATACTGATATTAAGCGTAACCGGGAGGGCCATCATGGGCGAAGTGGAGAAAGCAAGCCTACAAAAAAGACCAATAACCTAGTTGACACAGGAGAGCCTTTAATTATTTGTGGGTTCCGCCCTTCCTCCATCTTCTTGAAATCAGCCCGAAAAGCAGCAACATCTGTGACCTTAGTCCTAGCCCACCCTAAGTAAAAGAGTGGCTCAACAACAGGTTTGGGGTTTGCCACTGTAAGAAACTCTGATCCGCTGGTTAGGACCTATCCACAAAAAGCACAAATGAGTTAGTGTAGATATCTTGTTACCAAGAGCTCAGTGGCCAATTTGAGGCTTAAACATGCAATAAAATGGACAGAACATTTTAGACAGATGAGTGCTGCTATTACAGCCCCAGAATTCAAAGATGATGATGATGATACTGAAGAACATGGTGGTGCATGAGGTCCCTCGAAATAAATAAGTATCTGGATTCTGAGCCATGCTGGTCACTGCCTAAGTTCAGCATCCATGCCCTCTGGCTGGTACGAGGGAAAGGAAATCACAGTCATTACAAAGTGTCAAAGTAGCACAATTTTGTGCAGGTCACGTCAGGTGGGACCATGAAAAGAAAATTTCACACAATTGTTTGTTCAGCAAATCAGCACTGTATCATCAAAGCCATAAACAGCCCCTTTATACAGTGGGAAACTGCCCAATGTTTGGCCTTTGGCTGTTTGTCATTTT
Organism: Pleurodeles waltl; assembly: GCF_031143425.1. Classification (NCBI taxonomy): domain Eukaryota; kingdom Metazoa; phylum Chordata; class Amphibia; order Caudata; family Salamandridae; genus Pleurodeles; species Pleurodeles waltl. The sequence continues at coordinate 674,528,586 of NC_090451.1, read as the reverse complement.
TAAGAGTTGATTCAGAGGGCTTACTGGAATTTTTGGTGATATATTTTCAAAAATGGAAGGTAATGGTAGCTGGACCTATGTTTTAACTGTCTGTCTCTGGGCCTCACCTACATATGCAAGTGCTAGGGTTTGATGCAGAAGCACTGAAGGAGAGCATTGGGCACCCTGTCCTTTTTAACACTGAGATTCAGAGCAGTGATTATGAAAAAGACAACATTTGTGTCACCTTCAACAGGGTTAACAAGAGGCCTTCTTCTACCAGAACTGCTTTTCAAGGTCTCCATTAGCATGCAATGATTGCAATGTTCCTATGGAAAGGAGAATACAACCATCAACCTCGGAGCATCCAATACCAAAGTCTACAACTGCCTTGAAACCGATGGTCACAAAATCAGATTTCTTACTACTGACAACAGCATTAACATTGTCAAAGCCACGTTAGAGGATGGATACTCTTGGTACTTTATTTTGCCTCTTGCATCAACCTGATTTTGCAGGACTTTCTCAGATAGGTCAGTAGTCCATGACATAGTGGTTGTCTGTAGCTGGATTTGTACACATTTTAGCCATATGTTTTAAGTTTGAAAAGAGGTGAGGGTCTTTCAGAAAGCTGTCAAAGCGCTCATACAAGAGGCTTTGACCATTTGGAATACAACCTTGCACATGCCATAAGATCTTTTTGAGCTCTCCAAGTAAATCATTGCCTACTCACAAAAGAAAGGCAATGAAACTGCCAAAGAAATGTCATTGACTGATGGACAAAAAAGGATAATAGAGTGAACCATCAACGTTTTTGGACTCTTTAAGGTTTTGGACTCTTTGAGGTTTTACCATAGAAAGTGTTATTCTTTTAATAAGCTGTAACTTCCATTTGAGAACAGCTAATCAGTTCATGTTTGGTGTCTTTGGAATTCTAATAAAAAATCCTCTCTTATGATAAAGTTAGATTTTAAATTATAATTTTGAAAATGTCATTTTTTGAAAGTTGACATTATCCTGCCTTAGCGAGTTAGCACCTGTAGCCTGTCTCTGGTCACAAGACTGGGTGTAATGACAGGTGAGTTTTCTGTATTCCTCTTAGACAGCCATGCACAATAGGGAGCCTAGTTCTGTGTGAATGGGCCATCACTGATAGGATAAAAGGGTGGAGCTGGCAACAGCCCTACTTACACTAAAATAGGCTGTGTACTGCCACCACACAAATTGGTGCATACCCCCTGTAATTAGACTGGAGCCAGGGCAACGCAGGAAGGACATTTGTGCACTTCAAGGGAAAACCTCCAGACGCTTCTCTCACTTCAAAGGAGGCAACAGGTATCAATATTGGACCTTAGTACACTTCTTTACATGTTTAAGATTCTGGCTGGAATTAGGAATGCTGTGCTGCTGAAAGGGCTGCCACTCTGCTGGGCTGCTGCCTGCTGTGTAGACCTGGTGCCTACTGCCTCATGCCTGGGTGAGAAGGACTGGACCTGTAACCTGTACCCAGGGCCACCGGAGCGACTCCACAGGCTAGTCTCTTATAGCTAGCACCCAGACTGTACTGTGAGTGCTACCCTGGCAAGTGGTGCCATTACAGTCTTGGACTTTTGGAAGTAGGCCTGAGGGTCCTCTGTCAGGCCATCTGTCGATCCAGCAGAACTGACGTATCACATCGACTGCACTGCACAACCCAGAGCAGAACCAACAACGAATGCTCAACACATCTCCTCTGCTGCGAGGATTCTCCAACGCCAAATCCTTTGGTTCCTGCTTGACTAGGGTTTTACCTACTTCAACCAGAGAAGATTTTAACATGAGTCAAGTCATCCCATTATTGTAAATGCTGTAGACTAGCTTGCATACAGTGGAAAAAATACCTCTAAAAATACCCCTGAGTATGACGAAGGTACTCGTTTTTGTAAACAGCGTAACCCGTCTTCTGGAAATAAATAACAAGGCTCCACCAAACGTCTTACGAAAAGTGTATCTCTGCACACCACCACCACATCACAGCACACCACCTGGTTCAACCACTTTGTGGTCTCATTCTTTGGACTCTACCTTCAAGATCAGACCATCTCCAATTCACCCACAGGCCCCATTGCTGATTGAACCTGGACAGGGTCAGCCAAGAAAATAATGCTTGTGTCTTAGCCACCTCCCCTTTGGCATTCTGTGTAGAGATTTCTAACACTGCCACTGATTTTATTCATTTGATGATGAATGTACTCAACTCCATCACTCCTCTTAGATCATGGCACATCCCTTCTAAATCCCCTCTGCCACATGGCATACAGAGGGTCTTAGGGCCCTGAAATGACAGTGCAATGCCTGGAACAATTTTGGAGGAGTTCTTATTCTGATGCCAACAAAGCATCATGCAAGGCCTCCATTAGGAATTATTATATGCATGTTACTGTAACTCACATTGCTTTTCGTGCTGATTGCATCAAAAACAAGCGAGAGGTTCCCTTTTTTTCCTCCAGTGCCAGGGCATCTTTTGTGGGTAAGAGGCGCAATCTATAAAGCCAATCATAAAAACTGCATCAACAAGAGAGTGTCTTAACTTGGATACGAATAAATGTAATCACTAGGATAAAGGAAAACTGAAGTCCTGTCTCCAAGCAACTCTGTACAGCATAGTGGTGGCTCCATCTACACAGCAATTATGTCACAATGGCAACTACCACTTGTAATTCCATTTGCTTGCATTAAGAGAAACGGCAATAGAAACATCCTCTGTGTAGGGTTGGCTGTTTAGTTTCAATAGTTTTTTGTTCCATTTTATGATAAATGGAACAAACAGCGCCTGGTGGGTTAGAATTTAATTGTTTTAGGTTTTACACCAGGTCCACAGTTACATAAAACTCAAGATGAGCAATGAAAATTGAATCCTGAGAAGCTTCAAAAAGTCCACCTTCCAGTCCCTTAGGTTTCTCTATCACTGTTGGACCTGCCACTGGGAGGGTGCAATGTTGTTTTTTAATTGCAAGTGCAGCACCATAAACTGTGAGCTAATGAGGCCTGTTCTCACTATAACGGAGTCGGGGAACCGCCTCCTCTGTTGCAGAAAGCAAAATAAGAATGAAAATAATCAGACAGAGCAGCAGGTGAGAGACTGGACTAGAACTAGAAGTAAATTAATCTGCCACTCCCAAATTGCAGATGGCTGTCTTGTGCACATAGATGAACATGACTTTATTCTCCCAAGGTCTCCATATGTATGTGTACGCCTCACAATTGACAGGGTATGAGCCAGACATAAAGGTACGAGAGGTACATTTGAAGAGTGAGTAAAATTTGGATTCTAGAATAAAAAAAAAGTATTGCAGATCTTCATCTTTAAAAGGTGTTAAATTCAACATAAGATGAATTAAATCAATTGAGACTCATGAGAATTATGCCTATTTCCCTTTAAAAAATAAATCAATTTTCCCCGGCCCATAACATTCCCTGTAGTTAATCACAATCAATGTGCTTATGAATAAATGGAACAGGGGTGCAAGGGGCGCCCTAAGATATCCCAGAGAAGCAATTACCATGCTTCTTATTCACTGCTTCAAACAGGCTTTTCCATTTTAATGTCATCATGTCTAGGGTGATCTTTTGTGGAATGTGGTCCAATAGCTAAGTGGCTTACTTTAGATCTTGAAGGAATAATTCTTATCTGAATTTCCACATTTGACCAAATGATATTCTACTGGATAAATTAGATGATCGTCCAGCACCCCAGAAGAATACTGCTTGCAGATCTCCTTTGCTTAATCATTTAAAAAGCCAGCAATTCAGCACAGCAAACTCCTAGTCCCCTCTTCATATTATATTCAATATTTGTCTATGGATAATGATTAAAATGCATACTGTATTTCCTTCTAAGACTAGTACCTCAACTCTCTGCATATTCCATTGGATAGCGCTACTGTTGATGTTAAATTGCTTCTCTACACTTGCCCGCGCATCAAAGTGTCCCACTTTCACGTGTTGGAGGGTACCATCTGCTTTCATTTGCCAGTTGACAATATCATACTGGGTAGGGGGGTCGCCATTGTTGTCAAAGTACATTTCCTTCCCAGATTTGTTCTTAAATCTCAGCTTCTTCATGTAGTGGAGGAGCTGTCAGTGAAAATGGAAAACAATTATTTTGGAGGTAGTTTACTGTTAGTACATTTGAACATTCTTTAAACAATATGAGAAACAGAAACCGGTAAGAAGAATGGATCATTGTGGGGGAGTGACAATTGTGAAACAAGAAGGTCTTTTATAGCGGTAATGCTGATATCAGCTGAGAACTAGTTTGCAGCAGAGGACCATGGCCTCTGTATTTATGAAAGATGTGTTCAAAGTTGGTTTTTATTGGTAAATACATGCACTTCAATTCCTGATACTGTAAATCAGCATGAGCCAATCATTTAACTTGCTGTGCTCGCGTGCCAAGTTGTATGCAATTAGTGATAATTTCCAAAGCAACGGCTTCTGCCAACATCCCTAGAAACAAGGGTGAGTGCCAGGGCAATTCAGTGCTTCTATCAACAATAAAACATGCTCTCCAGCTTCTGAGGATTTAAACAAACATTTAACCTAGAACTCAGTTTTTCTGCCTAATTTGTGACGTGTAAGAAGGTCTGGCCTCTGAACACAGAAAGAGGGTGTAAAGTGATGGCATATATAGTCAGCTTACTGAGTGGTTCTCTTGGTAATGATGTAGTCTAATGAGGGTGTAGCGTAGTCGAGAAGGTATTTGGCAGTGGAAGAGCTGCACTCTATCAAAGCTGATGAAGTTTAGTAAAAGATGTGTCATCTGTGGTTATAGGTGTGGCTAAATAGATGGTGGTGCGGCCTACTGAGACAGGCATGAGCAAGTGTTAGCAGTGATGTCTACAGGAGGAATGTTGTTTAGTGGAAGAGGTGTGGTCAGGCAGACTAGGTGTAATGCAGTGCGAGAAGTGTGTTGCAATTATGGAGTTTAGTTATGTGTAGATATGGGGATTTTCCATAATGAAAGGATGTGGACTGTGGAAGTGTATGCATTAATAAAGCATGTAAGATCTAATTTTATTTATATTTATAAATCTATTTTTATTTTTATATCTATTTCTGTTTGTATTTGCATTTGTAGGTTGTGTCCAGAGAGCTGAGGTTACTGAAAGAGCATGGTGGCACTAAGAATTGTTGACAGAAACGTATCTCCTCTACACAAAGATTTATTGCAAATAGACAGGCCTTTAAGTCTTTTCCATACATACCAGTTCCCTGATTGCCTTAATCTTCTGTGGTAGGCTCTCCCAAATTTGAGCCCGGACTACAGAACAGGTTCTGGCATATGTTTTGACTGATCCCCACCTAGAGATAGCCTATTGCCATGAACTAGAGAACCATAGTAATCAACCTGGGTAATAAAGTTGGAATTTCGCTTGCAGATACTTTGGGCTAGTTTGATGATAGACCTGAAAGAGTAGGTGCAAAGTCTTGAACAGGATCCTCTTTGCTGCAGGTCACCAAGGAAGCGCACTCAGAGCTTGATCAGATGGCACATGCCTAGGTAATGTCAGTGTCAACCCTGCAGCTGAATTTTGTATTCTTTGTAAATGGACATGACGTATGCAAGAGGTCCTAAGTAGAGATCATTGCAAGAGTCTAATCTGCTTATGATTGTTGCCTGCAGGAGACTGCCTGATTGCTGTCTGCAGGAGAAAACATGTTTGCTGATATATGGTAATATCTAAATTAATAACCTGAGCAGCAGACAACAGATAGATTTTGGTTTATTTACTTGACTGTTCAGTGGAAGATCCTCAGGGAGATGGTTTAGGGGCAGATCCCAATCCTGCTGGCAAGTTTCAAGCCAGCCATTTTGAGACTGCATTCATGAATTCCTGAAAGCAAACAATCACGATTAATGGACCACATAAGTTGTGCTTCATCATAGTTCATAAATGACAACTCAAAAGAAAGGATTGAGGCCAGTGAGTGAATATAGATGTTAAAGTGTGTGGGGCTATGCAATGAACCCTGTGGCACTGCTTATGTGAAAATCTTGATTTCCAATTGACACCACCCTGCCTCTCACAGTCACAAACTCCAATAAGCCGTTTCAAAGCCAAACTTTGAGCCTCACTTTGAACCTCTATCTTCCTCAGTGTGAAACTTAGCCTCTTGTTGGACAATATGTTGAAAGCGGCACACAGATCTAATAGCACTAGTACTGAGGGGTGGCCTTGGTCTACCAATTTATGTAAATCATCCATCACTGCTACCAATGTTGTTTCAGTGACATTAGTAGTGTGAGATCTACAATGAGTTGGAGCTAGAGTACCACAAGTCTTAAAGGAAGCTATGAGAGTCGCCAATAGTTAAGTCAATTTCCAGGATCAATCATTTTTTAAGAAGTTGGTGACCAAGGCTTAATTCCTTGACTTTAGAACCATTCCTAACTGAATTGATTTGTTGACATATACAGGAGATTGTTATGAAACAAAGCACAACCTTTCTGCTAGATCTTAATTTGAATCAGTGGCCTTATCCATTAATCATACTGTAAGATATTGAGTTATTAGTTGAGGGGGTGGAAACCCCAATACATAATAAACACAATCCTTGCCAGGATGAACCACAAAAGTCACTAAATATACTTTTACTTAACTCCTCAGGAGCTTTGCAGAAAAGAAGTCAGATTTAACTTACAAGCAATATGTAAAGTATTTATGCACCGCCAAACAGTAATAAAAGGAAAACACAACACAAGAAAAATACCAACGCAAGTTAGAAAAATATATTTAAAGTTAGTAAATAAAATGTCATCAAAATGTCAAAATTCCAATCAGACGAACAAGAGACATAGGATTTAAAGTTTTATGTGAAAATAGCCCCAGAATTCACATAGTGTCACTTGTGTGTATCCGGTAGCACTGGACGACCAGGGGAAAGTCAGGAGTTCAGGCCAACCGCAATGGAGTTCAGGTCTGATACAGGGAACAAGTTAGTTTTGCTGAAGAGTTACCTTCTGAAGCCAAGGTGAAGAGTGCCATTTGCGCTGGCAAGTGCTGCACTGAAGAGGCTGTCGGCATAAGGAGCAGGTTTAGAGTCATGGGCAGTCTTTGCCGTAGGAAAAATAACTGGTTCATACGAAAGATTCACATTATCGGTTAATGCAGGCTGTTGGCCTGAAGAGCGGGTCTCACTGGAGCTTCTGATTGTGGATTGTCATTAATAGGCACTATTGGTACAAAAAGCAAGTCCTGCTTGATATTCACATTGGCGGTCATCGCAGGTGGGCAATTCTCAATGCGAAGAGTTCACTTGCAGTCTAGAGTATTTCTGTATCTTCACCTTTTTTCAGGAGGAGTATTAACACTGATGCCAGCCAAGGGCCCAGCACCTGGGAGGCATCACTTGAGGATCAGGACTCACTCCAGCAGAGGCCAGCAGCAGGGCTCGGGCAGGTTCAGGCAGGTCCAGTTGGTGCTAGTCAGCTGGGCAGTTGCAAGGAGACCTCTGGAAGACTGTTGTCTCCCTGTAACTCAAACAGGAGGTCAGCCAACTGACCGTTGAAGTCTCTATGAGTAACCTGAGTTCAAGGCCAGGGGCATCCAATCCTTTCTTCAAAGAGCAGGGCAGTCCTTCTTCTGAAACTTCCACTGGTCCAGGAGTGTTCTGATGAGAGGTTCTTAGCATCACATTTTCATACCAGGTGCCAGCCTTTGTGTGAGGGAATTCCCTTACCTGCCCCCCAAAACTGGTTCTGGTCAGTTCTTCCTCTGGGTTTGCCACCAAACTATCTAGGGTGACAAAGGCAAGGGCAGGTGTGGTGTCATGTTTCTTTGTGAACGCTGCAGGAAGTACTCTTTGAAATGCAATCAGAGCAGGGAACAGCTCCTCCCAAACCATCCTATCAAGAAGACCCTCTACCCGCAAATCTAGAAGTTGGTATAATGTAATAAGATAACACAGTATATAGGAGAGATAATCTAGTGCTTCCCTGACCCCGAGGCTGAAATGTAGGCTGCAATTCATATAAAGGGGTCGGGGTAGGAGTTCCCTGACGCCAGAGGGATCATGGGCCTGAGGATCCATGCGCGGGGCTCAGCACGGCCCCCTGTGTGACCTCAGAAACCATTAAAAAAAATACACATTTTTAAAAAAAATTATTTATTCCTCAGGGCTGACAGATCTGTCCACTTTAGGAGGGTTCAGAGCTAAGGAACAGAGTGATATCCACCTACGATTATCTACATTTACTACATAGGTTTCAAATGGAAGCTTAAAATACAAGTAGCTGGGGCCTTAACTACTGCATTCAATAATTTTAGAGGTCTCTAGATACACTTCAAAAAAGAAATTTGCTGGCCTTTTGCAGTTATGTGACAGCGGTAACACCCAGTGACTTGTCCATTTCTACAACTTGTGGAAGTGATGGAATTGTAGTTATGGAAGACACTTCTAGAGTGTAGTGGGCCAGAAGGATCAGTGACATAATATCAAACACAAAAATGTTGTGACACATAAATATTGTGTCAAAAATATTGATCATAAAAATATTGTTTCCCTATACTTATAAAGCTAAATTAAAAAATATAAAAACACATATCTTTTACCACTAATATTGTTAAAAACATACAAAAATGTTGATTTTCTATATATAGTTTAAAAGAGTAAATCTTAAGTCTTTTAATATATATAATTAATATAATGTAAATAAATACATTTAAGAAGCATTTAATAATATATGTATACTTCATAAACACAAACATAAATACATTGTTTTATGTTTATATATACATATATACCAACACTGTTATCTAAAACCCTTAATATAAAATTATATATATATATATATTTTTTTTAAAAACAATTAAACAATTTACATAATTATTAACATTTTGAGTAATTAATATTAAATTAAAAAAATATTTATTGAACATTTAATAAAATGTCATCACCATACCTCTACAAACCTAGCACCCACAATTAAAATATAATTAAAATAAAAACTATAACACAATTAACATACTAGGTAATCAATAAAATATTTATTAATAAAATAATGATTGGTAGTTATTACTTAAATACTTTTCCACCCTATTCCCCTACAATATTCCCCTACAAACACAGCAACCCGCACCTAATATATAACATAAAATATATAATTACTATACAATATACAAAATTATCTCTTAAATAATTAATAATAAATGAATCATTAATCAGTAATTAATTATTACCTAATCAATCTTCCACCCTATACCCTACAAACCCAACAACCCTCACCTAAAATATAACTTAAATAAATATAATAATTGCACAATTTCCTTAATTATGAATTAAATAATTAATTAAAAAATATATATAAAAGAATTATACTTAATTAACTTCCCACTCTGTACCTATGGAAACCTCACAACCAAACAACAAAAATGATGAATAACTTAAAACTACAAACCATATTTTAAAATATTAACAACAATTAAGCAATCACTATATAATGTATACAATTAAAATATGAACTAAAACACATAAAGATAATTTGCAAAAAATAGTTTTTTACAACTGTATTATTGAAAACGATATTACCAACACAAACATTTTTGAAAACAATATTACTTACCTAAAATAACAATATTTTTGTCAGTTATATTACTGCATCACAATATTTACATGTCACAATATTAAAAACTCCATATTTCTGTAGCTCATTATTTAAAATCCAATATTTTGTCTGAATACCAGGCTAGAAATATGTAAATTGATCGGATTGTGTTTTTGTCATGGATTGGCCCTCTATGTCCAACCTCTCCAGGCCATGGAATGAAATGTTTTTTTGAAGTATAGCAAAAACTGTGGCCACATTACGACATCAAGGCCAACCTACCGCCGTAGCTGCCAGGATCTCAGATCCTGACTGGCTCGTGGAGGTTGTAATCAGTCAGGGCGGGGCTGAACTCAGCGCTGCCCTGCGATTACAACCTTGTTCTCCGTCATCCTTTTCATGGTGATTCAACTGCCATGAAAAGTCTGGTGGAGAACAAGTGTAAGGGATCACAGGGGGGCCTCTGCCCAGCACCCCCAAAATGCACACTGTCTGCTGTGTACATTTTGAGGGTGCTGGTGCCCCCCTGAGCCAGCGACAATCCTGCTGCACCTTTCCCACTGAGATGACCGGTGGAAACAAGGTTTGGTAAGGCAGCTACCCTTTTAATAAAGACCTTCTTGTTGCTGTGGGCCAAAGCATGCCGTTCCCACAAGAAACCACGAGAGTTGGGGAAGAACGAGCTAGAGCAATGCTATTTTCTCAAAAAAGAAAATGGGCTGAGGCAGTAAATGTGAGCTGAAGCATCACTCGTGTAAAGTAAAAAGGTGGGCTGCTGCACCGTGCTCCCTCCCCTGAGCCGATTTCCTGCTTAGGACACTTAAACAGGTGGGCCATCTCACCACCAAACATCTTCTGAGTGGGCATCTTTGCTGCTCGGATTCCACAGCAAGGCAGGCCAGTGCACTACTAATACACCACCTGATGAGAAAGCACTGGTGGAAACATGTATAACAAATACAAATAAAATATGGGCAAAGCACCTCTTGTCAAACATAAATATAACAATTATCACCTGAACATGAATGCAACTTCACTCAATATATAGGAAATGGGGAGGGTGCAGCACCCCAGGAGATAACAGAAAGTGCTCATGTACCCTTCTTGAAAGCCCTGGAATGGTTGGGCAGGAAACGCAAACTAGGAAATGAGGTAGAACAGGAGGTGTGTTATGGGCGTATTTCTCCACATGGTATGGAAAGTGGGAAAGAGCTTTGAAATGAGTGATTAGTTGGTGGTTATGCTGGCACATTTCTCATGTAGGTAGGAATGGGACGAGTAAGATGAAGAGGAGGAACTGGAGTAGGAGGAGGAAAGCACAGAAAAAACCCAAGAATATTTGTGATTGTGGAAAAAGAAATACTATGAGTATAACTATGTCCACCTTACACAAAAGCAACTTTAGTCTCTCAACAACTAATTTGCTGCAAGAGTACCAGATACTTTAATAGCTTTTGGATTCTCATCACAAATAGCTAGTCAATGAGACGCAGCAATGTAGTAATGTTACCAAATCACTCGCTGTGTGAGGCAGCTGGCTGACTATGAACAATTGCTTTCAACATTTAAGAAAATGTTTTTTCACCAGATGACTCCATGATACCGATGTCAATCCCCATGTTGAGACAATATATCTCTGTGCATTCATTTAACACTCGCAAAGATAGATTAGTTGGGGCATCCAATGTTATTTGGCCATTGCAAGGGTCTATATAAAAAATCATTGCTAGTCAAATTCCTTTAAACCTCTGACATAATTGCATTTAGTAGACATCTCACCTGCCATGGCTGAAATGTTTTTAGCTCTGCACACATCCTGTTCAGAAAGGGCCCATTCCCTGGCACACAGGAGACCATCTCTCGCAGGGCATACGCAACGGAGTAAGCTGCCATATAAACACTGTAATTGATTCTTATATCTGGGTCTTGAATATCTGGATTAGTGATCTTTTCCAGGTCCTCTTTACCAGAACACATAGCACCTATGCCTTGATTTGCACTTGTCAAAGTCTGATTATTATCTGAGCTTGGCCATTGGCATCCGAAAGCTATCTCCCAAATGGGTTTAGCAAACATGTCTTTTGGAGAATGAGAAGGGCGAATCTGAAGGAGGAACTCTCTGAATCCGGTCATCTCACCTTTGTGCATGGCCAACCCCACGGTGCCACTCAACAGGACAGAAAATGATTTGCTGACTAAAAAAGGTGAAAATGACCAACTGTCTACAGCAATCCACACTGTACCAATTTTGTTTACTTCTGCAAGCCCCCGAAATACTGGGACTATGTAAGGCTCAGAGCCAAAGACGATGACAACTTTAGCAGTAGACATCTTCACTAACTCAACAATTACTTTGATCCTTGTAAGTGAAGAAACAACTGGGATGACTTCATGGAAAGCAATGCAGATTCCATACTTTAGGAGCTCTTTCTTCATAAATTGAGAACCAATTTCCCCATAATCATTATTTGTGGAAAGCAGACCCACCCAAGTCCAACCAAAGTTCATTACAAGCTGAGCAATCACCATGGCCACAGCTTCATCGGAAGGGACTGTACGGAGAAATGATGGAAATTCAAGCTTGTCCTTGAGCAGAGGACTAGAGGCAAGATAGCTAATCTGAAATGATACAATGCATTTGAATAAAACATTTCTCTTTTAGCTGTAAAAAGAAAATGATTAAAAAGGGGTAGACCGCTTTTCGAAAACCTTGATTAATTTAGTTGTTTTTCTCCAGGGAAGAAACTGGACCACTAAAGAAATTAGAAAGAAATGTACATTGCATGCATGGAAAATATTTTTAGGCCATTACGTGACAGTTAAACTAATTAAATATTTGTTCAACTCATTTGTGGAGAAAGGTGAATATTATTGCTACTAATATTACCACGGTACAACCAAATAACACATGTAGTTTAACACCAATTTCAACTTTCAGTATGTCTCAGCAGAGATATGTTTTTTTATTATGCATATAATTAAAGCTCAGCTTACAAATGTATCCAGAGATTGGACATTTATCTCTAAACCAGCCCTGGTCCCTTAGGACAGAAAGTGATTTGAGTGTGTATGTAATTCAGTAAACCTCTTCAAGAGACTAAGTAAAAAGATTGTACGAAGGGCTAAGGGTTGGGAGTGACCTATCCATCCAATAGTCAAGCACCTTCAGAGCGCTGAAATTAAAATTCGTCTTTGCCTACTATGGGTGACTATCAATGGAAAATCTGCCTCTGGTGGAATTGGCTGTAGACTGAGTTCTCCTCCTACCTGTCAAGTACACTTTCGACAGATCAATCACTAACATGATATAGTCGTCAATGAATCGAATAAGATATGATTCTCGGTTCTTACACTCAGATGGTCCCTCTAGAATGATTCCCTTAGTTGAATAACCAAGAGATTAGGATATAAACTACATAGTTCATCCTTTCCTCTTTCAATAAGTGGCTATCCATTTAAGGAATGTGGAATCTTAGTGTAACCTTCATATGGTCCGACCGCCACATTACAAGGTTGGTGGGTGGACCCACCAACTGACCCCCATCTCTGAAAGGATCAAAGATCCCGACAGGGTGACGACGGTCTTGGTTGTAATCAGTCAGGGCAGCGCTTGCTGATTACAACCTTGTTCACTCCCAGCCGTTTCATGGCGGTTACACCACCATGAAAAGGATGGCAGAGACCAAGTGCAGGGGTCCTCCTGCCCAGCACCCTTAAAATGTGCACTGTCTGCAGTGCAAGCAATGCGCATTTCAAAGGTGCTGGTACTGGTGCAGCCTGTATGCGGCAGCACTGCTGCCAGCTCAGTTATGAACTGGGAACAATGATGCTGCACCTTTCCAACTGGGCCGAGGTTCCCGCTGGTCAGCTGAGTGGGAAAGTCGTTATGGGCCCGGTGAGAAGACCTCCATGTCCGTGGCGGTCTTCCCACCACAGGGCTGGCAGACCGATGGTCGGGCCACCAGCCTCGTAATGAGGCCCTCACTGTTTTTAGTGTACTACAGGTCATACTTTGAAGAAAATGTTACCTATCTTCAGTAACAACATTTCTTGTGGATAAATAATCCTCCTGCAGATAGCTCACTTTATGAATATTCCTTTCAGGCTAGAGATTAAACAAACTTAGTCCATTGACCTAAGTATATTTATTTACTATCTGGGTTCCCGGCCGCCAAGAAGACATTTCAGACATCATTAGGAAGACAAAATGACTCTAACTGGCACTGTTCAGTCTCTACATTCACCAACATAGCATTTTGGCATTAGTACAGTGGACCTGATCATCTGGCTACATGAGCAGATCCACCTTCTAAGGGAGAGGAAAAGGTAGCCAAAAGTGGAGTGCCAACATTTTGCCATAGCATATCCTCCTCGCCTAGACTGGAGTGACCAGAATCACCTATTCTAGATCCTCCCACACCTTCAATAGGACAGAAGCAGACTCAGAGGAAAAGGGCTCCTCAGACCCAAAGACCAATTGAAGTTACTCATATCCTCCAGGAAACAATTCAGACGGAAGTGTATGGCACAAAACAGAAAACAAATTCTGCGATGAGCCATTGCGAAGGATCCTTGAATGAAAACCTCGAACTGAAGAGCATTGCCTCTATCATTTCAGGGTGCAGATCCAGCTCTTGGTCCTCCACCTAGGGGTGACTGACAGCTCTGCCATCACTTTGAAGGACCCTTGAAAGTGACCTGCTAGTGGGAAAATGTCCTGTCACTGTGACCAGTTCCTCTGGTTATTCACATCCCAACACAGGGTAGATCGATCTACACCAACCTTCCAGTTGACGCAACAATGGTGGTGGTGTTTTCTAACACATTTCTGATGATGCTGCCTAAGATGGAAGGGAAAAGGGACTTCAGGATAAGGAGAGCCACGTGCATCTAAAACAGATGTACATGGAGGCACTGCCTCGACATGGACCAAAAGTCCCAAACCATCATATTGTCCAGATGAGTCCCTAGACCAGCAAGGAGGCATCCATGATCTCTGTGTGTGAGCCACTAGTGGCCTGAATAGGCAACCCTGTAAAAGGTCACAGTGGTGCAGCCAAGAGTGCAGCAGCAGAGCCAAGACTCTTAACTGGTGTCCCTGCCATTTCCTGCTCTGAATCCACTCAGCCACCATCTGGAGTGAGATAGCAAATGTATCCACTAAGGCTATGGGCGTAACAGGTGAAACTCAGAATTCTTAACCTGCCACAGTCTTGATGAAAAAGCCATTCTCTGACCCTGGGAGCAATGGCTTGGATGTCACAAAATAGATGCTGAACTGAGGCTTTGATTTGGTGGATATCTGTTATGCTATGGCAACCTGCTTGAATGCATCCCACTGGCTTTCCATGGGATGTCTAGGCTGGATATACGGAGATACCAGGTGACCCAGAACAGCTATTCTGTTAAAAGGCCAACCACACCTTGGAATCCTTCAAGGACAGTAGGGTTCCAGCTCACTCTTTAGGTGTGGTCTCCCTGGTATACCAGATTCACCAACATTATTGGAAGGTTCAAGTGTATTCTAGGGCTGTGCAGCCCAGACAATTAGCCTTCTCAGCTCATCTAGATGCCATAGCAAACATATTGCTCCTTTTGTTGCTTGGATGGATCTAGGAGGTATCACCAAGAGCAGCAGAATCAGTCCCAAACTTCCTCTGCAGGCTCTGTCTCAAAACACCCTTCTGACACAGGCCTTATAACATCATATTATAGTGGGGGGAGGGTCTTCAATTGTGTTACTCAATGGAAGTTGATCATGATGGACCCGTGCATGATTTGCCAAAGCTGTTACCTTCCTTTCTTATCCTCCACACCAGGCCACCTACTTTCTACAGACTATGCTTGTCAGCGTGTGGCTCAGTCTTGGAGGTGGAAGTCCTTGCTTTGCCGATAAAAGGGGCAAAGGAAGAGGTGGGTCCGGAAGAGAGGGGCACTGGTTTCATCACACCTATGTATTCTTTCTTTGATGGGGATTGACAGAGTCCCCAGGGCTGCATTGTAGGAAAGGTAAAACTCTATTACCAGTTCATTGGTGTGATGAGCTACACATCCCTAGGCTTTTTAATACACTACAAAAGAATTATTGAAAGTATTAATTTACTCTTGGCTTAGCAGAACTGAGTTACTTTGCCAAAATTGTGGTACATTATAGCTTTAACATAAGTCAAAGGGGGTCCTATTTACAGAAACGGTTACCATTTTCTAATAAAAGCCATCCTAAATATTCTAAATAAGCCAGCCAGTTGATCTGTTCTATTGTTACATGTTTCAGTTATTTTTCATCCATGTTGTCAATGACATGTGAACGCCATGACATCTGAATGTGGCAGCTACTGCAAGATGTGAATGCAGAAACCAGAAGGGCCCCACATATTATATGCACTATAACTTAACCTCGCCTCAGCTTCCTCCTTTCTTGCAGCCTGCAATGGAGGATCAGATGATTCCAATTGATGTAATTTCCAAAGCCAACAGGATTGTGACTGCCTCCCCAAAAAATATGCTGTGTGAGGTTAAGGGGAATGTCATAGGGAAGAACAGAAATGCTTTCATGACTCTGGGAAGGTCTGGTTGTGCAGATAGTAACCTCTTCCAGTCCTGCTGCTCATGTTGCAGTTCCACTAGAATACAGTGGCTTGCTAGTGAAGGTGCCTGCTCCCACATTCACTAATGATCTCAACCTAGGAGTTAGGGGCTCATTGTAAAGTTGGGTTGGAAGCCGGCCTTGCTAGGTCAACAAAAGCTAAAGCTTCTACTCCCCTGGAAGATGACCTCCTGCCTTTTTGTTGATCGCCAGGGGAGGCGGCTAAGAGGGGTTACAGGTAAAATAATCAACAGCCCACCTATCTGAACCTAGCAATAGAAAGCTTTGCTTTATTTTACTAATTTCTTTAACTCACAGAGATAGGTAAGTTAGACTCATGGAAATATGAAAAAGAAAGAAAAACACTTAATAAAAAGAATAAGGACATTCAAATTCTATTGCTGATAGAGCGTGCATGAGATGGTAGTTGCCATCATAATAAGATCTTTACATGAAAAGCAACAGAAAATGAGAGGATCCTGTTTGCATTTAAAACAAATAACAAAGAGCATGCAAATATAATAAAATAACATATTGAAGTTTTGGAACTTGATTATTTCTGATATTGAATTGCAGGATATTTTCACATTTTATCCCACCTTTACTTATCAGCAAAGTACAAATCTTTAAAATAATTTAATGAAATCACACGTGTTACAAAAAGTAAACTGTGCAAAGTTTGACTACCGATAACACTAGTATGTTTCCATGTATGAACTGCATACACGTCAGCACAGTATAACAGCCACATTATAGAGTAGGAACAATTGTTACATGTGACTCCACTTTTTATGTAGACATGGTAAGATGCTCCCTTGGCTTCTTATATGTTGAGAAAATGGAAAGGAAAATCAAAACATGAACTAGAAAACATTGCAAGCAATATACACGTAAACAATACTAAATCACCGGTGAACAATCTTTTTAAGTTAGGGAAACACAATTTAAATCAATTTTGATTTCAAGTTCTAAAATAACCCTGACAATCAAAAACGGTAAAGATGCTAAGTAATGGCTCTCTTATGCCACAAACAGAACAAACATCTCTCACAATCTGTTGTGGTTGATCTTTTACAAGAGGTGTTATTACAATACATTGTTTTGTAAAGGCGAAATTGTGTACATTTCGTTTTTCAGTAAAGATGTGTTCCTCCTTTGTTTTGATAGATTATGACAAGTAATTGGAAAAGTTCAGGATATGTAGGATGAACACTTCTAAAGAAGGGTTGACTTTCAGACCCCAAATGCACTGTAAAAGTAATTCTGTGAGACATCCGCATCCTATTCTGATAGGACAGTTCATGCACTAGGACCTAATTAAGAAATATTTACATGTAGTACATGAACAGCAACAACAAACTAATATAAAGGCTATGAAGGTAAAATTAAGATAAGTGAATGCATAACTCCCAAGACAATTACTAAAAAACTATAAAATGTGGCAATGAAAATGGCACATACATGAAGTAAATCTGGCATGAGGATTGAGAGTTATTTAAAAACAATTTGAGATAGCATTCTGAAGAACTAAAAATAATCTGAACAATGTCTGACTGGAGACATAAAAAATTGAGATATAAAAAATTCCCACTGGGGGCAGAGGTACTCTGTCTTTCGTTCTCAAATAAAGCAATGTCTGCAAATGAATTTGCATAAAAGAAACTAGTTTTTAGAAAAATGGTTGTGTCCTTCAACAGTAATTATTCACTTCTTCTATTTGACTCCCCAATCTACAGGCTGTTAAAACTCATAAATGGCATACGCCAGCATTAGGGGTGTAAAGCGCTGGACTTCACCAACTTTTAAAGCTTTTTTAATTCATCAATTAACACAAAGTTCTTAAGATATTACGAATGTGGTTGAAAAGTCTTACCAAATCTCAAAAAACACAAGCAGAAATTTACCCACATATGAAACTGTGCGATGACTAGTTTGATAACTTTGCAAAGCTGCAAAGATTGTATTTTTGCAGTCACTCTTCATCAGCATCTGAAATTATTTCAGATAATTTTGTGATTTTGAGCTATCATTAAACTCACCTGTGGATATCTGTAGAGGCCCAAGAGCCTGGCCATTGGAATTGTAGGGCCTGATGAAGCATCTCCAAGAAAGGCAGCCAGTGGAGCTGAGCTTTGGCATCGATAGTTCAGGATGGACACCGGCTGCCCAGTCAGCATCCACAGGGTACCCTGCAAAGCCTTGGGTAGAGACAGGCATGTGTCAAAGATCACAAATCCAAGGGTCATGTTTGGTAGGATCAGTTGCTCACGGTTTATTTCAGCGATGGTGAAAGCCAAGGCTTCAACCCAAACCAAACTTGCTAAATAAAATCTGCAGAAAACAATGAAAGATTCAGAACCATTAATTTAATGAATTCAATATAGTCCTAAACCATGTTACCTGGCAGCTTCTTCCCTGCACCACATGTCTGTGCTACAGGACAGCCAGACGACCATCCAGTATTAAACAGTTTAAAAGCAATAGCTGGAAGGTGTGCTGGGAAATCCTAAGCTGCATTGTGGGAAATCCTAAACTGTATTTCAAGGAATCAGTGAAGAGAAACAAAAGATATAGCTCAAGTAGCAGCAGCTCCTTAGCGTGATCATGCAGGTGGGTGGACACACGCGCACTCAAAACGCACGCATATACACATGCTTTATGTGCATGGACAACACAGGAAACTGAATCTCAAGCTACCACTTAAGATTTATTTCTATTAGTTTACATTCATATTTTATCCTTCTAGAATTGTTGCATAACATGCAGCATATTTAGAAAAAGTTGCAAGGATTACTTTTGAATACAGTTATTCCCTACATGCTGCCATGGGGAATGCTTTGGTGAAGTTGTGCTTCCTCCTATTAAATATTCACTCATACAACTACAGCATATAGATTCATTTTACAACATATACCAAAAGGTACAGATGTTTGCACAGGTGACTTACTACACACCACCGCCCCTGCTTTGGGTATACAACCAATAGTGAGGTAAGCAGCAGAGATGGGTCTCTTTATTTAATAACTCTCTCTTGATTCTATCCATTTAGTAACTCTCACAGTAAACTCGAAGCACCAGAATAATAATCTGTGTAATTGTTCACTCTCTAAAAATTGTTTATTCATTTGTAATTGTGTAACACAACATAGTGATGATCTTCAATGTGACTATAGCTAGGACAGTTCATTAGGTCAGAGGTACAAGACCCTCCTATATTGCATTTTGCCTGGTGGCACAGCGCAACAAGTGTCCCACAACAGGCGGGGGGTAAAGTGCAAAGTATTGAAGATGAGTTAGAGGAATGGGACAAAACATGCTGCAAGCATCAAGACTGAGTGGAGATCTTGCCTTGGATGATGATGTGGTACGAGAGCGTACGCTGATGTTACGTGGTTGTCCTAGCAGACACCATACAACCTTATACAGTGGTGGGGAAAGATATGTTTGTGAGGTTGTTAGCTTATAAATTGTCTACAGTTAAAAAATGGAACATCTCATCAGTAGCATATTATGAAAATAAGACTGCAGTGGTAAGAATACAGGTAGGGGTGGAGTTTCAAGGGAGGCTGTGGTGGGGATCACACGATCTCAATGCAGCAAGACAAGTTGTGGTGCTATCTTAAATGCTGAAAAGTGAGAGGGTTTAGGAACGTTTATTAAAGTTGTCAAAGACAGATTGGGTTTACTTGAAGGTTTCGAACACTGCATTTTACTTAAAAAGATGCAGGCCTTGTGTACAAAGTGTAGCATACACCGAATTTGATGGAGAAACATTTGAACATCGGAGTAATGGAGGAAATTAAACTTTTTAAATGCTTAGCCCCAGTTGTTCTAACATTCAAGGCCACAAAGGTATTAGGATTTGTGTTTATTTATAATATTAAATTAAATTCATAGCTAGGTTCGGGTGAAATTTATATTACACTGTTGTATTCTTTCGTATTTTTTTGTGATTTGACATGCTTGTTACATGAAAATCTAAAAATATGCTATTATGTCACGTTTTGTAATTTTTTCCCCGTTTATGGCAAAACTTTAAGTTGAGAGCACTGATACAACATTAATTACCACAACAAGAGCAACTGCTGTTTGTGTTGCTTGTGTTTTTGCACCATCTTTCTGTAGCCTGCAGTGCGACCTCATGTCCAAAACGGACACGAGGACATATTTTACTCCAAAATATATGGCCAAAAGCTGGTTTTGAGTTTCAAGTAACAATGCATGATTTTCCATATTTTTTTCCACAACCACGCCTAACTATGTAAAAAGCAAATTACGCAAATGTTAAACATTCTTAATCATAGCATCTCGGTTTACGTAATCCTCTTCCCAATACTGGGGCAGAGTTAAAAGCATTCACTGTGCTTGAATCTCCCCCCCCCCCCAGTATTATCGAGGGTTATTATGTTCACAAGCGCACCACTGGGCAGTAATTCAGGGTGTCGCGAAGAGAGTACTGTTGGCATTCAGAGTATCATGTGCTTTTGAGGTGATACTGTGGTGCATGGCGGATGTGAGGAAAGGGTCTGAAAAGGTATTGGAGAGGTTTCTATTAAAGGGTCTTACACTTAACAAAGGGAAGTGTGGATATGGGGTACCCTGGTCATGTAATTGCCCCCTCTGGACTGGCATGGGGAAGAGTGCCTACTATCAAGATGATGAGAAGCTGATGGCATTGTGGAGCATCGTGACGGGGGGCACATCAGGTGTGAGGCCGGTGATGACAGGAGGAGGGGGAGTGACCAGAATGTAATGTTTGGTGATTGTCTGGGTTGATCATTCAGAGATGCTGAAAGTGAAGGAGTTGCTTAGGCAAAGACCATTAGGTTGAGTCAGAATCATTGTGTTGGGAAAACTATGTGTCACTGATTTCTGGGTGCAGTGTAATCACTTTGATGGGGTGACTCATGGAATTCCCTGCCTAGTCTTGTGTGCATTAGTCTGACATGCTCTGTTGATCTTTCACGACCGCTCCATCCTGTACCTATATCAGTCTGATACCTTATATATCGTTTTACTGGTGCCTCTTTCCAGCCTGTTCTTTTCTGCAACAGCATTGTAACTATTAACTTGGTTTTAGTGCGAGGATAGCTTTATGATCTTTTCTATATAGTTACTCTTCCCTTTCTTTACCAGTTGCATGTGTTGTGCTTTCAGGATTATTGCTTGTCATGCAGAATGTGTAGAAAGAGTTGAAATAATTCTCTTTAGTGGTAATTATTCCTAGCGCCCACCCTGAGGGGTGCCAAGGATGTACTGTGCTTTCACTAAATAACTTCTTACACAACTGCTACGTGTGCATTGAGGTTCTAATATTTACACTGTACACACAAAACAGGCGCACAGAAGACAACAGTAGTGGAAGGTTGAGACATGGACAGAACAGGCAGAGCACATGCAGTAGCACCCCCACCACACACACACAAACATACTCAGGCAGTCTCACACACACACTCACCCACACACACACACACACTCACCCACAATATACAGGTTCAGCAAAGCCAGCAGCAGATCAAGCACACATGCTGTACTGGGAGATCAGGAATAACAGCCCTGCAAGCTTCCCTTACATACACAACAGGTACTGTTGAGGCCGCAGCACTGCAGGCTCCCTCAAACACTGTAGCATGTTTTGTGATATGTGTTAGAAGTGTGGTCTTGCCTAATGATCTATCAATGCGCTTTGCAGTTAGTAGATCTTTCTAGCCTCCTTCAGGCCCTAATGCATCTGTTCAAGGCGCGCAGATGGTCTTACGTGTTGCATTTTGTGAAGGTTGGTGATTCAGTGAATGAGGGTATCACATTGATGAAACTGTATGACGCTGGGAAAATGGCACCAATCAGAGCATCCCCATCCAGCTGGTAGCCAGTCAGCTGGTGGCTCCTCAGGGTGCATCCGGCGGCTTCAGCAACGTGTCCGGCGGCAGGCATGAACAGAAGCAGCAGAAGAGATGAGAACTTCATGGCCGAGAAGTATCTGTGGAGGAGACCTTCTCTTCAGAAGAATGGCCTGTCAGTCTCTCCAGGCTGGCTCCCTGCCCGGCACAGGAACAGGCCTGGAATCCATGCTGCAAGATGGACCTGTAAGGTGAAAGATGGACACTGATGCATAAAGGGAGCTGCTCCTGGTGTGTTAAAACACCTGTCAATTACCTCTTGTGTTGCTTCTTCCTATAAAGGGCCATAGGTACAAATGGTCACAACTTCATAAAAAATTCCAACTTGACCTTTCCCAGGGAATGTTGATTTCCTCTTGCTCCTAACCCGAAGATCATTGCAGGCAGTATGTGTTCCTAGTGTTGGAAAATGTGTGGAATTTCTTTCTTTACACAGACTTTTGGATTTGCAGTGCAATGGTCTCCTATGGCTAAACTGTTTGAACCCATATTATGGTTTGCAGGTAACATTAAATTGAGCACTACTAGTAACACCTGTTATAGCACTTAGAAATAACACAAGATTAATGAAATGCTCCATAAAACAAGTTATGATTATTATCATTAATGATGGAAATAAATAATGATGGGATAATACTACTACTACTACTAATAATAAAAATCATATAAAAATGATACGCCTGATAGTAGAGGAAGTAGTAGTGATACAGGCATGCGCGTGTATAAGGCGAGGTGCACTGCAGCCTTAAGTAATCCGCTTGTGGGAGTGCCCAGTAAACTGAAAACAGGGCTGAAAATGGCCTTTCTTCAGTGTTTGTGAGCGCACCAGCGCCACAAATTAGTTTTTTCCTGGAACCATTCTTGTGACTTTCAAAGTTGACTGCACCACTCTCCTGTGAACCTTCCAGGCATAAATTTAGGTGTGAAAATAAGTGAGAGAAATGCATTGCAAAATGTTTGTGAATACTCAGGAAATTACAACTGTTTGGTTGTTGACCACGTTTGCAAAGGATCCCCCACCCCCTGCTCCGACACTCATAAGGACATGCCTCTGACACGGACACGCCTCCAACACGCTTACGCACATGCCTCTGACACTCCTATGGACACATCTCTGACACTCCTAGGGACACGCCTCTGACACTCCTAGGGACACGCCTCTGACACTCCTAGGGACACATCTATGACACTCCTAGGAACACGCCTCTGACACTCCTATGGACATGCTTTTGACACTCACATGGACACGCCTCTGACACTCCTATGGACACATCTCTGACACTCCTATGGACACTATGTACATGCCTCTGACACTCCTATGGACATGCCTCCGACACTCCTATGGACATGCCTCTGACACTCCTATGCACACACCTCCGACACTCCTACGGAAACGCCTTTGACACTCACATGGACACGCCCCTGACACTCCTATGGATACATCTCTGACACTCCTAGGGACACGCCTCAGACACTCCTATGGACACAATGTACATGCCTCTGACACTCCTATGGACACGCCTCTGACACTCCTATGCACACACCTCCGACACTCCTATGGACACGCCTCTGACACTCACATGGACAAGCCCTCTAGTTAAACTTAGTGTGATTCTGCATTGTTAGAGCAGCCATCAGTATGTGCACTCTTCACGTGTAAGTTACATGAAGTGACATCTGTTTCAGACATGCACAAGTTGTGACCCTCTGTAAACTGACTCTAGATTAACACCTGGAAACTTTCTGAAATGGCACCACTGAACACATAGCAGATGAAGACTTCTAGACCCACGTCAGTGCTTACCCTTGACAAAGAATTTGGTCCCAGATCAGAAAGAAAGTCAGAAATTAATTGATTGCAGCGTGGAACCTACTTTTCAGGGGATTGTCCAACTTTCTTGGATTTTCATCCCTGAAATCTGTGACTGTGGTAGCATCCGAGGAGGACTCACGTCATTCAAAGATATATATTTGTCCATGCAGCAAATGAACATTTTTAAGTGTACATACAGATGTAACTCATGATTGCATTTGCAATGAATAACTCCAGAGAAAAAACACCCTTTCACATGGAAAAAGCATACTCCCTTACAGCTCTATCAATGCTGGGGATGGATACAGTGTCAATATATTGGAATTCAAAACACTATTCTGACATCAACATTGCACCCTAAATGTTATCTATGAAAATATTGTCCATTGGTTGTACATTTTCTATTATTAACGCCAATAGGGCGATATTTTTGCAAATTAGAACAATACATTTTTTTCATACGATATAAGGCAATAATATCCTAATAGCACACGTCGAGGATATTCCTTCTTCTTTCTAAGACTGTGCACATACGTGCTCGTGCTTTTAACAGGAGTAAGTCTGCCAATTTCCCGGGTGCAAAACTACTTGGAAAATGTTTGTAGAAACTTACCAACTTGTGATTAGTTTCTTACAAACTTCAGCGGGGACACACATGCACAAATAGCAGTGGAAAAACGGTACCTGTACATTTACCGCTTCTCTTTAAATTCGCAACTATTTCCGCTGTTTAGAAATCCTTTTTTCGAGGTACAATTCATGGAAATGTTTGGGAGCCAGAGATCGCTCTGTGTACTCTTGGAAATCATAGCACTTCACCGGGTGGATTTGTCACCATGGAAAATCCATGATTATTTAGTTTAAAAGTATAACTTGTACATTATCCTTTCACAATGTTTTCTCCAGAGGGAAAATCAGTTTTCTGCCTTGAGAAATGACTTCTATAACAAGCAAATTAATGTTGTGCTTTTGGCAATTGTGGTTTCTGCCTCACAAGAAATAACCTGGAATAAGCACCTAGTTTAGAGTTAGTTCCGGATATCCCGTCTGCCTTATTTCAAGTGCCTTAGGGTGTAATAGACTTGTAATACGGGGGGTGGGATAACCATGTTTGTGACCAAGTAACCCATCCGCCAATCTCTAAATCAGGTCCTAAATGCCCTTTCAGTTTTGTTTAAGAAAAGGTTTTAGGAATTGACAACAATCAGTTGTACCCAAAACATTTCCATGGCCCCCCAATGCCACCTATTTGTACCTATTTCCTCCGTCTTTCTTCCCCTTACCCACACTAACTTAAACAGACTTTGGCCTTCTCGGCTGACTTTCTTACCTGAGTAATTGGAATTTTGAAGTGAAAGTGCCTGTGTGGTCCTAGGTGCCCTTCAAGCATCATATCCAGTGAGATTCAATGTCACTATGTACTTTCACTCTGTCTTTACTCCCTCTTAGGGCCTGATTCATCAAGGGCTTGACTTGCACTTGTGTCACGTGAAGCAACACAAACTCTCTGCCTTGCATTACTCTGCCGTAGGAAGGCATTCCTGTGTGAACGTGGGTGTGCCCACATATCCACCCATGGATGTTAGCGCATTCCCAAATTTACCAAGACACGTAAAGCCGGGAATGCATGAAAATGCTACTCCTTCCCAGGGGCAATGCAACAAGGAGAAATATCTTCATTTCTCCTCCTTGTCTCCTCTTTTTAGGTGTGCTGCATTTCGCAGGACAATTACAAAGAGGAAAACGCCTCTATCGGTTGTTTTTGTGCAGGAAGATGCCCCTTCCTGCAGGGAGATGCCCCTTCCTGCACATTAACAATCCTGCCTGCAACACAGGCCCCCTTGTACCACGACACAAGGGTGCCTGTGTTGACACTAGGCAGCAGATTGTGCACCAGCGCAGGCAGAACGGAGGAATGCACCACATATTGGTATCTATGGCACAGTCCTGCCCTTTCATGCAGAAAGTTGTCTTGCTGTGTTGGCTGCATGAAATATTCATAAATATGGCCCTTAATACCCTGATCTCACATTCTGGGGCCCTCAATACCAGTTCATGGAAATACTTTCATCCAGTTTCCCGCGCTCTGTGAAATTACTTTCCCAGTGCACACGGCACAGCTTGCATGCGGAAAAGAAGCACGTGTTGTCAGCAGGCGCTGAAACTGATGGTGCAGTATGCCGCATATTTCTAGCTGTGAAACTCGGAAATGGCCGACAATTTGGCCGTGAGGGGCCGTATCGGCTTTATCTAGGGGCAAAAATACTGCCCAGTAATTCCCTAAGGTCATACATGCCTAGACATACTCTTCCTCCAAATCGAACTGATATATTTCATATTTCACAGAACAGGCAGCTAATCTAGCTCAAGCGCACAGTTCATGGTCACTGAAGACGAAAGCACCCAGGGCACCCTGTGCAGGCCTCAACACCAGGCAGGGACAGTCGGGGTTTCATTCACTCCTCGATTGCCCATAACCTGAACCTCAGAGCGCAAGCTTCCCTTCCCACAAGCGCACACAGCGTTTGCAAGGCTGGCAGCAGCAGGGCGCACATCTTCACAATGGCAGACCAGGCACGGGCAGCAGATCTTACAACTCCCCTTTCATGCAGGACAGGTCCAGGAGCAACCGCAAAGCGTCTGCTTCCTCCTAGTGACAAGATGGCCGCAGCACTGAGAGTTGGTTTCATTCACGCAGGACCGGTGCAGCACATAAAGCCGCAATGAAAGCTTCACCAAGATAAACAGCACGTGCAAACTCTAGCACCAGGGATCCTCAAATGCAAAACATGAACAGTAGCAACGCAAACGTTTCTCATGCACATCTCGCATAGGTCACAAGAAGCAGCAGTCCACCTTCCGGCCACACACAGGTGTCACACGAAGCACACTTCTTTCGGACGTGTGCAGAACCTGCAGTTTAAGGGTTTGATCTCAGTGCCTGGAACAGGGGCGGGGGGGGGGGGGGGTGTTCTCCCATCCTACATACAGCTCTTTGACTGTATTTCATGATAAAAAAAATATAATGCACAAGAAGCTGGCTAGAGAACAAAGTGGGTATCCCAAGGATGCTCAGATCCCAGCATCAAAGCTTAGCTATGTGTGCCTTTCAGGACAACAGGGCACACGAAAGGTTGACCTCTCACCTTTTGTCACTGATGTGTTACCGTGGTGGTTCCTGCAGAGATGTTGTGAGATAGCTCAGTGTGGAGGGGGGTCTCTCACATAGATTCCCTCAAAGCTTTCCTCTCTCTTTGAGATGTTTTTAGTTTGAGACGTCAATATGTTACCAAGGTCTCACTCAGACATACTGTCAGTGTCCAGGGTCTTTCTTTGAGACATACTCAGCTTCCATGTGTGGCCTCTGAATGATGAATCAGCATCCAGGTCTGACTTCGACCCTTGTTCTATGTGTATGTGGTGTCACCCTGGGAGATGTCTCAGTGCCTCAAAGATGCCTTCTTTGGATGGAGGGCTCTTCCTCAGAGATGTCTTTCGGCTGCTCAACCACTCGGGCAGCTGGAGCACCACAGAGAGTGCCGCAGTGCCATCTACCGCTCAGCAGCCAGCACATTTTATGCACATTTGAGAGATACTGTCAGTCTCCTCCAGGAACCAATCATGCCAATTATGGCATAATTGCAGTAAACGTCATCATCAAATCTATTTGAAGAACAGAAACCAGCAAGAGCTTTCACCAACTCCCAAGGCCCCCCTTCAGTGCCCTGCGTTGAATTTGTTCATCACTGCTGTGTGACATCAGAAATGTATTTGTGAGCTGGTTTTAATCCTTGTCAGGTGTTTCTCTATGGAGCTGAGGGTGTGCACCATCTCAGATAAACTTTTGCAGCCTATATAATGGTCCTTTTCAACATCGCAGTCAATTTTATGGACAACTGAAAAGATCTTCTTATATCTTAGACCCTAATGACCTAATGACGTGGACCTTCAGAACATTGTAATAGACGATGGCAATTTCACTTCAAGTCTGAATAACACAAGAGGTCTCGATGGCATGACTGCAGACTCATCCCAAAGCCTTGCTACTTAGAGAATGTAGTGAAGAAGCCACAGATCAAGCTTCTCTGAAAAACACACAGTACAGGTTCTGCACAAGCTTCCCTCACACAACAGAAAACAGCAAGCCTCTTTCACACACAAGGACAGCAGCAATGCAAGCTTCTCTCACAAACAATGCTGATACGTTATCAGTAGCAGTACAAGCATCCTTAAACATTCGACACAGATAGTACCCGAACACGTTTCTGAAAAACTACTCAAAAAGTTGTATTTTTGTGGCTGCTATATTTTATTACTCTTGCTAAACTAGCCCTCGGATGGCCTTCACTAAAAACAAGCTGCGTTTCAGTAGCAAAGGTTCTTTCCAGTTTTGCTACTGGTAAAAGACTTCTACTGATTCTTGTGGGTTTAGGAAGGGACCTAACTATTTTCATGATGGGAATATTGCCATGTGATCAAAACTAAAATCAATTATGTACCTAGACATTTATATGAATAGGCAGACCGTGGAAGCCTGCATCCAGGTCATGGTCTACACCAGTGCCTCCAAAACTTTTTAGAACCACAACCCAATTTTTAGAGCGACAAACATTTGTGACCCTCCCAGCTTTAATTGATATGATGAGGGTGATTTTTTAATGCAACTAAAGCATCGTGTGGTATCACGCTGTCATTTACAGCACATGAAATGGCCACTAACTCTGAACAGACATGCAGTTTTACTGATCAAACTATATTGCACACAAATGATAATGGCTGGAATTCGGATTCAGTGAATATTTGTAAATTTTTGCAGTAAAGAACTTGATTTGTTTTGACCCTACTAAAATCTGTGTTTCCTCACACCGCAATTACACCATAAAAATGCTTATTTTTTGTTTTCCTAAATGCTGAATGTGTACTGTTCACTTACATGTATTTACACTTTGTTGTGGGTTACAAAATGACATTGTACAGCCCTACCATGTACCCAAGCAACATTGTCACATAAATAACTTAATGTTTCTTTCTCTGACTGCGAAGTGAGAGGCGTTTGTAAACACTGATCCCCAAAAAATATAAGCAGCAATTTGTCAGAAGAATAGCCGGAAATTTGACCTCTGTCTTTGAAGTGCAGCAAATGTGACAGGATAAATACAGAATTTAAAGGCATCCTTGTTTCTTGCTTGGACTTTCAGGGCCCACTAAAAATCGACTGTGGGCACACCAGTGGTTAGTGACCCACAGTTTGCGAAACACTGGTCTACATAAAAACAAGAGCCGTCTGACACTGTTCCACAACACACGAGTGTCAGAATGAACAACTGGTATGTGAAACAAGCAAGGAGCTGTAATAAAAAAAAAAGGTTGAGCTATCCCCATTGGGCAAACACCCACACATAGAGTGCCACAGGGTAAGTCCCCTAGTGAAATATTCGCAAATCTAATTTTTGCAATAAACATTTTCTGACTCAACTGAAAACGTGTGATAGAGCTTCTACAACACTTTCCTTTCATTCCGAATATTTACAATGAGATTTGGGCGTAATCTTCCCTTGAGCACGCAGGGTATACAAAAGGTGGAAGCAGATCAGAGTTTATTCACAAACATACCGGTTACAGGCAATCCAGCAGGAGTGTAAGCTTCATTCACAGTATATTTGTACTACTAACAGAGTTAGTTCCTGCTTTGTTAGGCTCTGAATGGTACATCATGGGCAGTGAAGTTCAAGCTTTCATCACACAACATATGCACAGCAATATGGCAAACTTCCTGATGCACTTGTGAGAAATTGGGTTGTTGGTTGGCTGGGGTGTGAGCTCTGGTCAAGCAGCAACCACAGTTCTGGTCAGGGTAAGGCACAAGCAAACCCCAAATTAACCTGTGCTTGACTTCTGGGAGCTTGGCTCAGAGCAGTCAGTCTGAACTTGAAGGCAATGTGTAAAGTATCTGCGCAACACTTCAAACAGTAAAACAGGGACAACACCACACAAAAAAGGATCCCACACCAGGATAGAAAAATGGAACTTAATTTAATAAATAAAGCAAAACTAAAACAACAAACATCCAACAACTAGAGCTTTTGTTATGGTTTTTTAAAGAATAAACAGTAAAATAGCGCTTAGATGCTAAAATCGCCAACCCGTTATATCTGGTCTCACCAAATCGAGGCTAAGTTAAAAGTTCAAGCCGACCACAATGGAGAGTGGGCGGGGTACAGGGGTCCCGTGGACCCGCTGAACAAAAGTACCTTAAATCTGGGATGCAGAGCCATGCACAAGTTCTGAACCATGCCGTAGAGGGTATGCATCACTTTTTCCCCACACAACAGCAGCGATCTGTCGTTCTTGAGATGCAGTGGAGCTGCAGTGTGAGTCCCTATATCATTGACATTGAGGAGCTGAGGTGCAGTCGAGGCAATGCGTTGGTTCCAATAAGGGCAGAGCCTGCAATGCAGTTTTTTGTCATCGTCGTTGAGGCTACCGTCGACGAGGATGCAAGGACCTTGCACCGAGAAAAGAGCTGCAATGCTAATTTAGAGGGTGTTGCGCTGGTGTTGAGAAGTGAAGTACAGAGGCGAGGCGACCCTTCTTGCACTGGTCCCGCCCCATGCAGTATGGGTGATGCATCGATTTTCTCCAAGCACCAGCAGCGATGCAGCATTTCTGCTCCCACAGCAGAGGATGAATCGGTTCCGCTGGAGCAAGCACCTTAGGCCTGCTTCCAAGGGTCCAGGACTAGGGTGGCACCACTTGGCAGGAGAGGCTCACAGTTGACAGAGTCCAGGTGCAAAAGCATTGTGGTTAGAACTCTTTTGTGTCCCTGAGACTTCAGATCTTGAAGCCAACCAGTTAGCCCTTGGAGTCACTCTGGGCTCTGAACTGGAGAGATGCAGGTCCTGCCCTTCTCACTCCCAGGCAAGGGGGTGGCAGGCAGCAGATCAGAGTAGCAGTCCAGCAGAGTGACATTCCTTTCAGCAGCTCAGCAGTCCTTCTTCTTGGCAGAGTATCCACAGGTCCAGAAGTGTACAGAAGTGGTGATGTCAGATGTCCAGTACTTATACCCAGTTGGGCCTTTGAAGTGGGGGAGACTTCATGGTACGTAGATGTGGAGTTTAAGAATAGTAAATCCATATTTACATATTGGCACTAACCCTCTCAATATTTTGTTCCTCGATGTTTTTGACATGATATTCTGTCCTCGCTATATTTTTGTTTCAAATATTCTGTCAGTGATTCAACTGGTCTCAGCCTCTTTTTACTTGATTTAAGTTGCCTTAATGGAAAATGATGATGATTGATAGTAATCATAATCATTAACATTTATAAAGCGCGCTACTCACCCGTGCGGGTCTCAAGGCGATAGTAGTTGGCTTAGGGCCCAATTAACGGAGTATTTCCTCAAAAGCTGACCTTTGAACATCATCAAATGCTATCTTCAGGTACCTGATATTGGTCCAGTCTTTCTGTGATAAAACATTACGGCCTGATTCACCAACTGCATTTTGATTTACGTAAAGTAGTGCTCCAGTGATACAACTTACTTACTATTAAGTGTAATTCCCAAACCTAGAGCTGCAGATCTCCATGTTCATCCCTCCAGCCTTTTCCGTAAAAAGAGCGCCTTCACTGTGGCAGTGATATCTACACACATAGTTATACATTTTTAAAGTTAGTGAAGAACTGGGGAACAGTGGCAACATGAGGAATAATTTTAATAACATGGATAGGGCTGAGGAAAAATTAATGGGGGATAGGAGAGGGACCTGCTGATATCAAAACAAAACCCTTAAACAGTGCGGCGCTTGCAATCTACAAAATGCACTTCTACAATCTAAGAGTCTCAAAACAGGTTTAAATGTACTCCAACACAGCCTTGGCGTAAGTGAAGCATCACAGATGGCCAACCACTCCTATAGAAAACAATGGAGAAATAAACTAACATCCATACGAATTAATCTAAAATTATATATATATATATATATATATATATATATATATATATATATATATATATATATTCAATATTCTCTCAGTCAGTCGTCCTCATTATATACGTCCTCCGGTTCAAACCACTGAATGTATGTTGGACACAGTCCTGGCCTCTTTTCCAACAACAACCTGTTGCAGTGCCCAAAAGCCCTCACCTGACAGAAATAAAGAAAGAAAGAGCATTTCCATGGATTTCTGTAATTCCATTAGGCAATGTGGTGTCGTCACCAGCACAGGACCACACCACCAGAGGAGCACGAGAGTGGTGAGAGGTTATCACCCCTCTGGTCGGGACAGGATGGACTGGGCGGTGACGGAATAAGGGGAGGTGACAAGGAAGGAGCGGAAAGGGCGCAAAGGCAGTTAATGAGTGAGACTGAATAAAGGCACACGTACTCAAGTCACAGCGTGTCTTGTGTTTATTCAGGCCCTCCCAGGGACCTGACAGGCAATAAATTTGTTTCCACAGTACGATCTGCGCCAGCGCCTTTCCACCTCTGTCTTCAGGGAGGGTCTTCCAACTTTGAACATTCCCAGACGATCGAGGCGTTAATGATCGATTTCCAATTCACTTGAGCTGTGTTCTCAGAGCAGAGCATTGGCAGCTTTACACTTTGCAAATTTAAAATGGAAGATTCGTGGGAGTGGCTTATTCTTCCAAAAACAAGAGTGTTTTAATGAAATGTTGTTCTGTTGCACAGATGTTTTCAGTGAAGTTGACTTCGCCTTTCTTGTGATTGACAGACGCTAATTTATCGGAAATCAACCCTTCAGTCTCTCTCATAACTACAAAGGGACTTGAAGCCACCCGCACACCTACAAAGCGCTTCCAATTGTTCCTCTGTGTCAAAGCCCCTCCTGTAGAGCTAAATGGCAATATGATCTCCCACTTTGGTGCTGTTCAGAAGAAAAGTGTCAGTCAGTCCGACCCCAAAGAAAAACAAGCATTTGCAATGCAATGGGTCTCTCATTTGCACGAGTTAGAGCTATTATCGTTGTAGACTCATAATCCGACTTTTCTTGCCACATAAATTGAAAATTAAAACAGTTTCACATAAGTGAGCCAATTCACAGCGCCACGGCCACCATGAGCATCAGCATGAAGAGACACACAAAAGGAAAAAGAAGTTTGCTCGCAGTCAAATTTATCGGCAAAAGTGCAATTATCCATGTATAAGGGTCGATAGCCAAGGCGGTAACAAAACCTCCCCAAGGAGGGACGAAGGTAAACCATTTACCAATGTCAACAAAGGATTTTTGAAGGGCAAGCCCACAAACGAGTGGTAGTGATGGGCGTGAGGTGGAAGTGGTTAAAATCCCAGATACGTACCAACACGTCGGAAAAGCAGCGCTTGCGAGCTGCTATGCTCGACCTAAACTAGTTTTACACCATTGATGTGGCAGTAAATATTTCTCTTTTGCGTTTTACTTTGTAAATACCGCCTGTCACTTTTTAATGGCCTCCATGTAGGCTTCTGAATTACTACGGTGAAACAAGGTGAGTATCCTAAAAAGCATCGACCCACTAGCATGAAGGCCTCTAAGAGTGAACTCCCCTTGTATGTTCAGAATCAGCTCCACACAGCAAATGTTCTCCATCTTCCCCAGTGCTTAATTTGTAAATAAAAATGTGCTGGTGCCCAAAATCCTCTTCTCAAACATGCAGCTACTGCAATTAAAAGTGTGAGCACTGAATACTAAGACAGCGTAACCCTGAAGCCATCTCAGGCCTCACCGCCCCTTCAGCTCACTCTTGCAGCTTTCTGCTTTCTCCCATTGTGCCACTTTTTCATTTTTCTCTTCCTCCGTCTTTCCCATATGTGTCTTTTGATTGCAGTAAATGCTTGAGGCAGAAAAGTAAGTGCGTCCCTCAAAAATAAGTGCTGGTGCCCCCCACCGGAAACAGCAAGCACAATTAGGCACTGATCTTCCCCCAGGTAGCTCTCTCTGTGTGCAGCGAGAGCTGTGAACCTGGCTATAGAAGGATCTGTAGGAAGGACCACCGGCCTGCTGCTTTGCCAGTATGCCATACAATAAAGGAGACATCACTAATGAAACAATTAAAGGAAAAAGATCAAGTTCTCCTTGAAACATAAGTTAACATTCATAAGAGCACAGTTATATCTTCCCTATGACTCTTGAGGCCATCATCTGTTTCCAAAGCCGCCTTTTTCTTCTTAGAAGGAGACCCTCAATTAATGCTAACCTAAACAGGTGGAACTCCTGTTCTCCTACTGGGAACGTATGGCCGTATCCCAGCATACCCTAAGGCAGGAGTGAAGCACTCATTTAAATGACGCCCTATATGTGAAATGTGCTTTAAGTTTATTATGCGCGGGTGATTTCACCATGCTTCCAGATAGTTGCTTCATCGTTCAGACAACAGAAAGTGATTTAAAGGGCTGACAAGAGAAAGTGACTTAGGATCATCATCCACCATCACTCCATAGGCCCTCAGTGAGCAAGGTACCGAGGATGAGAGCGCACTGTAGCGAGCTCATAGGTCAGTTATCAAAATCATTGAAAATTACTGATTAGCTTGAGCCATCCCTCCCAGCAAATGCTCGTGCCTTGAAGAGGCTTCCAAGGAGCTTTTCTCTTTGTATTGTCTAATCAACTGCGCTCCGTTCAGGTTGAAGTTTGGGCACAGATCTCTCTGGTGGCATGGTTGGCCTCTCATGGCCACAGCATGGCCTGCGCTAGTTTGGTCAATGACCCTAATGGAAGACAGTCAGGCCCTGAGAGAGCCCTATTTTAAGGCGGCTTGTCCTTGATGGGACCCGGAAAGAGAAATCAGCTGTGTCTGAGCAGAGGAAGCAACACTACCCTGGGTGACCGGCCCAGAAGGGACCCTGAGGGAAGGCCTGTGTCTGTTTCTGGTTCATCAGACAAGACCTGATTGGAGAATGCAGCTGTGGTCCAGCAGTACTCTAGTTTGTCCTAAAAGAGATCTGTGCCATAGCTGCAACCCAGTCTGACATAATATACTCAGTGGTCATTTCTCCTCCACGGGCAGGCAAGGGTGCAACCAGTAGGACAGACACTACTTGAGCAGTCTAGCTCCTGTCATCACTTTGTTGGTAAGTGTCATGCCTTTTTTACTCACACACCTCTGTATGCCAGAGGGTCGCTCAATCTCACGAGATCAGATGCACCTGCTCAAGGCGTGTGCACCAACCTGGAGCCTGCCCAATGATTATCCACATATCTCACTCGTAGCCTACTACGGACATCCTGGTCCCTGCTCAGGCTGCTTTGTGTCACTGAGAAAAGTTCTTCTTCTTCAGTACTTTGCAGAGCTTTCTTTGCAGCTGTGGCCCATAGGTTATTTCCGTTTCCACCCATCCTCTACCCTACTCCAGCGTGCAAGAACTGGAGGCCATCTTTCCTTTTGAGACGAGGCACAATCAAATTCAATCAATCATTAAAACTGGAGAGGGACTGCTGTGCCATGCCAATAATGGGTAAGTCATGATGCCTACCATCTTGCCCCACAAATAGATCCTCCGACAATGAAAGTGTCAATGGACCTTGCTCGCCTATGCTGACTCCAGAGCAGAATAGAGCGGACTGCAAAACAAGATTACTTCTGTCCTTAGCAAAATACATTATTCCCTGTTTCACAGCCTGTCACTCTAAATTTTAACTGCAGCAATGTCCTAAGTGAAGAGTCTATTGTAATAATGTCTTCAGTGGAGTACTATTTGACTTTAGTTAACTATTGTCGTCCCTTTCTCACCGCCTGTCACCCTGAGCTTCTGTGGTAATTAAGTCCTCCACAGTCTAGGAAAACAATCACTGAAAAGAGCCTATCATAATAAAACAACTTTAAGATTATGGGGGTCATTACAACCCTGGCGGTCCAAGACCACCAGGGCTGTTTCGACGGAAGCACCGCCAACAGGCTGGCGGTGCTTCCTGGCATATTACGACCGCGGCTTCCGCCACAATGGCCCCGGCGGTTGTAATCCGCCAGGGCAGCGCTGCCAGCAGCACTGCCCAGGGGATTACGAGTCCCCGACCGCCAGCCTTTTCCTGGCGGTCTGAACCGCCATGAAAAGGATGGCGGTACGGGGAGTCGTGGAGCCCCTGGGGGCCACTGGCATGGGCAGTGCAGGGGCCCCCTGACAGGGCCCCATGCGGCTTTTCACTGTCTGCTATGCAGACAGTGAAAAGCGCGACGGGTGCAACTGCACCCGTCGCACGGCCGCAACACCGCCGGCTCCATTTGGAGCCGGCTCCCATGTTGCGGCCCACATCCCCGCCGGCCCATCGGGGATGTCCAAATGGACACCGCGGGAGTGCGGCCGCATGGCGGTTACAGATTGGAGGGCGGCGGTAGCCGCCCGCCAATGTTGTAATGACCCCCTATGTTCTGACAGCCCACTTTACTTTCCCCTAGTAGTCCAATAATTTGTGCTACATAATTTTCTACTCTTTCTGTTCTTTTTCAACAATGGTCTCCAAAGTCTTCAAAAAAGCACAAAAATATCTTGATATAATTATGAAGCAATGTTACTATGGGGAACAATTTGAGTTTGGCTATCTGAGTTTACTCCATGATGGGGGACGTTACCTCTGCTATCCCAAGGGATCTCTGTCCACCAAAGTTAGAGATCTCCATCAGCCCTACGGACATCTCTCTAGATTGACAGGAACTGCTGTCATTAAGCCACAGGGATTCAGTTCCCATATGTCCCGATTTTCAAGGATTTTGCTTATTTTTGTGAGGATGGTTGAACCACAGGTTTCCAAATATTTTAACTAT
Source organism: Pleurodeles waltl (assembly GCF_031143425.1). Classification (NCBI taxonomy): domain Eukaryota; kingdom Metazoa; phylum Chordata; class Amphibia; order Caudata; family Salamandridae; genus Pleurodeles; species Pleurodeles waltl. The sequence continues at coordinate 674,491,962 of NC_090451.1, read as the reverse complement.
TCTGGCAAAAACTTGTGAGGAAGATCCTCCCCACATCAAGCGTGAAAGGGTTAGCAGGGCACTTGTAGCTTTTACAGACCAGCAAGAACCACACTGGTCTACAGATAGGACACCGCTTCCAAGAAAAAGAGTGTTATCTTATCGAACGCCTGTCCAAGAGGATCAAACATGTATCCTTGCAGTGGATGCATTCATCCACTGAACCCTTTGACTCAACCAAAAAAATTATTAACCAAATGAGACATGTCCTAAATTATTCAAACTTCCAAACTTTGAGGCAACCTACTATCACATAAAATATCTCCTTCCACTCACGCTATTCAAAAAGACGTTGCCTCTTTATCCACAGAAAGAGCAGGTAATCCCACCTCCTTTTTACACATAGGTAGCGCTGAAACAGCAATCTCAGGTGAAACTAATAGTTCGTAATATGCTTTCTATTAATCAGATAAAAAAAGCTAAAACATAAAATACAATGTGCCCATAAACACACAATCACAAGAACATCATAACAGGGTTACCATGATACCAAACAACCATTAGCTGCTTTTCCAACTTCACACACAGACACTCACTATCATACAGATCACATCATTTCAACTCTCAGACTTCCTGTCACAAACGCACCAACACCCACCAAGACAGGTTCATACAACATACATATTATTGAAGCCACATGGTCCCTTGATGAAGTTGAACCCTAACACACACCACCACATATCCACATCATACATAGTCTTGCCGTCACACACCCACACAAATCACACAGACACATATGCACAAACACTAAGAGAAGCTTATGCTAAAACTCTAAGCTAAAACCGGTCTTTGAATTTGACACAAGTTTGCACAGCTCCTGCACCCACCCTGTGTTTGTTCCCTGTGATATATGTGCATGCTTTACTAATGCTATGCAGAACTTGCATTTTAATGAATCATGGAAAATTAATCTTCACTACTCAAAAGCCAAAATGATGAGCTTTGTTAATGATTCCTTTAAATATGCATTTGACTCATATATTATAGAAGAAATCCAATCACATTGGGCCTGGTTACAACTTTGGAGGACGGTGTTAATCCGTCCCAAAAGTGACGGTAAAGTGACAGATATACCACCAGCCGTATTACGAGTCCATTATATCCTATGGAACTCGTAATACGGCTGGTGGTATATCTGTCACATTTGGGACGGATTAACACCTCCCCCAAAGTTGTAATAACCCCCATAGTTTCTTAAAGAACGCTTAACAAACGTCAATGCAGCCTCTACTGCTGTCCCCATGATTGTCTGGTGCTTTAAAATGTTTTGTCTGTTTAAATGGATGAGCGATAGAAGGAAGGGTTTAGCACTAGCAAATACTAGCACATGACCACTTGGTTTAGCCAATGCATGTTAAATGTTGTGCATATTTTGTATTAAACAATAACATGAAAAAGCAGTTTTGAATGGAACCTCTCATTTCAGAGATATTTATTTTGCAAAAGGACAGTCTTATAGTCAGTTTTAAGGAGGATACTGAAGAGGAGAAATAAGAAAACAAGAAGAAGAACGTTCTACTGTGTCAACCATTTAAGTCTACAATATATGAAGAGTTCACCAGCATTTCAAACTTATGTTACCCTTTCTGTGTAGTTGTATCCTTTGCTCTTAGATTGGCCATGTAGGGACTTTATCAAGTTCTAGTCAAAAGTAGTTGCTCACAAGGATTGATCTCAAGAGTTCACATAAGTGAGATTTGCAATTTTTTTTTTAATAAAAGGGGACGTCTGGGCAAGAGTGATATTGACTTATTCAGAGCTGGCTTGTCTACCTCTTACTCTCTCTGTGCTGCTGAAGAGCAGCTCAGAAGGGAATTAGTGACAAGGAGTATTGCTACAGAACAAAATCTATACTCTTCATTCTCACTTTTATACTTTCTCGAAAGCTATCTTTTTCTTGTCTTGGTTCCTTTCCCCAACAGATTTTCTCTTGTATTTCTCTCCGGTTTCAACAATATGATATAACACTTTGGGAAAAAAATGCAAGCAAGCACTCCAGAACTGGACGAGAGGATGGCATAAACCTCCACTGCCACTGTGTATTTCCCCTGGGTGCTCAGGTGCCCAGGAACAAAGGAGCCCCACACACTGATGAAAACAAGCATGCTAAATGTGATCCATTTTGCTTCGTTAAAGCTGTCAGGCAGCCTCCGTGAGAGGAATGCCACTAGGAAACTGACACCAGCCAGGAGCCCCATGTATCCCAGCATGCACCAGAAGGCAGCCACTGAGCATTCATTGCACTGGAAGATGATGGTGTCAGTCTTCGATTCCATGTTCTTCTCTGGAAAAGGAGGGCACAGAAGCAGCCATGCGGTGCAGATGAGGACCTGACCAAGTGTGCAACCAGAGATAGTAAACGCAGGAACCTTTGGACCCAGCCACTTCCTCATGTTACTGCCGGGCTTTGTGGCATTGAAAGCAATGACCACCATGATGGTCTTGGCCAACACGCAAGACACACAGAGGATAAACATAATGCCAAAGGCTGACTGGCGGAGAAGACAGGTTACCGGATGCGGAAGTCCAATGAAAAGCAAAGAACAGAGGAAGCAGATCAGGAGGGCTCCCAGGAGAAGGTAGGTGAGGTTCCTGTTGTTGGCTTTGACAACCGGTGTATGCCGGTACTTTACAAATATGCATAAAATGATAATACTTGAGAAGGAACCTAGATTGGCCGCCCCAGTCAAGGTGGCTCCCAGCGGCTCCTCATACGAAAGATACTCTATTTCCTTTGGAACACATTCATTTCTCTTCTCGTTGGACCACTGGTCACTTGGACACTTCCAACAGGCACTGGAATCTGGAAAAGAAAGCTGAGATTTGTAACAATTTCACAAATCTAATGTGCGTAATGAACAGGTATTAACATTTCATTGTAGTAGAGACTTTCAGTGATACGTAGATATATGAAAAGGATGGCTGCTTTAATCAAAATATTTTGATCCACCCAGAGATTGAAGCATATCAGGTATTAATCCTTACTGCTTCTTGGCGGGGCTAAAGACTGCATTAATCCATTCAACGTGGATGCCATCAGTACCAACCAGAACAGGACATCACAACAGAGCTGGCGGGAAGCCAGAATAAGCACAGGGGGCTGCAGATTGTCCTTTCTGCTGCAGGTGAAGTCCTCATGCTCAACAGAATTCAAGCTGCTTTTGCAAACAGTCTGTATTCTGGAATAATGCATTGATGTGTCTATTTTACAGCATCTTTGCAAGTCTTTCAATCACAGATAACATGTCAACAAAATGTCTGGGGCAGCAGAAGTGAGATCACATCCCTTTAGACATTAATGACCTGATAGTGTTGACCTCTTGCTACAATCTGAATTCCTCAACGCCCACCTATTTTCTGCTCTCAATGGATTCTATTATTAGCTAGCCTTCATGACCCAAGGGTAGTGAAGGCGTATTTTAAAGCAAAGCACCCACTACCCAATGCTTACTCACGCCCAGGTTCAAATATCTTCAAATCCAAAAGCACCATTTACCAAATCCTTACTGATATCCAGGTTCAAATACCTTCAAATACAAAAGCACCATTTACCAAATCCTTACTGATATCCAGGTTTAAATACCTTCAAATCCAAAAGTACCCACTGCCAAACATTTTCTGATGACCAGGTTCAAAAACCTTCAAATACTAAAACACCCGCCACCAAACCTTACTGATGTCCAGGTTCAAATACCTTCAAATACAAAAGTACCCACTACCAAACATATACTGACACCCAGGTTCAAATACCTTCAAATACAAACGTACCCACTACCAAACATATACTGACACCCAGGTTCAAATACCTTCAAATACAAAAGTACCCACTACCAAACATATACTGACACCCAGGTTCAAATACCTTCAAATACAAAAGCACCATTTACCATACCCTTATTGACATCCAAGTTTAAATACCTTCAAATACAAAAGTACCCAATACCAAACATTTTCTGACGACCAGGTTCAAAAACCTTCAAATAGTAAAACACCCGCCACCAAACCATACTCACGTCCATGTTCAAAAACCTTCAAATACAAAAACACCCACCACCAAACATTTACTGACACCCAGGTTCGAATACCATCAAATACAAAAAAAACTGCCACCAAACCTTACTGATGTCCAGGTTCAAATACCTTAAATTCAAAAACACCTGCCACCAAACCCTTACTGGCGTCCAGGTTCAAATACCTTAAATACAAAAGCACCCGCTACCAAAACCTTAGTGATGTTCAGGGTTCAGATATCTTCAAGGGCTTTGAACCTGAACAATAACTTCTTTGCAAACCAAAATAACTGAGAATTAAGTGTCCATTGGATACCACTGGACAGAAATAAAAGCCCGGCCCCAATGTAGCAGAATGGTGTACCTTTACTTTTTAAATCTTAGGTGTTTATGACTTTCTTGTTTTTTATAAATTATAATTACAATTTCAAATCAATCTGGTCTTTAAGTTAGAGGATCCAGTCACATTTATTTGAATATTCGAAAATATTTGCAGAAACAGCATCAGTACTGCAGGTTTTAAATGTTGTGAGACAGTTAGCAAAGTGGCAGTAGGAAGAATAAATGAGAAATAGCAGAGAAATGAGAGAAAGTTTTCAAGCGCCTAATTTTTGCCTTACATTCTTCATATATCACTTGTAATCCACATTTTTTTTAAAGATGAGCCATAGGCAAAAAGGATCAAAAGAATCGCATATAGCCTAATAACAGGGCCAGTGAGCTACATACATGCAGGAAAGGAATGATAAGCCAGAGTACTACCACCAACAGTTCTAAAGAATGAAAGTGCACAGCATCGCAAGCCCCCTGTAGATCAGTAGCATCTTGGAGGAACATCTTGCAGACCAGACCAGCATAAAATAGAAATTTCAGAAGGACTAAATCTACAGGTCCCTGTGAATTGTGAGTACCCGAGAGTCAAATAATACATTGTTTTCCATCTCCTCTCGTCCTCAACCTAGCCCCCATCCACATGCCCTTTTCACATTTCCATTGATGAGCCTTTATGAGTCCCAGCAACTAACTCTTTTCTAGGCATTATACTGGTATTTATGTGCCATAAAATGTAGCGCCTTTTTGTGTTTGATATAATAGATATGTTCACTGAACGTAGTCACAAGAGCCTTGAAAATGGCATTGTTTGTCATGGTCTCCCAGCACTTGTCCAAGAGAGATGGCCCTAATGTGGAATATTCCCAAGTCGTGAGAGCAGGAAATATAAGATATTGGGTCAAGCATCTAGAAAGGGAGAGTGATGGTTGAATGGTAGCCCATAAGGAAGATAAGGTGTACTGTCCCAAAATGAGAGAGGCTATATTGCGCAAAGTTCAAAAAGTGCTTAAACGTCTCCCACTACTGCCAAAAAACTCTATAAATAGGTGGGCAATATCCTCCTATCTCATCCACCCTGCATGATAACAAAAACAGGACCATTGACGTGGGAGCCAACTGTCTAACGCAGAACAATGAATATGTTCATTAAGCTCAGAATTAGAGAAGAAAGGGGATGACCGAATGGTACATGCCAGGGCCCACAGTATTACACCTATAAGGTAAAAATTGTCTAGACAAGATGCCACTCAAACTATGAGTGTCCAGTCCAAACACACAAGATCTGAAGACACACCTTACAAGCATACAGTTTGGCAGAAAAGACAGCTGTCAAACTCATTTACCCCACAACCCAAACAAGCAATACTGACAGGCAGACTGTGTTTTGTTAGAGCTCTTGACTTATCTCTGTCTTTATCCTTTCTCTCATCACCAATTTTTTTCTTGTCTGCTCAACACATCATAACTGGTCCAAGCCTTTCTCTGTATATTTCATTGGGTAGAAGTCAACCAACAATCGTAATATCGGTTCTCGCCCAGCCCAGGGTTCACTACTTTTCTTAGCTTGTGTTCCTGCTGGGATGAGTCCATAGCTGATTCTTTCAAGGTAGGAGCTTCTCAGAATCTCCAGGGTCCTTAAATTCTCTGTTTTCACAATCCATTGTGACCAACATGGTCGCTGACAGTCCATTTCCGATGTCTACTTCCAAACCTGAGGAATTTGGCACTAGAAACGTCCTATGTTTCAGAGAAGTCTCCTGAGAAAAGTATACTGAAATGAACATCTCATGATTTTGATACGTGAATGGGTGATTTTGCACCATTGTGATGACCTTCCTCACCTGCTGATGACATGCAAATCATGCAAGGATAGGTCTTGGGGAATCTTATTTCCAGGATCACCAAGTGTTAATTTTGAGTGTTAAAAGCAGAGAGAACTCACAGTGCAGCAAATCCTCTGGAAATGTTGTCATATTTGTCTACTCCAGACCTTTTGGTAACCCCAGGAAGCATGCATTTCTGTGTCTCCTTTAGTGTTCTAGGTCCACTAGCTTCTTCGCGCCATTCCATACCTCCTGGATCCAGTCCGGGCCCCTTTTGAAAGTGTTCAGCTGGGCCTTTTTGGCTTCTAACCTTTGGTCTGTCACATCTAGTCTCGACTGGAATGACACTAACTCCACCCTCATCAACTTCACTTCAGCCGCCATCTCCAAGAGGCTTTCTCACACTGACCCAGTGGGTGTCTTTATAGATGACAGAATCGCATCAAGGTGCCCAGCATACCTTCTGTCATTTACAAAATCTGGAGTGATGAATAGCAAGGTTTTTCAAGGCCTTCAGAAATGTAAGATATCTCTGGGATTCGAGATTCAGTTTTAGAGGCAATAGAGTCAGAATGTTGATTAGTCCTCCCTTTGAAAAGTCAGATTGGGTCGAGGGGAGAGACCCAAAAAATCGGATTACAGGGAACAGGTTCACACACAATAGTAAAACAATTCAACATCACCGTTCCCTTCAACAAGAGCCAACCTTGTAAGGGGAGTCGGTGATACCTTGAGCTGGTGCTTGTTCAGCCCATTATACTGTGTTACTATTAAGCCAGGCGCTCAGTGTTATCTTCCAAGAGGGGCACTCCATCTATCTCAAAAGTGATTCTTCACTTTTAGATGTGTCTGCGGGTATGTCGGAGCCCACAGCTTGTTGTTCTTCATTGAGCATAACCAAGCTCCCTCTCTTCTGATAAATAATGTAATACAACTCCCTTGCAGTACACCATATGTTTCAAAATAACGCACTGACAAAGCCACCCAGAGTCCACTTCACTGAGTACAGGCAGTAGCCCAGTCGAGGAGGGAAGAGAAGACCAGACTATAACTAGGCCAAACTGATATGAATGATTCAGGAAAGCCACTAGACTCGCTCATGGGGCACAGCAAGAACACAGGTGTTGTGGCACTACCACATTAGAACGCTCACCCAGCCCAATGCGCCCCTTCAACTACCCACATCTGAGGTCCTTGGGCAAAACTTGCCACCAGATCAAAGTGAAGGTGGGGCCACCAACTCCTCATGGCTTGCTGGTGCAACTGGCCCAGTCAGGCCAGAGACTATGGCTCACCCACGTGATCTCATTCCATATAAGGCCATGCTTCCACTAAGTCTCTGTTTTTTTCATGAGCTCCATTAGCAGCTCTTTCTCTGCTGCCAGCAGCCACATTACCTTCTCCTCAGCCTCCCAATGATCCTGGTATTCTTCACAGCAGGACATTCCTAACAGAATTGGTCGGAAAGTACCAGGGTGTATCCAATGTGGACAACTACTGATATCCCAATTCATGTACTTTAACCCACTTTTATTTAATTATTAGGTGTTGATATGAGTATGAGCTGAGTCAAGAAACCCACAACACACTGCTTCAACCAAAACTGTTTGAGGCTTGTAAGAGATGTGGAGTGTATTCCAAAATCATTTGAATACTTTAGTAGTATTGATTAAACATAACTTTGATTAAAGAATAATCAGTGGGAGATGGGAGGTAAGCAGACCTAAAACAGGTGAGAGAGGAGTGAAGAATCAGGATAGGGGCAGAAAGGGATAGATGCTGAGAATGAAAAAAGAAAGATGAATAGATGGTGTTAGGATGGGGATAAATGGTGATGATTTAACTCAATATGGGAGAAGAAAAAAGGTGTATGGAGAAGAGAGACAAGTGGAAGGTAGGCTACAGACATCGAAGTGAAGAAGGAAAGGAGTGTTAATCACATCTCAACATAAATTGCCAACCAAAATAACTATTTCTCAACTCCTTCACAATCAGTGTTGCTTTCTCAGCACACAGGAGCATGTCAGTCTGAAAAAGAAAAGTACCTGTTTCATTTGATATCTCTCCTTCAGCACATGGGACACAGTCAAAGCAGCAAGCGGGCTGTCCTTTTTGGGCGGCTTTATGATATCCAGGAGGACAGCTCTCACTGCAGACTGATCGGGGAACCTTAGGTCAAATTGATAAACACAGAGACACTGTAACCTAGCAGTATTTGCATGCAGGTACTGATTGGTACATTATTAGGCCAGAGCAGGCAAGGAATCTTTCCAGAAATATATAATGATACATTAAGGCACCAGCCCTACTCTCCCAAAGTCTCCGTTTAATATGGAAAGCTGATCCCACCATGCAGATAAATCAAACTAAATCACATGCCTCCTGGACTCTTCAATCATATATTATTGTATGATATCTTCCCTATAACAATACTCCACCAGTATCCGTAGTCTTACTGCCAACTTTCATGAGCACCTCAATACTGATCGAAATGACTAATATTTTACGCACATTACCACTTTGCCTCTTTGCCACAGTCTTTATCATTGAAGGGTGGCAGGACCCGCTGACAAAAAAAATCCTATTTCAAAATAAATTACAATACTTTTTTTATTTTTAATGTGCATTTTTATTAAACTCATTGCATTATGGAGGAGAGCATAACTACCTTCCAGAGGCACTTGGGGCCATATTTACAGCAAAGTGGTGCAGTGAAGCGCAGCTACTCGCTTTGCTACACTGCATCACCGGGAAAGGGTAGGAATGTGCCATATTTAAGGCATTCCATGCATAACTGTCCTTTCCCCCTGCTCTGGTGCACTATGGGCTGCCTAGCGCCAATGCAGGCACCCTTGCATCATGGCAAAGGTGCCTGTGTTGCATGCAGGATTGTTTTTGAGCAGGAAGGAGTACCTTCCTGCACAAAAACTATCCTTAGAGGTATATCCCTCTATGTGTGCTGGAAAATGCAGCACACACAGAAAGAGGAAATAATGAGGAGAAATAAAGATATTTCTCCTAGTTACGCCTCTCCTGGGGAGGTGTATCTTTTTGGCCCATTCCTAGGTTTCCCAGGTTTGTTACACCAGGGAATGTGTAAAAAACCATGGGAGCTGTGGGGGAACACCCATGCAATGGCCATGGAACGCATCCGTTGCGCAGAGTGAAGCAATACAGCATTTTGCACTGCATGGCACTACTCCAGATTTTTTAAGCCATGGAGCGCCACACAAAGTGGCTTTGCATGGCTTCAGTAATCTGACTTAGAGGTTTACGTTACGTATGAACCCGTTGCGTGTTTATTACCACCTTTAATAAGTGGGTTCTGATGTCCTTGGTTGGAAGGCTGTTAGAGGGCTTCTGTGGCATGCTATTGTCATCAAGTATATCACAATACAAACATTTTGCCCCTGCATATTGTGAAACTAAATATCGCATTTACAGTCTTACAAATTAAAGTACACTATATTGTCTAGAAAATATTGTAGACCTAAATGTTGGCATTGCAGAAATGAGTAAATATATTGCAAAGAATGTAAAATTATAACTTGAAAAAAATAATTCACTTCAGAAAATATTACATAAAATCAATATGATATAGGCATGTACCAATAAAATGTTTTAGTAAACAAAATAATAAATACATTTATAGATACAAATATATAATAAACAACATAGAAATCAATTACATTATTATTTTAAATCCAAATAATTAAACATATTTAAAAACACAGTACATATATCTCCACTCCAAACTAAGCAACAGTAAGGAGTGCTTGACTTTGCCGGGGTCAAAACTATTGATCTCACTGTGGCCTAGGAAAGAGTTGGACTATGGAGGAATCAGATTTACCATTCCCACTCCTACCTAAGTAACAGTAGAAAATTGTTAGATTTAATATCCCCATCCAAACCTAAGTAACAGGATGGAAGGAGCTGGACTTTGAGGGGAAAGAGGGTGTCAGATTTAATATTCTGAGCAACAGTAGAGAAAGTGTTAGTAAAATATATAATGATATTGAATAATTAATATAATTTACTGTAAAAGAATCAAAAGAAATATGAATATCATAAAAAAGTAATTACAAATACATAAACAAAAATATATAAGAATACCAATTTTTTTAAACAACCAGGAGCAATGTGTACTTAAACCAATAATTTTAAAAATGTACTACGAAACTAAAAACTAAATAACCAATTATAATATTATTTACAGATTAAAACCATTAAAAAGCACTAAGCATATACAAAAACACACTTTTGGCCCTACTCCCCGGCAGTCCTAACAACCTGAAAAAAATTAAACAATATTAAAATACTGAATAATACAGTAGAAATAACATAAATTACAACAATTCTGAATACTTGAAAAAATAACAACTAAGTTGAGTAAATTGATTAATTCAAACAAATACAAAGTTACATAATAAATATTCTAATTAGCCAATTAAAATAAAAGGACAATTCATTATTTACAAAAGACATTCAATAATGTATCAATCAAGTAGTGTGCATAATTACCAAACAAATTAACTAAATCAAAATTAACAGTTACCAATTTACAAAAATATTAGATAATGTAATAATTTAATATTTTGCATGATTCACAATGTAATGCATCAATTATAGTGTAAGCATTAAATATATATAGACAAAATAGAAAATCTACATTTAAAAAAAGTCCAACAACTTGCCAATAATTTAAGTTTACAAAAAAACAAAAACACTTTACAAATATAACCCAAAGAAACTAATGCTAGATTACAAATATTTAACAATAATATCTTAATAAATTATAGTGCACAAAATCAGAAAAACATTACAAAATAATGAAGACAACTATTTACAAATTATATGAAACACTTAGAAGTACAATATTCTAACCTGCAATATTCTGTCCAACAATTTTTCTGTAAAACAATATTTTTTTAAGGGTTTGTATTTTTTAACACAATATTAACACTGTGCATTTTCAGAGGGGAATTTACCAGGTGTTTGCAGAGAAGATCAACAACAAAATGGCTCACCTACGTTCAAATGTCTGGATTTATCCTGATTAGGTATTTATTTAGCTACTACTTGAACTTTTAAAAGCTCCCTCTTGTGATCCTACAGCTAGATGTGGGTTCTTCTTTATCCTCACTGGGAATTGTGGTTTCGATATCAGTCTCCTTCCACAGGATTCCTCAACATCTTTTTATAACTAAATACACATTAAGCCTGAGATAGTGTGGTATGTGATCATAGGTCAGGCACTGCTGCGTATGTTTCTATATGATAAGAGCTGCGACTAAGAAGAGGACTGAAAGGTAAGTGGCCCAAAAGCCTACCGGCAATCTTCATTACATTAAATCTGCTTTTGCCTGCCACAGGCCTGCGTCCTCTTCTACCTTCTGGTGGGTATGTGTGGCACTATGATCCTTTAGGGCCTGATTTGCAGTGTACCATAAAATGTCAACTGCTGCGCACAACCCTGTTCGCACAGGGGTCAGAATTCCAAGTTGTGTGGTTTTTATCACACCTGGTACTTGCCTTGTGCTTTGTAGTCTGATTTTTCTACTAAATCTCAGCAGGTGAAACATGCTAGAACTTAATAGGGGTAAAAGGTGATGTATTGGCCGGGGCACGCATAGTTTGATGCAGTAAGTGCACCTGATAGGTTTGAACCGAAGGGTATCTTATTTTATTGGATGCAATAATTCTGACTGTCCCTCGGGTGTACTTGTGATCAGGCCAATAGTGCCTGCTTTGGTGTACATTGAAGGTGACTCTGGAGGATGCCTGTAGTTATGCCCTTGAGCAGTAGGTGAGAAGTTTATAGAAAAACACTTAACCCTTAATTAATAAAGAGGATGACAAAAAATCCATAAGGGAGAATAATATGCTTACCTCTCTTCTCAATCTATGACGACAATCCTAGTACACACCCAATAGCAATTTTTCCAAGATACCCTTTGCCGCTCCTCTCTCACCAACAACTGCACACTTTTCCAGGTAAGGCACATCTTGCCTCGTTCAGCGAGACATTATCAAAGACATTCTTACAACATTTTCACGTACCACAGGCTTCCCAATGCTCCCTAATCCAAGTGCTTTATTTTATTTCTGAAAGCACTTGACACTCTCCTTTCAATTTGTCTAGTTTCTGATGCTGTCTGCACTTCCAGTCCTAGAAATCACCAGACATTGCCTGAAACAAACCATAGACTCAAACTGGTATACACTGGGTTCTTTACTCAGAGCCAGTGGTGGTATATGTTTTCTTGGCCTAAGCTTGAAAGATGCAAAAAGAACAAGTGATGGACGGAATGCTGAACAATGACAAACATTCACCCCCAGTACAGAGATCTGGGACTAAATACATCGTTTTTTGCCACCCATGCCGTTCCAGTTTGAACCCAGCGATATGCAAATCAGTCTTGACCCTGTTCCTCATGGGAATCCTTTTGTGTTGCTAAAGTTGCCCTAAGTGGGAAGGGTATGCCCAGACGTAGGTCCCTTGCTAACTGTGCCACTGGATTCAAGCTAGCCTGGCTGATGAAGGGTGAAACCCTGAAACCGGTCCCAGGATGCTTGTTTCAGGTCCAGTGAGGACCTGGCTTGGCAGTTCGGGCTGGACTGTTCCTATGAGGAACAGGGTCAAGACTGATTTGCATATGGCTGGGTCCAAACTGGGGTGGCATGGTGAGCAAAAGAACGATGGATTAAACCCAGATCTGTGACTGGGGGTGAGTGTTTGCATTGTTCAGCACTCCGTCCATCGTCCTTTTGTGTTGCTAAAGCCTGAAAGATACTGGTGTTAGATTTTTGGCATATACCTCATTGGTGGCACAAGTGACTTACATGACATCCTAAAGTTCTCTTAGCGGGGTATCACAGACGCTTCAAGAGACCAAAGGCCGAAACAGTTAATCACTTTACTCCCTCCTGAGCAGTGTCACACTTGTGCGTGAAATATTAGGTAGTTTGTTAACAAATTCGGTGGCCTGAAGTTGTATTTCAGCCTTCTAGATAAGATAAAAAAGCATGCTTTGTGATGACCCAGAGCAACTATGATATTCCAAATGCCTCCCTCTGTGGTAATCTCCTAAGAGATACATTTGCCTGCAGCATCACATGGGGTGGCACAACAAATGGTTTACAATAGATGGATGGGGCAAAGCAACAATAAACAGCAACATCGCACCATTCAAAATGATCATTGGAGGAACTGACCAATTCCTTATTAGGGGATTGAACATATACCTGCTATATTTAGAGCATGAAGACTATCCACACATAATTAAAGCATTGAGTCTTCAAAACACGTTTTATTTGGACATACGTGCAGTATGATGAATATCTCAAAGAGACTAGAACAATGATATGCACATGTAAGCCATGAAGAAGTTCCAAGAGAACAAAACGCGTTGGATTTCATGATAGATACTATCTTTGGTTACAATCAAATCAATTTTAGAGAAAAACATGAAGAAAAAAAGATTGAATGCAAAATGCACTTTAGACCACTGTCAATTTTTTCAAAAGAGAATGAATTTTGGACACTGACCAATTTTATGGGGTTCTTATTACACTGAAGTGTTTCACATTTACAGAGTGTTGAGTAGCATTATCTTCTCACATGGGGGCAGTTAGGATCATCGCTCTACTCTTCCTAGTGTGGAACTGAAACCTACTGAGCTGTATCAGAACACATCATAAAACCAAAACTTAAACAAACCCAAACAAGCCACACTATCATTCAAACGACACCAAGCTCCTATACTTTGATATATATATTATTTGAAATAACTGTAGTCATCATTTTAACTTTACTACTAGAAAACACCTGCAGTGCTTGTAATTTTATAATTTCTCAGTAAACTGGACAGTCAACTGGGCTGGATTGCCTAAGATGGATTCATACAGTACCTCTTTGTACCTCGCATTCCACTGGGTGACGCTGAGGTTGATGCGCAGTGCCAGCCCCTCAGCTTCTCTGTCATCGAAACGTCCCACTTTGACATACTGCATGGTTCCGTCCGATGCCACCTTCCAGTGAATGATATCATACCGTGCAGGAGGGTCACCCTGGCTGTCGAAGGCTATCTCCTCACCAACCTTGTTCTTGAAATGGACCTTCTTCATGTAGTGGAGCAGCTGTGGTGGAAAAGGAAAATGGACCCTCATGCTTGAAGATGTGGAATAGAGTCAATGTGTGGTAAACATGCTCACACTCTTTTAATGCTTGCTGCTACCACTTTTTCCAAGTGCATATATTGGATTGTTGAAGTGCATTTATTGCTGGCTATTACTGGTATTACATTTATTAGTAAATTATCCAGGACATAAAACTTTTTTTAAATCAGCAATTTTGTCCATTTTGACTATATCCAGGGCATGAGCTATTCTCAAGCACACAGTTCTGTCCAAATATGTTCTTCTATGTGGAGTTTTAGAATCATGGAAAACAGGTATTTTTTAACACTGCTTATTTTATATCTTCTTTATTGAAGGCCACCTGGGTTGAAGCTTCAGTATACACATCAAGCATGCAGCACAGAGGGAGGAGGTGAGCAACTGTCATTGACAGAGAATGCATCAAAGGTAAATTCTCCTATTGGTTATGGAACCCCACCATTTGTCCATCAACAAGAAATTATCCATAGCCAGACAGATGATAGCCAGCATAGTGCTGTTTGATTGAAGTGTGCTGACGGCTAATTCTGTGTAAATGAAGAACATGCAAACATATGCAGTTCCTCCCCTGTGGGGAAGATCAACCATGACCCGGCTCGTCACCATACTAAAGAGAAAGCATTTAGCTTAGCACCACAATGTTTCATTGCGGGGACAAAATGTACAAATGGCATAAGATGTAGATACACTGTGTACAGTGTAGTGGAGTCCCTTTGGGTGGGATTTCTAAACTTACCCACATAATACAGAAACAGACAATGGTACTGAGAAGCAGTCATGGTCCTGGTTACTTTTTATGGAATCAAGGTGTGGGCTGTATTTCTGCCATAAGAAAGCACAATACTGAAGTGGGCTCTGCAGGGATATCCGTGTCCGGCTCTTACTTTTTTTTGCTTTAGCGTGCCTTCCAACCCATTTTGACAGTACTAGGGACTTCAGTACATTGATCTGCTATAGGAGGATCCCCCTTAACATTTACTGTGGGTGCCCCTACCTAGAAATGAATGATGAGACACTATACTAGCGGTGTCACCTCCTATGGAGACAAGTTCTATGGAGATAAGGCCTAAACTGAACATAGGTGGAAGGGATGCGCTGAAGCTTGGTATCTCCATTAAACATGCCACCCCCTTAGAAACCTTCTTGAATCTTCTACTCTGGATCATGAATTGGATCTGAAGTTCTCCTGTGTCTAATTCTGAGGTGTCCCTCCTAAAGCGTGTCCTTGCCCTTCCAAGGCTTTGACCCCCAACTAGGATCTCACCCCATAGGGCATGGTAAAAGCCCCTGCTGTGAGCAGGTGGTAAATTGGAGCAGGGGGATCAATGTGTAGTGAGGCAGAGGTCGGGGTGTTAGCAGAGTATCAGGGACACGGCAGGCACCCCTGTTTCTGGAAGGAAGCTTTCCAGGCACCCCAGTGGTGAATGAAGGAGTCAAGTAAGGGCCAGGCAGTGCCCTCAACATATTTCATGGAGTCCAATGTGGTTTTACCAAGTGGAGAAATGCATTTGGTACGATCAGGTCTTGTATTTGCATACCTGGCAATTTTTGAGGCAGGTACAATGAGCCACAAAGACTCGACTGAGGTGGTATCCCTTTTGAGCCTACCAATCCGGCTGACTGTAAAATCAGCCCCAAAATGTGGAATTTAGAGTTGGGTGGATAGCGAGGTGAGTGTCAAAAAACCTTGGCCTAACAGCAACGCCCTTTGGGGTCGCAAGCCAGTTTTATCTACATTCCAGCCAGGTTTTGTTAAGCAAGTGCTGCTAATGAACAAACATGGAACCAGTTAGAGTTTGTTGAAGAGGTGGAAGCCACTGATCAGGCTTGTGCGAGGCCATTGAGTCTTATGGAATGTCGTTAGCCACTATCTGCAGATAGTTTGCCTCTTTTTCCCACAGTAACCCGTGTTCTGTAAGGCACTTCTAAGCATTAGTATCTATTAATGACCTGACTGACTGATATCCATATATTGAGAAGGTTAGATTTGTGTCTTAGAAATGCCCAGTCAATCTGCGTAGTCTTGCTTAGATACCAACACCCAAGTCCTTGCTCAGTATCTATGAATTCTTCATTAGGTAGGGTTTTGTTTTGTTTTCCATTGTAGCATCCTGACTGTGATACATCCTCAGTGGCGGGGGTGGCCAAAGTTAGACCATGAGGACTGGAGTCGAGTTAAGTGTATGCAAAGGAGATTAATTTACATATAATTAATGTAAATTTGAATTGTTTACATAGTTAGTGGATAGCCAAAAAATCTTGCATGTCTTTGGCACATTTAAATAGGTTTTGGGCACACTGCTTTGTTACAATAAAAATGCTGAAACTTTATTTAGATATCAAATAACTCTACATTGGGAGTGGTGACTTAGTGCAGTCCTAGATATGAGCATCCATGACTGGGATGTGATTATAGTGAACATAATTTGCATACAACCAGTCAAGCATTAGACTATATAAACAGGAACATTTGGGCTACCAATATAGTCTAGCAAATTTGAGGCTTTGCTGCTCACCTGCCATGGTCTGATACTTCTCATATCTGCACATGTTTCCTTGTTGAATGGACCAAGTCCTGGTATGCAGGAATGCATGTCCTGCAAAGCATGGGCCACTGCATACACTGCATTATACATGTTATAGCTGATTCTTAATGCAGACTCAGACTTCTGTATGCTGTCATTTTGTAGGATTTCCTCTCCTGTACATGGCACCTTTGTTGTGCCCCTGCCTTCATTTGTTATTGTTTGGTTTTCCTCCTGATTAAGCCATTGACATCCTATAACTGATTCCCAAAATTCTCTGGCAAAGACATCACCTGAGGACGTTGTTGGGCGTATAGAGAGGAAGAACTCCTTGAAGCCTGGAATAGACCCCTCAGGTGTGACAAGCCCAATAGTTCCTTCCATCACATGGGCAAACTCTTTGATGAAAACCCTAGAAGAAGTGGACCAGGCCTCAGTGGCAATCAACACCTTATCAGTGATGTTTTGCCTCGATATTTCCTCCATCAGTGGAACAACAAATGGGTCAGAGGCAAAGACCAGTATAACCTTGGCCGAGGATTTCTGAACCAATCCAATGATGCGTTGAATCTTGAGAGCTGGGGAGACTGTTGGGAATGTCTCATGGAAGGCAATACAAATGCCAAGCTTCTGCAGGTCCTTCTTCAGTATTTGTGAACCCATCTCACCATAGTCATCGTCAGTAGAAATGACCCCAACCCATGTCCATCCAAAGTGGAGCACCAGTTGGGTGAGGCCTTGAGTCTGGGCGTTATCATTGGGGATGGTTCTGAAGAAAGAAGGAAACTGTATCTTGTTGCTGAGAAGGGGACTGGTGGAAAAGTAACTGACCTGTAGAGGAAAATGGGCATGTTATTTTAGTCTGACAGAGATCTAGATATTCTCCAAAGAAATGAGAATGTTTGAGCTTACTACACTTCCACTTATGAGTGTGGAACAGAAAGGACAAACCATTCCCATATTCTATCATGCAAATGTTCACCAACACTATGGTTTTCACCTAACTCCACAGAGGAATGAATGGAAGAACAACCCATTGGGAAATATGATTCTGTACAATACTGAGGTATTCTAAACATTTAGGGGCTGGTTACGAGTTTGGCGGTCAGAAAAAAACGACTGCCAAACTCCTGATGAGGAGACCGCCACAGTGCTGGCATGCTCCTCACCTACCCCATTACGAGTTTTCCACTGGGCTGACCGACAGAAACTTAGGATAGTCAGGTAAGCCTAAGTTTAGAGTAAGCAAGGAGCTCTGCACTTCTGTAATTGTGCTGACTAGCAGGGTATGAATAGTCTCTGGTGGTGGGTGACCTAGGACAGCAGGTCCAAGACCAAAGGATGTAGATCCAGAGGATACATTGCAATGGTATGCCAATTGATTTACTCACGGATGCCACAGATTTTGTTGACAGGAAACACTATGGTGTTACATAGCTCATGGGTGATCTTAGAGTTCGAAGAGTGTCATGTCAACCCAAGGTAACATGAAAGACCATTAGTTGTTTATCTTTATTACCCCTCCAAACCTAGTAGATCACCTTCCATTGAACTGACATAATTTCTTAAAAAACAAAAACTACATTAGTTTTCCTATCTTAAATCCTGCAAATCTTAAAAAGATTCATTATTGAAAAAATGGTCATGGTCTAATCAAGGGCTGGACACATTTCCACTTTCTCAATCATTAACAGTGAGGTAAACATAAGTCGAAGGGCCCCCTTACGAGTTTTGCGGTTCTGAGACCGCCAAACCAAGTTGCCATAATCCTGGCGGTCTGAATGCCAGATTACAATTATGGTGGTCAGACCTCCAGGAGAATGCTGCCTCCGCCAGGATCTGGGATCCCTACGGGTTGATGGCGGTCAAAGTTGTGGTGTGAGTTTGGCACCACCGTGGTGATCACAACTTTCCTTTCCGCCAGCCTGTTCATGGCGGGGTCCCTGCTCCTGATGTTAAGTGAAGGAATCAGTTGCAGGGAATCGCTGTAGATTTCCAAAGAACAAGTAATACAGCTAACTCATGTTTCATCACTATTACTTTTTCAAGGCTGTAAGAAACAAGTATCATACAAAACTCTAAGAGGAACAAGTGAGCATGGTAGAATAAGAATGTCCTGGACTGAGCCTGAACCAACACTTCCACCTCTGGTGCTGTGATGATTATTGAAGAGGTAAGAAACATGTCCAACAACCCAGTGAATGTAATGGATTCGGGAATCAGTGCCTGTTTAGAGAGAAGATGGAGATATAGCACCAAACCACCTGCAAAACTTTGCAAATGCTTTGTGGTCATTTGCATAATTTTGCTGAAAATTTCATATAATTGCACAAAAGTAAATTGTGTGAATTGTGTATGCCTCTGCATCTTATCAGATGACACATTTGCAGAGAAATGGGACTGCAAGCATTAGTAAAAACCAATGTGAATCTTAATGCATTTGGTGAATTCAAAATAAAATGCTAGGTTTTTGCAGATATTATCTGGTCAAGGGTAGAAGCATAAACACATGGATTTATGTTAATTTCAAAGATCTCAACATTACAGGGTGGCAGTACGAACCTGAGTTAGGCATTACATTAAGACCTGGAATTTGTGATCCTGTTACATTGGGTAGTTCTCGGTCATGAATTTAAGGTGGTCTCATTTGCAAGTAGAAGACATATACTAGAAAATGTTTCCAATGTATTTAATTTGAAGGTTGGTTCTGTGAGTGGTGTTGAACATTATATCAACCTTAAGTGCAAGGACATTCCAATAGCACACAAAATAGCGCTTGTGCCGTTGAGTGCATGGAATGATTTCAAAGAACATTTGAAACAAATGTGTGATGAGGGCATCAACAGCATACTGAGAGTGGATCTTTGCAGTTGTTCTTGCCTGCATGACATCTGACGAAAGCCCTGTGAAATCCATTGTGTATGGACCTTTGCTCAGTCAACAAAATATAATAATATATTGCCCTGCATTCATGAAATATTGGCTGCAATAGATTCTGCAAAAAATATTTCATTAGTTGACTTGAGATCACCTTATCATCCAATTGGTCAAGTGAAGGAATCTTGAGACCTCACCATGTTCATTACACAATTCAGGGAATATAAATAGCTAGGACTACTGTGTGGCTTTGTGTCTGCAGTACGTGGTTTTCAAAAGTTCATGGACAACTTGTTGGATAATATCAAATGGGGTCAGTGCTTCAAGGATGATATATTAAGTTTTGCTGCCGATCAAGAACGCAATGAAATATTACACAAATCGCTGAACATTTTGGATGAAAGAGTAATGACTGAACAAAGGAAAGTTCAGATTCTCAGTGAAATCTGTGGGTTATCTTGGCCATGCCATCACCTGCGAAGGTATTAAGCCTAAGACCGCTTTTTTAGAGGGTATTAAGAATACACAGGTAAAGACACTTTGGGGCTGATTCTAACCTTGGCGGACGGCGGAGGCCGTCCGCCAAGGTTCCGCCGTCAGAACACCGCACCGCGGTCGAAAGACCGCGGCGGTGATTCTGAGATTTGCCCTGGGCTGGCGGGCGGCCGCCAAAAGGCCGCCCGCCAGCCCAGGGCAAATCAACCTTCCCACTAGGATGCCGGCTCAGAATTGAGCCGGCGGAGTGGGAAGGTGCGACGGGTGCAGTTGCACCCGTCGCGTATTTCAGTGTCTGCTAGGCAGACACTGAAATACTTTGTGGGGCCCTCTTACGGGGGCCCCTGCCGTGCCCATGCCATTGGCATGGGCACGGCAGGGGCCCCCAGGGGCCCCGCGGCACCCCCTACCGCCATCCTGTTCCTGGCGGGCGAACCGCCAGGAACAGGATGGCGGTAGGGGGTGTCAGAATCCCCCATGGCGGCGCAGCAAGCTGCGCCGCCATGGGGGATTCTAAGGGCAGCGGTAAACCGGCGGGAGACCGCCGGTTTGCCTCTTCTGACCGCGGCCGAACCGCCGCGGTCAGAATGCCCTGCGGGGCACCGCCGGCCTGTCGGCGGTGCTCCCGCCGACCCTGGCCCCGGCGGTCTTAGACCGCCGGGGTCAGAATGACCCCCTTTATGCTTATTTTTAAGTATTAGTAAATACTGTGCATACATTGTGTGCAGTTGTGTAGGTACTGTGGAACCCTTAAGATATGAACAAGGTACTGAGCAAACTGAAGACTTTGAGCGTGTTAAAGTAATTATATTGGCCGCAGCTGCTCCAAAGCTATTTTTGTCAGGTGTCTGATGCTCAGCACAGTTTATGAGAGTGCTGTAGGCATTAGTGCAGTTTTGGGACTGACAACACTGTTGCATTCATTGCAAATTACAATACTATAAAGCATGAAGTGCTAGTGAGTGCATTAGCTATAGAAAAGTTTTAAAAACTTTAAGGGGAATGTCTCATTTATATCTTTCTACAGATGATAAGTCTTTTACTATGTTAATGAGGGGAATTGGTAATGGTGAGGCATCTTTCAGTTTTGTGCACTTAATTTCTAGATTACAAGAATGCAATTTTATTATATTGTATCTATCAAGAGGAAACAGTACCAGAACAGATTTTGTATCCAGGTTACCTAGCAGTCAGTTACCTAGCGGTGATAAAGATCTAGAAAATTGTGATAATGAAGATTTTCCCCAGTGTACTATGTCAGCAGTGGATGTCAGACAATATGGTGAAGGAGCCATAACCAGTGAGAAGCAGTCTAAAGTTTGGAAAGATACCATTATGGAAAAGGTTAAAACACTAATTGTCAACGGATGCTGTTTGTGACCACAAAGTGTTCTCCTGACTTGAAAACAGCCAGAGAAACTATTTAATGGGGATTTTCTCCAAAAGGATTAATGGGGTCGGGGATTGGCCTCCTTAATTAGCAATAAAAGTTCCTTGTCTTGGTGTAGGACCCTTGATGATATTGAGAAGGAAACACTCCTCACCTGTGGTAGTTTGTTGAGACCCAGGACCCGAGCCATCGATATGGACGAGGTGGAGCGAGATTCTCCAATGACAGCCAGCAATGGGGACTTGTGCTGGCATCTGTAGTTGAGGATGGGCATCGGCTGGCCACCCAGCATCCACAGCGTGCCCTGGAGAGCTCTCCTTGAAGAAAGACAGGTGTCATAGATCTTGAATCCCAGGGTGGTGTTTGGGAGAAAGCTCTGGTTGGCGTTGATCTCACTGATAGCAAAGGTCATGGCTTGAGCCAGACGATAGGTGCTGGTGCTGAATCTAAAATACATTACAACTAGAGAATTACAGAACGGAAGGGGAAGAGCAAGAAGAAGAAACAGAAGTTAAATGCGGTTGTGAGATAAAGAACAGAGAAAAAATGTTGAAATGAGAGCAGGAAATCGGCATAAAAAGACAGCAAGCAAAAGGCAATGAAGGAGCACTGTGGCATGAAGGCTGTTGAATAGCACTGGTTAGGTATGAAAATAGTGAATAACGAGCCTAGCTCAGAAGCACTAGTTCATTTGCAAACATTTACATGTTGCTTCTGATTTTATGGTATTCAGGGGACATGAAGCAGTTTCATGGCAGAATAATGCTGATAAAAAAGTAGTTTTAAACATATTAAATAATTGCAAAAAGTTGAAACCACATGTCTTGAAGGATTTAATGTATGTGTTCATTGACATATGGCCAGTTAACATTTGAATTGCCAATGTGTGCACCAGTAAGGTGCATTTAGCACAAATGATTGTCTACTTTTTAATTTTCAACTTTTGCATTTTGTCAAAAATTGTAATTCAGCATTTTGATTTTGATGTTTTATTTATACTGACTTCTAAACTGGGATAGCTATACATCTTAATGTCTTTCAACATGAATTTAATACTGGATGTTGGCCTATTTCTATGTGCTCTATATATACACACACATATATATATATATATATATATATATATATATATATATGTATATATATATATATATATATATATATATATATATATATGCATTTAAAGTATTGAAAACACTGAGGTACGAAATAATTTCACTGTTGACAAAAGAGGGCATTTATAATACTGGTTCCTATTTAGGGACCATTTAAAACTTTTTATTAGTTCTTCTTCCAACATATTGAAAATTACTGCCAACTTTTAAGTAGAAGTGATATTTCAAAATAATTAACATTTATGAAAAATAATACTGGAATATTTATGAATAGTTGTCTAACTCCAAATTAATGTTTGCTAATCATTCATTTACATTTGGTTTTGTATTTGAGGTGAATCAAATCATTAGGTAACAAAATATATTTGAGTTGTAGGTTTAAGGTATGTAGAATGATTTTGTCACATCCATCATCTTCTCAATTTCTCAATGGATATATGCATTCTGGAAACACCTGAATCCAAAATTATTTCATGTGCTCTAATGATCTCTGATAGAAAGTTCTAAATATTGGACCTTGGACCCTGAATGATCTTCTGGTTAAACATGCCAGTTTCTCACTTTATTGGGTGTCGTGCTGTGCTGATTCATTGTACTTCCTCAATTCTTTGGTGATATCTCTCCCATGACCTCATATCTTGTGGCTGCTGTCCTGAGCCAAACTCTTAATACTATGTCATCCCAAACAGCTTTTTAGGGACCAGCATGGTGTTCTCAGTTCCAGCTCTCACCACTCTGCCAGTATCATCACAGTCATAATGTCCCCATTGATGTATTTGGTAGTCTCATGAAAATTAGATTGTAATTATCTGTTGTACATACTACTCTAGCTATAGTCTTTCTTTCATTTTCATTTTTTAACCCTTTCCTCAATTTGAAAGAGGGGTTTATTTATGGGCATTTTATTACACCATGTGTTCACTCATGTTATGGTATGCTAGGACATGACCAGCACCCACTCACTTTCAACTGAGTGTAAAGCCAACTTATTCCAATCTACCCAGGGTTTTATCACTTCTGTATGTGCTGACTAATATTGCCCCGTATAAGGATGAACAACCACATAATGCCAGCATGTGTGTAAATAAATGCAATCACTGAAAAATATGTATTTAATATAAGGATGAAGTTGAGCATTACCAGTAATAGTGAGGTATCCTAAGGGAACTCCAAAAGTAATGCAAATATGATGCGCTTTTAATAGTAATCTAAGTTGTCTTGGAATCGCAAAGTATCACTACAAATGTATTAGCATCGCAGGCTTTCCTACAGATGCGTCAAAACCATCTCATGGTTCAAATCACTGATAGATGCTGTAAGCAGTATTTGCTTTTTGTTGCTGATGCGCTGCTCCGTAATAGCAAGCAAGGCTGCATCGCTGCCTCTTAAAGATCTCAAGAGAGAGGGGCAGTCTTCTTTCACATTATGTAAACCTACTACTTTGTATTTGTTGGTCACCATTATCTCCCAATAGTTTAGTGATAAAAAGAGATCTCCTTACTTGTTTTTGGGTGATTGGTTCTATATAGTCTTTTGTTATCACTTCTTGCAGTAAGTAAAATAATAACTTAGTGGAATAATTAGCCAGGCTGAAGCAATCTATGAACTGCTATTTTTATTTGACTATTAGATTTCCTAAGCTCTTCACTTCTTGTTTGGGTGGTCTGAGACCTCTCCTGTTTATGGCTATACAACATTGTAAGACCAAATAACTAAATATCTTATGAACCCTAAATTATATGATATGCGATTCAACATGTTTAGCCTCCAACATTTGTGTCTAAAATGTTTTAATAATTGCGACTTTTAAAAAACTTTTACATTAACTTTTTTAAGCTTCCCACCTGTTAAAACCTCTAGATTGCTTTTTGAACATTTTAAAGACTCCAGACTTTATTTTAAAAACTTTACAAACCATCTATTTCTTAATTAACAATCTCAACTTGGTTTAAACTTCATATTTACTTTATTTGAATTTGTTTAAGAAACAGCCACATCTTTTTTTAAACCACTGATAACTCAGTCATTCTGTGACTCCATAATATATTCTCAGGCAAAGCAGAAGCATTGGAGTTTCTCAGGTCAGAAAATGTAGGCAGAACTGAAACTTTGCAGCTTGAAAATCCTCAGATATGAAAGTACCTCATTATTCTTATTTTAACAATTTGGGAGACTTTATTTTACCCTTGACAAAGGATAGCCTTTGGCACATCAACAAACGACGTATCTGGATACTGGCCGCTCAAATGCACAGCAACTGCTCCTCCAAGCAGGACATCTGCTTCCCGGGTGTAGCCGAACTCCTCCTTTTGTCGCAGCACACACGGGGGAGTACTGCAGGTGCAAGAGAGAGCTGCATTCACTAGAAGCAAGACCACCAGCATTATCTGAGCACAAGAAGAGAAAGATCAATCGGACCATCAAAAAACAGGTAGTCAAGAAGTGGGGGAGTCATAACATGTACATTAAGGCTAATCAATACAGATGAAAGGGCAGCATTTTACATTAAAATAAGTGTAGGTCTGTGCTATTAATGGATTCACTCATATCTGAGCACCAAATGATAAGTTGTAAACACAAAACCAGATGCCAGTGGCCGCAGCGTTGCCCGGGCGTCTAACATCTGTGGCGGCAGTAGGTGTCAGTATCGAGAGGTGTGAAAGCATACGATGAGACATCCTTTAACTGTTGTAGTCCCTCACTCCATAGACGTTTTGCTCATCTGAACAAAGACCCAGTACATGCCAAATTCCTAACTTATGAAATATGAGCAGCAAACCATTGCTTCGGAAACACAGTACTGAAATGATGTCAGGTTTTGAATTCCAGTACGCCTTTGCCTCAAAGTGATGCACAAGATGATTTTGAACATGATTGTCTAGATGTCACGGACTATTGCACCAAGCCAAGACCAGATATAAAAGATGAACTATTAATTGAGCCTGATTATGTGCAATATTAGTACCCGTATTAGCCACTGGAGTTTGTTTTCCTGAACCCTCTAGGAGTTTAAAAAGCTATCAAAATTTGTTAGGACAAAAGGAAGAACAGAGAGAAAATCAGACAGATAAGGAGAGAATTAGGATTAAATGTTCACGTTAGCAAAGAGTGTAAAAAGTTGAAAGAAACTAAAAGTTTGAAAAGAAAAAGACTCAACTGAAGATGAGAGTGACCTCTGAGTTATCTGTGAAGAATTTGTGATGGCCATCAGAGGGGGAAGCTGAGAAAGCATTTAAAAAAATGAAAATTAATGCAATAATGTGTAGAATTAACATGTAGGACTTAAACGAAAATGGAAGGCTTTTATTGAAGTGAAAAGTACTGGACAGACACATTTATGCATTCTACGCTTGAACAGCTGATTTTGCAGTTTGCAAACTCGAACTAGGTTAGGAATATGAAATGTTAAACATTCAGTGGAGCTAATCTGCTGATAAAATGATGACTTAGTGTAAGAAAATGTAGTTTTAACCTTCCCATAGGCACATTTTGTATGAATATAGTAATGTATTCAAATGTATTACCTTTAATCCGCTGAATGTTGCAAAATGAAGACAGGCTTACTCTTAAAATCAAAAGGCAGCTTGTGATTTAATTAAATGATGTAAAAGTCTAACCCTGGACTAAAGTTTTCTTTAAGCAAAGGCAATGATGGGAAACTACTTAGAAGTATATACATTTTGATACAATTGTAGCAAATAAACATTGTTGACTAAGGACTATTATTTATACCATGAGATGAAGGAAAAATGTACCTATTCCCATGAAGACATCGGTTGCTGATTGGCTGAGTTCAGATGGAAGCTGATACTTGTTGCAAAATTTCTATATATGTCATGTCATATTATTGTGCGGTTCCTAGAGTAGTTTAAAACACACCCTTAAAGGACTTTCCCAAACTCTATGCAGGAGACTGTCTCTGTGCACATTCACTCTGTGCTTGAATCTTTGCTGCTCAGAGACTCTACTGAGTTCCATGAACTGTTCTTTATGGAAGGTTCTGCTTGATTGATTTCCTGAGATTTCATTCTGATGCATTACGCTTTACCCTCTCTATTTGGAGCTCTTTATGGATCCTTGCTGACACCTTTGCCTGTCTATCCCAACCCTACTCTGTGATATAGATTATGGACATTTTCTTTATTGAGCGTGCTTTATGCCTTTGTTGTAATGTTTTTCGATTATACTGACATATCAATTGATTGACGATTACTTCGGCCTTCTCAATAAAGATTTAACTTACTAAAATATTTCAAAATAAAGCTTTTAAACTCACACCTACTCCCATCATTGACTGAAAAGAATAACTGAACTTGTGATGAATAATTGATTGATTTACAGCTCCTGGCTAATCTCACTTATGTCTACGTTCTATCCGCCTAATGGCACCGGGTTCACTGCCCTGACGAGATGGTAAATCTGACTTTGTAGACTAATATTTAACTGATATCCCGCGCTCCAGCAAGGGTGTGCTGGTGGTGAAGTCAAATGAAACTGCCATAGACAACACGGATATCCCCACCTCTGAATGAGGAATGTCTGGGACTAGGAGATGCTTGGAGATGGCAAACTCTACATGATACCTTAAGTATTGAAGCTGGAGAAATGGGAAGGGTGTTCTAGGCCTGCTTTCAACAGTGCTTTTCTGGATAGAGAAAGACAGCTCTGAATTATAGGAAATGTCAATCTCTCGTAATCTTTGCATCAGATTTGGAGCTGAACATTATAGAGGAGTTGTTAGTGCCTCCTATCACCAAAGCTTCGTCCTAGAACCTTACTGGCATAAATGACTTTCCTTCATCCAGTATAAAGTGAGATTCAAGTACTCAAATGTTGC
Source organism: Pleurodeles waltl (assembly GCF_031143425.1). Lineage (NCBI taxonomy): Eukaryota > Metazoa > Chordata > Amphibia > Caudata > Salamandridae > Pleurodeles > Pleurodeles waltl. The sequence goes on along the minus strand of NC_090451.1, from coordinate 674,464,337 downwards.
ATTTAAAAGTTAATTTGTTAAATTAGATAACCCTGAAAGGACCCTATGGAAGTATACAAACAGCACCAATAAATGTGAAATTACTAAATTCCTTTGTCAAACAGCCATGTTTTGATCACTGTTCAGTGACTTACAGACGTCTTTTATTCCACAATTTTGCCCACATATTTTAATTGATTGTCCACTCTAATTGATCTATTTGGTTTTGGGAACTAAGAACAAATCACTGAAGCCACAGCTCATATTATGTAGGGGACCATATTGAGACATTTTCTGACGTAGGACTGTAGACAACTGTTTGGTGATAAGGTGTATTTTCAACACAATTATTTTTCTTACTGGAAGCCAATGTAATTGACAGATGTTGGCTGAGTTTAGCTTAAACTTATTAAAGGCACAATGACTATACCCTGCCACATTTTGACTATGCAAAAGCATACAAAAGGACTTTTGAAGTACACTAGATACGTAGAATTACTCAAATCTAAATGTGACTGCAAGAATGAATTCATCATTAGTATTCTAGGGATAAACAGGTATGGAAAAATCTCCTCAACAATCATTGGCAAAGAAAATAGGTTCTAGTTATCAATGAAATGTGGTTATCCAAAGCGACCATAAACAATATGTTGACAAATAAATTTCTCACTGTGGCAAGAGAAGTCAGGAGGGTAAACTCAAACCTAGACCATAAACAACTGTCCCAAGAGTTAGGGGTAACTGGTGCCAGGAAGGTGTCACTATTGTTGCATTTGGCTTGAGAGAACTGGAATTCATCCACTAGTGAATGGGTCTTAGTCCAGATGATAATTTGCAAATTGGTGGAGTGAACTGACAGCCCTTCACTTCTCCTCTTCAGATATCCAGGGATGGTGGGGGCGTGGGTGTTTCGCTCCCACTTAAGTTCAACAAAACCCAAATACAAAGTGGCGTTTGGCACTATTAGCAATGGAGAGCAAAAAACAAAATAAACATTAACACTAAGGTAAGGCAACAAGGTGTGTGAATTATTTATATTCAAAAACTGTACATCAGCAAATAAATGTATAAAAATAAGTATATACATTTCACTTTCCCTTTCCAAATGTTTTACAGTCACTTGGTAATATAAAAGACATTCAAGTATGTAATCTGCACCTTATAGTCAACAATAACAGCCTCACGAATTTACAAAGTATACCTTTTTTAGCCAACAAGTATTGCACAGTCAGTCATGTCCCCTTTCTTCAGAGCTGCCCACGTGATTTCATTATTTAAACATAGGCCACCCCAAATGCACAGAAAATCAGAACAAACAACAAACATGACCCTTATTAGTATTCATAAACATGCAAGAATTGAAACGTATCCACAAACTAAAAACAAATCAAAATAGGTTATTGTTAACCTTCTATGTAATGTGGTTTGTAAATGGGGTGCTTGAAGTTGAGTGGGGCAGACTCCTCATTAGTTATATCTTCTCAAACCTTATAATTTGGTTGTTGGGTTTGGATGCACATAGAGGGGTATTGGATATTGACCCAACTTCATTCAGGCCAGGAGAAAGGGAGGGAGCTGGCTCATGTGGAGCACCAAAGAACTCCTGTCTGAGAGCTGAGCAGAGGTGCCTCGCTGCACAGCTTCTGATGGTTGGGTAGCGAGTAAGTGGTGCCTAGTTATAAAAAGCTGACCTAAGGACTGCAGTGTGATATGATCCCTCCATCTTCATCCAGTAGGAAGATGTACCCTGGATGCATGATCTCTCACTTTCTGATCCCCTTTGTGGGATTTGCTGCGGAGGCCTAACTACCTTCACAGCCAACATATGCTTTTCTGAAACGAAAAAGTGATCAGTACAAAGAAGATATTTGTGCAACATGTTTGTTTTATTCCCATGCCATATGCCACTATGGAAAGATAACCTCTCTCTCTCTCTCTACATGTTCTACACAATCTGAGCCACAGCATTTTTTAATTTGGTAAACTGAGTCTGAAATCTGTTTGCAAAAAAACTACTAACTGCTTTTTGGTGTGTTTAACCTTGCAGTAAAGATTCTGCGATATTCTTTATGTCTACAATGAACATGAAGTAGTAAGAAACGAAAGATTTAAGTGGTTTGTGGGAAGGGTGATGACTTGGCCATGCATTATGTGGCAAAAGGCTATTGCAAGTCACCTGGGAGTTCCAAGACTTTCTAAAGGAACTCGGCCTTAGTCCTCATTCTATATGGTCATCAAACTACTCAGTTACTTGCAATATCTTACAATGTACAACAGGGGCATTTTATTGCCTATATTACTGCAAAGTTCAGTTTAAATAGGAAAAAACACACAGAAACAGCGCATCTTCACCGTTTTCTGCTTTTAAGGTGTAGTGTTAGCACCACCTCCGGGATGGCCACAACAGCCACAAATCCGCTGTGCATCAAAGTGGATTCACTTTGTTTATGATGACGTTATACCACTTTTCTCTAAATACAAATATCGCAATAAATGCAGGCAAATCCATTTAGCATATATTTGATATTTTTTACCTCGCGTGAATTTGAAAGGCGAGATTTCCGCTCAGCTATAGTTGTATAGTTTGAAGAGATGTAATATATATTATTCAAGTTTTATCAGGATTAAGAGAACATACCGCCACGAGACGAACCGCATTATCATTTTGTTGCCCCTTCTCCCTCCAGTAAAGCAAAGCTAGATGATTTGTTTGATTGAAAAATACCATTGGAGAGTACTCAAGGGGATCAATAAGTTGAGTGGACTGGCCTGCTTTGGAGCTGCCTCTATGCCTTCACACACCAGCAGCAGAAGGTCTACCAAATGTGAGTTGCTGCTGTCCCTACATGGTGGGAGCTGCTGCTCCCTGCTTTTCTTGCCTTTCAAAGTGCTTCTGGTTTTACCCTAAAACTCTACCTCACCAGATCCAAGATCCTATCCCATTGTCACACTCTCGCCTCCAGGGCTCCAACCTTCCTTCCCCTCTTGTTTCCCATCACCTGTCTTCCATGTAGCACCGCAGCATGGCCAGAGCATCCATGACCTTACCTTCCTCCCCATACTCCTTAGAGCAATGACCAGGTAATCCAACATTCTTGCAAACTGAATTAAGTGTGGTCTAGTTTCATTCTTGAATGTAACTATGGCTACAGACGCATCGTGGAAATTGAAAGAACAAGCAGTGTAATCCAATCCCTATCGACAGCTATCTAGTCATTAACCTACAAGAGGTGTGTGACTACTTCAGCAAAAAATAGACGAGACAACGCATCGATGGAGGCCATGGAAGCCTTGAACGTATGGGTTAATATTTGAAGAAGAAGGTGCATGGTAGGGCACACTTTCTATTTAGCTCTAAGAACCTCAAATGGGGTATTACGCAGAAGATGGAAACACTGAGGCAAGATCCCTGCTTACAGTCTGTGTACGGAATATTTCCTGTGCAGCAGGCACACCACAGGTCCAGAGATGATCACTGGCAAAACTTTCATCTAAGATGCTTTCAAGATGGAGCCTTGAGAGCAGCCTCCATATTCCTTTCCAAATTAAGAAAGACCTCTAGTAGAAGCCACTTCTCTTTTTAGGTCTAGCCTGAAAGTGCAGCTGCCTGAAACATCTATTGTTACCAACTCTATAAAAATATGTAGAATGGGGTTGGCTCCGCATTCACAAGGGAGACTTTTTTTCATGCCTCAAGCTATTGGCTGTTTGGTGTATCATTCCACCCTGAAAAAAAGTGCGACGATTGGAATGCATGTATGACTTATCTTACATGTCAAAAGTGCAATCGTCCATAGCACTATTTGTCACATTTAGGTCTTTATCTCATATAAGCACTTTTTACACAAAGCAATCGTTTTTGCTACATTCTCCCAGCGTTGAGAAACCCAGTAGATCTGGCTTTATTGTGGTAAAAAGCGCTTGTGCACGAGCCTCCTTGCAATTTAAGGCTAGACCTATGGACTTTGCTAGTCTTATTCATGTGATCAGCACCGCAGTCCTGCTTTTTGTTTAATGCGCTGTTGAACAATCATTTTCTCCTGTCTGTAATTCAGTGTTGTCCAAAAATCAGCGGAAGCTTTCCTCTTACTTGTTAAAAGAAACTGCGTCTTTTAAATTTGTCAAGAAGTGCATTGCAGTCTGTTTGTGATGACGTCACATCTAAACCTTGCTGAGGAGCGATGGGCGTTCGATCCATCTATGGTACATCAGCAGCGCAGACAAGGCCGCAAAGGGGGGTTGTCCCATATGTGGATGGAAGCAGTTCTGCATTTGATAAGTCCATAGTCCATTCATAAATATATAAATTAAACGTTAGACTTAAAGATGCAAACCTATTTTGCACAACAGAGCCTAAATTGTTGTCTTTTAGGCACATTCACCCCCTTGTGCTGTGGTGGAGATCATTAAGGGGCACACCTGTTCCCCTTAGTACGCCACGCGTGATCAGATGTTCCATGGGATATTGCAGTCGGCAGTATTAGAAGTCAATGAATAATCGACAAATCTATACCACTGCGCTTGCCACAGCACCAAGGAGCTTCCTATACCAGTGGTTCCCAACCTGTGAGCCGGGGACCCCTGGGGGTCCGCGAAGTCTCCTCAGGGGGTCCGCGGCTGCTTAAAAAAATTAATAATATTAGGTCCCAGCTATCAGTAATGACTCCTTGGGGGTCCCAGTGTTCCAATAATGATTCAGTGGGGGTCCCCCGGCTCCATTATTGATGAAATGGGGGTCCACAGAAGTCAAAAGGTTGGGAACCACTGTCCTATACAATAGGGTAGGCAGTAGCAGAACGTAAAATTATGGGGTCCCCATATAGAATGAGAAGAAGAGCCCCTGATTATCCCATATCTCACAGACAGGCATTGCCTTGGGCTCAAGGGGAGCTTCCTGAAGGGTTATGGGGGCCTTATGGGGTCCCTGAATGGTTAAGGGCCCTGCTGTGCCGGTGAAACTATTGGGGCCTGAATTACGCCCCCGGGTTAGCCCAGCAGCCCCATGCATGGTGGACGTACCATCCCAAAATCCGATATAATGAGACAAATACCAGGCCCAGGGCCTATTTCTCAAAACACTTAAGCAATGCACTTACAAAAATATTGGCATAAAGGCAGCATTGCTCTAGCATGTGACGATTGCCGAATGGTTCTCTATTGCTCTTCCCGTGTATAGGTACCAGTAGTGCTCCTTTCTAGGATGCATGGAAAGACCAAGTATGAAATTCCCCACATCAGCAGCGACTGATCTCCAGCACGGTGTTGGCCCAGCCATCCTGGCCAACCGCGGCACAGCTACAGTGTAGCTTTAAACCAGTTACACTATAAGAAATGGAGTACATGAGTTCTTCTTCACTTTTAAAACATGAAAGATGGGACAAAGTTTGAGGCAAATCTAGATTATTCGATTGTATATTGTTCGTCACGAAAGTGAGCTCACAACATATATCTTAAAGATCACTTGTTGACCAGGATTCCATTTGCGATAACCCCAACAACAAGCAACATGATTTCATCCTGATGTAAATCTTACTGCAATATGGACTGAAGTGTAATCCCTTTGCTCATTTCTCTAATATGCTGAAAATAAGTGGTGAAAATGGATTTGTGCTGTTGTTTGCACCTGTTTACATGATATGGCTATACTATGACAACTCTCGTGTTGATAAACCTGCTTCTCTAACTCTGTTGGAGGACTTTTAAACGACTTAAAGTTTGATCATGGCCGAAAAGACTACCCAAGTGCAGCAGGGACACGGCTACCACTCAGCACCAATATAAATCCATGCCAGGTAAAGACTCTATTGTTTGTTGCTTCAGACTGACCCCCCCTTACTCCTCAAACTATTGAGACTCAAGGAAAGTGAGGTCAGGAGTCTCTGGTGGGTGATCCCATTGAAGTCAATGGAGCTTGACACTTTCTTGAGGAGATGGAAGGGTTTTGCTGGGCAGGTGAATCTACTGAGGTCTATGTGAAGCCATTGGCTTTTTGGAAGGTGGGCATGGTTGTTAAGTAGATGACAGTACTAGAGCTCTCCACACTATTTCTACCCATGTGACCCTCACCCAGGAGCTCACCCTGTCCAAAGCTCTATACCCATTGCCAGCTTTAGGGCAGTGCGACAGGTTGGGGTTGTACGGGTGCAGTGTTTTTAAATATATTACGTGTTAAAATGCACCTGCTGCAAAGTTCCTTAGACTCCAGCATTTTTTGGGCAACAATAAAATTTCAAGATAACTCTGGTGATTAATGTACCTGTTGGAGAGAGATCAGGGTTTTGAGTAGTGGCAGGTCTGACGTATGAAGTAGCGCAGAGGGCTAATATGCCTACCGCAAAGCATGTGTGCCTTGCAGATCAAATTATTGTCATTGGGTGGTGGGGTGCCAACAAAGATCGTCGCACTGGGTGCCGCCAACACTAAAGCCCACCCTGCCTATACCCATGATTCCATGTGCCAGGAAGAATGCCTACTGTTTCTCAGGCATCGCTCAAGTTCTCTACGCATGTGAACCTCACCCTAGCTGAGACACCGCAACATCATCCATACTTCTACAATGCATAAGAGGAGCTGGGGAAACTGTACACATAGCATAACATAAGATAACATAACCGAACAGGCATGTTTGTAGAGCATCCTTTCACCCCATATAGGACTCTTAGCACTGATGTCATATGATGGATGTTTCTTATTATTCAACTCAACGCTACTCATTTCATCATACCCAGAAAGATGAAAGACTGACTGGATTAGCTGAGATTCAAACACAGATTAATTGATTACAGTTAAATCATTAACCCACTGAGCCACCAGACACGTGACCCCCAGCCAGGCAGAGCTCCTAGAGCATCCCACAAAACTTGCTCCATGGCTAGCTCTGAGAGCACGCCTAAATCTCTGCAAATATGTGAGCCAGGCACAGACACCACAGCCTGACACTGCTCCAGAGCTCCAGGGCACTGCTAAACTCTGGATACATGTGAGCCTCTGTCAGGTGCAGCTTCCAAAGCCTCATAGTGCTCCAGAGGTACTGCTAATGCTCGCCATGGAGGTGAACCTCTGCCAGGCACACTGCTCTCATATCAGACTGCTCCAGAGCTACAGGGTAACCGATAAAGCCATCTGCACGTGAAAGCCGCAGCACAACACACCTCATTCCTCTTTGTTCATGGTGCTGAGTGCATAAGGATGCTGCTAGAGCCCTGCACCTGTAGACTAGCAGTCTGTTAAAGCTCATTCAAAATCACAGTTAATGGAGTGAACCCATGTTTCTCACCTCCTCAGTGTCAACCGGGCTTCATTCATCCTCAGCAGGTGCATAGACAGCCCCCAGCGGACCATCACATTTCAGCAGGCATATCTATAGCCCCCAGCGGACCATCACACCTCAGCAGGCATATTTATATCCACAAGCAGACCATCACACCTCAGCAGGCATATCTATAGCCCCCAGCGGACCATCACATCTCAGCAGGCATATGTATAGCCCCAGCGGACCATCACACCTCAGCAGGCATATGTATAGCCCCTCACACCTCTGCAGGCATATGTATAGCCCCCCACACCTCTGCAGGCATTTGTATAGCCCCCAGCAGACCATCACACCTCAGCAGGCATATTTATATCCACAAGCAGACCATCACACCTCAGCAGGCATATCTATAGCCCCCAGCGGACCATCACATCTCAGCAGGCATATGTATAGCCCCAGCGGACCATCACACCTCAGCAGGCATATGTATAGCCCCTCACACCTCTGCAGGCATATGTATAGCCCCCCACACCTCTGCAGGCATTTGTATAGCCCCCAGCAGACCATCACACCTCAGCCGGCATATTATAGCCCCCAGCAGACCATCACACCTCAGCCAGCATATGTGTAGCCCCAGCGGACCATCACACCTCGGCAGGCATATGTATACCCCCAGCAGACCATCACACCTCAGCAGGCATATGTATGGCCCCAGCGGACCATCACACCTCAGCCGGCATATGTATAGCCCTTAGCGGACCATCACACCTCAGCAGGCATATGTATGGCCCCAGCGGACCATCACACCTCAGCCGGCATATGTATAGCCCCTAGCGGACAATCACACCTCAGCCTCCATATCTATAGCCCCAAGAAGACCATCACACCTCAGCAGGCATATGTATAGCCCCCAGCAGACCATCACACCTCAGCAGGCATATGCATAGCCCCCAGCAGACCATCACACCTCAGCAGGTGCATACATAACCACCAGCAGAGTGTCACACCTCAACAGGTGCACACATAGGTGCATAAACAAATGAGCATTCCACCTCAAAAGGTGCATAGTCCCCAACTGAACATCACAGTACCTCAACAGATGCATACTTAGTTCTCATCTGAGTACCACACTTCAACTGGTGCATAGATAGAATACAACGATCACACAACCTCACCAGATGCATCACACATCCCAACGGGTGCTAAGGTTACCCAACTGAGTATCACACATTCCCAACAATCATAGACCGCTAAATGAGTATCACACATTCTCAACAGGTGTTCACATAACCCCCAAATGGGCATCAGCCAACCCCTAAAAAGACCATCAACCAGACCCCTACAGAAGCATGACTGGCCCTCTAAAAATCATAGCAACCCAGCTGAGCAGCACACAGCTTCCACAGGTGAATACATACTCCCAAAGCCGAACACCAGATACAACAGAGCCCCACAGAACACAAACAGTATTTAATTTTAATTTTGCATTTGAGCTAAACTCAAACAGAGGCTTCAAAGCGCTAAGCTTGAAATTGAAAAATAGAAGTGCAGGTACTCTTTTTCAGAGTACCTGCTTGTTTCTGAGAAGTGTCGGTACTCTTCAATAAAACATATTACATTTTTCTTGAGAAGTGCAGGTACTCTCCCTCTCAAAATAAAAAAAATGCCGATACTCAGTGTCGGACAGTACCGGCCCATTTAAAGCACTGACAGACGCCTGCAGACTTAAGGTAATGTGCACGCGGCCTCATATGATCGAGAAGCAATATAGGGGGGAGGGGGCGTTCAAATGATTTCTACGTCACGTACAAAGACAGAATAAAATTTTAGGGAGAACTCGGAACTGTCGTATAAAACACACCACGAAATAGTGTCCCGTCACGCCACGGAACTAACAGATGCATCGTCCCTCAGCCTTTAAAAGCTGTGTGTGCGTTTTTTTAAAGCACAGCATCACGCAACTGACACACCTTGGATGGATGAATGGCTGAGTCGGACAAACTGGGATTTGAACCGGAGAGTTGCAGACTGCACGCAGCGTTACAGCCCACCGAGATGTCACGCCAGCTGCGTGGGTTCTCACGCCTTTAGCGGGTGCACAGGTCCGGCATTTCCTCCTCTGGCAGCACAGGACCCCGCTGCCCTGCGGTGGAGGTGTCACCGGCTCTGCGGGGCTCTTATATGGCGCTTAGAGGCCTGTCTGATGAACACAAGGCACCCCCGTGGGACACATTTGCCAGATAATTGCATATGTGCTCCTCCCTGTGACACGGAAGATGTAAAGCGCCTTTGCTTAATTATATGTCATCTCCTTAAGTGGTTCATTTTCTTATTGTCATGAGAAACCCTGACGCGTAAAGTTATGTGTGTGCACTTCTTGTTAATGCAAAGTTGATGCCCCTCAATCCTGTCATGCAACACTCCTAGCTTTCCTTTACTGGCAGCCACACATCTGTAAAGCACACCTCAACCCCGCTCTACATTGCCCACTGCTATTAAATTCCTCCACCACACTCCACAAAGGTTTGTTGAGACACACACACTCACGCATGACCACCCATGTGCCAGCGCCCCGCACCAACACCTGCATTTCCATTACTGGGTCACACAGACGGATTTTGGTGGCCCTAGACCGAACGTATTTTGGGGGCCCCTGTTTGGAACAGCTTTGAATTTATGATCCAATTTCAGCTCTTTGGTGACCTCAATGCCGAGTCAATGACAGAGAGCTGGCACACTGGTCCAACTTCTAAATGTGTTTACAATTAATATTAGGAGGGATTGCAGTCTGCTTTCAATATTGCAACACAGCAGCAGCTCAGTAACATTACTGCAAATGATCTCTGTGATACCCACCCATTTCTTAAATATGAGGTTATTTTTTAATCTAAAAATAAAGTTTTTTATGGATGTCACATGAAACATAAATGCAACATTTGTGTGCAAAATGTCTGTAATAAACACTCACACATCACCCACATAAATTTTGTTATAGGAAAACGGTATTAAAACCAGTCTGTTAAATAAATATTCAAGGTCAACAGGGCAGGACTCTGCAGAACAGAGCTGGATCTGTAAGGGGCCCTTGAAAGGCTGGGGTCCTGGGCCAGAGCCCACTTAGCTCATGGCATAAGATGTCTCTGCCTGTGCACACACGTTAGAGCTCCCACACATACATCTCTAACCGAGCACATCAACCCTGTTCTGCAGGGCCTCTTGCTATTCCACTCCTGGTACACACACAAGCATCCCCTTGCACAGACACACACTCACACGCACCTCTGCCAAGGTAGCTCAAACCTGCCGTGCAACAACCTCTGCTATTCCATTACTGGTTCAAACAAGCAGCACACACCAATGCACAGTTGCACACAGAGGTAAAAGCGCACATACACACAAATGCCAGGTACACACGCCTCTCTACGCACCTCAACACTGCCCTGAAACGACAACCCCTGCTTTTCTAATACTCAAACACTTGCACCTGAACTCTGCCCCCTGATGCTTTCTGCCACTCCACTACTAGTCCAATCAGAAACCCATGCACACAAAATGTACCGGAAAGGAAAACAGTAATGTTTAATTGAGGAAATAAAAAAAGTGTTTCAATTGGTCGCTGGCAAATGATAAACTGGAATGCGTAAAGCACAACCCTACCATGTAGAAAATTCTCGTATAATCTTAGCCAGAAACCCATGCAGTACAACAGACATCTAAGGAGATCAATGCATTTGACCTGTTAGCCAGAAGGGTTCAGACTTGTGGTTTCCAATCTGTGGTCCAGAGACCCCTAGGGGTCCGCTAAGCCTCCTCAGGGGCCGGCGACTGCTTCGAAAATTAAATAATATTAATAGATCAGATCCCCTGCTTTCAGTACTGACTCAGTGGGGTGGTCTCCAGATTCCAATAATGATTCAATGGGGGTCCCTGGGATCCAGTAATGATAAAGTGGGGGTCCCCAGAAGGCAAAAGGTTGGGAACCACTGGTTAAGAGGACTCTTGCGATCAGGGAGGTAATAAAGGGTTGCAATAGCTTCATCACAACAAACACCAGCTCAAAAGAAGTAGAGATGCCACATTTTCCAAATAGGAGTCTTTCACCAGCATCAGACAACCAAGAGCTAAGAAAAATATATATATATTAAACCGCCACAGTGAAGGTCATAAAGCAGTGACTGGATGGTGGCAGTGTCCTGCTTAGGGGCATTGTACATGTTGCAGAACACGTTCATCAAGGACCAGAAGACCGCATCACCCCCACCCTGATGGAATTCCATTGACTCCCCTTTCTGGCCTGCACCATCTTCATAACCTGTGCAGCGCTTCACTGCCTATTGACTAGCTTCACTTAAGACAAAGACCAAATATAACCATATATATATATATATATATATATATATATATATATATATATATATATATATATATATATATATACATTGCCTACTGGCGGTCACCAGTAGGTAGTTATAGTTAGGACCCAGTTTCCATAGTAGAAGCGTTCTTTGACTTGGCTATATCTTTGCCACTGTTTGACAAATCTTTATAAAATTTTCCAGCTCTTTCCTAAATAGGAGCAGGGTTTAGGACTTCTTCATGAATAAAGCGATGGCATTTCATTCCTGGCAGCAGAGCTGTACGTATATGTGAGTCAGAAAGACAATCTAAGCCCTGAACTGTGCATGCATAAGCCAGAGGTGCCACCTCTAGGGATGCACTATTATATGTGGTCAGCAAAGATGAATACATTACTAATGCAGAGGAAGTCCCTGCCATGTAAACTCAATTTGCACTCTGGTATGTGTAAAGAGTGGGGGGTGCATAGTCAAATAGCAAGTCACACATCACAAACTGCATCAAAATAAAATCAACACAAGTACTTGATATACTCATGTGAAGAATTCTAATGAAACCAAAACAGATAGCAGAAATTGTTGTATGACACCACTGACTCAATAACTGATGAAAAATAATTGAAAAAGTACAAGAATTAGATTTATAATGACCATTATGCAAACCAAGGTACAATGAGGAGGATAATACCTGAAGTACGTTTGTGATTAATGATATGTTTGAGTGTGAATTTATATTCCAGTATTTGTTCTTGCTGGCATAGTTGTACTGGCCGTCATGCAATTATTCGAGGGCAAAGAATGTGTTTTGAGAAGGACAACCTACATTCAGAAGACAGACCTCAGTCTCCTGTCATTTGCCTCCTCCTGCCGATCTCTCCTGGTTGGTTGCAGTCTCTTGGGACCGCCCGGCACTCTGTCCTGTGGCACTGCTGCCCGAGGCAAGAAATGGCCACAGAAAGGTCGGGGGATAAGGGTGGTTCTGGTGGTTATCTACAGTGATGGTACCTCTGCAGCACTGAACGTGCGGGTGCAGCTTCCTATATGTTCTCATTGAGTCAGTCACCTTTCAAGGAGGAAGGGGCTCTCCTGCTCACCAAGTATTCTCCTTAGGTGGATAATCACTCAAACTTAGGCCCTGATTCAGAGCTTGGTGGAGAAGCTACTCCATCACAAACATGACGGGTATCCCGCTCACTGTATTACACGTTCCATAGGCAGTAATGGAATTATAATACTGCAGACGGGATATCCGTCACGTTTCTGACGGAGAAAGCCCTCTGCCAAACTCTTAATCAGGCTCTTAGCCCGATTGGTTCTCATAGGTATGTTTACACTTCGGTGGGTGGCGCTCCACGAAATGCGCTTTGCGGCCATTGGAGTGAGGGGTTGTTTTCCTTGGGATTTGGTTAACAAGCCAGGCAATTGATCGTGGAGAAGACTTTTCAAGGGATTTTTTCAATGGAGAAGCTATGCTGATGCAACTTTCATTCTGCGGCCTACCTTGTGTGACTGTCAAATGATGTTTGAGGAGGACACCACATCAATGGGGCTTCAGCCTCTTCTGCAGTGAAGGTCAGGAGGAGCCTCCCATACCCCCCACCAGGTTGTGTAACAAGTAGTGTTGCCATCTGACCATGAATAATTCTCAGAACTGATTGCTTATGGTTTGGGTAGGAATCCAGAGCTTTTTGCTCAACTAGTTGTTGGTGAGGTGATAAAAAAAATGGAGCACACTGCAATGGTCTACTTTAACATCAGCTAATGTTCAATACTAAGAAATGTACCACATGTTGAATCATTGCACAAACAAAACATACTACAGTCACTATTGCAATGTCTCAAAAACTCTGACTCTGCTCTTCTTAGAAAACCGAATGCACCGCTTCTCGCACCACAGAGTTTCACAGGTCACTGTAGCCCATTTTAGAAGCAGGTAAATTATCGATTTGTGAAATTCTCCCCCTCCCCCCCAATTCAATCAGGAAAAGTCCCAAGTGTTGATGGCACCAAGAAAAAAAACAGACAAAGTGTTGAGTGGGCCCCCATCAGTGATTTACTCAGCCCCCTTAAACACTTCTGACATGCCTGCACCTATCCAAACATATCACCTTCTTTAGTAAGTTTGTACGACCAACCAGCATCAGGCGTCACCAGACCCTTCTTTTCTGTGTACCATTTATGTCGCCCCCTCGTGTTGAACGTTCAGTGGCTGCAACTAAGCATAACATTCCACTAGAAACAGCGTTGCAGTGCCTGATTGGTGGCTTTGACCGTACCGACCCAGCACAACGCATCTCGACGAAGAACCAGGCATAACGTGTTCTGCTTGACGGCTCCTCAATGCAGCGCAGAGTTAGAATTAGTGAGTGAGGCTGGGACATTTCAACTCAGGGTTCCCTCCAGAGCTGAGATAGAATTGCGAGGCAAGTACTAGGCCTATTGTAAACTTCTGGAGAATGGCACCCCATGTGTCCTATGGATTGAAGTCACTTGGGTCTGTGTGGTACCACAATGTGATAGCTCCCATGATGGAACAGCAAAGTGGGCAACGTGTGAGTGTCACAAAGTAAGGCCACCAACGATGTGGATGGACCGAAAACCCGTGCAGTCTCTTGCCTTTCTCCGTTGTGGATGCTGGTCCATAGTAGCAGGTTGTGCTGCTGTTCAGTATGGAGAACCTGGGCAGCTTGATTCTTTAGAGAGTGTCACCCAAGGTAGGGAGGTTCATGGGTAAACATTGACTTTTTCCAAGATGCTGATCACGACCCTAGCACCTTGATCAACGTCTTTCTTCACTCTGAAGCACATAGAGAGGTCTAAAACATTAAGAGTAAATCTCACTGTCCAGAAGTGCCTAGTAAGGGGCCAACAGTGCCTTGGAGTAACTGCTCCTAGTGTAAGTAAGTGATCTATGCGGTTGTTGTAGTTTTGTTTTGGAGTGTCTGTTTGGGTATTAATCCCTCAAAGAGTTTCCTTGACTCTTACCCTCTGCATGTGCAAACTATACCAACATGTGAACCTTTCAATAAAGAAGCTTGGAAAGCAGTTGGATGAAGTTAGTACTTTCTGAGGGACGAGATGAGAGTTCGTGGATTGCACAAACCCAGAAGGAAGGACTGTTTTATAAGATGACGTGTTGTGGTTGCACACAGGAAACACTACAGTGATCACACACAGCACTCAATCAGGCATTGGAGATCCTGTGTCTATACAAGTTGCTCTACTCTTTTGAGTACGAGGATACGTGCCAATGTCTTTCCATGTGGCCCTAATTCCACTTGGGATGGACTAGGGTGCATCAGTGCTCCCTTTAGGCATTTCTATATGTTGACATGGATCTGCCGTTCATGCTTTGTAGATTTTCCAGGTACACACAGTTGCCATCTGAAAAAAGTCCCAATTTTGTTTTGTGCTTTTGTAGAGGTTTAATAATTTGGTATGCAAGCCAAAACTACCGACAGACAGTAAAAACAGAATATGTACCATTTGATAATCTCGAAAGCATCTTTCCATGCAAATACAAAGGGTGATAAAAGCATCGTGATTGGAAATGTTGACGTTTCAGTTTTAATAGGTTACAGTGAGTGTGATTTGAAGTGAACTTATTTTATATTGTGTTTGCTTCCAGATTGAGTATGAAACCGATGGATCAGTTATAAAGATGTTTTTACATTTTATTTTTATCTGGCCACAATTGGTGTGACTCCAAAGGCAGACGACAAATGTTAAACAATGTTTTCTGACAAATTGCAGGTATTTCTTTTAAAACAAAGATTGGTGTTTACAATAGTTTTTTTTTGTGACTGCAAAATGAGAAGATTTTGTAAAGTGACAGTCGTGCTGATGAACAGGGAGTATATAAGTGTAGATGTAGGATATCTAACGTTTACAAACACACAACATATGTTAAATATTTGTAAATTAACTATATAAATATTTCTAAATATATCAGCAGCAAGGAAAGCCCAAATTAGACACTTGTTTGTGTTTTCAAAGTGTTAGAGAAACAAAGATTTTCTTAGGATCAAAACAAATCAAGTTACTTTTATTGTGTGAACACCAGATGATAGATATTTACGGAAACCCGATTTCCACACTTTATCATTAGTGAGCTCTATGGGTTGAGCAGTAAAACTGCATGCCTGATGCAAATGTAGTCATTTCAATGGAAAATGTGCTTTGAATGAGAGTACCCTACCGCATCATGCTCTTGTCATACATGTGTGAGTGTGCTCCAGGATGCACCACTGGACATTTACTACACCCTTACCACTCTCCTGCTGAATGTGCTCCCTGCTCTTTGTGTGATGCTTGGATTTTGCACAGTGATGTAACACTGATGGGAGCACCCTCACTCTGAAAATTATTCCAGGTTGAGAGAGCCATGCTGTGCATGGGGGTCCCCTGACTATGTTCCTCTCTCACTCTCTCAGTGACACCTGGAGCTTTGCTCTCATTGTCTATGGCCCGAGTTGACCCCCCCCTGTTGAAAACAACCATCACTGACACCTACCCGTCTATCATTCTGTATAGCTTGTGAACCTTGGTCCAGTCAAGAACTATTGGCATGAGCTGGCTTGGTGCTCCATACAAAAGTGTGACTGATGGAGAGTCTGAAGTATGACTGGCTACACTGACATCCAACAGGGTAAAGATGCATACTCACTAGATCCTTCCTGTGGACCTCCAGATTTAAATTTGAGCAAGCATCATTGAAAATTAGTGGTGTACTGCACAATACAATCCTCAGTTGGTTTGTGTGTGCACACATCCTTATTTAGGGTTTATAAGGTGACTCATGGTAATACCCCAGCAGTTGCATTAGCACAACATATAATTATGATATTGTCACAGCACCACACATAGTAGCATGCTGCTATATAATATAATACAAAGTAAGAATTACATGGGAACTATGCAGCAAACAGTGTTTTGCGAATTTTCCCTACATCAAATGTGTGCAGCTTGCACCAGTGGTTTGTTGGCAAAAACAAGCATGGCATACCGTACAGGCAACTGGAATTGTAGCATTTACCAACGTTATAATCCCCCTTTTCTCTAAATTGTGCTAAATGTGCAATTCCATTTTATGCCACCCAATAATCTCCAAACGAGAACTAGTGTGTCCCACATAATTTTGCTCAAGAGGCAGACGCAGGAGAGTAACAAAGACAAGATGCAGCAGAGGCATAACCAGATACCCCAGTAGGTGGAGCAATCAGGAAAGTGGAAGTGGCAGGAATCTCTGCAGTGAAGCAAAAAGAATACTGGGTGCTGGACCTTCACAAACAAAAGAAAATGTCATAATGAATAAACATAAAATAGGATACCAACCATACAGTGGCGTAACAAAGGCCCCCACAGGACTGCGGTGCAGGGAGGCCCAAGCTCCAAGGGGCCTCTCTCAGCAGAGTACCCTGGCCTGAGAGCTCCTGGATGAGTCTGGAGGGGAACCCCTCCATATACATTGCATGGTGCCCCCTCAAGCTTTGTTACGCCACTGCAACTATACGTAGGAGCTGCGTGTGTACACTAAAGAAGTAATGGCAGTAAAAATAGTAAGGAGTAAAACACAAACAAGCCAGAATATGTAAAGGGGAAACAAGGATGTATGGAAGAAAGTCTATGCCATCCTGTTCCTGTTCGACTCCCTGTGGCTGACTCAGTATTTGCTCCCAGTGACCTTGGCGTCTTAGGCTTCCTGAGGGTCCCTGCTCCCTGCGCTACTGGGACCAAGCTGCACCCGACTGAAGAGCCCCAACTAGGGTGAAACCGGTCTAGGGTTGCTTGTGCTCCGGTTTAGAGGGGACCTGGCCTAGCAGTTCAGGCTGGACCACTCCTATTGGAGAAGGACCAAAGCCTGGTTTGCTTGTGGCGGGGTTTCATCTGAGGTGGCACTGAGGCAGGAAATGACGGATGGTTTGCGGCCCTAAGTAATAACCAGTGGCTGAGATTTATTCAAGCATCCTCTCCCACACTTTTACGTATTCTTCAATTCTATTTCCATGAAGCAACCCTTGGCCCTGCGCCAGGTGGTCTGTAAAAGTTTGACCCTGATCTTTGTGCTTTTGAAAAGCAATACACATTAAGCCCAGACTTCTGAGACAAACCTCATGGAGGATATGTGATCCAGTGACTAACTGACAGTCATAAGAATCAGGTACATCCCCAACTTGATTCTTCAACCAAATTGTGTGATTCTGAGCAAATCAGTTTATTTACCTGTTCCTTGGTTCAAATATTCCAAAGGTTAGGAGGCCCATGAGTGATTCAGATGACAGCTGTTTACGATAGGAGAAAAGTCATTCAGACTAAATCTGCTGCTCTACTTTTGGCAACCTGAACTGTCCATCTTCTCCTTTGGCTTGAAATCTGCTAGCAAAGTTCCCCATCTCTGTACGTAATCAGTCTTGCTTAGCACAGAGGTCAAGAACACATTTCCAATAATGATAGAGCACTGAACTCTCACACACAATACCCACATGTACATAGCTCAATCCAAGTAACTTTGATCACAGAATAATTTACCATAACTTATGTTTTCAAAATGTTGAGCAGAACTGTTCTCAGGGGGTTCAAAGATGGAACGTGAATATTTTTGCTTGATATAAGAGGTATTCTGGAGGTACCCTAGTTTCTAGAAATATACAAACTATATTTTCTTTATAATAAATGCATATTTCCAATAGTTTTTGAGTTTTTGGCTTCTGTCCTCCACAACAACAGCTTGTCATTTCTCATTTCCATGAGTTAGTTTTCTAAGGAGATGTTCTTTTGTGTTCCTCTTCGGTTTAAGTAAAATGATGTAGCACTTTGGAAAAAACAGGCACACCAGAAGAGCAGAGCAGGAAGCCAAAATAGCGAATATCTCTGTGGCAACCATGTACTTGCCCCGGGTGCTGCGATAGGCCGGGAGGAAGGAGGTCCAGACGCTTATGAAGATCAGCATGCTGAAAGTGATTGAACTCGCTTCGTTGAAGCTGGCGGGCAGCTTCCTGGCTAAGAAAGCTAGCACGAAACTCACCACAGCTAGAAACCCCATGTATCCCAGCATGCACCAAAATGCTGTGCTAGAACCTTCATTGCACTCTATGGTGACTTTCCCAGGTTGGGAAGCCATGTTTTTCTCTGGGAATGGAGGAGACCTGGAAAGCCACACCAGGCAGACAAGAAACTGAGGCATTAGAGAAATAAAGATAATTTTGTTAGGAAGCTTTTCCATGGCCCATTTCTTCAGATTGCTGCTGGGCTGGGTTGCTTTGAAGGCCACAACCACCACAATAGTTTTGGCCAACACGCATGAGACGCAGAAGGTGAAGACGAGTCCAAAGGTCACCTGACGAAGCAAGCAGCTGAAGCCCTCAGGTCGCCCAATGAAAAGTAAGGAACAGAGAAAGCTGAGGAGAAGGGCCAATAGGAGTAGATAGCTCAGGTAACGGTTGTTGGCTTTCACGATGGGGGTGTTGTGGTATTTGACAAACAGAATCGAGACAAGTATTAGTAGGATAGCAAAGCCACTGGTGAAGGCCGCAAGGGCTGCACCCAGGGGTTCACCGAAGGACAGGAACTCTGTAAGTTTTGGGATGCACTTGTTCTTTTTTTCATTAGACCAAAATTCTTCAGGGCAGATTGAACATTCAGAAGAATCTGTAAAAAAAAAAAAAGTAGTACAGTTTAAAATTTAAATTGTGAATATACATTAATGTGTCAAACTATTGCGTAACACAGTGCTTGGTTCTTGCTTAAAACAGATTTCAGTGATGTAGAGCAGAGAGAGAAAAATATGATATTTGAAAATAGCTGCCAGGCTTGGACAAACTAAGACTCAAGTGTAGGTCTTTTTTGTACTCTATCCTGTATGTATCCTATTATAATAAGTTTACTCAGGATGGAGCACCTCATCACCAGTGCAGTCATCTGTCATAGGATTGTTCCCAAATGGTACCTCAACCAATCACCATTTACTCAGAATGTTTTACAACTTTGCTTTTTAGCTCATGAAAACAATGGTTGGGCATGGGCCGACCCATGATAAGCACACAACTTCAATCCCGTGAACTGAAAGAAAACAAATAAAACTGCTCCATATGAGATGCCATCACCTCTCTTCTGTGCCTTTAAAGAGGACAAGAAAAGAGAGGACATTTGTGTTAATTCAGGTATAAAATCAATGCTTGAAGGCACAAACAATCTTCTCTGCAATCCTTAACCATATAGCACAGTACTCTCACACTGGGCACATCATTTCTGTCTTTTCTGAAGCCATTACAATTCCAAAGGCTGTCTCTGAATGACCACAGATAAGGTTGTATGTCACTATATCAAGGTCCACAAAACTGACACTGCTAGGTATTTCAGTTACATGCATTTATAGTATAAAAGTGTTTTCTTATAAGTTGATAATTTGTTGCTAGATCATATTTAGACATTAATAAAGTCAGCTATTTAGAGGAAAGCATAGCAGTTTTAAGTGAATGTGCAAGGGAATTCACGCCTTTCTATTCATATCCTACATCATAGTTCACTGGGTTAATTTTTCTCAACATAATGTTGAAAAATACAGTATTGTTAAAATCCTGTTCAACAACTTCTCGAGGAGGCAGGAGCTACAGGCATTCCACAAGGAGCATCTATGACAATCAGTCTGCCAAGTTTGTTTTCCTTTGTTAACTATCTGTTCTCTTGAGAACAGCTACAAAACAGAGATGAAGACTGGCCTTGCCCATGGGCAGGCAGCAGACCAGAAAGACAGGAATACGATGAGCAGTATGCGGGTGTGCCATTTCAGAAAGCTCCTATTTTTGTCAAGGGTTTGGTGCTAATGTAGACATCAGCAACGACTAGACTACAGAAGAACAGATCACATCACAAAGAACCATCTATTATGCAGTCAATTTTCATTTTATTTATATGCTGTGCCTTCATGTTATTCACCATAATTCTAATATAATGTATTTATGCTTTCTCATATATCCTGCACTGAAAATAGACTTTAATAGATCAATAAACTCTTTTAAAACAATTGTGTGGATTCCTTGTGTGTGTATATTTCAGTAACCCACTAAAATAACATATTTTCCTGACAGTCTATGGCAGAATTGATAGTTGCTTAATATGTGTCACATCCAGGTAAGTCATGTGAGATGTGCAGGTCGCGACCTGTCTGTTTATCCTGCTCAAGGTTGTAAGTTGGCACAAACCTGTGATTCCCTAAGGGCCACAGAGAGACTATACTAGCCATGGCTACTAGGGAACTTGTAAAAACATAACAAGGGCTCCTGAGATTCAGAGCATTTCTTTGGGATTTGTGTTCTTAGAATGCAGTGCCTTACACTGGGTTACTGTCCTCAGAATGAACATTGGCAAGCACAGGACCCCACACCATTGCCAAGAAACTCTCAAAATACTCATTGAGGTTTCAATTAAATTCTGAACACTTGAAGCCCCATGGTGCAACATGAAGTCTCTAGTTATGTCAGCCATGGTGTTTGCATTACAGGAATAATCATCAATCATAATTCCGGAGCAAACTCTCAGATGTACATATTTACATATTCAAAATTAGTTTACCATGATTTGCACTGAAATAAACGCTAAATCTCTTTTTGGTCAGACCTAAAAAGTCATGTTGTCTTACTCCTGATTCCGTAACTCTGATACCGCATGGAGGATCAGTTATGAAACTTCAGCTCTAGCTTTGCCACACTTTTGGCCTTATTTAGAGTTCAGTGAAAGTTTATTAGAGTTAGTCAAATACCTTTATGTTAAATATTATTGTGAAATGATGTTATATATTTATTTTAAGTGCAGAACAAAAGAAAAAATGGAACATCACTATTCAATTATTTTTTTATCAAATCTGAAATTAATTTTAACATATTAAATAAGGACAAAATATTTTGCTGGTTTAAAATAAACATTTGCAAAAACGTGTTTTATTATGCATTAATACTTGTTAAAAGTAATGTACAGAATTAAAAGAAAAGTATTTATATTTAATTTTGCTTAATTCATCACTAATTTTTACATTAGAAAGCTTCTTCAAATATTTTAGGACAAAATAATAAAAATGCATTATTTTCAGATATTTTAAAAAAAATTAGTTTATGTTTATTTATATGTTTCCTATTTTAAATATTTTAATTTAATGTAAAATATTTTTGTATGGGGTTTTATTTTATGTCCCTGCCTCCATTGATTTTTATGGAAGGGTTTAGCAGTTTCAGTTGTTGGCAACATGTAGTACTAGAATTAATGCTGTTTTGTTTTATGCATTAGTAACTTACACTTGTAAGTTTGGTTCCACCCTCTTTTTCAGGGGCTGGAGACTTGTAAGTCTACACTTTTTATCAACTTTACACCCTGATTTTGCGATTAGCAAACAGTAGTAAAGTTATCCAAAAGTGTAAGAGTAAATTAAACCTGAAAATTACTCACAAGTGTAAGTTACCTTTCTGAATAGCTCCCACTGTCTAGTCCAACAGCAGGGATATTGTGGCCATTGAATACCAGAATTACAACAAAGCCTGCATTGCTAGGCATGAGACATTAAAGCTGGGCCAGATGGAGTCATATACCCATCCTCTGGAGTTCCATCCAGTATCAGGAGCATAAAGATGGCTGCATGGGTGAGGCCTTAAATCAAAGAAGCTTCAGGATATCTGTGGGTGATCCATGAAGGAAGGAGCCGCGCAAAAGAGTAGCAAAGATATCTGCTATCATGATCACCTGATTCGGTACACAGGTAGACAGTCAGTGGGCACTGTCTGTGGGGGCCTTCTAATGTCCATTGGAGGAATGCCCCTATCATTACCATCTCCCACTTGATCTCTTCATCTTTGCACCAGCCAGTGGGGGATTGATGATCGGCAATTGGGAACGCCATGAAAGAGATCCTATCCCATAAACATTTGCTCATAACCCTTAGAAGTACAAAAAAATCTCATTTTACGTATAAATTTAGAAGACTCGCCTGTGTTGTTTGCAATCTCCCCAGCTGAACATGCCAAGCAGTCAAAGCAACAAAGTGGCTGGCCGGGCCTAGCTGCTCTTCGGTGCCCACTAGGGCAGCTTTCACTGCAGACTGATCTGGGGACCTAAGAAAAATGACAGATGATTTAGTTAGTGGTCTGTTGGTGAGGGATACTGCAGAATTGGTACTTAACATATTGAGCTCTTGCCTTTTGAGTCCAACCCTAGAGTTGCCTCGTGCAAAAGAAGGGAGAATCAGATCCGGATGATACGTGTATGGTCAAACTCTTTGTATGAGCTGGTATGAGGCAGCATCAGGTTCATTATACCTATGACCAGTATCCATTTAAGTGGACCATAGGAAACTCCTTCAGTTTTCATAAACTATTTGACCTTTTGACCTGAACACGAGACACAATTAAACCATATTGCCTTACGGAGAGAGGATGCGGCGTGGGAGGGAGGATGTGGCATGATGGCTTGAACAGCTGACTTCCGAGACGGTGGGAACAGGTTAGTCTTGGCATCGGCTCAACATCCTGTGATTCTGCAGAAATCACTAAATCCCCCAACGCCTACAGTTCAGCGCCTTGAGACCCTCACAGGTGATTTCCTGCACTTTACAAATCCTGGATTAATTTTTTTATTTATAAATGAGAAAGCATAATTATCTCAACCATACTTTGTCTGTAGAGGAGGTAACTGTACTGTTTGATTCTCCGGAGAAGAGCGCTCAAATGGAAGATGCATCAGTACTACTGTTATCACCCAACTCAAGATCAGTCCCTTTGTCTTTTCTAGGCTGGTTGGTGCAAATGGTCTTCTCTCTGTACTTTCTCATCCACCTTTGCCCTGTTTAAATCTTAAGTGGAGCACATGTGATGGAGAGTATACCTAACTTTGATCAGATCTGCACAATTCTTCCCCACACATTAAAGTTCACAGTAAGACCAGCATCATCTTTAGGAGACTTGTCTGGCACAGTTATTATGCCTGTAGGAAAGGGCTCTAGGTGGTGGGTAGATCCAGGACCAATTACAGCACAGAACAGCGATGACTGCGCACTGCTCAGAGCCCCCATGCACAGTTTTCTAATCAGGCCTTCTTAGCTGTTGTCCTACATGTTTGGAATTCTCTCCTTGCTGAACACCTCTTCCACCCTGCTTAAAAACACTATAAAATGCATTTTCCTATGAAGCAGTTCCCTAAACATAGCTTCTGCTAGTTCACCAAGTATTCTTCTGTGAGTTGCCTACCCTAGACATTTCGATTGGGTTTCTTGCCTCTTTCAATAATTTTTAATTGTATCTTCATTTTTACGTAGGTCATGTTTATTATTATGCAACTACAATTTATGGAACTTTGCATTCCAATTCAAAATTGTGAGTCAGATATTCTCTAAACAAATGCATCTTTACAAGACTGTTGAAATAAAGATGAATCCATGCAGTTTAAATTTCCCTTAGGGGAGAGTTCTAAAATAAGGAGAGAGTGAAAAAAATTGGTGAAGGGCTTGAGATGTTTGAAATAAGGGGATATCAGAAAAACGTTGCTTTAGCTTCTATGTTCATTGAAGACTTCCTAGATCATGAATGGATTGCTCAAATATGGCAGCCTTTAGGAATGGATTGATTTGAAAGCTAGGCATCGCAGTATGACTTTAATTCTGGCCTCAATGAGGATCTGCTTAATGAGGATTGGGGAAATGTGGTCAGATTTCAAGGCTGAAGATAGCATTCTGGCTGTGGAATGCAAGACAGTTGTTAGAGGCACTAGGGTTGATCTGGATGCCTTTGCCAATATTGCTTTATTGATGTCCAGGCAAGAAAGATTTAATACATGTGCAGCGGGTTTTCATGGGCTCCTACTGCAAAATAGGTTGAATTATTCAAACATCTGAAGACGGATGTGAGAAACCAGAGCTTTTTGCAGTGTACTGTCACTTTTTTCCCCAATTGTTAACTACCAGATGCTGGTTTTCTGACTCAGATTGTGCCTTGGGCTCTGCTAACCAGATCCAGGGCCTGTGCTCTGATAGAAAAGTACATGGTAATCAGGTATAGTTACAATTGGTACTGACAACCTACCTGTAAGTCTCTAGTATATGGTAGGCCATGTAGGTTTAGAGGGCCAGTAGATTTAATGCGCCTAAGTTGTACCCCGCTGTGTGGCCTGCTGTCACACCTTTTGTAAAGGGTCTCTGCTTATTCTTATTTCACCACGCCCCTTTTAAGGCTACCTCACCCTTTTCGGACATTTGATGAATAAAGCACTGTCTAAACGGCACCAGTGAGGCATCTCTGTTCCCCCATTTAACACATAAACGTTAATTTTAACTAGGCTGCCCACCACTCAGCTTCCTGTCCAGATGAAACTCACTTCCAATGCCTAATTATGCAAAGCTGTAAATGTCCCTCATTGTCTTCCAGAATGTTCCTAATTTCAGATTTTAAAAGCTAAGAGATATGAGATAGGGGGCAAAATGGTACACATGTAGAAAGCAGGGGTTGCACACACACACACCCACACACACACACACATATCATTTTTCTGCAATGACTACTTTCCTCCAGGTTGAGTCATAGAAAACGCAGGGAACTCCAATGATCACCTCCAAAATTATGAGTGCCTCATTCTTTTTTCCTCCCACACCAAAGGTTACCTCTCTCATCCAGCCCTCCCTTTATTAGAATGCCACTGGACACCTACAACTTGAAGTCTGTTATCTCAGCCTTCCCCAGAATTCACTGTCACACATCTGAAATTCTATATGTGTACTCTTACCAAGTATTAGTAATGTTATTTCTGTAAATCCTGTAGGCCTTTGACATGCTAAAATTTCATTTTCTTCTTGCATTTTTTTAAATGGGGTATCTGGATAATGCTGAGTTACATCTCAGAAAGGGACCATATATTGCAAGTCTTCAGTCCATATTTCTAAATACAAAAAATAGGAGAAAGACTTTTCAACATACATCCTCAGGGCAGCCAGCAGAGAACTGTGCCTGAAGGCGACACCAGAACACAGCACACCAGATGCTTATTGTAAAATCCCAATTTACCCACACTGATCCATGAATTAAAACAGTGACAAGATGGCAATACTTCTCATGTTTTCACTTAAAATGTTATATCCAATGTTTTACTCAATTATTATAATTTAAGATTCAATTTTTATGCCTACCCAAATAATGTGTTTTAGATTATAATTAAACATATAATTAGTTTTACTCCTCATATTATATTTTTCAATGCACCTGGCCCCATGTTTAAGCAAGCAAAAATCCAGAATTTTGCCTGCATTTTTTAAAAAATTGTTCCAGAATTCAGTCCCACTGTGTCATTTTCCGAGTGAAATTTTCATTGGTGAAATGTGCTATAATATTCTATTAATTTGTTGAATAGCTGTCACCCACTCCTCACTAGTGATTCATTTTCACACTCACCTGCCGGCTGCCGCCGTTCCACACGATGGCGCTGTGGTTCAGGATGAGATCTTGGCCTGGTGGTGCAGCAGCCTCGAACCGGCCCACCGTGACAAACGCCATCTTGCCCCCGCCTATCTGCTGCCAATTAACTATGTCGTAAACTGCTGGTGGATTGCCCAGAGCATCAAAAAAGTGCTCTTCTCCACCCTTCCTGAAGTGAACTCTTTCCAGGTAATAGAGGAGCTGAAGAAACAGAAAAAGGGAAGATCTATAGTTAAAAGAAAGCTGATAGTTGTGTGTGTTTTAGTACATGTTGCTGCTGCACTGACATCAGGGTTTTTCTTCAAGAAATTTGTCAATGTGAGATTGTGCCTGACCACTGGAGTCCCTGATGCATGTCTGGCTGCAGGACCTCGGTCACTGCTATACTGTGAGAGACCACTGGGCGGTGCTGCTGAAAGAGCATCTTTTTGCACCTACCATGATTTAGCGTATTCCTATCTCCCACTGGCCACTTGGAGTTTCTGCTATTTCTCAATATGGACCTACTTACAAGTAATTAATTATCTCTTGTTGGCCTGACAACTGGTGTTACTAGGCCCACTAGGATTACACGTATTTGTGGAAGTCTACAGACCTGTTCAGTTTCCCCTGTGGTTCCAGCTGCTCAAACAGCAGTAGCCAAAATTTCCAAATGGAAATTAGACCAGGAAGGAGGTTGAAGCCAGAGGACTGAGGGCCTGATTACAACTTTGGCGGAGGTGGTTAATCCTTTCCAAATGTGCCGGATATCCCGTCTGCCGTATTACGAGTCCATTATATCCTATGGAACTCGTAATACGGTGGGCGGGATATCCGTCACATTTAAACAGATTAACCCCCTCTGCCAAAGTTGTAATCATGCCCTGTATGTCTTAAATCAAATTACCTCAGTTGCTCCACGTTCCTTGGAGATCTCTCAGTGGCAATTTGTAATGGGCAATTTTTTCTGGTCCACATGGATACAATGCTAGCCGGCAACACTCTCTCCAGGGTTCAGAATTACTTGGCTCATTAATAGGCATCTCACAATGAGGTTCTGTGTCTGCTCCCATCAATATCCTTGCCAGCGTTATAATGCAGCTGGTGACAATGTGGTGGTACCGCCCGCCTGTCTGCATGCTTCTATAAGGATCACAGCAATACTCCTTTTTTGATGAGTCTCTGTGACTGCTGCACCTGGAGCTTTATACTCCCACAAGAAACTCAACAAGAGCTTCACTATTATTGGTCACTGAGTAGTCCTACTTTCCTGGAGCCTCTCAGCTGCCTCCAGGAACTGTACCAATGCCATACTCTGGGGGCCACAGGATGTCCCTAATTCACCACTTTGTGCTTCCCCACCAGGACCTTTACTACTGAAATACTTCGCCTGGTCACTGTCTCCGGTGTACCTGTGTAGGTTGGACCCCTCTTGAAGTCCTTAGATAATACTACTTCTTAGTTGCCTCTGGGTGCCAGGAGGAGTGAAGTCAAAGCCATAAACGAACAAGTCGTTGAGCATCACTGCTGATTTGGGCCAATTCTGCTCCTTTCACAGGACATCTACTAATGCTGTATTGTGACAGTCCACTTGCTGTCCCTGTGGCATTGGTGTCATTCTGCTTTCTCCACTGGACCTCCACCTATGCCATATTGTGACTGGCCACTGAATGTCACTGTTGCACTGCTTTCTTCTGCTCCCTACATGGGATTTAGCACTGGAATATGGTGACCGGCCACAGGGTAGCATTCCGTGCTCTGGCAAAGGCTTCAGAAATTTTCATACTCTGAAAAGTGGGTACCACTGGTCTACAGGTGTCTGCCTGTAGGATTTCACCCAGTGCCAATGGGCATCACTTCAACTATACGCTGATACCCCAGGACTTCAGCCAGTGCCATACTTTGACTAATCATTGGGTGTCACTGGTCCTAGTGCATGCTCAGCACGTTTGTAAAGGATATAGGCCCTCATTCTGACCTTGGCGGGCGGCGGAGGCCGCCCGCCAAAGTCCCGCCGTCAGGTTACCGTTCCGCGGTCGAAAGACCGCGGCGGTAATTCTGACTTTCCCGCTGGGCTGGCGGGCGGTCGCCTTCAGACCGCCAGCCAGCCCAGCGGGAAAGAGGCTTCCACGATGAAGCCGGCTCGGAATCGAGCCGGCGGAGTGGAAGCTGTGCGACGGGTGCAGTTGCACCCGTCGCCTATTTCACTGTCTGCGCAGCAGACAGTGAAATACATGTAGGGGCCCTCTTACGGGGGCCCCTGCAATGCCCATGCCAGTGGCATGGGCACTGCAGGGGCCCCCAGGGGCCCCGCGACCCCCCCTACCGCCATCCGGATCTCGGCGGTCCGACCGCCGGGATCTGGATGGCGGTAGGGGGGGTCGGAATCCCCGCGGCGGTGCAGCAAGCTGCGCCGCCGCGGAGGATTCAATGGGGCCGCGGTACACTGGCGGGACCCCGCCAGTGGTGCCGGTCCGACCGCGGCTTTACCGCCGCGGTCGGAATCCCCATTGGAGCACCGCCGGCCTGTCGGCGGTGCTCCCGCGGTCCTCCGCCCTGGCGGTCAAAGACCGCCAGGGTCAGAATGACCACCATAATATTTGTAAATTTGAAACCAAAAACAAAAGTTGTTTTTTCTCACCTGCCAGAGCTCAAAATTATTTCTTTGAGCACAGGCCCTATTCCCAAAGGGTCCTTCTCCAGGTTGACATGAAGACAGGTCGTGCAAGGCATGTGCAAGTGCATACACAGCAGTGTGGACATTGTAGGTTATCCTTATTTCTTCGGGATCTGTGTAGGGTGTGTGAACAGTTTTCAAATTCTCCGCACCTGTACAGAGTTGTTTTGTGGGTGTGGAATCATTATTTTCTAGTTCCCAATCCTCAAATGGAGAGGGCCAGAGGCAATCAAAAGTCAGACCCCAAAACTCCTTAATGAAAACGTCCATCGGAGAGGAAGATGGGTGGATGGCAGTCAGAAATGTGTTTAGTGTAGGAATTTCTCCCCTACGAATGGCAAAGCCAATGGTGCCCTCAAGAGTGTTTTGAAGGTTCATCTCAGTTAGGCTGGAGGCCATGGACCAGGCCTCAGTGGCCACCCAAACTTTCCCAGTGATATTTTGCCTTGAAGCTTCCACCAGAACAGGCATCACATATGAGTCGAAGGAGAACACCAAAATAGCTTTGGCCGACGAGGTTCTAATCACCTCAATAATCCGACGAGTTCTGCCTTCTGAGAAGGTGGCTGGGAAGAACTCCAAAAATGCTACACAGCCTCCAGCCTCCTCAATCTTCTTTTTCAAGTTCTGGCTCCCCAGCCGCCCATAGTCGTCTTCCACAGCTATGATGCCAATCCAGGTCCAGCCAAAGTGGATCACAAGTCGAGCGAGGCCGCGGTGCTGAAATTCATCACTGGGGATAGTCCTGAAGAAGGAAGGGAATTGACTGCGATCACTCAGAAGAGGAAGTGTGGCAAAGTAGCTGATCTGCAAAGAGTTATAAAACATAGTGAACTGTTGTAGCACATTGTCCTGCCAGATACTGCTTGTTGCCCTCTCCCTGAGGTCTACAAACTGCAAAAAACATAAGTTGATACTTTTCTCCTATCTTCCTCAAAATACAAGCTCATTTCAGCAGCATATAGTAGAATAATAGGCACATCAGCAGCCTGCCCATGGTCACATCATCAGCCTTGGTAGTGATTTATTGGTTAGAGAAGGCCACATAATCAGGATACAGGGGCAAATTAATGATTCTGGGTACATATAAAAACATCTTCAAACAACAGTAAGAAATAAAAGCGTATTTATGTCCACATCTTCATCATACAGTACATACAGTAATAATTAAATGAATACCTATGGCTGCGTCATCAGGATGTTGTAGTAAATTAATGCTTAGATAGGGCCTCCTATTCAGGACCCAGGAATAATTCATTGCTTACATGTGGCCACGTTCTCAGCATTTTAATTATTTAGAACCTTAGTTAGAGTTTGGCAGACAGTATAGCTGCCAAAACATCTGAGATTTCTCATTCACCATATTACAAGTGCATTAGGCTATAATGCACTTATAGCATGGTGGTCAGGCCTCCATCATGATTGAGATGGAGCATTCCGTTCAGCAAACTCTTGTAAGAGGAGATGTGGCCTAACGGCCAGAGATGGCAACATTGGAAATGAGGAACCAAAGTTGAGTACTTGCGTCCACTCAACTTCTGTGATTCTGGAAACATCACTTAAAAAATAATAAATAATCCTTGTGTAATGTAATCTGTTACTCATGTAAAGCACTCTAACACCCTGGGGCCAGCTTTTTGCTATATATAATTACAAAAAAAACCAACCAGGAAATAAGGTTCTTAGTTCTATTATGTGGCCACATCTTCATAGTAGTCAGTACATTTGTTTATATGGTTTCGTCTTCCGCATATAGTACTGATTTAATGCGTATTCTTACATATGGCAATGTCTCCTGCATGTAGTGATGTTTTAATTTTTATACAGGGCTACCTCATCAGGCCATACTAATAATTTAAAAAAATGATATGTCCACATTCTCATCATCAGATACTAATAATAAAATATTCTTTTTGGTTATGTCACAAAGACATACTAGTAATTTAATAATTACATCTAGTCATGTCATCAGGATATACTAGTAATAATAATATAAAAGTATTTAATGCACTTTGGCCAGATAGATACGTAGGAGCATTTTTCTACTGACCTGTGTGTTGTCACTGAAATAAGAAGGGTGCCAACCCCAACATGATGAATATGGTAGGAATCCAGATGGAATAAAAGCCGCAAAACATGTGTTGTCTGTTTTCGAAAGGAAATTTTGGAACTAAATTTAAAAAAATATGTATGGCATTATATTCAAGAATTTTTGGGACGATTTTGGGAAATTTCTGTTGCTATGCACTAAAATTATCACAAAACTAACTTATAAAATATCCGTTTAATAGGCTTTGTTTGTGTATATTTTGGAATAGTTGTATTTCCTTTTGTATAAAATAACCATCCGTGATAATCTTGCAGGAAGCACATAATAAATATAATGATGAGATTTTAAATGTTCTCTAGTGTATGTTTGTTTTTTTCCTTTTTTCGCTCCCCATTGGAAAGCAATGGTTATATTTTGAAAACGTGCCAGCCGCTTGGGTTAACAACTATCAGTGTGTTTGGGCCAGTGCAGTGCTGTGTACATTCATAACTCATTCAAATTGTGATAACTGGCCTTATTATGAATTTGGCGGTGGCGTTCCCCCCAAGCGTATTACAATGTTTCCGCCAGGGCTGACTGGCGGGAACTTTGAACCATGCCCCTCCCACCAGGCTGCCCGGAGGGAACAGTGCTACGATATTGGTCTCGGCTCTCTTAAGCACCGTTGGAATGCGCATTGTCTGCAAAGCAGACAGTGCGTATTTCGACTGTGCTGGCAGGAGGGCCCTCAGCATTGGCATGCTGCCAGCCTTCTCATGGCGAGGACCCTGCCATGAGAAGGCTGGAGGAAAGCTGACTTGTAATAAGCCAGGTGGCGCTGAACTCAGACCGCCCTCAGTCCGTCAGGAACCACGTTCCTGCCGGAGACGGCAGTCCCCTGGCGGGTCTGCCTAACAGAGTTGTAATGTGACGGTCAGACTGCCACAGTTGCTGCGGTCCAACCGTCACACCGAGCCTAGCAGTCCTTGGGCTGCCTGCCTCGTAATGAGGCCTATAGTTACTGTAGTAATAATGGACAGATATATCAACCTTTATTTGGGTCTCAAACATTCTGAATCTGGGCTTGCAGCCATAAAAATGTTTTTTGCAATTTAAAATCCCTTTTGTCGAGTAGGTAAAGTGTTACTAACTCCTAAAATTGGATTTTGACTGAATCTTTATTCTTTATTTGGAAAAGAGGTGTTGTGGGCATCATTTCCAAATAGTGAATCAGTATACAATATAGCAATGGTTTGCAACCATAATTCCAATCACAGTTCCGCGACACAGAAGCTGTTGGTTCAGTACTAGCCTGCTGTAATGCAATGCTTTCATACCTCCTAGGTGGAGGCAGCAGGGTCCTGCTCTGTGTTCTCATGGTTAGGGGCTCTACTCCTCTCAGAGCAGGCAGTATAGCTTCCTTTATTTTGGAGTTAGGTTATATCAGGGTTAAAGCAGGACTTTGTTAAAGTTGTAGGCTTATTCCTGACCTTCAGGGAAAAAGCGATATGCAGGGTACAGTTTCTGGTACGTCTGTCCAAGCAAATGCATGAGTTTCTTTGCAAAGTCCAGATGAAGTACTGCTATAGGCTGGAAAGGGTCAGTATTCTTTGAGGGCATGTTTCCGAGGCTTTCTGAAGAGCAATCAGACTGAAATTAGATGTTTTCAGCCAATCCCCTTTATTGCTATTAGATAACCTACACAGCACAATGGATGGAATTAAAACCTGAGTTAGAGTGATAAACAGACACTGCTGGCAGAGAAGCAAATATCTATTTCCCCAGCCTCCTGCATGGATATAGATGAGGGCCCAAGACCTATGCATGTGCATTGTCAGATTCACAGAGAAGAACAAAGACCACCGGGATAGAGAAATCATCATTTGATCCATGGGTTTGCTGTGAACTCTGTTGGACACCATTACACCGCACACGCTTTCCAGTTACACAAAACACTGGGGAAGGAAAAAAAGATCCTTAGGTAGGAGGGACTGCACAGATTATATAGGGGAAAGCCCAGCAGGCTCTCTCTCCTACAGAGATATAGAAAAACAATGTGTGCCCCAGAGCCAAGATAATTTACCACAAGCCACCGCTGACCACATAGTTCGATATGAATGAATATTGGCCACCTTTGACTGCAGGTTGGGGTACTCCTTGATGTACCTCCTGGGCCAGGAGAGACCTTTCTTTGCTGTTAATTAACAGATTCATTGAGCACACTCACTGTTTTCTCTGATTGTTGGGCTCAGTGGGAGAAAAACACAGGTTGGGACAGAAAAAGCTGAGTAGTGGCATGGTAGCTCATCTTTTTCAGCCGTGCAAGATTTTGCATCCCTTTAACCTTTACAAGGTCATGGTGATGTCACCTTGGTTTAAAGACTGCCAATGAAGTGTGAGAGGTATACTATAGAGAAGATGTGACTAGAGTGGTAACATTGCATAGGTTATCAGCACCTTCCTGTTTGGACTTCATGATGATTGCCAAATCTTTGATCCTACCCTCTGCCGTGGTAGATGTCCTACATGGGTAGGATGAGGTTGTACCTGTGGATACCTGTACAGTCCCAGCATTCGTGCCACCGGGATGGACATGGAGGAAGATGCGTCTCCGATGACTCCAGCCAGAGGCCGAGGTGATGAGCACTGGTAACTGGGAACAGATGACTCTCTTCCAGACAGCAGCCACGTGACACCTTCCAAGACCGAGTGTGCTGATTCGCCGCTGTCAAGAATGGCAAAGCCGAGTGTGACGTTAGGCAACAGCCCCGGGTCTTCGTTAATCTCTTTAATGGCTAATTGGAAAGTCTGCAACCAGCGGTAAGCCCATAAACGGAACCTAAGAAGCACAAGGACAGAAATTGGATGAGTATTTATTTATTTAATTCATTTATGTATTGATAACACATGGGATTCTGCAATCCTATCTAAAAGTCCATCCCTAATTTATTTATAATTGGCAACTTGTGACACACCCTGTCGCCGATTATAAAGAAAAGACATCAGTATTACAGTTGAGTTCTGGCATCACAATGCCGGCTGCCAGGAGCCGAGGGGAAAGGCGGGTTAGATCACAAAGCATCATTGATGCACCTGTTTAAGGAACAAAACGAAACCTGGGTTTTCTTTCTTTCTGCTGTTTTGCTAACTGTGCAGTGACAATCTGAAAGAAAGTAGTTATGGTAACTTTTATTTTTTGCACTCCTTAGGAAGTTATGGAAAAGTTAGAATTTTTCAGCATGTTTTTACACAATCCAAGCTCCTGAACCTTTTTTTTTAAATGCTTCGTATTAAACTGATTCTAATATGTTCTTGCAACAGATATCTCACAGCCTTTTTGATGTATTTAATTTTGCGCTAAAAGTTCTATTTTTATTCCTCATGTTTGGAAACATGCACTGTCTTTTAAATGAAAGAGTAATGTTCTTATGGACATATTTATGGGGATGTCCTGTAGTACAGTGAGGAAAGTCACCTTGCTACACTGTGCTGCGTGACAGGGAAAGGGCAAGAATGCACCATATGCTGCCTTTTCCCATGCACTGATTCCCTTTTGACAGCCTAGCCCCCTACAAAGGCACATTTGCACTATTGTGCAAGGGTGCCTGCATTGCAAGCAGGATTGTTTTTGTGCAGGAAGGGGCACATTCCTCCACAAGAATAATCCTAAAACGCATATTCCTCTTTCTGTAGCATGCGTAGAAAGAGGAAGTAACCAGTAAAAATAAAGATATATCTCCTTGTTACGCCTTCCCTGAGAAGGCATATCTTTTTGGTGCATTCACAGGTCTACTAGTTCTGGTAAATCTGGTCATGCATCAAAAACCAGGGGAACACCCATGCAGTGCCCATGGAAAGCCTTCCCAGGGCATAGTAAGACAATGCAGCAATCTGTGGTGCATTGCCTTACTCCTGATTTATGGAGCCATGCAGGGCCATGCAAAGTGGCCTTGCA
The DNA here is from genome assembly GCF_031143425.1 of Pleurodeles waltl. Lineage (NCBI taxonomy): Eukaryota > Metazoa > Chordata > Amphibia > Caudata > Salamandridae > Pleurodeles > Pleurodeles waltl. Next base: position 674,429,670 of record NC_090451.1, on the reverse strand, counting down.
TGGCTTCATAAATCTGACCTAAGGTTTGCATCATGCATGTACTATGTTGCGTGGTGCATACGCAATGCAACCCAAGTCATAAATATACCCTTAAGGATTATGTAGTTTGTGTGACCATGAATTGTATAGGGGCAGTACAGGGGGTACTTTATCATATATATAATGCAGATGTGGGGGCATCTCAGAAGCATTTTGACAGGAAAAGCAGTACACAGCAATATGGTCTACAAAACACAGCCTAGGAACAGCTTGGGCGGATAACATTAACAAGATTGTGGAAATAGTAAGAGGTGAATGAGCCACATCTTTAATTTACAAATTTATAGATAGATATGATTGAAAAGACGAGGCAGGGTTTAGGACATGACAGTGGTGAGAGACTGGTCGGTTTTTCCTTCTTTTCTGAGGAGGTATTGAAAGTGGGAAGAGAGAAGATGTCAAATAGATTAGTGGGATGGGAGCCCCAGTGCTCAGCTCTAAGAAAGTTAAATGACTGGAATACCGGTGGCACACAAGGGGATTTGGGTATGGTGGGAAGGTTTTTGTTTACCAAGCGGATATTGTAGGGGGAGGTAAATACCCAAGAAAGATTTCAGCTACAGTCTGTTCTTAGTTTTGAAGACAAGAATTCATTAATTGTTTCTGGCAGATACCTGTGTGGCCTACTGATGGTACCGTGTGGAAGAGGTGAATCCGGGGAGGTTGTGGAGTCCTTATGGTGAAGGTTGTCCAATGATGAAATGAGGGTAGAAAGAGACTTACTAATAAACTTTTCAATAATTTAGTTTCCTGAGCACAAGTAGAGTGAGGGTCAGGGTCAAGACTGATCCACGAGGAGCAGCGTCAACACTGATTTGCATATGGCTGGGTCCAAACTGAGGTAGTATGGTGGCAAAAACATCAATGGATTTGGATGCAGCCCGAGTGATTGCCAGTGACTGAGATTAATTCAAGTATCCCATCCATCACCTTGTTCTTCTTCATTACATCAGGAGTACCATTTCATTGCAGTACATTACTGGAGTAAATTGGGGGCATGGCCAAGCAGCCAAAGATGCCTGATTCTTTCCCTTGAACTCTGTAACCATCCCCAATCACTCTGACATGATAGATGTATACCACCCTATAAAGCCCTGCAGTGAGGCGGACAGTGCCTGAGTAGCCCCTCCGGCTGTTGGTTTGTTGCGGAGGCAGCTTGGGGTGAGAGAAGTGCACATAACCAAAGGGGGCCAGGGATGCCGCTGGCTGTGAGGAAGATGCTTCAGCCTGAGATGAGATGGAACCTGAATGATCCCTGTGGCATTCAAGAGAATTGCTGCTGCGGTTAACACGGAGAAAGCACATACCAGCGTGGGCCCCAGAGGAGGTGGTAATTTGGGCTCCAGGAAGGGACTGCGGGCCAGGGAGAGACCATGATGCTGCATGTATGGGAGAGGATGGTGGCAGCTCGAGACAAAACATATCTGAACCTCATGGCCTTCAAGGAAGTAAATGGAGATATTCAAATCAGGCCTCGCAGGATCGGCGTGACCCCTCACAGGAGGCAGTAAGTCATGCTGGACGGCCAGAAATGGCAGCCAGATATGAGGAATGGGGCTCAACTGCAGTCTGTTCACATAAAGGTGGATGTCTAGTGGCCCCCTGCATGAGACAGTGAGTGTGACGGGGCTGAGGATGAGAAGGGCACAGGAAGCACACCTATTTGATCAGGTGCAGTAGCAGAGTGGGCCCACCCTTTGGCACACAGAGCAGCAGCAATTATTAGACATCACCCCATGCAGAACTTTACAGGGGTGAGCTCATGGAGCAAGGTCCGGGGAGAAGTGATAACAGAGAGGGGGGCAGATATGCTGTCACTAACCTTGTGGCCCAGAGGCAAAGTTGTGTTGTTAAGGTAGCAAGGGCAATAGACTAGTGGTTGACCGCTGGCCATCGTTGGTCCCAGCATCTGCTGTTTTAAGGCCCCAGGGATTGGTAACATATTCAAACAAGGACGGTGCTAAGGGGCACAGATACTCTGACCCCCGAGGACAGTATGAGAACCTGGGAAGTGGCCTGAAGGTGGATCAGCAGCCCTACATTTCTGTAAGGGGTGGCATAGGATTGTTCCCAGTGGACTGTGGGCTAGAGTTAGACACCAACGTGCCCTCACTGTGCTTGAGGACAAAAATTACCATCAGCTGCGCACTTATGGGCAAGGATAAACAAGCCAGGTCAACCTCACAAGGGAAAACTGATAAGTTCACAGAACCAACCCATGGGGCACCTACATCTCAAGTGTAGATGGACGGTGAGCTTCTAGGCTTTACAACCTCAATTCTTCAATACATTCAAGAGTTAAGGCAGTTGCTAGAGGTCGGGATAGGGGGTTGGTTGTGATCTCTACCTGCTCTGGCAAGATCAGAGTGACGGAGGCTGAGAGCTGTATTCCAGATGCTGAAGACTGCATGCAAGCATTCCAGACCAAGATTACTGGCCTCCAGGTGTTGGTTCACCAGCTAGAAGCGCAAGACTCTGATTGGTGCTCCAGGTATAGCAACATTAGGATCCTAGGCATTCTAAAGGGATCAGAAGGTTAGACAGCAATGCAATTAATCACGATGTGGATGAAGTCATGGGCCCCAATGACGAATTGGTGCCATCCTTGATAGTGGAAAGAACCCACAGATCCTTGGCCTGCGTCTTCCGACAGGAGCACCACTGTGACCCAAGAAAGCCAGAATCTGAAGGTTTGCGGACAAGCATGAAATCCTACAGTCCGCACGCAGGCAAGGCAATCTGCAGCTCATCTCTGGTATGGATATTTACAGACTACACCCTTAAAGTGCAGCAACAATTATGCTCCTTCCTGGAGGTAAAGCAGAAACTGCGTATATTGAAAACAAAAACTACTTGCCCGTGTTCCCAGCACACCTCCAAGTCATATATAAGGACAAGTCACTCTTTTTTTACATGCCTGACAGCACTCTGGGTTGGGTGGAAGACCAGTCAAACCTCCAACAATGGCATACCTCTTGGTGGTCTCACATGGCTGATTACATGAGACAAGACAGGTAAACTGTTAGACAGTGTGGTGACCAGGGACTGAGTTCCTGTGGCCATCCCCCCCCCCCATGTTACATGACTCAGGGGGTTGATTGATGACAAGGGCTAAAGACTTTTGGGAGCCCGTTGCTGCTTATGACAAGCTCCTATATGCTCAACCCCTTCCCACTAGAGGTGGAGCGACCCTTTAGCACTGACCTATCCATGAGGCAATAGCAGCCCAAAGATTGATTAAAAAATCACTAAAGAGGAAGTTATGAGGGCATTTTGGGGGTGACATTCAGGCAAAGTGCAGGGCTGAGCCAATTCCCACCAAAACTCTTAAAGCAGTTTACCTCAATGGTTACCATCCCATCTCCTGAATAAGTTCAGAAAGGCTTCCCAGAGAGGGGTGTTACCCAGAGACATAAAAGAAGCCACTAAAGTGGTAATCTCCAAACGCTAAGTGCTCCAAACCTCCTGCACTACCTACAGACCTATCTCGCTCGTGAATATGGAAGTTAAGATCCTCAGCAAGATATTGGGTAGAAGGCTGGTGAGGAAAATTAGATCCCTGGTAAGTGAGGACCAAAATGATTTCTTGCCACAGAGAAGCACCAGGCATTACATTACGAGTCATCACATAGCACGAGCCAAACATTACATGTTCAGTGGTCCTCTAGCCCTAGTCCTCTTTGACTTTAAGAAGGACTTTGACTCGGTTCATAGTGATCTTCATTTCGACCCCCGTTTTAAGGATCTGGTTCAGATGCTGTACTTGACTCCTTAGGTTCAAGTGAGGGTGAGTGGGGGGCTATCAGCGTCCTTCTCAGTCAAGTCAGTCACCAGCAGGGATGCGCTCTTCCCCACTTCTATGCACTCTGACAATCAAACCATTGGCCTGGATATGTCTGCAGAGATGTCCAGACATGGGACTTTGAGTGGGAGGCAGTACAGAGGACTGCCTTTCCTTATATGTGGAAGATATCTTGCTCTACTTTCGAAAACCGGTAGTGACCTGGGAACGGTTGATGAAAATGCTGAAGCTTTTTGGAATGGCATCAGGCCTGGTAGTAAAATGGGCAAAGTCAGCAGTGGTCACACTCCGGGTGAGATCTGCTCATGGGGCGAGTTGTCACCGGTGCAATGTAGATCGGATAGGTTTAGATACTTGGGTATGCACATCTCAGTAGACCAACAATTGTTCTGGGACTGCAGCAGCTCCTTCTTATGGAGAAGACTGATCAAGATCTGAAGAGGTGGGCCTTCCTATCCCTCACCATTCTAGGCAGGATTGTGCTGTAAAAAAATGACTGACTCCCCTGCTGGAATGAAGTACCCCAGAACTCCCCTTCTGAAGTCTGCATTTACATTTAAGAGGCTGCATGTTCCCTGCAGATCTCACCTGTGGGTGTGTAAGCAGTCCTGAATATCTTTAAAGGAAACCATTCAAATACTCACCAAGGTGGCATGGGGCAACACATCTCCTGTTCCAGTACTGGCTGAGGCACATGATCACAATAAATGATTGTCTCTTTGGAAACAGACGTATCCTGACCTATTGGTTAAAACTGTAGAAGTTTGGAGAGAGGAGTGCACTACATCATCTCTATAGTTACAAAATTCTGTTGCCTCCGAATGCAGTAGCGCTCCTTGCCCCAGTGGCAACCTGAACTGCTGCAGGGCCAGTTGGCAGTCCGCAGCTCGGGGCGGCGAGCCACATCCTCTCCCCAGGCACACGCTTGTGTCACGGCTGCTAACGCAGCCCTTCCCAGGCACGCTTTCAAGCCGCTCTCAGCGCCAGGGGAAACCGATGCTTGCCACACGCCCCTTTGGGGTGAGGTCTGCTAGCGGGTCCCAGCTCACATTCAACCACTCACTGACCCATCACACATTCAGCCGCTCACTCTTAACACTGATACAATGCTGTGTAAATACAAATGAGCCCACATCTCCCTAAAAATGGCACAACAACAAATCTGAAAAAAACTGAGTACAGAGAAAGACACACATGCAAAACGTTGAAAACAAGGACGCCCTACAACTCAAAAAATGTACAACAGACCACATCTTCATAAAAGGCACAAAAGCAACAAAAACTGCAGCATTATTGAGCTAAATACCCCGACATGTCTCTGTAATCACAGAACCAACACTAAGCCTAACATTAAAAGAAGTTCACCATACCTTCAATTTCGTTCTCATAAATCTCCATGAAATTAATAAAAATAACAACAAAGTCTCAAAAAGGGCAAATCAGTAAAATTACACTTTTCTAAAACAGGACACAACCACACCTTCCAGACACTCAGACGAACAATCCCACATCTCACTGTGATGATCACGAATGAAAACACCTGTTATTTATTAGGCGCTTTTACAAATAAAATATGTGTTTTGTTGAGGTATGTTATGTTATGCCATGGTATGCTATTTTATGTAATGTTATATCATGTTATGTTATGTTGTGTTATATTATGTTATGTTTTCTTATGTTATTTTGGGTTGTGTTGTGTTGTGTTATGTTTGTTATGTTATGTTATGTTGTGTTATGTTGTGTTATGTTACGTTAGGTTCTGTTATGTTATGTTGTGTTATGTTATGTTGTGTTATGTTATGTTGTGGTTGTGTTATGTTATGTTGTGTTATGTTGTGTTATGTTATATTGTGTTATGTTGTGTTATGTTGTGTTGTTATGTTGTGTTATGTTATGTTGTGTTATAGTACGTTGTGTTGTGTTATTTTGTGTCATATTATATTATGTTATGTTGTGTTATATTACGTTATATTGTGTTATGTTATATTATGTTGAGTTATCTTATGTTGAGTTATGTTATGTCGTCTTATATTGTTATGTGATGTTGTGTTATATGTTGCTTACGTTAAGTTATATGTTCAATATTGCGTTTCCATACACGAAGGAAAATGAATTACTTTTGGTGGGGGGGGGGGTCAGGTTTAACATCAGGTTCACAGGTACATCCAGGAGGAACAAATAACACTCAGAAGAAAATAGAACTAAATCACTGTGCAGGGAAGTTCACTCAGTATATTAAACTACCGCCAGCAGCCTGCGCGGAGAGTGTGGTACTTCTCTGCAGGAGTTTCAAAAATCTCAATTTGATTTACGAACTATTTAATGCTGGTGGATCTTTTCTGCAGATGGTTCGAGGATTGTGCATAATTTAACTAAATAAAGTTGGATATAAAACGTGTGTTATGAACCGGATAAAAATATACTCTCATAACTTTCTACAAACATTATGCATGCGTATACACTTTTAATTTGGCCGTGACTTTTGAATAAATGAGCACTCGATATACTTAAACGAAAAGATGTGGCAAGTGGTACTCACGTTTCCCACGGCGGCCTCCTCGGGGGAGCCTGGAAGGAGAACCCTGGCGCCATCTTGGGGAAGTGCAGCGGGAAGAGGCCGGCAATCACAATGTCGCCCTCCGAGGTGAAGCCATGGACACTGAGATCCTGCAGGCGGCAAGCAGCCGCGGCCCCCCCAGGAACATTGCTCAGGAAGAGGAGTAGCCCCTCTAGCAGTAACCTGTGCTGCATCCCAGGTGATGAGCCGGCGGGGACAGGGTGTTGGCAAGGGGAGAGGGCCCTGTCCTGCGGGTCAGGGGTCCATCCACGTGCCCATGGTTGGCCTCTGCCCCGCTCCCGGGCCCCTCTCTGACTCACGGGGCGGTGGGAGTGAATCCCAGCCTGGGCGAGTTAACACAGCCTAAGGCAATGCAGGGACGTGCATCTTTAACGCATGGATGGTCAGCTTGGAAAAACCACAAAGTGGCTTATACCCTTGTTAGCCTGAGTTGTATCTGCCACCTGCATATGCGAGGAGGGTGGAGTTTTTAACATCGGATACTTCGCTTACTTTGCTCAAGGTCAGGCTTGATAAACTCTTTGCCAAAATGAATAAATCCAGAGTGCGGTCCCTTCACAGATGTTGTGAGTGTACTTGCCGCACCCCTAAACAGCAGATGGGCCTTGTTTACTTATACAAACACCCTGGTGCGCCTTAAACCCCTTGCTTGGAAAGTTCAAGAATGAAGTGTTTTTTCCATTGCGGCTGTCTCTTCTTCCCTCCAGTTCACGCGTGTGTCACCCCTCCGTCTGTCTTCGGTTCCTGCGCGTCCGCTCGCAGTGCATCCAGTGCCCGGCATCTGTCTCTCTCGCGGACTCTTTGTTTTTGATGCTTTTTTCTTGCGTGGATAGTGGTGTATCTAGTCGTCTGCTTCTTTTTCGAACATGTTCCCTGTTCTATATATCTTCTTCGATTTGTCCTCTGCCTGTCTCTTTCCAGCACAAAGCTGTCTCTTCTCTTCTGTTTTCTTCTCTTCTCTTCTCTTCTTCTCCTTCCCTCTATCTCTCTTCCCCGGTATCATTCACTCTCTCTTTCCCTTCTATCTCTCTTCTCTTTCTTTCCTCTTTCTCTTTCCCTCTCTCATTCCCTTCTGTCTCTCTTCCTCCTTCTTTCTCTCTTTCTTTCCCTCTCCCTCCTCCTCTCTCTCTTCCTCACTTGTGCTCTCTCTCTCTTCCCTTCTCTCCCTCTCCCCTTCGTTCTCTCCTTCTTTCGCTCTCTCTTTCGCTCTCTTTCCCTCCTCTCTCCCTCCTTCGCTCTCTCTTTCTCTCTCTCTTTCTCTGTCGCTTGTGCTCTCTCTCTTCCCTTCTATCTATTTCTCTCTCTCCTCTCCTCTCTCCACCTCTCTCTCTCTCTCCTTCGTTCTCTCTCCTTCTCTCTCTCTCTCTCGCTTCCGCTCTCTCTTCCCTTCTGTCTCTCCTTCTCTCTCTCTCTCTCTCTCGCTTCCGCTCTCTCTCTCTTCCCTTCTGTCTCTCCTCTCTCTCCTTCTCTCTCTCTCTTTCTCTCTCTCTCTTCCCTTCTATCTCCCTCTCCTCTCTCTCTCTCTCTTTTCTCTGCGTGTCTCGAGTCGCTCTCTCTCACTTGAACTTCCCTCCCGGTGTTTCCTAGATGTCTCCTCGCAGTCTTCGGCTCTTAAGTTTCTCGCTGTCTCGCTCGCCTCCCCGCTCTCACATCTTTGTGTCGCCCCCCTGACCGGGCTTCGCTACGCTCGATGGACCTCTCTTTAATTGCGTTCTCTCACCCTGTCTTGTTCCTGTCTCTATCTCTCCCTGTCGATTCAAACCCCTCTCTCACTGCTCCTGGGCCAGGCTCACATTCCCTGCTTTTTAAGACTGCGTTCAACGCCCCGGGGAGGCCATTTCTCCTAAAGATTACGTTGTAATTACAGACATTAACAAATGATGCTCTCATGGGTCCGTGCTACCTTCAATGCAACGACATTCAGAGGGGAGGGGTCAAAAAAGTGGGGTGTTCCTGCTACCTTACGTGCACACGGTCGCCTGAGGGCCTTCTGGCGCTCCAAAGAGATTGGGAACCTGTATTTAGTGGCAGCGGAGTGCCGCATGTCTAATCATTTACATGCATACCTGTACTTTCTGAGAGCACCCGGCCAATGCATGGGAACAAATGTACCATCATGGTGCACTACAGGTCAGGCCACTGACTTGTGCGATTCTGCAGAACCAGCCTTTTTCACATATTTCTGGACTTGCCGCATTTGCCACATAATCCATCAGCTGCTGCACATTTTGCAGATGTTTAAAAAAAATATAAATGTTTCTAGGTCAGACAGATCAAAAGTTGCAAAAAACGTGGCGACGTGGTTGCAAACGTTAACTGGCCTTCTTTCAGTTGTTTTTTTCTGTATCTGGTTGTTAAACTGTACTTATGACGTGAAATCTTTCCCAAGACAATATCACCATACGTAAAAATTACAAAATCATGAAGTCATAGTATGAAAAAATGTGCCACATTATGCCGCATAATTTGCTCTTTTGCCACATAAATTAGTCAACCCTGCTTCTCAATTCGGTGTTCCCCGCTGTGTAATTCCAGAGGTCCTGGCTCTAAGGAAGGCGCACACTAAATCTTGCAAGAGAGGGTGTGTTCAGGCAAACTCTGGGCGCAGTCTGGCACCTGAGTAACAACTGGGTGTTCTTTAAGCACCAAGGGCCATACGTACTAAAGCATTTTCTCATAGACACAGAATGGGTAAAACCCTTTGATACATCAGGCCCCAAACTGACAGAAAAACAGTGGCCGTAAAGAGGTGAAAATGCAAGACATTTATAGGTCCCATGCTACGCAACGCAGTAGAGCCAGGGGCTGCGTTTATCCACTGCTTCCTGTCTTAAAATTGTTTTTGTACATATATGGAAATATCAGCTGCTTGCTTTTCAGTGCATCACAAATATGTGTGCACATTTCGTGCCCCTCGTTTTCTCATTTGCAATTCATGATCTTCGTACTCTGGAGTCCAAAGAAACAGCCGATTGCCAAATCTGCTGCAACTGGAATTCAGAATTCCAGTGGATACTGGAATAGCTCAGAATTGGCAGACAATATATGTGTTGTCCAGGGTAGGATTAGCCTACACAGCACTCTGGCAGTGCCTAAAGGTCTGTTCTGACAGGTCAGTGTTTGGGCTGTGTTTTTTGCTTTTTATGGCCTGCGTTATGGTCTGGTTAGATGGCTTTTACTGTTGACTTCTCTCATATTACCCCATACATTCCTTTCAGCAAGCAAATTTCATGCAGTCTCTCATTCATTGCAAAACAACTATCTACTGTGCCTCTACATGTTCAAAACTGCCCTGATTTTTAAATGTGGACCATCTTTTTAGCTATTTTATTCCCATGGGGTGATCCACTTTTATCTTGGCGCCTGGGCCTATTTTGTGTCCAACCCAGTATGTCTCTATTTTTAGGTTGAGCGTGCAAGCGCTTTCACCTGTTGTATGTATTGTGGGCTTTGAACCACGCCCACTGCACGTCCATCACTTTCACTCATTCCTGGGTTTGCCTTTAAAAAATTATTTGTCATCATTGGTAAACGCTTCCTGTCGGTCCCTCCTTGGGGCGGTTTTGGTAACGCCATGAAGACTGCCCTTATAGACGGATAATTGCACAATTGCCAATACGGTTGACTGCAAGCAAACTTCTTTTTCCTTTTTGAGTCTCTCATTGGCGCTCATGCTCATGGCAGCCATGGCGCTTTGCATCGGCTCACTTATGTCAACTGTTTTTTTTTTCATTTTCAATAGCAAGAAAAGTCCAGTTAGGAATTTACAACGCTAATAGCTCTAACTCTAGCAAACACGAGACCCATTGTGTTGTAAATGCTCAGTAATGATTAATGTTGAGATTCCTCTATTCCTACTACTTAGGTACGGGAGAAAGTTGGGTTTGAACCACATTTCACCAAATAAGAACAAAAATCCCTTATCTAAATGTTGCCCATTCCAAAGTAATATCCAATTGTCAAATCTACTGTAATTTGCATAGCAGTAGAAGTTCAGGATTGCACCGGATATTTGAATAGCTCAAAATGAGACAGCTTTTTGCTATCTGTTGTCAAAATACCTCTGCCCCAGCCTAGCTCGTCATTTTGTTCGTCTTTTTTTGTTGCTTTTATATTTGTTTGTTTTTCAACCCCTTGCCACAATTCTGAGATTGCTCCCCTTCCTGTCCCTGCTTGGGCCTTATTTCTCAGTGTTCATATACAGCATCCAGGGCGCCTTCATTGCGCCCCTTCCTTTTCATTGTTGTTGTCTATGTTTTTCTTCCCTTTTTTGGAGGGCACGGGAGCTGTAGATTGCTAACAAGATGCCCATTTCTTTAGGACGCACTAAAGAAAAAAATGGCCAACACAGCATCTTAACATGCAGTGGCGGTTCCTCCTATAGGGCGCAGGAGCATCACCCCACCTGCTGCAAGCGCAGCACGTAAATTTAAATGAAATGGTAATTTCATGACCATTTTATTATAGCGCAAAGCGTCTAAATTATATGATGTTCTGCTGACCCACACTGTTCTAGAACAAGAGTGAGGGTGAGGCTGATGTCAGCAGTGGGATGACTTGAGAAGCTGCCAGTGTGGAGTGCACATTTTGGATTGGCCGTCTGATTTGCGATGGACAGCCTGACATATGCCCTTTTGACCACACCAATCCCACCGGTGTTAAACTGCAGGTGGGTTGCAGGCACAGGCCCCTAACCTCAAAAGGAGCGCTGGGCAAGCCTGCTCAAACTAGTCCTGGTTGCTGAAACAGCATGAGAGCAGCTCCGAGATTGGTTAGGTTCGCGTTGCTGTAGGAAGTCAACCGTCTTTCGCTCCTTCCCTTCATTGTGGCCCATTTTGTGGAAACCTGAAACATGTTTCCTGATGTGGTTTTAACACTGCTTTCCAGGGATTTTGGAGCGAAAGGGGCGGCAGACAGGCACATTTATTATTTTGCATTCATCTTCACTTGGCCTGACATTATTACCCAAGAGTCTCTTGGTCCCAGAATCCATTGGTCGGAAGAACCAACAAGACTTTAAGAGTATGCTTGCAGGAAGAACCAGGTTCTTGGTTCCTATATGAACTTGGAGACAACTCGGAGTGAAAAAAGGACAGCTGTCCGGTGTGATGCTGCTGCTGGTGGACCCACTTCCCTGTATGCCACACCTTTGCCTGACGTCCTGCACATGCAGCCCTGAGCACCCAATGAAGTGCTCAGCTGCCTTCCCGTGCAGTCCTGCCTTTTCACCTGGAGTCTTTTTAACACCGCTACCAGTGCATTTACAAGGCAATCCCCACCATTTATCAGGCATCCCTCCCTGCTCTTCACTTGGCCTCTCGTGCTGCCAGATGAGGCAAACATTGTTTGGACAATATTTCCATAGGAAAAATATTTTCTGTTTGCAGGGGTCGAGAAATGGGGGGCGGGGCAAAAAGCATTTTCCTCATTAATTTTTCTATAGAAACATTAGACACAACCACAGCCCAAATGGGAGAACGGATTTACACTAAATTTGGCAGAAAACTAGATGTTGGTCCAGAAATATTGCTTTTTATGATTTGGTGTAAATCCATTTAGTAGGTTTTGAGCAATTATGGCTTAAATACTTTATATATTACATGTCATGGAGGATCCGTGGGCCAACAGATCTCATGGTGAGATCGGATTGGCTGACACCACATCAACAAGGATGTGCTGGCAGCCATCTTAGGAAATTATAACAAGAAAAAGGTTAAAAAAGACATAAGGGGGCAGGGTAGAGTACCCTCACCCCCAGTCCTGGCCGTGGGGTCGCAGAAGAACCGTGCCTAGAGCCAAAAACATATATATTTTTTTTAATTTTGCAGCGAATTTGCAGAGGATAATCAAATCCACAGCAAACCATGCTATTAATAACCCATCCAGGGTTTACCAGGGTGAGGAGAGCACAACAGATTATTAGTTTGGGGGAGGGGGCACCTACATTTCTGACATATTCGTTCCTGGGTTCCATGGAACCTATTAAGGTTCAAACGGGCTGTGCAGTCCCCTTCTCCTTATTACGGGCAGTTGGCCATGGGAGATGTGGTCCGTGGGACCTCTTGAGGCTTGGGGAGGTGGGATGTGCAATCCCATCCCATTATTACTGCATTATTACAGGCATTCAACTCTGGTGGATGGTGTCCTTGGAGCCTATTAAGGCTTGGGGAGGGGGGCCCTGCACCCCCCTTTTCAATGATGGCCCAGGGAGGATGGAGCCCCCAGTGTCACTATTGGCTTGTGTGGGGGGGGGGAGGGTGCATTGCCTCCCCTTAAATGCCCTAGGGAATGTGGTCCCTGGGGCTCCTTGTGGCTCAGGGAGGAGGGTCACGTGCAAATATCTTTTGACATCAGGGATGAGGTTACCAGGGCCACTATTTGCTCAGGAAAGGGGGGCATGCACCTATCTCTTTCATTGAAAAAACAAAACATGGAATGGGGTCCCTGGGGCCCAAAGTGGCTGGAGGAGGGGGCAGTCACATGCCAGGCCCTGCAGCTAACCACATGCTGTGCATGGGCTCCATCCATGTGCGATGCGGGGTTGGCTGCCTGCAGGGGGTTAGATGCAGGGCGTGGCTGCAGGCGAGGCACTGCGGCCAAACCCAATCTGTGCATGTGTGGTGGGAGTTTGTCGTCACATACGGTAAGAAAATATTACTTTACTGAAAAGAAACACTAAAAAATCACTAACCACACATGTTAAAGTAATATTATAATTATGTGAACATTTCAATCAATGTGACATTTAAACTGAAAGAAATGGTGAAATTCACTATTCACAATTATCAAAAGTAACTATAACACATGCCCTAAGGTAGCTATAACCCGCACCCTCACCATGTACTGCTAATTAAACCACATATGACAACACTCCTGGCATCTTCTATGAAGTCATTGACATCACCACTCTGTAGTTATAGTTAGAATTCCCAGAGATCAGAACTCTTCTGATTTTTGCTTGCTAATAACTTTGCCCCCATATCACGAATCACCACAAAACTTCCCAGATCTATTTCTTTTTATATATTGGAGGTAGAAAGTTTTGTAGTGATTGGTTAAGGGAGTGCAAAGGAAAAATGAGGGTCCCAATACAGGTTTTTCCACCAATGGATTTTACATACAATTTTGCAAGAAAATGGGTGGATGAAATTGAATGAAATTTGGCAGAATAATAGATTATGGTGCATAGATGTATCTTTAGTACCAAAAGTGAGTAGGGTGCATATTTTTTTCAGTTAGGAGGAATAAAACATAGTGATATCGCAGCACGCAATAGTGTCGCAAAAATTTGTGGCATTTCACAATATTCTGCCGAAGTACTGTGGTTCATAGTGATTACAAGTCACTAAGTGATTGGCTAATGACTGCTTGTGTTCTGCATTATGACTTTAGATAAAGGTATCAGGTTTGATATTTTTCTTCTACCTATTACTACTTTATTTAAGTGGTAATAGATAGGGAAGAATATTTATAAGTTTCTATATATTTATTTAAAAAAAATTACAAAGTTCAGTGGTAATTCCTCTGAAGTAGCGCTGTACTCAATACAGTCCAAAAACTTTTTTCAAAAATGTAAAGCACACTGTACTACTTAGAATTAATGTAGTGTGGTGAGTGATGTGGCAAGTCTGTGGAGGTGCGCGACGTACAGTGAATTGTAGGGGTGGGCGGAACTCGCAGAGATTTCTCACAGAGTTACATAAAAACTCTGCAAGATTCTGCAGAGTTCCGCCCATTGCGGACATTAATGGAGGGCTGCAAGCAGTAGGCTCAGAGACGCACTGCAAGCGAACTCTGATAGAAACGTGACTATTAAAACGACGTACTTAGATACACTCAATAGAGAAGGAATTGCATTTGTGAAAGTGTCAATAACTAACACACTAAGGAACAGGACGGACTCTGGGTATTGTTTTCAAATGTTCTGACAGAGCCTCTCTGTGCTCTCCCCTTTGGTATTCCCTCAAATCTCCAACCCACTGTTCCGCACCAGCAAGGGAAGTCCTGAACGCACCCCTCACTCTGGAGGAGCTGCACCTTGCAGTTAAATCCTTCAAGTCAGGAAAGACACCAGGTAGTGGCTGTCTACTAATTGAATTCTACACTTCACTGTGGGTCCTAGTGGAACCAGACCTTCTGGAGCTGTATGAGGAAATGGAGCAGGAGGGAGTCATGCCCCACACATTAAGGGAAGGAATGATCGTGCTCCTGTATAAACATAAGGGGGAGAGATGTGACCTCAAGAACTGGCGTCCCATCTCTCTCCTGAATGTGGACTACAAGATCCTGGCAAAGACAATGGTGAATAGACTCAAAGGCGCTATGGGAGAGATACTTCACCCAGACCAGACCTGCGGGGTTCCAGGACGCAGGGTCGCGGACAGCCTAACACTGATCAGGGACACGATCCAGTACATCACGGACCGGAATATCCGCGCTTCGCTGGTCTGTCTCGATCAGGAAAAAGCCTTTGACAGTGTCTCCTATGAGTTCATAGAGAGGGTACTGCAGGGCTTCGGGCTTGGGGAGCGGTTCTGCAATTATGTTAAAATTATGTATACAGACATCTTCAGTTCACTTATGGTAAATGGTTGGAAAACAGACCCCTTTCCTATTAGGTCTGGGGTAAGACAAGGCTTCCCACTCTCGCCCTCTCTGTTTGTTTTGGTTATAGAGCTACTCGCGGAGTATATCAGGAAGAACCCGAACATTAGAGGGATCCCGACACCAGGAGATGCAAAGAAAGAAGTCAAGTGCACGCTGTACATGAACGATGTCACCCTCTTCTGCACGGATGGGAAATCGTTCCAGTCCCTGCTGGAGGTATGTAAGGACTTTGGCAAAGCATCAGGAGCAAAGATCAACGTGGACAAATGACAGGCAAAGCTCTTTGGCCGCTGGGACCTAGAAAAATGAGCCTCTCCCTTTCCCCATTGAGGTTGGACTGGTAAAGATCCTCGGTATCTGGTATGGGGGATCTGGTATGGGGGACCAGGAGCAGCGGTTAAAAGCTGGAACGAACGCCTGGCCAAAGTCAAGCAGAAACTGGGCTTCTGGAGCTTGAGACACCTGAGCCTTGAAGGAAAGGCTCTGGTGCTCAGGAAAGACGCACTGCCCTGACATCCCGACAATCCTCAGAGCCTTCTTTGTGTGTGGTTGCGTCCAAAAAACCCTGCTAAACGAGAACAAGGACCACTCAGCCTACAGGGTCTTCTGCTTTTTCTGCTCCCGGTATGGAGAAGACTGGGGTGGGATAAGTGGGAGAATGCAACAATGCTCAACTGGGGCCTCCCCTGGTACTACAAAGAGATTGAGAAGTTTGTGGTGGAATTTGGGCTGAACTGTGTCACACCAAGCCTATGGAAGCCCAGGATAATCCACAGGTTAATCAGGTCCAGGGACACCACAGAACCAGTGAGCGACCTACCACCCGCTACAGCAACACAGGTGTGGGAAAATGTGTCCTCCCCATCCCTAACCAACAGACACAAAGACATTGCATGTATGGCTGTGAAAGGGGGACTGCCAGTTCGGTCATTCGTGCACAGCAGGGGCCTGTGCCCACACAGAAATGTCCAAGGGGATGCCCCGCAGGGGAAACTGCATACCATCTGTTCTGGGCCTGCCCTTTTGCCCAGAGACTGCGGGCAACCTTAAGACAAGAAATGGAAGCCCACTTCCCATACCCAAACATCATACACCACTCTGTGCTGTATGGGCTGTTTCCAAAGACACATTCAGGGGAGGCTATCCAAGGATGCTGGAGAATCCTCTGCTGCATTAAGGACATCCTTCTTTATGCCAAAACTCGACTGGTGACCAACGGGGAGGTGGTGAGCAGGGAAGCGTGCCGCAGAATGGTACACAACCTGCTGAGAGATTACACAGACAAGGACAACAAGGAGCGTGAGAAGGAGGAACTGTAAACCCTAACCCCTCTTTCCCACTGAACTCCTCACACTGCCCCAAGAAACAACCCTCCCTTACTACTACTTTCACATGGAATCCAACGGTTTTGTTAAGGTATGTTTGAAACAAAGTTGAAGTGGACTGCCCTTCCTAAGGGAAGAGTACCACTCTTTAAAAACCTAAGTATCGCCTACTTTAAGCACTTAATAAAGGTTTTTGAATTAAAAAAAATAAACTTCCAAGCCACCTATCGGGCAGCAGCTTGGACGTGTCTCCTTGGGCTCTGGCCTCAGCTAGCTGCGCTTCACCCTGGCACTCCTGCAGCTGTTGCGGCAGCTTCTCAAAACCCACGCATGGCTCGGCCTCTCTGTCCCTTGGCCTCTCCCAGGCCCTGCACCTTCCTGGGGCCGCTCACTGTGCAGGAGTCCGCAAACGTGCGGAAATGAGCAAAGCTTGGAGTGAGCTTGTTGGGGGCTGCTCTGTTTTGGTGCCGGAGGGGAGAGGCAGCTACTAGGAATTAGCAGTGGAAGAGGACTGTACTCTCAGCTGGTCATCCAAAACCGAGCTCGGCCATCTTGGTTCAAGTCACGGCTACAGCCGGCAGCAAAAGTTAGGAGGGCCGGTCAGCTGGTCCTACTCAAGTGCACAGTGCTGTGCCCTTGCTCTCCAGATTACACAAGGTCTCAGCTACAGTTCTCTAAAACTGCACTGCTAAGGTTGCAAAGGGGCTAGTCAGAGTTTGGAGCGGTCGCCATGTTTGAGTCAGACAAATTTGTGTTCTCTAATTCAATATGCTCTTGTCGACCATGCTATCAATAATCAATGAAAAATACTGTGAAGACAAAAGTAGAGCATCTTCAGATATGTGATCAGAAGTAGTTCTCTTCATATTTCCAAAGAGGGCAAAAGACCCAGTAGGCACTTTCACCCTCCTTCCCATCCATGCTAGAGTTTTAAACCATTGTCAGTGTCAGCAGTGCTGATTAATTCTGCGAATGGAGCGGTGTAATTTAATAGTAATTCCAAAATACAAAATTCCGCACACCGCTAGTAAATTGAAGATGGTGCTTACATTACTAATGTAAACATAACTTGTTATGTGCAAATTAGAAATGTAAATTAAAACTATAACTTTAGAATTTCTAAAGTTTGAGTAGTTTAAATTGGGTTTGTATAGGAAGAAAAAATAACATTTTCATAACAATGATTTAGCTTTACCCTTTGTTTTTTTCATGATAGATAGATAGATAGATAGATAGATAGATAGATAGATAGATAGATAGATAGATAGATAGATAGATAGGCTTTCCACCATCTTTAGGTTAGTAGTAAACTGCAAATGTTTTGCAACCACATTCCGGTTGCAAAACATTCATACATCCTCCTGCGAGTCACGATTAGGAAGGAATTAGGAAGGACTCCCTTAACTCACCCCTTCCTAATACCGACTCGCAAACCTAATTTGCGATTTGTTAATAAATTACTGGATCGCAAAATAGGATTGGTACATCCCCAAATGGTTTTTACTGGTTGCAAACGGCCCGATTCTACTAATCGGACTGTTTGCAGCCACTGAAAACCTTCACACATGTGGCCCTAGATTGGACCGGAAAGCAGCCCATTATGATTTCTATTTTGAAAAAAGTGCTATATGATTTCCCATGATTTATTTAAAAAAACAAGATGCAGTGGGATCGATAAAATTTGATGTTCTGGGCCTTCTAAAGTTAATGTACTTTCCAGATGAAAGACAACAGTAGAAATTGACTTAGGCGCTGGAGGTAGATGAAACTGAATTTGCTGAAATGACTTCGAGATCTCCAAGACCCAAGTAGCCTACAGACAGAGGCAGGATGTCATTCTGAAAACATGCTATTGAGCCTGGGTGGCCGATGCCAGTGATCCTCGTTAATGGGCTTTGAAGGAGTCGTGGTGAAGGTGGGTTTGTACTAAATCTTTGTGAAACGAAATAAAAAGAAAGCCAAATATCAAGCACCGTGGCTGTGAGGGAGGAAGGCCCATGTATACATACAATGTTCTAATTGAACAAAGTACGGCTAGTATATACAGTCATCTGAGTGTCGCCATACTGCACAGGGTCACTAGGTGGCACTAAAGTCTACCTGTTCTTAATATATGCATGTAATTACAGATTTTAAGTCTACCTGTTTTTAAAATATTCATGTAATTACAGATTTTTTGATCCCGCCTACTAAAAGCTAATTTGCTGTCTGTTGCATAATGTATTGTTAGCTTGCAATGGACTATACCGCCCCTTTTTGACTTTATTTTCTCTCTCATTTGCTTTCTATTTGCTTTTCTGCATGTGTGAACTTCCATTCTTTATGTGTGCTTGTCTCTCCCTTGCAGCATGGACGTATTATTCTGGCTTTTCACTGCTCACTAGCAAAGCACTACTCTTATCTTTTTGTTTAAGCACTCCACAAGAGTGCATTTGTTTTCCAGCTCTCTCCACCACACTCTGAGTTCCTCTCTCCTGCCCGGAGCTGCTGTCTACCGGATTCACGCTTCTCTCTGTCTCCTGTTTGCTTTTATCCCACCCTCTGTGTTGCTTCCATCCTGTGCTTGTGCCCTCCATGTTACATCATATCCCCCATGTAGTTTCTCCCACCCACACCCTCCTCGTTGATTCTGCCCCCCACCTGCTCCCCATGTGTTGCTTCCGCCCTACCACTTGTTCCACCCCTACACTTTTGTTTTCTTTTTAGTTACCAATTCAACTCAGATCAGTATCTAAAACAAAAGTAGTTGCATGATTTTATAGCTTTGTGCATGCGTAGTACGTTAATTCACAGGACAGGACACATCAGATGCTTTTTTTTTATTCTTTAGCCATGATACAATGCATCACGTTTGCTGTGCAGCTTGGCTAAAATCCATTGGCAAAGTCAATGGGCTCCATGGGAGAAATCTATTGTCTTTGCCAGTGCCTGTTTTTATATGCATTTTTACAGTTGTAGGAAGGAATTATGGAGTGACGCTGGTTAGGCTTCTCTATGTAATCCTCTCAGAATACTGCAGAGATGGTCCTTGGATTCACAATATTAAATCCTTAGCTCAGTCCTGGTCGTGTGGCACAGAGCAGTAAGCCTTTGCTACAGGGGCATGTGCTCAGCATTTCAGAGTATGAACATGAACAATAAGCAAATAACACGAATAGAATGACATCCAACACCCATTCATAAAAATAAAGCAGATTTTTATACAATTTAGACACTAGAACAAAGTAAATCAGACACATATATCCGGAGTAATAGTTTATCAAGTGAAAAACAAATCAGTACTTTTAAAAGCTGCCAAATTTTACCATTTGCTATTGTGCTCAATGTGGAAAATCACTATTGAAACTCGGTCACTTGCAGGGTGAGGTAAGAGGAACCCACTTGAAGTTAAGGTGATGCGGGTCCCAGGACCATGCTTCGACAGTTGGCCAATATTAGCTGGTTGGTGGCGCTCGGATGCAGAGGTGTCCTAGCTGCCCTTGGTGCTTAACAAAGGTGCTGCCAGTGCTGAAAAATGAAACTTGTGACACTCATTCACTTGCAGGCCGAGTTTGTGGGAGCCCACTGGGGATTAAACTTGTGTGGGCCCCTGAATCAGGATTCACCAGGCAGAACAACTCTACCTAACTCGGGCATCTTGGGTGCCGAGCTGTGCTTGGCTATCCTTTGTGCTGAATGGGAGCTGCGGTTGCTGTTTTTACCACTGCGTTGATGACGATGAGGAATCATATGCAAAAATCAACAAAAGAGCCACTGGTAATGTTGAGTGAAGGTGTTGCTGTGTGCCTTCAGGTTGCAGCATCAAGTAAAGGTGGTGACGAGCGGACTGGCCACCAACAAGCCTTGGCAGTGGTAAGGTGAAGGAGAAGCTATCTCCTCTTCTGGAGGTCCTGTGGAAATGATAGCTGGCTGTAACTTAGTTGAGATCTGGACTACATTTCCTGCTACTTTGGTTCAGGATGAGCAGCAGTCGAGCAGTTCCAGAAATGTTGCCACAGGTACAAGGTATCACCCCTTTGAATTGTGCAGGTTTCTGTTGTCTTTGATGCTGGTCCTCTTCTGTTCTTTCTTCTCAAGTTGTTTTAGCTCTGAGGTTCTGGTGCCAGGGCTGCTCCTTAAATCCTACATTTAGGGACATTAGCGGTGTGGGTATGAGTAGCCAATGGACTACTAGCCCCAGTGGCTAATCCACCCATGAGGCAACCACATCTGGTGGGTTGTGGTTCCTTTTCTATCCAGAACCCTCTATTGTGCCACTTTTCAAGATGCCACAAGTCTTCGGCTGTACAAATCAGGTAGCCCACCTTAGAGTTATGCCTAGCTTTCTGGGGGTGTTTCCCTCCTGACTAACTCATTTTCCTGTGCAACACCAACAGGATTACATCAAATTTTGGATACTTTTAATTATTTTGTGGGGCTAAGAGTCTGGAGATTAACATTTCAAAAAACACATTTATGGTAGTCAGCCCCATAGATCATTTAAAAACATCTTAACCCTAGGTAATGAGAAATTGGATCAGGTCTTTAGATGCAAATATTTTGGCATTACACTAGATAGGAGGGCCTTGTGGTCTCCTCGCATCGAGTAGAGAAGGGCAGTGCCCCAACACCAGGCATCAATTATCTATAAGAAACATCAAGCGATAGTTCCAAGAGCCCTACTCCCGGCCAAGGAGGTTCACAAACTAAAAGTCCAAGCAGCTGGCTGCCTTAGATGGTGCCCGACTTTGGGGCCACATGAATACAGATCCTCTCACTTTTGGTGAAAACAAACGAGCATGATCGCTCCTCCATCTTCCCAAAAGTACCCCCTTAATACCTATGTTTCTTGATGTGGCACTCGAACGGGTGGGAGATATTGTCCAGCTAAGGCCCCTAATTTACTGGATAAGGATTTGGACCACAGAGGAGTTTAAGCCTTACAGTAATGCAGTAAAGGAACTATTGTTCATTGACACAGGCCTTGCTTTCCAATGGTTTAAACATGTCCAATCCTGGTATGAAAATTGGGCCTTGAATCTTTTTGGAAGGACCCTAAATTGATGACCCATGCCTCAAAGATATAAGCTAAAAGCCTGCTATTAGGCTTATATCCAAGCTAATCTTTTTCATTCCTCTACCTCAGGGAGACCGACAAACTAATTTCTCCTTCTTAAAGATACTCCTTCATATGAGGCATTTTTAGATATTCCCCTACAGCAATTGACAAAAACGTTATATCTGAAGTTCCATTATGGTACACTTGAAATAGGGTGCTTTACATCGAGGTGGGATGCTGGCTGCAGCATTGTCCGTAATGATCATTGCACACTCTGCTCCTTGGCAGCAAAAGAAAATATATCATGTGTTGTTTTTCTGCCCTGCATACAAAAGGCCAACAAACAAATGGATACGCCCACTCTGTAATCATCTAGCCATTAGGAGGCACATTGAAGCCCTATGGGTACAAAAGGGCGATACACCTATATAAACAGTGGTGACCCTAAGTAAATACGTATTTGTACTAGGGCTGATAAGGAAAGAAAAAGGCCAAAGATTTTAGGCCTGGTTGAGTGGGTCTGTTAGGAAACCTATGATGGGATCTATCAATTATATTCATTCCCTTCTCTGATTGATTGATAAATCAAGAAAAGAATGAATTCTACAGTTAGTTAGAAAGTATGTGTCAGGGGCCGATTTGCTCTTCGTTGCTTTACTGCATATTTTTTAAGCCATTCAAAGCCATGCAAAATGGCTTTGAGTGGCTTCAAAAATATGACTTTGTGGTTTGCGTCATGCATGTACCACTTTGCATTGTGCAAGCTTGGGCAACCCACTCACAAATATACAACAAAATGTATCAGTTGAGGTGCAGATTTGTCGTCAGATTTGTGTCACTTTTCTGGCACAACCCTGATGCAAAATCGATTTTGAGGTTTACAGTATAACACACATCCTGGTTGCACAAATACAAGGCAGCACATTGCCCTAAGCTGCATTATGTTGCGTCAGGTAGGCGTTACATGCGCAGGCAGCTTATGCAATTTCCTTTACATTGCAATGTGCTGCATATGGACTATTATGCATGGCGGTGATAGTTTGTTCAGTCTTTGGGGAAAGGAAGTGATATGCCGACAAAGGGCAACATTGCTTTATGTATAGCTTACAAAAACATGAGTCTTCTGTCTAGTATTTGCATGTATACTCGTAATGTGCTTAACTGTACCTATCATAGACCTTCTAAATATATGTGTTAGGTCCTAAGATCTGAAGTCATTTCTTATGATGTTACGTCCTGTAATGCCACGGGCGATGTCACTTGCCATGATGTCACTTGCATACTGCCTAACTTGGTTAGTCCCCTCACTTCTTTTTGTACGACTTGTGCCCTGCCAGAATTCAAAGAAGAAACCTGGAATGGCGCAGCACATCACGCATGGACCTGGGAAACTTGGCAGAACTGAATATTAGTGCAGCAGAATGCTACAACAGGTCAGTACACCTTATCACCAATTCTGATAAATACACAATAACGAGGATGTGTGCCGTTGGCAATGACTAACGGTAAAGCTAAATTAAGAACGGCATCAGGAGCTGCCGAATTGGTATCCAAAGTCGACAACAGCGAGCAAAGCCAAGGCTCCTCCACAATTAATCAAGTGCTCCCCCATTCAAAATGGCAGCAGAGATAATGATGAAAATTTAGCAATCTCCCAAACAGAGGACGCCCGCTAAGGATGCGGAGATACATTAAAAACCATTGCCTCTCGCGCCAGATAAGGTAGTACATCACTCACCTGGCGTCCTCACCTCATGTAGGGGGCGCAGTCTAGGTGGTAGGCGTGGCGCATCTATGCGAATAGCTCTTTGGCAATTAAAGAAAGGCCTGAGTGGACATAGAGTTGTCACGGAGATCAGGGAGTGTGGTAGCACCTCAGAAAGGATATACTATTAACCACGAAGGATATGCAGCCTGAATGCGTGTAAAGAAATGAAAAACGCAATGAATGTGTTAAAATGCAGGGAACACAAATGTTCCCCAAGGCCTGGAGGGGGAAGAAAACAAAAAAATGTGGAAAATGTAGCCTCTTCTATTTTTTAAGAAGAATTGTGAATAAAGAAGCAATGTTTTTTAGAAGTATCCATCTTGATGCATTTTGGAATTATGTGTCAACTGTTTATAGACATTTCTTGCTATACCAGGATTTATGGACATGATGAAAATATTTGAATCACAATATTTAGAGTGCTGAGTCACAATCCCATAACTGGTTCTGTGAGGTGGGTATCATCAACTGGTGCTCTATATGGAATGTAGATTAATAACAACTTTTATTAAACATAGTTGGCGAAAGAGCTAAAAAAATCTTTGTTTTGTTTCGCAGATCTTGATGTGTTTCAGGATGGTGTGTGGGATTTATTAATGTGAATATAGAGGGAGAAAGCTAGACTTCTGTGAGCTCGCGTCTAGCGCCACGGGGGGGGGTCCTGCTGATGTACATAAGTTACATGTATCAAGGCTGCTCCATTCCCAGTAAATGGCTCAGGGCTGAGGAGCATCTTGGGAATTGTGAACAAATAAAGGAGCTTCATCAGGAATGTGGCCTCTCACATGCAACAAGTGTGGGAGCTGCTGAGTTCTAGGGTGCGCTGTATGTGGTCCCAGATTCGGGATTCTGCTTCTAGAGCCATCCGGAGCGCAAGAAGGGCCAATGTACTTTGTAGAGCAGTGGTTCCCAACTTGTGGTCCGGGGACCCCTGGGGGTTTCACAAAGCCTCCTCAGGGGGTCCGTGACTGCTTAGAAAATTAAATAATAGTAACAGATTAGGTCCCCAGCGTTCACTAATGACTCAGTGGAGGTCCCCGGATTCCACTAATGATTCAGTTGGGGTCCCCAGCCTCCAGTAATGATAAAGTGGGGGTCCACAGAAGTCAAAAGGTTGGGAACCACTGTCTCAGATCAAGACCACCAAATGAGGCAATCCATGAATGCAGACCCGGTAGATCAAAGCAGAGCACGGATGCAGAGATTCTTTTCATGGTGTAAGCTGGGGGGGGAGGTGTTAAAGGTTATGCAGTATGTAAATTAAATGTGCAAAGTGTTTTGTGTTAGAAACAATTGTGAAATAAAAAAACATAGAGAGATCCTGAACAGTACTTATGTGTACCTAACCTCCACGTTTTATGAGGTAAGAGATGAGTTCCAGATGGGACTGGAGCAGGGCTAGGGTTAAAGGAATACTGATTTCAAACAAAGTGTGTGAAGATATTCAATACTACAATATCCCATGATTAGTTGCATAATTGGATGTCAACGCTTCTAGGTAAACACCCTCCACTAGTTGAATTCCACCTTCACCTGCTGATACTTCTGCTACAACATCCCTTATCCTGACCTCTCTTACAAGGTGGTTAACTGCATGTCAGTGGGATTCGGCGCAGTCTCTTGGTTGTGCCTAGAATACAATATTCTTGTGGAATCTCTCTATGTCACTGCTACTGATATCTGGAACGCTGGGCCTACTCTACACGTGCAGGCTTCTGAAGGCTACACCCAGCCACGATGTATCGTAAAGCAAGCCTTAAAATGTCTAATTCCGGGAGCACAGTTTTGAGAATGCATTAAATGCTGGACACACAATAGAGCTTCCCGGCACAGACACCATGGTGCCAACGAATGTGCGTGGCAGCCACCCGCCTTGGCATTCTCTGTGGTACAGCGGGCCTGGCACTCTGCCTGTGAGTTCCAAAGTATTACAGAAAACTGAGACCTTTACAATTGTAATCTGCTTTATGAGTCACTCTGGAGGCTGGGAGTTTAGCCCAGGGCGTGACGTCACGTCCGCCTTTCCCGTCTGGTGTCAGGCTGCTTGATCAAAGGAGAGGGTGCAGTTACCACAAGCATTGTCACACCCTCGGTCGTGACTCGGCCTCCTGCTTTACCGTTGGATCGGCGCCACAGGACCGGTGTATTTTTCCAACATCTCTTTTTGAAAACTCAAAGAAAACATTTGTGACAAGACACTGCAGACACGTTGCACTTTGTGTGCCTCAGCCTCAGGGAGTACAGTGACGTGGTGAAGGCGGTCTTTATCTGCGAGTAAGGCAGGTGAAGCAGTCTCCTTGTTCGCTGCAGCACACAAGACCACATGTCCTCCTTATATTTCCTGCTGCAGTAAACTTCTGATGCTATAGTAAACTTTTCAGACACTCTTAAATCAACTTTTGCCTCCCTGGGTAGGTGGATAAAGATGACGATTTGCTTACATGTGCCAAACCTATTGCATCGTACGTCAGCTGGTGATGCTTAAATGGGCCATTGTGGCACTTTGGTTTCTTGTTAAGTATCTTGTTAAATAATAAATGTGGTCCAGCAACCCATGGTGTGTTTGTGGTTGATTGGTGGGCTTGAAGCAAACACGCTTTTGTGCTAAACTATCTTGAGAACTAAAGATTTCATGAGAAATAGATCAGAAGGCAATGCCCCGAAGACTTACGGGTACCCTTCCTGACTTCAGTTTTCCCACTCTTGTTGTCTCAGTCCTTACCCGTTGGACATTCCACATGGATCCTACGAACTGGGGTGTACACACAGGAAGGGGGGTAGTACAGTCTTTTATGGTCTTCCCCATGAAAGGGGAGGGGCAGCTGATTGGGTGTTTTTGAAGGATTATTTTAGGCATTTCGGAGGCTGTCTTGTGAGGAGCAACTCACCTGATGTCAAGCTCAGGCCAAGGATGTAGGTCCACTGAGCATCCCCACCTGCCTCGAGTCTCTCCCAAGGTATCGAGAGTATGAATATCTTCCCAAAGAAAAAGAGGGGAAAAGGGAGAGAAGACACAGGAGGGTTTGCTGTGGTGTTGCTTTGCCAAGAAACCCCAGCATGGACCTGCGTTTGGAGGCGTCTGATGTGCGACTGACATCAGGCGGTAGAGAGGGAGTTCTGAATTAGAAAGGTATGACCATTATGTCATGCATCAGAATGAACAATCAGGAATTCATCAGCAAAGAGGGACCCATAATCACAGAGAGAGAGAGTAGCTTGCTCTGATCCAGGGCTGTGTTTGCGTAATGTGACCAGATGTCGACCAGGAGACCTGCAGAGCCTCAGGACGCCAAGGAGCAGACAACTCCAGCACAGCAGCAGTTGAGCAGTTGGATGAACAACATTTAAACAAGACAAGGTAGCGACTGTGCCAGGAAAGGACGAGGAAAACGTCAGCCATATTGGGATGGAGGAAAACAAGAAAGGCGGTAGGATGCAAGACTGCAAAACATTGGCCAGCAAGGAGATGTGTGCTGTGCTGTTAAATACTGATCTAAGTACCGCTGACCCGGATGTGATCCTCTGACCGAGGAAGTTCCCATCCCCATGGTGGTTAGCAACTTATGCTTCTAAGCTAGCGTTGCATGGTCTTCCACAGCGCTAGTCTCACCTCTGTCTGAATCACGTGACTCTATGAGTGACTGCACCCCACAGGGCTGAGCAGATTGTACAGGGCACACCTGTCTCCATGACCCTTCCCAGCTCTCTGCTGACCTGAGATTCCCAGACCTGACGAGATGGAAGCACTCGGACAAGAAAGAGAACTGGATTAATAAGGATTTCTAGGTATCCTTGTACAATGGAATGGAAAGGTCAGCATGTCTGCCACATGAGAAATATTAGTGCCTGAATTTTGCCGATTTGGGCCACAATTGAGGTTTTCTAAACTGTACCCGAGAAACTTTTATTAAATAGGCAGCGTGTCAGTTGAGTATCATAACATAGTTCTTTATTTTAAGGTGCTAAAATATATTCGAAAAATGTACAAGCCTGTTTCAAAAAGTAAATAGAAATATCATTTTTTAAAACAAGACCAATTCTTTAAAAATAATACTGAGACAGTTTTGATATATGTGCGTGTCGAAAACACAGCAACGTTTTGCAAAGTGCGGGTCTTTCTTTTGGTCTGACAGGTCACTTTGGGGGCCGAGTTTTTGGCTGTTTGTGGGCCTGTTTTAAGGTCTGTTGGGCCGGTGTTTACTACTGATTTCCCTGCCTCTTAGCCCATGTAGTCCTCCACAACTTGCAAAACACTTGACCAGCTTGGTTTTACAAGTTTACAGCTGCCCCATTTGCAGTTTGGAGCCGTTTTTAGGTATCTCATTCACTAATGTGGCCACCTTTTGTCTGGTGCTCGTGGGTGTTTTCTGTCCCAGTCCTTCTGCCGTGGATCCAGGAGTTGAGTCCTCAGTCGCAATTAAGAATTGTTGGACAGTTCCAGAAAGAACTGAAGAAAGACAGTATTTTTCAGCTTGTTTCCAAAACCTGAAATGATGTTGTTATGGCCTTGTTCAGAGTTTGGCTTGCTCCATTCTTCTGGACAGGGCACTCTTTGGTGTTGCAATTCTATTGTCAAGCCCAGACCACAAGATGCACAAGTCTTGGAAATAAAGTGTACAATAGTCTCCTATTTTGAAAATGTGAAGATTCTTTTTTGTTTTTAAAAAAAAGCGTAGAGATTTTCATATATACTTTAAAGGCATAACATTATTTCGAAATGTCCCCTCGTATTGTTTATCTATGTGGGGTGTTTTAAAAAATATGCAATCATACTTTAGTAGCTAAAAAACGGAACGGTATCACGTCTGTCCTTTTTCAAGACCAGACATCACTTCAAGAGCTGAAATGTGAAAAAAATACTTTTAAAAAATGTGTTATTTTTACCAAGAAGTACGTGTGTGAGAATTTCCAATGTTTCTGTGTTTTTTGCAACTTTTGCAAAATTACATGAAAAACTTTAAAATTATGTGAAGGTTGCAAAGTTTTTTGTTTTGCCACATCGTGTGAAAATCACGTTTTATGCTACAATGTATGTCACTCGTGTAATTAACACTAAAAAAATGGTTTAGCATAAACTAGATTTTGCAGAAAAACAGGCCTCAATTAAGAGTGCCCTAGTAATCCTGATGGGGCTAATATTTGGAGTTCCACCAGGATTCCAAATCCCGCAGGAGCACCTCAGGTTTGGAGTGTTTTACCCAGAATATTAATCTACTGGATTATCTGGGGAGATGGGGAATAACCATGTGGAGCGGGTGTGGTGTGGGCGCCATTGCAGGATTCTGTGGGCCTCAGGAAGAGCACTGTCAGGTCATTCTGGAGTTCAGTGTTGGCAGGGCACTGACAGGATTCTGGGGAGTTCAGTGTGGAGGTGCATCGGCATGCACGTATTGGTCATGGGATGGAATTGTATTTTAGAGCTATACGTGGGGGCACATGACCAAAGTACATAACATTAGTTAGGCTCTTATGCTCTTATAGACAAGTGAGACCGCCAGAAAAATGCTGGCAGTGTCTCTAGTCGGAATAACCTCAGTGGTTATCCATCTCCCGCCGGGCTTCAGGTGGAGCCCTAGAGCCGGCAGGCCACGGTAAAGCGACGGGACAGGCGGGACATGGAGGTTTGGCAGTGGCCAAACCGCCGTGGTCGTAATATGGCGGTCTACACCGCCGGCCCCGCGGCGGTGAGACCGCCACAGCGGCCCTGGCAGTTCATGGACCGCCAGGGTCATAATGAGGGCTATAGACTTTCAAGTACAACATAAATCTCAGCTTTTTAAATGGCAAAGTCAAAATTGCAGTTTTAAAACTGCTCTTCCAGGCTCCAGTGGAAGGCTGAGGGGTATTTTGTGCTTTATCATACACAGGGTTTCACAATCAGTGCTGCAGCCCTGGGGAGGACACTCTGTCTTACCTGCCTTGGGTACCCTTGGTGCCATATACTAGGGACTTATATGTCAGCTTACACCAACATTGCATACATTTTGTAAAAAGATAGAACCTGGCACTGAGGTCTAGTTAGCAGGACTTAGTTTACTCTCAGAAGCCTAAAACATGCAGCATCAGTACAAAACTGTGGAAAAGATCATGCAAAAAGAGGCATTTCCTCACAAACATCACAGAACCAAATACTCTGACAGCAGGACAGGGGTGTCTAGCTGACATAGAACACATACACTGACAGCAAGAGATTGTTTTGAAAAAAACAAAGAACATTATGCACTGATACTAAGAAAGGGTCTTCTCACTGAGCATATACATACATAGGCATTGTCAGCAAGAGAGATGCCTCTCACTAACCATAGAAACATATACATTGTTTGCAGCAGAGAGTACTCTTAGCCCACAATCTAATTTGTATTCGTCTATAAGTTGAGGATTGTAAGATAGGGCACTTCCATATACCACCAGCCCACTGAAGTATATCCAGCAAGAGACCCTGCCTCACGGCACTAGAAGCAGAGAGCAAGGTAGCCTGAGGAAAGACATGGGGACAAAGGTCCAAATGTGCTTGTACCTGCAAGACAGGCCTCCACATAGCCATGCAGTGGCACATAATATGAAGACTGGAATAACATTCCTCCCTGTGTAGGAATTCTGCATGAAGTAATAATGATCTCTCAAAAATTTTGCCCATAGCAGGGATCTTCACACTTTTTTGATCTAAGCCACCTTAAACAAAGTTTTGAGGTTAGACCCCCTCCAAACTCTTATGGAAAGGGTTTGAGGAGCAGAAGGGGGTAGAACAGAGATTTAAAAGATCATTTCAGGGAGGTTTTTTCTGTAGATCACAAACCACAAATATGGGACTTATGAAAAAGAAAATGCATCAAACAAAATTAGTTGCCAAAAATGCACCAACCCCCATATTTGGGGTGTTGTGAGCCCCTAGCATTTCTGCACCCCAGTGCAACTGTTTTTTTACAATGATAGCTGCTGCCCCAAGTAACAGGCTGTTTCCTCCCCATCTTTCACTGCTCTCCCACCATGCCTGACCATCAGCCAAGCCTGAAACTGATGCTCTGTCCCGTCTGAAAAAGATGAGCTCTCACGTCTTGCTCCCTTTTTTCAGCCAAGATGCCCTCTGCCCAGTGCTAGCAAGGAAAATGGGCTCTCACGCCCCTTTTTAAAGGAAGACATAAATGTGATGAACTGCCCTCCCCCAAACAGGGTCTCGGTGCTGCTGCACCTGCCTCACTAATGATGACTCTGCCATGCAAAGTGGGCGTTCCCCTCTGCCCTTTGTTAAAAACATAAGCTCCAATCGCTCGCCATCACCCTCTCTGCCATCTCTCTGACGCCCAAACTAAAATGGCTCCTCTGATCCAGTCTTACCACCCTTGAGCCATTGTGCCAAGACCCAAAGCTCTATATATATACAAGCTGTATATCTTTATTGTTTGTGATTATTTAAAGCCATTACAATTTAAAAAAAGAAACCCACTAAGATTGACTGTAACTATTACCATTAATTCAGTTAATAAAGCATGGTGATATCATTAAAGTGATGATGCCTTAGGACAACCTTCCCCAACACAGAAGCAAATAAAACATCCTTGGGGAGGCCGCTGCCCAATTGGCTACAGCGGGGATGCAAAGAAGGCCGGACAGTAAAGGAGCCATAGCCGGGGTTTAGTAGCCCTTCCTACTGCGGGCCCGGGTGCCACTGCACCTGCAGTGCCTATCACACCCACAGCTCTGCTAAGCGGGTTGTCTCCTCTACTCACTCCACTCGGCCATCCTTTCTAGACCCGGGGAGACGTGTGTTTGGGTCCTAAGTTGCTGCATGTTGTTTGTGAGAATACTGAGCACAAAAATATTGTGCTGTCAAAATACTGTAGCCTAAATATCAACTACTAGAATATCCTGAATGTAAGTGCGCATAAGTATAGATTTACTAATCTTTACTCCACACCTACATTCCTTGCAGATATTTATGTACCGTCAAGGTACAAGTATTGTATTGTATTGTAATAGTATTTATATAGCGCTTTCTACTCCTGACGAGGCGTCAAAGCGCTTATGTGAAGTTAAGAATAATAACTCTGACCATGCCTAAATATATGTACATTCACTGTATTTTGGTGATCAATATTCTGTATAGGGCATTTTGGTGGCATGATATTTAAAACTAGATATTCAGGTAGTAAACCATTGCAGCCTTTGGCAAATGAAGACCAGCGTTTTATTCCCATCTTTGATGTTACTTATGCTGATTTTATTTGTTTCACCACCAAGTTTTTAAACATTTTTGAAGTTTACAATATGTCCCAGTTTGCTTTCCTAATTTTTTTCCCCAATCTATGCGAATTTTGACTGTATAGTTAGATAATTATCATTTAAATCAAAATCAGATAACCAGGAAACTGAACACTGAATATCTTGCTGCAAATGTAGTTCCTATTTCCAGGGACGGATGTCTGCAGCTCTGTTCTCTAAACGCTTCCCTTCTGCGGTGGCATTGCGCAAGGGGGGAACTCAGACTGTTTTCTGTGTATCACAGATCCACTTTGTCATTCTCAAATAGGAATATGCACATATTATATTGAGGGCAACATTAAAAAAAATATCCACAGCCCTTTAGAATGGATGCAAAAAATAGCAATGATCAGGATTTTTTTTCGGGGGGGGGGGGGGGGGTTAGCAACATATTATTAGGAAAAAACATAATTGATGCCCAAGGTAAAAAACCCATTCATGGAATAAAAACAATGAGATACTTGTAGATTCTCAGTGACACCCAGACATTTGCAAGTGTGCACCCCACAATATCACCGACTGTGAGAGACAGGGGCTATCTAATAAGCTGTCACTGATCTCTGCTGAAGATGAACAACAACATGCAACTTCTTTTGAACAAAATTCCAGAAATCACCACACCTTAATTTGGTTAAGTGAAAAACTTTCCATCGTGAACCTCCCAAGCCCCAAGATACTGAATCAGGACAGCACACCCCTCAACCAACTTAGTTCCAGGAAATAACTTAGGACTGGTTGAAATGGACGACTCAGATGATGGTCAATATTTTTAGTTTTTTTTTCATTATATGATGTTATTTTCAACTTATGTGATTTGTGTTTGTTCGTACTTTAGCTGCGATATATCTATAATGGGTCTTGTTGAGTGACTCAGGCCGGTGAAGTAGCTTTTCTGGCATTGCTGCACTTAAGTAATACATTTGAACACAGTTTCCAGTTGAAGTAGAAAAATGATGAATCTGCAAGGTTTTTTTCCGAACGTTCCAGGCACTTGTTCCTGTTTCAGTCAGAAAATGTTGCAAATCCTTCAGTTTTAACTTGAAAATAAATCTCCAAGCTTCACCCTCCTTGCTGCGGGTTTTGTTTAATTCGGTGGTTGATAAGAGTTTTAAACTGGGTGACACATTTATAGAAAATATAATAGTGGGCACAAATCGTTAAAAAAAGAGTGCAGAGACTCACGAAAATGAGTGTAGACAAAACTAAAACAAAAGTCATGCAGGTTTAAATAAAATAATAAAATGTTAGGTTTTTTATTCACTGTTCCTCATTGGTATTATTTGGGTCGCATGTTACCCACAGGCCCTATTGTCATGTCTATTAGCAAATATGCTCAAACATCACAATCTACAGGAATCTTAATAAGTGAGTGTGGCTCCTCCGTGGCTCTACAACGAAACAACAAAAGTTAAGCTTGTTGACATCATTTGGAGTCAAGTGCTGATGGCTGAACCTTTTGTGCCGCCTCATTGGTGCAAAATCTGTGGTTTCCATCTCCATGCACTGAATTATTTTGAAATTTACATACTTCTGTTCACTCATTTTATCCACTAATATGAAGCATGAGAATAAAAAACACAGAAAGTAACCGTTTTAAGCCTTACTTGTCCCAGGTCAGGATCAGGAAGCGGGCGGTGGTAAAGGATTTTGTGATGGTTGCAGACTTTTGTGCTAGAGCGAAAGTACTCAGCTGCCCCTGGCGGTGGACACCTGGGTGCCAATAAACTACCCACATGATGTCCACAGTCAGGGTGAGGAAGCTCAGGGCGGGCTTGATCACGAGTGCCCCATCCTGGATGCATCCTTGGCTCCTGGATCTCAGTTGTGAAGAAGACTCCATGCCAAGGGAAAATGACGAACTCTACGTGCCACCTTCAGCCCCAGCCTTTCAAAGTGCTAAGGAATGGCAAGGCTTTGTACAAAAGCAATTACGTGCCCATAATACCAGATCCAACAAACAAACTCCAGGCAAATCTTCCTCAAGCTTCATCTTTCAAAGTATCCCACTTTTTTAGGGACACAGGTGTGCCCAGCTGTTTCAGAAGGAGATGTATCCAAATAGCCAGCCACGTTCCAACGGTTTTACCATGAAAAAAATATTTTACTACTAGCATCCATGTTACAGTGCAGGGATCCATCCTGGTCCCAAAAAACTCTGGTCTTATCCCATTAGCCATGGACAACCATGGTCCTGTCCAAAGTTGTATAGAAATATTCCACTAGGTCGAAACCAGTGAGGACTCCAAATTTGAGAAGTTGACCCTAAGACTTGATCACTCAAAAAAAAGAGACAAAGCAAACAAAAGCAAATTTCACAAATTTCCCCCCAGAGCTCTCCTGGGGGATTGTCAGCCCATCGCTGTGGTGAGACCACATGCCATGCACCTGGGTGCCATCTTTCACTTTTAGGCTTAGATGCTAGAAGCCTGCAAGCGTCGATGGTAGGTCCCCAAATCCACAGACAATAGTGTGTCAGGTCGCCGGCATCTGAGGCACCTTGAAAATGCATCCGTGCACTACACAACACACAGCTCCAGATCTCTGCATGCTCCAAGGCTCCACCTCTCTGCAACGCAATCTGCAACAGAGTACTTCTGACACGTGTGTCGAGCACCACTTTACAGGCTCTTCCGAAATTCCCCAGTTGCCCTCCTGCTCTTCTGGGTAAAAGGGCATGTGGTAAGGTTTTCTTTTAGCATCCCCCACCTTTTTCTGTCTTCTAATTACCCAAGAGGACGACTCGCCACTGAACTGACTGAAAGCTGTTGTGTGTCGCAGTGAGAAGGCAATGGAGACTGGTGACAGGAGTGAAGTTTTTGTATAAAAAAAAAGTAAATAAGATAACCGCTAAATAAATCTTTGCTTTGCATCTTTATAACCTCTGCACAGTTGTTTCTTAAGAATACACTATTGACTCACTGGAAATGAATTCCACATGGGTCCTTCCTTGCTTTACTTAGAATGAAAAATAATGGAGTTCCCAGTGCGTTGACCATACCGGATCACCTCTAGAATGTTCATTGGACTTGCGCAGAAGGTATTTGTAGTTTATGCTCCTTTCTCAGTGCTATGATTTTATTTTTCTTTAGGGCCAAGGTTGTTTGGAAAGTTGACCACAACTCTGCCTTCTCTGGCGTCCTTGGCTCAGTCACCTGGATTTAAAGTTTCCCCATGCTTCAAAGCATGGGACACAATTGCATCTTCAGAATAAATTGTCTTTGGATCAAGAGTGGAGCCAGTGTTCTTTCTAGATCACACTCTGCTTTCCGCCAATATTCCTTCCCATCCAACATGGTTACAAGACACCAGCTGGTGAGATCTACCAGTGTTGATACCTGTGCAAACAGGCTGCCAGCCCTGACACTGGTAGATCAGGGAATGAATGTTATAACATGGCTTAATTTGAAGAGGTTCTTACAGTGAATAATAAATTACTTGAGTAGTCGTGAGTTTGAGATAACTTATTCCAAGCATGGAAGGTTTTGGGAAAATATCATTTCATCTTGCAAATTGTGACAACTATCCCTTTCATCAAGGGCACAGATCTATGCACAGGCTACAATTCCAGGTATATGGGTTTGCAACTTGTTTGCCCGGGCTCAGAGTTTTCCACAAGTAAGTACTCTTTAGGTATGGACTTAAGTCTCCGTCTATTCTCGAGGGTGACCACCTATTGTTCAGAGCCATTCAAAACACCAAAAACTGCATGAACATTATTGTGATACTGGATATTTACTGACCAACACGGAGTGAGTCTTGAAAATTTAGTGTGTAAGGGGTCTTTGGGAGCCGACCTGTGTGTCACGTGTCTTGCCCTCTTCTACGCTGTCCCCAAATGCCGCATTTTCGACTGTAGAGATTGTGTTCACTGTTGCGAGGTTGTATGAGTGCATTTGCAGTGCACTGTGACGCTATTTGCCAGCAACACAAAGCATTCTGGTACTTTTGCATGAGAAAGTTCATTTGCGCTGCAATTAGCATCACTTAGTGTTACACAGGTGCCACCACTAGACTGCTAACCTGGGCCCAAATCTCTGGCAGTCGTAAAGCATTCAAAGATTAAGATTGTGTAGCACTTTGAGGAGTATCTCAAAGAAAGTGGGTGTAGGAATGGTGGAATCAAGTAGGGCCTGGGGAGGAATAAAATGCCCCACAAACGGATAGGTTAGTTGCAGATCACAGCATGTTATGCTGTTATCTACACCAGCAGTACTACAGCCCAAATTGGCTTAATTCTACTCCAGCCAAGCCTAGGCGTAAGTCATACACCGCACATGGTCAGTCACAGTTACTGAGAGGGAATCACATACAAATCAGTGGAGGCCAGGAATGACACTGCCAACAGAAAGCCGAATATAACAAAAAAAAAGTAAAAGAAAGAAAAAAATGGTCACATGACTTTAGATGTGGCTGACAGCTACACAACTCACAGTGTAAAAAGATTAAAAATTAATTAATTTTAAAACTATGAAATACATTTTAAAAATTAAGTGTGAGGTTGCCATTGTTAATAAACAATTAAATACATTTTAATAGTTAAGGCTATGGTTGTCATTATTAATTAAATTACATGTATTAATCAAATAATTATACTTTATTTTTTAAAAGGTTTATGTGGTTGTAGGGTTGGGATAGGGATAGGGAGCTCAATGTAGGAGACATCAAGGTAGTAACATACAACATTTACTATTAAATGGTTAATTATAATTTATTGGCTTCAAACTTGATCACAGACTAAGTCGATCTTGCTCTGAATGAGGCTTGTGATCTGTAGGCGACATAAAGGTGTCAACAGCAAGTGCTTAACTTATTAAACAACCTTGCACTCAATGTCCTTCTCCCTGCGAATCGCGCTATATGTCAGCTCAACTATCTAGGTTTTTCTCAAATTCCACTCTTAGGTATACCACTCCCAGAAGACTGTAAGAGCAACAATGACCTGATCTGTCAAAACAAAGTGACAGGATAATATTGTGAAACTCTGTAAACCCAACATTTCCAAACAGTTGTGATGCCTTTAAAAGTAGGTGAATGGAATCAGTTCCAAGTGTTGAAATTTAAACAGACGTGATATGGTACCTAGAATTAGTCAATTCAGAAATATTGCTGATTATGATATGTTTAGTTCTGGTCAAAGCAGTATCTTGAGTTCCTCAAGACATGTCAGACAGGCATTTCTTCCGTATTTTGAGTGTTCCAGAGGGTTCTTGGCATAACACAATACTTGTGTGTTGGTTTGAAGACCTTTGGTTTCCCCTGTGTGGTCTGAGTTCAATGTGCCATGAATTATGACCAATCAGTTAAGCTATGCAGAATAATTATTTTTAGCTCAACCTAATGGGAGTTGAACCAACTACAAGACAAATAAAGGAAAGTGGTGGTCTAGCAGGTCCCTCCTATGTTGTCAGAAGCAAATACCCAAGAGGAATGTGGAGTTGGAAATTATGGATCATCTATTATGGAGAGAGGCTTGCTATTGCATTACTACACATCATAGAGATGCTTCTTGAAAGAAAGGCTGCCTCTACTGAACAATGAACGAGGCCTACTAAAGTGACCAAGCCTCAAAGGAAGAGAATCACCATGTCTGTCAAAGACATCCATGAGGTTTACAACTTTGAGACAGCCTGCACACTGGTGAAGAATGATTTGGGACATGCTTGGAAAGGTGCAGCATGATACAATACATTGCACTAACCAATGCAGCATGACACCGTACATTGTACGAACCACCAACGAATCTTAGATCAACCAACGCATATTAACTCATTCAATATATGCCCAAAATACAGAAATGTGGAGGCAAATCATTAAATGTCTTACCTCCACACTTTGGAATATCCTACCACTTGTTCTGAGATGTCAAGAGGATCATCACCATGAAATATCTGAAAATCATCCAGTTCACAGAAGCATTCGACGGACCATCCTACTGCAGGGCATTTGTTTAAAAGACTTGTTCTGATTCCTTGTTTCATAAGATCAACACAACAAAATTAATCATATAAATCACCATTCTCTGATGTCTTTAGAACATCATTCTTGAAGTTCCCTCCCTTGACATTTCTCTCCTTTCCTTTTGTTCTCCTCTGTGTTGTCCTATTCTCATAGTGCTTTGAAGTCACCAGTTGGGAAACGTAAGCACTTTCAAAAAGCTCCTTAAATAAATACATGTTACTAGCCTTTGCACGTATCAGGCATTCCATATATCCTTCATCCACCCATTTAATGTTGTGAGATTTTTTACATTTCTGCAAAGTGAATATGCAAAAATCTATTGATTCTTCTCTGTCTTTGTTCCATAATTATTCTGACCAACTTTTTTGTATCTTCAAAGGCAGAGACTCAATGACAACCACACATCAGGGGAGAAATGTCTAGAGATTTAAAATGTTCATCTGAAGCACTGTGGATTTTATCACGACCCCACTAGCAAGGCAGACGATGGTTCAAACTTCTGCTAGGAAAAGTAGTTTCTGTTTTGAAGAGTTAAAGGCCATCCAATGGCAATATTAAAGACCTGTGAAAGGGAATCTGAGGTCTTATTGACATTTTTGTGGAAAGTCTTTTGATGGATGATAACAATTATTTGTGCAGAACAGCAGAAAGTGGTAGTGTGACTATATGGACTGGGCATATTACTGTAACTACATGAGCAGGCAACTGGGAATTTCAGAAAAGTGATCAGGGTGCGTCAAGGCCCAGTTGTCACTAAGGTGCACATTCCCAAAGGAGCTTCAAGTTGAGCATTCTGAAAACGCATGAGGAAACTTCAAATTTCTTGTGATTATAGTATGTGTTCAGCTAATGGAACAGCCTTTAGTAAGCATATAACTTTTGGTTATGACACAAAATGTTGCTTAAAAGTTCAAACCTGCCTTTGAGATGTCCTATTACCAAATCCAGGATGGGCAAATTTACAATTTTTCACATATATGTTTGTCTTGTAAATACAAATCAGCCTTTTTCAGTAGGACAGTATAATCTACCAATTTGCTCGTACCACAAATAACAATCTTCTCTGATTATAAGGGTGAGTATTTGAAAAGTTCGTATTGTGGAGCCTTTGGTCAGGTTCTAGGGACTCCAATGACAAATATTCTAGTGAGCATATTAAAAACCATGAAATGAATCAGCCTTCTGATGACTGTGTAAACCAGTCTTTGAGAAATACTTCCCAAAAAATTGGTCCTTATTCTAGAAAACCCTCAAGCCTCTCTTTTGAGAAGGCAATGGACTGTCTTTTCAGAATTCCAAAGAACCCTCTTTTGAGAAGCACATCAGCCCTGTCTCCTGAGAAGGTACATATTTGTCCTTTGGAACACCTGTTGACCAGATAAGCATATTGACTATCTTGACAGTTCTAATGATCAGTCTTCACAAAAGTCAGTAGATCTGCCCTGTCAGAGACCATGAGAGACCTATCAATAAATCCACTGAGAAATATCGGATATTGATCAGGTAATCCCAGAGAGAAACCTGTTCAAAATCACGTGGACCAATCATCCGAGAAGCACATGGGATGGTTTTAACTTTTGTGGTGTCTATGGGGCAGTCATCAAAGAGGTCCATGGACCCTCATTTCCATTAACCCATATCACTCTTCTTAGAAAATTATGGGCCAGTCTTCTGGGAAATCAATGGTTCATCATTTTTCGAAGCCCTTTTATGGCATTCAGAAAGGTCAATGGCCTTATCTTCAGAAAGACCCATAAACTATTCATCTGAAAAGCCCATGTACAAATCTGCTTTGAGAACTAAGGCTACTCTTCTGGAAGCTAATATACTATTCCATTTAAAACGATGTTACAGCAGTCTTCTGAGAGACTCATTTACAAGTCTTGGAGCAGAAACATTCTGCTCCCATGGACCCTTCCTTAGAGAGGATCACAAATTCTTCTTCCTTGGAACCCATGGATAACTGTTCTGAGGAAGCCATAGAACTATCTTTAGAGAAGCGACTGGGTGTTCTCTTTAGAGATCAACAGACCAGCGTTTTGAGATGATCATTCACAAGAAAAAAACTTTAAAAAATCCCATGACAGCTAAGAAAATCATGAAGTGATCTCAAAGAAGCCCATTGAGTGATCTTCAGAAAAATGAATGAAGAAATCTTCAGAGAAACTTTAAGTCCTCTAAAAAATGCCCCGTGATTTATAGACTATACTTTTTAAGAGGCACATGTAGAAATAATCTGGGAAATTCACCTATCAGTTTTTTTTTCTGTAATCCACTGAGTGGTCTACTAAGGTAATGATGGGCCAAGAATCAGATGTTAATGAACAGACCACTGAGAACCTCATGAGACAATCTTCTGAGAAAACCCATTCACCAATTTTGCAGAATAGTCCATGGACAAACCTTTAGGGAAATCCACAGACCAGTGTTACTGTTAGAACTCTATGTACAAGAATCTTATTTTAAACATATTTTCTTGAGTTAGTTGAGGAGATCCTGGGACCCCCTTCTGAGGATTTTTCCTCTTAAGATATATCTGCCTAAATTAATTTTTCTGCCTTTTAGTGATGGCATAAAATGATGCAAATGTCTGCTTGCAATTGTATTTCCCCGGACCTGACATGTTCTGAGTGTTATATGGGGTCATGTGACATTCCAATACCTCTACTAGACCATGCAAAGTATTGAAGAAGACCAAAGGCAGATCACTGTTGCAGTAGAGTGGGATCAATACTGGGAAGCACAGATACTCGTTTTTTTTCATTTTACTACAAAATGAAGTTTAAACTTTGATAATGATCTGCACTTGGCGCAGGGAATCTATTTGCCATGTTTAGACACCTAAAATACATGGAACACAGCTGCTAAGAAAATTATGAGCCACACTGGATAAATACTCTACCAGAGTCGGCCAGCAGGCAATAGTTCTGTGCATTTCGCCACCCAAAGCAAATCCTATCTTCAAAGTGTTTGGCACAGCACCCATGGAGAACGAGGTATGAGTTTATGGGAAGACCACCTAACTTCTATTTTAGGGGAATGATCTGGCTTAGTTAAAGAAATACATTTTTTATGGAATGTTGGATAATAACCCTTTGGTGTTCTCTGTTCAAAACTGCTTTTGATATAGTAGCGTTGTATATATAATACTTGAAAGCTCACTTAGCTATTTGCTTGTATATATATATATATATATATATATATATATATATATATATATATATATATATATGTGTGTTTGTGAATGTGTGTGTGTGTGTATATTCATATATATATATATATATATTATATATATATATATTTATATATATATATATAATATATATATATTTATATATATATATATTATATATATATATATATTTATATATATATATATATATATATATGTACGGTGACCACCAATAGATAGTTATATTTGGGACCATTTTTTTCCATAGACAGGGCTTTTTTTGTTTTGCCTATAGTTAGGGCGCCACTTGATGAATCTTCACAACATTTTCACAACTTATACTTTGGTTGGTTCAGCTGCCGTTTTGAGAGTTTCGTGATGAACCTTCAAGCGGGGGCCAAAAAAAAGGGGGGGACCCAAAACATTTTTGCCCCATTCACTGTCAATGGGATTTTTCCAATTTTTTAACATGACTACTACCTGAACTGCTGGATGGAATTACACCAAATTTGGCGGAAAGCCAGGTCTAGGTCCAATAAACATGCTTTTTGTGATTTGATGTAAATCCGTTCAGACGTTTTAGAGATATTAAAAAGAAAAAATATAGATATCTGGGCATGCAGATACTCCGCTGATCCAACTGGCCCTGTGATGCTATCTGATTGGCTTGCAGCAATTCAACAAGGACGTGTTTGCAGCCATCTTGGGACTCAACCTCAGCTTAGTCCCACAAAAAAGTGGAAAAAAACAGAAAAGGGGCCAGGGTAGAATCACCCTGAGCCGTTAGCCTTGGTCTAAGGGGCCCTCACGGACCTCACCATGCATAAAAAGCATCTTTCT
This sequence comes from Pleurodeles waltl, assembly GCF_031143425.1. Taxonomy (NCBI): domain Eukaryota; kingdom Metazoa; phylum Chordata; class Amphibia; order Caudata; family Salamandridae; genus Pleurodeles; species Pleurodeles waltl. The sequence continues at coordinate 674,388,284 of NC_090451.1, read as the reverse complement.
TAAATGTCCAGAAAATCTGTGGATCTAGTGATTTTTCCAACATTTAAAAAAAAGGGAGGTTTCCCGCCCTTTTTTTCATTTGTACCCAGTAAAGCACTGGGGGCTTTAAGTAGGAGGTGGGCACACTGGGTCCCCTCCTAAGGCTTGCATTCACCTGGGGACTGCCACCACCCCGGGGTATTAATACTCTCATTTGCAGGGGACCATTATAGCTCCCAAACCTTATTTTATTACTTTGATCTCCCTAATAACCCTTCCTAGACTCTTTCCTCCTCTGTCCTTTCTTTGACTCATCACAAACTTCATTTACTACTACGTTTTCCCAAATAACACTTTTTAGACTTCTCCCTCCTCTATCCCCCTGTATTCTATTCAAACTGACAGACTCACATCTCCACGACTCAAATTAACAATGTATAGTTCCCTGAACTAATATGTGCATGTAAGGAAAGATAGGTAAAACTCAAAGTGTTGAAGTACGCAAAGCGAATTTATTTGTGTATTTTTTTTTTTTTTTATTATATTTATTTTATTTTTACATTGTCCTCAGTAGTGAGGCAGTTATAGACACAATTGTGATGATCATATTTACATATTGTGATAGATAAATAAAATAAAACTGAGACTCACAAGCATTATATTTAATTAACTGATAAGAAAACTATGCAGTGACATATATATATATATATATATATATCCATAAGTAATATGTATTTGTTTGTAAGGCAGATCTAAAGAATATCTATATGTTTTAGGCCAGTGTTTCCAAACCTGTGGTCTGGGTACCCCGGGGGGTCTGTGAAGCCTCCTAAGGGGATCCGCGACTGCTCAGAAAATGTCTTAATATTAACAGATTAGGTCCCCAGCTTTCAGTAATGACTCAGTAGGGGGGACCCCAGTTTCCAGTAATGATTCAGTGGAGGTCCCTGGATTCCAGTAATGATAAAGTGGGGGTCCACAGAAGTCAAGAGGTTGGGAACCACTGCTTTAGGCCATAGGTGTGGAGGCCCAAGCCGCTTGTCTTGAGGAAACTTGGACTCCACTAGCTCCACCACCCACACTTTCTGGCCAGGCTGGTACTCTACCGAGGTCACCTTCTGACCATACCATTTTTCGACTGATATCCAGATTCTTGTTAGCCTTTTTCATGTACCTGGACATCTTGGATCTTAGCCCCAGGATATAGTTCACTGTATCATGACTGAGTTTTTTTGAGAGTTTCTTCCACCCTTCTCTCACAATACTGTAGGAACTTCTGAGAAGGTGCCCACACAAAAGCTTAAAGAGACAGAAGTCCATTCCCTTCTGTTGTACTTCCCTTTAGGCAAATAATGGACATTGCAATAAGATGTCCCACTTCCACCTGAGGTTTTCTTCTTTCTTCTAAACCCATAAACATGCCTTCTAAGGTCTTGTTGAGCCTTTCCATCAGCCCACTTGTTTGAGGTACAGTAGGTTGTGGCGAATTTGCAAGTCATCCCACACTCATCCCACATAGCCTTCAAGTATGCAGACATCACGATTATGCTCCTGCCTGAAATTGCCTCTCTGGGGACCCCTATTGGGTACAGTTACCTAACTTGGACCTTAAAACCCCAGGTGTAGTCATTGTCTTCAAAGGTATTGCCTCATAACACCTAGTGGCATGATCCACCACCAACAGGACAAACATTTTCCATGGAGTTGTCTTATGTTCTATGGACACAACAATGTCTCCATTTCTCAAAAGGCATCAATACCAATTTTAGTAAAATAATGGGAGCTTTAGGTGTCTTTCTTGCTACTAGTTTGAGAGGGTCCTCTGGTAACTTGCTACATTGTGAGCTCAGGCAGTTTTCCAGTACAGTGACCTCTTCCACTATTGGCTACAGGTCCTCCCCCTGAGGATCAGAATCCTTCTGGACCATGGGAACTGTTCCAGTCTCCAGGGCTTCCCTATTTGGCTATTTTGGGCCCTGGAGGCCCCACACATCCACTCAGGTACCTGACATTTCAGCTTGAGTCCTTCTCTTCACCTCTAGCCAAGTTGAGTTTTCTAGAGTATCCGCTAAGAGACCCTTCAGTTACACAGCAGAGCTCCCAGCTACCCTATTTGGGCCAATAACCCCACCTCACTCCAAGGTGACCATTGTCATGTGGTGGTATTTCACCTAATTGTCTGTGTTGATAACCCTGTGGTTGGCATCTGGAACGATGTGGTCTGGGGACACAAGATTTCCCATAAGCGTGGACATGTAGGTTCCAGTATCCTTCAGAGCCTCAACACATGCCCGGTTGATGGGTGTGCACTGCTGTACTTCACCATGATCAATCCAAAATATCAGTTCTAACATTTGGGGGCCTTTATACAATGTTATGGCAAACCTTTCTGAGCAATTCAACAATACATTAACTACAATGTATTTTTTAACCATGTACCTTCGTTCATGGCGATTTTTTTCTGTTCAGATAATGTTTCTTTTTCTTTTCTCAAACTTTCATCCTTATAGGTATCAGCACGCTGAACCATCAGATCAGGGCACCTGGTATGCAGGTGACTACAGCCCACCAATAGCGGCAGGTCTCCTGATTTCCCTATCGCCAATTCTGCTTTTGCCTGTAACCCTTAATATTTGAGAATGAATGAGCTCAGAAAAAATAATATGTCCTTGTGCCAACTGTTGGGAACCAGTCTTCCAAATTGCAGAACACAAACAGTTGTCAATTTCTTGTCTTGCCTTCTTTGAAGGAAATGGAGCTGTTTGTGTTGTGGTGACCAAATCTTGAACTGGTAACTATATCTAAGTCGTCCAGTAAATTGTAAAACGTATATATTTTACATTTCACCAAACAAGCATCAAAATTACAGAAATTTAAAAATCCATTGCCCCACAAAGCCAACAGTGCTAAAATACATATTAATAATTGAAAGAGGAAGGAGGAGCTAAAATGGGAAAATTCTTTGTTTGCAACAGAAGCAGCACGGGTACCAACATGGCATATACCTGTGCTAGGTGAACCGCTTGAAGGCCACAATGTTTATTTCTGCTCAGTTTTTACATCATCCCTGTCATGAAAATAGACTTCACAATCTCTTCTTTAAAATGGACGTCAGATACAGTTTTTTCTTTCCTTCCAGTCAGTCTTCCATGAGAGCCTCAGTCATACCTGTCCAGTGATGTCATATCAAGGTGACACTGAGGGTTTGTAGACTAAGACAGGTACACGCTGCAGGACACAAAGTTAAATCCCAGCAGGCCCAAATCAGTTTGTCATTCACTCACGATCAATAAAACGAGCACCATTGAGACGAGTAATAACAACAACTATTTTTGCAGACCCAAGAGTTAATTCACTTTTTTCGGGGGGGGGAGGGGGGCGGGTGCTATACAAATGGGCATACCCCCCTTGTGGTAAGAGAACTTTCTGTCTTCAAGGCTGCTCAATGAGTGGCCCTCATCGAAATATTCACCTGTTTCAGCATCATTTGAAACTAAAAATGACTAAATAGTGCGGTGGGCTAATGCATCTACTGCCATGATAGATGGATCAGGGGATGGTCCCAGACTGTTATTCAGCTCAAGCTTCTATCTTTTCCAGGGTGAGGCAATGAGCGCATTTGAGTAACAGTTGCACCAGTTGTTTACAGCGCTACTAAGTGGCGGGCCTCGTGTGCTACATTGTAAATGATCTGTCCTCTTATCTGCAGGTATTACTGTGTTTGGATTGCAGCTGTAATGTGCTTTGGCGCGAAGTGTGCACGGGAAGGACTGTGGTTCTGCAGGTTTAGGAACGAGCTCTCAAGTACCACTTCATCACTTGCAGTGTCCACTCAGCATTTTCCATTTTCTAATAAAAATGTCATGGTTCCCGCCGAGACCCTCCTGTTTCCCTTTTACAACGTTTAAGTTGGACCACCATTTTCGTGCCAGTGTACTCTCACAGATGCTATGAACGCTTGAAAGCTGTGCACGAGTGAGGGATGTTGTGCACGAGTGAGAGATGCTGTGCACGAGTGAGGGATGCTGTGCACGAGTGAGGGATGTTGTGCACGAGAGAGGGATGCTGTGCACAAGTGAGGGATGCTGTGCACTAGTGAGGGATGTTGTGCACGAGAGAGGGATGCTGTGCGCAAGTGAGGGATGCTGTGCACGAGTGAGGGATGCTGTGCACGCGTGAGGGATACTGTGCACGAGAGAGGGATGCTGTGCACGCGTGAGGAATGCTGTGCACGCGTGAGGGATGCTGTGCACGAGTGAGGAATGCTGTGCACGAGTGAGGGATGCTGTGCACGAGTGAGGGATGCTGTGCACGAGTGAGGGATGCTGTGCACGAGTGAGGGATGCTGTGCACGAATGAGGGATGCTGTGCACGAATGAGGGATACTGTGCACAAGAGAGGGATGCTGTGCACGAGTGAGGGATGCTGTGCACGAGTGAGGGATGCTGTGCACGAATGAGGGATACTGTGCACGAGAGAGGGATGCTGTGCACGAATGAGGGATACTGTGCACGAGAGAGGGATGCTGTGCACACGTGAGGGATGCTGTGCACGAGTGAGGGATGCTGTGCACGAGTGAGGGATGCTGTGCACGAGTGAGGAATGCTGTGCACGAGTGAGGGATGCTGTGCATGCATTAGGGATGCTGTGCACGAGTGAGGGATGCTGTGCACAAGTGAGGGATGCTGTGCACGAATGAGGGATACTGTGCACGAGTGAGGGATGCTGTGCACGAGTGAGGGATGCTGTGCAAGCGTGAGGGATGCTGTGCACGAGTGAGGGATGCTGTGCACGAATGAGGGATACTGTGCACGAGAGAGGGATGCTGTGCATGAGTGAGGGATGCTGTGCATGAGTGAGGGATGCTGTGCACACGTGAGGGATGCTGGCCGCTGCTTGTGAGGACCTGGGCTGCAATAGGAAGATGCGTTGCACGCTTGGCTTCAGCTGTGTGTAGTAGGATGTCGTGCAGCAGGTCAGAAACCTGTCTGCATTGTAATTCACATTTTGCTTCTGCTTTTTTAGCACAGAGAATATAGCTTAGAGCAATGAGACCCGCTACTTTAGCCATTGGGTCTCTTTAAATGAGTGATGGAATTTTTTCCTGATAGCATGCTCATATCCACTGGAAAAGAAGTTACCTTCAGTGCCATGGCTGACATCTTTTTCAAATTCTTTTTTATTTTTCATTCAGTATCCTTTAATTTTTGTAGGCACCCTTGTGTATTTAAACTATGGATTTGGGTTACCATAATTCACAGCTACTAGTGTATTTACTTTGTACCAACAAGAATTATATTTTCCTGTGATGTGTGTTAAGAGAAAAAAGGGGTTCAATACCAGGCTATTTAAATTATTCTAATAGTTTTTTACTTGTTTAAAATTTGTTATAGCAAGCATGTGACCACTACTTTGATTTAATCATATTTTTATTTTTGTGCTCTATGCTTGTACTGGGATAGGAATTCCCACTGAATTGTGGACAGGTGTTTCGCTTGCCGTGTGTTTCCTCCAGAGCCCGGGATTCTAGTTTCTGGATTTTTGTCCCCAGCCTCCCATTCATCTAGCATCTGCGCAAGGGCCTATGCCTTCCTTTGACAAGAGTCTGGTTCCTGACTTTTCAGGTCCTGGAAGGAGTGGCAGAGAGCTAGAGAGTGTCTGTTCCTGTCACAGGCATATGCGACTAGTGCTGTGATGTCAGCAAGATGTGTTTTGTAGTGATCTTAGTGTAACAAGGACTTTTTGCCTGCATCAAGAGAGTGTGAACCTACTGGCCCACTGGCATCAATTTGCTCTGCTCATGATAGACCGGGGAACCTAGTGCAGAGATCCCAAGTGCATGGATGAATGCAGGTTGTGTGTGAGAAGCGTGTTACACACTGCATGAATGCATGATTGAGCCAGAGTGACACTCGCCTGCATTTCTATTTTGGGAACCCTTGGCCTATTCATGTGCACAAGATGGAGAGGACTTAGCTTTCCCGGACAGTGTAAATGTATTGATGGCATTCCTGAAACAGGACAGAGGGATCCTAGACACTGTAGTGGGGAAAAACCAGACGACCCCTTTGATTTTTTTTTTTCATTTTTGATACAGAGGGCTGCTGACTAGTCTTCCTAAAGCTGCCGTTTTGTGGGTGGTAAGGGTAGTGGGCGGGACAGCAGAACCTGTTGTCAGAGTGTGAAAGGTCCTTTAGAAGGAGACCAGCCCTGTCTCTGTCTCCCTAGTCACTGTCAGAGTTGGTGCAGACTGCTCTCGTACCTCCATGCCTCTGTTGTGGGTGCGACAGCCTGAAGCTGACCCTGTTGTGAACAGCATCATCCTAAACAAAGGCTGCACCGGGTAGACAGCCTGAAAAGAACACCTGGAAGGAGAGCTGACCCAAAAGTGATGTTGAAAGTGAGAAGCCATATCCCCTCTCTGCCAGATCGGTATAAGAGTTGGAGCTGTTGTCCCGTTGCTCCAGTTAGTAGTTCTCACTGACGAGGTAGGGGGTGCCTCATGGAGTAACCAGAGGTGATGTCTGCCTGACAACCGCCTTACCAGAGATGAGGGACAAACGCTGGAGTCTGATCTAGAGGAAGAGCTGCCAGGTTTGTCCTGGAATCTCCTTGGAGTCCTCCCTGAGCCAGAGGGAAGGAAATTGCTGATTAGTTTGGACAGACATAGTTGACACTGGGCAGTGGCCGGTCCACCAGAGACTCACAACAAGAGTGACTGGTGTGTTCTCAACTGGGAACTGCTCACCTAACCCACAGGAGGAACCGAGGCATTTCAAATCATGCCCTTGTGGCTTCTGCCAACATTCATGGCGCTGCAGCTGTTGCACTTGCCTGAGTGTGTTTGATATGCCTGCCCAACCGAAGAATGGATTCATGCTGCCTTGAGTCACGTGCTGCATGCCAGGAAGCTGTGGTCAGTGTGGCACTGACTGCCTGAGTGCACCATGCTGCAGACAAAGAAGTATCCTGTGAATGCATGATGCCGCCCTAAGGTACTCTCCTGACCTGAACAAGTGACTAGCTGTCTCATGTGGGCACATATTGTGAGTGGGAGGTCCATGGTGGCCCGCTGCTACCCACAGAATGGGTCAGAGACTGATCGTCTGATTCAAAACAGGTGACTAGATGCTAAATGTGGGGGAAGCACTAGACCCCCACTAGTCTATACAAGTAAAGGGAAGGGTTGTGGGAGAGGAATTTGAAGCATGGGCCTGGACAAACACATTATTATGATGTTTGGTCTTTGCTGAGTTCTGAGAGTGCAGTATTTCCACACTAGACCCCTCTCAGAAGCCTGTGATTGCTCGCCATCGCTACCACTGCAAGTCAAGTTCTTGAAGGGGTTGTCCTTGGCCCAGTTTTGCAGAGTCATAGTTGGACTGAACCCGGGAGAGTAGAGGCAAACATTCCAAGCACCCAGAGCTGTAGCCCAGTATCTCCTGCCTGCCACCTGCCCCCCTGTAATAGGGTGAGATAGTTTGCAATAAATTTTTTTTTTTTAATTGCATCAGTTTGCCACTGCTGGACCTATTTGCTCTGACAATGTTTGTTATTAGGTAAAATACCCCATTTTCTACTGCAATCCTCCTAATTGTAGTCAGGGATGGCTTTAGTACTGGTGGCGCCTGGTGCAGCTATCTTTTTTGATGCCCCTCCACCCCCAAACACACACAATGACCACCACCTCCTCGCATTCCCTCACTGACACCCGCCAAATGTGCCCCTCACCTCTCCATAGCCACTCTCACATACATACTAATCCACTCAGCTACCCACATAAAATATAGTTCTGTTGGCTAGAGCAAGTAGATTAACCCGCTGCGCGACTTTATATTTATATTGAGTCAAAACTGCCAATAGACAAAACTCCAAGTTGTCGCTCTTGGCATTTTAATTGCTTCATGAAGGCTGGAGGGCACAAATAACTTTTCATCAGGTGCTTTTAAATCGCAAGTTTCATAAGTTATTGGTAAACACAACCTCCCCAACCCCTCATCCAGGTCACGCACGCCCCTAAAGCCGGCCCTGATTCTAGTTCATACACAAGGGAAATGTCACATTGCACAAATATTTTATTGTCTTGGTATCTAATCACAACGTTTATGCCCGGTGACCTATGACATGAAGCAAATCAATACCGACACGTGTAGCAGCCTTTCTAGTGCGATAGTGAAAATTTTTATTTCACTTAATTAAAGAAACTGAAATATTATAATGCAACTCCTTCGGCAGCGATCAAAACGCGATTTTCGTTTTCAGTATGCTTCGTTGTTGTAATTTAGGTAAAACTAGCCAAATACCTTACGCGGCAATTAAAGAAGATATAATTTTATTTTTAATGCACAAAGGATGACAACACTGTAACCGGTGTTTTAATCACAGTTTGTTACCTTAAGTGGAAACCCACCAGAGGGCACGTTTTTTTTATGATAATAACTGCACACAAGAGAGAGCGCTGCCAGGCTGGCGCGCGGCTCGGTGCTGAGATGCTGCAATCGCTTCTGCCAATTAAAAAAGATTGGCACCAGTTTTGTCATTAAGTGAATTGCGCCCAAGGGAGCACGTGCCTGGATGCGCGAGCGACGTGGCGCGCGCCTGCTGATGATGACAGCGGCATGGGGCGCGTGGGGGGAGTAAACACGCTCGGGGGCGCGTGGGAAGTGTAATGGGGCGACCCATGGCACCGCGGGGAGCCCTGACCGGCTGTGCGCGCGGAATGCAATACAAAAATATGTCCTTTTGTCGTTGCTAGAAAAACAGTGTTACTCATGCCATTTCGGTCAGCACCGCAGCCTGAGACAATCTGCAACTTGCACGACATGTAGAATGCAAGTTTACAGCGAATCGATACTTAATACAACGGAGTAAATTAAAATAACATTCTGACCGTGTAAAAGTCCTTCGGAAAATTTTCGGGGACTAATAAGTATGTGTAAATTCACACTGACATCCCACGTAGTGACGTCTCACTATAATATATCTTACCCTGACAATATTCTTTACTTAAATTTGAACGAACCAGTTTTACAAGCAATAAAAGTTAACATCCCGCAGGAATGTGAAAAGAACATATTTGTTGTTTGTTTTTATTACAATGTATCACATGTAGGCTTCCCTGAATCTTTAACTGAGCTCAGAAATCCCTGACAGGGACGCAGTTTTTAAAAAGACACAGGGTGCATATAGCATCCTTGAACTAGCTTTGGAGTGCCAAGAAAAGGAGCTGGGTGTACTGTTGTGAACAGTAAAACTTGCTGGTTTCATCAGGAGATTGGAGAGTTAACCATGTGGAGTTCTAGGAGATAAGACAGAAGATTCAACATGCATTGGCAAAGCCTATACGTCTCGCCTATGCAAGAGCTATTGGCTTTGTCAATGTGTTTTAGCCATGTTGTTCACTAGCGTGGCTACTGTTCAGCATGGCTAAAGTTAGAGGTGTAGAGGAAAGTGGCGCACAGTGGAATGGCGAAAAGTGGAACTGAGTGTTGTAGAGTGGAGTGGCAGAGAGTGTTGTGAATTGGAGTGGCATAGTCTAGAGTGGCGCAAAAGCAGAATGGCTCAGATAGAGCGCGCAGAGTAGAGTGGCATAGAGTGCAGTGCCGTAAAGTAGAGAGGCGTAGAGTACAGTGACGTAGAGTGGTGCAGAGTGGAGTGGCGTAGAGTTCAGTGGTGCAGAGGGCAGTGGTGCAGAGTAGAGTGGCATAGAGGGCAGTGATGTAGAGTGCAGAGTAGAGTTGAGTGACATAGAGTGCAGTGGCGTAGACTCCAGAGAGTTGAGTGGCATAGAGTGCAGTGGCGTAGAGTAGAGAGGTGTAGAGTAGAGTGACGTAGAGTGGTGCAGAGTGGCGTAGAGTTCAGTGATGCAGACAGCAGTGGCGCAGAGTAGAGTCAAGTAGCATAGAGTGCAGTGGTGTAGACTGCAGAGTAGAGCTGAGTGGCAAAGAGTGCCGTGGTGTAGACTGCAGAGTACAGCTGAGTGGCGTAGAGTGCAGTGGTGTAGACTGCAGAGTAGAGCTGAGTGGCGTAGAGTGCCGTGGTGTACACTGCAGAGTAGAGCTGAGTGGCAAAGAGTGCCGTGGTGTAGACTGCAGAGTAGAGCTGAGTGGCAAAGAGTGCCGTGGTGTAGACTGCAGAGTAGAGCTGAGTGGCAAAGAGTGCCGTGGTGTAGACTGCAGAGTAGAGCTGAGTGGCGTAGAGTGCAGTGGTGTAGAGTGGTGCAGAGTAGAGTAGCATAGAGTGGAGTATTGTGCCGTATAGTGCAAGATTGATTCAGAGCCCTTATCAGAAAACAGTTTAACATCTGATTCTGTAGAAATTGCATTTAATTACCTTTAGTGCCTTATTGCTTGCGTGTGCTATGCCAGTGAGTGATGTCATTTAAGTCATTCTGTGGCTCAGAGTCTATACATAACTGTAGTCCTACTTCTATATTTTTGGGATATTCCGAGTTGGACCTGTCAGTCTTAGGGTGATGTTTTCCCAAACTTTTCGCCTTCCTCCTCCTTTCTTGCTAATCTCGTTTTTGCTGGCCTTAGGAGTCTGCAATTTACTATTGCTAACCAGTGTTTAAGTGCATGCGCTTATTCCTTAAAACATGGCAGCATTGACTTAACCTCAATTGGCATATTAAATTTACTTATAAGTCCCTAGTTAAGTGGTACTACATGTACACAGGGCCTGTAAATTTAATGCTATCAGTGGGCCTGCAGCACTTATTGCGCCACCAACCCCAGTAGCCCTTTAAATACAATTCAGGCCTGAAATTGCATCCTGTGTGTGCAGTTTTAAAAGGCCATTTCAACATGGCAAAATAAACCTTTTGCCAGGCCCAAAACTAATAAATATAAGACATCCCTAGATAGGCCCTATACAGCCCACGGAGCAGAATGCAATGTATTTAATACAGTTGGTAATGTATTTTTAAGTTTCACATATCCTGGTAGAGAAATACTCTTACATTCATTTTTCTCTCCTGCAAGGCCTACCTCTCGCATAGGATAACATCGGAGTTGCCTTTTTACATTTAATAAGCTGTACCTTCCAAATTGAAACAGGTAGCCAGTTCATGTTTGGTGTCTTTGGAATTGTGATGAAAAATGCTCCTTTACAGTAAAGACAGATTTTAAATTATAATTTTGAAAATGCCACTTTTAGAAAGTTGGCATATTACTGCCTCAGCCATTTAGTTCCTGCAGTCTGTCTCTGGGTCACATGACTTGGTGTAGTTGACAGTTCGGCTTGTTGTATTCCTCCTAGACAGCCACACACAATAGAGAGCTTAGGTGTGCTTGGATGGACCATCATTGGCAGGATGGGAGGGCGGAGCTGGGCACAACCCTACTCAGACTTGAATAGACTGTGTCCTACCTCCACACAAAGGGCTGCATACCCCCTGTAGGTATTCTGGGGCCAGGGCAGGACAGGCAGGGAATCTGCGCAATTCAATGGGGACGCTCTAGAAGATTCTCCCACTTAAAAGGAGGTACCTGGTATAACTTTTGGGCCTCAGACACTAACTTATCAGTACACGTCTGTATCTGTGAAGACTCTACCAGGAGGAAGGGCTGCTATGGTGCTGAAAGGACTGCTATGCTATTGGACTGCTGCCCTGCTAGACTACTGGCTTGCTGGGCTGCTGTCTTACTGACTTGATGCTCTGCTGCCCTCCTGCCTGAGTCAGAGGGGTTTGAACCTGCACCTGACCCCAGTACTCCAAGGGTGACTCTAGGGGCTAGTCTGCTAGCCTCTTGTTCTGAGCCACGGGGACATGACAGGCTCCAAACCACCAGAATCAGTACCCAGGTGTAGCTGAAGCAAGCCGTTGACCCCCAAGTGGTATCCCTCAGGTCCTAGAAGCTTGGTGCGCCCTCAGGGAGACTGAATTGAAACGTTTTGGGCTCCTCATGACCACGAACGACCCAGCTGGCCCAAACCTGGTGACTCGCACAGCCCGCCAACGTAAAGTTCTGTCAGCTCGACCCTTTTTGCTGCAACATCAACCGCTCATAGAGAATGCCATCACAAAGGTTTAGCCTGACCATTCTTGACGGCACAGGATATTCATGCTACAGTGACACCTATCAGCGATGTCAGGCCTACTCTTTGCCCTGTATTGATGACCATCCGCAGCTCTGCCCTGCTTCTCGCAGCTCCCTCCACCATGAACAGGCTCTGGACTGAAAAGGTAAGTTTTCTGCAGGATTAACCTGGTCCCTAAATCTGACCTGTACTCCATCGGTGTTGGCCTGATCTTGTGACTTTCTCCCAGTCTTGCACGACCAGACAGCCCCAAATGGCGCTTTGGGCTTTTTGGCTCCATTTTCATTTGCATCTTTAAAAGTGCAAATTTCTGATTCTACTGATCATAATTTTATCATTTTGGTCTTGTTTTATTTATTAAAAGTGTACTCTTTTTTCCTAACTTGGCGTGGTATCCTTTCTCTGTAGTATTGTAAATGTATTACTGTTTGAAGTGTTGCAAAAATGCTTCACACATTGCCTCTAATTTAGGCCTGACTATTCTCTGCCAAGCCACCAGAGGGTTGAGTACAGGTTAATTTGGGATTTGCTTGTGACTTCACCCGGACTAGAAATTTGTCCGCTGAGAGCCACATGTAGTTCTTCTGTCAACGCACCACAATACACCCTGCAGCACTCCTTTGCTTTTCAAGAATTCACTCCACATAGATTTGCAAAAGTGCTAAATATTTCCATCAAGGATCCTCTTCATCTGTGGACCTCATTGCGAGGTGCCTGACAAAATGATGCTAAAATTCCTCACCAAACATTACTCATACTGTGTGTGCTGTGATTACTGAATGAGTTCCATATTGAGACACAAACATGAGTTTTGTCCCTTGAAGTTACAAATCATGATGGAAACTGTTTTTCCGCACCAGTTTCTCAAATGTTTTCAGTTATCCTGAGCACTTTCCCTTGACCAATTCCACCTGCTTTTCACTGGTTAAATGTGTCCAGGGAAAATAATGGAGGCACAGGTTTTCACTAAAATCGTGCACTTCTGATTAGGCTGCAAATTCTAATTTACAACCAAATCAGGATTTTTAGAACACTTGTGATTAAGACCTTTGAGTTCCACACACCAGTGGGCTAATTCCTACATAGTGTGGCCTACAAGCACCCTGTCTCATTTCTATACTGTGAATTGGCGAGGATGCTATGGGCTCTAAAATAACAACCAGCAAGGAAAATAGGGCCACTTGGCCCACTGTTGGGTGGTACAAGACTACTTAAATTGGGGTGCAGTGGGTCTATCACACCAGCGGGCCTCAGTATCACCACACCTGCTGCACTCACTGTGTGTTCTGATGCACCCACAGCTCTGTCAGTGCACCCACAGTCTGAAGTGAGGCGTTCTCTTCTATTGTAACACAGTACCAATATTGTCAATGCACCCACATTGTACCTTGAAGTATCCTTCTATTCTAGTGTCGGATATACATAAAGGTCAGGCAATTCACCCAAAGTGTAATCTGGAAATCCTCCTTCTAGTTCCTCTCTGGACGCAGTTCGGCTGGTGCACTCATGGTGTGATCTGAAGCATCCCCTTCTATTACAGCTAGGCCCACACACAGCCGTGGCAATTTACTCCCGGTGTGATCTGAAGCTCTGACAATTTGATAGACAATCGCCCGTGCCACACTGAAGCCACAAAACAGATCTACTAATTCACTCAGAGTCCCTCTTCAGGTCCAGAACTGGACCTACTCAATGTTCTGCTAATTCTTTCCCATTGTGACATGTATCATCTCTTCTGTTGCAGTGCCACTACACTACACTATATAACTTGGATCTGCACCAACACACCTCACCAAGCACCCCACCCAGCTACACCACTTAGCACTGTACCAGTACTACATTCACAATACCATCTGAAACCACGCTTCGCTATTCCTCACTGCACTTTATCGCTAAAACCCATTACGCCTCCTACATGGTTTCATCTTCCTTCTTTTACATGCTGAGTGCAGAAGTTCTGACCCTGCTGGGCTAGTCAGCTAGCAGGATTAAGGCACCTCTAATTGTCTGTTTTGAGCTGCATGTGCTTAGGGGCTTCTAGCCACCTATCCCTTTTGAGATCCAAAGTTTGGTGTGTCTCATTGGTGTCCAGAATTCAACACACACATTCTGAGACATTGTCCCCTTCCATTTAAGTGCCATTGACAGCACTGTTGTCATTTTGTTTGCAGTGCCGTTTGCTATTTAGATGTTTGTGACCGTTTAGGGTATCAAATGTTATTCAAGACTGTAGAGGTACAATTTAACCCATTGAGGTGGAAATATTGTTGTCATCTCGTTTGCAAGATTTGTTTGTTCAAAGGTTTGCAGACATTAGCTGTTTCTAAAATTGTGTTTCCTTGCCCTTCCATTGGTTTTGCGTCCTTCTGTTCCATATCAGTTTCACAAATATTAGAGGTTTATGAACATTAGAGCTTCACCAACATGATGTACAGCATTTACCCAGGGGGCTGGTTCATCATTGCATACTGTGCTTCCCCTCTACTTAGTTTGGTCACTATTATCCTCATGAGACTGTCATTCTCATTTCTAGATTGCCAGTTCGTTACACCATTGTGTTACATTTGTGTATTTAATTTTTGTGCAACCAAGGTCACTGTAAAAACCATCAATATATTTTATATATATATATAAAGTAACATTAAAAGTCCTGTGTAAGATACAGTCTTGTCTACACATTCATATTTTATTACTACAGTAACAGTTGTATTGTGCTGTACCAGGAGTTGCCACACAACTCCATTGATTTAAGGCTTGGCCACTGTAAGGAAATGCCTCTTTTTCCATGACCACTCCCAAAGGTTTGTACTGATGATGCTGGTTTTATTTTAACTCTGAGAGTGCAATGAGGCCTTCAAACCTGTCCTCAGGTTTAAGTTCCTTGAATACGGTACCAAGGTTAGCCAGGGCAGATAAGACAGATAAGACAGAGTGTCCCCCCAGGGCTGCAGCACTGGTTGTGCCACCCTGCGTGCGACAAAGTACAAAATGGCATTTAAACCCATGGCAATGCCCCCACTTTAGTTAGCATACATAAAAGGCTCCCATAAAGAAGGCCGATGAGCCCTGAGGCAGGAAACTGTATATTTTTAAGTGTGTCATATGCTTTTAATGTGCCCTAACACCAAACTTCTAGATTGTCATTTTTGCTGTGGAAAAGTTAGTAGCGTCATTTGCTAATACAGAGTTACCAGCTGACCTCTCAGTCTGGCTAACTTCTGAATGGCACTACTAAATTGGGCATTTCAAGGTATCAAATTAATTGTGGCATTAAACCCACCTTGATGCCCAAGTTGAATTTAATGTTGCTTTTAAGGGAAGGCAACTTTTAGAAGCTCCGTTGCCCAGTTTGTCCTGTGGCCTCGCACAGTTGCTGACCGCCAGACAGCATTCTGCCCTCCTGGGGAGTAGGGTGAATGACTGCAAGGCTCAGGAACAACAGAAGCCTGCTACAGGGAGAAGTGTTACCTTCCTCTGGCAGGAAGCCACTCAGCGTGTTGGCTCAGAAGGCGAGCTTCAGAGGTGAAGCCGCATTTGTTGGGCAAATGGTGATCACGGAATGGTTGCCCCTTTGTTCCGGTAGACAGGCTGGTGATGGGAACAGAAAGGGTAAACCTGTAGCCAAACCAGTTTTCACATGGACGTGTAGCCCACGCATAGGCAACCTGGTAGCAACACCTCCAATGTGGGCTACCAAGCTCCCTACATCCAAGGAAGTGTTCAGGGATCTTAAGAGTGAGCAGGATAGTGCACTCTGGGACTGCTAGATGCCACACGTAGCTGGACGACCTCACAGAGTGGGAGGGATCTTGGCAGCCCATTGGCTAGTAACCACATCATCCACCCAAGACACTTTCTGACCATAAATATGGCACCCCTGGCATCTTAAAGCTCAGATCACAACAGAGCTGGAGAAAGGACTGAAGAAGGACTTCTCTACAGACACCTGGACCTGAGAAGAGAGGCTGCACGACTGCTGGGCTGCAACTTCTGCACCTTGGGCTAGCAAAGAGAGGGCTGTGCCTGTGGCTCCTGGCTTGTGGAAAAGTTGCTCCTGAGCCCCCAAAAATTGAAGTGACTCCAAGGGTCAGTCAGCTAGCACCCGGAAAGCAGCACCAGGGCCATCACAGCTGAAGAAGCCCATTCCGGCAAGTCAGCAGCCACCTTCTTCGAATCGCTGCCGACCACCACTGAGCGACCCAAGAGAACGATCCTCAATGGTCAAAAGTTGCACCCGTGTCTGTTAGACTCGGGAGTGTCATCTGCATCCAGATTGGTTGCCAAAGAGGGACATCAGCCTTCCCCAAAAGATACAGCTGGGCCCACTATGTACAAACATAGGAAGTCCAGCCAGAATTGGCCTTCTTCTGGCTCTAAGAGTACTTCGAGGGACGTCGAACCCTGTGGCCAAAGTCATCCCACCTTACCCGTTGACCAAGGAATAATTGTTAGGACACCCCCATCAGATGCACAGCACCTAGAGCATCTTTCAGGATCCACAGCGTCCTGCATCACCAGCAGCAGGACGACTCCATTGAAGTCTACGGCCATTTTGATTAAAAGTGTGGAACTGGACTTGAGACTGTTTTGATACCCAGGTAACTGTCCACAAAATGCTTAATGTCCCCCCCGACTTTCTCCCTGTTGGAGTTGGTTGTCCCACTTGTGCTGGACCAGCCAACCACAACTGTTTAAGGCTTTTCAAAAGTTTCTAAACGTTACAGTTACCAGTGCATGTTTCTGCTTTGAACTATAAAACGGAGATTTAAGTTTTACTTAAAAATCTATCTGGAACCCTCTGGTGTATTTTGCTCATCTTGTGTAAAAATTCATAAAAATACAATATATTTTTCTATTTTGTGTTGTGAGATTTTCTTACTTTGTTGTTTGGTGCTTCTAAGTGCTTTACACTAGAATCTTTGTTTAAGCCTTGCTGCTGGAAGCCACGGGTAACCAGGGTTGAGCTAAAGGTTTTACAAATGAGCCTGACTGCACCCAAGCCAGTTTTGCAAGTGTGTTACATGGTAAAGTTGCACACCATACCATGTACGACACCAAAATCCTCATAGCCCCTGACAATTGCCCAGAGTTAAGGAGGCTTAGATCAGGCTAATTTACTGATGCAGAACTTACTATTTTGAGCTCTGGTTACCAGGGACTCTCAGATGATCACCTCACTCCAGGTCATTAATGACCCTGTCTCTAGTACTGAACTTTCCACCTGCAAATCATGGATTTCAGCTGTGTTAATCAAAATAGTTCAATGGATGCAAAGCAAAATTACAACACATGCAAAACATTAGACTATAACACAAAACTATAGGACTGGAAACAGTGTCCATAGTGACCTGAATGGAGGTGCTCAGCCTAACCCTCAGCTTTCTCCCACTGGTAGGACCAGGTGCCTCCCTCCAGTACTTGCACCTCAGAACCCAACGTGAACAATAATAACACACCATTGTGGAATCTAACGACTCTGCGATACACACCTCATCCCAATCACCAACTCATTCACGCAACACACATTCTCTTCTCTACATAGTTGCATGTTGAAAGTGGGTTGCAAGCCCAGCTCTACCATGAAGGCTTCTGTGGTGTTAATCCACAACCAAAGGCTACCAGCCAAAGGAACATGGAACATGGTGCAAACAATATCAGAAGCGCGAGGTGACCCACAAAATCTACGGCAATAGGAGCAAGTAATACACAGTAACTTTATAGGGGCAAACACTGTCATGTTGAGACATCTAATTAAACTGGATTTACAAGTACACGGTCAGACTGATCATGTGAAGCCAAACCGCCAATACAAAAAGTTTCCAATTTGAGTCAACCTTTCTCCGTGCTTACAAACTACAAATTGAAGTATACAAAAATGTGAAGGTTGGAATATTTTGATTAATCTCACTCACTGATATTTACTCAGGCTATATCCCAGTTCCTTGTTATTTTGCACACCATGCCACCTCAGTTTGGACCCAGCCTTATGCAAATCAGCCTTGGTCCTGCTCCAATAGGAACAATCCAGTCTGAACAGCCAAGCCAAGTCCTCCCTGAACTGGAACACGAGCAACACAAGACCAGTTTGGCCTTTATTAGGGCTCATCAGTCAGGCATAGCTTGGGTTCAACTGCACAGTGTGCACAGTACCCACGTGTGGGCATACTTGTCCTATTTAGGGTATTCCACTGAAGTACACAGAAAAGTGTTGGATGGAATGCTTGAAAAAAACTTAGCAACTGTAATTACTCACGCCGTGTCCCAGTCCATTGTTATTTTGCCCTTCGGACTGGACTGTTCCCACTGTCGCCGGGTCAACACTGATTCGCATGTCTGGATCCAAACTTAGGTGACATACTGGGCAAAAGAACGATGGAATGATACCACAAGCGATTGCCAGTGATTAGACTTATTGCCTTTTGTGTGTTTGACACAAACTACAAATAGCAAAGGGCAATTGAAAGCAGTGAGTGTTAATGCTACATATGAACAGTACAACTTAACAACCTTCAGCACCCTGTGCTATTCCAATATTGGACTAACATCCTGTCCTACCAGTCGACCATGGTGCGATGTGTAGCATCCTTAAATAGAGCGATCATAATGGTTTAAACAGGGCCGGCTTAATGGGGTGCAACCGGGTGCTGAACTGGGGGGGGGGGGCTCTATTTAGCAGTAACTTACAATTTAAAAGCACCTGAAGCAGAGCTCCATGTGAGTCCAGTTGTCGGGCAACAATAAAAAGGTCAAGATAACTGTGGTGATTAATGCTCCTGCTAGAGAGAGATTATTCAAGTTTTGTGCAGTGGCAGTCTTGATTGGCCATAAAGTAGTGCAGAGGGTTAATATGCCTGCTGCCAAGGACAGATCTGTATTTTATGTGAATAGCTGAGCGGATTAGAAAAGCTAACCCCTACCAGTGTTTTAAAACAATTGAAATGCATGGGAGAGAGGAGCTTTGAAGAGATGATGGGCACTTTTGCAGAATTATATTGCGGGAATTTGAGGAGGAGGTAACGGGGGGCGGGGCGCCAAAAAAGATTGTTGTACAGGGCGCCACCAGGGCTGAAGCATCCCTGGGTTTAAAGAAAGGGTGATCACAGTGCTTAATTTGAGCCGGTGGTTTTCGGTGAGGGGCAGCAGCACTTATTTTTGAGGGCCAGCACTTATTTTTCTTCCTCAAGCACTTACTGCGAGCAAAAGACACATATGGGAAAGACGGAGGAAGAGAAAAACTAAAAACTAAACTAAAAAAAGCGTCACAATGGGAGAAAGCAGAAAGCTGCAAGAGTGAGCAGAAGGGACAGGGAGTGGCTGTAAATGGATTAAAGAGGCCTGAGATGGCTTCAGGATTATGCTGCCTCAGTATTCCGTGTTGACACATTTAATTGCAGCAGGCATGTGTTTCAGAGGAGGGCTTTAAGCACCAGCACATTTTTATTTACAAATTAAGCACTGGGTGATCACCTCACTCAAGGCTAGCAAGGACACTGTTTTCAGTTCTGAACTTTTCCCTTGCAAATCATTGCTTTCAAGTGTGCTAGTCTATTCATTTCACTGTAATCAATGCAAGGCTAGGACACTCAGAATGCATGAGGTGAAAAGTTCAGGCCTGAAAGCGATGTGTATAAAAAAGCAGAAGCAAGTGGTCACCCCATCTTTAAACCTCTTTTCCAACCTAAGAAACCGTAATCACTTTCATATTTTAAATTATGTTTTTTTTTTATTTGATTCCTATCTACAGTCTGTCAAGCAGGTATTGACTGTCAATAGCAAACGTTTATCGAAACTGCAGACGATATAAATTAAATTTTATAACAACTTTGTAAAAGCGTCTGATTTTTCATTCAAACCTCGGTTCATCTCGAGCCCACACCTTGGAGTCTCAATACAATCAAGAGACCTACAGGGTTTAATTTCAATTATTCAATTAGCATCTAGCTGCTTGGAGGAAACCTCAGCTGCGAGCAGCGTAAAATGTACTGTAATTGTGTTTCTCTCAGTGTCGCTTTTCCTGCCCACTGGGGCGCTCTGTGAGAAAAGTGGCATTATGCCAATCTCCCGCCTTCCCTGTGGGCGCCATATGTCGGCCAGGCGCGTGGCTCCCTCCTGAGAAATGGCGAGATGTGACAACGCCATTTGCGCAACAAGGCCGCGCCGCAGTGGGAATGTCTCTGCAATTCAGAAGCGGCTTGTGGGCACGCGCCTTCCATTAGTACATTGTCAAAAATAGTATTCTGAAGCGAGAAGACGGGTGGGATTTGTCTTTCCTCTGCTGCTCTCTTGGTGGCGGGGTAATTACTGGTCAAATCATCCGTGTGCATCCTAGGACATTAACTGTCGCACTGAGGGTCATTTGTATGTTTTGTGCCAGCCTCTAAATCCTGAAGGCTCCAGAAAATTCTGTTGGTCTATAACATCTGCGAGTATTGTATAGCCACCAATTTTAAGGTCAAAGCTGTACACCTTCCGTACAAGATCTAGTCATTATTCGCAAACTTCTCATATTAAGTTGTTAATGATTTTTTCTGCCCATTTATTGGGGATGCGGGCCTTCCATCCAGATGACAAAAAAACTAAAAAAAGATAAGCATTGGCAAAGGCAATAAGTCTTGTGTATGCAAGAGCTTTTGGCTTTGCCAATGTGTTTTGCCCATGTTGTACACCAGCTTGGCTGCTGTTCAGCATAACTAAAAGAAGAGTGGACTAGCGTACAGTGGCATACAATGGATGGGCATAGAGTAGAGTTGACTGGTGTAGAGTGCATTGGCATAGAGTTTTACAGAGTATAGTGGCATAGAGTGCAGCGGCACAGAATTTAGCGGCATACAATACATTTACGTAGAATGCAGTGTCGTATCGTAGAGTGTTGTGACAGAGTGCAGTGGTGAAGAGTGGGGTGGTGCACAGTAGAGGGACAGAGTGCAGTGGTGTAGAGTACAGTGGGGCTGAGTAGAGTGGCATAGAGAGTAGTGGGGGGGAGTGATGCAGAGTAGAGTGGTATAGAGTGGTGCAGAATAGAGCATGGTGTCTTAGAGAACAGTGGTGTAGAGTGAAGTGCTGCAGAGTGCAGAGGCGTAGGGTGGAGTAGAGCAAAATAGAGTGGCTTAGAGTGAAGTGTTGTAGAGAAGAGCGTTGTAGAGTGCAGTGGTGTAGAGTGGTTTATAGTGCATTGGTGCGGAGGAGAGTGGTGTGGAGGAGAGTGGTATTGAATAGAGTGGCATAGAGAGCAGTAGCATTGTGTACAGTGGTGCAGATTAGAGTGCACTGGCCTATAGTAAAGTGGACTGGTGTAGAGTGCATTGGCGTAGAGTGTAGCAGAGTACAGTGGCATAGAGTGCAGCAGCATAGAATTCAACAGCATACATTGCAGTATTGTAGAATGCAGTGGCATAAATCAGAGTGCAGTGGCGTAGAGTGCAGTGGTGCACAGCGGAGTGGTGCAGTGTAGAGTAGTGTACAGTACAGAGGCATAGAATACATTGGCAAAGAGTACAGTGGCGTAGAGTGCAGTGGTGCAGAGTAGGGTAGAGGTGCTTCGAGTGCAGTGGCATACAGCAGTGCAGAGTGCAGTGGTGTAGAGTGCAGGGCATAGAGTGGAGTGATGCAGAGTTCAGTAGCATTGAGTGCAGTGATGCAGAGTTGAGTGGCGTATTCATTGACACAGGCAGCAGTAGTGCAGAGTTCATCAGCGGAGAGAGAAGTGTTGTAGAATAGAGTGTCATAGAGTGTAGTGGTGTAGAGTGGTGTAGAGTGCATTGGTATAGAGTAGAGTGGCATACAGTCAGTGGCATAAAATACTATGGCACAGAGTAAAGTTGTGTAGAGTGCACTGGTGCAGAGAAGAGTGCAGTTGCATAGAGTGCAGTTGCGAAGAGTGCAGTTGCGAAGAGTGCAGTGGTGTAGAGTAGAGTGGCATACAGTGCAGTGACATAGAGTAGATTGCTTCAGAGTGGCGTGAAGTGGAGTGGTGCAGGGTAAAGTGCAGTGTTGTGGAGTGGCATAGAGTGTAATGGGATAGAATAAAGTGAGGTAAAGTGCAGTGGCATAGAGCATAGTGGTGCAGAGTAGATTAGTGTGTACAGTTGATTGGCATAAAGTTCAGAGGCGTAGAGTGGAGTGGTGTAGAGTGCAGATAAGATAAGAACAAGATGTTAAGGCCTGTTTACAGAAAGGAGCATTCGTGAAAGAATACAAGGGGAGGTAGTATGAAAAGGCTTTACTCGATGGGAGGGACAAACTCACACTGGGCATCCTTAAACAAACGAAGCCAGGACACAGAAAGCCCAAAAAGGGAGTTACTGACCACAAAGCAATGGGTGGAATGCATTCTCAGGGAAACTATTTGATTGGTCCCGAGATGACATTATCAAACCAGACAGATGGGCTGTCAGGTATGCTTCACTTTAAGCAAGCATTTGCAATGTAATGGGTCTCTTGTTTGCCCGAGTTACAGCTATTAGCATTGTAAATTCCTAACAGGACGTTTCTTGGCACATAAATTGAAAATGAAAAGTAAAACCGTTGACATAAGCAAGCCGATTTAAAGCACCATGGCAGCAATGAACGCGACGGAGAGACACAAAAAGAAGTTTGCTTGCAGTCAAACGTGCAATTATCCATGTAACAGGGTCGATGGCCAAGGCAGTAACAAAAATGCCCCAAGGAGGGACAAACGTAAAGCATTTACCAATGATAACAAAGGATTTTTGAAAGGCAAGCCCATGAACGAGTGATAGTGATGGGCATGCAATGGGCATGGTTAAAAGCTCACAGATTACAACATGTCAGATCACTTGTGTGCTCGACCTAAAAAGAATGTGAAAGTGGGGTTCATAAGACTGAATTTGTCATAAACCAGCTCATCACCTGTCATTATTGGGTAGATCCCATTTGGGTTTCAATCCAGCCATGAATTGTTGACAGATGTTTTCAATTATTTGCTTTGCATGTCTATCTATCAGCCATGGATGCATGATGATTTTCTATTTGTCTTACTAAATTTCTATATAGGTATATCATAGTGTTTTGAACTGGGGTATTTCTAAACTGGCCTTCCATCCCTCACATCAGCGTGCTCTCCTGGCTCTTGTTATTTACGTGTATCCGTGAGCTATGAACCTGTGTGCTGAGGAATTTGAAACATGTTGTTTCTAACTATCTTCTCATGATTTCTGGATTTGTGACCATGCTGTTTTGATCACATGGTTAGTCTGTGTTAGCCAGAGAGTGTTTGTTTAACCCTGGGTAAATGGTGTTTTATGCACGTACTTGACCTCTTCCATCATCTGTGAGCATGTTATATATGAATTTAGGACACTGAATCACAATTTTTTAGTTCATGTCATTTCCATGTTGGGATTAAAAACACTTAGCCTTGGACTATGGATCTGTGAATGTATGGATGGATAGGATCCACATCTGGGCATACCCATCCCACATAGGACAACACATTAAAGTATTTTAAAAAGTGATTAATTAAATGCTTGAATTAACCTTAGCCACTGGCAATCACTGGGGCTGCATCCCAGTCCATCATTATTTTGCACACTATGCCACCACAGTTTGGACCCAGCCATCTACAAGTCTTTACCTTACTTTAAAGGAACAGTTTAGGCCAAACTTCTATGACAGGCCCTCCCTGAACTGGAACACAAGATGTCCAGGACTGGTTTCAACCTTGTTAAGGCTCATCAGCCAGGTATAGCTTGGTTCCAGTGACACAGTGACCTACGTCTAGGCAAACCCGTCCCACCTAGGTGGTAACAACTGATGTGACAATAGCATTGTTACAAATTACATCATGATTCATTTTTAAAGATCTAAATGAGTGGACACATTAAATTAAATACCTTGATTTTAAGCAAACCAGAAGAAAGCGTCCAACCAAATGCATTGCTTTTTCTTCCATCAAAGGGAAACCTTCCAAACCTTCTCTGCCCTGGCAAGATCTTTACTCCACAGCTCTTATTCCCTAACAATCTTTTGAAACTAAAACAGATTTTGTAAAATTGAACATAATGGGTTTTTGTTTATAACAACATTTATATTGATTTAATTAATTCTGAAAACTGTGTATACACATCGATCTCCGACATTATCAATAACAAAATGTGCATAGCAAGGTTCACAGTCCACTATTGGTTCACCAACATCAAGTGTTACATTACAATAGAACTCCATGGTAGGTCCACCACTTACCCCATATTTTTTCTTGCTTTTCTGGGCAGCCTCAGGCAGCATAAATTGTTTTTTTTTGGTGTGCACACCAGTCCACCCCCGCTCTCCATGCCGCCAACGATGGACTTCTGGGTTGCCGCCACATGCGGGCAATGTCCCTTTTGGATACGAAGCATACAACCCCTACAAATGTCCGGTTTGCTCGGGGCCACCCAAATCCTCCAGAAGCCCCAACAACGCAACTTTGAGATTCAAGTCTATAGAACGCCCCAAGACCTCTGCTAATTCACTGACGATCCCCTCCCATAAGGGCCGTATCTAAGGAAAACTCCAGATCACATGAAAGAAGTCTCTCTCAGGGAGACCACACCTGACACACGTGAATACCGCCTCTGTGGACATTCTGGAGAGTCTTGCTGGGGTTAAATAGGTTGCATGTAGATAATTAAACTGTACCATCCGCAACCTAGCTGAGATGACTAATTCCCTGGGGGTCAGTGCCGCCTCCTGCCAGTCGGCATCATCCAGCTCACCAACCCAGTGCAGGTGGTCAAACCCGTCATGGGCATTTATAAGTAAGGACCTGTAAATCTGGGAAACCGCTTTCTTCCGCAAATTCCCAGCCAATAATTTTGTCTCAAGTGGGTTATGCTCAGGAAGTTGGGTGTCTAAGGGAATGTGGTCCCCCAATGCGTGGTGCAGCTGCAGGTAGCAAAAGAACTGTGTCTTGTGCAGTCCGTATTGTTCCTTCAGAACCTGAAGTGACAGAAGGCTACCTCCCGTGTACACATCCCCCAGGTAGGAGATCCCTATGGAGTCCCAGCGCTGAGACCCCTTAAGTGCGGTAAGATGGTGCAGCCATTCCCCATGCCACAGTGGGGTCATTTGAGTAAAGTGCCGGTCCCAGTTTATTATTCTGAGGGCCGCCCTCCAGCAACCCACAGCCACTCGGGTGCATGAAGCTATCTGGACCAGAACCCTGCCTCCATAGATCATACCCAACAGGTCACCAAAGCCCATCTCATGGATCTCAAGCTGGTACACCGGGTCGTCGCAACCTCCCTCAAACCAGTCATTTATAGGTACCATCTGAGCTGCTAAGTAATAGATATAAAGGTCCGGGATCCCCAGCCCTCCATTCCATATGAAGTTAGTAAATTTTGACGTGAGTGCGCGAAATCACGCTCTTGGTATCAGATAGGGGTAGTTCGTGGGGGCATACAAGTATCGGGGGAGCCAAATCATGTTGAGGAGGGCAGTACACCCAATGGGGTTTAAGAGGAGGTCTGTCAAGCGTTGCAGGTCCCTCTTCAAGTGTGTTGAGAGGACCCTACATTTTAAGACCGACGCTAATTCAGGCAGAAGAGAGATGTGGATCCCTAGGTACTTAAACGCATTCCTTCCGCACTGAAAATTAGGGGCACCACTGTCGAACCTCGGCATCCCCCCTTACCTCTACCAGTGAATTTTTTTTAGAGTTGACTAGCAGCCCAGATACCTCCCCAAACCTTGTCAATAGTTCCACACATCTAGGGCCGGATGAAGGCGGATTTCCCAGAAACACAAGGACATCATCAACGTACAATGCCACTTTAACCTCCACGCCAACCCCCCATCTCCTGCCCCACATCAAAGGGCCACTCCGCAACAGGCATGCCAGAGGTTTAATAGCCAGTGCGAACAACAGCGGGGACAAGGGGCACTCCTGACTCGTTCCCCGCTGGATAGGAAATGTGGGGGAGAGTATTCTGTTCAACCAGACCTGGGCTGTGGGGTGCTGTTATAGGATGCGGATCATGGTGCAAATAACCTGCCCGAGACCCATACGTAGTAGGATTACCTCCATATACTCCCATGAGATCGTGTCAAATGCCTTGCAAAAATCAATAAGAAGGAGGGCCAGTGGACCAGTGGATTGTGAGCCACGGGATAAATCCACCTGAACTCGGCAGATGCAGTGCTGCGTACTCCTGGCTGGCATGAAGCAGATGGGCAAGCATACGGGTGAGACGTGTTGCCAATATTTTGGCATATATTTTTATGTCAGCATTGATAAGGGAAATTGGCCGATATGATCCACATTGTTCATGGGGGGAGCCCCTCCTTTAATATGACCACAATTGTAGCGCAATCTAATTCAAGGGGAAAAGCTCCCTTCGACAGAGCTTCTGCATAAAAGTTCAAAAGATGAGGCACCAACAGTGATCAGAACCTTTTGTAGTACTCTATTTGGTACCGTCCGGCCCCGCCGTCTTCACCCTGTTGAGCTCATATATCGCAGCATCTACTTCTTCTGCCATCAACGGTTGGTCTAGGTCCTGGACAAGGTTGGTTGGGATAGTCTGTACCGGAAGGTCCAAGAATACAGAGGCCTCCTCTGCCAGATGCGGCAGGGGGTCTCTAGCATTTAAGTGTTGATAGTAAGATACAAAGGCCTGAGCAATGGCTTCCAATTCAATGTGGGTGATTCCCTCCCTATGGCGCACTGCTGGCACGACTCTGGCTACAGCTCCGCGCAAAGCCAGCCAATGAAGTAATTTGCCGGTCTTATTCCCTATTTCGTACACTCTGCTGGTTGATGCCTGCCAACATTGCGTGGCCTCTTCAAGGGATATCTGGCATAGTTCAGACCGCACCAGGGCCAGTTGGCGCTGCATCGCATTTGTATCCAAGTGCCCGGTCTGGCCCTCCAACTCTAGTATCTTAGCCTCAAGCTGAGCGAATTTCGGTCTTTCGCGCTGCTCCTGTCCCTGGATATAGCTCTTAATAGTACCGCACATTGTTGGTTTGCATGCCGCCCACAGCATCGCCTTCGAATCAACCGTGCCCTCATTGCAACGGAAGAAGGCCTCAAGTTCCTCCTCAACAAACTTGGCACACTCCAGGGACCTCAAATACCAAGCGTTGAGTCTCCAGATTGGCCGTAGTGCCTTGTGCCCATCACCACAATCCACCAACAATGATGTGTTGTCGGATATACCCCTGGGGAGGATCTGAATCGACCTCAATTATTGTTCACGTCCATTGCTGGAACCCACACGAGGTCAATCTGGACCTCGGTGTAATGGGCAGCAGACCGGTGGGTATAAGTACACTCATGCTGGTGCCAGACCCGCCAGGCATCACAAAAGCCCTACGATTCCGTCACGCTTTAAGGCACGCAAATCTGAGGTGTCGGGCGGAACTGGGTTCCGCAGAGACATCCCCAAGGGGGTCCAGGACTGCATTGAAATCTCCCCCGACCAGCGTAAAGCCGGCAGGAAGGGACACCAATAGCGAGCCAAACGCCTCGCATGTAGGCTGTAAGAGTTGCAGGGGAACATAACAGGACACCAAATTATACTGCTTTGCCTCTCTCTGATCCTCCATCCCTATGTACGGCCCCAGGGGGTCCTCATGAACTTTAGTCACCGTCAGAGGTAGGGACTTGTGTAACAGCAGGGCCACTCCACGGGACTCAGGCGTGAAACCTGAGTGGTAGACCCTGTTGTATCCAAAATGTCCCAAGAAGGAGCAGCGGGTCCCCAATAAATGTTTCTCCTGCAGTAGGACCACCCCTGGGGTGTGCCTCTTAATGTTTCTAAATACTGCAGTCTGTTTGATGCGGTCTAGGAGCCCATTAACGTTCCATGAAAGTACTGAGATCATACTAAGAGTAGGAATGGATATGTGCAGCCCACAGGGCATCCAGGTGGACAAGTACAACCAGTACATCGGTGTCCCAGAACCTGTGCGTGGAGAGCATCTGTGATACACGTGGTCTTCATTTGAACTAGAAGACAGCAATCAATGATAACTACTATACTAAAAATGACAAGTACCCTCCCCCCCAAATCACCCTCACCCCACACTTCCTCCCTAGTAGCATCTGTTGCCCCTATAAACATTTGAAAACTGTGGTAACTCGTGGAGGTGTTTGTCAACCTGCAACTGGGTACCTCTCGCCCATGCATGGATGCTCTGCCTGACAGCAGCATTCACAGTAGCAAATAACAATAAGGGGGGGCAACACCCGACACCACAAATTGCATCCTTAACGACAACCCCTCCGATCCCTCAAGCCCTCCCAGGATGGGAACAGCCCGCCACCACAATTAACACATCTCAGCCATGTATCAATGCATAGTACTTGTACAATCCCAGTAGCACGGGTCAAGGTCTCTTCAGAGCATCAGTCAAGGAGGACACAATTAAAGATGGCCGGTGTGTCCGATAGAAAGGAATCTTGCCTCTCTGCCTGTGGCTGATCCACATCCGGAATCGGCCTTGCCGAGACCTCTCCTCCACCCCCCTGCAGAGCAAGAGAACCGTACACAAGGCCCCCCGCAAATCCATTCCAGGGGCACAGTTCTCACTGCTCTGTCACCCATTCCCAAGCCTGCTGCAGTGTTTTAAAGAAAAGGGCAGAATTGCTGTAGATGACCTTCAGCTTGGCCGGGAAGAAGAGCATGTAGCGCACATTCAGTGCACGCAGTTTCTGCTTGACTTCCTCATATGATCTTCGGCATTGTTGAACAGCTCGAGTGTAGTCCGGGAAGATCAGAATTTTTGTACTGGAGTACCGTACCTCTGCCTGGGATCGAGCCTCCCCCAGCATAACATCCCGGTCCCTGTAATTGAGGAGCCAGAAAACAACAGGCTGGTGGTGAGCCCCAGGCAAGGGCCTTTAGGTTAGCACTTGGTGCACTCGCTCAACCACAAAGCACCGTGATAGCTTGTCCTCAGGAACCCAGGAGCGGAACCAAGTCTCCATGAACTCCTCCATTTGGCTCCTGCTGTCTCACCAGGCAGTCCCACCAGGCAAAGATTGTTTCTGCGAGAGCGGTTCTCGGCATCCTCGGCTCACTCCTCCAGACCGGCCACCCTAAAGGTGAGGTGTGCGATCCTTGTTTGGAGGGAGGACAGCATATCCTCCGAAGTGGAAATTCTAGTCTCTGTCTCTGTCACTCTCTCAACCACCCGCCTGAGGTCCTGACGCACCAGGGAGAGGTCCACACGAACTCCATCCATCTTGGATTCCACCGCCTTCCTGGAGTCCTGGATTGCCTTTAGAATCGTCGTGGCCCATGTCTCCAGGTGTGTCCAACCGAGCAGCCAGCCCCCAAAGGGAGAGTGGGTCGTCAAGGTGAAATAACAGTACTACCACGGCCACTGACCTCGCCGTCACTCAATGTATTGGTCGCCCCACACCAAGGCCGCAGCACGACACTCCCGGTAAGAGGGGCACCCAGCAGTCACCTCCGAGCATATCAATTAACATACACTTGGTATTGGTAGGGCAATTGCCCGTGGAGCTAGCGCAAGTGCGCCAAAGTCGTATTCGCCCAGTGTCAGGCCTCGAAGGCCATGCCCGGTCATGACGTGCCTCCAAGAACTAGTCAGGCCAGCCGCATAAACAGCCCACAAGGGGCCAGCGACAGGCCTGAACAGGGTGAACTCGTAAATAGATCAAGAGGGACCCGCCCGCTTCAGCTGTGTGCCGGTGATGCATCTGCAGTCAATATAGTAGTCCCAGCACGCTGAATCTGCGGCCCGACACCGATAGCAGTCTTTAGTCGGGAGAGGAGGGTGGGGATTAGGAATCCCGAGAGCCCTCTCCACAGGGCCCCAGGGCCTCAAGTGTTAGGCCAACTTCTGCTCCAATCACAGCGACCCCCTAATTCACTCCATCTCTTCCCCCTGGGGGCACCACCAAATCATGGTCCAAAGAAGGCATCCCTGTTGTGGTCCCCAGGACAGCTGCGCAGCTCACTCTCACCTCAGACCCGAGCTGGCCACTATGGACAAGGTCCCTCGCAGTCAACACCGGACCACGCTGCCACCTCCTGCGTCGTCTGCGACCAACGGAACCGCCACTGCTATAGGCCCGCCTCAGGGCCTCGACCCGACACAGGCCGCTCAGCTGGTCATATCTGGTCCCTGGCACCCAGGCATTGCCAGGGAGGCTGCCACCCCCTTTGTCGCAGCTGCACCATCACTCGGTGCTACAGTGAGGCACCCAGCGTGCACCGAGCCTGCACCCTCCACCGCGCCCCATCCGCTCCCGTGCGTCAAATGTTAGGCCCGGGAGGGTTTCTCGTTGTCCGCTGCCCCCGGGTGAACCTCCCATGCACCTCTGATGGCCGCAGCGGGTTCACCCCATCTCTAGGCATCACCCCCACCAGTGTTGGTTGGTGGAGATGGTCTGCTGTCGGACAGGAACGAATGTCGGATCGGAAGAGCAGGAGCTCCTTCAAAAAGTGTCCACCATGATGGCTCGCTTGGCCGCCCCCCCCAATGTTTTTTTAAATTCTTTTTTGTTCAAATTATCTACTTTTTGGTACTATTGCCCTATGAAAATGATAAGACGTTATCAGTATTGTACAATGCTAAAGGTTTATCTAAATGTGTGTTTAAAGTGCACAAACTTCTGCTGTTTAAAATGTTTAATAATATTCAGAGTGTTGCTCGACACTACAGTTGTAGAGTGATTTACCCAATGTGTTATTTACAGGGATGTTTTGAGAGTCTCTTAGGGGATGAGGTGACCCTATCACAGAGAGTCAAGTGAGTGCACTTTGCCTCTGCACATGCTTAGAAAAGAAAGAAAGAAAGAAAGAAAGAAAGAAGGATTCCTGCCCTTTTGATGTGCATGGTGATGCTACCCTGATGATGTGTCTAAGGTAATGAGAAACTCTAGGAGGCTACTGCTAAACTACAAATTGAATTCTTGCCACATGAATTCTTCTATGGATTGTTGATTCCAGATCCTACTTCTTCACAGGGCTAAATGGTCCTGCTAGAGTAGTCCTCTGAATATTTCGGTGTATCCCTCTTGTGGCAGAATATGAAGAAAGTCCAGAAAAAAACTAGGCATTATTTCAAGAATGTCAATTGACCTTTGGATACTTGAATACATTATAGACCTGTGGATAGTGCTTAATTTGAGCCGCTGGTTTCCGGTGCTCGGCACCGGCACTTAATGCTTAGCACCGGCACTTTAATCTGTTCACCACATGGTGCTGCTGTCTGTCTAAATTTGGGATGAGCACAACCATAGTGTTAGTTAGTTCAATATACAATAAAAATTGGATTTTACACTATTCACATCATTCTTTTAGCTTTGGGGGGGTGCTGGAATAGTCTGAATTGTCAGGCTTGCAGGAGTGGATGGTTAGTAGCTGTGATGGTACTGTTATTGGCAGTGCTGACAGGAGAATGGGTGGTGCAGTGGCCATGGCCTCCTGAGAAGGGACTAGGCACTTACTATTTTTACAAATTAAGCACTGGCTGAGGACTGGTCTGTTCCTTCCACATACCACACATGCATAAATGTGTGAGACTGACCTGATCATTGAATCCAGTTTTAAAGAGCTAAGGAATTTAATCAAGGTAGTAAGGGTTCAAGAAGGTCTTCTGTGACTTTAGAAGTTGTTAAAAACCTTCAATCAGATACTGGGACACAGGGGAACTTAGGTCATCTAAAGTTATACTGCCTGACTTGTAAGTCAGGGAAGTAGTAACACTTTAAGTAAAGAGTGGACATGGTGCGGCAAAGATGGTGGCCACATCGGACACTCTGTAAGTGAGCTCCGTGCGGGACCTAAACACAATCCAGCTTAATCGCCGGCACCCGAGCTGCTGTGGCGAACCAGCACTTGAGCTCTACCCTTTGGAGCGAAACATCCAGAGGTGGAGCCCAGTGCAGACCAGGAGGCCGCACACAAGACTGCAGATGCGGACAAGTCGGACTGGTGCTGGAGCTGAGCCACATCCGAACAGCAGCGCACAAATAACAGACAATGGTGGCCCTCACAATGCCAGTGAGCCAACAGTCTTACATATGGGACCCGCTGATCACAGCGGACTGTATTGCAATTGGTCCCGGAGACCGGGGGGACTGGAGCATTGGTGCCCCAGGAGAATGATGTCCCAGAACCCAGAAACAGCACCTCCTCCATGAGAGCATGCCTTTGACAGCGACTCCAGGAAATGCCTACGGGGGCACAGATAAACATTGGCAAACCCTGGTGCTGAGGGAATTTCCAACTCACACTGTTGCCACTACTCCTGGACAGGGCACGGCCTGTCGGAGTACCCGAACCATGTCAGATTGGCAGACTGCCATCTCGCAACCTGCCCGGGGCCTGCCACCACCCCATGACTGGAGCTGGCCATTTTGTAACATTCCATATTATACACCATGCACTGCGAGACACATGGAACATGGGTGATGCAGAACTACCTCTCTCTCCTGCACACTGCATGTATGTGTCATGCTATCACCACCCTGTACAATTCAGTTAAATCTACATCGTCAGCATAAATGGAGGGGGCGCGTGCTTGGTGCAAGGAGCACCAGCAGGTGAAAGGCATAGCTTGCAATTTGAGCTTCAATTTACAGAATTTAACTACATACACCAGGCATACCTCTCTCCACAGCGCATCTAATGGCATATTCCTGACCCTGGCCCCTGAGTGCCCCGGTGGAACTTAGGGAGCTTTGGCATTTACCACATGGTATGAGACTGCCCATCAATCCAGATGCTCTGGTACGAGGTCATTTACGAAGTCGCCAAGCTAGCAGAACACCCGCTAGTGACCAAACTAGTAGTATACGCAACCACCATGAAACATACTTCATGGCCACGATGGTGGGAGATTCTCTCATATACAAATTGCTGTCCAACACTGACATGTGTCCGAGAACACATGACAACACCAAGGATCCACACGCTGGGTGTACTTCTGCCTCACAATACCCACTGAAGAGCCCCATATGTGCCCAGCCTGTAATTCGTAATCAACTTAATGGAGAGGACACTCCCACTCCCTGACCACCACACACTTAGAACTTCCTCACTGTGCCCCAGGCCTGAAACAGACTACTTACCACTAACCCACCTGCACAACACTACTCAACTACGCCATTAGAGGACGCCACAGTTACACCTGTTATTGTTTTGTTATCCATGTATGTTTTGTTTGTGGGAAATGCAAGACAGACAACAGAAGCAATGATATACGGCTTCACTATTCCTTTCCATGCATCCTGTATGTTTAATATGTGCTGCTGACATGTCCACCTGTTACAATGATGTGAAGTAATTCTCTGTTAAATCAATAAAAAAAACTTGAAAAAAAGTAAATGGGGAACTAGGGTTAGACTTGGCGCTATAATTAGGTCTAGGGCAGGTATTTTAGCTCGGACTACAGCCACACTTGAATACTAAGTGCATACCACAAAATGTTGTGATATAATGATATGAAGGTAAAAGATATAATGGTAGAAGAACAGCACATATTGAAAATAGATATAATTGTGTGTGTTTTTATACAATATAAATACCGGGTGTTATTATGTAGTCAGTATTATTTAATGCGGCAGGGTCCTGGCATTAGGTGGTCCTCTTTTGGCATTGTGGTCATCCGAGGCATTATGACAGCCATACCTGGCATATAGGTGTTTTTTCATTTAGGGTATGCTTTTATTACATACTGTTGGTGTCCGAGGCTGAACTGTGGCTGTATGTGAGAAATTTGAGGGACAAGTAACACTTGCATCCGAGATCAAGTCAGCAGGTGTTTCGTGGTTGCGCAGGGCAACATGTTTGTCAGACCAGCCTATAGGGCAAATGAATTAGTCTGATACTACTTTCGGATCGGGTAGGGACTTATGAGGCATCAAAAGCGGAGAAGGATGTAGGACCCATAATGGTTTGCATTGATTCTTGACAGCACCTCATGGTGTGCATCAAGACCGTTTTCATCAAAACGCATTGACCGGCTCCACATCCGAATCCCTCTTTTGTTTTCTCTTTTGTTTTATCTCTTTGGGTGGCTAGTGAGATTTGGCTTGGTTGTTCTTTCTGTTTTCCCTTGCAGTGGTTCTCCACAACTAACCTTATTCTAGAGGAGACCTTGCAGCCAGAGACTGTACATAAGCGGCTTCCTGCAGCTTCTTCACCTGGTACAGCCCTAGGTAAATGGAGTCAAGCCTAGAGCAAGCTGGTGAGCAACACTTAACAGGGGGTTATGTGTCTTAGTTCCTGCTGTATGGCCCGAGTTCACCATTTTGTTATAAAAGGCCTCATACCTAAGGTTATTCTTAGGCCTTAGGGTGGTCACCCCTAACTTTTTGCCTGCCTCCCTCCATCTTTTTTACACTGTTTTTGCTGGCTTTAGGACTCTGAGCACTTTACCACTGCTAATCAGTGCTAAAGTGCATGTGCTCTCACCATAAAACATGGTAATATTGGTTCGGACTGGTTGTGCCACCCACATAAGTAGCCCTTTAACAATGTCTCAGGCCTGTATGTGCAATTTCACTGCACCTTCGACTTGGCGTTTAAAAGTACTTGCCAAGCCCCAAAATCCCCTTTTTCTACATATAAGTCACCCCTAAGGTAGGCCCTAGGTAACCCATAGAGCAGGATGCTGTGTAGGTAAAAGGCAGGAGATATACATGTCAGTTGTATATGTCCTCGTAGTGGAAAACTCCTAAATTTGTTTTCCACTGCTGTGAGGCCTGCTTCTTTCATAGGCTAACATTAGGGCTACCCTCATATACTGTTTGAGTGGTAGATTCTGATGAGAAAGGAGTAGACAGGTCATATTTAGTATGGCCAGAATGGTAATACAAAATCCTGTTGACTGGTGAGGTTGGATTTTATATTACAATTTTAGAAAAGCCACTTCTAGAAAGTGAGTATTTCTCTGCACTTAAAATCCTTCTGTGCCTTTCAGCCTGTCTCCAATCCACATCTGGGCTGGTCTGGTTGACATCTCCCTTGTGCATTTCACCCAGAAAAGCAGAAACACAGAAAGCTAGGTCACACCTGCACACATCTGTCTACTGAATGGGTCTTCCTGGGCTGGAAGGGTGGAGGGGCGGACACTTACATTTCAAAGGAGAGTGGCCTGGGCTCACAGAAAGGACTGACAAACCCCCTACTGGGACCCTGGCAGACAGGGTTATACTGAAAGGGGACCTTGTGCACTTCAAAACCACTTTTGAAGTCTCCCCCCACTTCAAAGACACTTCTGGGTATATAAACTGGATTCCTGACCCTAGTAACTCGGACACTTCCTGGGAAAGACACTCTGAACCAGAACCTACAACCTGCCATGAAGAGCTGCCTGGCTGCCCAAAGGACTCAGCTGGACTGCTTTGCTGTGAAGGACTAATGATTTTCTGTTGTCCTGCTGCCTTGCTGACCTCTGGCTCTGCTGAGAAGTGCTCTCCAAGGGCTCAGATTGAGCTTGCCTCCTGTTCCCTGAAGTCTCAGGACCAAAAAGACTTCATCTCTGCAAAGAAATCCTTGTGTGGCTAAAATCGATGCAGAGCCTGCCGGAATGGACACACAGCCTGCCCAGCGGTGAGAAAATCACTGCATCGCTGAACCGGAACGACGCAGCCCAGCTCCCCGAGTGGAGATCAACGCAGCGCCAACGTTGCGACTGGAACTTCGACGCACAGCCCACCGGATCGATGCATCACTGAGTCGAAACGACGCAGCTCGACTTCCTGCGAGAGGAATCAACGCAGTGCCAGCTGTGCTACAGAAACTCCACTGCAGCGCCCACTGGATTGACGCAACAGCTGTGACTTTGTCCCGCACACCCAGAATTTCCACGCATAGTCACTGGGCATCAAAAGACCCTGCATCGCAAAGGGGATTCAAACCTACGCACCAGAAATCGACACAAGCCCTTGCCACGTGGAAAAGAATCTACACATCATCTGTGTGCGCCCAGGAATCCCACGCAAAACGGCCTTTTTCAACGGATCTCCTCCTCTGCGGTCTTCGTGCGTGTAATTTTGATGCAAACCAGGTACTTTGTGCTTGCAAGAGACAATTGTTGCTTTTGAAAACTGAAAACTAATTTAATCATTGTCAAAATGACACTTCAACTTCTATTTATCAAATCTTGACCGTTTTGACCTTAATTCACTCAGATAAATATTCTATATTTTTCTAAACCTGTGTGGTGTTTTTTTGTGGTGTTTTCACTGTGTCATTGCATGATTTATTCCATAGGTACTTTACACATTGCCTTCTAAGTTAAGCCTGACTGCTCAGTGCAAAGCTAACAGAGGGTGGGCACAGGATAATTTGGATTGTGTGTGACTTACTCTGACTAGAGTGAGGGTTTTTGCTAGGAAAGGGGGCAACCTGACTGCCAACCAAAGACCCTGTTTCTAACGGTGTGTCTGTGCACCGACCCCCCCCCCCCCACCCTGTACTGGGAAATAGCTGGTCTATGACTCGCATCAATCGTATCTAAAGGAGAATCTCTCCCTTGCTCATTTATGAACTGCTTTATGAATATATTTTGTTGTAAGAACTAGATGAAGCCTGTCTTGATTTTCATTCATTCGCCTAACACTGACTGTTAAAATAATAGTGAACTTATATTGTTTTTGTCTCTGTGGTGTCCTTTCTTCACATGGGAAGCACTTCCTCTAATGTGTATCAATTGTCAGTGTTTTTAATCCACAATCTGTTTGATTATTATGGCAATGTACAGTAAATGGCATCTAATGCATTTAGTACTGGTGGCATAATAGATTATTCTTACCAGAACTACCACTATCCATATGAAAGAATCGATGAGTTGACCAACCAAGTTACAGGGAATTCCTGCCTCGTTACAAAAAACTGTTAAGTGAGTTTCACAAGAATGTGTGTTCCTTTAGATATTTAACTCAAAATCATGTGAACATTTGGGTTTGCTCTTGTAGCTTCTTAATCACATCAGTTGTAGGCATAGAGGAACTAAACCTGGTCGAGTTGTCGCCACACTCCAATTCCTTTGAGCATCCTGTGCACATGTGTTATTTGAGTGGCGTTCAATGTAAATCTTAATCTTTTCGATGTTTTACTGCATTACGTTGTGCTGGAACCTGGTATAGATGTGTATCTAGATGTTCCAGGGGTCCTATTTGCCTTGACAGAGTAACAAGCAGTAATTTATTGGTCCACATTATACAAGAGGAGGATGGAGTGTTTACGTTTGTATGATCATCCACATAGTGCACTTGAGGGTTTTGGTTTTGGAAACCTGGGAAAGTGGTAGGTGTGCGTGTTGGATGTGTTTCTCTTAAGTAGAAAGGTCTTTAGTGGCACACGGGAAATGAAGTTTTCAGTCCTAAAATGGCAGACACATTAACTCAGTTGCTATTTGAGAGTTTGTAGAGGTCACATGAAGACCTTGGGCTTTGAATTTACAAGAAGCTGAAAGTTTGGGCCAGATAACTCTGGAATTGTTTACTGAATACAAGGTGTTGAGGTAATGAATTGGGTCCTTCAGCTAGAGTAGCACAAGTTCTGTCAGTATATTCTGACGTGTAGTCAAGAATGGCGATGGGCTGTATCCTGGTAGAACTGTGAGGTCATACACATAAATTATTTTAAACAGATCTGTGGTAGAAGAGTAAGAGAATATCATACCTGAAAGAGGTGGTGCTATGGATTGGAACACTCTCTTCACAAGAGTTGTGTGCTATAGCTAGTGGTGACAGACATTCTAACAATGGTAGAGAGGCTGTGTGCTGGGAAAGTCTTAGAGCATTTGGAATAGTTATGCTGCCCTTGTTGGTATCA
The DNA here is from genome assembly GCF_031143425.1 of Pleurodeles waltl. Classification (NCBI taxonomy): domain Eukaryota; kingdom Metazoa; phylum Chordata; class Amphibia; order Caudata; family Salamandridae; genus Pleurodeles; species Pleurodeles waltl. Next base: position 674,350,497 of record NC_090451.1, on the reverse strand, counting down.
GTCAAGGTTTGCAACCCTGGTCGTGAAATAATAAAATGGAAAGCTATGTTGCATCCATGTTTTCTTGCAAACTGTATAAGGGCAGTGCGTTGGTTTGGTGTAATTGAGAGGACACTGGTGCTATGTGTTAATCTTCAACAGTTGAACAGAAAATTTTGCATAGGTGCCTCCGTTTCAATATATAGGATAGGAGAGCAACACGGTAGACTTATGGAGCTTGAGGATTAAGAAAATGTTCTGATCTTGTGGATTTGCAAGGAACACAGAAGAGAATTCCAGTTTTACAAAATTTGGTGAGCATATCAGCAACAGGTAACAATCTTTCCATTTTGGTCAGGCAAATTGAGAGATTTCTTATTATTTTGGACTTATGAGATGGTAGAGGGACTCTGTCCTGATCTAGAGATCGAAATAAAAAAAGACCTATGTGTTCTGCATGGGGTGCAACAGAAGAGGTCAATATTAGTGTGAACTGGTGTATCCTTCAAAAGGTGAGGACCTGTTTTTAGTATAAAATGGCATGACATTTGCTTGCTCTCCAGTTACTCAGTATGGGCTGTCCAATGGCTAGTGATATTCTTACTAGTGAAACACGAAGGAAATTACATGTGTGTGCTTTGGGAGCAATGCAAGTCGTGCAGATTTATCAATATCACATCAGGAGATACATTAGTGGGCTATAGAAGAGCCAGGCAACAGCAATTATTTGGGGGTTGAATTAGATGTATTTGATGCTGGCACTGCAGGTTTCCTTCTAAGTATCCTGAATGGTTATCCCAACTGATTAAGTTGTATTCCTCGAGCTAGGCCTACAATGCCATCAAAGCAATGGTTAAGACAAATATAAATAGACCCCCCCCCCCCAGAAGAGGTAGGCCCTCTATAAATGATGGTAATCTATCACGTTAAGTGCAGATTATGTTCATTTCATTGTCCACCGACACCTCCCATCTCTTAAAAGAACAACACAAAAAAAACATTTTGAATGTAACTTTTATTTTCAAAAATACATTATGCATTCCCAGATACATTATGTAATAAATAAGACATGTTATGGTATAATCATTTCACAGAAATGAGTATAACTGAGGTCAATTTCTGAAAACAAAATCAAGATGCCGGTGGTCTCTTAGTCCAGTCATTGTCCTAGGAGGTTTACAGGCAGCAGGTTTTGATAAAAAAAACATAAATAGTATCTGTACATTGAGTGGTTGAACCCCTCATTAGTCTATATCTGATGGAAAACAAACAGTAATGTTCCTTTGTTAACTCCAAATATCAAACATGTTTTTAGCCTAGTTTTTTATACACGTATTTATATTTCAAGGGCTCCGTAAGGCGAGACTGGTTCAAAAGCTAGCTCCAGATGTCCTTGAATAAACAGCTTGTTGGAGAGAGCACAAAATACAGTGGTCTACAGGATCTCAGCATACACTCTTTTCAGGTTCAGCACCATGACAGTGAATTGTCTATAACCTGTGGTTGTCTGCAGAGTTTGTAGTACGCTTGAGATAAGGCTAGACGCCTCCACTGTAGCAAAGAGAGCAGTAAAAAGGGTTAACCATGCACTCGCGGAGTTGCTGTATGTGGCATCAACAGTTGTAACCCAGTGAGTCACGAGAGGGCAGCATGGATGAAAGCAACTGTCCTTTTTCGGATTCATTTTGGATTTTAAATTAGGTAGCAAGTCATCAAGGCCAGATCTCTCATGTCGTCATGCCCAAGACCTAAGAAAACAGAGAAAAACATGCATGGGTTAACATATGCCAAACATCTATCATCTAAGAAAATCTCCCTTTTAGCCCTTTCTACCTTTCCCTAATAGTGAGTTCTTTGCATATCGACCGTTCATCCAATATTTTTATAGTCCTATGCATCTGTGCACGCATCAATACTACCGGTTTTGTGTGGCTGGTGTGAGTCTTTTAGGGCAAATAAATGACTCTCTGATCTCGCTTTCTCAATTTGAAACAATGAGGAGTGTGATTAAGAATTTTGTAAATGTGAGGATTATTTGCTCTGCTGTGGGTTTGGTTCCTGAATCTGTGTGTTTGATCATTTGTAAATAAGGATCCTAAATTGTGTTCTGTTCATTTAGCAGCTCCACTGAAAGTGGATAGGGGGAGATACACTTATCTGTGCATTTTCGATTGTCCCAGTGAAAGGATAGATGGCACAGGCTGCTCTAGAACTAGTGATCATATGGGGGTAAGTCCTTCCCACAGTAAGCAGCGAATCTGCTACCTAAAAAAATCTGCTGTGGCCTAATCGAGCCCAAAATAAAGATAATTTATACTTTTGATTTCCCCTTGTCAGATTTTTTTTCTGAAAAAGATATTAAGTTTTTTAAAGACAAACTTGCTCAATTCTCCTCCTCCATCTCCTTCCTACACTCTGCTGTTCATTATAGGAAATATTGTTTTCTCGTTGTCCAACACAAAGGCCGCCTGTGTACCGAATCTCATTGGTACACTTCTTGTAGTGCCTTCCTCTCTCTTGTAACACCTTTCCCTGGTACATTGTTGTCTTCCTTTGTGGCTAGATTCAAGCGATATACACCTACTACAAAAAAAGCCCTTGTAGGGAGCGCAGAGAGGTGCACCAGAGGCCACATGCGTTTGGATGGGAGTTTCGTAGTTCCACACCAATATCTTAACGAATACAGAGAACCCACTACCCAGTGTATTGGAAAAAGAGCAAGCCAAGAAGCTTAAAGAAGGGTTTTGCCAGGGCGCCTACACTTCGCAGACCCTGAAGCATTGAAAAATCTTACTAATAGACCTAATTAACATATGTAATGGCATCATAGAACGTGATGTCACTTGGAAAGGCCCAGTGACTTCTCTAGTGCCACCATCATTTGAAGCCACTGCCGTTACCTTGGCGACGCGTCGTTCGCGCATGCGTCCTGGCTTCTCTTCCGCGCACCAGCTTCTTCAGCGCTCTCCAGGGTTTCCATTTCACAGGGGCCGGTGGCTCTGTGTCGTCCATCAGCGTGGGAGACTCCTCCATCTCTTCCCCAGGGAGAGGGTCCAGGTCAAGTGTCTCCCAAAGGCCCAGGTCAAGAGGCATAGACCCCACGTCCCTCCGGCGACACCCGGAGTCCAGTGGCGTGGGAGCGCGGCAGAAGGGGCACGTCACGTGCCCCTGCCCACCCCTCTGACGGCACGCGAGCAGCATCTCGCAGAGGCAGCGCGTGCAGAGGGCATGGCCGCAGGGCAGGCGGCGGGGCGCGCGCCCACCTCGGTCGTAGCGCGCGAAGCAGATGGGGCAGTCCGCATCTCGCGCCGAGTCGGGCATTTTCGTCGGGCGGCTCGAGAGGAGACGGTCGTCAAGGGACTGGCCTGCGTGCAGGGCCCGGCACGCTATATACTTGGTCGGGGACGCAGCCTCCTCCCCTCAGACCCGGTCTCCTCCCTTCTGGCGCCGTGCCCACGCTCCCTTGCTTTACCGGCTCCATAAAAACACAAACACACCCACTAAGCGTGGGCACGGGACGGAGTCGAGCCCCTTGCCAAAACCGCTCGGAGGAGTGCAGACAGAAGGCCCAGTTGCGGAAATACACACCTCAGGTCGTTAACTGCTGAAGCCTTATTAAAACTTTTTACCGTAAGGTAGGCCCACGTGAGCATTACAGTCTTGAGTAACGCCCAAGAACTTCAAATCAATTAGAAGGGTCCTTAGACAATTAAAATATTACCATAGAAACACCATGCACCAAAAATAAATGAAACTACAGAACATTACAATACGTTTCTTTTTTTTTACTATTTATAACATGTCAACATTGGCCAGTGGCCAGTCCCACATTTAAAGTAGGAAACGTAAAAAGATTTGAAACTCCCAATATCAGCACTTAATCAATAAACAGGGAAATGTAAAACAAAAGCGCTGCATCGTTTTTTGGGCATTTAATTAATAGATAGAATGTTTCGTCGGTGGTCTCACTCTAGCACATAAGAGCCCAGAGCTTAAGGCACAGGTAAGGCTGATGCAGACATCACTTGAAAAACACTAAAACCTCACTGTCTCAAGAGACGGTTCCTTAGACTGGAGAGCCTCACAGCCCAAGCGCCAGTGCCTAAAATACATCTTACCCACAGCTTATGAAAACTCGCACCAGTAAACCCAGAAGCTTCATAGCCTGAATCCAACATCACATGCCTCATAACAGAGTCTAGGAGCCCAAAACTCACATACCTCACAGTTAGATGGACCTCAAAACGTAAGACACACAGGTCTCCAAACCTCACTGCTCAAACTCTAAAACAGAATGCTATCAAAGGAGCTACATTAGTACGCCTCACATAGCTTCTGTCAGGCTATTGAAAGATGTTTTGTTTTGGGTCCCAGGGAAAATCTTTATTCTGATGGATACAACTATCTGTGGATGCCTCACCTTATAAATTCTCCCAATGCGCCAGCATTCGATGGAAACTTTCTTCCCAGCTCTTCACGTTGACAAGGTTGTCTCAATTGCATGGCTCCGCACGCAACTCCGTCTGACGTCATCGTGGCAGTAAGAAGTCCTCGCCGGCGTGCTGACATCAGTTCCCTTTTTCTGCGCTAACGTTTTTTTCCTGGCTCTCGAACAGGTACTGTTTCGAAGGTGTCTTGTACTCGTTACAATGTCTCCACGAAAGAAATCCGGTTTAAAGACTTGTCGTGAGTGCGGTAGTCATATGTCAGTCACAGACCCTCATGAAGACTGCTTGTGGTGTCTAAGTTCGGACCTCGACGTGGAGGGGTGCGTGTCTTGCCAGAGGATGGACCCGAACGCCTTAAAAGAAAGAGAGGCTAAGCTCTTCTTAGCAAAAGCTAAAAGGGGACACAAGGGTCATCAAAGATCTAAGGTGAGGGACTCTTCTTCTCACAAGGCCTCGAGATCTCATAAGAAGCGGAGCCGGCACGATTCTCGACGTCGTTCTTCCAGAGATCGGTCTCGGTCCCTTCCGAGACGATGTCGAATGGCGTGGGAGGTCAGTCCAACTATTACTCCCCAGCCTCAGAATCCACAGGCTTCTCCGGCGCCATCACTGATTGAGGTCGGCGAGTCCTCCGACTCACTTTTCACCCGTGTTGGCTCAGAAGCCGGTGGCACAAGTTTCGGGTCCTACCCAAGTGCCTCAAGATGACCAGAGGTTTCCTGCCTTCCCAACTCTTTGGGAGCGGATCCAGCGGCTTTCCTTAATGCTATGTTTAGCATTTACAACCAGGCTATGGCCCCTGCTGGTGCACCGGCTGGTCCCACGGGTCCATTAGCGTTCTCTTTGGGTTCGCCGGCGCCGTACAAGCCGGCTCCGCATGTGCCCTTCTATCCTGCTGAGAATACTGGTTCGGCACCGATGACATTGTCGCCTCAGATGATGGTGCCGACTGCGCATATGTAGTCAATACCGGCGCCGGATGAGTCCCGGTCGGGACGCAGTGTATCTCCACCACGTCCATCTACCTTGAAGCTGCTGTCGTCGACGTCGGCTAACTCTCTGTCTACGCCAAGATTGGAGGCCAGGTTAAGATCAAGGAGGAGAGCCTTGAGGCTCCTGGAGGAGCAGGAATACCAGCAACAGTTGTTAGAGGAAGGAGAGATTCCTAAGCCTGTAGTGTGGTTAGTTTCATGTATCCTTTGCGCGTTAGCTTTGGGCTTTAGGCCTTCATGCACTTTGCCCTGGATGTATTTTATTCCTTTGCTCGCAGCATAGAGCCTCTGTGCACTTTGCTCTAAATGCTTTTTATTCAGCTTCGTACTGTTATTTTTCAAATAACCAGTTCTAGGGTCTTGTTTTATTTTCTTCTATCACACTGTTTAGCCTACTTCAGCACCGGAGTTCTCAAACAATACATTATTGCTCGCTCTGTGCTTCAGTCAAGGATACAGTCTGGTACATTGCCGATAGACGTGGTAGGAGTTTAGTCTTTAGGGTGCGTAGAAAGTATACATTCTTACGTAGGAACGTTTCTTAGAACACCGGCGTGTTAGTTATAAAAACACTTCCTAGTCCTAGTAGAAGGGAGAGGGAGATTCCGACCAGGGAACCACAACTAGACGCTGACTGCCTCGTTGCAGATGCTGAACCAGATCACAGGTCTTTGCTCAGGTATGAGGGTTGATGGTTTCCCGGGGAATCTAAAAGGCAAGTTAGGAGCTTAACATGCTGTGCTCGAAATATAACTAACTGAGAGAGAGTAGTATTTATTAACACCATGATAGCGTTATTCTTATGTTTCACTCTCCTCGTGACTATTTCAATCCTACTGTGTTGTATGGTTCTGGTTATTGCGGCTCACGCCTTAATATCTACAATGCAGTCGTTTTATTAAAACAATATATAAAACTCAAACTGCCTTTGTCATTTGTATATGAGATCATACTGTAAATGAGAGAATTGGTTTGGATCTGAGTGACCACGACTTCCCTGAGAAGTTCCAAAGATGTCATGCGCTCGGCTGCCCAATCATCCCTCCCCCATGGGAGAGATGAGGCACTGCTAGTTGGCCGGAGCAAAACCGGATTTAGGGTGACAGAGGTCCTTCTAAGTGGGTCAGACTCAGTCCCCCACACCAGGAACGATCCTGCTACCTAGAAATCCAGTAGTCTCATTTAGGATAATGAGAGCCCACGCAACAAGCCTATGGGGGAGTTTCAGGTTCTGGACTCAGCAATTGAACTGGATTCCTCCCCTGAGCGGGATCTTTCATCCCCGGGTGAATTTACAGAGGAGGCAGCTTCCTATCACACTGTGATAAGGAAGGCTGCTGAATTTTTAGAACTTCCGTTACCAGCTTCGGAAGTGAAGACAAACATCTTGATGGAGGTGTTGCATCCTTCCTCTACTTCTGCTGAGCCACTACTCCCTTTTAATGATGCTCTTACTGAGCCTATTTTAGACATTTGGAGAAAACCTGTCACGACTCCAGCGGTTTCCAGGACTGTGGATAGGAGGTACAGGGTTGCTCCTGCGGATCCTCAATTTTTATCTCAACATCTGACTCCTGAGAGCTTGGTGGTCCAAGCTTCTTGTTCTGCCCGATCTGCACATGGCTCATTTCCTCCTACTCCATCGGACAGGGAGTCCAAGAGAATTGAGCAAGCAGCCAAGAAAAGTTTCTCCTCATGTAGTATGGCCCTGAAATTGGTCAATGCTACCTGTGTGCTGGGGAGGTATGTTCATGCCCTGATGGGCACGGCAAGAGCTGTAGTGCCGAGCTTGCCTCAGGATGTGCAGGGGCAGTTTGATGAGCTCCTTTTGGACACTTAAGCGGAGGCCAAACAGGTTATCCAGTCAGGTCTGAATACAGCTGATTCAGTGGCCAGGGTAATGGGCACTTCAATGGTGACCAGGAGGCATGCGTGGCTTAGGTCTTCTGGCTTTTCCACAGACGTTCAAACAACTTTGTTGGACCTTCTGTTTGATGGCGAAAAGTTTTTTGGGTCCGAGGCCGACTCTGATTTGGAACATTTTAAAGACAGCAGGGCTACTGCAAGATCCTTAGGGCTACAGGCGTCAGCATTTACACCCTTTAGGTCCTTTCAGAGGTTTAGGGGATTTGGCCGTGGATCCTCTTATCGTGGAAGGCCACAGTCCAGCACTCAACAGCCTGCCAACCTTCTCAGAGGGCGGGGGAGGGTTAGGACATGAGGAGCCGCCCAGGAGCATCCTGCCTCATCCTCTTCTTCTTGGGGAATCCAACAAGGAAAGCAGCACTAGTTTTCTATCTATCTTGGATCATGCTTCTCCCGTAGGGGCCAGGATATTTCATTTTCTCCACGAGTGGGAGTTAATCACATTGGACTCTTGGGTACTAAATATTGTGGGGAAAGGTTATGCCCTTCCTTTTTATGAGTTTCCCCCTCCCAACCCTCTCTGTCATTCGTTTTGTTAAGATGATCTTCTCCTGTTGTTTCAGCAGGAGGTGCAAGTCGTTTTGTTAAAGGGTACAGTGGAGTTGGTCCCAGAGCAGGAAAGGGGTCAGGGATGCTATTCAAGATATTTCCTGATTCCCAAGAAGGATGGTCGATTTAGGCCTATCCTGGACCTTAGGATTTTGAATTGGTTCCTCAAACAGGAGAAATTCAAAATGCTGACTCTAGCACAGGTGCTTCTGGCGTTGAACAAGGAAGACTGGATGGTGTCTGTCGACTTGCAGGATGCTTATTTTCAGATCCCCATTCTGAAGTCGCACAGGAAGTATCTCCGGTTCATGAAAGGGTCGCAACACTACCAGTTTGCAGTCCTTCCTTTTGGTCTTACTTCCTCACCTCGAGTCTTCACGAAGGTGATGGCGGTGGTTGCAGCAGACCTCAGAAGGAAGGGAATATCTGTATTCCCTTACCTGGATGATTGGCTGATAAAAGCCGAGTCCCCAGAGCTTGTGCTGCATCACTTACAAGTGACAACTAGATTGTTGTTCAACCTGGGCTTTACGGTTAACGTGCCCAAGTGTCACCTGGAGCCCTCTCAGCACCTCCTGTTCATAGGGGCAGTACTGGATACCACACTGAATCAGGCCTATCCTCCGCCTCAGCAGATTCAGGTCATTCAGGCATTATTTCCAATGTTTCAAAATGGAGCAGTTGTTCCAGTCCTCAAGGTCCTACGTCTGCTCGGTCTGTTCTCTTCCTGCATTCTGTTGGTCACTCATGCACGTTGGCACATGAGGTCTCTCCAATGGTGCCTCCACAAGCAGAGGTTTCAACACAAAGGGGATCTTGAAGAGTCGATAACGATCTCCAGAGACGCTGCAGCGGATCTATGATGGTGGGCTGTGGACAGCAACATTTCCCATGGAAGGCCGTTTTGCCTCCCACCTCCGGTGGCAACGGTCATAACGGATGCTTCCACTCTAAGGTGGGGAGCTCATCTGGAGGACCTGCAGATCAAGGGTCATTGGTGTGACCAGTTACTTTACGCATTTCCCCCCATACCCTTGATGCCTCGGGTTCTGAGGAAGATTCATCAAGATTGGGCCCAAGTCATTTTAATAGAAGGGTGTGGTACTCAGACCTTCTTCAACTCTCACTGTGCCCTCTGCTCCATCTCCCTCACAGGGCAGACCTCCTCTCACAGTCGCAGGGGCCGGTTCTACACCCCCACCTCCAGAGCCTGCACCTACATGCCTGGAGATTGAACAGGGCAATCTGAGTTCTTTTTCTGTCCCTCCAGAAGTGGTGGATGTTATCTTATCAGCCAGGCGACACTCCACCAAAACTGTCTATGCCAACAGATGGGCGAAATTTGTTGCTTGGTGTGGAAAGAGGCAAACTGATCCCTTAAAGGCCCATTTGTCAGATGTTTTGCTTTTTGCCCTTTCCTTGGCACAGAACGGTTGTGCAGTTGCGACTGTGAAGGGTTATCTATCAGCACTGTCAGCCTTTCTGTGCCTTCCTGATCAACCTTCCTTATTCAAGTCTCCTATAGTTGTTAGGTTTTTGAGAGGCTTAACAAGTTTCCTCCCACTCTGTTTCTCATGCCTCAGTGGGATTTGAATTTGGGTCTTACATTTTTAATGGGTTCACCGTTTGAGCCTATACATTCTTGCCCGTTGAGATTTTTAGTTTAAAAACGTTTTTTCTTACAGCCATCATGTCTGCTAGGTGTGTGAGTGAGCTCCAGGCTCTTACTGTGAAACTTCCTTTCCAGGTGGGTCGTTCTTTGCATAAAGATTTATTATTCACTTGCAAAGAAGGTTCCTCCTGTGGGTATTGGGGCCCATTCCACCAGGGCTAAGTCTACGTCGGCCTTGGTGTGCCAGTTGTGGATATTTGAAAGGCAGCAACTTGGGCTTCCTTCCACACTTTTGGGAAGCATTATTGCTTGGATTCAGAAGTTAGGAGTGACGGCCATTTTGCACGTTCTGTGTTGTAGGATTTCTTGGTGTGACCGGCCAGGCAACCACCTCCGAGTGCGGAACTGCTTTGGGACTCTATTCATAAGGTGAGGAATCCACAGGTAGTTGTATCCATCAGAAGAAAAAGTTACTTACCTTTGGTAACGCTTTTTCTCGTGGATACAGTAGCTACCTGTGGATTCCTCATAGTCCCACTCGCCTCCCCGTTGCCTGTCTGGTCATACCAAGACTTCTTTGATTATATACGTATATAATATTTTTTGGTGTTTTTTATATAAAACAAATATTGTGGTTTATATTAGTATTTGGATTGGTATATATATTGTACTTGTGAAGTCAGTTTTCACCTGCTCGCCTCAAAGTCACGCAATAAATGGTGAAACTGACGTCAGCACGCCGGCGAGGACTTCTTATTGCCACGATGACGTCAGACGGAGTCGCATGCGGAGCCGTGCAATTGTAACGGCCTCGTTGACTTGAAGAGCTGGGAAGAAAGTTTCCGTTGAATGCTAGTGCATTGGGAGAATTCATAAGTTGAGGAATCCACAGGTAGTTGTATCCATCAGAAGAAAAAGTACAATACGCGGCTCGTGAGCTGCTACTGATTATATGTTAAGGGCTTTACTTCTGACCACTTTTACAATATATGTGATGTTTTTGCAAAATTCATTACAATTTCACAAGTCCACTGATTTTCAGATGTCAGTCTATAACAGCTAGCGACTATTAACATTACATACAGCCGGTGTATGGAAACTCATAATAAGGGCCACTGGAATTAAGCGATTGTGCGGATGCTGCGATTTTCACCTTATTATACATTTTTCAGCATTTGTCACATAATCTATCATCTGCAGATTTAAAAAATAAACATTTTTTTGTTTCTAGCTCAGACGGTTCAAAAGTTACTAAAAATGCAGCGACACGTGTTGCTGGGAAGTGGAAAACCTTATGCAAAGGTTGACTAGTCACCTTTCTTTAGCCTTTTGCTATTTTTAGGTGTTAAACTGGTACTAATGAGGTGCAAGTAATGCCCAGACAGTGCCGACAATTTTCAAAATGACAAAATGATGAGGTAATAGTATCACAAAATATGCTGCATAATGCCGCTTAATTTGGCCTTTCTTGCTGTGTAATTTTCTCAGCCCTGCTGCATATTTTGGCCCTCCCTAGCTGCATAATTCCAGTGGCCCTGTTCTTAAGATAAGCACACTTTTCAAACGACTATAAAACCATTTTCACACATTGGCACATACTGAAATGGCAATATTTTTCCATTATTATGCTACTAAATATTATGCCACAGCTGATTTATGATGTGTGTAGACAGGGCACAGTTACAGCTGAGCTCTGTTTTTGCAGGCTTTCTGAGGCTGATCAGTAAAAAGAAAAAAGGCACGCCCATCATTTTCTAGGCGCGTATATTCTTGGGGTGCGTGCCTACTAGACTAGCCGCTTATTTTTTTTAAATCCATGCTGCACATCATTGTGAATGCTGTACAGCATAGCTAGAACCACTGGCAAAGGCAATAGGTCCCAAAGGCCGGACCTATTGGCTTTGCTTGTTTTTAAACGCTGCCCAAATTCTTTAAAAGAAACAGGGCTGCATTATTTTTAAAAAGAAAATGTTTATTTAAAGGTGATCACTATGTGGTCTACCGACTCTACCAAGCCACCTTCCCTGTGTTGGCCACTAATGGGCGTGAGTCGCACTTCATGACATACCTCATAAATATTAATGAGGTAGGTCGAATTGCAACCCACTCTGATGTCTTATTTTGTAAACTGACCTATCGGCAGTGCTTGAAATAGAAAAATAGAAGTGCAGGTACTCTGTAGCATAGTACCTGTTTGTTTCTGAGAAGTGCTGTACTCTCCAATTAAAAGTATTATGTTTTTCTTGAGAAGTGCAGGTACACTCCCTCTCAAAAGAAAAAAGTGCTGGTATTCCGTGCCGGGCAGCACTGGCCCATTTAAAGCACTGCCTATAAGTATATAGGTTGGGTCACAAACAAATCAGCGTTTGCAATATTTTGGTGGGCAGATTGCCACTGCTTGCTTTCCACGTTTTTAGTACATTTGCCCAAAGTGATGTGCTAGCCGTGCAAGATTTTTTCAGTGCGGGATCAGAATTAAAACAAGGCGATCAGAGCAGCCATTTCGCCTCTCCCTCACAGCTCCTTCGCCACCCAACTGCCCAACTTTTAGGAGATCAGTGTGTTGGAAGCGGGACTGCATAAAATGGCCTCCTTATTTCCCAGTGGCAAAGATTTGTCCCCGAAGGCTGGTTAGGGGGTGACTGTGAGGTACAATTTTATGTCAGGACCGGAGGCTCAGATTATACTTCTCTTTCTATGCTATACTTGTATCAGCAGCCGATCAGAGAAGTTGTTATTAAAAGAAAAACATATCCCAACATTCAAAGTATACATGTCACAACCATAGAGTATACAGTATATAAACACAAGAGACTAGCGTTCTTCCTCTTTCTTTGCGAACGCCTCAACCAACAAGAGTCAATAAGGAAAGTCTACAAAATGAACGATCCCAACCAGGAAAAATCTCAAAGGATCCAAAACGTCCATAAAGGGTACGGCATTCCAAAAGAGGAAATACAGCCAAAGAAATCCACTGGATGCTAGTACTAGCATTTCTGGTTGAACCCTAGAAAAAAAGAAATATAACCAGTCATAGAACACGTAAAGAAACATAGGGGGTCATTTGGTACCGCCGTCAGAACACCGCACCGCGGTCGAAAGACCGCGGCGGTGATTCTGACATTTGCCCTGTGCTGGCGGGCGGCCGCCAAAAAAGACCACCCGCCAGCCCAGGGCAAATCAACCTTCCCACTAGGATGCCGGCTCAGAATTGAGCCGGCGGAGTGGGAAGGTGCGACGGGTGCAGTTGCACCCGTCGCGTATTTCAGTGTCTGCTGGGCAGACACTGAAATACTTTTTGGGGCCCTCTTACGGGGGCCCCTGCCGTGACCATGCCATTGGCATGGGCACGGCAGGGGCCCCCAGGGGCTCCGCGGCACCCCCTACCGCCATCCTGTTCATGGCGGGAGAGCCGCCATGAACAGGATGGCGGTAGGGGGTGTCAGAATCCCCATGGCGGCGGAGCGCGCTCCGCCGCCATGGAGGATTCAGACGGGCAGCGGAAAGTCGGCGGTACACCGCCGACTTTCCGTTTCTGGCCGCGGCTGAACCGCCGCGGTCAGAATGCCCCGCGGTGCACCGCCAGCCTGTTGGCGGTGCTACCGCCGACCTCCGCCATGGCGGTAATTACCGCCATGGTCAGAATGACCCCCATAATGTCAGGAACATGCTTAAAATGACATATAAATTGGGTGGGTAATACAATAAGACAGTAAAACATAAATCAAGTTACTTAACTCTTAAAATGATGTCTTATTGCTGTAATCAGGGAGGGATAATTCTCGCCTCCGTGTCCTTAATAGAATTGAAAATTCTTGACGCGAAAGCTTGAATTTTTTTTATTACTCTTCTCCTAAACAAGCTTCATTACCGGCAGCAGACGGTGTCTAGGCCAACGAGGCGCCTCAATGAGCGGAAGCCAGTGAGCAGACAAACACAGACTTACTATGAGCTGACGGTAGGTTCAGTTATAGTTTCCCAAATCTGATCCCTATCAGTAGCAGAGCACAATAAACTTCCCAGAAGAGTGAGCGCTAAACCGAAGCAGATGGTGGCTGTGAGAAAAGGAGGAAGCCACGGCGGACGTGCTGCAGGCCACGGGTGATGTCAGAGTCCTGCGTCGTCACTCGCGTGGAATTACATTCCTATAGCCAGAGGGCACGCGAGGCGCGGAGGGGAAATCCGTATCAGCTGCCGTGACTCACCGCCCTCCGCCTGCCGAAGCTCGGTTCTCTCACACCCGGAGCCCATGTTTGGGCATTTCCGACCATCCGTGCTCCGGCTTTTACAGAACTACAAAGTTATAAAGGAGTGGCATGCGTATAGAAGTGTATGCACAGTTTTTAAGAATTCAAGGTCCTGAGGGGTAGCAAGCACAATATTGTGAAATGCTCACTGCCAAAATGCTGCCCTTAAATACCAGTCAGAGCATGATGGATAAAAGGCTCAGAGTCGATGTGTGCTACATCGTGACAGAGGTTAGTGAGATGCAGGATGCTAGCTGCAATGACAGAGACTCGAGTAACATCATGATGACATCACATACGGCTGTGCAGTGGCTGTAGAAAACTGTACAGAGGTCCGTGAGCTAAAGGCCCAGATTTACAAAACTGAGTCACAATGCAGCGCAACACACAAAGTTGCTGCGCTCTGTTGCATGGCAGCGAGAGAGCGGGAAAGCACCACGGCTACTGCAACGTGGGACCATCATGTTCTCTCCCAAGCGCTGGTGCACAGTACACGTGTCCGCTGTGCTGCGGAAAAGTGCAGGAGGCTCAGTCAGTCCATTTCTTGAAGCAAACAATGGATAAGGGCTGCAAGACTTTGCTACCCCCTGAGAAAGCTAGCAGTCTCCCCCGACATGAGGAATGTGTCTGCTGTGCAGCCCACGCAACCTCCTGCTTACACATTCTTTCCCAGCCCTTATTATTGTGCACGGCAGGAGGCAATGCCCAGGCTGGTAACACGAAGGCGCCGTCCTTGTCGTGCCCTCGTTTCCGGCCTCTGCTGCGGTCACCTCGTCTCACCGGTGACTGAGGAGTGGCGGATTTTCAAGAAGGGCACTTGGATTTTCTTTTAAGATTGGGAAGAACCTTGTGATCTGCCTGAGTAATGCCTCAAGTCAGATGTGGCTTTTCTGAATCACCAAACCATCCGAACTCTGTATCTTTTCATGGGATGTTGGGATGGCTGCTAAAATCCAGTGGTAGTCGGAAATTCGGTGTTATTCACTCAGCTTCCAAGAGAGTCCAGTCAGTGTGATGATTTGCGGAAACTCATCTTCTCCCGCTAAGGTCAACATTCGAATTTTCAAATAGAGGGATGAGGCAAATCCCAAACTTTCCAACATTGTGAATGGAGTGTTTAGAAGTTGCTAAAGTTTACAAACGTTTCCACTTCCTCTTGGCAGCTTTACCGTGGCAGATTAGTGTTATCTGTCTGTGTGAGCTCATCTGTCTAAAAAAAGCTCTGCTTTGCCAGCTGCCAAATCTTTCTTCAGGACGAGCAAAGTTTGGCGGAAAAGGACACGAGTCTGGAGCTGCAGATAACCTGGCGTTTCTCCAGCATCCCCTACGTCACTGAAGGGGATCACCTGATCTGTGGTGGGGAGGAATGTTTAGATATGCGGAAGCTGTGGGTGTGTTCAGGACATGCAGAACTCAAGCCTGCGTGCTCCAGTGTTCATTGGCCCCATGTTGCAACAATCCTTCTGCATTAGACTAGTATGGCCACTGTTATTGTACTATTTCTAGCAGCCAACCCACTTGTACATTGCAGCATCGCTAAAGCAGTGAGGCAGCTCTTTATAGGCGCTGCCCCCCTCTATAGCCAGGGCGTCACCTGTGATGATGCAGTATTCTCTATGGCCGCAGATCCTACACCACCCTGTGCCATCAGCATCCCTGCAGAGTATGCCATTCCTTGATCTGACACATAGACCCTCTCTTATAAATTCCCTACAGCCAGCGGGCACATACAGTATGACATCAGCTGATGGACATCTCACTATAGCCACAGAACCTATATCATCCTGGATAATCAGCATCCTTGTAGAGTACGCCATCGTCAGCTCTGCTGTACCATTCTCCACAGCAAGCACTCATATACAATACTTTGGGCAAGATTTACCAACATTTAGCGGTGGGTCTGTGTCACAAAAGTGACACAAACCTGCAAAATTTTTTTTTTTTAGATTTACTTTCTAGTGCAAAAGTTGCCTCCAAATAATGCAAAGCAGCTCAAAGCACTTCTTTGCGTTACTCTGCGCCAAGAGGCATGCCATGGAATAACCCATGCTTTGTGATGCAAAACATTATTCACCAACAATAGTAGAAAGTTGTTTGCATCCAAAAAAACTGTACAGTACAGATCCGAAGTGGGAAAAGTTTTAAAGTTTGTGTAGGTATGGTATTTTGTACTGGAAGGGTATCCTTCCATATTAAACCTATTCCAGACTCACGCAGGCACCATTGTGGCGCTCGCAGCCTGATTGTCCCCTAGCGCTTGGGATGGAACAGGATAGTACCATATTGCAGTAGCCATGGTGCTTTCCTGCTGTCACGTAACACATTGTGACTCAGTTTTGTAAATCTGGGCCTTTTCTATAGCCAGTGCTCTTCTATTGATCCGTCCAACCAGCACAGCCATATGTCATGTCATCATGATGCTACTCAATTCTCTGTGTTTATCAAATAAACTGATACATTAAACGCAAATATATAGAACGTAACCTTTCATTTCCAGTAGTTATGCAAACTCCCTTTTGTGTGTGAGTACATAGTAAATGAACCTTTTTATTTTAATTTACATATAGAATCTGGGCATAAAGTTCGTGTTTATTTCATACACATATCAGACTACAATTTTCTAACAGTAAAAAGTACATTTCATCCTGGTGGCCATCCAAGCACAAATACAAACAGGACAGAAACACGTACCTAAATGATGTATATCATTTACTACATAAGATGAGGTCAATTTCAAAAGTCATTTGGAAACAACATACAATTTCAAGAGTTTGGCTGTGATATTTTTGGGTATCACTGCATGACGCACAATCATGCACCCTGCCCTGTATTCCCAAACTGCGAGAATCTGTGATTCTGCTTTTTGGATTTTGGCCTCGCTGCACACTGATCGAGTATGTGCGCAAAGGCCTAGGCCCGCCCTTGATTACAATAGGTTCTAGACTTGTCCTAAACCTGGAGGGGCACACAACGCTAGCCCTTCTTGTAACAGAAGTAGTACCGTCAATGTAGCGCAGTGGCAGCAGCCCACTAACTTTTGCAAATATTTAGCGCAACCAGGCCTTTTTACTTGAGTTGCATGGTTGCGAGCCTGCCAGCACATTCATCTCATAGTGTACCTGGGATCCTAGCGCCAAGATCCTGATCGCTGACCATGTGCTAATATGCAGTGCAAGTGTGTCTGAATGAGCTAGAGTAATTCATGTCTGTGGGTTCCATTTTTAAAGGTCATTGCCTGGGCTTCAGTACAACACAGAGGTGGGGCAGAGGTGTATTGACTGCATCCTTGAGCTGGGCGTAGGGATAAAAAGACACTGAAGTGACTAAAGGGGTGACAGGCTTTCACCTGGAAGTTGTTCAGGTCCTTTCTATTCCAGAGGGCAATTACTTAAAACTCCCACACTGCCATTGGATGCCTGGCAGGATGGTGAATGGTGAGGACTCCAGTGTCTGTAGTCAAGGATGAAGGGTTGCTTGGAAAGGGAGCCAACCTGTTTTGTTTCCTCATCTCAGTCAGAAGTTCTCACAAATAGCCAGGCTGCAGTCTTCCCACTCCTCTTCCATACTTCCACGGTGGGTGCGTCACACTGAGACTGCATCACTCGAGTTAAAGACTAGTTCAGGAAGATAGCCTGCTGGGACGCATGAAGGAGGAACTGACCCAAACTGGTTTGCTGAAGGCAGCTTTGGAATCCACACCCTCTGTCTGTGAAAACCATAAAAAGTGGGAGCTGCTGACTCACTTGTTGTTCTTGTTCCAACGTCCGCTTTCCCGAGGATGCTGTACTCATAAAGTACTCAGGGGATTATTGTGCAATTAGGGGTTGGTGCCGTCTGACAGGCAACTCTCAGAGGTGAGGGATCATCTCCTGGAGTCCAATCTGAATGAGGAATTGCTGAACTTCTTGATGGAACCAAGGAGTCCTGCAGGTGCGAGAGGGAAGGAAGTGCAAGAGGGAAGGAAGTGCAAGAGGGAAGGAAGTGCCAACCCTGCAGGAGGAGGTGATCGAGGAAGGGACACAGTAATTGACCTTGTAAATGGTCTTATTGCATTATCCCCTTTATCGCCACCAGGGCAAGAGGTGCTGTGTGCCCGATTTGGTAGGCCTGACTAAAGTAGGTCTGACAAAGCCGGGATAATTGTCTGTTGTGGCACCCTCTGTGTGTGTGCACGAGAATATATATGGTGTGCTATGGCACTGCCATTCTGTGCTGCGCAGTCATGATTGGTCCCTCAGAAGTAAAAACTACCAAACCTGAGGTCCTCCTAGATGCTCCATGATGAGTGGAGGACTCTGCACTAACCCGAAGTGCCCCAGGGCCACCCTGCTCAGAACATTCGAGGCTGTCGCCTAGTGGCACTTCAAGCATAACTTAGCGCCTGGCAGCCAAGATGCTCAAGAATTCATTGCCCGATCACTGGACTGCTGTCACATTCCAAGGCAGCATCTGGAAGTGTCTCACCGTGACCAGAGACCTGCAGCGGCAAAAGAAGGCTGCCAGCGGGTGGGAGACTCCAACGAGTCCTGTGCCCTAGAGTCTGTGTATGCCAAGAGAATTGGGAGGGGGTGCTCTGCACTTTATAGGAAGCTGCACCACAAACACTGAGGGCCTTCAGAGGGACAGAAAGGGAGAAGGGAATTCAGCACCCAGAGGGAGGAAACCCACTTTGAATTACTAGGGAATCGGGTATTCCTATTTCTGCTTTCTGTGTCAGCCAGTCCTTGTTTTTTTATAAAGAGAAGCACTGGGCTGAACATTGATCTTATTCCACTGCTGGGGTGATGTGGAGTTGTTGAGTCCTACGTCCGAGTAACCCCACACTAACCACCATGAGACGCTTGAAATGCCCACCACCACTGAGAGGAAAGGGCTGAAGAGGTGGTAGCAGGTGCTTTTCATTCACGATGTGGCGGAGTTCTGATGTATTTTATACTTTGGCTTTTTGAATCCGTTGCTACAGAGTATGAAGTAAATTGCTTCTGCTTATTAGTAGGGCCAATAAGGTAGTGTTGATATAAATAATGGAAAGAATGGAGTACTTAGAAATCCCTTTGAAAGATCAGGATGAAACTATATCATTTCAACAGAGACTTCGAGAATCATTTTATTCTGTTGCATAGTCGAGTAATCAAAACATTGGTGCAATAAGAATGTTTTAAGATAAGCCTGATGTGGCTTTTAGTGCTTTTTTTGAGGAACTGGCAAAGTTTTGTTGCCTATGGAATGAATTCAGACTTTGCAGCTCAGTGGAAATCCATTTGCTGTTTTGTTTAGTTTTCTTTCCTGAGTGTGTTGCTGTTGATAATAGTAAACAAGTTGATTCAAGTTTATATCAGTTAAAAGATTTACTGCGCTGGACAGCCTGAAAGAATTGTACTTGAAAAAACAAGCATTGGAAAAAGTCAATAGGTTTGATGTTTGTATGAGGTGTGGCTGAGACATGCACATGGCACACAAAAGTCAAATCTATTGTACTAAAGCACGGACAAAGTTTGAGACAAATGGACGCCAAAGGTTAAATGGTTGGTTTATTTTCTACAGCATCTGTTTTTCACATACTTTGTCGTTGCCTGCTCCTAAGTACTAATGGGGTGTTCACCAATGAATATCTGATGTAAAGAATCCTTCCTGCACTCCAGGGGAAGCCAAAGCACACACCACTCATGTGAGCTTATCCCAGATGTAATTGGCAATATCTCAAGCCAAAGGTAGAGGATCCACAGCAATCACATAATATTGCCCTAGCCTCATGTGAATACTTATACATTGATATTTTGAGCAACAATACATTATGCAAACTGCACACATTCTACCTCCCACCAGGAGATAACAACACATCCATAGAACAAATCATGGAGACTATCTCAACCAATGCTGGACATCACGGCACCCAGATCTTCCTCGGAGATTTCAACCTCTGCTGGACCCAGCTGTTATCCACCTTAAATCCTTTCTTGAGGACCTCAACCTGACTCAATTCTGTGATAGTCCTACCCACAAAATGGGTGCGACTTTGGGCCTTATCATTGTCAAAAGAAATAACATCCAAGTGGAATCAATCATCCCCTGTGACTGGACAGATCATCTTTGCATCACCTTCCATATTATAGAGCCAGAGAGGACAAAAAAATGCAACTAAAGAAACCCAAACATTGGAAAAGGAGCATTGTTAACATAAACCTGAATGATCTGACATCCCTCAGCAATAACATCTTGTCACCTCCCGTGGATATGACAGGTGTCCATGCTTTCACTGACCACTACAATAACTCCATGCGGAACATTCTTGACTCAATAGCACCTCTGCAGCTAAAAAGAATATCCACCAGAGAATCTAGACCATGGTTCAATGATAGGCTAAATTCAGAAAGACGTAAGCTCAGACTAGCTGAACGCTCGTGGAGACTCTCTCTGTCCCTAGAACACCTTAAACACCTGAGATCTCAGAGGAACATCTACAACAAACACATCAGAAGTTCTAAAGAAAATTTATTTAGAAACCAATTAGATAATGCTAGAAATCGGCCCCAAAAAAGTGTTTGAGCTTGTCAAGCTACAATCCAACAGGCAAACAAACCCTTCCCCTTTGGGGTCTACTGCACAACCAAACTGCGTGGAGTTTGCCTCCTTCTTCACGGAAAAGACAAGAAATATTGAAACTGATTTGCAGTCAGCTAGGGAGCACCTGCCTTACACACCTCATTACAGCACCTCCCTCCGATTGGAGAGCCACCTGGTTGCTCAGCGCACCCTCCCAAAAACAATGCATCATGGAACACATTCAAAACCTTTGGTGAAAGCGCCATTCTCAAAATCCTTACAGCAATAAAAACTTCAAACCATTTTAAAGACCCTCTTCCAACAAATATCTTCGGCGAGATCAAATTGTCCTTACTCCCTCTTTGGACCAAGATTGTTAACACTTCACTACTTCAAGGATCGATCCCCGGCTACCTTAAAGCTGGGCAGGTTACCCCCATTTTGGAAAACCCACGGCGGATTAATTGGACCCAAACAACTTCCACCCAATCTCTAATATTCCGGCACTGGTGAAACGCCTCGAGAAATGTGTCCATGTACAACTATACAACCACATAACACATTTCAACCTCCTAGACTAATTCCAATTCAGTTTCCGTCAGGGTCACAGCACTGAATCGGCACTCACAAACATAGTTGATGATGCTCTAAAAATGTTGGATCAGAATAAATCTTGCCTTCTAATCCTTCTCGACCTCCCATCAGCCTTTGATACGGTCAAACATGACAGCCTACTAGAACTACTTGAACCTAGGATGGTTCTTTCTAGTGCCGTCCTTACCTGATTCGCTTTTTTTCTCCACAACAGAACTCAACAATTCAGGGTAAATATGTCCTTACCTAACCCTGCATTGGTCTCATTAGGCGTCCCACAGGGGTCCACGCTCTCACCCACTCATTTCAATATGTTCATGGAACCTCTAACCGAACTGTTGAATTTATCTAACATTCACTATCACATGTGCGCTGATGACACCTAAGTGTACCTGAAAGTTTCTTCTCCTGAAGATATTAGATCTCTCAAAACAGCCTTACAAAAAACTCAAAACTGGCTAACTTATAACTACCTCAAATTTAACACTCTCAAAACGGAATTCCTCTTAGTCTCCCCACCCAATAACTCCCTGGACATCGCAGAATGGATGAACAACTAACAGCTCTTAACGGCATTCCTCACATTATTGATTCAATGAGATCTCTGGGAATAACACTTGACAAAAACTTAAACATGCAGGAGCACATCAGCTCTGCCACCAAAGGAGTGAACGTCCTCATGAATGTCATAAGAAAAATAAAACCTTTCCTACCACCTGATGACCTCTAGACAGCTGTGCAAGCCCTAGTGATCCCTAGGCTGGAGTATGGATGTTCAACTCTCTGCGGCTTTCCCAGATTTAAACTGACACCATTAAGGGCCTCTCTTAACTCTGCCTCTAAGCTCCTCACAGGATCTAAAAGAAACAATCACATCACGCCTGATCTGAAATCTCTAAAATGGCTACCACATGAGGCGAGGATTCATTAAAAAATTGCCTGCATGGCACACAAAACTTTACACTTCAACACCCCAAGATAACTTGCACAAAAGCTTGAGTTATCTGGTGGCTTAAGATTATCCAGAAACACTGGTACCTTACAGCTGAAACCACCTAAATTCCATAAAAATAAAACATACAACAGTGCCTCCTCAGGTATTGCTCCTAGAATGTGAAACTCCCTGCCCCGTGAAATCAGAATGAACCCCTGAACGGCCTCTTTCAAGAAAGAAGTTAAAATGATACTGTTGAACAAATGTTTGCTGTAAGTCTCATGCACTCTGCTCGTCTGGACTTGGAGGTGATTTTCTTTGTAGATTCAGTTTCACCCTGTTTTTGTTCTTGAATATGCTTTTGTTTATGCCACCTGTATGCTGAACACGTGTAAAGCACTCTGATACTCGCAAGAGTCATGCTCAAGCTATATAAAACATTACAGATAAATAAATTTATCTCACCAAACTGAAAAAAATACTGAAACAATTTCTCATGTATGTATATGGAGTAGATGTCTTGTTTTGAAACATAAAACCAGTGCAGTATTGGTGTGACAAAAAAGCTCCTGGACTGGGCCGCAAATCTACACATTTTCTCTAATATGAGCATGTTATTTAAGGTCCTTTTCTCGCCAGAGGATTTAGTGTGTCATTGAGATGGGAACAGTTTCTGCAGCATGGAGTGGTCTGAAATTATTCTCTTATGCAAGACAATTTGGAAGACAACTAAAGGCAACCCCATTGCCATGATCCATTATTTAATGAACGTCAGTGGTTAGAGTTTGTTGAAAAAACTGTGTTTTTTCATTCAATTATAGTTAGAGGAGCCATGCATTTGATCTCAAGAACAGTTTGTTTTGTCAGTGTCCAATCACTATCGATTCACATTTCAATTATATGCCATGGTTGCTAAGTATTTTACTCAGTGGAGAGGTTCTATATTCCTTGCATTTTTAGAGTGGCCCAATCGAAGCAAATAGATATTTTGGCCAAACTGAGAGTATAGGAATTGAACCTTTGAAGCAGTGAAACAGCTACATTTTGATACTCAAGTTGCCAGTTCATTATGCAATCGGATTAACTAAGCAGGTTCCAACGATGAAATGTCTTCAACAGGGTGAGTATCGGGTCCCACCCTTTTTATTCTGCATATAAATTGATTGGATGACCCTTTGTAGGTTGTGCAGGATGATGTGTCCTACGATTCACTATAACGATAATGGACTTAGCAGTTGTGCTGATAAGTGTTTTTTTGCTTTATGCAGTTCTACTTTGACAAGGGGTACTTGTTTGATTTCCAGGTATTGAAATACAATAATAAGGGGTCATTGTTTGATCAATGAAAGAATCTAAGACTGCACCGACTCTGGGGTAATAGTTCTTGTCTTCCTCAACTGTGCATTGTCTACTTCCCTAATATCTATCACCCAATCGTACTAGTGCACGGACTCGGGGCGTAGTAAGCTGGATCTGTATATACTATATCAAGGTGAGATATAGTGTGCACAGAGTCAGGCGTTCCCCCGAGGCCTATCAGAGTCTAAATTAGATAGTACTAATGCTCTCTTTTGTGGTAGTGTGGTCGAACGGTTAGGCTTATCAGAGGGTAGTGCAAAGCATTTGTTTTACACACACAGACAATAGAAGAAGCACACACTCAATGACTTAACTCCAGACCAATGGTTTTTATAAAGCAAAAATATATTTTCTTAATTTATTTTTAGAACCACAAGATTCAAGTTGGAGGTAAGTACCTTAAAAGTTTCGTATTTCTTACAGGTATCAACAGTACTTTGTTTGAAATAGGTAAGTAATACAGTTTTTTAATTATTGGCAGTAATCTGTTTTAAAAATGGACACAGTACCATTTTCACAAACAGTTCCCGGGGGGAAGAAATGTAGATCGTTTTAAAGGGAAGTATAACACTTACTGTTTCTGTCTCTGGGTTTTAGGAAGTCCACCGGTTTGGGGTCGAGTTAACCCCAAACACCCATCACCAGCAACACGGAGCTGGTCGGGTGCAGAGGTCAAAGTTGAGCAAATTTAATGTGAGCTCCCATGGAGACAGGAGGTACTCGGAATCAGGCCTGCCTGCAGGTAAGTACCCACGGCTCGGAGGACAGACCAGGAGGGACTAGAAGATCACTGAAGGGGCCACAAGTAGGTACCAAACACAAACCCTCAGTGGCACAGGGACGGCTGGGTGGAGGGTGCAAACAGGACATCAGGTTTTCAATGCTGGTGCATGAGGAGACCCTGGGGGTCACTCAAAGGCTGCAGGCAAGGTCCAGGGAGGTGTCTCGGGCACACCACTGGTCAGACAGGGAGGAGGGCCACCTGCTGAACATAGAGGCACCGGGGGTCGGATTCTGCAAGGCCTGGGGGCTACAGGTGCAGTGTGTCCTTAGCATCGGATATCTTCGTCCGGAGCTTCGCGGTCAGGGGATTCCTCCAGATTCCCTCTGCAAGCGTCGTCGTGGAGGGGTGGAGAGGTCAACCCAGGGTGGACACTTGCTCGCAATCACCTGGGGACCCTCTCTTGCTGGGTGGACCACCTGAGCACGGGCCGTGGGCGTCGGGTGCACCGGGGTCAAGACTCACGCATCCGGAGTGAGGTGAGAGTCTTTGGTTGTAGATTTTTCTCAGACAGAGCCCCTGTCCTCTGGAGTTCTTGGTCCTTTTGGGTGCAGGGCAGTCCTCTGGAGGTGGGCAGAGGTCGCTGGTCCTGCTGGACGCGTCGCTGGTCTTTTGCAGGTTCTTTGAAGCAGAAGAAAGACCAGTAGGGCTGGGGCCAAAGCAGTTGTCGTCTTCCTTCTTCTCTGCTGGGGGTTTCAGCGAAGCAATCCTTCTTCTTCTTGTAGGTTGCCAGGAATCTGGTGAGCTGGGTTCAGGGAGGCCCTTAAATCCTAGATTTAGGGGTGTTTTAGGGGTCAGAGGGCAGTAGCCAATGGCTACTGTCCCTGAGGGTGACTACACGCTCCTTGTGCCCACTCCCTTCGGGGAGGGGGGCACAAACCTAATCCTATTGGTCCCTGTCCTCCAAACCAAGATGGAGGATTCTGCAGGGAGGGGTCACCTCCGCTCTGAACACCATAGGGGTGTCCTGGCTGAGGTGGTCACTCCTCCCTGTTTTCCCTAATTTTCCCACCGGACTTGCAGACAAAAGTGGGGCTTTGTCTGGGGGCGGGCATCCCCACTAGCTAGAGTGCCCTGGGGCACTGTAATCCAAGGCTTGAGCCTTTGAGGCTGATGACAAACCACTATCAATCATAAATCATGACAAAGTTGCTATAAATTGTTCCCCTAAAACTAAAACACAGAGGAAGATCTTCCGATCTCCTTGATTCCCCAAAGACCTGCAGGAAGAAAGACTACTGCTCACTGCAACTGAGTAGATAGGGTGATGAAACCGATCTGCTCTTAACCTTACTAATCTGAGACCCAAACATAAAACCTACAGAACTCCTGCTTTCATAGCCAGGATTCCTTTGCCAAATATAAAATGGAGGCAGTGAAAAAGTTCCCACAGAAACTACATGAAAAACATATTCTAAATCCCAGGTCCCACTCATTCTATGAAACAATAACAGTGGTGAGAAACTCACAATCAGCGTCGTGGACATATGAGGCATACTGACCTCTAACTCACCTTCATCCCATCAACCACCCTATATGTTAGTCTCACCTGCAAACTCCCAGGCTGAGTTGTCTAAGACGGTTGCAGATTTAAAAACATCCCCCACTTCTCTGACCCCATCCCAGCCAATATACTGAAAGACAATCAGATCACCACTTATTCCATCCCTTACATCTCTGGTTAGTGCTTCCCTTTAGAATGTCCTGGAAAATTGCAGTCTCTCCTATTCCTGACAAAACAGGAAGCGGACACTGAAGATCTTAATAGCATTTGGCCAGTCTTAAATCTACTTCTAGCAATAACCCTGAAGACCAGTTTAGCAATCAAAGTTCAGTCTTCATTGACAAAACTAACCCCCCTTGGTGACCTTGAATCAGTCTTCACATTGGATAAAAGCACAGGCTGGACTTGCTACATATAGCAGATGATGCGTTCAATATCCAGGACCATTGAAATTCCAGGTGGCTTACCTTTAGCAAACTGTCAGTCAGTAATGCCACACTCTTCAAAATTATGGACGGGAATCAATGGCACAGTCCTGAGAATACTATCTATAAAATCGCCTGTACCAACTAAAACTAGCTAATTCACTATGTGCTCCGTCACCCTTGCCTCACGAAAACCACCACGGATCCGTTCTTTCTTTGCTATTTAACCTATACATGGAGCCCATAAGCTCCCTTCCGAGGCCATCCAACATCTTCTTCCGCTTCTGGGCTCATGATAGTGCGGAGACTGAGGATCTTAAAAATGTGAGGTCCTTGGTTCAGTTGGCCATGTAGCATGAGGCTCTTTGAGCACATGGAGTGAGTCTGCATGAAGCTTGGGGCAATGGGCAGACAGCGTGTGACACTGATATTACATGCACAAACAGGTCGAGGAGGCACAGGGCACAAACAGTGACAGCTTCTGGCACATGAAGATCTGGTGTACTAAGCTTGGGTCATATAGAAAAATATTCCGAGGAGATTGGGCACATGGACAAAGATAGTGAGGAGCGTGTGGACAGATTTACAAAGTTTGTGAGGGGCTCAAAGAAAACGCACCAATAGTGTATGGTGCTTGGGGCCATGAACAAAGAGTAGGAGAAATTGTGTCACATGGATAATGAGCGTGAGAGTTTGGGTCATAGCGGAAATAGTCTGAAGAACATGAGCACTTGAACAATCCACTTGAGAAGTTTGCAAAAATGGACATGCGTAGTGGGGAGCTTGGAGCACACAGACAAAGTGTCTGTGCAGCTTGAGGCAAACTGCATGAAGCACCTGAAACATTGTGAGGACTCTGAGGCACATGAGCAAACAACATGAGAAGCACAGGGCACAAGGACAAACACTGTAAGCAAGATGTAAATGGATTGGTGTCAATTTTGTGCCCTGTGATACCCCTGGCACTGCCCTTGGTAGTCCTGGTCTGAGGGCGAGCAGCGGTGCTCTAAAAGACGTTTACTTTCTATAGCTTCCACTCCTTGCTCCAGGTCCTCATCAATACACGGAAGGGTCTTCAGGGCCTCTGGGTGCAAAGGGGTCAAACATGTGAACTCATCAGGTGTCAAAGTGTGTGTGAAGCCATCTGCACTGCTCCTGGTCTTACAGTGAATCGATGTCCACAGTGAGGAGCCAGAGCGCATGGACATGGCGAGGAGCAAAGACCACCTAGGCAGATGCACTGTGGAGTTGAGTGAATATGGCGTGACTCACCTGTCACTTTAATGGGGCTCATTCAAGTTCATTTAAAGGGATGTAGCCAAGAAGATCAAGTATGATTCAGGAGCACTTGTGGCTCTCAGCAGTTGTCGTGGACACACTCAAGCGGTCTACGGTTGATGCACTGCTCCGGCATCAGAGAGCAGGTGGCCCTCGGACTTACAACCAGGTTGACCCTTGTCAAGCACAAGCCGGTTTGCAGGGGTGTAGTCCCTTTTGGGAGGCACAGGGAGTGCATCTCAGAGGACCAGAGTCACAAACAAATTGAAGGATTTTCAAGGGCTGTGGGTGGCAGCAAGAGGTCAAACATGTAAACACATAAGGCGTGAAAGGGCAATATTCCTGGATTGTTTGCGAACGGATGTCCACGGTAGGAAGGCTGAAGTGCATGGACCATGGGATAGACACTGTATGAAGAGTAGGTCTCATGAATGACTAGTGTGCAGTGCTTTGGAGACCTGGACATACAGAGTGAGGGGTGTAAGCTGTGTGAGGTACGTGGGGTACGAAGATAGATGTGGGTAGACTGGAGCACACAGACAAGCAGAATCTGGGACTAAGGTGATTAGGAAGAAACAGAGAAGCCTAGGACACATGTTTAGACTGTATGAGCAGCGCGTGGTGCAACAACATGCTAGTGAGTAGTTTATGATGGAGAGGCATATATTGTTAGGAACACCGGCCAAATGGACATAGTGAACTTGGGCACACGGGTGGACAGTATGATAAGTAGGGGGACAGATAAAAAGACAGTATGGAGGGCAGGTGCCAGAGTGCGGTGGGCCCCTTTAGGCAGATGGACTAACTGTCTGAGAGACGCGTCTTACACAGATGGACACTGCGAAGAGCTTGTAGTGCGGTGAGGGACTTTAGTCACCAGCATTCTCGATTAGCCACTTCTGTGGGGACCTATAGCAGAGGCATTGAGTATTTATCTAAGGTGTTCCCTGTAGAATACAAATACTGCTACTTCCCTACTCCCCTCTCCTTTATGCAGTACACTGCACTGGCATCACACATTTGTATTTCCATCCTACAGGATGTCCATAAGTACGTATAAATTCATCTTCAAATCAAATTGATTACATGACAAAATATGGAGGACAGAAAATGGATCTGCACATATACTGGCTCCACATATCTATTAACATTGTATTTCAAAGGTATCTTTACTTAGGGAAGTATATATTTATTATTTTAACTAAACGTCAAATGTGCCTTGAAGATATATATGGGGGTCACCGCCAGGGCCGGGGACCGCGGAAGCACCGCCAACAGGCTGGCGGTGCTTCCTGGGCCATTCTGACCGCGGCGGTAAAGCTGCGGTCAGAAAAGGGCAACCGGCGTTTTCCCGCCGGTTTACCCCTGGCCCAGCAGCGCCGCCATGGGGATTCCGACCCCCTTCCCGCCATCCTGTTCCTGGCGGTTTTTACCGCCAGGAACAGGATGGCGGGAACGGGTGTCGTGGGGTCCCTGGGGGCCCCTGCACTGGCATGGGCAGTGCAGGGGCCCCCTAACAGGGCCCCATAAAGATTTTCAGTGTCTTCTTTGCAGACACTGAAAATCGCGACGGGTGCCACTACACCCGTCGCACCCCTACAACTCCACTGGCTCCATTCGGAGCCGGCTTCATTGTTGAGGGGGGTTTCCCGCTGGGCCGGCGGGTGGCCTTCTGGCGGTCGCCCACCGGCCCAGCGGGAAAGCCAGAATGCCCGCCGTGGTCTTTTGACCGCGGTGCGGTCATTCGGCGGCTCCCTCCAGGTGGGCGGCTCCCGCCGCCCACCAGGGTCGGAATGACCCCCATAGTGCTAGTTGATATTCTGCAGTTGACATGTGTACCAATCGATATTTGAAATGTAATAGTTTGGCAGCACACCCTTTCAATTAATCCTGAAATCTCTCATACAGTATGGATTCTATTCTATTTTAGCTTGTTGAAGCTATACAGATGTTCCTCTCGTTGAGCCCTCCTCTCTCGGGCTCCCCTAATTAGCAGCGCCTGTCCAAGGGTCTCCTGTGGTGAGATAACTTGGGAAATTGAATAAAAGAAACAAATATTTTTTTAAAGCACAAAGCAGATGAAAAGGCCTGCTGTGGGACATGAAATTAAAAGTGAATTAAAGTCATCTCTGGAGCCTGAGACTGCCAGGCTTAGAAAGGAGAGCGCCACACTGCACTTAGTCATAATTGGGAGGCAGCCAAGGCTGCAGCTGGGGGCTCCCCGAGGAGGACCATGTTTGGATTGGAGTGGGCTGGTTGCTTCTGGTTCACACAGTGCTACTGCCACAACCAGTAGTAATCATCCCAATCACACCAGGGACTCCAGGGAGAAGGTGTTTGGTTTGTGATGCTAGCAAAGCAATTATCTCTCTGCCACTTGGCGTTACTTAGTAAATGAGGGATGAAAAATATTTTGAAGGCCTGATCAGGGTATCAAGCCAAACTGTGCTAAGGTCATTGATCTGATTCAAGAAATGTAATAATTAATTTTCAACTGAACCATGTTATATTCCATGTAATGTGTATGGAGTTTATGGCTGTGCTGAAAATGACAGCACCGGGACAGAACAAACAGCAGTATGCTCCACTCGCAGTCCCATGGAGGAGATGGACAGTGGCAGTCTACGTGGCACGTATACCAAGGGCAGCAATGATGTATTTTGCACACATAAAACGTGCACACACACACACATGCTTCGACATCCAAGGGCAATGGACATTTCTTTCTCCACAGACACAGTATTGTCAGTACAAGTGCCCGACTCAAAGTTCTAACTCGTCTCTTTCACACACACACACACAAACACACACACATATATAGAGCATTAAGCTTTTATCCTGCGCTGTGAGAAATTGGGTTGTTGGTTGACTTGGGTGTGAGCCCTGGTCTAGCAACAGCCAAAATCCCTGCTAGAAAGTTCTACAAGGGAGTTATAAGTAAATTAAAAATTCCAATCTTACCGTGCTTAAAGGAGAGAGCACAAGCACTTTAGCACTGATTAGTAGTGGTGATGTGCACAGAGCTCTAAAGCCAACAAAAACAAATTGAGCAAAAATAAGAGGATGACGGCAAGACATTGAGGTGTAACCCTTCAGAGGGGGCCGAGGACCGGAGGCCAGGCCCTGCAGCAAAAGCCGCTGTGCACGGCTGGAGGCCATGGGTGGTGGTGGTTGGATTAACATATAGAAAAGAAAATTACTTTACACTAAAAAAAAAAAATATTCAATAAAAAAAAAGGTTACAGGGACGTTAGAGTTACGAAATAGAACTTTAGAAATTCACTTAAAAAACAAAGGTTACAGGGACGTGAGAGTTACGAAATAGAACCTTAGAAATTCACTTAAAAAACAAAGGTTTCAGGGACGTTATAGTTAGGTTCTCTTCCCCAAAAATAACTATAACCCGCGCTCTCGCCATGCAGTGTTAATGACCCCACAAATTACAGAACTCATGACATTTTTGATAACATCATTGATGTCACTGTAAGATCTACAGTAAAATTATTGATCAGCTCAGTGTGCATGACAGTCGCGAGTTTTAGTTACCTTAGGGAGCGAGTTATAGTTACTTGAAATACCTCTAACTATAACTGCTGAATTTCTCTGGTTTTGTGTGAGTAAATTCAAACCCTAACTATAACACCCCTGTAACCTTTTGGTTTTAAAGTGGAAATATGTATTTGTGTGTGTGTGTGGGTATATATATATATATATATATATATATATACACACATATATATGAAAAACAATTCCTGCTGTTCTTCCTGACTCCGCCAAACAAAGCCGGTGCACAATTACAGGCGCAGGACACATCAATAATTGTACAATAAACTAAATAATCAGGCTTTCGGCACTCCAAACAACTTGAGTATTTAATTCAGGCTGTTACAGTCTTTCAATGAAAAAAAATTGTTGACTTGCGATGGCTACGCGTTTCAACCTTTGCGGTCTTCTTCATTAGCCCAGATCATTACATATTGCTAATTAATCATTTTTTCTAATATGAGTTTTGTTTCTCTATTCATGGGGTTACTCTTGTATGTATTGTGTTTGAGGTGATTTTTTTTATTTTTTTTATTTACTATCATGTTTATAGTATGTATAGTACACGTGTTTTTTGGGGCTTTAAACTTTCAATACTTTTTTATTGCCTAAATTGATTGATATATTTTTTGTTTTATATATATATATATACATATATATATATATATATAAATCAGTGTATAGGTATATGTATATATATATTTATATATAAATATATATGTATATGTGTAAAGACTCTCTTCCGCGTTGAAATGCGTTGGTGTTTGCTGGCATGGATTAAAGACTGTTAGTTTTCAGGAGATCAGTGTGCACCAGTTTCTTTTTGCTTTGGATTTATATTTTGAGGGGGATTGGTCTACCCCCTACTGCCAGCACCAGCTGTTTGAGTGCACCATGTCAGATTTATGACTGATTGTTTTGAGATAGCGCTCTCTCTCTCTCTCTCTCTCTCTCTTTATGTATATATATATATATATATATATATATAGGCAGTAATTACGGTAATTGGCCCTGGGGGATAAGGGCACCCAGGGCCCTAGAAGGTTCTGGAGGGTCCCACCCACCTCCTCTCCTTTTTTGCAATTTGGACTCGGGGCATGGGATCTTCTCAGCCTCAGAAGGCTCAGGAGTATGGCCTTGGGGGATGAGATCCTCAGAGCATAATGAAGCTCAAAGAGAAGGGCTATGCACCCCCTCTCCCATTAATAGTGAATGGCTCTGAGGGATGAGGTCCCTGGGGCCTCTTAAGGCCAGGGAAGGAGGCCACATGCCTCCCCACCCCAGGATCAGTTGTTGGCCCCCAGGGAACAGAGACCCTAGGTGCTCTTAAGGCTCAGAGAGGGGGTTTATTGGTTGGCTCCAGAGAATGCAGTCCACAGGCCCATTTGGGCTTGGGGATGGTGCCAGACCTTCCCTCTCCAAAAAAAACTATTTTTTTGTCCAGGAGGTATGGATATGGTCCCCGAGGCCTTGTGAGGTTCGGGGAGTATTCCACACATTGCCTCCCCTATAGTTCATTTATGATCCCAGAGGATGGGGTCCCAGGCCCAGTAGCTTCTTGGGAACAGGGAGCTGAATAGACGTAGAACCTGACTGCAAGTCAGGTCCTGCAGCCAACCTCAAGCCGCACAGCCAGAGTCCGTGCATGGCTGGGGTGGGCTGCCCAGGTAGTAGCTTAGGTACATGTGCTTGATTAGAATCACATTTCTGTGATGGGAAGTTCTGGCATTTGAAGGGAGCAATCCATTTACTACTGCCCACTATTTCCTCAAGTCTCCTGATAAAAATGATACCTACTTGTGTGGACAGACCTAGTCCCCACGATACGAAGGGCACCAAAATACAATGTGGACACATCAATGCAATAGGTAGCACTGTTTTTTGGACTAGGGAGCAACAGCCACCAAAGGAAACCTACCAAACCCTGATATTTCTGAAAACTAAAAACCCAGGGGAGTCAAGGGTGGTGTGCCTTGCCTTAGATCCCACAAAGTTTTCTTAACAACAATGCTGTACAAATCTCAAACTTTGACTAAAATCACACACGTTCTTTGCATTTCCATGATGTAAATGTCCGGAAGCTCAGGGATCCACAAAATTCCTATACCTAGCATTCCTTCACTTCTCCAGATAAAAATGCTATCCCACATGTGTGGCTGGGCATTACAGTTTCTGCGGCAAGCACACATCACCCCAAGGTCAATGTGAGTCTCAGGGAGGACTCTGATTGACCCTGGTTAAATCCACTGTGCCTTGAAGTGTTGGTACTACTGTGAAGCTGATTAATGGTCTGACTCTCAAACTACGTTACATAGAATATTTGGTTAAGCGCCCTCTATGAGCTTTTAGCCCCTTGCCTGATCTGTGGAGAACCTCTAGAGTGTCAGATCAGTACCATCTCAGAAGCCATATGCAAATCAGCGTTGGTCCCGCTAGGCCGTGCCCTTTCTGAACAGCACCACCAGACCTGTTTTGGCCTATTTGGGCCTCATCAGCTGGGCGCATCTTTAGTCTGATGACATAGTAAGGTTAGGACCCTTCCCTGAGTATTCCTGTGGCATTTAGGACATTGCACTGAGGACAACAAAACGTGATGGGTGAATTAGTTGGGATAATCTGAGCCACTGGTAGTTTCTTTGCCCACCATGACACCCCAAGGAGGAAGCAGCAAAATGCAAATCAGTCTTGGTCCTGCTCCAATAGGAACAGTTTAGCCCAAACTGCCAGAAATTTCTGTTGTAGTCCTAACCTCTTATGTCATTTAATTGCTGAATTCATGTTGTGTTCCTGTAAAGCATTTCGGCCTAAGCTGTTCACTTGTGTGAGGATGTGTAATTAGTCATACAGGTAGAACTTAACACTCCTTTTGGAATGGAGCCAGCTTTTGTCTACAAGTCTGTTAAAACTGGTTTGGCTGTTTCCATAGAACCTTTTATTTGCCGCATGTCAGGTGGCAGGTACCCGTCCAAGACAAACGTAAATAAACTCTCTTCTTCTGAGGAAAGAGGAGGAAGAAATATGCACGTGAAGCAGCGATTACATTTCTCTGAAATTCATGTGACCTTTTCAAGCTCAAACGTGACTAGCTAATGAGCTTTGAAAACTTTCCAGTTATTTCTTTAGTAGTTTCCTAGAAGTCTAGGAGGAAACATGTCAAACCTCTTTTTAAAAACAGTAATTAGATTCTTGTCAGCCATCCAGACATATTACATATATTGGTGAATTTTTGCACTGTGATTTTATATTGCAGAGATAGTTCTTCTACAACTTTTCTCTGACATTTGAAAAAATCCACTGTATCATTTTAACTATTCAATTGGTGTAAATATAATGTTGTGCCTGGCTACAGCTTTAGCCGTGGGGTGACCTTATGTCATCAAAAATGCAATAACAAGTACAGAAATGGAACAGACACTGGGTCAGCTCCCTTCAGTGAAGGCTTTTATGTATCACTTGTGTTTGCCATTGCCCTATAACTCTTAAAAGCCATGTTCATGTATGGTCGAACTGAAGTCAGCAAGTTTTTTATTTTTATTTCTGTGGTTGTTTTTCATCGATAATTGTTTGGTTGACATATGTATCATCTCTGCTATTTTACCTATGTCCACTTTTCTATTAACTTTTTTTAATAGGACCTAACAATGAGGACTTACCATTTAATGTACCAAGCTGTGTTTCCCACAGCTGATATGTGCACAAGGAGCAGAACATTACAGGTGTTTAACTTTTTCAGCAACACATCTTGTCGGGAAAGGCATCCCACCTACCATGGGAGGGGTAAGAAGAAGAAGAACCACAGCACATCGCAGATATGTGAACATTTCAATTTATTCCTCTGTGTTGTATCAGGAAACACATCGGCCGACCCAGTAATACACAGTGGGCATAGTGTCAAAAGGCCAATATCAATCTCATATTCAAAGAAGAACAACACGTGTTTCGTCAAAATTTACTTTTTCAAGGCTCCAACTTGTGGAAGTATCAAGTTGTATTGTTAAGTTCCAAAGGCCAATGATGATTTAAAGGTTACATAGCATGAACTACAGAGGGTATCCAAAGACCATGATAAGCCTCAGCAGAAAAGCAGCGAGTGTTCTTACAAGCTGTTAGCAGCGTCGCATCTAAGATGCCATGGGAGGGGCATGGCTTTGAGTAATGAGCTTCAGACAATGGTACACAGCTCGCGTAGCGCCATATTACTCCAGAAGACACTGATGTGGAGGACGAGTAGGCTACATACCTTGCAAAACTGATTTCACAATTTTAATCTAGCTCTTCCCAGATCACTTGTTGAAAATGACCATCTTTTTGCTTGGTATTCCCGCAGTTTTTTTTTCCTTCTTTAACTGAGCCAATTTTGTTGGCCATAGGACTCTGCACACTTTACTCCAGGCTCAGAGCTTTCCTTCTTTCGTTGATGACTGTGCCAGGACACCCTGCTCCAGGAGCATGCCGTCTTCTAGCCCTGCTGTGGATCCAGCTTGCTCCGAGGATGACCCTTCGACAACCACTTTGCTCCAGAACATTTATACTGTCGTAATATGTTTGGTCCCTGTATCTGACCTGCGGTCCACTTTTCATTTTGACCTTGCCCTAGTCTACCAAGACCATATAACCACGTTGAATCTTTATGCTTTTTGGTGTCGTTTTTAAATTTAACCTTAAAAAATTAATCTCATACATCATGGATTTTTGTTTTTTTTTGTGTCATTTTATTTATTATACTTTATTTTACCAAACTGGTTTGAGATTTTTCTTGTGTTGTGTTTTTCAGTATATTACTTTTTGAGTACGGCATAAATACTTTATTTCCTCAAAGTTAATACTGACTGCCTTTGTGCCAAGCTGAAAGAAGGTCAAGCATAGATTTGCCTCCTTATGGTTCACCCTCACAAAGATTGTGATTATTATTTGAGGTGGGTTCTCATCCCCTCTCTGCACATCTCATGTCAATAGCTATCTTGATGTTTAAAAAAATGTCTTGTGCCTAATTGTGTGTTATTAAAACATGCAGGGTAAAATATGAAAATCAGCCTTGAAGGTCATTATAGAGCGCTCCTGGCGGGGAGCAGTGAATAATAAATGAGAAGCTCGCTCATTTGTTATTCATCTGTTTGTTTTCTTAAGTATTTTTTGGGGTGGCCCAGTCCACTCCTGGACACACCCACTTTATGTGTATTTGGGGACAACGGGAGAGCCCAAAGGACAGACCCCAAGCCAAAACCTATCCTGGGAGCCGGCAACAGCCGGCCCTTCTTATTCATGCCATGCCCCAGGTCCCATTTGTCTCATCCCATCTTTTAAGTCAAACGGGGCAGCCAGCCTTCTTTTTAATATCACCAGAGATTTACAAGAAAAAACTTTCTAAGTTTTCTAAAAAAAAGTTCTTTCACTTCGACTCCTTCATGGATAGTTTTGAGGTGATTGGCAAGTGGGAGGCCGAGATAACGTGGGGGTCCATAACAGGTTTTTCTCATGCAGTTTTCCATAGGAAAATCAGACACAGCTACAGCCAAAGCGGATGAAAGGAATTACACCAAATTTGACAGAAAGTTAGACCTTAGTCCTAAAAGTGTGCTGTTTGTCATTTGGTGCAATTCCGTTCAGTAGTTTTAAGAGATATTAAGCTTAAAAATATTTGTATATTTCACACCACAGAGTATCTGTAGATCTGACAGATCAGAAGTCATGATTTGGTTGGTTTCCACCAAGGAAGATGTAAAATTCGGTCCCCTGTCCTAGAAAAGAGGGGAAAAACATATAGAAGGGCAGGAATAGCCTGCCCACCTAGGCTGGCTGGGGGGAAGTCCCAGAGGGACCTCCCTTGGGGCCAAAAGTGGCCATTTTTTGATTGGCACTGCTAATCTGCAAAGTATCAGTGGATCTGTGGGCAGATTTAAAAAAACATGTGCTGCTCCCCTACCCGAAGGCTGAAAAGTTATATATATGAGGGGGTGTTGCATGGCCCCCCATCCCCAAGACTTTTAGGGGCTCTGTGGACACCATTCCCCCAGGGCTGAACTGTTTGGATGGGGAGAGGGGCATGCAGCCCCTCTCACCAAGCCTCCGAGAAGCCCCTGGGACCTCATCCCCCAGGCCATATTTAAAACAAAGGGGAGTGGGCATGTGCCCCTCCCCCTCTCGAAGGCCTTGGGGACGCCATACCAGGTGCTACACTTTCTTGATTGGAAGAGGGGCTGGCAACAAGACCACAAATTTAAAAGTGGATATATGTGAGTGGTCGTGAGGCGAGTTTTTCCGTGAGCCTTTATGCTCTTGCAGCCCAACCGTCCAAATATACAATTATTTTTTACCCTTAATTTCTCTAAAACTACTTAACGGATTTACAACAAATTACAAAAAGCACAGCCTGCAGACTAAAATCTTGCTTCCTGACGAATTTGGTGGAATTCTAGCAGTTTTTGTTGTAGCAGTGTATAGAGGAGTCTATGGAAAATGCATGTAGTTTGTAGATTATGGGACCCCCCTTTTTTTTCTCGGCCACCACTTTGCAGATCACCCCAAAACATTACAAGAAGGAGCTGGGGTAGATTAACTTTTCTTTTGGAAAGTTTCATGAATATTCATCAAATGGGGCCACAGTTTTGAAGCTGAGGCTGGAACTCGAGCCTGGCACCTCACATGGGCAGCTGAAGTGACTGGACCTCAGCTCGAGGTTCCAAGAAGTCCTCGATCTGCGCTAACCTGATCATCTCTTTTGAGCTTTCGGTAGCGGGTCCACCTCCAAAACATACATACTACATGCAGTCCCTATCCCCAGCCAAGACTGCCTGGGACCTGGGTATCCTAGTGACATGAAGGCATCTGATCACCCTAATAATGGCACCTCCTTGAAGTATGTCCTGGTTTTGTTTATATTAACCTGTGGCGCCTTTTTGTGTGTTATTCCTTGCCTGGTTCTCATACCCCATCTATTTTCGTTCTTGTTTACCGATATTCTTACTTTCACATGTCTATTTCCGATCTCCATCTTCCCCGTGGTTTGTCCCCTTTTGCCCTCGCTCCCGTGTGTTGCCCTCCTTGTCTCTTCTCTGCCCCCCAGCAACACTTTCTCCGCCCCTCTTCTTCCCAGTTTTCACTAAATGCCCCTCACCCCAATATCTAATCTCCCACCATAGACCAGTGGCGTAGCAAGTGTGAGGGGCCTCAGTGCAAGGGAGGGAGTGGCCCCCCTCCCCGCTATGTGAACTGTGGAATACAGCAACAATCAGAGTTCGGGTGACCCGTCCGGCCCCCGGTGCCGCAGCACCTGATGCACCAATGAAAGCCGCGCCGCACCACAGAGAGGAGAGTGTGCCCCCTCCCTCACTTGTGCATTACATCCTACCGCGGACCCCCTCCCCAAAGCTGCACCCTTCTGTTCCACGGAGAGCACAACAGCCCGGGCAGCTTCCTGTCCCCTGACATCATCCCTGGGACCCCCCTGGCCCTCTGCCTGGAATGTGATGTTGAAAGGCGTGTGTAATCTGGTTTCGGCTGGCAGGGGAATTCACCAGGAATGTCAGAACCTTG
The DNA here is from genome assembly GCF_031143425.1 of Pleurodeles waltl. Classification (NCBI taxonomy): domain Eukaryota; kingdom Metazoa; phylum Chordata; class Amphibia; order Caudata; family Salamandridae; genus Pleurodeles; species Pleurodeles waltl. Next base: position 674,312,250 of record NC_090451.1, on the reverse strand, counting down.
GCCTTTGCAGAGTTTCGCTTTGGAATAGACCAGTGGGGGAGAGGGAAGGCACGTACACTAGAAACGGAGCGCACGTGCCTCAGTGCTTAATTTGAGCCAGTGGTGGGCACCGTCACTTATTTTTCTGCATCAGGCAATTACCTCGAGCAGAAGACACATATGGGAAAGACGAGCAAAGAAAGATTGAAAGGCGTCACAGAGGGAGACAGCAGAAATCTGTAAGAGTGAGCTGAAGGGGTAGGGAGTGCCTGTCAACGGATTAAAGAGGCCCGAGATGGCTTCAGGATTGCGCTGCCTTAGTGTTCGGTGCTCACATATGTAATTGCCGCAGCCGCGTTTCAGATGAGAATTTTGGGCACCGGCACGTTTTTATTTACAAATTAACCACTGATCTGCCTCCTTGAGATATGCAGAGATGGCTGCATTCAGGGGTGTCCTCAACATTCCCCCTCCCACAACATGTCGGGACCACAGGCTGAGTCACTCTAACCCTCGAATGGGTTCTCTGTGGCCGCCTTCTGTCCACGGGTCTGCAGATCAACCACACCGTGGAGTGAAAACTATTACAAAGAGGAGGGTGGGGGAGGGAGAGAGAGAACTAATGAAAAAGGGGGAAAGAAGGGAGGCAGAAGCAACAGGACACTGAAAGCAAGAGAGAAAGAAAACGTGGGCACGCTGAAAAATAGAACAAAACTATAAAAATGAAATGGAGCAGAACGAAGCAAAGAGAGAACGCGAAGAAGGAAGAAAGGAGAAAAAAAGCGAAGGAAGGAGAAAAGAAAGAAGTGCCAGAAGGAAGGGGGAGAGGAATAATAGAAAGCAAGGCAGGAGAATAACTGCTAGAAAGACAGAAGATTTAAGAAGAAGAAAAGAAGAGAACATGTAAGAGGCAAAGAAAGAGGGACATAAAGAACAACAGCAGAGAAGAAAAGTTAAAGAAAGAAAGATAAAGCATGGAAAACGAGAATGAGAGTAAGAAAGGAATAAAGAAAAATAATACACAAGATAAAAATCAAAAGGACAAGAAAGAAATTCAGAAAATATAAAAATATAAAAAAGAGAAGAATAGAAAAATAATTGAAAACGGAATCAAAGTATAGACAAAGGTCGAGAGTGGGGTATAAAGGATAGATGGAAACAGGACAGACAACATGGAGAGATAAGATAGGAGAAGACTGGAAAATTAGAAAGAAGCATAGGCAGGAGAATGGGAAGAAAAGTGAAGTGAGACAGGCTGACAAAGATGAGTGAGGAGCAGCACAAGAAGTGTGGTAAACAGTGGCTGTCGGTAACAACTTGCAAATAAAGCTAAAAATAAGAGAGAGCTAGCAATTCAGAGAAGAGAGGAACTGGGAATTTGGGGTGAGAGTAACTGACGGTGGGAAATGAGGTGTTCGAATAAGATCCTGGTAATGAGTGTGAAAATGAGAGATGGGCATCACAGTGCAACTGGTAGGTAATGAGGTGGGAGTTTTAGCAATGATGGTGGCCCTTGCAAAGGTGCCCCTTTTGCCAAATTGTGTCAATTCTCATCATCACAGAGGCCCTGGCATAATGAAGTATTTACTGGCATATTGTGGGCAATTCTCCATAGTGGTCCTGGCATAAGGTGGCCCTCATTGGCCTATCGTGAGCACTCAGGGGGTCATTGTGTCCATCCGTGGCAGTAGGGTGGCCATACTTTGCAGCTGTGGCCATACCTGCTACATAATGGTCATTGACATCATATAGCGGTCACCCATAGCATCCAGGCTTACTGTGGGCATTCTTACCATTGATGGATACCATGTGTACATGAGTGGCATCCTGGGGGTATGTTTGTGATAAATGAGCACAAGAGGTATGATTTTGTCCAAGTGTGGGAATAGTTCATAACACTTCTTGGTGAAGATGGCCACCATGTATTTGAGTACCAAACTTGTGGCATTATTGCAGATGCAATGCCATTAGAGGGGGTACAAACATGTTGGACTTTGCCCTTTTGCAGGGTCATCCCCAAACATTTTGCCTTCACCCACCTGTTTTCTGAACCCATTTTTGTTGGCTTTTAGGACTCTTTGCACTTTACCACTGCTACCCAGTGCTATCCAGTGCTACTCTCCTCTAAGCATGGTAAAATTGGCATACATCCAATTGGCACATTTATTTTGCTTGTAAGTCCCTAATAAAGAGTTACTATATGTACCCAGGGCCTTTAAATTAAATGCTACTAGTAGGCCTGCAGCACTGATTATGCCACCCACTTAAGCAGCCCAGTTAAACGTCTCAGGCATTCTATTACAGTGTGTGTGTGCAGCTTTAACCAGCCAATTTGATCTGGCAAAATAAGCCTTTTGCCAGGCCTAAACCTTCTTTTTTAACACATATGTCATCCCTAGATAGGTCCTATCAGTCACTAGGGCCGGTGCAGTGTATTTAAAAACTTGGACACATACTTTTAACTTTTACATGTCCTGGTAGTGAAAAACGTTTAGATTAATTTTTTACTACTGCAAGGCCTACCTCTCCAACATGATAACATTTGGTTACCTTATTACATTTAATAAGCGCTAACTTTCAATTGGGAGCAAGTATGGGATGTTGAGCTTGGTGTTTAAAGAACTGTAATTTAAAACCCTATTTAATTGTAAAGTCAGACCTTAAGTCACAATTCCGAAAATGCCACTTTAGAAAGTTGGCATTTTCTTGTCCTAGCCATTTGGTGCCTGCAGCCTGTATCATGACTAGGTGTAGCTGGCACTTTGTCATTGTGTATTGCTCCTAGGCCGTGAGACAAAGGAGAATAGGTGTTGGCAAGATGGGCCATCAGTGACGTGATGAGGGGGTGGAGGCTGTAACCTACCACACTTGCACATCACAAAGGCTCTGCCTGAGCATACTCAAAATGGGTTTGACACTAGGCTTTTGCAACTCCAGACAAGCTGGAGCCAAGGGAGGGAGCACCTCCAGAACCTTCTCCTACTTCAAAGTGAGCACCAGGTATAAATAATGGACCCTCATTCACAACTCTTCAGTATACGTCTGGACTTGTGAGAGACTCGGAAGGACTGCTGTGCTGCTTTTGCAAGGAGGCCTGCTACTCTGTTGCCCTGCTGCACTATCCCCTGGGTGAAAAAGGCTGTACCTGCATTTTAAACCCAGGACCACCAGAGGGACTCCAAGGGCCACTTGGCTGGCCTCCCGATCAGAGCCCCAGAGACAGAAAAGGCTCCAAACACCTTCAACCCAGCACCTGGACTCTGGCTCCTGTGAGTCCAACCTCCACCGTGGTGCCACCCCACTCCTAGAAGTTTGTTAATGGGCCTGATGGTGTTCTGCCAGCCTAACTATGGTCCTGTGTGCAGAACTGATGCAGAGCGACTCATTTCCTCACAGTCACTTTGGAACCACCTTTTCGTGATGCACCCCTAATGCAGGACTTCCGATCACAGCTATCTCAGAACCGCCACTGCACTTCACGTCCTCGATACAGGCCTTCGCATTGCAAGCCCCTTGAAACAGAACACTCAACAATGATGCTGAACTTTGTAGCTTTCTCTGAACTGCTGCTGCACCACGGAGAAGTGTGGCACAATGGTTAGGGCAGCAGACCCTGATGCAGAGATCTGGCCTGGGACCAGGGTTCAATTCCTGCCTCAGCAGGTCTTGGGCTCAATTCCCTTGGACCAGATCATTCTCGCCTCAGTGCCTAATATAATTAATGGGTCCCACTCTGGGCAATAGCTTGCTTAATCTCCACAACAGCCCTGACAGCACTTTGATGCCTGGCTTCACCCTGGGGGTTTCCCAGGAGTGGGTGCCTCACAGGGAAAAGCCAGAAGGGGTTCCACAGTGGTATGTGTACAGCGCCTTGAGACCCTAATGGGTGAGTACTGTGCTATACAAGTGCAAAGTTTACATTTTTAAGACGTGTTTACCATGCATGCATCCTCGATGCAAGACTCTGCATCGCAGCTCCCTCAGAACCGCAGCTGCCCAACACATCCTCGACACAGAATCTTGCAATGGCCTGCAACCAGGATTTAGCTTACTTTTTTCAGTGGGCCTAACTTTATCCCTCTATTGAGGCTGTGCTCTGACTGAAATTGTGACATTTTCCTGGTGTAGCACAACCAGGTAACCACGGTTGGCACTTTATGCTTCTAGGCACTATTTTTACTTAAAACTTTTAACTTGCATATCCCTGATTCAACTGATTGACTTGTTGTTCTGGTGTCAGATAATTTAGTAAAGTGTATTCTCTTTTTATAAATTGGTGCGGGAGTGTTATTGTGTTGTGTGTTCACTTTATTACTGTTTGAAGTACCACATAATTGGTTTACACTCTGCCTCTAAGTTAAGCCTGAGTGCTTTTGTGCCAGGCTACCAGAGGGTTCAACACAGTTTCATTGTGGTTTGTTTCTGTTTCACCCTGACAGAGGCTATGGTTGCTGATTGAGTGGGGGTTCACCCCCCCTCAACCAATAACCCAATCCCCTACAAAATGTCATATAAAAAAACTAAAGCTTTTGTTTGGAGAGAATTGAATTTTCGCATAACGATAGCTGGCAGAGCTGACTGACTCTGTTGTTACCACCCCAAATTGATAAAGTATTCCACTTCAAGGTCTCTGTACTGAGGAAGACACTGGCCGCAAGCCACTTGGTGGGGTGGTCAAAACATCAATAATTTTGAATCACCTTCCCTGACATTGTTGAATTGTTACCTAAAATGTCTATCCTAATTGTTACTCGGCATTAAAATTACTACGAGCCTGATGTTGTATTACCCGGTCCCAAATAAACCATTCTCTGTAATTAGTCATTGAAATCCTAGTGGTGCAAATATCATGGATTACGTTAACAGTTTCACACAAATTAAATAACTTTTTGGTAAATGTTGGCTGCTGAATCCTTAACACTCAACCATCAACAATTTCCCCAGCAAGAACAATAGTTAATCTTGGAATACAGGGGCAAGAATAAAGGCCCGCCTACTACTACTTCCAGAATCCCCGCTGGCGCACTTGCTTCTGAAGGTCAAGCTAGAAAGGTTAGCTGCCATTTTGGGTTCCAGCAGTTACTTTGCTTTTATGGTCACAGGACAAATGGCCAAGGAGGGTGAGAGCTAATACCCATTGCAGCCCACACCAGGAAGGACATCTCTAAAAATAAGGTGGACAGGGATGTTCCTGCCCTAAGTGGACCAGAAGGCTATTTTGACAACTTTCTATTTGCTCTCCTGGACTCCGACTGCTCCTGGTGTGACTTGAGGGCTGTGCTGAGAGCTATGGACCTTCTCTGGTCCCGCAAGGCTCAGATTCATGAACTCCAGCGTGCTCTTGAACTGCAAGAATAACTTAATAACCCTACACCAAAATGGCCTTTGACCAAGAAGTGATCAGGACCCTGTAGGGAAACTGTATTTCAGTGTGGTCTCAAAAGATGTTTTGCTTTTATGGCAAAAGACGTACTGACATACTTTGACAAACACATGCCAAAGAAAAACATTTTGACTTGTTTAAAAGCCTACTTTTGACATTTGCTAAGTCGCTTACAAGAAGTGCCTGTGAGCCACAATCTATAGGTGCATGAGGTGCATAAGTGAGACATGTATAATATTCAGACATTATACCTCTGGAAATACAGGATAGAAAAGATTTCATGCAATTCATTGGGTGTCAGAAATCACCATCCGTGTACTGCGCATCCAATGAGAGAGGTGTACTCTTTGTCTCCACTCCCTCCCTCAGTGACCACATTCCATACTAATATGAAGTCACGTAGAAGAAACTGGGAAAGGGAATGGGGTGAGAGAGAAAACAGGTCACCGAACACCACCACTCTGACTCATCACTTGCCAGTGTAGACGGCAGTTCGAGCTGTCAATGGAGAACTGGAGGTTAGCCATCTCTCAGAAGATCTCTCCTTTGGTCTCCAACTTTGCAGGAGTGTTTAACCTGAGGTTGGACCCCAGCGCTACTATCCACACAATTAACTGATTAGGTTCACACAAAGGGGAACTATAAGAAATTGGATTATTATTTGGTGAGTGACTACTCACTTTGAGGAACTATCAAAATCAATGGCATAGTGAATATTCAGTCGCTAATTAACCTGAGTTTGGCCCCCTAGTAGCTGTGGCACAGACCAAGCATTCTTTACTTAGGGTCATGTGTAAAGTATTTATGCTGTACCAAAACAATGATAAAGTCGAAATGCAGTAAAAATTAGACTCAAATGTAATAAAAAAATGGCAGTAATCCAGTGAAGGGGAAACGGAGATGTGATTTTTAAAAAGCTTTAAGTAGAAATAGCACCAAAAAGTACAAAGCCTAAATGATACTCAATGGTCCCAGTAGACCAGGACCAATTGAAAGTTGACAGCGCTGGAGCGTGGGTCGGATGCACCAACTAGGTTTCATCCAAGTCAAAGATATTACCTTATGATTTAGGGCCTGATTCAGATATTGGCAGCCAAGTTACTCCACCACAACGCTGATGGATATCCCGTCCGCCAAAATCTAAATCCCATGGGATATAATGAGATTAAGATTTCAGCAGACAAGATATCCGTCACTGTTGTGACTTTGGTGGACAGGATGTCCGTCGCTGTTGTGATGGAGTAACTTGTCTGACAATATCAAAATCAGGCCCTTAGCCCTTTAATCCCAAACCACTACAGGACTACACGTTTAAAGCCCCCAGAACCTCAGGGAGTTATTTTCTCCCTCTAAGGAGACAGGCAGATGTCATCTTTTTGCCCTTTTTGTATCTCTTTTGCCCTGCCTCGAGGCCTATGACTGTTTCTGGAGGGCCGAGGGAATCACTAGCTAAGACGAGGGATTGACATGGACAGCAGGGTAGCTAATAGTTTTCAGTTATGCACACTGTATCTAGGGTCCAAGGCTCTGCCTCACAAATTTGCCTGGGGAAATGGTGCCAGGACCAGTCCTCCTTCAGACAAATGTCCCCTCATCTTACCCATCCTCTTCTGATTGGCAGCAGAGGTTTGGGGGTGTGGAGTGGGTGACTGCCCAGGTGGAGTTCTCATCCACACCAAATGTATGACTTTTGGCAACATCCTGGCTATCCCTGCTACAGTAAAGACTTTTTCTTGGCTTACTACTGCTATGTCTGGTGATGGTCTGCCTATCCCACCCAACATAATAGAGACCCATCCTTGATATACTGTTGGTATTCTTCATGATATTCTTGCTACTAAGACTACCACTACAACTTACTGTATTTGTATGATGAACAATACCTCGGAAGAACTCTTGCTATCCCTGGTATAAAAGTGGGCCATACCAGACTTATGGGAGGCATCCCTGATCACTCCTGTCTATCACTGGCATGATGCTGGCCTACCACAGCTGTCCCCCACATAACAGATGCTGATTCTTGACAAATAGTAGACATCCTTGATTGCATCATGGCTGCTTTCAATAAAATAGAGGTGCGTACATGACATTTAGTGAGCAGTCTCGCCAACATTTTTGCTATCTCAGGCATAATAGAGATGCATCCTTGACATATTTTAGCCATTCTTAGCAACATTCTTGCTGTCTGTGGCATAACTTGGCCCATACCTGACATAATGTGGACATTTATTATGCAATTCAGGATATCTAAGTAACAATAACTTTGCAGCCTTTTCATACTGTGGGTATTTATAATGACATTCTGGCAATTTCAGGCTTAATAGCATATACCACGTCAGAATCTCGTTCAGGTGGCCTTGGGGCAAGAATGAGTTACTGGGCAAACCACAGGGATTTAGACCTTTTTCTCCAGACGTCCTGGGGCCCAACCTACTACGGATCCCCAGCAACTGAGCCAAGTACCTCTTCAGCACCTGACTCTCAGAATAAGTGTGGTCAGAGCAGTCCAAAGCTCCCTGGGGTGGATACAGGGGGCAAACACAGGCTCACAACTCAAAATACATGCAGTAGCAGCAATAATTTATTGTCCAGTCAAATACTAACTTTTAGGATAAAAAAAGTATTTCAGCTCTATTCTTTATTATTCTATTATCAACCAAATCTCCTTCTTTTGATATGCCCAGGCCCCTCCCGTGTGACCTCTCTCTGAATCAAAGAGCATCAATCGAATTGCACTGGGTGAGCCTGGCTCTCCATTCTCCCATGTATCCCAATCTTATAGGAACGCAGCAATACACAAATCTGTCTGGGGAGGTTCCCCTACCTCTTATCCTCATGTTTTGCCATACAGTCCTCGGTCTCCCAAAATAGGACCCTTTACCAGCACACATACACCTAGCACATGCATTTAACTTACACGTACCACACAGCACTGCATCCTTCATAAATTGTACCACTCACAGGCACACACACACCAAGTACATACGCATCCTGCACAGTACTGCATTATTATACCGGTATTGTATCCTTCCCGGCACACATAACCCACATCAGGTACACAACGCATACACTATCTAGCACTGCACACCAATCTGATGTGTGCCAATGAGTGAGTTAAGTACAGAGCAGAGAAACTTTAAAGGAGTGAGCCTCTAGGCCTCACTCCAGTGACACACGTTACAAAGGACCCATTCACTCCTACTGATCACTACACAGTATGCTGACACCTCCACGCTCCGCTCCTTCCGCTTAACTCCTGGTAGCCTTTTACCACTACAGGGGTAGCTCTTTGAGTGCGCTTCCCCATCGAATAAGACCGCTATACCTGAGACAGTCCTATGTCATGGTGCACGTGCATGATCCCTGTTTGCCCTTGACAACATAAGTCTGCATTATGGATCCAGACATTAGTACGGTCTGGGCACTCAGGACAGTGGTGCACGCCCATGATGATGCAGAGGACTTTTCTGTCCCAGCACCTTATTGCTGTCTTGTGGGCTTTTTAATCAACATTTCACATTTTGAACAAACGAAACCGGTCTATAAAGACCGTAAAGGAGTATCCGCCCGAGGACACTTTGTCCAAAATTCTTGGGGAACCACAATATGCTGTATGTTTCCCTATATGTAAGGACCAGGAATTCATGCAAAATTGTAAGGCAAAGCCTCACACAACCCAAGGTGCCATGCTTCATCATTGGCTCACCTCACTCACTAGAGAAATCATTAGTGGGGTCCTCGTATTCTGAATTGTAGCATTAGCCCCGGCAGCCCCTGCGGTGCGCCGGGTCCCGAGCTCCCGGGGGACCCCTCAGCACAGTAGCCTGGCCTGAGAGCGCCTGACTGAGTCTGGAGGGGTCCCCTCTATGTACTTTGCAGGGGGAGCCTCTCAAGTTACACCACTGTCTGTATTAACAGGGAGTACTTATTGGGATAGTGGGCCATGGGATGCAACATGTGAGTTAAAAAAATCTCTGGCACCTTCCCAAGTTATTTCCATTAATATTGGGAGGACCTAGAAGATGGCTAAAAGTTTATATGTGATGCCTGTGGGTACGAATTACCCCTGCATCTACTTGGTCAACATGCTTCAGCCTTTTGTAGGGTCATCTGGGGTCCCTGACCATTGTTAGGAACAGGATCCCTTATCTCATTCACTATTCGCATTCAAACCAACCAAAGGTTCTTATTTTGAGCCAGGCGTTAATGGAGTGACTTGGATAATTCGCATTTCAGTTTCTTTGATAATGTTGTACACAGGTTACCAATGTAGCACTTGTGTGCGCTGGATGGGTTGAAATCCCGGCTTCTACATTAGGCAAATGATGTGATTCTCGACAATAACTCTACACCACTATCATCTAGTAAACGGGAACACGAGTATAAACAAATAATGATTTTTTTAAGATGTTAAGCAAATTTGTAATTTTTTTTACACGTCGTGTTATGTGATCTACCGGAGTCTTTCGATGGCTCGGCTGATCCTTTGGCTGATAGGACCAAGCCAGGCGCCTGGCTCGGATCTAGCTCTCCCTGGGTATTTGCTGGTTTGCCCACCTCCACTTGGGTACAGAAATCTTTATTGATTGAACAGAACACCTGCAACCAGCCCCGTATAATGTGAATGTTTCACCTGCTATATTTGTTCTTCCCTAAAGGAAGTTTAATAGTCTACCCGTTTCCATTATTCTTAGTAGTGGCTTGACCCTTCTATATCTAACGCATGACTCCCATCTAGTGGCCATAGGTGGTAAACACTCATTGAAACTGAGCAAGGAAAGCAAAGGCCGTTAAGGTTATGCTAGAAAGACAACTTCGATTGAAGTTTTTGAAAAGTTATTCTGTTGCGTTCTTTAACAATCTGCCAGTACTACGCATAATGCCAAATTAGAGCGAAAAGCATAGAAAGAATAATCGCAGCGTCATTCATTGTTCAGGCGCCAAACCCTATATGCGATAAGGCTGAGCCAGCGAGCTGATGTAACAGCTCTGATTACATATCGATAAATTCCATCTGTGGAATGTGGGTGTAAAGTGGCGGGAACACCGGAAACACGCCTCAAAGTCCATGAAAACCCAGAGTGGTGCAATCCAGTCGCCGCAGGGCAGGGGGGCTTGAGAGGGAGCAGAGGCGCGGGGTAAACTAAACAAAAACGAAAACACCTGCTGCAGCGCCTGTCTTCAGGCTCCACTGAAGACATAGGCTCCCAGCCTGCCCTGCGGCCAATCCTAACACTGCTCTCATGCTGCTGGCTGCATGAGAGCAGCGTCAGGATTGGCCTGAGCTCCCTGGCTCTGCGCTCCCAGGCAGACTACGAGCCTGTGAGTGCTGTCTGTCTCCAAACCGGCAACACAGGTCGGAGAGAGCTCAGTGCGCTTGTGGGTTTGGCCATCCTGAGACGGCCGGCCAAACAGACATGCGCACTGAGGGGAGTGCACACCACTCCCCCTCACTCCCTGTCATCCCCCAGAGCCCCGCCCCCTTGAAAACTAAAACAATAATAGACATGGTTTATTATTGTTTTATTTTTCAGATTTTGCAGCTTTTCAGATTTTGCAGCTACAGCTGCTGGCGGGGGGTGACACTCTGCCATAGCCTAGGAGCCACCGCTGGTGCAATCTGCGGTGACATAAAAATGTGGTCATATATAAGTAGGTGCAAACAAAGGGCAAGCAGATATTGTGTGACGTTTCCATCCATAATATGCATAATTTGCCCATTTAATGGGCAAACTCTTCAGCACCTCTCCGCGCATAGAAATTGGTACTGGAGGGTGTTGTGAAAGAAAATACACACTTGGAGAAGCCCATAAATGTGTAATACATGTTTAATGCCAAAAATATTGAATGCACCACAAAAATTCTAAGCACGAATTCCCTAAACAACAGACCAGCACTTCTCTGTCAGAGTCATTGGCTCATACAGAGCTAAATTTAGTTTATTTTTTGCTTTCTTTCATACAGTTTCTATAACACCGCAATTGGGGGATCTAACACCCGATCAAACAGAAGCACAAGATGGCCACTAGCAAGTAGGTCACTAGTGCTTCTTGTGGAAGAATGTGAAGTCATTCAGAAGGAGCTAGAGAGGTGTTCAGTAGAAAGCTGACTTCACTAAATCTATTGTTTCGCGGTGTCTATGCCAACTTCAAAACCAGGCTATGCTTCCTTGAACAGCCAGGCTAAATGTGCAAAGTACATCACTGAAATACAAATGGCAGTACTTTTAAAATGTATGTTAACGTTCAATGAAGCAAATGGTTTTGAAGAACTTTAAGAAGGTATTTAAAAAAATTCTCATGTGTTATTACAAGCTGATGCAAAATGTGTTATCAGTGTGCAACAGGTAAAAATGTCCATAAAGGCAACGCTGTCTCCCCTTTGGTCTATGATGTGCTGCTTTTGCGTAGCGCAGCACAACTTTTTTAGCATGAGCGCACCTCATTACTTCATCAGCCTTTGACTATAACTAAATAAGGCACAACACAATTTTCTCACTTTTGTGCCAAGCAGCGGTGTGTATTTTCATGCTGCACGGCCCCATTATTAATAAACATGGACCAGTGTGTTTCGTGTCCCATTTTACAGGACCTGCGGGGCCCTTGCAAACCTCACAACCTGCATGTCATGCACCTTCCTCACAGCCGATCATTTCTGCTGCAGTGGGTAGAGGTATTGGCAGCACAAGGCCTTCACAGATCTCTGTTCCTCCACAGATACTTCTTGCGATTCGCAAATGGGTCGCAAGAGACCTGCCTCATAAATATTCATGAGGCACGTCGCAATTTGCAACCCATTGCGAATGGCTACAATCACAGGGATGACGGCCTGCTGGGGTCAGCAGACCACCATGTCTGTGATTGCTTTTTCAAAAAAGCAATCTTTTTTTTTTAAACTGCAGCTCATTTTCCTTTAAGGAAAATGGGATGCATTTTTTGAAAACAACGATTGAAAGTTTTCTTTTAATTTTTTCAGAGTAGGCAGTGGTCCCATGGACCACTGCCTGCTCTAAAAAATGTTTGTGCCCCCATTCACAAAGGGGAAGAGGTCCCTTGGGGACCCCTTTCCGTTTGCAAATGGGTTAGCACCAATTTGAAACTGGTGGTAACTGCAATTGTTTTGTGACTGCATTCCCAGTCACAAAACAATCATATATTCCACTGCGAGTCGCTATTAGGAAGGGACACCCTTGACAATCCTCTTCCTAATAGTGAGTTGCAGTCCCTATTTTGCAAGTTGGAAACATGTCACTGACTCTCAAAATAGGGATTGCACATGCTACAAGGCCATTTTGCAGTCACAAAAGGCAAATTTCAAAGTTTGTGACCGCAAAATAGCTTTGTACATCTGGCCCCTGTTGTCCACATCTGCAGAATTCCTTCTCCTCACCTGCTCTGAAGAGCTCACGGGTGGACAAGTCATTAACCTTTCAGACTAGTACTAAGCCTGCTGACTTTATTAAAGGTTGTAGCACTGATCTCTTGCTGGTTTAGGTCAACTGTACTGCAGGTGTTCACGTTCCTTCTTATAAGCATTATTAAAAGGAAATATGTTCCTAACGTTGCTTTTTGCCGGAGACCCTCTATGCTGACGCTCCTCCCGGGCCCACTCCATGTAAACCAATGCTATCCGTTCACAGGAACATCTGAGCTGCTTATGTTCACAGACTGTAGGCATGTGTGAGGACCACCCTGCCCAGCCCACTTGAAACATGCCAGCTGCTTCTGGGTAGAGCCATGAATGAAGAGACCCAGGGGGCTTCATCCACATGGCATACTCCCCAATTACTCAGAACTCTGACATGCTGCTTCACAGCATCCCCTGATACAGGCAAACCAGAAGCAATAGGGTCATTCTAGATCGTTGTAACTCTCTAGGCAACAGGTATGGTTAGTAATCAGAACATCTATGATCCCCCCTCAGCAGGGGGCTGTGCCTGGTAGTAGCAAGAGTCTGTTCTTGAGTGCTGTGTGTCTCTCATCCCACAACATGCAGTATAACCACTGCTATTTTTGTAGTAGCGCTCTGATCTCCTTACTTGCTGGGAACAAGTCTCATGCCAGGGAGACCGCCTTGGTATACTGCTCCGCTTACCTAGTCCATGGTCTGTAGTTATGCTGCGTCACTGTAGGCCGCATTGATTTTATACATAGAAAGTGAAAGGGCTCAAGTTCCAGGCTCTGATGAGCTCTGCTGCTCTTCTCACATGAGCTAAGTCTTCCACTTCTGGCTGGCCAAAGGCTATTTGAAGATTGGAACAGGAGCTTTGTGGCTTGCAGAGGGCTCCTTGCCACTGAAGTGCTTCCAGCTTGAAGATCAGAGCCTGTCTGCCTTCTCCACCTAACCTACATGCCCAGCGCCTGAGCCCCAGCATGCCCCAGTCTATTTATCCTTAGTTATGCAGAGATTGCACCAACTATTGGTTCCCCTCTGCAATTCTGAGATCCTAGGAGGAATGAGTACACTTCCTAAGGTGAGTGGGTTACCAACCCCACTCCATAGGGGTGCAGGTCAACCATCACACTCCTTGGGGTGTGACTGTGGGGATATCTTACTAACCAGAGATCCTGCCGCGGGATGTCTCTCCTAACTTCCTCCACAACAAAGCAGAGTGCAGCATTCCATCTCTGCTGTCTTCATGCTAACCCTGGGGCCCAAGATTCTTAGCAGTGCACGTTTTACTTTTCTAAGGACAACCAAGAAGCAACACCCAACCACTGGCTGCATCTCTGGGCACCTTCCAGGCACACCAGTGAGCTCAGACAGTGGGTGTAGAGGTGCTCTCCAATGGTGTGCTAACTACTTGGCTGTGTATGGTTGCCTTGTTTGGTTAATCTGGCGGGTGCATGGAATAAAACTGTAAATAACACTTATGCTGCCACAATGTGTACTGGGGCAGTGTCTTGTATGTTGTTAGCACTTTGTTTGATATTTTTTCTCTGCCTATGGTTTCCCCACTCAGTTTAAGTTCCAGCTGTTCCTTTGCTCTTCTAAAGATCTTTGGACATCTTGCAGAGGTACAGTAACCAACATTTAAACACACCAGAGTGGGGGGGCACAATATGCAATCCTCTGACAGCATAATTGTACTTTCAGGCACCTCACAGCTCTTCTCTGAGCCATAACCACCAAAAGAGGGTGTGGTGGGCAGTGACTGAGATGTTCCCCTTTACATTAGTCCATCCACTGCCCAGTTCCTCTGACCTGACAGTAACGCTAGGGAAGAGTTGTTCAACTTCACAAGAGTAGGAAGTGTCAATGTTACCACGGACATTGCATGCCATGTAGTTGTTGATGGCACTAGCATCCTTCATAGGACAGTCCTGCATCATGTGCTGTACCTGTTCAAGGCACAGCGCTTCATAGAGCTGTTGACGCAGTTATTTACTGGTAATCTTCATTACTCCGAGTCAGAGTCTTCCTTGCCGCAGTCCTGACTAGTAAGCTATTCTGTGGCTCCTGCACAGTATTCACCCTACAATTAAAAATTTAACAAATACATGCCCTATCCAATATCGCCCTTACAGAAAGTGACACTATTCACCTATAAAGGCGGGTCTTCTCAGCGCTCTTCCTTACAGTACCAAGCAATATCCTCCCTACAATTTATTCCACCTTTCACTCATCAGGAGGGAAGAGATGGAATGTAGGACTGTGGCGAGAAAGACTAGGACTCGGAGTAATGAAGATTACCAGTGAGTAACCAAATCATTACCTACCTCGTCCATCTTCCTCACCCCAGTCCTGAGTAGTGAGCATATACCACACCTACAAAGGGGAAATAAATTGACTGAAGCATAGCAATGATTTTATTGATACAAATTCAAGATGAAGAAAACATGCACAAAGATTATCACTGGACTACTAAATGAACTGCAGTCCTAAAAGCTGCAGAATAAACATCCCCGATCTGCAACTTGAAATGTGAAAAAAGGTGTTATGGTCCGCGCAAGTGTCGGCTGCACAAATATCCTTTAGAGATGCCCCTTTGAAAACAGCCCAGGTAGCACTAAGGTATTTTTAGGGGAAGCAAAAGATATAAATCTAGTGGCTGAATTACACAATGTGAAACAAGAAAACCTGGGATCAATCCCGGCTTTCCAGTGTAGCCAAATTCTGTAAGCCTAGGAAATTGTGATATTTCATCTTCCCTCCTTTTTCTTTATTTAATGTTAGAGCTGAGTACAACAAACAGCCCAGGACTGTTGTTCACGAGGAGTCACAGTTAAAGATCAGGAGGGCCGCATGTGGCCCTCAGGCCGTACTTTGAGTATCACTGCTTTAAAGGTTACTTGAGGGCACTCCAGCGCCTCCTGTACCCCTAGTTCCAGCGCCCTTGAGTTGTGTGGCCATGCAGCACCTTTGAATTTTTCCTCGGACACTGGCCCGGCAAAAGCAGATGGGATAGGTCCATGCATAAGTGCCAGCAATGTGGGAAAAGCATGGGAAAATCAGATCCGAAATCTAGATTTCCCTCGATATTAAGGACTCGAGGCCCAAAAACTAACAATGATGCAGCAACAACATGATCAGAGTTAGAAGTTGTGTGATAATTAACACACACTTGCAGTTTTTCCTTGGTAACTTCTGACAGTTTAAACCTCCTGAAATGTAATGGGTGAAAAGGCCCAGGAACAAAGGCAAAACCTGCAAAATTCAGTGTGTTAAAAACCAGTTCTGCATGATATGCCTAGTTTTCCTGTTGAAATCCTGGAATAGGAGGTATTTACCTCTTGTGGTAAATACACCACCCTATTCAGACAAACTTGAAATGAAGGCCTATGACCAGAAATGACCCCAGGCCATGGTATTTTACAGAATTAGACGTTTCAGGACATTTATAATGAGGGTCTTGCTGTCTGTCCATTGGAGCCCCACAGTCCTTCCTGGGCTTGTGCAGTGAATGTATGCCCTATAACCGTATATATTTTGCATTACTCTTCTGCGACAGAATAAGAGAAAACATAGGTCTCGCAGGAAAACTAGAAGTGGCCACCATCACGATTCAGAACGGTTTGTGACTCAAGCTTCAGCAATACTCGGTAGTAGACATTTTGGAAAATGTGTGGCACGTGGAGTATCTTAAAAGCACCTCAGTTCAGTGGAAAGCCTGAGGCTGGCCTGGGACTCGGGGTCTGTCTTTCATTCTTCGTTAGTTCTTCTACGGTTGTGCCTGGCGTGCATTATGCGTTCCCTGCACATCGCTGACCTCTAGTGGCACCGGATGGTAAAACATGATTCCGAAAGAGCAAGCACAGCTCCGCAGCTTTATTAGCAACGAGCACGTGCTTCTTCGGTAGTGCCTGGTGTGCATTACACTTTTCATGTGCATTGCTGACCTCCAGTGGCTTTGGATGGTAAGACATGATTCCGAAACAGCAACATCTCCGCAGCTTTATTATCTACGAGCACAAACTCGTTCTTTTCGTTAGTGCATGGTGTACATTACACTTTCCTTGTGCATCCCTGACCTCTAGCGGCGCTGAATGGTAAAACATGATTCTGAAACAGCTAGAACAGTTCCGTAGCTTTATTAGCAACGAGCACAAACTCGTGCTTCTTTGTTAGTGCATGGTGTGCATTATACTTTCCTTGTGCATTGCTGACATCTAGTGGCAACGGATGGTAAAACATGATTCCGAAACCGCAAGAACAGCTCTGCAGCTTTGTTTGTAACGAGCACTGACTCCCCAGGTATGCCTGCCCGCTGAAAACATCGATGCTAAAAAAAAATTTTAAAAATAAAAAATACAATACCTTGTTTTTTACTGTCTATCCAAGGCGGGAAAAAAGTGGTTTAATTTCTTAAAATTTAAGAGCAGCTGCAGAGTTTTAGGGGTCGGGGGTTGAATGAGAGGGTCACACTGAAACAAGTCCAGGGCCAATAAAATTATGCAGCAGAGTTGGACCAGATTATTTGGCAGGATTGACTAAATTATGCAGCAAGAAAAGGTAAATTGTCTCCGTAGTGCGGCACATTTTTGATAGTGTTTCTTCATTATTCTATCATTTTTACACTTGGTAACATTGAGCAAAAATTTAACATTATTATTACTAGCCTAACAACCAAATAAATCAATAGGCAAGTAAAAGATGACCAGTCAACCTTTGTGAAATGCCATCCACTGTGTGTGACCATGTCGCCACGTTTTTAATAAATTCTGATATGTGGACTTAGAAATATATATTTTTTTTGTTAAATTTGCAGTTTATGCAGCAGGTGATGGATTATGTTGCAAGTCCATATCTTTGCAGAAAACGCAGGCACTGCAGAATGGAATCATTCCACTGCCCCTGGCAACGACTAATTGAAAAGTGTAATTCACTGGCCCTGCTGTGATATTGGGAGTGCGGTCAGGGAGGACAAATCACTCTCTGTTTATTTGTTGTTGGGGGAGGCATCAGGTCAATTATAATTTGGTGGATTGTAGAAAACTGGTAAAATAGATGCAAACCTGTAAGGGAATGCCTCCTTGGCATGGTTACCCCCTAACCTTTTGCCTTTGCTGATGCTAAGTTATGATTTGAAAGTGTGCTGGGACCCTGCTAACCAGGCCCCAGCACCAGTGTTCTTTCCCTAAACTGTACCTTTGTCTCCACAATTGGCACAACCCTAGCTCTTAGGTAAGTCCCTTGTAACTGGTACCCCTGGTACCAAGGGCCCTGATGCCAGGGAAGGTCTCTAAGGGCTGCAGCATGTCTTAGGTCACCCTAGGGACCCCTCACTCAGCACATGCACACTGCTTCACAGCTTCTGTGTGCTGGTGGGGTGAAAATGACTAAGTTGACATGGCACTCCCTTCAGAGTGCCATGCCAACCTCACACTGCCTGTGGCATAGGTAAGTCACCCCTCTAGCAGGCCTTACAGCCCTAAGGCAGGGTGCACTATACCTCAGGTGAGGGCATATGTGCATGAGCACTGTGCCCCTACAGTGTCTAAGCAAAACCTTAGACATTGTAAGTGCAGGGTAGCCATAAGAGTATAAGGTCTGGGAGTTTGTCAAACACGAACTCCACAGTTCCATAATGGCTACACTGAAAACTGGGTAGTTTGGTATTAAACTTCTCAGCAAAATAAATGCACACCGATGCCATTGTGCTATTTATTGTAAAATACACCCAGAGGGCATCTTAGAGATGCCCCCTGAATACATACTGACTTCTAGTGTAGGCTGACCAGTTCCTGCCAGCCTGCCACACCCCAGACATGTTGCTGGCCACATGAGGAGAGGGCCTTTGACACTCTGTGGCCAGGAACAAGCCTGTACTGGATGGAGGTGCTTCTCACCTCCCCCTGCTGGAACTGTAACACCTGGCAGTGAGCCTCAAAGGCTCACCCCTTTTGTTACAGTGCCCCAGGGCATCCCAGCTAGTGGAGATGCCCGCCCCTCCGGCCACTGCCTCCACTTTTGGCGGCATGGCTGGAGAAGATAATGAGAAAAACAAGGAGGAGTCACCCACCAGTCAGGACAGCCCCTAAGGTGTCCTGAGCTGAGGTGACCCCTACCTTGAGAAATCCTCCATCTTGAGTTTGGAGGATTCCCACAGTAGGATTAGGGATGTGCCCCCCTCACCACAGGGAGGAGGCACAAAGAGGGTGTAGCCACCCTCAAGGACAGTAGCCACTGGCTACTGCCCTCCCCGACCTAAACACACCCCTAAATTCAGTATTTAGGGACTCCTCAGATCCCAGGAAATCAGATTCCTGCAACCTGAAGAAAGAAGAAGGACTGCTGACCTACAAGCCTGCAGAGAAGGAGGAAGACCACAATTGCTTTGGCCCCAGCCCTACGCTGTCTCCAACTTCGAAAACCTGCTTCAGCTACGCATCCGACAGGGACCAGCGAACTCTGAAGCCTCACAGGACTGCCCTGGACTACAGGACCAAGAAACTCCAGTGAACAGCGGCCCTGTTAAAAACCAGCTACTTCTTTGCAACAAAGAAGCAACTTCCAAGGACTTCACGTTTCCCGCCGGAAGCGTGACTCTCTACACTCTGCACCCGACGCCCCTGGCTCGACCTGCAGAAAACCAACACCTCAGGGAGGACTCCCCGGCGACTGCGAGCCCGTGAGTAACCAGAGGCGAGCCCCCTGAGCCCCCACAGGGACGCCTGCAGAGAGAATCCAGAGACTCCCCCTGACCACGACTGCCTGTAACAAGGGACCCGACGCCTGGAACCAACACTGCACCCGCAGCCCCCAGGACCTGAAGGAACCGAACTTCGACGCAGGAGTGACCCCCAGGCAACCCTCTGCCTTGCCCAGGTGGTGGCTGTCCGAGAAGCCCCCCCCCCCCCCTCTGCCTGCCTGCACCGCTAGAGTGACCCCGGGGTCCCTCCATTGAAACCTATACAAAAGCCCACACCTGCTTTGCACACTGCACCCGGCCACCCCTGTGCCGCTGAGGGTGTGTTTTGTGTGCCTACTTGTTTCCCCCCAGTGCTCTACAAAATCCCCCCTGGTCTGCCCCCCGTGGACGCAGGCACTTACCTACTGGCAGACTGAAACCAGAGCATCCCTGTTCTCCATAGGCGCCTATGTGTTTTGGGCATCTCTTTGACCTCTGCACCTGACTGGCCCTGAGCTGCTGGTGTGGTAACTTTGGGGTTGCCTTGAACCCCCAACGGTGGGCTGCCTATGCCCCAGGACTGAGACTTGTAATTGTTTTAATTACCTCCTAATCTAACCTTTACTTTCCTCCCCCAGGAACTGTTGATCGTTATACTGTGTCCGCTTTGAAAATAGCTTATTGCAATTTTTACAAAAAAACTGTACATGAGATTGTTTTCATTCAAAGTTCCTAAAGTATCTAAGTGAAGTACCTTACATTTAAAGTGTTTGATGTAAATCTTGAACCTGTGGTTCTTAAAACAAACTAAGAAAATATATGTTTCAATATAAAAACCTGTTGGCCTGGAGTAAGTCTTTGAGTGTGTGTTCCTTATTTATTGCCTGTGTGTGTACAACAAATGCTTAACACTACCCTCTGATAAGCCTACTGCTCAACTACACTACCACAAAATAGAGCATTAGGATTATCTACTTTTGCCACTATCTTACCTCTAAGGGGAACCCTTGGACTCTGTGCACACTATTTATTACTTTGAAATAGTATATACAGAGCCAACTTCCTACAAAACCTCTATGCATTCTGTGTTTCTTTTAGTAAGAAAAGAGGGTGAAAAACTTTCTTTATATTGATTCAAACTACCAGACTGTCTCAGCATTATGGACTCTACTCAATGAGCTGGCTAATGGGCTGACAAGCTGTGACCCAGGGTGCATTGAGATCTTGGCATCTGTCATATTAACCCCCGAACAACTGTGATTAAAACATATGACCTCTGGGATAGGCACAGGTATCTTCAGCCAGATCACAAAACCATGAGCTAACATATTGAGAGTGACACTTGTTGCCTGAGGTTTACAAAAAATCACTGTGCTATGCACTCAACTCACTGAGCTGGCTCACCAGCATATTTTAAGCTCTTTTTAAACACAAAGAGCACTGCAAGGTTTGTTGAGAATGAATGGACTCTTTATAATCCATTCTTTACAGTGCTTTGTGTAGGCACTTGGAGTGAGCAAGCAAAATAGACCAGGTTTGAGGGAGGGTTTGATACAGTATTTCTCACTTCTCATTTAATCCAATGAATTTCCTAATCCATTTCATTAACTTCAGAAATGTGAAAGCACAAACTTGCCGCTCGGTTTTTTAATCTTTTATTCTGAAGGCCATACAGAACTCTATGGCAGGTGAACCGACCCCTGAAACTGTGAGCAAAAACAGGGCAAGCGTCAACTTCCCAATGAAGTTTTGCAGCCGAATGTACCTCTGAAAACACTTGAAAGGTCTCAGGTAAGGTAACTGAGCACATTATAAGTCAGGCAGATGATCATGTGAAGCTCTGTGGGTGACTTTGTAGTGCATACTGCAAGTCAGGACAATGATGTAGCATGAGATGTGCTTATTTTGAGCTGGTGGTTTCCGGTGCTCGGCACCGGTTCTTAATTGCCAGTCCCGACAATTATGATAGTTTGCTACACATGGCAGTGTTTGCCTAGTTTAGAGATAAGCACCACAAGAGTTGTGTGTTTATTCAATGTACAATAATAATGACTAATCCCTGCCGCCCAAGGCGTTTTATAGCTTTGGGGGCCTTTAAAGGTCTGAACTACTACACTTGGAGTGTGATGGGTAGCAATTGTTTTGGTTCTATCACTGGCAGCGCCGGCGGGGGCAATGGATGGTTCAAGCTGCAGTGGCCTCCTGACAAGGGCCCTGGCACCTTCACTTCTACAAATTAAACACTGGTCATAAGAGCTCTGTAAATGCCTCAAGACTGAGGGAGGAGCACATGGCGCAGGTAAGGATAGACGGGAGCTGGGACTGAAGCTAGACTAGTGGGGCTGTGGGTCATGGGTTGTGTGCACACTGACTGGGCCAGGGTTTTAAAGGTCTGGGTCTTTCCCACTGTTTAATACCCTAGAGCACTGGGAGGTTTAATTATTAGTGAGCACAGTGTGGTGCAGGTCGGGGTATAAAGGCACAGAGCTCTAGGTAGTCGGGTTCTAGAGCAGGGGAGCATTTTAAGGGTTGCGTCTGTCACACCAGGGTATGCCGAAAAGCTACTTTAGAGTGGAGTCCATTTCTTTGTCCTGGGTATAGGTTGGAGCAGCTCCCAGCACTTCAGGTCTTCTTACAAGTCTTGAACAACAGAAATATCTTTCTTCTATTCTGCCACAGACCCATAAAGTGTTCTGAGGAGCTGGTGCAGTCCTTTTTTGTGCACTTCATTCAGTAGCTAGTGGGAGAGCTGACTCCAGAACACCACATAACCAATTGGGGAAATGTTGCTGGGTGGCAGTATTATGGCATTGCTCAAATATTCCATTTGAAGATAAATAAAGCGTGGAAACCCTTGTTGTTTTTTGAGTCACTCATAAGAGACCAAACAAATTGTTTTATTGTAGTCCTAAAATCAGAGTCTTTGCTCTTTATGTAAGTTAGATTTTTCTGCTTTAAGTGTTTCTGAAGACATGTCTTTTAATTTAATAGAAAAAATCAAATAGGGTCTGTGGGATTCTAGAGAACACTATTGGTGGAATAAAGAAGATTGACTCATTTGTGAAAACTGATGAAAATGGAGAATAAACCACAAACCACTTTAACCTTCAATATGTGGAGTAAGATCGATAACTTAAATTTTAGTTCTTGGTGCCAAATAATCTTCTGCATAAAATAAATAGGAGCACAAACTTACATTCTTTCAGGTGTTCCTGTAAGCAACTAGGGAAATGGCTCTACACCGCATGGCCTTGTCCACTATATAGTTCTGAAAATAATTTTTTAGCTGTGAAATCAGACTTAAGGCCTGATTTAGATTTTGGCGAAGGGGTTACCCGATCACAACATTGGCGGATATCCCGTCCACCAAAACCTGCAGATGGGATATCCCCCTCAACCAAAATCTAAATCAGGCTCTAAGAATCCAAATTGCAAGGAACCCTAAGACAGCACTGTTAGTGTATACATCACAGAGTACTAATATACTTAGTCAGGAGAGTAAATTGTTCTTTATTGCAATGTTAATTTGCCACATCCATAATAATGCAAAATAGGAAAACTCAATAAATTCCTGTATCCTGAGTGGCTAGGAAAACATTTAAAGAGAAAGAACATGAGAAAGTTTGTTTGCTGCTAGAACAGGGGCCATTAAAGAATTTGTTGAGTCCAGTGGGTGGAATTTTTGTGATGACATAATAAAATGGGTTTGATGATGTAAATTATGTGTAAAGTATATAATGTTCATGTAATACAGTGCTTTTAGGTGTGTTATTGTGCACAAATGTGTATTTCTATTTTTCAACTCAAAATAAAGATTGTTTTTTAAATACGTTTTTTATTATTTTTTTCAGCCTTAACCTATACTAGGGGCGGAATCCGTCGGTTCCAGGGAAAGTAGGGTGCTCCTCTTACTAGGGCGTCTCATGAAATCTATTCAGAAAATTAAAGTAGGCCAGTTATATATCATCCAAATTCAATTCAAGCAATAGTATGATTCCATGATTCCCTAGGATTCCATAATACCCTTAATAGAACTAGAGTGCATCTGCTATACATATTGCAGTTATAAACGCCTATGAAGATACCAATGAGGCCCTAACACACCACTAAACATGCTACACCTGGAAATTGTCCAATTTCCTAATATAGGAACATGCCTGTATACTTGATTTGATCTGTAACTGCATTTAAGAAGTTGCCAAGTGGCCTAAAGTGAGAGAAACGGTGGAGCTGTGTAGTGCATACAGAGTTGTGCCCATTACATGATTCCCTCGAACCGGATGTATGAAACCTTGTGTAAAAGGTATCCACAAACATGGTGCTCCACCCTCAAAGGGATCAGAGGTGTAACACAAAATCCTGGGGTCCTCCTGCAGAATATAGTGAGGAGCTCACAGGCATTCAAAGGGTTTGAGCTGAATAGAGGGGGGTGGACAGTCGGTGGAACACCCCTGCTCAGGAGGGGGGTCTAGGGGCTTGTGCAACACTTCTGAAAGGAATGCCAGGGTAGGAGTACAAGAAGGTGAGACAGTAAGAAAATTACTTCTGTTCAATAAAAGGTAAGAGACGTACCAGATGTATCATCGTATTGCTTTGCCCTTGCGTCGCGCAGTACTTATGTAAGATTTTCCATACAATGCAAAGCCACCATGCTGCCTCCCTTGTGTGCTTCTTTTCCCTTCCTACTTTCTGCCCACTATCCCAGCCTGCTCCATTGGCCCCCTGCACCCCTGCTGTATTTTGTTTTTGTAATGTTAACATTTTTTGGTGGGCCAGGCAGCAAATTGCTGCTGGCCAGTTCCGCTTAATAAATAAAACCACATCCGCGCTATTTTATTTTGATATTTGTTTTCATTTACAGATCCGTTTTGGATCTGTAAATAAAAAAAATGGTGACCTTGACACACACATGCATCATGACTCATGCGTGTGCCTACAAATGACACAACTACCAGTGGCTTTGCCTTTGCACATTTTTGATGTTGCTGTCCTGCTTTAATAAAAGGCTTTGGCAGAGCCATTCGGTCTCCATGGGGAGATCTATAGGTTTTGTCAGTACTTGTTCTCACTCCTCTCTTGGCTTTGCCAGTGCTTGTTCTCACGCCTCTATTGGCTTTGCCAGTGGTTGTTCTCACTACTCAATTGGCTTTGCCAGTGCTTATTCTCTTTTCCTGTTAGTATTTTCTCCTTCGGTTGAGTTCTCCGGCTCTTTCCATCAGTCGGCCCTTGGTGTTCTTTCTTCTAGCTGCCTTTTTTACTTTCATCATACCTTTTTCCTTCTTTTGCCTTTTTTTCCTTCTTTTTTACCAGTCCCTCCCTTTTTATTTGCACCATCTCTTCCCTTTTCCCCATTTCCTGATTAGATAACCAAAGAGGGCTGTAGTTTAAGCCTATCAGTCACAGAATTATCATCACAAACCTTCGCTAGCCCGAGCCAATGGAATGGGATGTTCAATAAACTCCACCCCTTCCCCAAAGGGAAGAACAAGAGAGAGAGAGATGCACATTTTTGCCCCGGCTGTTCTTGTTTGCCAGTCGTGCCCTGGCGGGAACACTCATTCTGGAGGATAGCTACTTACATGACCTTTTCAGGGATTGATCCACAGCAAGAAAAGAAGGGCTGAAGAAGGGTGGTAAAGAGGCGATAGAGGAGAAAGATTGGAAAACATGACCCAAGCCACAATTAATAAGGAGTTGCAGCAGTACTTTGAGCGATTATGTTATATAAGTGGCAGGGAGACTGGAATACGCTTGCAGTGCAGGAGTTCCTGACGGGGTTCAGACATGCCCACATTGGAGACCGCGCAAAGGCAGCTGTTGGATCTAGCCCTGACCAAGGAGGAGAGCCGGGAGATGATCAAGGCAATGCGGGGATTTAAACCCCCGAGACCAGATGGGTTCCCCAGGGAATTCTATGCTCCCTACTCCGATGAGCTGTCAGAGCATCTGCTTGAGGACTATGACAAGGCAGGCAAGAGGGGCACACTCTCTCAGGCATGTGGGAAGCTGTCATCTCTATGCTCCCTAAGCCAGGGCATGACCCGGAGAAATTAAGCTCTTACCATCTTCTGTCAGCTTGTACATGAAGATCAATGCAGGTTTATCCCCCAGAGAAGCACCCTTATAAACATCCGCAGGTTCACACGCCATGCATTCAGTGCAGGACACACGGACGGAGATGGCAGTGGTAGCACTGGACACAGAGAAGGCATTTGACAGAGTTGATTGGGAAAACCTCTGGGTGGTGCTGTCTCATGTCTGTCTTGGGGTGCATGTGCTAAAATGGATAGCCCTGCTATACTCTGAACCCTCAACCAGCATTCGCTCTGGACAGCTGGTCTCCGACAGGTTGGCGATACAAAAGCATACTAAGCAGGTTTGCCCCCTGTCCCCCTCCTGTTCGCGTTGGCTGTGAAACTGTTGGTGCTGTATCTGCAAGCCGTGCTGCAGGGCTGGGGGATACAGGTGGGGGACACGAGCATATAGTGTCCTAATAGACGGATGATGCCTTGGTGTTCTTAAAGAACCCGATGCGTGCAGGGCCATTTCTGCTGAATACACTGCATATATTTGAGAAACTGTCAGGCCTTAGAGTGAACGTGGCCAAGTACCTAATCTTTCTTATTATGTGATGGTCTGGGGACATTAGAGGCCCACTTCAGGACCTGGGCCTGTACTGGGAAATGGACGGCTTCCACTGCCTGGGTATCCAAGTGACACGTTCAGCTAAGAAGCAGTAGAATGCTACATGGGCCATGATGGGTCTGGAAGCCTTGGTAGATTTTTTATTAATATACTACTTCTGTTGGTTGCAGGTAGGGTGGTGATTGCCAAAGAGTGTTCGTGCCCCGCTGCCTCCACGTGCTGCAGAACATGCAGTGCTGTATAGCTCAATCAACATTAAAAAAATTGGATGGTCTCTTGGTGGCCCTGAAGAGTAGGGTTTTTCTTTGACATATGTGTCAGGGTCTTTGTGCCTTTTCCATTCCCATATAGGGAAAATGAGTGACATTTGCCATGCCTTAGATAGGCCAGGGCTACTGTCGCAGTGACCTTATGGCCTGGTATCTACAAGACTATAACTATGGTGGTTGAAACCATCTTGGCAGATCAATGAGGTCATGTCCACGGCATGGATTGAGGGTGGTTGAGAAACACTGGGGGAACAATACTCGGGGAAGAAGTGCATCACGTTTGTGGTGGCACAAGACACGTTCGGTGTGGGACCTGGCCATTTTCAACACTTTGCCAAACTCACAAAAAGTATCTGTGTCATCTGGACTGGCTCCCTCCATACCCCACAGCCCACACTCGCGTTGGAGCTACCCGAGGGCTAATCGCTAGGTAGGTAGGTTAGACCAGCAGCCCGGATAGTGGCTAGGCAAAGTTGGGATGGAGACCTGGGCGAACCCTTGACAAACAGAGATTGAATAAAGGCTTGCACACTAATAAGAGACAACTTGAGTAATGCAAGATTCCAATTGACACAGTTTTATGTCTTGCACAGAGCCTATCTCTCACTAAAGAGATTGCGTGGAATATATAAGACCAGATCGGACTCCTGTCTAAGGTGCCCGGGGGCAGAGGGGGACTTCCTGCACGTGGAGGGGGGGGTGTCTGGACCTGACAGCTTACTGGAGCATAGTTACCCATAGACTCAGAGAGTTGACTGACATACATATTGAGTGCACGGTGCAAAACTGCTGCTACAGCTCATACCAAGAACAAATGGGAGTAGGGTGTACTACAAGTTTGCTTTGTTGAGGCATGTGTTGGCTAACAGAATATTTACTATTAAATGGCTGTCTTCTTGGGGACCTACCTATGTGCCGTGGAGTTGGGACATGGTGGAATGGGCACAGGTGGAAGACGCCAACTGCAAGAGTCAGGACCAACAAGATGGAGGAATGTCCTGAGCGGGCGGGGATGTTGCAAGAGTTGTTAGCCCCGGTGATGGAATCTTATTCTGATGCAGATAATGAAACCAGCACTTGTCCAGTGGGCGTCCTGGGCCTAGATACCTACAACCACGTAGCAGGGTCTCCTAGGGACCTCGGTTTTGGGGAGGAAAGGGATAGAGGGTGCTGTGTGATCGAGCCAGTATCAAGCAGGTGTCCTGTTTCTGATTATAGCTCTGTCGGATAGTCATGTAGCATTGTTGCGAATATTGTCAATAAATAAATATTTTTAAAAATCAGGCCCTACGTCTGAGGCCTTCTACCATTGCACTTTATCTTCCATTACCTTCTCTCGCCCATAGAAGGTGTTTACTTAAATAAAATGCAGTTCACACACATGGGGTTTTCTTTTCAATCTTTTATTCTTGCATTATTTTATAATTTCTTAGACATTTTATATTTTTTCTAAAGTACCACTTTTAAACCATGTGAAAAGCAAAACGCAGCCAGTCTCTTTTGCACAGCAGTTGCATTGAGGGTGTCATCAGGGACATGGGTGGGAGCACTGGTTGGAGAAGCACAAGCTGCCTGGACTTATCACCTATTGAGTGCACCACTGTAGTAAAAGAGCTACCTCAAAGTCTCACTCATTCATATACAAGGTCAGCATTACACCAATTACGGGGCTATCCTAAAGTCTCACTTATGAAAAAGGCAAGGATGTCTCCTATTATGCTTACACAGGGTATCACTTGATGAACTATTCCAAAGTCACATTAATTGAGATAGGCAACAGTTTCACTTGCTGAGTTAGGCCATAGTATCACATGTTGAGCTGGTACAGTCTCACTTATTGAACTAGCCCAATGCACTAGCCAGTTGTTCACTTATTGAGTTAACAGATGATCACTCTTATTGAGGTCCCACAAAGTCTCACTTACTGGGTTCACCCAAAACCTCACTTTGTGAGTTAGCCCAAGTACTTGGTTATTGGGCTGGACCAAGGCAACACATAGTCAACTAGCCAAATGTCAGACTTATTGACTTTGCCAAATGCGTTACTTATTAACCTATCGCAAAGTCCCATTTACTAGCTAGCTCGAGGTATTACTTATTGAGTTAGCACAAGGTTTCACTTATTGAACTGGCCCAATATCCCACTTGAAGGTTTAACCCCAGTTACCACCTTTTCGAATCCAAAAGCTTCTTCTCTTAGGCCCAAAGACTCTTTGTTTTGGAGTGTATTTTTCATATTTCCAATCCACACTGTTGAATTCTGAGGTCTAACATCTATCTGGGTGAGGCAGACACTCACTGGTCTAACATCTAATGTCTCTCTCACTGGTGCAGGCACTGGGAAAGTGAGGGCTGACTTCTCATTCACTGAGGTAGATCAATGTCTCTTTTATTGAGTTCTAAAATCACATTCACAGGTTGGGGAAGGTATCATTAAATCTGGGTTAATGTCTCTCTCATTGAAATGTGCAAGTCTCAGTTACTAAGATCTAAAATCATCTAACTTAAGCCATACTCTCTCTTACAGCAGCACAGCAGGATAACATTTAACTTCCTTAGGTAAGGCAAAGTCTCACTTACATCCCCCTTATATCTACTCTCATGTGACTGGGAAACTTTTCAATCTAAAATCAACTGCATTTGAATCTAACACTTCACAAACTATATTAGTCCAAATTTGAACTCCAACAGATCCAACAAATTCAATAAAAAGGCACAAAGTATTTTTCAGCAAATCTACAAACTTCACTTGCCCAGCCGTAGTTACACAGGTTTATATCTAACTCACTGAGGTAGCTGCATGCCTCAAAAGAGTAAACCTCTTCCTTTCTATAAGTCATTGCATAAGCCCTTGGTGTAGCTTACTAGAGCCCACCTCTCTCTTATTCCGGTAGCAGGAGATCTTACTAAGGGCTGAGGTGTGCTCCCAAAGACTCAACATGTTGCTCGCTCAGACACAAAGCCCTACATGTCTCTCTGTTTTGTGTAGAATGCCACCACGAAGAAGTGGAAAAGTTCACGTAGTTGCTTTTGCATGATCCCTGCTAAAGTAAGATTTCATTTCATTCATGTTGTCGAAAATGTAAACTTGTAACAGTGCATTTTGAAAACTGCAGTCTAGATATTTTCAGGTTTGCAAATTTCATAGTGAACTGAAAACCATTCAACAGAAAAGTAGGGCGGTTTCATAATCTGATAAAAAAGGAATTGGTCATTGCATAAGTTCCTCTCGTCTCCCTCATCCAGTTCGCTGAAGTCACCTTCACTCTGAACTTAAGTCTCCCTCAGTGAGTCAAAAGCCTTCATTCTTGCAGTCTTGAGTTTTCCTCTTCCTGTCTAAAAATCATCTTCACCCTTTTCCAACGTTCATCTCCTCCCAAACCAAAGGCTCTCCACCTACTCTAAAATGTACCTCTTTCAGTGCCAGGGTCTCCAGCCAGTAGTCACAGACACTTTCACTGAGTCACCAGTCTCCCTGTGCAATGTAAGTAGTTGGCCATGTGTGGTGCTGGACTTAACACTGCTGCTTTTTTGTTGGAGTAACTTTACACTTGTTACTCTTGTATACTTGACTCCGCCCCCTGATGTGGATCTACACTTTTGGGTCACTTTACATTCATAAATGGTGTGTAGCCAAAAGTAGTACATTTGTTCAAAAGTGTAACAGTAAGCTTAAGTGTGTACAACTACTCATATGAAAGTTTACTTCTGTGACTAGGCCCCATGGTATCCCAATGACTGTAGATGGCATGAAGACAGCCCTTTGAGGAATGCCTTCTGAAACACTCATGGTACCTCCATGGTGATTCTAAGCAAAAATATTGTTTATTCTCTGTCATGGTTTGCTGGTTGGTTATTTCAGCACACGCCATAGTGAGAATGTTTACATTTAAAAAGAGTTGCTCTTCCCCATTAAATAAGCAACAACTCTTGATCCTGTTGAAGTGTTGTTGGAGTTGTTGAACACAATGGTAATTTTGAGCCTAGAGTGGGTATATTTCCTTTTGGATGCCAGCACCAAGCCTGAGTTGGTGAGCTTTGGTATCATTGTGTTGTGTGTAACCCAAGTACCTGTTGTACCGTAGAAAGGGTGGCTCTTACGGCCTTCTGTAGAGCCTCTGTGTTGATGCAATAAGTACAACATATAAAGGTAGCATTTCGTACAGTCACTGTGACTTTCTATACTTTCCCCAAATTATTTTTCCTATAATTGTCTTCTTTTTTCCATTTTTCTAATTACTGCTACCTTGGGTAGATACCATGAGGTGAAATCAGAGAGAAGAGAATGAAATGAGTGGCTAAACAAGGAGAGATTTGACCAATGTTAAAAGAAGTTTAAGGCAATCAGATCTACAAAGTGGAATATTGGACCCAGCATTGAAGGCCATTTTTGGAATGTAGTGTCCAGTTCAGGTGAAATCACTGTATATATCCTGGTATGGTTCCAGTGGCAAGTTATACCATGTTTCTACATTATTGAAGAAGGCACATAGCCTTTCTGTATTACTTAATGGGCCTATCCAAGCTGGCATTGTCACAAAACCTTTTTCCATTTTTTATGGGCATGCTCCACTCAAATGTGGGAATCTTTGTAAGCAGAGAGCATCCCTTTAGAGAACACAAGGGAGCTCAATACAGCACAGAACAAGAAGGAAAGTTAATATCACCCCAGTGGTGCCCTAGCGTTTGCACTCTCTGCCCCATAAAGAGGATTCCAGCAATCCTCAGTTGGGCCCCCCTTGGAAGTTACAGTGGGCTCTGTGGCAACAAGCATTTCTGGGGCACAAAGAGAGATAAGGCTGGACCATAGGAGCTTAAGAGCTCTGGTGAAGACCTTCAGTTGTGAGGTCCTTCAGGCCCCCTCAAACATAGTATGCCCCCCTGCACATTAACAGAGATTGGAAGTTTCAAGAGTCCCCCTGAAAGGGCGGGCGTGTAACTGTACAAATTAAGAGTGCATTAATGGTAAGTGGTCCCATGTAGCAGCACTGATACTGTGATTAAAGATCCAGGCTGATGTGCAGTGAATGCAAGGGCTGGATTCTTGCAACTGACACAGGTTAACGTTAGTGTGTTTTCCACAAGGATTTTGAGGACACATCTAGATTTTTACCAGTTATGGAGGTTTCATTTGGGATACGTGCCTTATTCCTCAAGTGTAATCTGGCCCTGTTTCTGTTGACCTCATCTGCAGTATTGTGTCCAGTTCTGGGGACCTGCATTAGAGTATTGTTCTTGTGATCCCATCTGGAGTATAGTGTAAATTCTGGAGACCTCCTCTAGATCATTGGTCCCAGTTCTGGCAGCCTTATCTGTAGCTATATTGTGCCCAGACGGGAGCTCCATGGAGTGCCCTCGTATGTAGTATTGTGTCCAGCGCTAGATTCTTAATTTGGAGGGTTGAACCTTGTTTTTGGGGACACATCCTGAGTATTGTGCACAGGCATAGTAGTCTCCACAAGCATATCGCATGTAGTTCTAGTGATGTCATCTGTAGTATTAAGTATTGTGCTCAGGTGTAGTGGTTGCATCTTAAGTATTGTGCCTACATCTAGTGGCTTCATTTGTAGTAATGTACCCAGCTCAAGTAATCTCATGTGGAAAATATCAACTGTTCTTGTGGTATTATCTAGAGCAGTGTTCCCCAACCCCCGGGCCGCGGACCGGTGCCGGTCCGTGGATCAATCGGCACCGGGCCGCCCCACTGTGGCTGGCGGTAAATGTTTGATAATTTTTCCGTGGCCCGCTTGTCACACAATGGGACAAGCGGGCCACGGAAAAATTATCAAACATTTACCGGTCCGCGGCGATAAAAAGGTTGGACAACACTGATCTAGAGTATTGTACCAAGTTCTAATAGTCTCACTTGGAGTATTGTGTTGGGATCTGGTTACTACACGTTGCTATTATCCGTTTCAGTTGCCCTCAGATGAATTATTATTGTCCACATTTTGATGACTTCATCTGCAGTACTGTGCCCAGAACTGAAGATCTCAACTGCAGCAGTGTGCCCAATTTTCATCGCCTCTCCTGAAACACTGTGCCCATTTCTAGTGATATTTTCTGGATTTTTGTGCCGAGGTCCATAGTCTCATAAGATTTAGTAATCTCTTATGGTTCCCAAACTTTTTCAACCCGTGGCACCCTTGACCTATTGGCCGTGGCTCCCCATCGTTATTGTTTTTTAGCGGGTGGGGGACGTAAGCCTGCTCTTGGGAGTACTTCCATTTTTCTCCCTGGAAATAGTTGTGATAAGCCGATGGAGGTATTATAATCATAAATGTAATCCTATCCACTGCTGAGCTCTATGTAGTGTCAACGACTGATTGGAGGGACACAGGTTTCTCAGAGAAGAGAACTTTTAGGGCTCCTGCTGATTCATCCCACATCTTCAGAAGCCCTGGGTGGGATGTGGGGGGAGTTGTGTCTCAGCTTGCCACAGGCATCTACAGAAGCAGTGAAGAGCAACCGCTTGCACATGAAACTGAGGCCTGCAGCTGCCTCCCCATCACTCATCGTTCTTGCAAACAGGAGTCAGAAACCAATGAACGAGCAGCAGCAGCTAGACACTATCTGGGGAGCGTCCAAGTGACCCCAAGTCACAAGCACCACTTTCACCAATCCTGGCTTCAGTGCCAGCAGCGCTCTGCACTCAGGCACACGCGATTGTTGGACTTTCATTGATATTACAGTGAATGTAGCGCTTCCTGATTTAATGCTGTTTTAGGATCTATGTCAATGTTGCAACCGGTGTTATTTCTCACAGAAAAGGACTGCACAACAACAGCAGCAAAATGAAATGGAGATTTCAGTGTGCAAGATTCTGTCCTCAGACTAGGGTGACCCACGGGCCGTACCTTGGGCTGTGGAGCAGTGGTTCTACTGGTAAGCCATTTTGTAATGGCAGGGAGCAGAGAATTCTGTTGTAATTAAAGAAGACTTAGATGCGCAGTGACGCAGCAGAATTGAAGAATGGGTGCTATACGCAAAAAAAAAAAAGTATTTCCAAGACTAGCCTGTGCGCGCGCTGCGATCACGGTTTAAATTATTTTAAGGGCTGAATATAAAAAGGCTGCGTGGAACTAGGGAAGCTCACCCCATCCTTTTCTGTTTGAATTTAAATATAGCATGGCCATACCCTCAGGGCTCCCAATGCCGCAGCTGATGCTTGTGTGACATCCCTCCCACCTCTGAGTAAGGCATCTGCCATTAATAACCTAAATTCTGCTCTTTTCCAAGTTTATATCAAAATTCTTCAGCTCTAACCCCCATGAGTAACTTTAGATTCACTTGTTGCTTTCCGCAGCTTGCTATCACCCTCCAAGTGTAAGAAAAGGTCCTCTCCTGTACAATGGACAGGTTTAAACACACAGGACACATGGCTTCACTAGAAATTGTGAAAATCCTGGTAGTAAATGCGTTTCCCAAACTGTGTGCTTGGTGCGCGGCGCCCCTGGCTAGTTTTTCTGGCGCACCGGAGAGCCGCGGCGCACAGATTGGGGACCACTTCAGTTGTGCCTTTGGAGTAAGTGTGATCAGTTCTTAACTTTGCAATTTGGGGAAGAAGAATATAGATAAGAGCTGAGAGAGAAGACCTTCCAAGATGCTGCAAAGTCTGCAACATGAGTAAAGAGATCCAAGGACTCTGATATGGCAGCGAGGACAGACAAGAGGACGTAAAGTAAAAATTTGTGTCAAGGGTGTAAACAAATTAAGAATAAAGGAAATGCTCAACCAAACGATGTTACAAGGGCATATTAGGCAAGACTAGATAGAATGGGACTAGTAGGAGGATAACAAGGGGTCATTTAATGTTTTTTATATTTTTAGGGCCAGGATGTTAGGTTAGTGTGTGGAAATCTTCTCAATCAATCAATCAATCAGAAAATGTATAAAGCGCGCTACTCACCCGCTAGGGTCTCAAGGCGCTGGGGTAGGGGGGGGAGGAGTTACTGTTCTCAGGAGAAGTGGAAGGAGAATCTGGAGCCCTAATTGCCCCAAATAAGACTTTAGGCAGAAAAAAATAACATTTCTTCCCTTGTCTGCTGTTGTATCTATGGTTGACTCAATATTTCACATGAACAATTTGTATCTGCTTTTTCAAACGTATGAACACTTTCCAGTGAGAAGGTTTTGGGCTGCACCAGGTGCCTATTTTATGAATCAATAGATCTTGCGTTTTGGTAGTCCTGTGCTATCCCCAACATCTCCTCCAGACACCCAGCGTCAAACAAAATGGAGTCCGAAGCATCCCATTGAATGAGACTTGTTGTATGTAAAAATATATGGTTTGATCTTCCTGCTTGTAAGGACCTGTTGAAACCCAGATGCAAAGCTGCACTTTTCCTATTTTCAATCCAAAAGTATTCTTAAAAAATATATATATATATTTTTTAATATGCTGCTGGTTTTTCCGTGACACAATCTTCAGAAAATACATGCGCATGCCTAGGGACTTGTGCTGGTCTGCCCACAGCTGTGGGATAGTTCATGCAGTCATGTTTTTTAACAGCACCCCCTACTGGTCATAAATCTAACCCTAGCGCATACAACTGTGTAAAAAATGTTTCAGTGAATATGATCGGAATCACATGCCGCGAGGAGGTAGGAGTAAGAAAATAAATAATGTAGACACCCCAAAGAAGAAATTTGAAGCACATATTTACAGGTCGGCATTGCTGATTCGCTGGCGCGGAGGAGGCTGAGCGTGAAGACAGCATCGTGCCGAATGGCTTTCAGTCCAGTCTTAAATGGTGGCCGCTACCCTGAGCTCCAGCGCATGGATAGGAAGACAAAATTTGCTTGAAAGGTCATGCGTTAAAGCAGCGGGCATAGCTGGCCGGGTAAGAAGGACGAGTGTCCATCCTCCACCTGACCCCGCTGCAAAGAAAGCCTATGCAATTTTCAGCAGCCAAGGGCCCTCCAAGGCGCTCTGCGATGTATGATGGTTGCCCAGGGGTGATAGGAGAGGTGGGAGAACGTGCAGCTGCTCCCTACGACCGGGACTCCTTCTTCACGTTGGGCTTATTGCACAGGATAAGATCAATCTCAGCGATAGTCTGGGCCGTCAGCTGACTCAGCACCTGCAAAGATGGGGAAACATTGTCAGGAGGTGTATCCCCATGGTATCTGCACCTATTATTCCAACAGTCGCATACGTTTCTTATTGTCATTGCTAATGCACCACAGGTTTGCACCCTATTTCAGTTACTGGGATGTCAGATCACCTTGAGTAGCGCCACTTCTAAATGATTAGCAGATATCGTACTTATGTCGAAACCTACTCCTTTGCTCAATAGCGACATACCCATTTCTCACTTTCTTTCTCACCATAATACCCTTACTTATTCAGGAGAGCAGAACCAAAACCCATATTCTTTTCTAGTGAGGATGGACAAATCATTTCAGCCCATTTGACACCATGCTTAATTTCTGCTACTTCTAGGTTTTCAGTCCTGCGCAACATACGATGTAACAATACAACGCCCAATCACAAACACAAAATACTTATTTTAGTAATGATACCAAGATCTTAGTTTTTTTTAACAATGACATGATAGTGCCATTCCTCTACCAGCAGTGATCTCATAATGACTCTCTCAAGAAAAATTTACAGTTCCAACGCATTTTCTAAAGTAATGTGAGAATACCCCTGTGCTAAGTATAACAAAATGGGTATTCACTAATAGTGTTGTGTAGCCATTTTAGTTATAGCTCCATGCACGTTAGTTTAATACACTAGGCCGCTGTGCACCTTGACCCAGATATATTTTGTTCAGCTTCGCATTGTTATTTTTACAATAACCAGTTTTACGGTCTTGTTTTAGTTTCTTCTATCTAACTGTCTTGCTTAGCCCAGCACTATGTTCATTCTTGATCACTCTGTGCTTTACTCAAGGCTACAGTCTGGTACATTGCCGGTGAATGTGGTAGAAGTTTAGACTCCAACATTCGTAGAAAATACACATCCTTATGTAGGGGCATTTTCTTAGAACATCAGCTGTGTTAATTATAAAAACACTTTCTAGTCCCATTACACATCAAGAGGGAGATTCCAGCCAGGAACCACAACTGTATGCTGAATGCTCCGCTGCAGATGCTAACGCAGACTACAGGCCTTTGCTCAGGTTTGAGGGTTGATGTCCTCCCAGGGGAACCTGAAAGGCAGGATTAGAGCTTAACATGTCGTGCTCAAAATATGATTTAGATAGGAAATAGTCCTACGATTCTAGTGGCAATATGATAGCATTATTCTTATGCTTCACTCTCATCGTCACCATTTTAATATTGCTGTGTTGTGTTGTTCTGGTTATTGCAGCTCACACTTTGCTATCTAAAATGCAGTTGTTTTATTAAACCAACCTTTAAAACTTGTACTGCTCTTATTGACATTTATATATGAGACCGAATTGTGAATGAGAGAACCGGATGCGACCTGAGTGACCATGACTTCCCTGAGAAGTACAATATGTCATACGCTCGGCTGCCCAATCATCCCTACCTCCCGGGAGAGATGAGGCACTGCTAGTTAGCCGGAGCAAAGCCCGTATTTGGAGCGACAGGTGTCACCCACGGTGGGTCAGACTCAGTCTCCCACACTGTGGATGATCTTGCTGCTTGATATCCAGTAGTCTCATTAGAATAATGAGAGCCTACACGACAATAGGAGTATTGTTTTGCAGCTTGAAGAATTTTCTGGATTCATGAGCACATTATTCTGCCATCTAACTGGTTGATCCAAAACACTCTTCTTAATCCTCTTTTTCTCTCTTATGTTTTTTTGTTGTTGTTGAGCACCGTCTGTGGCCATTTAGTACTATTTGGTGCTGTGTCCATCCTTTTATGCCATCAGACCGGTGCCTCAGAAGTCCCTGTGCACGGTCCACATCTTCAGATTCCTTTTTCTCTCCTTGGTGACTTGTCTTATCCTCATCTGCTTCCTGCTATGTTTGAAAGGTATTGTAGTCTCTTCTTAGCTTTGTTGCGCCTCACTACTTGGTTGGGGGTGCGTCACATGTAAATTTATAAAATTCTTCAAGCTTCAAAACAAATCCTGCTAGTAAATAACCATTTTGTTTTGCAATGTGAATCTTTTCTGGATGCACATGCTGTGCATTTGTATTTGTAGCAGTTTCCTTGGAGGTGATGTTGAAATGAGTTTGAGGTTGCAAACAGATGTTTCAGTCCTCTCTCTCACTTGTGACAGTTGTTCTCCGATGAAGACAGTGTGGATGATATTTGCCTGCACCTCGATGTTGAAGGCTGATGCTAGTAGCCAGGTGTGTCTCCACAGGGCTGTACCTCTGGCCATCTACCTGCTGGCTGTATCTGCAGTGTTGAGTGCAGATGTCAGGTACATGTTGGCAATGGTCTTCTCTTCCACAAGCACATCTGCCTGTCCCTGGAAATGCTCTGGACGGTACTTCATTGGCTCTCCCATTTCTTCCCACTGCTGGAGGGTGTACTAATTCAGGGATGCGCTGGAGTTAGTGATCCTCCACTTTGTTGCTGCTCCTCTTTCCATTTTTATACTCAATTATTTCTACTCTCTTTCTCTGGATCTGGGCTAGTAGATCTGAGGACATTGACCCTCCCTCTTTCTATGGCCATGGTGATTGAGTCTGCCATTGCATTTCCCTGGGTGCACAGTCGGTCCTTGAAACAGTTTTTATACTTCTTTTCAAAACTCAGGGTTATGGCCTTGCAGGATACTGGTGGCCTGTATGCCTCCCTTCCCTGATCTAGGATGCTGCGTAGCATAGGGAAATACAGCTCTTGCTTTTTGAACATTGGAGGGCTTCAAAAAGAAAGCAAGTTCGTGCCTGCTTTTCTTCCAGCTGCACCCAAAAACAGGTTACCACCCTTTTCACTAGCAAATTGTACATGGCAATGTCATCTGGAGGGGATGGCTTTGAAGGGTAGGCGTCAACTCCCTCTTCTGTTGAGTCTGCATCGAGGTCCTGGCACTGGACATCAATACTTTACGCATCCTGAAATGCTCCCTGGTCCTCCAGCTCTTGTTTCTCGAAGAACATCTCTTGCTTTTCTCCATGTGGCTCTTGTGGGCGGTGTGATTTCAAACTGCTTTGCCTCCTCTCAGCTCCCCTAAAGACTTTGAAGAGATCCAATATTCTTGAAAGCATGCATCAAAACACCTCTTTTTCTGTAGGATCACCATCATTTCAGCTTCAAGGGGTATTTCTTCCACTCAACTTGAAGTGCCCTCTATTTGGCATCAATTGAATTTGGCAGTCTCTTCGGAGCCTCTGGCACTGTGGTCTCTTGGCAGGCAGAGGTTGTATATTTGATGGTTGTCTTTCTGTGCAAATTTATGGTGACCCTTTGGGCAGAACTTAAAGGGAGTCTTCACCATTTCCCTCCACGGTCCATGTTCCCTGGCCATGCATTCAACTGCATGGTATCAACCCACATGGTCCACCTACTATTTCAGTGATCTTCTGTGTTTTTTGGGTGGTTCTCTATGGGTGTCTTTCACAGTGGAATTTCCCCTTGGTGTTCTCAATGATTTGTATAAATTCTCACTCTTTTTTTCCAGCATCTGCAGAGCTTCAGCTGATGTTTTCAGACCCAATGGGGGAAAAAAACAATCTGAAGATGTTGACTAGGCACAGGTACTTCCAGGGTGCACATCTGACGTCACAGCAGGACGCACGTAGCACCAAAAGGTCCCAAAATGACGCCCAAAGAAAACCACACAAGAGTAAAAGGGGACCATAAAGAGTATATATCAGAACCAACCACTAGATGGAGGAATAGTGCACAGGTACTTCCAGGGTGCACATCTGACGTCACAGCAGGACGCACGTAGCACCAAAAGGTCCCAAAATGACATCCAAAGAAAACCACACAAGAGTAAAAGAGGACCATAAAGAGTATATATCAGAACCAACCACTAGATGGAGGAATAGTGCACACCAGGTGAATCCAGAATGGATTCACATTGTGAAACCTCATAATCGCAAGATTCCTTAAATTTTTTTCCACAGGAACATTTTAGCCCCGCTTATCTTTCATTAGTGACATCATAATCCCATTTTTCGTCAGCAGTAAAATCCTATGAGAATGGTTGGGGGGGTGAGGATGCCTTGTGAGCTGTTGGATGGAACAGAATGGAATGGAGTTCATGCCGGGTGGCTCCTTGGAATTTGGGTGGAAGTTGGGCCATGCATGGTGGTTCTCTGGAAGGCGGAATGGAATGTGGTACATACATGGTAGTTATTTGGAGGTCAATGGAAGGCAATATGAGTGGGGGTTCTTGGCTTGTCTGGAATCGGAGCCATGCACAGTGAGTCTTTGGTGGGGTGGATAGAATGGAGTACATCCATGGGAGTCCTGGAAGCGGAATAAGAGATAATGGAAGAGAGGGTGGATGAAACAAAGCCAAAACATAGGATGCCTGCACAATAGACTTTTGAGGATGGATTAAAGCAGAGCCATGTTGTCTCTCAGAGGATGGATGAAATGGGAGCCATCCATGGTGGTTATTTGCAGTGTGAATGGAAGGGAGCCATGCATGGAAGTTGTTTGGGTGGTGCTGAGCAGAGACAAAAACCCTAGTTCTCTGGAAGATGAATAGGAGGAGTCCATACACAGTGGTTCTTTGGAAGGTGGTGGAAATAGGTCTCTGTATCACGGGACTATGAAGGGTAGATGGAAGTGGGGAATGCTAGTGGCTCTCCAATGGCTGGATAGAAAGGCAAACATATTCTTTGCATGTTGGAAAGGGGAGGTCGACCATTGTTTTTTTTTTGGTAAATAGTGGAAGGGAATCTGTGCATGGTGGTCCTATGTCAGCTTGAAAGAAGCGGTTCCATGCATGGTGGATACAAGGAGGCTGGGTAGAAAGAAGAAATACAGATGGGTCTTCTGGGGTGAATGGAAGGCAGTCAGTATATGGTGCTTCTTTCCATTGTGTTTCAATTACAATTTCAGCAGCTCCACCCAAAATACAGCACCAGTGTTTGGTTGGAAGGTGTCTGCACATGGTAGATCTTTGGAAGGTGTTTGGAGGGAATCTCTATCTAGTAGTTGTTTGCATGGTGATAACAAGGTTCTTTCTATTGCTTCTCTGTAGGAGTTGAGAAGGACTTCCTGCCTACTGCTTGGCCCGTGCAACTGGCTGGCCGATTGTTTCCAAATGATTGTTTGATTGCTTCCCTGGAGAGGACTAGAAAGGATTCCATGCCTACAGGTCCTATAGAGGATGACTGGAGGGGGGCTCATACTGCAGTCTTTTATGGCAATTTGAGGGTCTCTCACTACTCTCTCTCAGGTTAGAAGTGGGTGAGGGCCAGTGACTTTTGGCTGTTTGGATGCAGGTAGCGAGCAGAAGCTTTTGTCTGCTTTCTTCCTCTGGGGTGTGAATGTGAGGCGATAATTGTCTAAAGTCTCTTGGAAGACTTAAGGCCCTTCCTCCTGGCTGCCTGGCTGTAGTGGTCACAGCTTGTTGTAATGACTCTGCAAGGCTTAATGTTATTACAACTGACCATCTCACCTGAATAGAGCCCAGGTTTTCCAGCAGTTGCTCAGGACTTGAGACCCCAAGCAGTACCGAGCTCACACCTTCACTCCGCAAGCACCAAGCTGTGGGAAAGACGAAAGAGAGGTGTTCAGACAAAAGAAACAGAATATATTCAGGTACATTCTTGTGGGCTTTTCCTCACACCATGCTGGCATTGTCATTGTCTGTTCTGTTCCATATTCTAAATCCAGGTGGGGCATGGTACAGTGGACAATAGATTACTATCCAGAAAACAATTAACAACATAGACATTTCAGGTATTCTGCATATTTTATTTATTTTTTATTTTATTGGGATTTTTATTTAGCACTCACACTTGCTTGCATCTGCTTTAGAGCACTTCCTGGTATTGTAGCCAACTCAAACACAAACTGTCTGATTGAGAGTCGGGAGGAACTGTACTCTGAATTTAGAGATGTCCGCCGGCCAAAAAGGCAACTCAAGTCATCGACAGGAATCGCCCTCACAGCGGTTTCTGTCAATGAGTTAAAACTCTGACAGACGGGAACATCAACATGATGGTACCTTCCGTCAAATGTTTAACTTGTTTTTTTTTCCGAAAGCAAAATGAATTCCTAAAGCAAGATTATGTTTTGAAATAAACACAAACTAATGACCACCACACCATAGGAGTTTCCTTCTGTGGTGTGTGGTCATTTACACGTTTTTACTCCCCATTACCACCTGGTTTTTCATTGAGAGTAAAAACTGCCCATTCGACCACCCACTCTAAAACAGGCTGGTGGTCGAATAGCCAAACCTCTGACAGCCCCACTCCATTGGACTGATCGAGTAGTCTCCATCGCTGATATACATAAGGTCTGCCTGACTCTAAATGAGGCGGGCAGACCGTCAGTTTGGCAGAGAGGGTACTCCTTTGTGGTTACAACAGAGTACCCTCTCTACCAAACTCTAAATCAGCCCCAATGTCCCTTGGGTTAAAGGGAGAAGGAGCACACCACTTTCATATTCACATCAGTTCTGAGTGCATTCTGGTCTTTGCAGTTCATAGTAGTTTTTGTAATCACAAGAAAAACGTGTTCACCATCTGTAGTATCCCAGCCAGTGCTGGACAGTGCTGGGTTTCATAGTAAATGCCTTTAATCAGTATAGAGTAGCTCTAGAGTATGTTAAGGCTGCATGAATCGCTGTTATGTTTTTTCAGATTCTTTGGTGTAGAACTGTGGACAGGTTGCTCACATGAAGTTATCAGGTTTACTGTCATGCCATGGCTTGCCTATAGGTACTCTATCTTGAAATAGGATTGCGTAAGTGGTGGCTAATGGTTGTTTATCAAGGCCAAGGTGATGTGATCAGAGCAAACCAATCAAAACGTGATGGGAGATTGGGCCCTTTGGAGTTTGAGAATAGTCTTGACAGGAAATAGTTGAGCTGAGATGTGGTGATCATGAGGATCAGAGTTATCTTTCAGTAGAAGGGAAGGATGGACTGAGCCCTTCATTCACAATTGTACATAGATGATATCTTTTGAGACAGCATTGCCTCCAGTGATGTAGGAATCTTTTGTAGGTTTCACACTTGCAAGATTAGTAAAGGGGTCCCTACAGATGTCACGTTAATGCACACAAAAATGATGAAATCCATAGGCCAAAAAACCAAAATCTTCATTAATGCATCCTTTAAGGAAAACCGGCTGCAAAGAGAAAAAAAAACTGCTTTATTTAAAAGCAGTCATGGACATGGTGGTCTGCTGTCTCCAGCAGGCCACCATCCCCGTGAGTGCCTAGACACGCTATGGGGTCGCAAACTGCGACCCACCTCATAAATATTCATGAGGTGGGTCGTTGCGACCCCATAGCGAGTCGCAGAAGGTGTCCGAGACACCTTTCTGCATACCAGTTTGCGAGTTGCAATTTGCGAGTCGGAAGGACTCGCAATTTGCAAGTCACAAATTGGTTTGTACCTACTTCTGGCCCTTAGTACTGTAGCATATGAGTTGTACCCACAGCTAACAGCTGTAGGTCTTCTTATGGGAATTGAGCACCCCCATTAAACAGCAGCAAACACTGGAATTCCTGCACATGATGTCCTTCAGTGTCTTGCTTGGTATCCTCAAAAAGTGTTGCAGTCTCCAGCACAGTACACTGGTACTTGCGCTGCAGTGCACAGGGGTGGTATGCCATGATATAATACCATGCTGTGAAACCTGGTACTTCAACAGTGTGCATGAAATGCTCCTTCTCCATGATAAGTATAGGCATTCCTTGCACCCATCTGGGACACTCAGTCCCCCATGAACCACTGAAGGTGTATGCCAAAGCAAGATGCTGACAGTATGGCTCCAGTCCCTCAGCCAGTATGCTCTCATGTCTCCCAGCATTGCTCTTAGTATGTTTATTCACATCCCACAGTCAGTGGTCAATTTGAGCCTTTTGAAGAGTGCATTGACCCTGAAACATGTTCTGTAAAGAGAATAAGTGTAAGGGTGATACACATTCACTAGTATGGTGAGCACGTACATATACAAACCAGGGATCACCATTACATTAAATCTACAAAGGTAACACGAATACAACTCACTGAATGACAAGACAGCCACGGAGGAAATGGAATAGCTTGGGCTGCCAATTATAAGAACAATTAAATGACTACTGAGGTTATTGACTGAAGTGAGTTGTGAGTAATTTACACATGTAATTTTACTCTTGGACTTTTGAATAACTTTATTTCTTTTGGCTATTCACAAAATCTGGGTGTAAATGTATTATTATCTACATTTTAAACTAAACCTCAAAATGATGAAAATAATTTAAATAAAATTAAAATATGTTTTCTAGAGATTAAATGAAAAAATAAAATCCCACCTAACGCAAGTATTATGTATTATTAATTATTAAAAGTAAATTATTCAAATATTTAGTTAAAATGTATTGTTATATTAATTTCTAAATCCCAAAAAGTTTAATAAAATCTCTTATTTTTTATTTGTATATTTTCTTCAACATTAAACCGATATTTGTAAGTATTTTAAATAATTTAATTTAAGATTATTTCCTGCCTACCTCCATTAATTTATGTGGGAGGGTGTTGCAGTACCAGTGGTTGGCCATATGTGGTCCAGGACTTACTTCAGCTCCGACCTGGAGTAATTTATTACCATTTTGGGTCCCATTCTGGCTGTAGTAACTTTAGAAGAGACATTTTGTGAATAGTAATGGGCTCTTTTGAGGATGGGCATTATTGCCCATCCTAAATACCTCCGTAGCCCTCCCTTAACCCCTCCTTACTCCTCACCATTCCACTCCCCCTCCCCTTTAGTAGAAAGTTGTTTCCACCATCCATCCACTGCCCCATCCCTCATTCATTTACTATTAAAATGTATACTTATACGTCCTGGACTCCACAGTTGCGGCGGAGATCTCTGCACAAAAAAGATTGGAGAGGCAGAGAC
This sequence comes from Pleurodeles waltl, assembly GCF_031143425.1. NCBI lineage: Eukaryota > Metazoa > Chordata > Amphibia > Caudata > Salamandridae > Pleurodeles > Pleurodeles waltl. Next base: position 674,267,949 of record NC_090451.1, on the reverse strand, counting down.
TAAACTCTGTATGGAGGTTTAAGAATATAATTATTTATGTTGTTTGTAGTACTATTGCATATAACTAACGTGTTCGACCAACTAATGGCACACAAAAGTTGTTCACAAACATCATGACATATAATGGAGAAACAGCATGACAGCTACAACGTCCATATGTATGTCAAAGCTCCTAATGTTGAGAAGCATCCTAAAACACATAAAATATCAACCTTCTTATACAGGGTACTGCACAATAGACTTGCATGAGATTCATATTGCAATAAGCAAGACAAAGCAAGAAAATATCATGAGAAACTGGACCCCCATCTGCATGACTACATCACTAACTCTGGTTTTCCACAAACTAGTTTGATACCCATCAGCAAAGCGTTTCACCAGCTCGTCAGGGGTAGAAAAGCAATATATAAATACTCATACAATACAATGTTGTTTAGTGAGGGGAAGTACAGTGCCCCTCCACTCACTCTACCATGAAAAAATATGTGTATGTACTCCACTGGTAGGGTGACCACCTCAGTCCAGGTCATTATGGACAGTGTCCTGAACATTTCAGCTACAAATCATTGTTTTCAGGTGTGTTAGTCTAATTAGTTCAATGGAAGCAAAACAAAACTACAACTCTCAGAATGCAGTAGGTTCTCACAGCACTACACATAATGCCCAACACAGGCCTCCAGATTTCTACTGCTTAAAGACTGAGCCATATTTAAAGGTCCCAGTTACAAAATTAGTGTGTTCATTCATGCTGTGCCAGGTCAAAGGTAGCAAATGTGCACAGGAAGGGTGAGAGTGCCATTTGTGTCTAACTCATACTGGCCCTTAGGTGAATGCAGTGCCAAGGCCTAGAGAGCGTAGCAAATGAGGGAGCAATTGTGACTGTCTGGAAGGGCCAGGCCATCAGGGTTCATGAAGTATGAGTATGATTGGTGAGGAGGCTGAATGGAAGGGCCAACAGTGAATGTTCTCAGGAAAGTGAAGGGCAGTCTCCTATTGTGTGTTACCTTTAGGACGGGGTCTATGTCTTGGGGAACAGTAGCACTAGGACAGACACAGACCTCCACCCTCAGCCACCAACTGAAGGGACTCTCGGGTGCTGTAGGCGCACAGTGCAGAAAACAAAAAAGGAACAGTAAGTGGGCAACATGCTTGTGTAACCGCTGGGTGTGGAAGGGTATTTCCAAAGCCTCCTACGTTAGGCCAAGGTGGATGCTGGCTTCAGAAACATGTAGCTTGCTAGATTATGCACCTAGAGATCACCAGCAGGGACAATGTCAACCCTTTTTAGTGGGTGCAGCTGCGTGAGAGGGTTAGTCTATATAAGTGGCCCAAAAGACCACATTCTGTAGCTCTCTACAGTTTGCTCTCACCTCAAGAGCGACCTAGTTTACTAAGGCAGGGAGCACCCCTCTAGCAGGTGGGATGTAGGTTGAAGGATACCTTAGAGGTGCTCTTCTAGGACCAGGCACCCTCTGATGTGTAAGAAACTCCATGTTGAGGCCCACTTATCTTCCATACCCTTGTGTCAGGACACGACAGTCTGATGTTGATGGAATGTATTGATAGTTTCCCCACATGCTTGCCAATCTGGCACTATCCAGCTTTCATTGTAATGCACAATGGAACTCTTGCCCGGCGGTAATCCTTCTAATTGTTGATATATGTTCTCGTGCAATAAAGTCGCTAGGTCTCCAGCAGGGGAGAGTGTCAGAGTGTGGTGTATTCTACCCTGAAACAAAGCGGAAGCATTCTCGGGGATGATCATTTGCCAAAGCGACCGAGGGAATAATAATAATATTAATAATAATAATAATAATCCTCCTCATCATAATACCTCTATTACACATTTTCATGGCGCTCAATTTACCATCCATGGAAAGATGGAAGGCTGAGTCACCCGCGGTGCTAGGTTTAGAACCATTACCTGCAGCTCACCACATTCCACCGTGGTGAGCTTTAATCACACTGAGCCATCTATCTTTCAGGGGACCGGCAGCAAACAACACTATTGCAAGACACAGACAGACATCTGCACTGTTCCCCTGTTTATGTGATGGGCTCTGCCAACCCTGCTTCCTCTTAGTGCAATAGGACCTTCCTGCGATTGCCATCATCCCATCCTCACACCACTACAGTAAAGACTGCACACATTTAGTTGCGTTATCCTCCATGATCTTGCTCTAAGTGATGGATTTAGAGAGCTTGAGAGGCAAGAGCCAGATTTATTTAGCGGCTTTGGGAAGAAATGTTATGTGCTCCCCAACAGATTAAGGGCCTGATTTGGATATTGGCAGACGGGTTACTCCATCACCACGGTGACAGATATCCCGCCAGCCGAAATATAAATCCCATTATTTCCTATGGGATTTATATTTCGGCGAATGGGATTTCGATCAACGTTGTGGCAGAATAACTTGTCAGCTGAAATCTAAATCAGGACCTAAATTATTTAACTATGTTGTAGATTTGTGTCAGATGTGGCAGCCAAACATGAGCAGAGGCCTCCTAATGATGGGTTTTGATCACCGTAGCTGTGCACGCGCCTGGGCAAGACAGGTTTGAAGGAAAACCAGACACAAGAGCTCTTGTGTAGTGCATTTCTCTCTCTGATGGCATTTCTCGTTTTTAGGGAACTTTCAGATGTACAATACAAATTCCTGAACAAATTAAGTATCAGGAAAACGTTAAGTTTGTGTTCACATGTTTACATTAGCAATGGACAAGTACTCTCCGGGCACCACAATGCACTCTTGGGAACCAAGACTGGTGACTTACCAATAGCCAGCTGAGCCACTGTGCAGCTCATTCTTTCGGCGATTGGCTGCAGTTCCTTAATCTTGGCTTGCTGTTTCTTGCCCTCCTCACTCACTGCCTTCTCCTTGAGCCAGTGGTAACCCTATAATGGTGAGAGAAGGGCACCTTATTTACGAGAGTGAATGACAAATGGAGGAGATGTTGCAGCTGTTCTTTCAAGAGAGATGTCTGTATGAAGTCAATATGTGCCAATTGGTTTCCATATGCATGCAGGTAGGTATGGGTGCTGAAATGATGTCAGGATTGGTCTAAACAACTAATCTAGGCACATGTTTAGGTGTGCACGCCTAGCACAATGTGTTTGTAGTATATGTGCTCTGTATATAGCGTGCTCATGTGGGGTAACATGCCGGGTTTACTGGTCTCTTTCTCAGCTAATTAATCTGTGTATGGGAATGGTGCATTGTGATTGGTCTTTATGTCTCTTTCTCAGCATCCAAGCAAGCATGCAGAAAATGTGCACTATGGGTAGTCAATAGAATTTGTACCTAGTCGTATGAATGGTTATGCACATTTGGCGCATTATGATTGCTTGACAACCATAGAGTCATATAAATTTGAATCCATAAGTGAAACTGTAATTGTTCTACAAGGCTTTATTAGACTGATCTGCAATTGTAGTAGAAATTACTTCTTACCACAAATTATGCAACAATGTTGAAACACCTGGAATACATTTAATGAAGTCTGGAATCTTCATGAAATATAATGCAAAATGTTGGTTACAGAATAACGAAATCCACAACTGACTTCAGGAGAGAAGAAACATGTGATAGAATCTCTGAGTATCAAGGATCTGCCTCTGGATAAAATGTTCTAATCTGCAGAACATGTTGTGAAATATACAAAAGTTCAAGGTCAATGTCATAGAAAAAGGAGTTACTCCAACCCAAAGGATGTGTCTCCAGGAATAAAAGAAGAACCTGCCTGGCAATTGAAATTATTCTCAGGCACCTGTCTCTCCACCACTCCTAACTATTGGGCACTGCTACAACACTGTGGTGAGATGGAAACAGAATATAAAATCTAGCTCAGAAAAAAGCAGATAAACTTACAGTACTTAAACTAACCTCCCCCTTTAATGGGGTGACTCCTTTTTAACCCTTTGACAGAGGAACGTCTCTAACACCAAAATGCTGACCATCATCTCCCTAACTCCCTCTCAACTTTCTGGCCCCTCTCCTCTCCCCAAGCATTTTAATACCCTAAGACTAATCAAGAAGTAAAGGTAAAATCCAAAACAAACTTAGGGTCATTCTGCTAAATAGTCAACAAATGTTCCTGCTGACTCTGGCTAAGAGCCCCAGACGGCACCCTAATTTGTTAAAAGTGACAGTGATATGTGTAAGCCTTGCCTTCTAAACATGATTTTATTTTACCTGTCAAAATTGCCAGACACTACCACTGAACCTACAAAAAGAAAAATTAATGTATTCTAAGTATCCATGATGTGGTTCATCTCTCTCTTGAGCTCTTCCTTTATGGCCAAAAGACTGCGAAGAGACTCTCCAATATTTCTCCAGGAACAAGAAATCGTCTAGGACTTTCCATCATAAACATCATGCAATAGGTATCCTGCAGTCTCATTTTGTAAGTTATTTTATTTTACTGTTCGAAAAAAACACAGTAAGAGGTTTGACTATGTTAGATCATTTGTGTCCTAAAGACACCATGATCCTTCTTCCAAGTTATTTCTATGGATCACAACTATGAAACATTAACAGGAGTCTGTGGTAACTGCAAACCTTTCGAATCCACAGAACCACCTAAGGGTTGTCACCAAGATCCAAACACTGTGCTCATCAATTTCAGTGCAAAGGAATGCACCACCAACACATGTTAACAACTTGATTTCCAACACTCTCATACTTAAGGAACATTCCTAAATCTAGATGGTTTTGGATATTCTACAGGACATGAAGGTTCTGTATCTTCCTGCCAAGATTTACACTGAAGCCCTCTCAGTGGGTACACTGCATTAGATGATCTAGACACCAATATGAATATGTCTCCTCATCTCCTCACTTGTTGCTTACAGTATTTATGCTATCTATTGAAGTCACTTCCACAAATCAATTTCAGCTTTGTGCATCCAAGGAGGCTTTAGAACAGCAGTCCCTCACATTCAAATAGTTTTACTGACCAACCTAAAAGAATATAATAAAAGTAATCCCAAACCTATTTTCATTGGGAGATTTGGACAAGAGAGGAAGATAAATATGCATCTGTTGATCCATTTCAATGAGCCTTAATTGGTCTAGGAATTCAACCATGACACAGTGTGCAAATTAAAATTCTGGCTTGCAGCCTTTAGTCACTAAAGACATTTCAGTTTGGTGGGACAACCAATTACAGCATTGTAGCTGTCCATACATTCTGGCTAAATGGGGGCAATCTTCTGAAATTCAAATACGTTTAAGAGAGAAAAAGTAATGTGTGAGATTGTGTGTGGGGGGCGGGAGGTGTGGCCAGACAAGTACTAATAGTGTTAGTAATTCCTGAAAACATCAAACACCAACTCTGGGAGCGCTAAAAGAACTGGTCCACAAGGTATGTTCTATGTACCTTGAAGCGAGTTTATCAAAAAACTAAAAGTGCAGTTTAATTACTGTGGTTCTCTGTATACGTTTGCCCCGTATCAAAAAGCAAGTGAAGTCACCACTTCATTATGGTCAACGGATGGTCCATGTGTGTGTTTACAACAATATTTCACCCTCAATCCAGTGCAAACGACATAGCATGAAGATGGATGAAACAGCGTTTTGTGATGATAAGCTACGATTTAAGCATTATGCAATGTGGTTAAATTAAATTATTTTTCTTTTTAGCATGATTTGTAGAATCCTTTTAAAGTTACTGTTAGAATAGTTTTAGCTGCAGCTGTGAAAGATCAAATGTATTAGATGCAAGAAACTCATATAGGTTGATCCTTGATGTAGAAAGTGAAAGAATAATTCATGAAAACCATAAAAGGAAATTGATAAATTATTTTTCATCAGACACCTAATGAAGCCGGTGCCCCATCTTTCAATGGAAGTGTTTAACAAAAGCCTTTAAATAAATAAGTGAAAGCACCAATATTGCTGTAAATGCACAGGTGGCATTCCAGGTGTTGCCGTTCCTGTAGCCGGAATAAAGAATGTGGAACTGAACCGACTTACCAGGTTCCATCATGGCCAGAAACAAATGACAGCTGAAACCACTGGCCTTTCCAAGCTGATAACCATTCTCAGGCCTCTTTGCCAGTCAACCTATAGACCACCAGACATACCTGCAACCTTATCAATATGCCATGGATTATCTGATTGGATTGTCTTCTCTTTCCTATACTCTAATATTCTGAGAATCCAAGTACTCTTAGATAATTCAGATGCAGCTGCCACTGCTCACGTATGAGAATCTCAATCTAAGAAATCATCTTTGGTACTCGAGTCTTTGGAGGTAGCTATGATCCTACATTTTCAACCAACTCTGCAAGTAGAAGGCAATGTGACATCTCTGACCTTCCTCTAAAATGGTGAACTTATAAACTTGTTTTCTTCAAACATAGCTTTCTGCCAGTTGAATCTACATCTGACCTAGACGTCATACACACAAGAAAGAATGAGTCTACCAAGACCTCAATACCTTGACAATGTTATTCTATCAGACCCTAAAGAGCAGAGTTGACGCTTCTAGCAACTTCAATGTGAAAAAGCAGATTAAGTGATTTTGAAAATAGCCTCATTTTGACAGTAACTAAGACCAAATAAGTACACAAACTTCACATCTTCCTGATCTGAACCACTTACAGATTTTCACTAAGACTAGGTGGCACTATGAGAGCTGCTGTACATTTGTTCTTTAATCCAAATGTTCTTTCACATGTCCACATTATCCATGAGATTGTAATATCTGTATTTTTTTATAGAGAACCCATTCTGGAGAAACAAAGGAAATATTACATATCCTGCATCTGAGAAAAGGAGTTAATGTTTTACCTTCACAGGAACAAGGTGATTGTGGATTGCAAAATGCTACACTGCTTTCGTAAGCTGTGGTGCTGTCATGTGTTGAAAAGGTAAGCTTCCATTCACTAGATACTGAATTATTGTCAGGTGCCAGCTCAGGTCTCTAACAACGAATTAGAAATGGCTAAAATGATGCTGATAGCAAAGAGATATGCTGTTAGTACAGGAATGGAGTTTTATGAAGGCAATACAATAGAAATGCACAGGAAATGGACCATGATTTATGATTGAGGGGTTAGGCTTGAGAATTGCAGGGAAGGGGGCAGAGACACGGACAGTGTACATACCAAGGCTGGTGTAAGTACGGCAGGAACGGAACAGCAAGGAAGAACCATTGAACAGGCAGGTTTCTGTAGTCAGAAAGGATTAGACAAACAAGCAAGACACACAGAAGTGTAAAGATGGCAATAACTGGATATGCATGTGGTGGACAGAGTCAGGCTTCCATGCTGTACCACAGACCCCAGTTTGCCTCTCAGCCATACTCATGTGGAAGAACAACTAGACCAAGAGGTATGTCATGGACCAGCAACAAAAGACAATACAAGGGAACAGAGGATAATACATTGGGACAAAGGAAGCATCACTACACTTTCAGACAAACAAGGTGTAGGTGGATTAAAGAGTGACTAAGAAGGGTGCACAAAACATAGAAACATTGCCTGCAGACAAGCAACTAATGATTACGAAGGGAGTGGAGGCTCCTTCAAGACGCATTAAGAAGACCACTCAGGTGCAGAATTAATGCGGAAGCAAAAAGCTGGGAAGAATTTCAAACGAAACAAGAAAGGCTGTGAGTACTGGATTGCAGGAAATTAATATTACCAGAATCTAAAGGTAAAGTTAACCTGAGAAGCAAAAGCAGGAAACTAAATTTGGCAGCATAGGGTCAAATGCAGGATGTCAACTACAAACCAAGACCAAACACGAAGCATAGGATTTATATTCTCCAGCAACTGCAGAGGAAAACATGGGGACTCAGCCTTGAGATTAAAAGCAAAAAGCCTAACGATTATCATTAAATCATGCAGCTTGTGGAAGTCTCAGCATGTGATTCACACATGAGACAAAGCAGAGCAATATGTGAGGATCCAAAGAAACAAGAAAGATGATAAGTCAGTTTCAAACATATTTAAATAGCAAGAGTTTAGTTAGAAAGGAGTAGTTGACATCTGAGGACTTAAGTATTTAATTCATTGACATTTAGACACCCAGTAAAGGTGGATAAGAGACAGCGGTATGAGCAGTACATCATTCGGAATGTACCTCTGGAACTAGAACTTTGAGATTGTAGGCAAACTCTGACACTGGAACTTTAGGAAATGTTGTTTGAAGTGAAGAATTGAAGAGTAAGCAATGAAAAGACCTGAAACAGATTTTAGACTCATTAAACAACCCAGGCTTGTGTCCAAATAAATATAGTCAAGAACAGTCACTTTCCAACACTCATATACACCACTTTCATTGGCTGCGGCCTACAAATGAGAAATACTGCCTACATTCCCCAAAACTGCAGCTCAAATGTGTACTACTCCTTAAGGAAATACACGATTACTGAAGCAGGATCAAGGCATATATGTTTTGTTTCCTAAGAATGTTCCAATACAGGGCTACCACACGTACTTTCCTACCTGCTTTCCACAAGTGTAAACATGTCTGCTCGGCTTCAGTTATGCATTGCCAGTCTGTTCAAGCTGTTCTTCACAACCTGTTCATGGTGTTAGCACCTCTCATTTTTTCTATTTGATAAAAGGTTCTCATTGCATGGGGAAAGTAGAGAGCTAAACAACAGAGTGAATTAGTAGTAAATGCCTATGAGCATCAAAGCGCTCTTCTAGAGGCTGTGTGCACCTTTTGCCTACAACTCTGTTGTAGTTGCTGGTCCACTGAGGTGTCAACCCAAAAGGATCTGGAAGTAAATGAGGAGCCCCTTGGAGGGGTGCCCGTTTGACAAACATGTTGCACCTATGGCAAAGCTAAAATCCAGCTTCTTACCTGGCCATAAGGAAACAGCATCTCTCTTTAGCTATTTAAAAGTGGGAGGCATTGGGTTTAGGTAGACAATATTTTTGTAAAGTTTTGTGATGTTAGGATTTGTGCCTAGGTATGAACTCCAACTAGATTAAACATCTTGGAGTATACAAGATCCACATATATGTATAGCAAGACAGCTGTTGACACAGCTTCCTCCAGGTATAGGCTACACAGGCCCTTCTCTTGGCTGTCTGGATGGGAGTATGCTACATGGGAGCAGAGCAGTTACAAAGATGGGGATGGGGCCATGGTTAAATGACTTGGGCTCCTCACTTTGCAGGGTCCTCTGCCACAATGCTGCTCACAACATCTGAGCAGAAGATGACCAACTCAATAACAAAAATTAACATGGATTGGTCATGAACTTAGATGAAGATAAATTTAGTCAGGCTGATAACATGAGTCCCAGTGATGTATTCCTTTGAAGGTCTTGAGTCTTGTGCCTGGTGTGGCTAGCAGGGAGTGGTTAACAAGGACATGCAACTGTGGAACAAGTTACCTTGATGGAGGCTCTGGAATTCTCAGGCACCCGTTCTTCATATTTGCCAGTGATCAGACCACATGCCAGGGGAGACCATGTCATAGAGCCTACACCTGCAAACGAAAGAGCAGCATTGAGGGTACATCGAGGAATGGACGATTTACACCAAGGATAAACAAATTGCAGGTACAGAAGAGTAGGAAGACCAATGCGTGCATCTCCGCTTGTCCTCTCTCTTAATCCTTTCCTGTGTTCATTCTGTTTTACATTCTGGCCCCTTCTGCATGACCCCTGCATCTTTCATCCTCTCCCTGCGTCCACTGCATCCCTTCCTCCCCAGGCATCTTCAGGGCCCAGCCTCCAGATTCACTCACCTATCTTGTGGTACAGCTCAGGGAGCTGGGTCTCTACCTTCTCACGCTGGAACATGTGGTACTCGGCCTGCTCGCACACTGGCGGGATGAGATTGAACTGACGAGCCACAGAGTACGCCTCCTGCAGGGAGACAGAAGACATGCACATTACAAGATTGGAAATGGCAATCCATTTCTGGCACTTATAGAGTGCTGTCTTCACCATGTTATGATACATGCAAATAGCATGTCCACCTAATGTGAATTTAGCCTCTAAGAAGCTCATAGGCACAAGAACTAGAGGAGACTTGTAACTTTCCAAGTCTCAGAATATTGTGAGGAAAATACTTATCACGTATCTTACGTTTTTATGAATTTTTAATCTTGTTTACTTTGGTTTGGCTAGTTCTGGAGAGACAGCTTTCAGTTCAGGGCCATCTGTTGAAATATTTTATTTATGAATTTTGAAGTGGTCACTTTTAATAAGAACAGATGCACACGGTAATAGTAAGACCTATCGCATAACACTGCATAATTTAATAGTGCCTTATCCAAAGTGTCAAAAATATATGTTATTCATTGTACCTTTTTGGCATTAGTGGGATGCTCCGAAGATGCTTTACAGCCATATTTAGCATCATAGAAAGCCTAGGATATGCATTAATCTGTTACATATGAGAGTTCTACAAAAGGCAATATGATTTTGATGGTACCTAACATATGAAAAGCATGGTACTTTTCTCACCATAATCTCCATCGCACTCCACCGGGAGGTCCCCCAATACATAGCCATGCCTTTGTTAATCACGTAGGTCATCGCACGTACAATTTCTGCAGAAAAACAGAGAAAGTTGGAGTGAAGAAAGGATGCACAGGTCTCCACTGGAGCAATCCAATGGTCACAACGTCATGGCAAAATCATTGCTCTTCCCAACCATAAACATCAAACCTGCAATGAGGAAATAATTCTCCCCAAGATAATTAGTATGCTTTCTTCTCTACTTCGGGGTTTTTACCTATGCTGTGGTGGAAGCCTGCTGATCAGGTCTCAGGCACGTGTGCTCTAATAAAATGTGTTCCCTTAAGCCTTTTGATTTAGCCTCTGGTACCATGACATTAGCCTTTGACAGGCAATTAAAAGATGTCAAATGCCAATAACTACCATATTGTTAATTAATTGTAGTAGTGAAACCATAGGTCCAGTTACAAATGTCTCTTGTTTAATAGCTGTGCTTCTCCTACCAGAGAAATTGAGGATTTTGCCCAAAATTATTTTTTCAGGCGTGGTGGCAGACACCTAGTTCACATTTACTGTGTCTTTGTATTTTTTGCTTTAAATACTTAATTCCGAAGACTGGATTCTAATATCCCCCTAATATTTTTGAAATATCAGTGAAGTAATAGTTTGCATTTTCCCGGAAAGAGTTAATTAATGCGATAATAACATTATCTCAACCACAAGGACATAATATTATCTCATGCATCTGTTTTCAAAGGAAATTTATTAAAAGGCAGGAGACCAGAGGAAGGATCTGAAGTGGGTTTCTGTCCTGACAGATGGATGTGAAAGGACTGATTTCACCCTACCCTTTCCAACTGTGCATCTCTCCCAGACTCACTGGCTTCAGTGTCTGTCAACTATCCTGCTGAAGGTGTTCCCAAAACTCCCTGGAACGTCGTCGTAATTGACAGGGGTTGGCTTATTTATTAAGGGGTGGAACTGAAGTTTATGAATACCCTTTCTTGCTAAGGAGGACTTCTGCCAAGCTGGATTGGTTCCTGCAAAAGCCTTTCCCTGCCAAAAAAGTAATAGCAGAGAAAAGGAACTTAGGGCCAGATGTACCAAACGTTTAGCGAGTCGCAAACGGCAAAATTTGCCGTTTGCGACTCGCTAAACGCGTATCCCAATGCAGAAATGCATTTTGCGAGTCGTTACCAACTCGCAAAATGCATTTCAGACTCGCAAATAGGAAGGGGTGTTCCCTTCCTATTTGCGAGTCGCATTGGGATGCAATACCATCTGCGACCGCATATGCGGTCGCAAATGGCATCGCAGTTACCATCCACTTCAAGTGGAGGGTAACCCAATCGCAAATTGGAAGGGGTCCCCATGGGACCCCTTCCAGTTTGTGACTGGAGCCCAAAATATTTTTTCAGGGCAGGGAGTGGTCCAAGGGACCACTCCCTGCCCTGAAAAAAACCCGAAACTAAAGGTTTCGGTTTTTTTGAAGTGCAGCTCGTTTTCCTGTTAGGAAAACGGGCTACACTTAAAAAAAAAAAAAACTGCTTTATTTAAAAGCAGGTCGCTAACATGGAGGTCTGCTGACGTCAGCAGGCCTCCATGTTAGCGAGTGCCTATACTCGCAATGGGGCCGCAATTTGCGACCCACCTCATGAATATTCATGAGGTGGGTCATTGCGACCCCATTGCGAGTTGCAGTCGGTGTCTGAGACACCGTACTGCATAGCAATTTGCGACTTGCAAATTGCGAGTTGCAGGGACTCGCAATTTGCAAGTCGCAAATTGCTAATTTGCTACATCTGGCCCTTAATCCTACTGTTGAAAATGTGGGAGTAGGGGCCCCTTAGGGTCAGTGAAGATGGGTACTGTCACATAACAAAGTAGCAGCAACCATTTAAAAACAAATGTAGAGCCCACTTTTCCTAAGAGCAAGAATTGAGGAGGAGAATAAGAGAAAATCTTCTCTCTGGCTGTGGAAAAGAAATCCTGCCTTCAATGCTTGAGGAAACCTGGAAATGTACAAACCACTAGTCTGAGATCCTTGCGTAGAAATACTCCAAAAACTGTGAAAAACAGTTCCCTGATCAGATCCTCATGAATGTGTACCTTGCCCAGATGTGCACATGGTGATTCCACCATGGGAGTTGTGGTGGTGATCTACCAGTCATGGTGGAGGGAAGAGAAGAAGATTGTCAGATTGGTCTGCCGAGCCTGGCAGGAGGTGTGCAGTAGAGCAGTGGACATACACACAATGGGTGTACTGGAAAACAACTATTTACTAACATCTTCTAAAGCTTAACAAAGAGTAAACAGAATGTATACTTATCTGAAGACCCCAGGATGCAAATCCTTACTATGATTGCCTTTAAAGCTTAATAATGATGGATTGACACTTTCACTAGTCAAGGAAGTTAAATCTTTGGGAATGTGGCTTGACTTATATTTGTCATTGTCTACATATAGCAATCACATTGCCTCAAAAGACAGGACCATGCTTCATGGTGTGAACAAAATAAATCATTGTTTCAGTCCTTACTACTATCAATAACTGACAGCAGGAATTTGGTTTGGTGGGTACATCTCATTCTTCACTAATCCCAGAAAAAAAGCTTTCCTTCACACAGCAGCAAGGCTTATCTCTGGCGTTGGAATACATAAACGTATGTGCCCTGTCCTTAAAGATCTTCAATGGCTCTATCTGGGAGCCGGAATAATGCCACAGCTAGCCTGCATCACCTTTAGATCACGACTGCGGCAGTCAGATATCAACTCTAAAACCTTCTGGAGCAAACACACAGCGAAGGAGGTTACCCAATCAATCTTTGAAAACTAAACAATTCTGAGACATACTGTAACTTTACTTTTTGAGTTTATAATTTACTTTGTTCTATTGTGTGTAACCCGTTCTTCGTATGAGATACTGCCATTCTATTTATGGTTAATATCTACAGTGCGCTGAAGCATTGGGGTGGGGTAGGGTTCTATGAAAAAAAGCAAAATAAGTAATTAATTGGACATGTACAAGAATGGGCACGTTTGATTTTGCTACAATGTGTGTATGAGAGAGAGAGAGAGCAGAAAAGGCAGGCAGGTCCTACTAATGCAGCCATTTCCCCCAGGCTTAGATAGAAGTCCCCCCGCGCACTCACGTGAGCTTAGCAAAACTTTCAGGGACCCCACATCCGCCTCTCACCGGGCGTCATCCAATGTGATAGAGGAGGGATCCTTGATGAACAGAGAACTTCTTTCCTTCTTTCTTGCCTTTTTTCTGCCTTCTTTCCTCTTTCCTTTCCCCTTTCCTTTTTTCTTTCTTGCCTCCTTTCATGTTTTCATTCTTCCTTCATCCTTTATGCCTTCGTCCTGCCTTTCTTCATTTTTGCCTTCCTCCAATTTTGACCCTTCTTCCTTTCAGTGTTGTATGCCTTTCTTACTTTGTTGTCTACCTTCCTTATTTCCATCCGTCCTTATTTTATTTCCTTTTTTTCTTGCCTTATTTCTCAAAGGTGAAGGAGCAGCCATTGCCAAACTGATGGCATTTTTAGTTCTGTGTTAGCCAAGACCTTTTGTTTTTACCAAACGTATGTATAACATACTTATAGGGCAGTGCTCAATTTAGAAATGTGGCAGTGCCCAAAGCCCTCTTCTTAAAAATTTGGCTGCTGCAATCAAGTGTGCGAACACAAAATATTAAGGCAGCATCATCCTGAAGCCATCTAAGGCCTCTTTAATCCATTTACAGCCACTACCTGCCTCTCCAGCTCACTCTTGCAGCTTTCTCCTATTGTGACGCTTTTTCATTTTTTTCTTCCCCTGTCTTTCCCATATCTGACTTTTGCTCACAGTAAATGCTTGAGGCAGAAAAATATGCCGGCCCTCAAAAATAAGTGTGGGTGCGCCCACACTGGAAACAACAAGCACAAATTAAGCACTGTTATAGGGGTATTCAGCCGGACTTCATCCATTGGTCTGTGATTGGATCACTCACATTTTTCTTCCACCCACTCCAACGTGTCTCAAGGGGCAATGTTAACCCACTTCGCCCATTGTCTACCTTTCCTATGAGTTACAGCATGCTGCTCCTTCACAAGGAGGACATCCAGACACAGGATAGTTCCCTTCATTTCCAGGTGTGCCATTGCGATGTGTACTTTTGTGACGCTAAAAAAACACTTTTGAATTTAGCCAATAATTTTTTAAGATTAAATGAGGGCCCAGCAGCTTCCCGAACAATAAAGGAGGCACAAATCATGACAAAACCAAAAAAGAGTCACCCAATGCTGGCAGCCAATGCCTGGCCTATTTGCTTTGCCAGTGCTCATTTATTCACCAATTTAGAAGGCATCTGCCATCTTGGATTGACAAAAAAACCAATGGGAGCACAGAAACGTCTAGGAAATAATGCAGTCAGGTCACAGTGCCTTTATTCGCCCCAATGCTACACATCATCTTCAAAAAGCATTTCGATCTTTATAGATGCTGTAGCAGCGAGAAAAGCATTGGCAACGACAATAAGTCACAAAGGCGAGACCTATTAGCTTTGTCAATGCATGTTCAAGTAAGGGTTGCTCATGGACTACGGTACGCATAGCAAATGAGTGTGTTCTATATGAAAAGAAATGGTTGCACAATCTATTGTCTTATTTTGGTCAAGCAGCTTGCCTATGAAACACCTCTGTCCAAAGCCCATGAAAAGCCTTGGACAGAGCACCTCGCAAGTCTGGCTGGGCTTCGAAATGACCAGCTGGGTGACTGCCTGTAGTGCCTCGCGCCCTGACTTACCCCCCCCCCATCCATCCACTTGCACTAGGTTTACAGAAGCAGCATCCTACTGGGAAATGTGACTTTCTGAAACAGGAAATCAAACAAGGAGGTGACCAGTAGTACATTGGCCATGCTCCAGAGTGTGCGAGAGAGAGAGAGTATTTCTGTTAGTGCTTCTATTTTCCTGCCTATAGTATCATGCTCGTATGTGTGAGTTTTCCTACTTCTTTCATATTGCTTGTGTGTGTGTTTGGTTATTGCTGTGGGTGCTGAGTTCCTCCCTTGCCCACACCTCCCGACCCTCTTTAAAGGCTCTGATATCTAATAATAGCAGGCACATATTTTACTCTCCCTGGGGATGTCTATTGCTGGGGGAGAGGCAGCATGTTCTGCTGACTGCAGCACATCAAACCTGCTGGGACAGGCCAGAGTCACAGTGTGTAATTGGCTTTAGCCTGATTCTGTCAGGCCCAGTGCTGTTCTGGGGTGTGACAGCCCCATTCACTCCCTCCTCCAAACATCGAGGAGCAGGGATCGCGCCAGAGCTTTGACAGCATTAGACTCTCTCAAGACGAAGCGCCCTGAGGCCCACACGTGTTACATCCGTACAACTCCACACTTTCCTTCAATCAATTCATGAGTTTATTAATTAACTAGTCTCAAGATATACTTCCGAGCCAAGCGTGTTGAAATGGGAACAGAGAGGCATTCTGGCCTACAGCGTCCATTTTAGGACATTCTCATTCCTCACTCCTCATCCCTGCTTCTCATCCATCATCCCTACTTCTCATCCGTCATCCCTACTTCTCTTCCATCATTCCTACTTCTCATCCCTTCATTTTATCCCTGCTTCTTATCTATCATCCCTACTTCTCATCCTTTATCCCTGCTTCTCTTCCATCATCCCTATTTCTCTTCCATCATCCCTACTTCTCATCCATCATACATCATCCCTACTTCTCATCCATCACCCCTATTTCTCATCCATCATCCCTGCTTCTCTTCCATCATCCCTACTTCTCACCCATCAACCCTGTTTCTCATTCATCATCCCTACTCCTCATCCCTCATCTCTGCTTCTCATCCATCATACATCACCCCTACTTCTCACTTCGCATCCATCATCCCTACTTCCCATCCATCATCCCTACTTCTCATCCATCATCCCTGCTTCTCATCCATCATACATCATCCCTACTTCTCATCCATCATCCCTGCTTCGCTGACATCATCCCTACTTCTCATCCCTGCTTCTCATCCCTACTTCTCTTCCATCATCCCTACTTCTCATCCCTCATCCCTGCTTTTCCTCCCTACTTCTCATCCATCATTCCTACTTCTCATGCCTCAGCCATCATTCCTACTCCTCATCCATCATCCCTACTCCTCATTCCTCATCCCTCAGTCATACCAACACATTTTCAATTTTGCGAAACACACCTTCACACTGATTGGTTAGGAACAGCCAGAGTTAAAAAAATTAACTTCTGTAATATGCTTGCTAAGTGAATTACAGCACAGCGAGCTTGTGAACATTTGCAGTCTCTCATTACATACTTACTACAATTCACACAAATATAGTCGCAGAAAAACACTAACACATCTAGCGATGTATTTAATTTAAAGAATTCTAAAGACACAATTATTCAGTAACAGCTGGTGCTGATGCTGCCTTGCAGAGGAGGTTAAACAAACAAGAGTTCCAGTGAATAAAGACACATTTGTGAAGTAAAATAAATATCATGTGTTATTCTTTCTTTTGAGGACTTACTGGCAGCAGTGCAGAGTGACTAAATGTGAATTCAATGAACAGTGCACACAGGAATGCCAGGAAGTGAGTTGTGTTGTAACAAAGGCCTTCAACTCTACATGTTCTCTTGCAATATCCTGTAGTGTTTTAGTGCAGTTGCCAAAGCTTATATCAGAAAGAGCAAGACATGTTTTGCACAGCTATTTTTTAGACTCTTAAGAGCATTATATAACTATTTTCCCCAAGGGCCACAAATTTGGTCTGTGGTGTGACCGAGGGCCCCATTGATACCAGCAGGGTTGCAGTCAATTGGGTGGGGGATTGGAAGGGAGTTATGACAGTATGGTTGGTGTAGAGCACAGCAAAGCATACACACCTAGTGGCTGAATTGCACAATGCGAAACCACAGAACCTGTGACAATCCCAGCTTCACCACTTTACTAAATTGTGTGCTCCTAGGCAATAGTTCTATTTCACTTTCTCCCCATTTTAATTTTTATCGTATGTAAGAAGACCTCACAATGCATGATGTCAGGATGTGCACTGGACAAACCCTTCGCCTGTGTTTAATTTAACTATAATGTTCATGTATATCAGGAAACCAGGTCACCCAAAAAGTGCACATAATAACTGACTTGCCTCTGTTATCAGGGTTGAGGGTAGAATAAATGTTTCTGAATTTATGTTAGAAAACTATCACTTTAAAAAAAACTTCTCAATGCCCTGATATAATCTGATGTACTAAGCTGAAATGGTTCCGCGTATTAATGAAATACACTCTTTGAATTTTCAAGAGACCGTATGGTAGTTTTAAAAACATTTCTGCAAGATGTCTTTAAGAATGAAGGTGTTCCTGCAGTTAAGCAGTGCAGGACAACCAAGTTACTTCCTTTCTTTATCTTCAATTAACATTTAAATAAAGGACAGCCTGTTTATTTAACATGTTTTATTGTTAGTGGTGAGTCGAGTAAACAGGAGCCCAGTTCTGCGGCTGCCCTGGTGGCCGCATGTAAAGGTCAGGAGAGCCGCATGCAGCCCCCCGGTACTCTGAGTATCAGTGATATAAATTATGCTTACCGTGTAGATGAATCTTGTGTGGTTTTGTAATTTATGAAAGCTATACACTCCCTGAAATGTTATTGTGACATTGTTTTTGGCAAAGGCAATAGGTCTGGCTCATAGCTGAGAATAAAAGCCATATCATTTACCCATGGCAATGCTTGTTGATCTTCAGCCCTAAATATTATACTGCATGTGTGTCACTCTTCTTCAGAAGTAACTCCGCACTCACCTTCCATGGGGCTGTTGGCGTCCATCCTGTTGGCAAAGACAATGTCCACATAGTCCAGCTGCAGCCTCTCAAGAGAGCCCCTGAGACCTGCGAGAAGAGATGCTGGGGTCAGAAACAGAGACACAGAAGGAGTCAAGACACTACCTGTGCAGATAGACTCGGGTAAGAGGGATGGAGCCTGGAGTCAGGGACATAGAGACCAATCTAGGGCAAGAAACTAAGACCAGGGAGAAGCGAGACAGGGATTATAGAGAGATGAACGCCACGTCAGTGACATAGAGGTCTGGGTTAAAGACACATGGACATTACACCAGCCGGGACAGAGGCACCAGTCTCACAGGGTCACAGGAACTGGGAGACTGGTGCAGAGACAGACACCTCCCGGGGCAGAGAGACCAGGCTTAGAGGGACACGGCCTTGAGTCAAGGAGAGAGAGATACTCTCTGGAGAAGAAAGGCTGTGGATGAAGGATAGCAACAGTTTCATCCTGGACCAGAGAGACTGAGGTCAGAGATAGAGAGATACTCTATGGAGGAGAGGGAATGGGACAACTGGAAGAGAAACTTAACATAAGTGGGACAGAGGCGCCATTCTCAGCTGGTAAAAGAATGGACCAGAGAGGCTGGAGGGAATAACAGAAGGACCTTATCTGGACCAAAGAAACTGCAGTGAGACACGGAGGAAGACAACCTAGAGCAGAGGGACTGAGGTCAAAGAAACACAACGTAGAAGAAAGTAGTTGACTGTGGTCAAAGACAGAGACACTCAATTACAAGGAGCAGGACTGGGCTTAGGATCAGCGAGATACCACGTGGATCAGACAGATAGCTCTTTGCTACATCGTACATGCTATCACCTAGGGCTGACGGTGATCCTCCGATCGGATAGTGAGCTAGCTTCACCAGAGACCACCTGATTACTTTGTTTGCTTTCCTCTTATAGAGATTAGATGGGAGTAGGGATATCATTTGAAAACATTCCATCACCAATGTAATAGCAACAAGTGTAGAGTATATTCCCAGTATAGGCCTGATGAAGGCACAATCTTATTGACGCATTTATCTGTCCTGAAACATGTCAACAGAGTACTGAATCCTAAGAAGGACCATCGTCTGACCCTCTTCTTTTTCTTTTGTTATCTTGCTGAGTGGGAGGCATCGATAACATTGTAAACCTATCTAAACACAATTTTAATAGTTCTGGTGTATGTATGTCTCCAACTGGTAATGGTACACAATTCTTTAAAAGGGGCAGAGAGGGTATGTTGAGTAGACAGGTGGCACATCAGCGAGAGTGAGTCATGAAAAGGGTGTTAGCAATTAGGTTAATTTCAAACCCACCATTCCAGAATATGCAGGACGTCTACATATCATAAAAAATAAGTTACCCCTCTCTTTGGTATTGGCCTGATGAAGACATTACGGGTGGCAAGTAGCATCCACTGATTTTCTTACCCATCACAATATACAGGAATTAAGGTGCTTCCAAACATATGAAAACCATCACCCTGGCCTTTTCACACCATTGGGAACTGCAGGAAGCCCCTCTGATTGTAAGACATGACATGGCAGGATTACTCATTAAGATAAGCGCTCAACACTAAAGCATGCAGTGAGCATGTCACAAGTTTGAATCCGGGCAAGGCCAACTTCCCCTTCTCTAGGTCATTACATTTAAAAACAGTATATGTAATAATAGTAACAGCTGTTATTTTACAGTGCTCAGAAATATCAAGCTTTTATTCTATTCAGTGCACCATTTCACAGAACCATTCATGGTGTGAAGTCTCTCAACAGGACAATTAGAAGACCGGAATGCTGACTGATCCCTCAATAAAGACAGATGTATTGTGAGACAGGTTTAGTGATGGAGATTGTACCCTGATCTCCCACTGAAATCTCCCCACCCCTCCTATTGGTCTTTAGACAATGGGAGACAACCTGTAAAAGAAAGAATGGGAACTCGGGCCAGACAGACTAGGGTCAGGGAGAGATACTACTTGGATGAGAGAGACTGACTCATAGACAGAAACACAACCCTGAGGATACAGACTAGGGTTATAGCTAGAGAAACTCAACATAAAGAAATGAGGCTTGGAGAAATTATAAAGAAACGTGAACTAGAGAAGAGAGATTGGGGTCAGGGACAGAGACACTGCCTGGAGGAGAAAGAATGAGGGCAATGAAACAGACATTGAATAAGAGAAATATTGTAGGTAAAAGACAGACAACCTACAGGTAAGAGAATGGAGAAAGGGACATCAAGACTGTTTGAAGTAGCAATACTGCCGTCACAGAGACACAAGTCCACAGAGCTGTCAAGACATAGTTAAAGAGAAGAGCACTGAGGGAACATGGAAAAACATTCTCTGCAGTTTCCCAATAAGCACCTTGCCATGCTGGAACACGCATATCTTGCATATATTCGTAGCAGCCCACCCTGGCCATGTGCACACTCTGGCAATGTTGCACGTTTTGTGGAGTGGCCTTCATCAGAGACATACACAACATCACATGCACAATAACCCTTGAGTTTGTCTGCCTTTTCCTGGGTCTGCTAGACCAAGCAGGATTTAAGATTTTGATACCTGAGCCGAGCATTATAGTGAGCAGGATCACAGGATCCTGTCTGAGTAACCACAGACTTGGCTTGAGTTGGTAGAGTGGACCGAGAGTAAGGCTTTTCACTGGCGAGGGTGAGATCACTGCTCATATTCAGCACATACTACCTACACTAAAGTCTGAGGTGAGTGTCCAAACTCAACATGAACTTAAAAACAGCAGAATATAAAATATAAATAAAATACATCAAAAGGAAAGGGCAGTGTAGGATTTTCTAGCTGGAATAAAACTTGCATTAAGCAAGTGGACATGTAAGCAGTGCATTCCATTCCCCAGTCATACTCTTTAAGGAGCTCTGGCCATGAGGGATTTTGGTCTTACGTACGGAATGGAATAATTGGTATTGTTTTGGACGAAAGACACTGCTATGATGTATAATCCCTGATGAAATTCTGTGAAACTATGTTTTCTCTGATGAAACACGTGTTGGCAGGTTTTTGTTTCCTGAGGCTGCATTTAGTCAACAGCAGTTCAGTTATAAAAAAGCAAAGGTTCAAATGGAACTAGAGCATGGAGCAGGTTGTGACTTCCACAGACACAGGCTCTTGTTATCTGTGGCTCAAGTTGA
Organism: Pleurodeles waltl; assembly: GCF_031143425.1. Classification (NCBI taxonomy): domain Eukaryota; kingdom Metazoa; phylum Chordata; class Amphibia; order Caudata; family Salamandridae; genus Pleurodeles; species Pleurodeles waltl. The sequence goes on along the minus strand of NC_090451.1, from coordinate 674,246,524 downwards.
GGGTCCAGTAGATCTGCAGTTCTAATCTGTGACTTTGTTGGACTTGTTGCTCTAATGGGCAAGAGGCACTGGTGAGCTTGAATTGTTGAGTGTATGTGGTTCTAGTGAGCTGTGTCTCTGGTGAACTATAGTCCAACTGGACATTTGGATCTTTGGGAACAATTGCTCAGGTGGCCATATGGCGACGCTCTGCTTGTTTCTGTCATAGGTTTAAGTTCTAATGGGCTGCAGGACTGGTGCACTTGAGGTTCTACTTGTCTTTCAGGCCTACCTTCAATGATGTGCTTCCGAGACAGCCCCCGCTCCGTCTCTGCTCTTCAAGATGCAGAAATGAAAGCAAAATGTTATAATTTAGCATAAACCACACCATCTTAAGCAACAAATATAGAGCTCCTTATATTTAAGAGAGGCCTACACACACAGACTGAACCTGTATCTACAAAAATAACCCTACACCAGTAGTTGTCTTTCATGTAAGTCCCCATCTTTGATACCATAGACCCAAGAACCCACAAACCACACTAAAGGCTGCTACCAAGAACTTCCCACCATGTCCAGGTAGATTCTGAATATCCAAGAAGTGCCCACCAAGTTCCGAGCGATTCATATCTTTACAGCGAGGAACTGATTCAACGTACCTAAACAAACACCTGGATATCCTTGTATCACTCAACAAACTGAGATAGATGGCATGCATTCAGGATGTGACACAACAGACAATCTCACCATACACTCATTGGTGTCCCACCATATTTACAAACCACATACACCAAAGAACCACTCATTACACCCAGTCAGTTCCCGGATACCCATAACCACATTAATCTCTGTATTTCCAAAAAAACAGCCAAACAAATGAAGACACAGTTCTTTTCATATCCATGAACTTAAGCACTTAAGCAAGGCCCAATACACCACACTCCCACAAGCTCTATATGTCTAATACCTGACCCACTTCATACCCATGGATGACCCAAAACACACAGATATACTCCTTATATGTTTAGAATACCCCGCACACCCACATATAACCCATATCTCTGAAAAGAAACAACAAATACAGAGTGATCTAAAGTACCTAATAACCACACAGACACCTGCACACCCAAGAATCGACCCATACAGGTAGATAGAGGTGTCCATATGCCAAAATAGATGAAAGAGACTGTTGCTGTGCGACCAAGACCAACTGCACCTAGAGGGCCCCTTTTTGCATTCAAGAGCCAACTTACTATGCCAAAATAAATAACCTATCTCTGTTAACTGACTCACAGCACTGAGACAGTCTTGAGTACATTGATGAATCAAACATCCACAGCCACCCAGACCCCTGCACATGTCTGAACTGACTTGTCACACAGAGAGTCCCCTATATCAATTAGCCATCTTACCACACTAAAACGGACCTCTATATACATATGAACTACAGTATAATACCAGACACTGACAGATCCATGTGGCTGGACCTTCATATTTCCAAAGAACCAAATAGCTATCTATCTATCTATCTATCTATCTATCTATCTATCTATCTATCTATCTATCTATCTATCTATTTATCTATGCACCCAACCAGAAAGACCAAAGTACACCAATATACCAACCAACCATCCACATTCAGCTAGAACCCTGTATTTATGTACAGTGAATCCCAGCCTCCAAGACTGGTATAATGAATGAGCCAGTTCACCACAAGTAAGAAGACCCGCATAACCAAGCACCTGTCCCTCTACAGACAATGTATGTTAAAGAATTGACATATGACATCCAAACATACCCTCCTGAATTGAAACCTCTTTTCACCACATCCAGATAGAAACTCATACCCAGAAAAACGACCAAATGTAACCACACATCCCCAAAACTTCAAAAACAGATATAACATACTCAGACACACTCTGTCTGTTAATGAACCCACCCATCCAAAATTCAACCACCATACCTAGATATGCCCTTTGTACCCAAGAACTACTTCCTCAAGGTAACTCAAATGCCACCTGGGAGTGATACTCACTGTCCTCCCCAGTAGATCTTGGTGGTAATCACGTAGCTGGAGCGTCTATTGGAAAAACAAAAAACTGAACTTGAACCGCAGTCACACATGAGAAGGCAAACAGGATGAATGGAAAGCTTGGCTAAATGAGGCTTTGGCACTGCATGGCTCAAGTCAGAAAATCCCATAATCATCCAACCAGTTTATTGTTTCCAATGTAACTTCTATAACTTTTTCCTACTTAACAGCTGGAAGTTAATGCTTGACAGCTGCCATATTGCCCCCTCCTTGCTATACGTAGATACTTTGCAAGTAGAAGAGAGGCTTGTGTTACACTTTTACTTCATGTGGCGGCATTGGCACAAGTGCACCAAATGATATAACAAAAGCTCATGTGATTCTCCTCCACCTGAAATGTGTCAGAGACAAGCATCGAGAAAGAGAGATACTGTTTAGGAAGTGTAAACTTTCAGCTGACAGGGCTGGAAAAGGTGACAGACGTTACTTTGGAAACAAGCAATGCCGAAGCCAATAGGCCTTGCTGAGACACCCATTGGATTTACCAATGCTTTTTGTCTTCTTAGATGGTCCGCATGCATGCACTCACAAGCAAAGAGGCATACCGATTGAAAAAAAAAATATTCCAAGATCTCTACCATGTTTCCACGCACACTTGGTGGTCATCTTTGATTTTGTTTTAAGAATTATTCCAAAATTATTGCCAGGCTTCCACTCAGATGGACGGCAATCTTGGAATGGTTTAAAATCCATTAAAAGATGACCATCCAGTGATATAGTGCGGGCAGCAGTTGGACCGCCAGGGGGTTGGAGGGCCAAGCAGCTGATGAAAGGGCTAATTCTTTTTATAAAAAGAACCAGGAATGGCAAGAGAGGGAGCATGTAGAGTAGGGAATATAGTCCCTCATGCACTGTAATACAAGGTCTTGATGTCAGCAGAGGAGGGATACAGCTCATCCAATCAAAACACGAAACATGAGGCTGAAATGCTCCCTGGAGTGGCAAACAAGAGAATACAAAGAAAGACACTGATTCAGGACCAAGGAGCTGAGACAAACAAGAAATGGCCATTGAAACATGAACAAGGGGCAGACACAATTTCATTCATATTCAGGATGCAATGGTTCTGATGTCAACAAACAGCTACAGCTACCTTTAGGTGATATCTAAAAATAAAAAAGGAGGAATGATACTGGAAGTTTGACTAGTCAGTCATTGAATCCATAAGTACTCCTTTGGGTGGAAATCAACCTTTAAACAGCACTGGATTTGCAGTACAGCAGTGACACCCACAGCACACACTGACACCCACAGGGTCTTGGACCACCTGTCCAGCTCCATGGACATCACAGAGGTCATGACCCCCAATGCCTTCAAAACAACATGGGAAAACATCCATCCTTCATCTGGCTACCTGTGATCCTATGCACAATGGAATAAAAGAGCCAGTATTTACCTCCATTCTTTCTTCTTCAAGATGTTCCCCAGGGTTTGTTCAGCTCTACATCAATGAATTAGAAAACAAGAACATAAAGAAACTCTTTAGTTTTACCTGTTAACTCTTGCAGTTTGTTTGAAATGTTATGGATGCAAAATAGTACTCTCCAAGCTTTCAATTTATCCCCATCACAACAACGTCTGGAAGCTTTGTACATCCTTTGGACGCATCAGAACTGGATAATGGGCACCCATATTTATCGTAGCTGTGCTTGTTTTGGGGCTGTTCAATGTGGCTGGGATCACCCTTGGTATCACTTTTTCAAAACTTTCAAAACGCTCAGCACTAACAACAACATGGCACTTAAAATGCAGTACTTTCTTTCATTCAGAGCTGACCTGTCACTAAAGAGCTTGGGGCTGTTATATTGGATTGTCATTTCTTTTATATAGCGCTTCATACTACTGATGGGGTGCTGAAGTGCATTAGCAGACAGCTTGCATGCCACCCTATAAGGATGAGTTCTGTGTGTGCATGAACAACCATGGTGTGCTCTTACCTTGTCTGAGGTTACTGCACCTAGGCATGCCATATAAGGCAGTGGAGTGATAGGCTGAATGTGTGTTCTTCCCATTATTTGAGCCTTGTGAGTGATTGAGGACATAAGCACTGACAGATACATACATTCAGGATAAATATACTATTTGCTCCATCCTGGGGAACAGAGAAGCAGCCCACAGAAAGTACAGAAAACAGGAAGTCATCATAAATGATAATGTAAAAACAAAATGAGTTCAGGAGTGATGAAGAGTGACCAGCAGGTAGGCACCGGAACCATGCAGCTATTGTTAGTCCTCATGAGAGTCTATGAAGATTGACTGACAGATCATCTGCAGCACAGAACAGCTTACACACAGCCAGGGCCCTAAGCTCACTGCTGGGTGAGAAGAATCTCATGCTCACACAAAAGGGGACCACAAGGGATCATTTAAAGACCCACAACTCTGTAACTCCCAACAATAACACAACACACAGACTACACAGTGGGTCTATCTGAAGCAATACTTCACAGGAATACTTTAATCTTCTATAACCCTCTGAGAGAAAATCTAAAGGAAACCAAGGAAAAAGAAAGTCTCTGTTTTATAGGATGAAAACCCTCACCCACTCACAGGAGGCATGCTTCATCATCGGGTCCACCTCCCGCCTCCAATAGGTGAGTTAATGGTATGGGCCACAACTCTCACTGATTTTGAGAGGAGCTCTTAGGTGGCAAATAAAGAGATATCCCAATGTGAACTGTGTGGTGTAGGTAATAGTTGAAGAGAAGACTCTCAAAGAAGCGTCAAGACAAGGCAGATAAAGGTGGCAGGTCGCAGGTCAAGGACGTTTGGGCCTAATGTCCAACTTTCATAAAAGGATGTGCAGCCCTTGACCTAAAGAAGTTAGGAAAGCTAGTAAACTGTCACCAACAGTGACAGAGGAGACCCTATGGGCTTGCACTGGTTCAGTTATCAGAGGTGAATGTTCTACAGGTCCCTTCCAGGGACGACAGAGGAGCAACCTTCAGGTACGCACCGGAGGCAGGCAGTTCTGCTAGGAGGTATCAACAATGTAATATTGATCCCATAGTTAGAGGACAAGACAGAAATAAAAGGAACAGGAGGGCTGATTTTCAAGCATGAGACATGGAACAGGTGATGTATCACATAAAGAAGCGCTGGTGACTAGTTAGGCATGAAAACCGCATGTGTATTGAGGTCTCATCCACAGATGTATTTATAAACCTGAAGTTTCCCACTTAGGTCCTCATTACAAGCTAGAAGGGGGTGTTCTGTGTATTGCACCTGTTAAAAACCCATACTACTGGGGTTTGAAACATAATGGTGGCAATAAATAGCATCTAGTATAAGTTGGGCCCTTCAAATTTGAGCAGAACATGAAAACTGTAGGCCTTGCAGCACTAAAATATATGTGTCCTTGCATTAATGAGTAATTTTCCCAGGATATGTAATTGTTTTGATTTTTTTTACTGGGAGAGCTGGGAATCACTAAATAGAAGTATACTGTGTATATTCATTGTTTACTTTAAGTGCCAATTAAATTACCTGAGGCACTTAAAAAAGAAAGTGCCAGATATTAAACAACTGCAAAGTACTATACAAGTCTGAACAGCTGACCCAAGTTTCAGACAGTCACCTATGTCTCTTTTTGTCTTTAACCTTAAGAACGGTAGATTCAATTTCATGACAGTGACACATAAGAGACCACCAATTATTCATCAGGGTGAGAGTTGATTTATTCACTCAAGGCATATACACAGTCTGGCTGTAACTACTGCTGTAAATACAAGTCCAAAGCCTGCATCGAAAATGTTTAGAATTCCCCCTAATTTTTCATGAAGATATCTTGTCTGGCATGTAAAATAACATACATACAGTTTTGAATTGCTGTAATTTAATCTGGTGGATACTGACTGCAAGCAGGACTAAATAAAGGCTTGTTCATTTTCAAGTGGATGAACAGTTATCTTGATTTTGTCTGTTCATCCATCAGCCAGAGTTACCAAGTACTCCTCCTCTCTTGAGCTTGAAAATACATCATAAAATTCTCAGATGGAAATTATGTTCTTATCTGAATGCATTTGTTCTAGCAAGTTCTGATTTATGCATACAAAGCGGACTATCTCAGCGGTCACCACTGTATAGTTATAGTTAGGCCAGAGTTTCCCATGAAAAAGTGTGCTATCATGCTTTGATGTATCATCAGATAACTGGCCTAAACATGCGTTCATCCATCTTGGCTCCTCCATGGAATGTTTCACACACAGCCGTCAAGCAAGGGCCAAGAAAAAGAAGGTTAGGGGTGTCGGAAAATGTTAATTTTCCATTAATTCACATTGGGGAATTTTCTCGTCAATACAGGAAAAATGCTGGTTGTAAGTTCATCAATTTTAGCAAAAACTTAGAACTGTACTCAGAAAGTGTGCTTTTTGAGATTTGGTGTATATTAGTTCTGTAGTTTTTGAGAAATGAGTTTTTAAAAGCATGCTTGGGTTGCGCTTAAAGGGGTTAAAAAAATTATGTACTTCTGGTTGGTAGGTCCAGCGGTACCAAAACGTTTTTAAAAAGAGGGCCTTCAGATTGATAGATGGAGCATGTTCTCCTTTTGGTCATTTCGGAACCGTGGCACTGAGCGATCTGACTGGCTGACCACCACTGACAAGGAAATGCTGCAGCAGCCAAGATAGGACTCAGGGATTCAGCCCCCATGTCCTGAAAAGTTTGGAAAACAGAGTAAAGGGGGCAGGATAGGGACACCTTGACCCCTACTCAATTGTTGGCGGGACTTGCCCTTTGAGTGTCCACAATTTAAAAAATCATTTTTAAAGCCACGGGTACTGCAGTATCCCGACAGGATGTAGCGCAGTCCTCCCTTGAGGTACTGGGGTTATCCCGTGGGATCTGCCATCCAAGTTTCACTCTCATGGTACCACAGTAACATCCAAGCTTCCTCGAGAAACCATGGGGTGGAGACTTGCATGGCTGGTACTTCATGGGAGGACCACCCTGCTTCCCACCAGAGTACTGCAGTACCTGAAAAAATAAACAAAATGTATACAGATAGAGAGATTGATAGATATGAAGATAGATAGATATTTAAAATTAAACATAATCGCCCAACCCACCCCTGAAACCTAAAATACCACCCCTGAACACTAAAGACTCCTTTTTCCCCCCTAGCACTACCCGTCCCTCTACCCTAAAAAAAATTACTGCCCCTCAGCACTACTCATCCCTGATCCCAACAATAATACCTATGATTAAAACCTAAAAAACCTTACAACCCATATGTAAGTGTCATAACATTTTATATGTAAGTAATTACCATCACTAGACGTTAATCCGACCTGTGCAGTGCAAGGCCTTCAGACTTGCTTTATCTTCACCATTCCCAGGAGCTAGGATCTTTTGCCCTTTCCAGAAGTCGAGCTTCAACTGGGGCATCTGCTACATTTGTATTTGGAAGCGCTTCCTGTTGAGGTTTAATTTCTGTGAAATGAGCATCATGGCCAGAATAGAAGCTCACCTGCTCTTTTATCAAACAAGAGTCCACAGTTTTCTACAAAATGTCTATCCACCTGGAGTACTTTCTACTGGTTAGTTAGTTAATGCTACCTCATTGGGTGAGTGGCCAGTGTGCAGGAGGGGGTCCGCAAAATCTCGGCCCCAGAGATCCCATCCAGCGGGCCCAGCCTTCATTAAATGGATGAGGGGGACTCATGGCCCCATATCCCAGGGCGACCTCAGCCTTGGGGACCCCATCGCCCAGGCCCAGGCCTTCACTAAATGGAGAAGGGGGACTGTGGTCCCACCCCTCCTCAGGTCGATCTTGGCCCCGGGGACCCCATCCCCTTTGGCCCAGCCATCTCATGTGGCAGTGCCCGAGGGCACCCAGTGTGCACTGGGACTGCAGGGGAAGCCTCAAGGCCCCACGGTCCCAGCCAGCCCCTGGCTCTTGCGGGAGCTGGCATAGCTTTTGCACACCAGGAGCTGCTAAACATGTAGCTTCCTATCTGCAAACGCAATCATTTCATCTATTTCCCTGCCCATATCTCTTGCCCACTGGAAGCAGAATGTTTGCTCTGACTTGGCGGGAGTTGTCAAAGTTTTCAGAGGTTTGTGACTTCTACTCAACAAATGTTTCCGAAGTAAAAGCTCATGGTAAATTAAAATAAGCATTTGCAATGCAATGAGTTTCGCATTTGCTCGGGTTAGAAATATTAGCATTGTAAATTCCTAACTGGACTTTTCTTGCCACTTAAATTGAAAAGGAAAAGTAAAACAATTGACATAAGCAAGTTGATTCAAAGCGCTATGGCCGCCATGATCGAGGAGAGACACAAAAAGAAGTTCGCTCGCAGTCCGACGCATCGGCAATTGTGCAATTATCCATGTAACAGGGTCAGTCTGCAAGGCAGTAACAAAACCGCCCCAAGGAGGGACAAACATAAAGCATTTACCAATGATAACAAAGGATTTTTGAAAGGCAAGTCCACAAACAAGTGAAAATGATGGGCGTGTGGTGGGTGTAGTTAAAAGCCCACAATACTAACAACAGGTCAAAGTGCTTGTGCGCTTGCTCTAAAAATGACAAGTTTTCGACCCCCCCTTAAAAAGTTTACCCAGTCAAAAGGACACTCAGTTTGTAAAGGAAAACATGTGCCCTTTTTTCAGTATGCGCATTTTCATGGAAACTAAATATGAGGCTAAAACATTTGGAACTAGTTTTGTTCCTGTTGCATTAACACCCTGAGGGATAAAAACAGATAGGCAGCGGAGACACTGGGGTCCTCTGAGGATACTGGGAAACGAAGGCAATCAAAACAAAGCCCACAGTGCCTGAGGCGTTATCTGGTTATGAGTTCAGCTGAACACAATACAGAAGTGATGCATAATTAATGCAGCTTAATATAGCTCGTGGAAGAGCAGGCAATTAAGGTCCTGCAAAGTGTTGGTTTTCAGACACCTATTAGAGAAACTCTAACCTTACCCCTCTAACTTACAGACATTAAAACTGCAACTGGCCAGAGAGGGCTAGAAAGACCTAAGTCAAGGTAGCATCAGCTAAAGAGACCTCCATCTATTCCGAGCTCTACTGTGACCTTTGAGAACCAACCCTACTCCTGATATTTTCAGGTCTGGCTCATTGAAGAGTCCCTGGGCCCTAACCACACACATGCCAACACACCTAGTTTCCAGAAGTGCCCTTTTGCCCCATTGCTTAATTTGTAAACTAATAAGTGCCGGGCCAAAAGTTTTTTCTCAGAGCCTGATGTTGAAGTGTGAAATCCTTCAATTAATGTTCCTTTATGTTTTTGGTTATTTTTCATCCCTGCTTTCTTTCTTTGACACACTTTGTCTTTCTATTCCTCCTTCCTTCCCTCTGTTTTTCTCTCTCTCTTCCTCTGGGTCAAAGTCTGATGAGAAAAATAAAAGTAAGTGTGGGAGCCGGTGGATTCCTCCTGCAACCACCGGCTCAAATTAAGAACCATTTCACCCTAGCCACGCACTTGCTGCATAGCTCAGTTCACAGTAGCATCCTTGGAACTTATGGGCCTTAACCCCCTCCCACCACGGACCTACTGAAATATCTAGCTCACAGAAAATTTCCTGAGCCTTAGTCCCCACCTCAGAAGGTCTGCGTAGCTGACAGAAGAGTCCCTGGGCCCTAACCTCTCACTTGTTGACACTCTTGGTTCACATAAGGGTCCGTGAGCCCCACCCTGGCACCTGTCATCACGCTTGGCTCAAGCAAGAGTCCCTGCTCCCTAACCTCCCACCTGTTACTACACTTGGCTTACAGAAGTGTCCTTCAGCCCTAACTCCACAGTTGTCACAAAGCTTCAGTAAATAAGGAGTCTCCAAGCCCTTACACAGCTACGTGACTGAGACATGAGAACACAGAGCCTAAAGTCTGAAGAACTTCCAGGTCTGGCTTATATGCATCCTAGATGGTTCTAAAGCCAAACCCTTCTGTCCTATCTGGGTCAAAGAAGTGCCATCAACCTACACCTAGTACCAATCCTCTCTTTAATGTTTACTGAGAAACCCAATCAAACTCTCCTTCTTGACGTGGCTCTGAGGATCCAAACCAATTTTTCACTCTCATTTCCCCTCTTTTTTTTCTTCTCTCACCTATACCCTCTCTCTCTTTGTTTCCCTCTCTCCTTTGTTGTTTCTCTCAATATCTCTTTCCTCTCTGGCTCACAAATCTCCCGCCCTGTTAACCATGGGTTTCTCTCGCTTTCACTCTCCGCCCTCTCTTTCTTTTATACTCCGTTCCCTCCCTCTTCCGCTCTCGATCAGAAAGTCACATCTTTTAAACTTTTGCTGTACCTCAGAGTACCATGGTCCCAGCCGTCTATCTACATCTAACCTTTCACGAGCATTAACGCCTTTTGTGGCCAACCTCAGCCCATCCTTAAAAGCTAATGTCAAGAAAATGGCTGAAAGGATTTACACCAAATCATAAAAATCACAGATTCTACAAGTAAAGCTCTAACTTCATCAAATTTAAAAATTTTAAATAATTCAATTGAGCTGTTTTTCTGTGTTGGAGAGCAAATTTACCTGGGATTTAACGTTTTGAGCCTTCACCCCTTTTTTCTTGCCCCTTTTGATGCGTCGGTAAGAAACTTATTATGAAGGAACCGAGGTGGATAACCCTGTTTTGGAAAGTTTCACACTGATTTGTTGAATGGGGTCAAAGTCATTATGATGGTTAGGCACTTTCTCTTGAACTCTGTTCCCTCCTCTGTCCCTTTCTGCATCTCTCTTTGCTTTCTCCCTTATACTCTCACACTACTTCTCCCCGCTTGTCTCCAGCCTTGGCCCTCACACTTACTTTCCTGAGGCATACACCTCCGCTGTGTCGAACAGGTTCACTCCATTCTCATAGGCAATAGTCATCAAATTTTCAGCCACCTAAAAACAAAAAATAGCGACAACACAATATTTCAAAATAAACACTGCCATGGAGATGATTGGGAAACAATTACACATTACACATTTACACATTTTGATCACTATTGTGATTGGTACTGAACCTCCTGAACTCTAAACCTCAGGTCATATCTTAATATCATATATCACAGGAAACCTAGCATAGTGTAATAAAGCATAGGATACCTAGAAAAGGATACCCTAGCACAGGAGAGGATAACACAGCATAGCATGGCGCCAAATAGCATATCCGACAATTGCATAAGATAACCTATCAGAGAATAATAAGCTAAAGGATAAGTTGACAGAGCATTGGATAACCTAACGTTGACTAGGATAACAAAGCATGGGATAAATTACTATGGCATAGGATAACTTAACTTAACATATGATTCCCTAACCTAGCATGGAGTAACCTAACATACTGTAATGTAGAATAGAATAAGATAGCACAGGTTAACGTAACATAGCGTGGGATAACAAAGAGTAAGATAACTTAACGTGACATAGGATAAACTAACCTAGCATGGAGTAACCCAGCATACTGTTATGCAGAACATGATAACATATCATAGGTTAAATGAATGTAGCATAGGATAACAAAGCTTAGCATAACTTAGCATGGCATGGGATAACCTAACATAACAAATGATAGTGCAGGATAACCTAACCGAGCATGCAGTAACCTAACGTACTGTAATCTGGAATAGGATAACATGGCGTAGATTTGAGTAACATTGTGTTGGCTAACAAACTGTAGCATAACATAAAGTAGCACATGGTAGAGCATGATAACCTAACCTACCATTTTGTAACCTAACTTACTGTAATGTAGTAAAAGATAACATAGAATAGGTTAAAGTAACAGAATAGGATAATAAAGTGTAGGATAACTTAACGTAGCATAGGAAAATCTAACGTAGCATAGGCTAGTTGTTAAATCTGACAGCCTTAGGGTGGTCCCAAAACTTTTTGCCTGCCTCCCTCTATTTTCTGACCTTTTTGTTGTTGGTTTTAGGACTCTGTGCACTTTATCACTGCTAATCAGTGCTAAAGTGCTTGTGCTCTCTCTCTCCCCTAAATCATGGTAACATTGGCTTGACCCCAATTGGCATATGTAATTTACTATAAGCTGCTAGAAAAGTGCACAACATATGACAAAGGCCTGCAAATGAAATGCTACTAGTGGCCCTGCAGCACTGATTGTGCCACACATCTAAGTAGCCCCTCTGACCTGCGATTGCAGAGCCTGTGTGTGCAGTTTTACACTGACATGTCAACCTGGCAAGTTAAACCTCTTGCCAGGACTAAACCTTTCCTTTCTTTTCATATAGATCACCCCTAAGGTAGGCCCTACGTCACTCACAGGGCAGGGTGCAATGTCTCTAAATGTTAGGGCATGTACTTTTAAACGTTACATACCATAAACTCACTTTTCCCTACTGCAAGGCCTGTCTCTTCCAGAGGATAACATTGGGATTACCTTATTACATCTTATAAGTCTAATTCCCAAGGTGGAAGAGATACATTTATCATGTTTGGTGTCTATGCACTCACAATTTAAAATCACAATTTATGGTGAAGTAGGATTTCAAACTGCAGTTCTGAAAATGCCACTTTTAGAAAGTTGGCATTTTCTTACTTTAGCCATTCAGTGCCTATAGCCTGACTCCAATTAACGTGACAGCTGGCTCATGCATTCCCTCTAGACAGCCACACACAAAGGGAGCTAAGAGGGGAACAATATCCTGATGGGCCATTCTGGGCAGGACAGGTGGGAGAGCTGGCACTTACACCTGAAAGGGCGGTGTCCTACCACACACAAAGAGCTGCATACCTCCTTGTAGTGAATCTGGAGTCAGGGCAGGAAGGAAGGGCCTCTGTGAACTTCAAAGACTGTTCTTTGAAGTTCCTCCTACTTCAAAGGCACAACTGGGTATAAGTACTGGACCTCCGACAAAAGCTACTCAATACAATTCTGGACCTGTGGATACTCTGCCAGGAAGAAGGACTTCTGTGCTGCTACAAGGACTGCCACTCTGCTGAGCTGCTACTCTGCTAGACTCCTGCTTTGCTTGCTGAGCTCATTTGCTGCCTGCTGCTCTCCTGCCTGGGTTTGAGAAGGGCTGGACCTTCATTTCTCCATCCACAAACCAAAGTGACAGCAACAGCGTTCTAGCTTGCCTCCTGTTCTGAAGTCTGAGGGACATCAAAGACTTCCCTCCAATCTACAAACAGCACCTGGACTTTACTTTCTGTCCGCCTTGCTCTGCCGAGTAGTGCCAACCCAGTCCAGGGCCCTTGGAAGTGAGTGTAAAGTGCTGCATCTGCCTGAACCTGTACATCGCCACCATTGCACCGATTGGAATTGACATATCGCCTGCTGAGAGATCAGGATCAATGCATCACTGCTGATGCAGGGACTGGACCAGCACATTGCACTCAGAACTGCTGCAACACCTCTGGAACCACCGCTTCGGAACCAATGCATCATCGCCATTGCGTCGAGAAGATCAACGCATTGCCCTCTGGCATGAACTGAACCAGTGCATCGCATTAGGAACCTCCACACTTGGAATCAACACATGGCAGCTACTGCGTGGAGAATTCTGGCGTAGCACCCCAACTGTGTAGGGATCATCAATGCATCTTGTGCTGCAACAAGTATTAAGCTACTTTTGCTGAGCGGGCCCTGCTTGGGTCCTGCAGCCGGCCTGCGCTCCATTGCAGGTGGCTTGACCTCTTGAGTTTTTCCTGGTCCAATGCGACTAGATATCCCAATAGGCGCTTCTTGCTTCCAAGCACTATTTGCACATGTATTCTTTTCAAATTCATATCTCGACTTCTATGTATTGGATTCTTGTAGTTTTGGTCTTGTTTTGTTCATTAAATGAACCTCTATTTTTCTAACATGATATGAATTATTTTCGAGTGGTGTTTTCACTGTTTTACTGTTGTAAGTGTTGCACAAATACTTTACACATTGCCTCTTAAGTTAAGCCTGACTGCTCTACCAGAGGGTGTGCACAGGTTAACATTTAGTGTGTATCTGACTTACCCTGACTAGGATTGTGATACCTGCTTGGACATGGTTCATACCTCTGCCAAACATAAACCCAGGTTCTCACAGAATTGCCAGATAACACTCTAGGTTAGCTTAGCTAGTTTATCTAATTATAGTTTAGCTCTGTTTAGCTACATTCAACAAAATGCAGCAAACTTTACTGACTAACCATAACATGTATTGGCTAGGGGTATGACTAGCGAGGGACTCCATAAAGCTCTTTGGCCAGGTGCATTCCTCTTTACACAATGCAATCATGATCTAGCAAAACATGGTTAACTGATCAAAGGGGTGGAATTCCACCCAGTTGGCAGTGGGTTTGCTGTGCCTGGGTCAGAGAGCTGCAACGCCTCTACCAAGCTCAACAGTGTCCTTCTCTCAGTTTTTTCTGAACCAGGGGTGGGTGCATCCTGTTTATAAAATGGAGTAAGCACCTACAATGCATGCCAACTTCAATTCATCCTCTGCTGATGCGCTCATTGGCTGAGTGTCATAATAGAGGCCTAGATTTCTGCATCATGTAACTAGTAGGCAACATCTAGCCAATCACATATTCTGCCACAGAGTGACATACCTCGTCAGAGATCTGAGATCCGAAAGTCACCCATGTGCCTGCGGAGAGAGAAGAAAACAGTAAGTTAGCAGGTAGCTCGAAGGCAGGTTACAACATAATGTACCAGCATCCTTTCTCAAAAATCTTGCAACATTCTTTACATGACTGTACAATTTTGGAGATTCCCTCCCATCAGTAAAATATTTTCTCACAATATTTAAGTAAAGTGCTAAATGTTGCTAGAAAAGTCAAATGATGTTTACTTTGAGATTAAAGTTGGACTGGCCATTTGGGGCTCCAGGAAAAAAATCGGTGAGCTCACAGCGAGCTCAGACCTGGTTTGGCGGATTAGCCTTTTTTGTTTTCTAATTCTTTTACCAGTGCAAGGATATTAAACATGGGGGTGTAACCACCTCGATCCTCACCAAACAGCTGGAAGAGAGAAGAGAGATTATGGAGGAGAGTGAAAGAGAGCAAAAGAGTGGGAGCCGGTGGGCTAATTGAGATGCGCACCCCATAGAGGGACCAGGATTGAGGGAAAAGAACTGGGAGTGGGGGGAAAGAGGAAAAAGAGGAGGCGGGAGGACCCACGGGAAAAAGAAAAATGGGGGAGGGGATTATGAAGGAGAGGAAGGGCCCTGGAGGTGACAGATCAGCAGGGTCGTCTATCTATGCATGGTCTAGCAGGTACCATCATAATCCGCCTCAATCATCTCAACCTTATCCATAAGGTTGTAGATGATCCTCTCATAGGAGGCAGTCGTGTACACGGATATGAGCCCCTCACCGTACGTTGCCAACTGCGGGGAACGCCAATGACGGAGGACAAGGGATCTTGGCCACTGTAGGGGATCTGCCTTAAAAGCAGCACCGAGAGAGCAGCCCAAATTTCTCTGATACATATAAACATGATTTGCTGCTGCAGGGAATAAACTTGCTGGTACTTTCAGAGAGCCTGAAGTATTGGAATATTTAATGAGCCTCTCTTCACACCCGCCTCTAACAATTGTGGCTTTCTGGCCAACATGTGTGAAACATTTGTTGCAAAATCACTTCTTGGCATGGCTTAATTTTTATATTATATCTTGTGTGGGGCACCCAAAACCTGACTCCATTCAGTCACACTAGGAATTGAGGTTTATTAGATTATGCATTGTCAGCTGATATTAACACTTTCTCTAGGGCTTTTTTTCCTAGATTTCAGTCCAGGCCTCTTCAGGTGGCAATGAAATAATAAACACAATCTGGGCTGTAATGCAACTGATTACACCAGGAACCTGCCAAAATAGCCAATGAAATATACTCGCCACAGTAACCAATGAAATGCATGAGCCCCAAGGAAGCGTCTTCCTGGCCTCCTCTTGGGCACAATATAATTTCAGTGCTGGGTATGATAAAAGACCTGCTCCACTCTCCATTGAAATGCATTGAGCACAATATAATTTTTAAATTTTTTGCAATAAAGGATGCACTGAACTCTCCACTGAAGTGCAATAGACACAAATAAAGTTATACACTGGGGCAATAAACGACCTGCTCCACTCTTCGTTCACCCGTGAAATGCACAAAAAAGTGGATGTGGCTCTTAGCCACTGCTCTGATTACTTAGCACTGTACAAATTTGCTGCTCAATACAACTTAAAGGCCTGGCTTCTCACTCCAACACATATAACAATCACAGTAAAAGGTCTTCCTTTGGTACAAGGACCTGCTGCACTCTGGGGGTGTGCAAAATCATTTTTTATTCACAATATGTCACAAACATTATAACACATTTCATGAAATTTAATTTCCAGTACTTTTAGTGGAAAATAAACAGGACGGAGTAATTTGTGTTGAAAGTCACTTAATATACCGGTTTGTTGAGTAAATGTAATGCATGCCATTTTCTGCCTGATCTAGTCAGTCGTGGCAAAAAAGCATAAAAAAAGTGAGCCATGCAAAATTTCACACAATTTGACCAAATCCTTGTAACACTAAATCTGCATTAATCAGACTTTTTTTTAATTTTGCAAAATTTTGTGGCTGTAAAAAAAATTGTCTGGGTCTCATCCACTCGCCACTGAACTGCATTTGGCACAATAAACATTCTTCACAGAACGCATTAAAGGACCTGCTCCACTCTCTGCTGAAGCATTAGACACAATAAAAGTTCTGTCTTGGGTACAATTAAAGGCCTGTTCTTCTCTATATTGAAATACAATGAACACAATAAAAATCTTGCATTGGGTACAATAGTAGACCTATTCTACTCTCTATTGAAATACAGTACATTGCATGCATAAAAGTTATGTACTGGGTGCAATAAAACACTTGTTCTGCTCTGCAATGAAGTGCATTGGATGCAATTAAAGTTCTGCATTGGGTGCAATAAAAGACTTGTTCTACTCTATATTGGAGTACATTGAGTGCAATAAAAGTACTGCATTGGGTGCAATAAAAGACGTGTTCTACTTTGTAATAAAGTACTTTGGGTGCAATAAAAGATCTGTATTGAGTGCAATAAAAGACTTATTGTACCCAAAGTACTTTACTACAAAGTAGAACAAGTCTTTTATTGCACCCAGTGCAGTACTTTTATTGTACCCAAAGTACTTTACTACAAAGTAGAACAAAAGTACTGCACTGGGTGCAATAAAATACTTTTTCTACTTTGTAATAAAGTACATTGGGTGCAATAAAGATCTGTATTGGGTAGAATAAAAGACTTGTTGTAGTTTGCATTAAAGTACTTTGGGTGCAACAAACGTACTGCACTGGGTGCAATGAAATACTTTTTCTACTTTGTATTAAAGTACATTGGGTGCAATAGCGATCTGTGTTGGGTACGATAAAAGACGTGTTGTACTTTGCATTAAATTACTTTGGGTGTAATAAAAGATATGTATTGGGTGCAATAAAAGACTTGTTCTACTTTGTATTAAAGTACTTTGGGTGCAATAAAGATCTGTATTGGGTACAAGAAAAGACTTGTACTTTGCATTAAAGTACTTTGGGTGCAACAAACATACTGCACTGGGTGCAATAAAATACTTTTTCTATTTTGTATTAAAGTACATTGGGTGCAATAGCGATCTGTGTTGGGTACAATAAAAGACTTGTACTTTGCATTAAAGTACTTTGGGTGTAATAACGATCTGTGTTGGGTACAATAAAAGACTTGTAATTTGCATTAAAGTACTTTGGGTGCAATAACGATCTGTGTTGGGTACAATAAAAGACTTATACTTTGCATTAAAGTACTTTGGGTGTAATAAAAGATATGTAGTGGGTGCAATAAAAGACGTGTTCTACTTTGTATTAAAGAACTTTGGGTGCAATAAAAGATCTGTATTGGGCATAGTTAAGCATTGCATACGCTCTTGGTGCACATGCATTTGGGTACAACAAAAGTGCTGCCTTGGGCACAAAACATCTGCACCAAACTTAACTGAACTGAAATACAATAACAGCAATGAAAGTTGTTAATTGGGTACAATAAAAGTCCAGTTCGACTCTGCATTGCAGTGTCTAGTACACTAAAAGAACACTAAATATTCTGCACTGGGTACAATAAAACATGTGTTCTACACTGCACTGAAGTGCATTGGGTGAAATAAAAGTTGTGCATTGGGTACGATAAAAGACCCACTTCACTCTGTTCACATGCAATTTACAAAAACATGTTTACCTGGGGCATAACAGAAGACCTCCTCCACTCTCTGAATGCACTGGACACAAATAAATGCTTGTGCCAGGTATGATAAAAGACCTGCTCCACTCGCCTTTAAATGACTTGAGTACAACGGATGCTTGGGAAAAGATGAGTGCTGGTAAAGAGCTACAATGTTTTCACTATTGCCTTGAAAGAGAGCCTGGGATCACTCAACTGGAATTGGAGTGGTTGTGCTATATTCTGTCCATGCGCTCTTCCTAGGAGCTGTTTGCGATTCCTCGATTTCAGCACTAGACTCGCTTGAGCTCAGCCTTGAGGTTAGCCTCAGGACCTCTCCACCTCAGAAATCAAAGAAGGCTCTTCACACGGGACTTTGGCTGCATAAAGGGCTGCTCTGCAGTGTTTCTAGCACTATTTACTGCAGTAATGTGCAGGACTGGAAAAAGAGCTCATCCTCTCCAAAGTGAGTTAGTTTCATGTAATTTGTGGTCTGTAGGTGACTGGATAACTCAGTACCATTATGGTCTTTAGCCGCATGGTACAAGGTGTTTCATCACGTGCACAAGGTGAGCTAGTGCCAGTCAAACTCTCCAATAATTAGCCACTCTAATACTTAATATTCAGCATCAATTTCATTCTTGTATTTTCCCTGTTGAGCTCTAGTTTTGGTGGTGAGACAGCTTTGTGTGTGAAACCACCTATTGCAGACATCTGTGCTACGTACGGAGGCCGAAACATAACAGGCATCGAGAAAGTGACGGAACCAAAGATACAGTCACACACCCAACACCGATGTGTCTGGCCAGGGCTACATGTCATACAAAGTGGTTGTCTTACAACACCACCACAGGAGGCCACAAGAAAGTAAAAAGTAATTTTGTCACTGTCTTAGAAAATCCTTGCAGTAGAGCATGCCAGTCCCTAGCTTTGACACTGCCCACCATCAATGAAGCGACAAAAACAGCTAGGCACTTTAAGTGTGAACTCTGCTATCACAGTTTGGTGTCTCAAACACTTCCTCAGTCGGTAGGGTACAGCCGTGATAGCTGCCTCCTCCAGTGGTTCTGGGTCAATTTTCAGAGAAGAGGGTGCTGCCATCAATGTTAGATCACTGAAGTTATAGGGATGGGGAAAAATCCAAGCATCACACAAAGAACAAGTGTAGCAAATGAATCATGCTCTTTCAGCAAGACAGTAGTAAGCAGGGGTGGTATGTAGCCCTTTGTTCATCCTAGAGCACACTACGCCAAATATATTGCTAAGGCATAATGTGGTAGGGCCTCAGACAGTAGATTGCCCACAAAATTCACACTGGCATTTAGTTTTACTGATAAAACTATGTGGTGGACAAACAATAATGTTGAAATCGGTTTTCAGCAATACATACCATTTGGACATCACCAAATAAAGAGGCTTAGTTTGTTTTGATCCCATTAAAATATTTGTTTCCATCACACTTTAGAATTATAAATGAAATATGCTTCATTGGTTCTTCTATGACTGCGGATAAATAATTAAAAATATGTGTACAGTTGTTTTACAGGTATTTAAATGTTGTTATGTGTTAGAAAAAACTGACATCCACAACTTTCCTTTCACACTTCTGGTACTGAGCAAGATTGGCAGATTCAAGCTCCTCTCAATTTGCAGTCAGAGAAAGAAAAGTAAACACCAATCTCCATGTTAAAAGAATAAGCAGCAACTTCATTTGACAAGATAAAGTTGAAAGGCATCTTTATTGTTCAATCACCCTCTGACCTTTAGCGTGGTTCTTTTGAGGGGTTCTGCAGCATCCCTCTTCCCCCTCCTTCCATCATCTATGACCACTCATTAATAAACAGGGCACGCTTGCTCCAAAATCTATAAGTACATTTTGCAGCTTGAGTGTACTGATAATGGATGGGCGCCTGGGGAATAACGCCCCTCTGCCCTCCCCCTTCAGGCGGCGCTAGCAGACGCAGGCCACTGTCAGACACAAAAACCAGCCGCAAACAAGCATTGGAGCAGCAGAGGACCAGAAACATTCAGAGCCGAGGGACAACACTGACAAGCTGAACACAAGCTTCAGTACACATGATCACTGCAGTCAAGCATTCCCCCGACGTCTACGGCCTGACTGAGGAGCATGACCTGCCTCGTCTCACAGGGACACGATTCACAGATAATTGCAACACTGCCCTCAATGAGCAGATTCTCGTCAGCCACAAAATGGCCCCTGGGACCAGGAAGAAGACGAGGGGAGGGAAGTGACAGTCTGCCAGCCAGGCCTCCCCTGCACTGAGATCAATCAGTGATGTGCCTAGCACTGCCACTGAATATCAAACCGCTCAATGTGCTACACGACCACAGCTACGACAAGGCAATACTAAGCAGATGAGAAAAGTGCCATTAGCAAAGAGCCTCCGACTGTCCCCAGAGATAGCAGATATGGCTCCAATACCAAGGGAGGGGGCAGGAAAAGTCACTTCGCTTATGACAGCATAAACCCTTGCCCGCTGCTCCGTCTGTTCAAATGCCCCATTAGCAGCTGGCCACATTTCACGCAGGGCGACCTAGTGGGGGGGCAGCATCCTTGTGTTGCTGTGCTGCTGGGATGGTAGCTAAGCACATGGGCCACCATAAGTGGAGAGGGATGCTCTCCCCTTTGTTTTATTGCCCTAGGCATCAGGAGGGGAAGAGTAAGGCCAAAGGGTCTTGAAGGGGGTCATCTTAAAGGGCCTGGCCTCTTTGGCGATTGGCGTTAAGCAGTGGATATCGTGGTGCAGTGGCCATCCACATCGTGTGGCTCATTCGGTTTAAGATAAGCATAGGAATGGGGGAGGGGCTGCTGGGCAATGCTGTGCCAGGGACAGAGACCACAAGGGGGAATGTTTAGTGTTTCGCAGGCAGTTAAAAGTTAGGTGTTGGAGGGTCAAAAGCCTGCCAATGTTTGCCTAGTAGTTTATATTTCCCCCGGGGGTGGGTGGGGTTTGGCCTTAGGTACAGCAAAATGCCAGCCCCAAGGCTTGGCAGAGTTACAGGGTGCTCCTAAAGCTCTAAACAGCTCAAAAGGCCTCCAGATAATGGATCTTGGAGCCAAAAGGTAATTCCTCAGGTCACTGGAAGTCATTACAGCGGGGCATGGGATGATGCAACAGTAAGCCTTAATCCCTCAGTGGACAGGTGAAATCCTGAGCAATTGTGGAGACTGGGCGGGGTCTCACTTTGACTTGTCAGGAGCTTGACACAAAACTAAAGAATAGGGCGGCAACCCACTTTAAGTGAATGAGCTGTAAGGAATCTAAGAGTGTTTGTGCTGAAAACGCCAACAGGACAGCTTCAGCTTTCTCAGAATGGGTGTCAGCTGTTCAAGGAACTCTCTGTCGACACCTGGATCCCCCATAAGCTAACCCAAGCTGTGTAATCAATAAATGTGCAACATATTTTATCCACAAAGTGTCACTGTCATTTATTATTTTGCATGCATTTTATTTTTATTGCAATTTTCAAGGGTCCTCCCAACCTCAACAAAGGGTCAACAAATCTATGTTGATGCCACAGTCTCTGGGGCATGTGCAATGGCATTTCACGCATCAGCACTGTCGGGATTCAAATCTGGCTTCCCAATAACACATGGTTGGCAGTTGTAGCTCCTAGGCCACATCCCCCCTCATGAAAGCTCGGCTCGTTATGCGCTTGAGTTTCAAAGAGGACCTCTAACTGAGTCAGAACCAACCAATTGGCTCAAGCTTTGCTTCAGCATTCCTTGGCTTGCCGATCTCTAGCATTTCTTTCCCTCTCCTCCATGTTTCAGGAGAAGCATCAAAATGTAAAGACTCTCAAGAGGCATGGACAGACGAGGGCACCGGTCCTCTGTGGCCCAAATTATTTTCTCACCACAGTTCACACCAGGGTAGGAGTGGCCTATAGGGCAATCAGGGAGTGCCTGGTGGGTTGATCTCATAAATCAGTGCATGCATGTCCTGCACACTCCATAGTGTGGGATGTCCCTACCCACTCCCCAAGACAGGTGTGGATGTGAAGTACCCTGCCCAGGTGAAGGTTCACGAGCCCGCATATGGTGCCCCAACATTGTACCAGCCACTCCATGAGCACTGACGTTCATCCACAGGTGTGAAAATAGCTTGCAGAGGCTGCACACATCCGCTTGTACCAGGGCAGAAGAACGTGAGAGAGTAAGACATAGTTGGTATGTGGAGCGCCAACCATTTGAACTTCCAAGTGGCCCCTGCCTCGAAATAATAGTCATATTATGAGGATTCCTCAGCAAAACCATATGAACGGCCTAGAAATGCCTCACATATTCCATTGTAAATTAATTTGCTACGCTAACTCCAGTCTTTGAATATTTGGAGGAAGTGTGTGTTTGGGTGAGGTTACCGTAGCATCAGTAAATAGGGAGCATGAAAATATGGCCAATGTAGTGGACAAGCGGCAACGTGTCTGCCCCACAGCCAAAATGGCAGAGCATAGGTAGTTTACCTTGGGGACACTGACATACACTTGGCTCTGTTTAAGTCATAATGGAAAAAGGTGATATGTGCTCACTGATCTACCCAAGAGCAGCGTGCCAGGCATGTCACAGAGGGACGCGAGCTGAGGGGTCGAGAGCTCAGGGTGCCATTTGCTCTGGGTGGTTGTGGGCAGGTGCTGCTTTAGTGAGATTGAAATCTGTGATGGCTAGGGATTACCCAAAGACCTCTGCAGTGAAGTCTCAACCCACTGAGCTGCCTTACAGCATTTAGCTTTGCAGTTACACACAAATTACGGCAGGAAGTACTCAGCTCAATCTTCACAGAGCTTTATATACACAAGTATAAGGCTACACAGATAAAACAGAAATAATATGAGAATGGATTACCAGAATCTGTTTAAACAGAAGCATTATTACTAACTTGGGATACTTGTGGTACCAAACCTGTGAAACTGCAGGTGTTATAGATCTCTGCAGCAGGGGCTTTAACCCGCTCAGCTATATAGTAGAGAAGGGAGTACTTCAACTCCGCATTGAAAGATATTAAATCAAATTTCTTTTGTGACTGCTGTCAGGGTCTGAGTACTGAAGCTCTGTGTAAATTCCAGTTCAGGTTGGAGGTGTCTTGTGACAGTTCTATGGGTGTCCCACTGCTGGGAGACAAGCAGCCCTGCATTGTTAGAGCCCTGTGGTTAGTTGAGCTCTGCATTAGCAGTGCATGGTTCCATATGAACAGGGTGCATTTTGAGAGCTCTGTGTATACTGAGCTGCCAGTTTTCGATTATGCAAGTTGTGTGAATGACAGGGCCAGACTAATGCACCAAAAGCAGCCCTGGTAAAAATGCTCAAACCAGCCCACTCCCTTCATCTCCTCAAGCAATCTCTCTTTTTCCATCCATTCTCTATCTCCCCCTTCTCTCCTCTATCTTCTCCCACTCTGGTCGCTTTCAGTACCTTCCGGCCCTTTCCCCATCTTTCTTTCTCTTTCTTGAAGTTTCCACTTGCCTGCTGCAGTTAACCTCAATTACATAGGGAGGTGTCAGAGGTACCAGGGCCTTCAAAACCTGTCTCCAAGGGCCCCAGCCCACTGGGGAAATGCCCGGTGGAGTAAACAGCCTGTCTGGCCCCGGTAGATGTTCACGAATTGATATTTATTTTTACCTTTTTTGCTGTTTTTGTGTGCTTCCAGCACACCTGAATGATGGCATCAGCGGTAGGGACATAAACTGACAGCTGGTCCTAGGAACTAGGACTGGAGTATTTTAGTCCACATGCCTCAGAACAGCTGTTATATGTTTTTTAGTGAATCTTCAAAAATTATCTTTAGTGAGTGGAGCTAAAGGTAGCAAGGGCCAGATGTAGCAAAGGTTTTTACCCATTCTGTGTCTATGGGAAAAAGTGTTCGTACATATGGCCCTAAGTTCCAAGCGGAGGACCCTTGTAAATGAAGGGCCCTGCCATCAAAATATTTGTACCTTATCAGGTGAACAAATAATTTGGTTTTAAATGGCTGATCTGGGGCGTTTGGTCTTTGCTTGGAGACTGGTGAGGAAGAACGTGTCTGCATGAAGGTCTTTGTGCACCAAGTATTAGGCCTTGAATGTGAACTGTTCTGATGTCAATGGAAAGCATAGTGGAGAGATGGTCAGCTGTAATTAGTGCAGAAGGTACACTAGAACCTGGGCCCAGTGGTCTCAGGTCCCCACTGAGACCCTATTATGGCTGTCTCTTATTAGCCAATGGCTTCCAGAGGACAGTGGGGCCACATTCGCTTGATGACTTTAAGGCACAAGGCACCCTTGCTACGCACCTACCCCTTTTGAACTAGAATGAGGCAAACTCAGTGCTTAATTTGAGACAGTGGTTTCCGGTGCTCAGCCCCAGCACTTAATTATCACCACGGGCACTTAGGGGAGGATGCCACATGGTGGTGCTGTTGTCTAATTTAGAGATGAACGCAACAACAGTTGTATATTAATTCAATGTACATTAAAGTGATTCATTTCTGCCGCACAATCGAATCTTATGGTTTTGGGGCCCTCGATTAGTCTGAACTGTCACACTTGTAGGAGGACGATGGTTTTTAGTTGTGGTGTTACCGTCTTTGGCAGCCCTGGCAGGAGCAATGCTTGGTGCAAGCTGCAATGGCCTACTGACGAGGGCTCTGGTACTTTTTTTTTTTTAATTTAATTTAATTTTTTTACAAATTAAGCACTGGGCAGGCTGCATCGTTTTGCACTGTTTGGAGCTTGGGCCCTTTTATATGCTGCTGCAATCAGTTCTGGAAGTGGTTGGATTTGACCCTGAAAAGCAGGATTCACATAATTTCAAAGTCCTGGCCTCTGAATTGCTGGGAACGTGCCACCATGCAGTAGCTTTTTTCTTCTCGGAGTTGTACCGCGGGCAGCCTCCGTGCCACGTTCAGTCACCCAAAGTCCATTTCCCCGCCAGCACTGCAGCAGGCAAGCAAACACCGCAGCAGATGCAGGCGGCGAAACACCACTGCAGACAGCTGCGATGTGAGGAGAAAATCCCAGGAAAAAAAAAACAGAAGCAACAGAATGGGTGGGCAAACCCGAAATGAAACAGGAAAGAAGTCGGACACCCAGTACCCCCCAAAAAAACAAAAAGGCGCACCGCGACCCAAAGGCAAAAACTATATGGCTGGGGTTTCTCAAAAATAGCACACCATTATACTCAGTTTGGGAGCCAATGTAGGCCAAAGTAATGGTGGTTCTGACACAACTTTCCAAAGATGTGAGTATAGCACTTACAATATTTCATTATAGCACTGGCTTGATTATCCAAGGATAACTATGAGTGGATTATGAATCCCAGTGTTTTAAGGGTTAAAATAGGACATAACCGGACCTTCCACAGCCGCACCCTTCTTCTGAAGGAACTCAGCCCTATCACCCACACTGCTGACTCCAAAGAATGCAAGAGCAGCCACAGCGCCCACAGCGGTCACCTCACAAGGAGTTGGGGACAGGGTCTAAGTTTAAAAAGTGTGTCCCAGCACCTTGATGGCTCACACAGTGTTGCTGGTGGTCCTTAAATACTAAATCCTAAGCAGGTGTGTTTAAATGCATGCAGTGAAGCAAAATTGCACTTCAGAGATGTGCAGCTAGGCAGTGGCGGCTTTCGGGCAGTGCAATCGGTGCACCGGGAGCCAGGCTCAGAAGGGGAGAAAGGGGCCATTTGTGCTCTGATGGGAAGACAGGTCATGCGAGACCAGAGCAAACTGCAGAGACTTTGTGTCCAGCAATTTTCAGGGGATAATAATAGAAAAGTGACTGTGCCGGTTAATGCACTTATGTGCTGAAGAGATTTGTGCTTTTTCTAGTCACAGATTTGACTCATCATTACGTGGCACAGAGGGATAAAGTGCCACCTGTAAAGTACAACATGTCACATGCAGGACACAGATTTGTACTTTATATAGACAGCTCACTGGGTTGTGGTTTTCGTCAGAGAAGTTCTTGCAGCTCATAAGTTACAATTCTTATATAAAATAGTATCAAAGATCTGCCTGCAAACTGCAAAGCCAAGATTTAGAACCTATTTATTTTTACCTCAACCTTTCTTTGTTCTAAGGTTGCTAAAAAGGTTTCATTTGGGTAGCAATACATTCGTATTAGTATAGCTAGGCCTACCCACTGTTTAACGTTTTAAATCTTCCTTGTGTTTCTCCAGACCAAGCACTCTTAACTTACAATGCCTACCAGTATGGATGACGTGATGTCTACGTAGGTCTCATTATATATATAAAATTTCTTATCATTTGATTTATACGTTTGTATGCTTCATTGTCTCCCTTTGTATGTGTTATACACTACTGTTATCTTATGCACAAAACATGACAATTGGAGAGGAGGGGAACATAAGCGAACAGTCATAATATCCCTATTCTCAATCTATAACACAAAAATATGACTGCTTTGGGGAAGTCACCTTCCCAATTCCTTCATACATGAACACCTCTTAAGGTCAATTCCGGAGCTGACGTGGACTCACCAAGGTCGTTTCCATTTATGGAAGTAGAAGCCTCACACACCTAATAGTGTCATGCTTCATCCTTGGGTTCTACTCCCCACCCTGGTAGGGTCAAAACCACTGGCGCGGACTCAACCGTCTGTCCCCTCTCGGGATTAGACTAATCCGGCCCGATGGGGGATGAGATAGGTGTATCAAGCAGGCGTTCCTTTTGAGGAAGGCGTGACTACAAAGAGCATCACCCCGATCATAGATCAAGAAATGAGGGGCCCCCTAAATCAGTGTGCCATGTGAAGCTGTAACCTTATGGAAGGCAGGACTCTTTGCTGGTGACTCTCTGCACAATGTCTTTTAGGGTGTACTAGAGATTTAACATTTTGGTGAATAGTGATCCTTGACCCTGATGGATGCCTGAGACCCTTGTGGGCTTGTAAGAATAGGCAGAAACATGTGGGCTTAAATAGGGGATATGAATCATCAGTATCATGGTCTCAACGTATGTTTTTAACAATACCTGTGTTCCCCACTAATAAAGGAATTACCAGGGGTAAACACAAGGTATATCCTTTGCCGTGCTTTACCAATCCTGGATACTTCCACCAATGGTTTTTGACACAAAGTCTTAGCTACTACCATGTGTAAACTGGGCTTTGTCCCAAAAATAGCCCCCCTTTGAGACTGGTGTTAAAGAAGAAGAATTGATTTACTTTCTCCACATTTTTCCAACTTTGCATGTGTGCTAAATAGTATAGCACACATCCAAAGCGGAAAAGTTTAAAAGTACGACTAAGCATGGTGTTTTATGCTACAAGGCTACCCTCCAGGAAAGCACCTATGTTAGACATGTTGCCAACACCAATGCAATGTTGTGCAAAGGTGTGTATGACATGCTAGGCAGCCTGATTTTGCGCCAGTGAGAGAACAACGTGACGCAGCCACTCCAGTTGCTGTGTTGCATTGCGTGAGTTTTCAGTAAATTTATCCCTTTGAGTTAGCATGTGGTTCAACAATGATGATGGTTAATTTTTTTCTTTTTATAACGCGAGCCTGGATCAAGGGCACTAGACTACATACCTTTAAATACATAATTTGTCGAGGAGGTGCCCAGAACATACCCTTGATGGCAGGGCATTGGTGTACCTGGCCCTGTCTGGGGAGAGCTGCTTCTGAACTGTGTTATTTAAAAGGACAACTGTTCCCCAGGCTGCTGATGGAAGCAGAAAAAGACAAGTGCCGTCAGACCAGACTATGGAGGGAAGATTAACAGACAGTCATTTGTACATGGTCTGGGACCAGCTGAAAGTAAATAACTCTACTAGAGTTTCTGAACAAGAAACCGGAGAAGAGGGCCTGTCATTGTCACCAGCCTCTCTCGGTTCATATCATGCTACCTCACAAGGGCATTGCTCCTGGCTCAGATCAAACAAGCTAATTGTCACGTTTTGACAACAGCTCCCACAAGCAAAAACAAAAAAAAACACGAGTGAAAACTAAGAACAGACGACTTAACCAAATAAAATAAAGTTAGCTTTAAAAAAAATAAAACCTTGTTATTTTGTGCCTACTGGGCACGTTTTTGTCAGTCACAAGCCTTCTGTTTGCGGGGCACTTGAAATTACAACAAAATAGTACCTTGATCAGGTCGGAAGCAGCGGACAGGCACTAATTAAGTTGAAATCAATTAGTGCTTGATCACTGCTCCACACCGAGGAACGGAAATAATGCCAGACATGCCTTGACGAATTAGGAGGCTGCAAAGAAGAGTGCCACGCAAAACCAACAAATGGTGAGTGACAGACGGGCTCCAAGCCCTTTACTGATCACAACAGCGTCTCGCACACAAGACGCATGCGCAAGCCCATGCACTCGCAGGCTCGGATCTAAAAACACATTTTCACAGTCTGCCCAGGAGCTGCGCACATCTGCTGTACCTCGCCTATACATTTATATATTCTATTAATACTCGCCTGCGAAAAAAATTAATTTATTTGGTCGGATTTGCACACTTAGGGCCAGATGTAGCAAGCCGTTTGCATGTCGCAAACTGCGATAAAATGCAGTTTGCGCCATGCAAACGGCCTCCCGCGATGCTCATTCCCGAATTGCGAGTCGTACCGATCCCTTCCTATTTGCGTCTCGCATCGCAATTCAGACTTGCTTTGTCACCGCGAATGCGATCGCAAAGCAACTCGCAGTTACCACCAGTGTCACACTGGTGGTAACTCCTTTGCAAAAGGGAAGGGGTCCCCATGGGACCCCTTCCCCTTTGTGAATGTCGACAAAAATATTTTTTCAGAGCAGGCAGTGGTCCTATGGACCACTGCCTACTCTGAAAAAACGAAACCAAATGTTTTCGGTATTTTTTTCATTTTGCAACTCGTTTTCCTTTAAGGAAAACGGGCTGAAAAATGAAAAACAAAAATGATTTTTTTTAAAAGCAGTCACAGACATGGAGGTCTGCTGACTTCAGCAGGCCACCATCCCTGTGAGTGCAGGGACTCGCTATGGGGTCGCAAAAAGCGACCCACCTCATTAATATTAATGAGGTGGGTCTTTGTGACCCCATAGCGAGTCGCAGAAGGTGTCTGAGACACCAGTCTGCATATGCTTTTGCGAGTCTGAAATTGCGAGTCGCACCGACTCGCAATTTCAGACTCGCATTGCTACATCTGGCCCTAAGTTCGTTAAGTGGTTTTATTAAGTTACAATTTTGCTTTCAGGTGGTATTTGTGTGTTTAACTTGGGGAGTAACCTGTGATTTTGTTCACCACCTCTCAACCCCGTTCTCTTTTCTTTTCTTGTGCTGTGTGCTTGCTCCCATGCTTGTCCCCCTTCCTGTTTTTTTTCCCCCACCTCTTGCATATTAATCCTGTCTTTTCCTGCTTTTCTTTCTAATCAGCAGGAAAGACTTTTATTCAATTTTCTCCTGACGTTCGGCGCCTTATGTATTGAGAAAAGCAAATGCATTATTTAAAATTCAGTCCTAAATTTTCAGCTTTTTATGTTATGTATTTACCTGTGTACCAGCCTGCTGCTGCATGTAACCTACAGTTCCCCTCAAAAGGAAGGAAACACATATAGTTGGCCTTGCCACTTACTGTCAAGGGCAGGACCAGAGCTGGGACAGTCTAGTTATCCTATCAGAAAAGCCCGTTCCACGCCCCAGGAGTGTGGCATACTATGACATGTCATGAATGTAGTGCCAATTCTCAATTTAAGTCAAGCTTTATTTTGGCACATGTACCATAAAAGCAACAAATACAAACATAAGACCAAGTTCACAAGAACGTATTTAAAAACAGAATAATAAATAATCACAGTAAAAATGGTGGGATCTTCCAGCTAAAAAGTATTTCACGTTATCGACATCCGGAGTGTAGGAATCCCACGCCAAAAGTCTCTATCGAGAATAAGTATGGCTTGTTCAATTATAATTTTGAGAGTCTATACGAGGTGATTAACCAAAATTGGATTCTCAAACAAATAACACAAGATAAGACTTGAACAAATACATCTAAAAGTTCTCTAAACCTATGAGTCTCCTCCCAATGTTAAAAGGTTTAATATAATAAAAACATGTATTCAAATTCTAAAAATTTAAATAGTAGGCAATCAGAAACGCATTCGCTACCCTTAAGTGCATTTAATGTCAATTTATGAAACCTGCTCTATGCCGGCAAATAGCTGCTAAAAACTTTGCCACAGCACATGTCACCAGCCCATGGGTATTTGCCAATTCAATTCAGTTCAAAAGTATCTTTATTTGATCTTTAGATCGAGATCATAAATGTTCAGCATAAATTCACAAAAACTCATTATAATAACATAAATATTACTAAAGTGAATTAAAAACAACATTCATCAATTCATATAAATTATTAAAAGATATAAATCATCCTAAAATGCAGAAACAAAATTAAAAAAATAGTTTACATTCATTATTCAAAAATCAGATACCACATAACATCAGTGCAAGGTTGGTTATCGTGTAAAGTGCATTTAGTAAACAATGAACGATGAACAGCATCCCGAGCCCTTACCCCTCCATCGATGTCTTAAAATGTAGGGACATCTTAAGAAAGCTGTATACACAGGGGCGGCTCCTCTGTAAGGGCGGAGAAGCGTCGCCTCCCCCCCCAACCCCGCAGCTGCAAAACCTTTAAAAGAAAACAATAATAAACTTTGTTTATTATCGTTTTCTTTTAAAGGGGCGGGCCACAGGGGGGATGAGCACTCCCCCTCACTGTGCATGTATGTTTGGCCGGCCATCTCAGGCCAGCCAAACACACATGTGCAGTAGGCTCTATCCAGCCTAGCAACACAGTTGACAGGCTGGAGAGGCCTGGCTGGGTGCTCTCAGACAATCCTGACGCTGCTCTGAGCAGTGTCAGGATTGGCCGCAGGCTGGGAGCCTGTCCCTGCAGCCTGCAGAGGAGATGGAGGAGCGACGGAGCACGATGTGCAGGTAAGTTTATTTTTTAATTTTTACTAATATTTCCAACCTCTCCCACTGCCCACCTCACGCGCCGGCACGCGCCGGCACGGCCGGCCCGGCCCGCCCCCTGTAACACCCGCAAGCCGCGACTGTGTATACACTAAAGCAAATATCCAGGCTAGTCAACAACTGTAAATGTAACAAGGCCTCTCTACATTTCTTAAATGCCAACGACTTTAAAATATGCTTAAGACTCAGTCAAAAGAAGCAGTGGTAATATTTAAAAAAATATATAAAATGTAACATTGTCTGCTCAGCCAGCTCGTCAGAGGGACATGCTGAAAGATCACTGTCCCACACCAAGGACTCTTCAGAAAAGCACACATTATCAGACTTGAATCTGAATAAGAAGGACCTCTCCCACCGTGAAAGCCCCAGAGTTAAAAATAAAAAGTGATAGCCCCCTGTAGTAAATAATTACGAACAGAATGCTTACTGAGAGGCTCTTCTGTCCTTTGGGAGATAGTATGCTCTACATGGCGAGACTTTACCAACCTTTTGTCCTGTTTGTATAGTGTGTCGGGGCAGAAAACATTGCTGGGAAACCAATGTCATTGAAGGCTTTGCTGACAAACTTCAGCCTAGGAATGGAACGCCCCCCCTCAATGCTAAGACAGTCACAATTGACATCTCTATTAAAACTTGCTTTGGGGTCAGACCACACACTCACCCATAACAAGATAGGGGTCAATTTGATTCTATCCGAAACATAATCGAGGTTAAGTTCAGAGTGTAAGATGTATTGGGGGCTAGTTAGAGGGAGATTCAGAATTTGTCTACCAAACCTATTTTCTTCCATTTGGAGAGAGGAAACATAATGACGCCCCCAAACTGTACGTGGCTGTTGGAACACACTGCAAATTAAAGATCTTAATATATGGACAAGTAGTACCCCTGCTTTCCCTCCGAGCGAGATTAAAAAGAAAGCCAGTCGCCCTTCCTAATTTCATGCGAGTTGAATTGACATGCGGTTGCCAGGACTTGCCAGGTTTCTCCGACCTCCCCCACAAGCCATTGTGTGCAATTTTCCATAATTCGTTGCCATGTCTAAGTGACCAATGAAGGATATAAAGGACTCTATCAAGAAATGTGGAGCACCAGATGTCCGATCAATTAAAACAGCATCAATGGCATATAATAATGCCGGGACAAATGAATTGCCAATTTTCATAATTTTCTTGGTAGATATGGACGGGTGTGTGCATATTTCATTGCTATAAATAATTAAAAGCAGAGGTGCCAACACGCAACCTTGTCCCACCCCACTGACCAAGGGAAATACATCAGAAAGTTCCCCATCATGGCCACAATGCACTCTGGCCCTAGGTTTTCATGGAGAGAATATAAGAAGTTTACTAAAGAAACTTCAACCCCCAGGTTAATAAGGATCAACTAGAGCTCAGCCCTGTTCACAGAGTCAAATGCGGAGGATAAGTCCATGAAGGCCAGGTATAGCAGGCACCATCTGGCGATGGTGTATTTGCTCACCATCAGGTGCAAATTCAGACACTGCTCCACTGTACCCAGCCCAAGACAAAAGCCATGTTGCCACGGGGACAAGATGTTGTCACTAACCTAAGACCGCAAGCGATTGATAATAGCCCTCCTGGTGAATTTTATCAAGCTGCCAATGAGGGATAAGTGCCTATGTCATTTAGAGGACCTTTTGTCTCCCTTCTTGAAGAGGTGAACTATTGTGTAGAAGGCCCACGACTTAGGGACCTTACAACACAAGGAATGATTAAACAAATTAGTAAGCAGGGGCCTCCAGAGATTTCAAGTGTATTTAATTAGGTCCACTGGAATCCCATCAGGGTCCGGAACTTTACTGCACAGGCTCTTGTCGATGGCTTTCTCCACTTCCTCTAGGGAGATCTGAAGAGGGGGAGAATTTTCAAAGTGTGCGAGCAACCTATCAATACATGCCTTATCAATTGAAAGCTGATAAATGGAAGTAAAGTGGTTAACCCATTCGTGGTCAGAAATATTACAGACCACAAGTGGGCTAAGAGGGGCATTTCTCTAACAAACCTATTCACCACCTCACAGAATACTTTATTACCGTTGTGTGCTGCTGCAAACTCCAGCGCTTTCCAGTCCTCTTCAGAAAGAGCTTCCTGTCGCTAAGAGACTGCTTATAAACCCGCCCGGCCTCTCGAACCTCCAGCATCTCTTGGACATGCCACCAAAGCCACCCTCATACGGTGATTAGCCGCAGAGCAGCAGCATTAAACCATTGAGGGTGCCGGGTGGGGGGGGAGGGGGGACCTGGTTTCAGCAGATGGTTCTTTATATAAGAACAGAGATTTTAGTAACTAACAAGTAGGGCTTCTGAAGGCTTCTCAGCAAGACACTCCAAAACAACGTCAGGAGTTTTTGAAAGAGAAAACAAAGAACGGCTCTGTGATCTTTAAGATGCCAGTCTCATCTGCACCCATCACTACAATGTTGGCGTCTCCTGCTGCCCACCTTAGGGGGGGATGCAATATCCTTAACAATTTAAGCCCCTCCACCAACACTCACACAACCTGGGAATCATCACTTTCCCAGTGATGAAGGGAAGAGTTGCACCGGCCTCGGGACTCTCTTCCGCTTCTGCAACGACTCACACCACAGAGTACTGTGGAACCGGAAGTGACTTATGTGCCTCTTTATTTATACCTCTGCCCCGGTCAGGATGTGCGCAAGGGCTATGACGCACTATGCAGCTGCGCGTGGACACCTCATCCCTCAAGTGTCCATGTCACGCGCTGCACTGGAGGTGGGCATGATTACTGTTTGCACAGCCCATGAGATGAAGACGGGGGCTGGCAGGTGTCCCGGCTGACCCCTTCTATTGTCGGCACTGTGTGCTGCCTCTTAACTTTGTCTGTTTAATGTTCCCTTCTTCCATTCGTTGCACCAGGACACCCCACGATTCCGATGACGCTGTCTCAGAAGTGCGTGACTTTAAGTTTTATTCCATAGCGAGGGATGGGGAGAAGGGGGTGACCCCAGCATATCACACTCTTGCAGCTTATATCGGGCGCTCCGGACTGCCACTGAGATCTGCCCTAGCCCCGTGGGAACCCTTGTTGGATAGGCCTTCCACCCTGGTAAACACCAAGACATTCTCTCCCCGGGCAGACTTCAAGCACTCCCTACATCCACAGGGACAGTCACGTGACCCCTACTGACAAGCAGGCCCTGCGCAAGCATGCTCCCAGGCCGCCCTCTTACTGGTGGTGGAAACACATAGCTCATGCATGGCCCTGCTCCAAGAATATGATATAATTTAACGAGAAAAATAGAAGGAGAAATATGTAATCTTATTCTTTAATAAATATAAAGTTTCCAAACAACTTCTCGGGGCTTCCCTTAGAAGTAAATACATCACATAAAGGAATGGTGCTGTGTGTGCTGTGGTGCCCGGTTCTGACCAAGTAATCTTCAGTTACTTTGTGAAACTCCTCGTTGCTTAGACGAGGCCCCCACCTGTTTCATGGCAACCAACACCAGCATAGAGGCAACTAGACCTGACTGGCAGGCAGCGAAGTCTCCCTCGACTAACCTGCTCGAAAGGGGGGGTTCTCAGGGACAGGGGCTGGCATGGCACCACCAGAGAGTGGGAACTTGGGAGAGAGGACAGGAATAAATCACTGCAGATGCGACTGGTGGCACACACTTAAAACATTTTTAAAAACATGATTAGCGAGAAAGGATAAGAGGGGGTGCTGAACTGTGAGTGAAGCGAAGCCCTGAATTCTAATAGGTGCCCAAGTGAGTGTAGGAAACAGACCCGATGCCAAAGCCAGTTCTATAGCCCATTAACAAGGCCGCTTGAATGATGAGACTCTCGTCATGTGTTTCCGTATAATTATCGCTATCCAAAACTTGCCACATAATCCACCATCTTCTGCTTAACCTGCAAACTTCATCAAGCAATAAATGCTTCTTTCTCAAACAGATCAAAAGTTATGAAAAACGCTGGCACGTGTGTTGCAGTGCACAGGAAGGCCCTATGCAAAGACTGACTGGTCACCTCTCCATTGCTGATTGCTGTATTTAGGTGTAAAACTGATACTAAGGAGATGACCCCTTGGTCCAGATAGTGTTATGATGTGTTACATAAAAAACAAAAGACAATGACGTATCAATGCCACAAAATGTGCCACATTACATTGCATAATTTGCTTTTTCGTGCGGCATAATTGAGTTAACCCTGACATTGTTTTGTAGAGGCAGGTAGATCATTGATTTATTTTCTTGTCAACAGATGTTCAATATAAAACAGTCAGTAGTGTACTAGGAGCTAAGATCAGCCCTGGAAATGTGTCTTTCTTCTACCAGAGATTTTCCCAAGTGCCCCACATGGCCAGTCCAGCCCTGAATACTGTCAACACCTCAACACATGTTTCGTCTAATACCTAATAGCTTTTTCAGGGCTTGACATCCCGCTTGAGTGATTAGCAAGCAACCAAGGTAGCATTTATAAAGTTAAGGAAAAATCATACAGAAAAATGGAAAAAGTGTAAACATCTGTGAAAAGCTGTGGGATGGCCCTAAAACATGATGGACAACCCAGGAAGGTAATTTGTGAAGGAGGCTCATCAAAACAAGCAACTACGGAAGAAGGCTCAGCAAAGCACGCAAACGGCTGAAGGCGACTGACCTGAAACCCAC
Organism: Pleurodeles waltl; assembly: GCF_031143425.1. Taxonomy (NCBI): domain Eukaryota; kingdom Metazoa; phylum Chordata; class Amphibia; order Caudata; family Salamandridae; genus Pleurodeles; species Pleurodeles waltl. The sequence goes on along the minus strand of NC_090451.1, from coordinate 674,210,671 downwards.
TCCCTGTATATCTATACACAGCAAGACGTATTTGGCTTATGGAAGACATAATAAAGTATTAGTCAGGTAATACCAAAACTCATGAGGAGGAAGGGCCTTTGATGAGCCTCCTAAATATTGTCTCAGTACGTTTATTTTCCTGGCATGGACCACATGTTCAGTTCATGGATACAGTGTGGGCATCCCTTGGTTTCTGTTTAATATGACAAGTGCAGGTCAAGCTTTCAATTACAGGATGAAATACTAACACAGGCTAACTTACTCATTTTTTATGTTTGTACCCATTTCACAGAATCCAGAATTACTAGACTAATGCCTCATTCCTGTATTATCCAACATTTACAAACACAGCAGAAACTTTAATTTAAGAAGCAATATCTATAATGAAACTCACCGAGACCCAAGCAGGAGACACGGAGGCCGGACTTGCCCAGGTTCCTGCAGAGAAAGAGACAGAGGAAAGTCAGATGGATCAGAAAAATGATGCTTTCTAGAAAGGTGTTGGATTTGAACCCAACATACAAGTTACAACAACCTCATGGCAACTCCATTATAACTGTGAGTTCTAGAACAATATCTTGTAAACATAGCCGACTGAACATAAACGTTATTGAACTTCTCTAGAGTTGGTTGGGATTGGAAATCTATCTGATTTTTTGCGAAAGGGCCTAAATCAGAGATGGATCCACCAGTTAATGTTGCTCCTTGATAGTAGAGATACTAGAGTGGAACAAACCTAGGTTGAGTATTACTGTGGGTGCTTCAAAGGTCATATGAAATGGTGAGGCCCTCAAAGTGGGCTAGATAGTGGATCATGGTCCCTGTATCAAGAAGGTGGCCATCAGCCCCACTGGAGATCTTTTTTTTTCTGCTAAGTGCACCACTGTGTTTTAAACAAACTTTTTAACTCTTGGCGTTAGAGGGAACACTGTTAATCACATTGTATCCTGATACTTCCAAACAAGATAAAGCCATTATTTTTTGGAGAATAGCATCTCAGTAGAATATGGCAAAAGCGTTCAGGTTTCTTAAAAATCCTTTGCATTCTCTGTGTCACTGTGATCCCGCCTGTATTATCGTTTATTAACATGTCAATGGCCCCCAGATAAATACAGTGATGGCCGCCTACTTCCATCAAATGAGGCGCTTGAAAAAAGTCTTTCATTTCGTCCTGGCGAGCTTGGTGTTCCAGTTGTGTCAGCATGCAGTATATCTAGGCTGGATTATGCAAAGGCCTGTTATCTGGGTTCACCAGCTTGCTCGTTTGAGACACGTCAACGAATTCAGAATGCAACAATGAAGCTTCTTAAGCTTTAGGAAATGGGATCATTTCACAGAGGCTTAATGTAACCTCCACTGGTTCAGGGTGCAGAACGCACCCACCTTAAGGCACTTTGCCTGGTACATTGTGTTTTCTGCCAATCCTTCTTAATACCTGGGTGCTAACACACAGCATTATCCTCGGAGCCACTTGTGCATAATTTGCAAATTTCAGCACAAAAATCTTAGTTTCTAGGTCAAACAGATCAAAAGTTACTAAAAACGTTGTGACGCAAGTGGGCGTAGTGGAAGGCTCTTGACAAAGGCTGCACCATTCAGTTGCATAATGCTATATTTTGGAGTTAAATTGACCCTATTAAGGTGAAACCTAGAGGTGGGTGAGCAACTGATAGCTCGAGCTAGACTCAAGTTTAAACACCGGCTCTGGTTCAACTTGAGGTCCCACTGGAGCCTTGAGCCCAAAGCGAGGCAAGCTGGCATGTGGGTTGTGCCTGCCAACCTTGCTCTAACCAGAATGTGGCTTTACGGCCAGAGCTGGCAACTTTGGAACTGGGGAACCGGGTTCAAGTCTTGATGTCAACTCAACATTTTATGATTCTGGGCAAATCACTAAATCTCCCTGTGCCTGAAAAAAAAAAATGAATGTGACCTTGTCTTTTGCAGCTGGTGCTCATGTTAAGCGCTCCAATTCCTTCGGGTTGAGAGCACGCTATATAAAAACTGCATAAATATGTACAAAGAGGTAAAAACAAGGCATTAACATAAAAAAGGAGAGACACATAGATAACCATTTAGTAGCCGATATGTACGAAGTTGAACAAGAAAACCAGAATAAATTACGACTTCCTCAGGTAAATTGTGTGATCCTAGGCCAATATTTCATTTCACCAAAACGACGTTTTCTTTTTATTTGCATATGGAAGCACTTTCGAATGTGTAAGTTCAGAATACCAGCTGCTGTACAAATTCCTGTTATGTTTGATTTAATATACTCTAATGTTGCTCTATAATGATCTGGGCCCCATCCTGGGTTCACATAACAACTGTCTTGCCTCTTGGTTCACTAATGGTACTGTCACTGGTGTAGGGACAGAGACAGGAATGGTTCTAACTCCATGTTTAAAAAATATCACTTTTAATAAGTACTTCTCAGTGCAGTATATATAGTGAGATATATTGCTATGGAAGCATATAGCTGGATAGCCCAAAACCTAGGGCCATGCCGGCTGTTAAAGGCCCTGCAGCTTGGGCCTATAACAAGGGTGAGGACCTTTAACAACAAATATAACCCAAGGGAGGAGGGGTATAGGGCTATTAGAACATTCCACACCCTAGGTGTTCTTAATTAAAAAATGAGAAACAGGGAGACAAACATTGATAGGTTGGAGCAGAAGTCTTATTCCAGCCATTATTACCCAGAGCACTCCATTGTCTTCAATAGAGCTCCCGACATTCCAACATTCCAATGTTCTAATCCACATGCAAGAACTACACCTTTTTTAGTAGACTTTATCAAATTCTACACAATGTTAGTTGCATGATTTGCATAGCGAGCATTTTCAGGCGTCAGCTCGTACACAGAGTCTAAGAGCCACGCCAAACCCGTGGTTTGGCTGTGGCTCGGTTCTCCTTGTGAATATGTTGGCTTTTCCACCTCTAGTAAAACGTTTGCTAAGTCTATGTTAATGAGTAAAAAGGACAACAGAACAAACATTATCACAGATGTGGTTGCATTACTGTACTGCACTGTGCAGCATAATTTGCTTTAACTTGCTGCATAATTTAGTCAACTCTGCTCCATAATTTGGTCCTGCCCATCTGCATATTTCCAGTGACCTAGAGACTTTGGGAGTAATTACGCTGCTAGTGGTAGCTGATCTCAAAGGGCACATTCTAGAGTGCCGTCCGTCATAGTATCCCATCCCTGTAATTGTTTGCCTTTATGGCAATAAGCAGGACTTTAAGTGGGCCGGGTTCGCCCAGGTTTCAGACCCAGTAGTCATTTAAAAAGGACATTGAAACAGTTCCCATTCAGCACTGTATTAATGTCCTTAATTTTTCATGCAAAAACACTGATCGATTTCTGAACAATGAGTATAAAATGTTAAATTAATCAATGTAATTCCTGCTTATATTTCACACGCTTTACAGAATCTTGCATTCCCTATGAGTGTTTGCTTTTTCCAGGATGTTGTGTTACTGTGTTTTTCCAGGCAGCATATTATTGTTGTCTTGTATATAATTTGAATTCTATGCAAATGTGTGGGTAGGGTGGCACTCTACGCAAATGTTAGTGAATACTTTTAAGCCATGCCCTTAATTATATAGACCCCGTTCCTTTCACGGACCCCTAGTTTGTTCCTCCCACCTAAAGCCCTGGCAATTAGGGATATCTTTTGTTTTTTGTTCGGGTTCTGTAGTTGCCTTCATACGTTCTGTGAGCTTTCCTGTGAAGTCCTGGCATCAGAAGCCCTCTAGGCGACTTTGCCCTTTGCAAGTGTTCACACACCCACCAGTTAGCCATATAATCATGCCAAAGAATGTGCTGCATTATTTGGTCAACCCTGCCGCATAATTTTGTCCCCGATTACTTCCGAATTCTCGTAACCTTGCTGTGCACAAAGCTAGACGCATGTTACATATACGTTCCCCTGCAATCTTACAAATAATTACACATTACGGGTGCCCAACATTTAGATCTCTGCCCAACGCACCCTCAAAATACACATATCCAACCCAACGGCAACAAGACCCCATCTTTTCGCACAAACACACAACATCCGCACATTGGTATGCCATGAGCGCCACAGGCCCAGGTGCAAGCAAGGAAACAGGGCTCCCCGCTCTCCCCAAGTTGAGTGATACATAAAAATACACGCATAATCAACGGGGTACGAAACTCTATGCCCGGGTGTCACTGCACCTGCTGACCCGATGAAATCAGCCCCCACAAACATACGTACATCCCTGTGCAAGGGAGCCGTTAATTCATAGACCGGCCTAAAGCAGTTCAGCGGTAAGGGCGCACAAAAAAATAATTTTGGCGGGAATTAATTTCAGTGAGCGATGAGGGATGCTCCAGGCGGCGGCAGCTCTTCAGTCACAAAAATTAGATCTCGGGTCCAGGGCCGGCTGCGAAGCGTGTGTTTTTTTCTCTCTCTGCTGACACGACAAGAATTGCCGCGTTTGTTTTCATCCCACACCCGCTGGTGGCGCCCAATACATCACGTCCCATCGACTGCGCAGGAAAACAACGAGCAGGGAAGCAGGTGGGGACGAAAGAGCAACCGAGCGGCGACACCGCGGTGACACTGCGCAATATAACAAAAAAAATCTAAACAAATACGCTCTAATGCAGTATCAATTTTAGCCACTTATAAAATGATGTGCCTGGCAGCTCCCACGACTAGGCCCAAGGTGCCCGCAGCCTGGCTAACGAGCTTTATTTTATGTATCCGGCTTTCTATTTATTATTTTAAATCAAACTTGCTTGATGTGGAGCTGAGCCTCGGCAGCCCTGGAGGCCACTGTTGTTTACGTCTATTCCCTTCTCAAGCGCAGCGCTGAAAATTAATTCTACTAGGCGCTCTGCGGCAGATGAGAAAGAGAGAGCAGCCTCACAAAGCACTTTAAAAGAAATACAAAAACAGTTATAATTAAGCACAAAAAGAGATTAAAATGTAAACCAACATAAAACGAATCAAACAAATCCGGACGGTACAACCACTTTCTACACAGTACCAATTAACGGACAATGCTAATTTATACACAAATCTGAAAAAATGTAAATAAAGTAACAGTCATCAGGGAAAACTTCCTTGGTGCTAAAAATTACAACAATACTTATGACATACAAATACGCTAATCTGAAGCATGCAGAGATTTTACAAGCAGTCGATGTTATTCAAATAGTCCAGTCTTCACCTTCTTTCTGCTAATCTTTAAAAGACGTGCAAGCTTCCCTCACTCACAGATCGGGAACAGAGCAAACAGCAGTAGTGCAAGGTTCTCTCACTCACAGTACAGGAAGAGAGCAAAAAGCAGCAGTGCAACCTTCTCTGACTGACTGATAAGGAACAGAGCAAACAGCAGCAGTGCAACCTTCTCTAACTCACAGTATAGCAACAGTGTAAACAGCAGCAGTGCAAGCTTCCCTCACTTACATAGGAACAGCACAAGCAGCAGTAGTGCAAGCTTCTCTCACAGAACAGAGCAAACAGCAGTAGTGCAAGCATCCCTCACTTACAGCCCAGGAATAGCATAAACAGCAGTAGTGGGAGATCTCCTCACTCACTAAACAGGAACAGCGCAAACAGCAGTAGTGCAAGCTTCCCTCACTCAACTAGGAACAGCGCAAACAGCAGTAGTGTAAGCTCCTCTCACTCAGTGAACAGGAACAGCGCAAACAGCAGCAGTAGTGCAAGCTTCCCTCACTCACTGAACAGGAACAATGCAAACAGCAGTAGTGCAAGCTTCCCTCACTCAACTAGGAACAGCGCAAACAGCAGTAGTGTAAGCTCCTCTCACTCAGTGAACAAGAACAGCGCAAACAGCAGGAGTGCAAGCCTCTTTCCTTCGAAAAGGAACAGTGCAAACAGCAGTAGTGCAAGCTTCTCTCACTCACAGAACAGGAACAGCGCAAACAGCACTAGTGCAAGCTTACCTCACTTACGGAGCAGGAACAGCACTAACAGCAGTAGTGCAAGCTTCCCTCACTCACTTAACAGGAACAATGCAAACAGCAGTAGTGCAAGCTTCCCTCACTCACTTAACAGGAACAATGCAAACAGCAGTAGTGCAAGCTTTACTCACTCACAGAAAAGGAATAGTGCAAACAGCAGTAATGCAAGCTTCCCTCACACACAGAACATCACAAACAGAAGTAGTGTAAGTTTTATTAACACTAGAAAGAAACAGCAGCAGCAGTGCACGTTTCCCAGGAGCAAGGTGCATTGAATGCTTTTCCAACATGCAGTCAAAGGGTATAATATGAGCAGCAGCAGTACAAGCCTCACACTCAGCACAGGTGCAGTCTGAGCAGCAGCGGAGCAAGCGCCACTGACACTCAGTACACATACAGTCCAATCAGCAGCAGTGCAAGTTTCACTCACACTCAGCACATGTGTAGTCTGAGCAGCAGCGGTGCAAGCTTCACTTACGCTCTCACACTCAGCACAAGTACAGTCCGAGAAACAGCAGGGCTCCAAATCTCACAGTTGTTGACATTATGAGTGAACTGAGAGAAGCTGACGGTTTTCTAAAATGGACCTCTGGTATCAGCCGCTTATGTTGACATTTAGTGCAGCAGCATCTCTAGAGGAGCATCACATCAGACTCTGAAAAGTACTATAGAGATTCCAAGACAGTGTTCTCATGCTACACAGAGATACGTATGAGATTTACAGCCAAAAGTCAGTTTCTTTGGATGCTGCATTTCAGTGGAAGGGGTAGCCCATAATCCAAGCCAAAGTGACCAACATGAAGATGGCCTTTACCCAAACTTGAGTCCGGGATATGCAGAGGTTCCGAGGGATGGTTAACTACTGTGTACGCTTCATAAAAGACTTGACACCCCTAATGGCCTCCCTCCGAGAGTCCACAAAAGCATCCACTCCGTGGGTCTGAAACAAATATCACGCTGCTGCCTTCCAGAACAGCAAAGAGGCGTTCTTAGCTCACACCACCCTGGTGTACTTCAGAACCAACTAGGAGACTGAGCTCTCTGCAAATTCGAGCCCCAAAGAACTGGGGACCCTATTTTGCCTGAAACAGGGGCTAAGGAATGGGCCCCATTTGCATGAGTAGCAGAGAAGCCATGCCAATCCACTGGGATGAAGGTACTTCCACATGTACTTATATAGACATTAGTTTGTGGTGCACACGAATCACAGGCTCCTGATCCCCCTGTTTCCAGGGGCCATCATTGAAGCCACCTCTGCTGATTAGGAAATGGGTGCCCCAGCTCCATTCATTTAGGGTAGGCTCCCTAGTTACGTTTCACTACTTATCCATGCATCCCTGGTCAGCCACCCAGAAGAAGAAAAAGCTGCCAGCAGACAGGAGAATATGTGCAGTACTTGGTTGAGACGTCTTGGCAAATGCTGGTATCATTGGTCATGTCCCTTGAGGCCACAACAGCAGATGATTACATACAAATGGCAGACTGTCTTTAAGACCAGGAACTGGGCTCAACTGAACAGTCTTGAAGACCCCCGTATGGCACAAGACTTCAGAAGTACAGTAAGTGCTCGAGTCTCTATACAACGTCTGCAATGAACTGGCTGTGGAGGTGGAGGGTGTTCTTCTCCGGGGTCGAAGGATAGTGATACTGAGGAGCCTTGCCATGCAGGTTGCTCACCTCACCCACACAGGGCACCTGGAGATCAAAAGTGGGATCAAGAATAAAGCCTGGTTTCCATAACAAAATGAGCTGCTGGGGACTGTAGTGAAGATGCACCCAATGTGCCAAGCCGATGGGAGCCCCAGTCCTCCAGCTCCCATCATCACAGAACCGAACCCTCTTGATTCTTGGATCTGAGCCAGTGTGAACTTTGGCAGTCTCACAGAGAGTCGGTACATGCTGGTCATAGGGAAAGACTACTCCACATATCCACAGATTAATATATTGTCACTCACATCAGCCAGTAAAATAATATCAAAGTTAGAAAACGTTATGGCCACCATGACCTGTTGCTTGAATTCACGAGTGATAATGGACTCTTATTTAAGGGTCATTAGATGTCAGACTATCTCCAGTCATTGAACATTGCCCACTAGAAGGTATCCCATAGGTGGCCGCAGGCTAACGGGAGGTCGAATGTTTCATGAGCACTATTATCAAAGTCATCCATATTGCTCATTCTCATCACCAGCTGCTTGAATGTGCCATGTACTCTTTTGTCCAAGAGTATCAGCAGACTCCCCAAATGACCACATGGAGGTCTCCAAGCCAGGTGTGCCTGGGTAAAGTGGTCACCATTCTGCACCACTCGAGCTGAACAGTGGCCCCATAGATGCCGACCAGCCATCAAGGAACTGTTGAAAAAGGAAAGATGAGTCTAGGAGGCAGAGTTGAGCCAAGACAAAAGACCTGACGGTGTAGGATGCAGTGCTGGTGCGCAAACGTCACTCAGGCAACAAGTTGTGAGTTTCATTTGAGCTTTTCCTATGGTGAATAGTGTGTCAGCATGGTACAAGCGTGACAGCTCACAGAGGGGGAGAAGTCACAAGAAATATATCATTCTTCAAGAAGTTCAAAGATGGAGCCCCTGGAGTACTAGATGGAGAAGGGTGGTCGTTTGGAGATCACTGGTTGCCAGTGCTCGTGGTGGAGACCTTGGATCCTTGAAGAGGTAGGGCAGTTCCTATGGTGTCATCAAAGGAGCAGAGTGAGTTTGAGACAGAGATCGCGCCCATTTCACAGGATAACACCTGGTAAATCCAACCTGAGAGGACCCGCCTCTAAAGAACCTAAGAGCTCACCCCTCCCTGTAGTTGAGGCCTGGACAAGTGCTGGACTAGCTGGTGAATTTTTGGTTTTGGTTGTTTTGAACATTTTGTATTTTAGGGCAGATGTAGTGTTAGGGTTGCCTCCCACTAGGGCGTACCACTGAGAGGAGAGAAGGCCAGGTGTTCCCCAAGAGGGCTTGGAAAATGGTTCAGGCTGTAGTGAGATAGGCAAATCTAATAAAATGTCAGAACTCTGACGTTCGGGGTCCAGCATGTCACAAACCCATCAATGAGTCTGTGTGGTTCTTACCTGTTGACTTTCCAGGCCCCAACATCACAGGAGGAGGCTGTGTATCCCTCTGCCCCTTAGCTAAAGTGTTTCTTCAATGTGAAGGCATTATTGGAGTAGTGGCGCTTCCTGACTGTTGATAGGCTCTCAGTAGAGCTCTCGTCCAGCAATGGAGTTTTAAGCAGCCTGGCGCCTAGATGTCTCTTTTTGCAACTTCTACTTGCAAACATATAAAACTGTTAGGCACTTGCATTTTGCTCATAAGCACTCTGCAAGAAAACACCATTGCAGCTCTTCGAAGTGTGATAAACACTAAAAGTAGTACAGACATACTCTCCCCAGGGTTGAGGATACTCATTTAGATACTATCATCTTAAAATCATTAATTAATGCATCTGTAGCCTCCACTTTGGTTAAGCGCTTTCCTACTGGGCCAACCATATGCGGTCCTCCCGCTGTCACTCAGAGTGAGTCATTTTATGATGCTTTGGATCTTAAGCTTGTTACTGACAATACTAAAGGTTATTATATATAGAAGACATATGTTGAGATTATAGTTCACCTCAGGAATAAAATGGGCTTTGAAGACCCATTACATTTACCAACTTTGACGGAAATTAATGTCTTTATCTCCCTGCAGATTTTATGAGTCTTTTAATACATCCTGATATGGAAAAAATATTTAAGAGGACTAGAAGGATCTTAAAAAAAAAAGTCAGTGCCAAGGTATCCCTATGCAATTAATGTGCTTCTAAATTACAACCAGATGTTCTTAATTCCCTGAAGATCAGTTCTATCCTACCATGACTAGCAAAACAATCCTTTATTTTCATTGAATAATAGACGCATTAAGACTTTATTGATAAGAGAGTTGAGTTGGCATTGCCACATCAACATATGGCTATGTGCTTTTTCTTTAAGTGCCCAAACCTACCCAGCCTATTCAGCACACTCATTGGTGAAGTAATTCTGATATTTTATTACAGCTTTAGAGGAATGTTCTGAGTGATCTGATTTGAAAGCAACTTAAGTAACTCACTATATGTATCTCTAGACACCCATTAAAGCTTCTGCTCTTGGCATAGTAACTTCGGTGGCAGCCAGGAGAAATCTGAGAACCATCAACATAGAGAGGATGTAGCGCAGCGGTCAGAGCGAGCACCTCGGAAGCTAGCGATCCGCGTTCGAGCGTTGGCGTAACGTCCAGTGATTCTGGGCAAATCACTTAATCTCCCCATGCACATAGACAGCGCCTAGAGACCCTCACGGGTGATAAACTGCGCTATATAAATCCGCATTACATTACTTTACAGTTGTTGATAATGGGAACGGGCAATTTGGTGATAAAAAGCTACATAATTCACCAAGAGGGGTTGAAAGTTCAATCTTTGATGGCGGTAGCTTCCAAACTTGTTCTCTAGGCAGAAAAAAACTTTACTCAATTACAAACTCCTATATTCCAGGGACAGTAAATGTGACATCAGATCTTTTAAGTGTGGTGCTTCCAACATCGATAGACTATTCGTTGAAGACATAAATCTTACAGATGGTCTGTCTGAAGTTGTGGAAGCCCATAGTGGATTTGTTTTCCAATTCCAGGTACTCTCAACTAGTAAATCGCTTTTCCAGGAGCAAGGATCACATGGTACAGCATACAATGCTCTGTCCATGCCTTGGCTGCAGTGACTCCTGTCTGCCTTCCCTCCTTTTCCCTTAATAGTGAAAGTAGTGATTAAAGATTGCAAAGAGAAGGCTCAAATAATTGTAAAAGAGACAATTGAATGTATATCTGGGGTGGATTCTTCCTCACCATTCATCATCATTCAGATGACCAATCTCTCCTCTTGCAAAAGTGATCTGCCTCAGATTGACAGCTTCTGAGGGGCCGGGGCTTTGCGTTACACCTTCTCCAAGGCGGTAGCCGTAGCAATTCAACAGGCTCCACATCCCTCCACATTGAAGTCTTATAATAAACATTGGGTTTCTCTAGGATGTCGGTGCTGTTCCAGAGAAGTCAATCCTCTTCCCTCTCTGGTGATACTCCATCCTTTCTGAAGTTCTTTAGAGAGGGTTATATTCTGGGGCTTGCTGACCCCACCCTCTGGTGTCAGCTAGCAGCCTTTACTTCGTTCGGGATTTTTTGTGAGGAACCTAGGTTCTTACCCATGTTAGTTATTTGCTTATTAATGAGTTTTCAGTAAACGTGTCCTAAAATTTGAGTTCTTTTACCTCTCTCGGACCTTCCTTTAGTCCTGAGAACTTTACAGTCAGCTCCCTTTGAGCCTTTTTAAGAGTCTAGTATTAAAAACATTACTACTGAAGTAGTATTTCTAACTGCTATAGTAACTGCACAGAGATTGGGCAAAATGAGTGCTATTATTTCCCCTGGACCCTCTTTACATTTGTTGTCTGCGGGACTTGCACAGTGCCTTTTTATTCTTCTTTATGTAAAGGTACTTCTGAGTTCCACATTATCCAAGAAATATTTCTTCATTATTTCTCCTTTTCTTCTTCTTCCTCTGGGGAGTATGTTTCACACAGATCAGCTATGAAGAGACCAGTTGGAATATATTTACAGAAAACTCAGAATTTCCCAAATCAAGTTTTCTTTTTGTCTCTTTTAGTCTTGAATGGCATGGCCTTAAACCTTCAGTTGCTACTTTTACTCACTGGGTACGCCTAACTATATTAGTATCTTACAAATCCTCTGGCCTTCCCATTCTCTCTAAGGTAGGTGGTCCTCCAACAATAGGAATTTGCACCTCTTGGGCACTAGCTCGTTGAGTTTCGATATTACATGTCTGTAGAGCAGCAACTTGGTATACATCGACAATGTTGGCAAAACTTTACAGTTTGCAAGTTCCCGGTTTGGGTAAAGATTTTTGTTCTACAATCCTAAATACTGTAGCTGAATATTTAGGATATTGATCAAGAAAAGAAGAACAAATTGGTTCTGCACTCTCCAATTGATCACATCACCTTAAATCAATCCCAACCCCATTACCTGCTAAAACCTCAGGAGATAAGGACAGGGGCTAGGAAGAGGAATGATGCAGTAAAGTTCAGATTACTTACCAGTAATCGTCATTACGCTGAGTGCCATTCTTTCTCATCCCAGTCCTATTACTCACCCTGCTCTCCGTGTGGGTGGTGGCATTGATTTAATTCTACTTGTAACTTTTAACACTTCCCGTTTCCTACTAGGAATTGATGTGGCGTTCTTCCAAAGGGGAGTGGTTAACTACTTTGTTTTGGATTGTATAATACCTGTCATTGGAACCTGTCGGGGAAGACCGAGCACCTCAAGAGTAAGGACTGGGACGAGAAGGAGTTACACTCGGTGTTACGAAGATTACCGGTAAGTAATCTGGAAAAACTCCCTGTTTGGCCTACTAGCTCAGCCAAAAGATATCAATCAAAGGGGTGAAACAAAATGCAGAAAACTTAACATTTCACACCAGTCAGTTCCAAAAAATAAAATGCACTGAAATAGCCCTGAGTCACCATGTCTTGACCACAACGAAAATTGCTAAATTAGTAACTCAAAATCGTACGTCACAAGCAGGAATGCAAGCTTCCCTTACACACAGAACAGGTACAGTGGTTGCAGCACCAGTTAAGGTGCCCTACAAACATGAAGCAGGTACTGAAGTACCTGTAGTAGTGTAGATCTGTCTCGCAATCAGAAGTACAAAAATGTTAGCAGTAAAGGTGTTTCCCTCACGCACGACATGGACTGGCAGAAGCAGTGTAAACCTCCTTTACACACACAACATGCACAGAATGGGAAGATGCAGTGCAAATATCTCTCAAACACAAGAGCTATAGCAGAGTTATGGGTAGCAATGTAAGCTTGCCTCACACTCAGAGTAGGGTCAGCACAGCCAGACGTAGTGCAAAGAGAGCAGATATACTGAACACGGGTAGCAGTGCAAGCTTCCCTACCACTCAGAGCAGTCAGCACAGCCAGACATACTACAAGCTGAGCTGATACTGAACACAGGTAGCAGTGCAAGCTTCCCTCTTACTCAGAGCAGTGTCAGCACAGCCAGACATACTACAAGCTGAGCTGATACTGAACACGGGTAGCAGTGCAAGTTTCCCTACCACTCAGAGCAGTCAGCACAGCCAGACATACTACAAGCTGAGCTGATACTGAACACGGGTAGCAGTGCAAGCTTCCCTACCACTCAGAGCAGTGTCAGCACAGCCAGACATACTGCAAAGAGAGCAGATACTGAACACGGGTAGCAGTGCAAGCTTCCCTACCACTCAGAGCAGTGTCAGCATAGCCAGACATACTACAAGCTGAGCTGATACTGAACACGGGTAGCAGTGCAAGCTTCCCTACCACTCAGAGCAGTCAGCACAGCCAGACATACTACAAGCTGAGCTGATACTGAACACGGGTAGCAGTGCAAGCTTCCCTACCACTCAGAGCAGTGTCATCACAGCCAGACATACTGCAAAGAGAGCAGATACTGAACACGGGTAGCAGTGCAAGCTTCACTACCCCTCCTAATAGGGTCAGCAGAGCCAGACATACTGCAAACAGAGCAGATACTGAACACGGGTAGCAGTGCAAGCTTCCCTACCACTCAGAGTAGGGTCAGCACAGGCAGACATTGTGCAAACAGAGCAGGAACTGAGCACGGGTAGCAGTGCAAGCTTCCCTCTCACTCAGAGCAGTGTCAGTACAGCCAGACGTAGTGCAAAGAGAGCAGATACTGAACACGGGTAGCAGTCCAAGCGTCCCTCTAACTCAGAGCAGTGTCAGCACAGCCAGACATACTGCAAGCTGAGCTGATACTGAACACGGGTAGCAGTGCAAGCTTCCCTCTCACTCAGAGCAGTGTCAGCACAGCCAGACATACTGCAAGCTGAGCTGATACTGAACACGGGTAGCAGTGCAAGCTTCCCTCTCACTCAGAGTAGGGTCAGCACAGGCAGACATTGTGCAAACAGAGCAGATACTGAATATGGGTAGCAGTGCAAACTTCCTCACAACAGAAAGGTACAGTAAATGCAGGAAGTCGCCCTTTGCTCACACATAATATGCAGTCCTGGCAGCATCACTGCCAGCTTCCCTCACATACAGAGCAAGTACAGCACAGTTAATAGCAGTGCAGGCATCCTTCATACCCAGACCAAGGAAGCACAAGCAGCAGCCTTGTACACACACAGAACAAGTACTTCTAGCATTGCAGGCATGTCTCATAAGAGAAAGGCACAGTAGAGCCTGGAATGCAGGCTTCCCTCATGCAAAGAACAGGTATATGGCACTGGCTGCACCAGTGGGGCATTGCTTCAAACACAGAACAGGCACTGCGAGTGTATGCAGCAGTGTACGCCCACCTCACACAGAGGCAGGCACAGACTGGGCAGCAACTGGTCAAGCTGTCCTCACATAACAAGAACATGTCCTGTACTCCCAGCAGCGGTGCACTCCTTTCTTGCACTCAAGGATGATACAGAATGGGAGGCAGAAGTGCAAGCTTCCCTCACACACTTGCAGCCCCAGTTCCAGGCTCTCTCGCACACAGAACTGCTTGCAGCACCAATTAATGCGTCCTTCGTACCAAGGCTCGGTGCGGGACTCAAAGCACCAGGCCAACCTCTTTCATACAAATAACATTTATAGCAGGGACCTCACCGAAGCCAGATTCTCACACACAAAAAGGTAGGCACTCACAGCAGCAATGCATGCTTCCCTCACACCCATAAAAAATGCATCACTCTCAGCACCAGTGCCAGGTTCTCTCACACATGGAACAGGTACAGCACTCTCAGCATCAATGCCAGCTTCTCTCACATGCAGAAAAGGGAAAGTACTCGTAGAACCAATGTATGCTTCTGTCATGCTCATAAGTAGTACAGAACTCACATCACCAGTGCCAGACTCTCTCGCCCAGAACAGGTACAGTACAAAAAGCACCAGCGCAAGCTTCTCTCACACCCAGAACAGGTACAGCACAAGCAGCACCAGTGCCAGCTTCTCTCGCTTGTGGAACAGGTACAGCACAAGCAGCAGCAGTGCCAGCTTCCCTAACACATGGAACAGGTACAGCACAAGCAGCAGCAGTGCCAGCTTCTCTCACTCGTGGAACAGGTACAGCACAAGCAGCACCAGTGCCAGCTTCCCTAACACATGGAACAGGTACAGCAAAAGCAGCACAAGCAGCACCAGTGCCAGCTTCTCTCACTCGTGGAACAGGTAGAGCACAAGCAGCACCAGTGCCAGCTTCTCTCACTCATGGAACACGTACAGCACAAGCAGCTCCAGTGCCAGCTTCTCTCACTCATGGAACAGGTACAGCACAAGCAGCAGCAGTGCCAGCTTCTCTCGCTTGTGGAACACATACAGCACAAGCAGCAGCAGTGCCAGCTTCTCTCACTCATGGAACAGGTACAGCACAAGCAGCACCAGTGCCAGCTTCTCTCACTTGTGGAACACATACAGCACAAGCAGCACCAGTGCCAGCTTCTCTCACTTGTGGAACACATACAGCACAAGCAGCACAAGCAGCAGCAGTGCCAGCTTCCCTAACACATGGAACAGGTACAGCACAAGCAGCACCAGTGCCAGCTTCTCTCACTCGTGGAACAGGTACAGCACAAGCAGCAGCAGTGCCAGCTTCTCTAGCTTGTGGAACACATACAGCACAAGCAGCAGCAGTACCAGCTTCTCTCACTCATGGAACAGGTACAGCACAAGCAGCACCAGTGCCAGCTTCTCTCACTTGTGGAACACATACAGCACAAGCAGCACCAGTGCCAGCTTCTCTCACTTGTGGAACACGTACAGCACAAGCAGCACCAGTGCCAGCTTCTCTCACTCATGGAACAGGTACAGCACAAGCAGCAGCAGTGCCAGCTTCTCTCGCTTGTGGAACACATACAGCACAAGCAGCAGCAGTGCCAGCTTCTCTCACTCATGGAACAGGTACAGCACAAGCAGCACCAGTGCCAGCTTCTCTCACTTGTGGAACACATACAGCACAAGCAGCACCAGTGCCAGCTTCTCTCACTTGTGGAACACATACAGCACAAGCAGCAGCAGTGCCAGCTTCTCTCACTCATGGAACAGGTACAGCACAAGCAGCAGCAGTGCCAGCTTCTCTCACTCATGGAACAGGTACGGCACAAGCAGCACCAGTGCCAGCTTCTCTCACACATGGAAAGGGCACAGTACAAGCAGCACCAGTGCCAGCTTCTCTCACACACAGAAAGGGCACAGCACAAGCAGCACCAGTGCCAGCTTCTCTCACACACAGAAAGGGCACAGCACAAGCAGCACCAGTGCCAGCTTCTCTCGCTTGTGGAACACATACAGCACAAGCAGCAGCAGTGCCAGCTCCTCCACTCATGGAACAGGTACAGTACAAGCAGCGCCAGTGCCAGCTTCTCTCGCTTGTGGAACAGGTACAGCACAAGCAGCACCAGTGCCAGCTTCTCTCACTCATGGAACAGGTACAGCACAAGCAGCAGCAGTGCCAGCTTCTCTCACTCATGGAACAGGTACAGCACAAGCAGCAGCAGTGACAGCTTCTCTCGCTTGTGGAACACATACAGCACAAGCAGCAGCAGTGCCAGCTTATCTCACTCATGGAACAGGTACAGCACAAGCAGCGCCAGTGCCAGCTTCTCTCGCTTGTGGAACAGGTACAGCACAAGCAGCACCAGTGCCAGCTTCTCTCACTCATGGAACAGGTACAGCACAAGCAGCAGCAGTGCCAGCTTCTCTCACTCATGGAACAGGTACAGCACAAGCAGCAGCAGTGCCAGCTTCTCTCGCTTGTGGAACACATACAGCACAAGCAGCAGCAGTGCCAGCTTCTCTCACTCATGGAACAGGTACGGCACAAAAAGCACCAGCGCAAGCTTCTCTCACTCATGGAAAGGGCACAGCACAAGCAGCAGCAGTGCCAGCTTCTCTCACACCCAGAACAGGTACAGCACAAGAAGCACCAGTGCCAGCTTCCCTAACACATGGAACAGGTACAGCACAAGCAGCAGCAGTGCCAGCTTCTCTCACTTGTGGAACACGTACAGCACAAGCAGCACCAGTGCCAGCTTCTCTCACTCATGGAACAGGTACAGCACAAGCAGCAGCAGTGCCAGCTTCTCTCACTTGTGGAACACGTACAGCACAAGCAGCACCAGTGCCAGCTTCTCTCACTTGTGGAACACATACAGCACAAGCAGTAGCAGTGCCAGCTTCTCTCCCTCATGGAACAGGTACAGCACAAGCAGCAGCAGTGCCAGCTTCTCTCGCTTGTGGAACACGTACAGCACAAGCAGCAGCAGTGCCAGCTTCTCTCACACATGGAACAGGTACAGCACAAGCAGCAGCAGTGCCAGCTTCTCTCACACATGGAAAGGGCACAGCACAAGCAGCAGCAGTGCCAGCTTCTCTCACACACAGAAAGGGCACCGCATTGCCAGCACCGCAGCCACTCCCACTCGTCCCAGAACAGGCACTGCACAGGGGCAGCAGAACCAGCTTCCCTCAGACATTCACCTGTACTTCATGCCCGTGGCCCGGCCGGTGGACTCCCGCAGGATGATGGGCCCCCGGTGGTAGGAGAGGTGGTGGTTGAGGTTGCGCGTCACCACGGCCACGGTGCGGTATTTGGGGTGTCCGCCGCCCCCGCCGCCGGTGCCGTTCTGGTTGGCCGCCGGCCGGGGGCCGCACAGCCGGTCGTCACTGTTGCGGCTCCGCATGGTCTGCTCGGTGCAGGCGATGGACACCTGCATGGCGGCATAGGGTGCGCTCGCAGGGTAGTCGGGATTTTATTCGGGGCACTCGAGGGTTTACGGGGAAATTTGCGCACGATCGTGGAGACGGGATTCTATACGGCACGGCTGCAGAATAGTCGGTATTTTATGCGGCGGGATAGTCGAGATTTTCGAGGCTGCCTCTGGAGATCATGGGGCTGGTTTTGGGGGGCGGGGGTGCGGGTGATACCCCGATACCTGCGGAGCCGGCCCGCCCACCTGCAGTCCCAGGTCACCGGCTGGCGCTAAGGATGAGAAGAGATGGGCTCTGTCGCAAACAAGGAAGGGGGCTCTGTCGGGAAGGGGGCCCTGTCGTGAAGATAGATGGGCTCAATCGCTGACTGAGGGGCCCTGTCGCGGAGAGAGTGGGGCTGCGTCTAAAAAAATGGGGCTCGTTGAAGAAGCGAGATTGAGGAGAGATAAGCTGTTGCAAAAAGAGAGGGGGGTTCTCGTAGAGGGGTGTGTATGTCGCCAAAGACAGGAGCTCTGTTACACAGCGGAAGGGTGATCTGTCTCTAAAAGATAGAGCGCTTTGGCACGAGAAGAGGGGGGCTCTGACAAGAACAAGGGGCTCCCTCACAGAGGATGGGTTTTACCGCGAAAAGAGGGGTTCGCCTCCACATAGACGGGGGCTCTCACGCAAGGGCAGGGCTTGGAGAAAAGGGGTTCTTCCATAGAGAGAGGGGGGGTTCTGCGGCGAAGATGGGGGTCTCCGCCGCAGAGAGAGGGGACTGCTGGGGGACTCAGCCGCCAAACAGGGGGGCTGCTAAGGAAACGAGGGGTCCAGGCACCAGAGAGGGGGTCTCCTAGGGAAACGAGGTGCTGAGAGGGGCTCGTCCACTGAGGTGAGGGGCTCCGCTGCAGAGAGCGCGCGCTCTGGCATCCTCCCCTGGTCCTCAGTCTCCGCCGCGGCATCATTAGCATGAAGCCCCTCCCAGTCCCATTCACAGACCCCCAGCGGCCCTCTGCGGGGAGGGCGCGGGCCTATCGCCTCCCTCGTCAGCACTTTATATCACTGCGCTTTTATATGACTGGGCGCCTGCGTTTATAGCGCCAATCACACCGCGCGGCGGGGACAGACTATTACCTGCTGCAGCCAAGCAGGGGGGTGAGATGCAAACTCACTTGGGGGGCACCTATGCCCCTCCTCACGCTCTATCTCGGATTTCCTCCTGCTCCTCCAGTTCTTCTCAGCCCTCCCTGTTTTACCAGAATCAGTTTTACCTCAATCTCCTCCCTCCTCAGAAGTCTCTGTTGTACCTACCTCACCCACCTCTCCCTCTCTCCTTAGCAGTCCCCACCTTTCCCCGTGCTATCCGTTCCCTGCTACACTCCCATCTCTCCTCTGAAAAGGCCCAACTTTACTCCTATGTCCCCCTCTCTCTCCAGCAGTCTCTGCTTTACTCCTATCGCTCATCACTCCACAAAGGCCCCAACTTTACTCCTACCCCACCCCTCTCTGAAGCAGCCCGTGCACTCACTGCTTTACCCCTGCCTCTCCTTGGCTCCTCAGCAGTCCATCTCCTCGTGCGTGACACCGGTTTTACTCCCTCACTTCACGTGACCCCGTTTTACTCCCTCTGCACCCACATTTCTATCTCCACCGCACCCCTTGCATTGCCCTGGCCCCTCATTCTCTCCTCAGTAGTCTGTACTTTACCATCACTACCAGTGGCATCAAAACACCACTGATACCACCATTATTACCAATACCACCACAAATAAAACCACCCCCTGACAATACCATTTAAAACACCACCACCAAAACCTTCACCATTACTACAGCCTCAACAATACTACTAATATCACCATCACTTCCTGTACCAATACCAGTGCAATTACCACCAGTACAACAACCATCAATACCACAGCAATACCTTAACTTCCAAAACCACATTAGAATCTCTGCCAATGCCACCACCACAGTACTAATACCATTGCAATACCTCAATGCTGGACCAGTCAGCCTTAGGGTGGCCTTCACCCCACCTGCTTTCCCTTCCTCCTCCATGTTTCTGACCTGGTTTTTGCTGGCTTCAGGACTCTTTGTACTTTACCACTGCTAACCAGTGCCAAAGTGCTTTTGCTCCCCCTAAACGTAGTAATATTGTCTCATCCACAATTGGCATATGTAAATTATTATAAGTCAGTAGTTACGTGCCCATGTACCCAGGGCCTGTAAATTAAATACTACTTGTGGGCCTGCAGCACTGACTGTGCCATCCACTTAAGCATCCCTCTAACCATGTCTCAGGCCTGCCATTGCAGCCCCTGTGCATTCAGTTTTACACTGCCATGTCGAACTGGCAAAACAACCCATTTGCCAGGCCTAAACCTTCCCTTTTTATGCATATGTCACCCCAAGGGAAGGCCCTATATGACTCACAGGGCAGAGTGCATGTATTTAAAAGGCAGGACATGTACTTTTAAGTTTTACATGCCCTGGTAGTGAAAACCTCCCAAATTAGTTTTTCACTAATGCAAGTTCAATCTCTCCCATAGGATAACATTGGGATTACCTTATTACATCTCATAAGTGTAATTTACAACCTGAAAGAGATACATTTTTCAAGTTTGTTGTCACTTGACTCACAGTTTAAAATCACAACTTATGGTGACAGATTTTAAATTGCAGTGCTAAAAATGGCACTTTTAGAAAGTTGGCGTTTCTTTAATTTAACCATTTGGGGCCTGCTTCCTATTTATGAGTACATGTCTGGGGTGGGTGACAACTGGGCTTTGCACATTCCCTCCATACAGTCACACTCAAAAGGAACTTGGGGAGACTTGATGGGGAATGCACCTCGTTCCGGGCCATTTTGGGCAGGTTGTGAGGGAGAAGCTGGGCACAGCTTCACATTTACACCCAAATAGGCTGCATCCTGTCCCTACACAAAGGCCTGTTGAGAATTTGGAGCCACGTTCAAGAAGGAAGGGCCTCTGTGCACTTCAAAGACCTTTATTTGAAGTCTCCCCCACTTCAAAGATACAACTGGGTATAAGTATGGGGCCACTGACACCACCATTTCAGTGCACTTCTGGACCTGTAAATACTCTTCCAGGAAGAAGGGCTGCTGTGCTGCTACAAGGACTGCCAGTCTGCTGGACTGCTGCTATGCCAGACTTCTGCTTTGCTGTGCTGAGATGCTGCCTGCTGCCTCTTGCCTAGAAGTGAGAATAAATGGACCTGCATCTCTCCATCCCAGAAATCAGAGTGATTCCAAGGACCAGCTGTCTGGTCTCCTGTTTTCTGAAGTCTCAGGGACATAAAAGACTTCCAACTTAACCTGCATCTACACCAGGACTCTGCCAGCTGTGAGTATGCCCTGCCAAGTGGTGCCATCCTAGTCCTGGACCCTTGGAAGTGAGGCCTGAGGAGCTTTGTCAGCCAACCCACACATCCTCACCACAACCGGCGCATCCTTTTCAGCACATGGAGTGGACCCAGCGCATGACCTTCGGAACCAGTGCATTGCCTTTGGAGTAGACACATCCCCTGCTACAGGAGCAGAACCAACGGATTGCATTCGAAACCAGTATATTGCTCTAGGAACTGACGCATCGCCGACTTTGCATGAAGAAAACCTACGCCTCTTCTGTTGCAGTATCAGAACCAACACATTGCCTTGGCTGCACCTCGCATCTTCCTCAATGTCAATAGAACAAGGATGAAGGGTCTTTTGTTCATCAGGCATAAGTGGGTGCCTGTATCTGTTCCACACTATATTGTGATTGACCTGAACTCTCGATTTTGTCCTGGTCCAGCACAACCAGATATCCCCAACTGGCTTCTTGCTTCTAAGCACTTTTCTACAGTTTATTATTTAATAATTCATAGCTCAAGTTCTACTTATTGTATTTTTGTCATTTTGGTCTTGTTTTATTTATTACATTAAGTTCTATTTTTCTAACCAAGTGTGGTTTATTTGTGTGTGGTGTTTTCACTGTTTGAAGTTTTGCACAAATACTGTACACATTGCCTCTTAAATTAAGCATTGACTGCACTCTGCCAGGCTACCAGAGGGTGAGCACAGATTACCAAGGGTGTGTTCATGGCCTATCCTGACTAGGATTGTGGTTCCTGCTTGGACATGGTGCAGACCTCTGCCAACCAGGGGCAACAGGAGTTTGCACCCACTTTCCGTGCCCCCAGGGCACTTTGGTATTTACAGATAGCGCCGGTGCACATATAGCGTCAATGCTACCATTGCTGGGCATTCCCTCATTTGCATGGGGGCGAGACCCCATATGGAGAGCTGCAAACAAAATTTTGTTATTAAAGGTGCCAATAAAAGGTTAACACTTTCTTTCTGCAATTATGAAAGCATCTTCAAAAGTGCACAGTTCAGTAATTATTAGAGTTGAAAAGGGAAATAGATAAAGGTCGCATTACTCCTCTACAGCTTTTGATATTGTCGGATACAAATATCTATATTTTTTCACATATATTTAAACTGCCAGGTTATATATATAACATGACAATCTAAATAAATGTGGCTAATTACCACTCACACAGAGCGAATGTTCTAATAGCTGCACATTCACATAGTAACTATTACTAAACTACAAATGTAAAATTTGAGCTTACCACCACAGCACAGCAAAAGTGACACAAGAAAAAACAAATTTACAACTTCACAGATGGCAGGTAAAATTACTTTACACAGACGCACCTCTGTTAACAACCATTCTCTTCATGGTGTCCGCATTGCACAGGTTCATCCCACATAACTAATAGGATATAGAGATATATAAGCCTAGAGGTATTTTTTGTGCAACGGTGATATAACACATTTATATTATTCCGGTTTCAGTATTTCACATCATTTCTGTTTTTCTTGCAGCTACGCATTTTCACATTGTTTCTGCTCCAGGGAGACCGGTTTTCTAAGCACATTACATGACATAACATCCTTCCTGTTAATGTTTTGCGATGTTTGAGTCCTGGCTCCCAGCTGCCCCTGTTTATGCGCGATCCATTAAGAGCTGATGTTGCTAGGTAATGTTCCAGAACAGGGTCGCGTAGGCAACACGTGTGGGCCCGAGATTATGGCCAGATCGAGAGGCGCAATCGATTTATTGATTGCTTAAAAAGGCCTGGATGAGCCGCTGCTCCAGCGCCCTTTAACCTTACGCTGGAGGGAGGTTCCACCCTTGTATTCATTCCCAGGGGCTTAGTTGTCAGCAGTTCAGCAGGTGCAGTAGCATCGGGGTCCAGCAGTGTGAGAGGTCCCCAGCATCTAGCTTACAGATGTCTTTTGTTCTCATAACCAAGGGAACCTCAGGACTACTTCCTGGCTTTCTCTAGGGCCCACGACACCCCGTCAGATAGCCCGCGCTGGTTATCCCAGCCTTTAAAGTGTTTTGATCTTCCCAGTTGCCTATGAATCCCATAACAGAGGGGAAAGTACAGCGAGAGAACAGACTGTGTTTTGTATGCACACGGCATTCTGTAGGAAGAGCAGACAAGTTTATTAACAGTTCATATGCCCTTGTTTCCTCAAAGGAGCCTGGGGAATGATTCCACAATAGATTTCACACCCCAAGCTAACATCACCAAACCAAGGAAGATTCTCCAATGGACACTGTTATGGATGGAAGGCTAGGTAAAGAGAACATTCTTTTCTTTCTCTCTTCACTGGATGGCCCCTTTAAGGAAATTAAGGACTGTTTTAGAGATGTTTGTATCCAACGGTGTGAAAAGCTGAGATGTTTATGCACTTTAGTAATGGACTGAGGATTGAAGAACCTTATCGAACACAGGAATAAGTCATAGACATTTTGTAAGTGCCACTATTGATCCAAATCGAGCAGTGCCTTAAATGGGAAACGATAAGTGCAGGTTCTCACCAAATTGAGTCGTGGACTGAGGATGGCATGTGGGGCGGAGCTAAGAGGAAAGATTAGGACTTTCTCAGTGCACAATTGTGCATGATGAAACAGAGACATTTCTGCCATCTGTATTATTTTTATTTTTGCGTGTGGAAAAGGAGATATTTATCAATATCTTTCAAATGAGTACGGATTGGTTCTACACTTGTGGCACATAAACTACTTTTCATTTCTCACTTATTTCACATATCCGCAATAATGGATACTGTGTGCAGTCTGAAAAAGAAACCTGAACAAGGGCATACGGTGATCCCATCCTTGTTGACAGACAAGCACATTCCACCTGGCCCCATCTACTTCACTTGAAACCTTCCTGTTCATTCAGCTACAATGGTTCCTTTAACGTACCATTTGTAAGTCTTGTGAATTCAGTATTGATCCTTATTCAACCAACATGGTAATAGTCGGTATAAAAGTTACTTAATAATGAAGTACATTGATGAAAATTACTTGAATAACAAAAACCAATGTGGTGGTTAAGAAAATAAGCATGGATGATTTATTTATTCACTGTTCATTGGCGCAAGTCACCTGACTTCATAGCAAAGTTTCAATTTAATTGATAGTTCCTCCTGTGCATTTATTTATTTTTGAAGGACCTCAGTAGCATCTTTAAAATATTTAGCCTGAATATAAATATTGTTTCATATTTCATTGGTTTCAACATGCAACTTAATATGAGGGAAATAGTATTTCAATACATTTTTAGCCAAGACGCTTCTTCAAGAAAGTGTATCCCCCTTAAAACAATACATTTATAACTCACATTTAATCAAAAACTTCCCCTTTCCTATCTCCTTTTCCCTCATTCTTCCTTCTGCTCTCTCACCCTTCTATCAATCTCTCCCCCTCCTTCGCTAACTACATCTCTGTGATTTCCAGTCTGAATCTTTCTTTCTTCAGCTGCGTATTGCTCTTTTCTTCAGCCCTCATTCTTTCTTCCATTTCATTCATTCTCTCTGACCTCTTCTTTCCCCGGGCTCCTATTCCTCGCGCCCCTCACTTGCATCCCTCATGTCCTACCCTGTCCAATCGCCTACCCACACTCCTTTCTATCACTCTTTCTAATCTACGTGTCTTCTTCTTCCAACTCACTTTATTAGTGGCGTCCCTTCACTCCTTCCTCTACCCCTCTCTCCATCCCTATTCCTCCTTTCTCACCCAACTTCCTTTTTGTCTTGGTTCGCTTATCTACATCTTCTTTTGAATAGTCTAAAGCAGTGGTTCCCAGTCTTTTGACTTCTGTGGACCCCCACTTTATCATTACTGGAACCATGGAACCCCCACTGAATCATTATTGTAATCGGGAAACCACCCACTGAGTCATTACTGAAAGCTGGGGACATAATCTGTTAATATTTTATTTTCTAAGTAGTTGCGGACCCCCAGGGGTCCCCAGACCACGTGTTGGGAACCACTGGTTTAAAGGCTCACTGTTCACGCAACTCTTCTGATTCAGCGCTTTCACCGTTTATTTCCTTTCAAACCGGGGCCTTCGGGAGAGGGACCTACTGTCGCGCCGCACAGCGCGGCGCGAGCCGAGCGTTCGGCACAAGCCGGGCGTTCGGCTCGGGCCGCGCTTCGCGTCCTTAAGACGCGGCGCACCCCGAGCCTTTCCTGCACCCTACGAGGCCCCAGATCTTACATGGGGCCTCGCTCTGCTCTTCCTCTCTGCATTTGATGGGGTCTCCTGACCCCTCTTACCTGTCCTTGCTCTTCTTCTTTCTTCTTTCTTTTTTCTTGGATCTGTTATTGCACTTTCCTTTATGTCTTTTTCCCCTTCCCAGGTTACCTTTCTCTTCCCAGCATTCCTCATTCCCTATTCTCTATGGTTTCTACTCCATTCTATTCTATCTACCTTTCCCTACCTAAGATGGCGTCCTTTTTCTTCCTTTGGGGCACTTCCTGTTTTTTGGTATATAAGGGTGGGGTTTTCTTCCTTTCCTTGCGCTGCAACACTCTCTGTTCAGATGGTGTCCCCGCTCCTGATTTCCTAGCTTTTTGGTTCTGGAATTCGCCAATTCTGTGTTATTCGACTTCAGTTCTTTTTGATTCCTGTTCTTCTGTTCTTGTTTTCAGGAATCTTCCTGTTGGAGGTTTTTTCCCCTTTGGTAGGGGTTTTTTCCCTCTGGCGCTATTTTCTGAAGGTCACAGTCTGATCTTGGCGTTGTCATTGCCTACAGCACCGTGGCTACCAGAAAGAGTCGCCCCTTTTTGGGCCAAAGCCGAACGCTCAAGATCCACGCCACTAGATCTGCAGATTCCAGGCGCAAGCAGCACGTGAGTCGTGACAGATTGCAGCGCCAAACCATCCCGACGTCTTCTAACACCATGGATGGCACAGTGGTGGCTGCTGCAGATCCGGATCAATCTCTCCTGACTGCGATTCAGCAACAAGCTCAAGAATTACAACAACTACGCAGTGAGAATGCTGCGTTACGACAGGCTTTGGCTTTCCGCAGTGGTGATGTTCCGACGCTCTCCGCCTCTACCCATCGATTTTCTGGTGAACCAACCAAACTGCGTGAGTTCCTTGATTCTTTAACAGTGTACTTCGCCTTCCGACCCACCCAATTCTCCCATGACAGAACAAAAGTGGGTTATCTCATCAGTGCCTTGTCCGGTCCTGCCTTGGCCTGGGCCACCCCGATGGTATCATCCAACGACCCGGTATTGTCGGACTATCCCGCCTTCGTGAACCGCTTCAAGCAAATGTTTAGTCGTCCGGGATTGGAGGCCTCAGCGGAAGAAGCCTTATGCGACATCCAACAAGGCTCACAAGATGTCCTTCAATACATAACACGCTTTCGTCAGCTAGCGGCAGAGACCACTTGGGTGGAACGTACTTTGGTGACTTTGTTTCGTAGAGGACTCAAAGAAGAAATAAAAGATGAGTTAGTACATTCCACCAGAGTGGAAGATCTTCGTGGCCTGATGGATCAAGCCCTTTCCATCGAGTATCGCCTTCAGGAACGGAGATCGGAGAAGAGAAGGAGCAGAGGGTCTTTCCAACCAAGCACTTCACGAGTTTATCCGCATCGTTCTGAGGAATCTCGCCCCCCTGCTAGAGACATCGAAGGAGAACCCATGCAGGTGGATACTACTCGAGGCCCTCTCTCCACTAGCGAGCAGGAAGACAGATGAAAGAAAGGGTTGTGTCTGTATTGCGGTTCTGCCGGCCACATGCTTCGTACCTGTCCAGTACGTCCATCAAGGCCATCGGGAAACGCCACTTCCCGTCCTCTGTAAGAAGGGAGGGGACGGGATTAGCGGCTATACCTTCCATTAGTTCCTTTAATGACAATACCACATCCTTGTTTTTAGTACCAGTCATGTTACAATTTCCTGACGGCCGTCAAGAAAAGACTATGGCACTACTAGATTGTGGAGCTAGTGGTATTTATATGGATAAGAAGTGGGCCACTACACAACAAGTTCCTACACAACCTAAGGAAATTCCCGAACAAGTACACACAGTGGACGGATCCTTGATATCCTCGGGTCCGGTTGATACAACTACCCTGATGCTGAGTTTACAGATCGATAACCATCAAGAACACATCTCCTTTGATCTCATAACATCCCCCAACCATACCATTATTCTTGGAATTCCGTGGTTCATCAGACATAATCCATATGTAAACTGGGCAACCCGGACGGTCTCCTTGTCTTCACAGTTTTGCCACGAGCACTGTTATGCTTCTAACAAGTATTGGTCACCTAAGAGATCAATAATCACGGAAGGTACTACCTGTTCTACCATTAATACAGTTCAAGGAGTCCCTGAACACTATTTGGAGTTTCAAGATGTATTCCAAAAACCCTCCAGACCTGTATTACCTCCACATCGAGATTACGATTGTGCTATTCCCTTGGAACCTGGCACTATTGTTCCTTTTGGAAGGATGTATTCCCTTACGGAACCTGAAAAGAAAGTACTAAAGGAGTATTTGGAAGAAAATATACAAAGTGGTCTTATTGTTCCATCGTCTTCTCCGGCCGGGGCACCTCTCTTTTTCGTACCCAAGAAGACAAAGGATCTTCGCCCTTGCCTAGATTTTCGAGGCCTGAATAAGATCACCATTAAGGATCGTTATCCTTTGCCTCTCATCAGGGATATTCTAGAGGCAGTCAGAGGAGCTCAACGGTTTACCAAACTGGATCTACGGGGAGCTTACCACCTTTTACGCATTAAAGAAGGAGATGAGTGGAAAACAGCCTTTAGGACTCCATTTGGTCACTTTGAATACAAGGTAATGCCTTTTGGTCTCACTAATGCTCCCGCAATCTTCCAGAGATTTATGGACTCAGTGTTTTCTGATCTTCTGAACCAGACAGTTGTAATCTACCTAGATGATATTCTTATTTATTCTAGAAATCCCGAACTCCATTCTTCCCATGTGAAACAAGTCCTTCAAAGACTCCGGGCTCATCAACTATTTTGCAAACCAGAAAAGTGTGAGTTTGACAAGACGGAAGTCAAATATTTGGGTTATCATTTAAGTCCCACCGGCGTAGCTATGGATCAAGAAAAGGTACAAGCTATTCTAGATTGGCCTTCTCCATCCTCTATTAAGGAAACACAATGTTTTCTAGGACTAGCGAACTTCTATCGGCAATTCATCTTAGACTTTGCAAAACAAACTAGCCATATAACTCACACTTTAAAGAAGGAAAATTTAACTAAAGGGTTTGTCTGGACTAAAGCGGCTGAAACAGCCTTTCAAGAATTAAAGAAGGCATTCACTCAAGCTCCTATCTTAAGACATCCAGATACCAACAAACAATTTATTGTCGTTACCGATGCTTCAGAAAAAGCCATTGGAGCCGTCCTACTTCAACAACAAGGGGATAATGGTCTAGAACATCCTGTTTTCTATTTGTCTCATATACTCTCTACTGCAGAACAACATTACTCAGTACTGGAAAGAGAATTATTGGCTCTGAAGACAGCTTGCATAGAATGGAGACAGTTTCTGATGGGTTCCAAGGAGCCTTTAGAAGTGAGAACAGACCACCGTAACTTACAATGTTTACGGAATTTCGTATGCCTGAATAGTCGTCAAGCTCGTTGGGCCTTCTTCTTCAGCCAGTATGATTTCTACATTACTTATATTCCTGGCTCCCAAAACATTCTGGCTGATGCTCTGTCTTGTCGTTATCCAGATTGTACTCCTGCCCCATCTCAACATCTACTGGAACCTAACAAGATCATTGGGGTAGCTCAGTCTTTTCTGGAGGAGGTACAACTGGAATACTCCAATCTATCTGATGACGAAGTAGAGAAATTAAGGCCTCTATTACATAAGAGACAAGGATACTATTATTATCAAGACCTGTTATTCCTCCCTACTAACAGAGTTAGAGAAAAGGCATTACAAATGTGTCATGATTCACCGGTTGCTGGTCATAGAGGCATCAAGGCCACACAAGAACTTCTTTCACGATTTTTCTGGTGGCATACCTGGAAACTGGATATTGAAAGATACGTTCAGGCTTGCCCCACATGCGCTCAAGTCAAAATTCCCCGTACCAGACCTGCAGGATTACTCCAGCCCTTGCCAGTTCCGCCAACTCCATGGCACACCATTTCTACTGATTTTATGTGTTCGCTACCACCTTCAGCAGGAAACCGGGTAATCATGGTCACTGTGGATTCCTTTTCTAAGATGGCTCACTTCACTGCCCTGAAGAAACTACCTACATCCCAAGAACTAAGTCAGATATTCATCGACCATATCTTCCGTCTTCATGGACTTCCACATACCATCATATCTGATAGAGGACCCCAGTACATTTCCAGGTTTTGGAGATATTTTTGTAAAACACTTAATATCGATAGAGCCCTGTCATCGGGTTTCCATCCTCAGACCAATGGACAGACCGAACGTCTGAATCAAGGATTAGAGCAATACCTTCGCTGTTTTTGCAATTCTACCCAAAGCAACTGGAACACTTATCTCTCTCTTGCGGAATTCTCATACAATAATTCTGTCCATAGTGCCTCCAAGGTTACTCCTTTTTTCTGTTCCTATGGCTTTCATCCTACCTCTTTCCCTACTTCTTCTCGATCTTCCTCTCCCCTGCCCGCTATCACTTGTTTCTCCAAACGCCTTTTACAAATCCATAGACTAATTCGATCCAATCTATTACGCACCAAGAGATATATGAAGAAAGTAGCAGACAAGAAACGTAGGACCGCTCCGGACTACCATCTACAAGATAAAGTTTGGCTTTCTTCTACATTCTTACCCTCACGTCTTTCCCAGAACAAGTTCACACCTCGCTACTACGGGCCTTTCCGTATTCTCCAGTTGATTAATCCTGTCACTGTCCGTCTTCACTTGCCTCACACGTGGAAGATTCATCCTGCCTTTCATGTCTCTCAGCTCAAACCTTATGTGCCGGACCCTTACTGTCGTCAGTTTTCGTGTCCTCCTCCTGTCTTAGTGGATGGTGTTCCTGAATATGAGGTTCAGGAAATTTGTGACTCTCGTCTTTTTCACAAACGTCTGCAGTACCTGATTCATTGGAAGGGTTATCCTCTCAGTGAATGTTCTTGGGATGATGCATCTTCTGTTCACGCAACTCTTCTGATTCAGCGCTTTCACCGTTTATTTCCTTTCAAACCGGGGCCTTCGGGAGAGGGACCTACTGTCGCGCCGCACAGCGCGGCGCGAGCCGAGCGTTCGGCACAAGCCGGGCGTTCGGCTCGGGCCTCGCTTCGCGTCCTTAAGACGCGACGCGCCCAGAGCCTTTCCTGCACCCTACGAAGCCCCAGATCTTACATGGGGCCTCGCTCTGCTCTTCCTCTCTGCATTTGATGGGGTCCCCTGACCCCTCTTACCTGTCCTTGCTCTTCTTCTTTCTTTTTTCTTGGATCTGTTATTGCACTTTCCTTTATGTCTTTTTCCCCTTCCCAGGTTACCTTTCTCTTCCCAGCATTCCTCATTCCCTATTCTCTATGGTTTCTACTCCATTCTATTCTATCTACCTTTCCCTACCTAAGATGGCGTCCTTTTTCTTCCTTTGGGGCACTTCCTGTTTTTTGGTATATAAGGGTGGGGTTTTCTTCCTTTCCTTGCGCTGCAACACTCTCTGTTCAGATGGTGTCCTCGCTCCTGATTTCCTAGCCTTTTGGTTCTGGAATTCGCCAATTCTGTGTTATTCGACTTCAGTTCTTTTTGATTCCTGTTATTCTGTTCTTGTTTTCAGGAATCTTCTTGTTGGAGGTTTTTTCCCCTTTGGTAGGGTTTTTTTCCCTCTGGCGCTATTTTCTGAAGGTCACGGTCTGTTCTTGGCGTTGTCATTGCCTACAGCACCGTGGCTACCAGAAAGAGTCGCCCCCTTTTGGGCCAAAGCCGAACGCTCAAGATCCACGCCACTAGATCTGCAGATTCCAGGCGCAAGCAGCACGTGAGTCGTGATACTCACATGCGCAACTCCGGAGTCGACAACTCTTTCAGACCGCCAGCCAATCATTGTTACTCTCACAGAGACTGACATTCAGACAGATCACATACCAGAAAGAGCTATTTCCCAGAGAACCCAGTGGAAAAACAGTATTATCCTTGTCACGGGGATCATACAACCTGTTGCATGCATTTCAGGGCATTAGTTTCTAACCCTGAATTGCACAAAATCCTTAAACAAAAGACTTGTGCTGCCGTGACCAAACTAGTCACGCAGAATGATATGCACCATGCTGTCGCAGAACCAATTTAAAGCATGAAGCTTGGCCAACATTGGGCCTAAGTGCATCACAAGTAGGAAGTTCAAAATAGCTGAAAATAAAAAAAGTAGTGCTGGAAGGGGGCTCAAGTGACATAGTTCAGTGATTTATTGTCTGATTGAATGGGTGCTGTCAAGTGTTCTCAGATTCCATCACTATGAAATTGATTTCTTATTTTGTTTCATTTACATCTCTTGCTTGCGCTCTTTCTTGACTTTCCCCACTTTCTTTCTTTTTCTCCTCTCATTCTCTTCTCTCACTTGTTTCCCTCTCCTTTCATTATCTCTCCCTCTTTTGCAGGGCACTGGGGGGCACTGACTGCAGTTTGTTGTCTGTTGTTAGACCTGACAGCCTTAGGGTGGTTTTCCCCCGAACCTTGGTTTTCTGGCTTTACAACTCTGTGCAATTCAGCACTGCTACCCAGTGCTAAAGTGCTTGTGCTCCCTCCCCTAAAGCATGGTTACATTGGCCCCTAGCCAATTGGCATATTTAATTTACTTATAAGTCCGTAGTAAAGTGCACTACATGTGCCCAGGAGGTGTAAATTAAATGCTACTAGTAGACCTGCAGCACTGATTGTGACACCCACATATGTAGCCCCTTATCCAGGTCTCAGGCCTGCCATTGCAAGGTCTGTGTGTGCAGTTTCACTGCCACTTCAATTTTCATTTAAAACTACTTGCCAAGACTTAAACTCCTCTTTTTTTCACATATGGCACCACTAATGTAGGCCTTAGGTAACCCATAGGGCAGGGTGCTATGTAAGTAAAAGGCAGGACATGTACTTATGTGTTTTACATGTCCTGGTAGTGAGAAACTCGCCAATTTGTTTTCCACTACTGTGAGACCTCCTCCTCTCATAGACTGGCATTAGAACTGCCCTCATATACTTTTAAGTGATAGATTTTAATCTTAAAGGAGTAGCCATGTCATGTTTAGTATGGCCAGAACGGTGATAGAAAATCCTGTTTACTGGTGAAGTTAGATTTAATATTACTATTTTACAAATGCCACTTTTAGAGAGTGGGCATTTCTCTGCACTTCCTGCCATCTGTGGCTTACAGACTGTCACCAATCCATGTCTGGTCTGTGATGGTTGACAGCCCCCGTGTGTATTCCACCCAGACAGCCATAAACGCAGGACACTCAGTCACATCTGCATTCATTTTCATACTGAATGGGTCTCCTGGGCAGGAAGGGTGGAGGGGCTCTCTCTTACACTTCAAAGGCTAGTGGCCTGCCCTCACACAAAGGACTGGTAACCCCCCCTCCTCCTCACAGGGATACTGGCAGACAGGACTGGGCTGAAAGGGGAACTTGTACACTTTAAAACCACTCTTTGAATATTCCCCCCACTTCAAAGCCATTTTTGGGTATATAAACTGGGTTCTGACCCCACCAAATCTGACACTTTTGGATCTACACCTGGATTCTGCCATAGAAACTGCCTGGCTGCCCAAAGGACTCATCTGGACTGCTTTGCTGAGAAGGACTGCTGCCCTGCTTTTCGACCTGCTGCCTGGTGGCCTTTGACTTTGCTGGAGGGACTGTGCTTTCCCCAAAAGTGCTCTCCAAGGGCTTGGATTGAGCTTGCCTCCTGTTCTGAAGTCTCAGGGCCAACAAAGACTTCATCTACTAGCTTCAAGCTAGTTCAGTGACTTCAGCGACTCCAGTGCTGAGTTCAGCGAATCCAGAACCTACACCACTGCCCGAAGCAACACCTCTGCCTGCTCCAGCTCAATGGTCCAACACAACACGCAAAAGCCGTGGGCTGCAACGCTAGTCTGACGTCACCGCAGTGTGATCGCAACACTATGAAGTTAACACATCACGTCTTGACCGACTGGATCCATCGACCCTGCCAGGTCAAAAGGAACCGGCGTATCGCCACCGACCTCACACCAGCTCCCCCTGTGACCGAACGGAACCAACGCCTCACCTCCCCTGCCTTGCAGTGCGGAACCGACGCCTCACCTCCCCAGATGCCGTAAGGGACTGATGCCGTACCAGTTCCAGCGATGCATCACCTCCACGACTCTGTGCAACGTCTTTGTTTCTTTGTTTCTGAAAAGGGACTAAGCCTGGGGATACATGTGACTCCATGACCGGCGCCTGTGGCATCTATTGGGAACGACTCCGTCAACGACACCGTGATAGTTCCAGTTGGAGCTACCGTGTTTCTAAGCGCTTTAGTGGGATTTAATCTTTAAAAATGCATAACTTTGCTTGTGTACATTGGATTTGCATAATTTGTACCTTATTTTATTCAAATAAATGTTATCTATTTTTCTAAACCTGTGTGGTTTATTTTTGTAGAAATGTCACTGCGTTGCTGTATGAGTTATTGCACAAATACTTTACACATTGCCTTCTAAGTTAACCCTGCCTGCTCTATGCCATGTTACCAGAGGGTGGGCACAGGATAACCTGGGTTGTGTTGTGACTTACCCTGACTGGGATTGTGGTCCCTACTTGGACATGGTTGTATACCTCTGCCAACTAGAGACCCCATTTCTAACAACCTGTTTTTTTGTTTTGCTACTTTATTTAATTGCCTTGAATGGGGTGATGGCCCGCACCGAAAAAAAAAAAATATGTTCAGGAGAAGGTAGTAGCAGTAACTAGCATTAGTAGTGGTAATAGGTCCTGGCTCTTAAAGGCCAAGCTAATGGTTTTGCCAGTGCTTTTGGCAACTGCTTGCAAACCCAGACATGGAGAGAAATGCGCACCTATGGCTGGCAATCTTAAAGTGGTTTTCTGTTTAAGAACAACCTTCCCAAGACGGCTGCTAATGACCATGCAGGACAATGCAAATTTGCACTTGCATCGTGATGTATGGTGGACATTTTTATTTACCATTTTTAGATGGCAGCTGGACATCCTAGCAAGATACAATAAAAAGTCCAAAAGTGAAAAGGGAGCATGCGCAGAGTACAAATAAGCATTAGCAAAGCAAACAGATCTAGCTTACAACTGAAAATGCCAGTCAGACCGATTGGGCTGGCATTGTTTGTTTGTGTGGGTGTAAATTCTATGTTCATAATGGTTGGAGCAGGGGGTAGAGATATCTAATGATGCTCTTAAAGAAAGCATCACCTTCGCATCAGTGATATGAGGGAAGGAAATGTAGGATGTTCGTGGTGCTAATTTCAAAGGCTTAAATTGATCCATCCTTGGCTTCCTCTGTGTGCTGTAGAGTCCTTTGCCTTTCTATGCCCTCTTGTATCTCGTGCATTCTCTGTACCCTCCTTCATTGTGTGCCTCCTCTGTGCTCTGCACTGTCCTGTCCTTCAATTATCCAATGCTTCCTTTACACCATCTTGCATCTGTGGTATCCTCTATGTCTTGTATATTTTGCTTCCTTTGTTCCCTGCAGTATCCTGAGGCTACTCCAAGTCCACCAGTATCCCTTGCTCCCTCTATATCCCATGCTCCCCCAGTACTCTGTGGTACCCTGGGGTTCCTATGTGTCCTCCTATATCCCTTGCTTCGTCTGTAACCCATTCTTCCTCTGTACCTTGCAGTATCCTCGGGTTCCTCTCTGACCTCCTGTATCCCTTGCTTCCTCTGTACTCTGCGGTACCCTGGGGTTCCTATGTGTCCTCCTATATCCCTTGCTTCGTCTGTAACCCTTGATTCCTCTGTACTCTGCGGTATCTTGGGGTTCCTCCTTGTCCTCCTGCATCCCTTGCTTCCTCTGTATTCCCTGCTTCCCTTGTGCCCTCCTGCATCTTCTGCTTGCTCTATGTGTTGCTGCATGCTCTGATTCCTCTGCGCTTTTCTGTCCTTCCAGCATCCCGTGCTTCCTCCATCCATTCTGAATAGCGAGCTTGCAGTGTGCTTTCCAGTATCCTGCCCTTCCTTATGTGCTTCGGTATCCTGTGATTCCTGTGCCCTCTGCATCCTCTACTTATATTATGGTCACCGTTGTTCTGTGTTTCATTCCATACTCCCCTGCATCCTCTACTTTCACTATGTTCTCCTGTGCCCGTGCTCTCCAGTGCCCTGTGCTCTCCAGTGCCCCGTGCTCTCCAGTGCCCCGTGCTTCATGCCATACTCTCCAGCATACTCTGCTTTCACTATGCTCTCTAGTATCACATACTCTTCTACATCCTCTGCTTCATGCCTTATTCCCCTGCATCCTCTAATTTCACTATGCTTTCTAGTGTCCCGTGCTCTCCAGTGTCCTGTTTTCCAGTGTCCTCTGTTTCATGCCTTACTCCCCTGCATCCTCTACTTTCACTATGTTCTCTGTGCCCGTGCTCTCCAGTGCCCTGTGCTTCATGCCATACTCTCCAGCATACTCTGCTTTCACTATGCTCTCTAGTGTCACATACTCTTCTACATCCTCTGCTTCATGCCTTATTCCCCTGCATCCTCTAATTTCACTATGCTTTCTAGTGTCCTGTGCTCTCCAGTGTCCTGTTTTCCAGTGTCCTGTGTTTCATGCCTTACTCCCCTGCATCCTCTACTTTCACTATGTTCTCTGTGCCCGTGCTCTCCAGTGCCCTGTGCTTCATGCCATACTCTCCAGCATACTCTGCTTTCACTATGCTCTCTAGTGTCACATACTCTTCTACATCCTCTGCTTCATGCCTTACTCCCCTTCATCCTCTAATTTCACTATGCTTTCTAGTGTCCCGTGCTCTCCAGTGTCCTGTTTTCCAGTGTCCTGTGTTTCATGCCTTACTCCCCTGCTTTCACTGTGCTCTCCAGTGTCCTGTGCTCTCCAGTGTCCTGTCCTTTATGCCTTACTTCCCTCTATCCTCTCCTTGGTCCATGCCATGCTTCTCCGTGCCCTCCAGCATCCAGTCCTTCCTCCTAGCGCTGTAATATGCCTCACTTCTCTGTGCGCTCCAATACCATGTGTTTCCTCTATGCCTTCCAGCATCCTTTACTTCCTCCTTGCAGGGATATATTAAACATTTTGGGGGCCCTGGGCTAAACATATTTTGGGGGCCCTGTTCGAAACAGTTTTGAATTTATAAACGAATTTCAGCCGTTTCTTGCCCTCTTTGACCAGCTCACTGACAGTGCACAGGCACACTCATCCAAAT
Source organism: Pleurodeles waltl (assembly GCF_031143425.1). Classification (NCBI taxonomy): domain Eukaryota; kingdom Metazoa; phylum Chordata; class Amphibia; order Caudata; family Salamandridae; genus Pleurodeles; species Pleurodeles waltl. The sequence goes on along the minus strand of NC_090451.1, from coordinate 674,174,193 downwards.
TCTAAATGTGCTTACATCTAATATTCAGGGACAGTGATGTGTGTTTTTAGTTTTGTAACACAGAAGCTGCTCACTAATGTTACTGCAAATAATCTCCCTGATGCCCACCCATTTCTCATAAGTGAGATCCTGTTTTGAGCTAAAATAAACTTTTATCTGGATGTTGTATGTAACATAAACACAACATTTCTCAGCAAAATGCCTGCAATAGACTCTCAAAGATCACCCACGTTAAAAATAAATTAAAAGAAAACGGTATTTAAAACAATCTGTTTAAGAATTATTCAAGGTCATCAGGGCAAGACTCTCTGCAGAACAGGGCTGTCTCTATCAAGGCCCCCCTGAAAGGCTGGGGGCACTTTTCCTCTGCCTCCTTGCCCCCAAGATTTCTTCAGTCCCTCTCTGCTCTCCTGGATCCATGCTTCTTTCTCCTGGCTCCCCTCACTGCCGGGTCCCCTGTGTCCTCTGTTCACAGGACATGTTCAGCTGGTGCATTCAGTTCAGGGTTTTTGTACAAGCTCCATGCGCTGCGCGGCTGCTGCAGCCCTGTTCAGTCACGGCCCATAAATCGTGACGTCAGTGAACTGCTCCGCTCGCGCTGGTTTCAAGGCCACCCTCCAATGACGGAGCTGACACCTCAGCGCTGAAGCGCCGTCTCCAGCATGGAGTGAGTGGCGCACTGATCTTAGAGGTGTGCAAATTTGCAGAGTTCGCTTTCAGGTAATTATGCAAAGTTTCCACAATGGCACGCAATTACGTGAAATTCAAATCTCTTATTTCTAGCTATAGTTTTGGCAAATGCTTCTTTATGCCAATTTGTAGAAGAGGACACATTTAGCACAAAAAAAGTGCAAAAAATTAAAGCAGCGCTGATAACAGCCACTTGTGTTTCTGTTGTTCCGGTTTATTCGCTGTGCATTTTTATGAAATGCCTGTCCGTAGTAAATGTCTATGGCAACAAGTGCGTAGTTATGCAAAGTGCTGTAACTTTAGCACTTTCACGTAGCAAGCAATGCGAAATTCGCAAAATTTCACCAGTGATAATTTAAATTTTGACCAGCCGATCAAAAATACGCTTATGAATAACCTGGCCACAGGACAATCTAATCATAATCCTATCTGTGTACCAGACACACTCCGCCCTTGACTCATTCAAAGTGCAACAGAGCTGTGCAAACCTTGACAACGGGAAAGTCCCGTGAAGGACCTTTCTTATCTTTCAATGAGCAGCTCGACCCCATCATGTCCTCTTTCTGGTGGTTCGGCCTCAATCATCGCTAGGTATTCCCTGGTTCAATTTCCTAATTATAGCAGCAAGAAAGAGGGGCAACCACTCACTGTTATATGCAGCAAAAGAGGCCTAAACCCTGGGGTGATCTGCACAGAAAAACCACCCTGTGCACCTACAAAGAACAGGGTGTTCTCAAGGATGCCTCTCTTTACCTAATTGAACTACAGTTGTCAGACCAGGACAGGCTTAGCATTCATGCTTTCGAGTAGTGGCCGCCCAACTCCGCGGATGCCACGTCATGGAACTTGTTGCGCATTATTCTAGTTCTGATCAGTTGTATTTGATATAAAGCTAATATGCCAGGTGTAAATCCCAAAAACCAGTAGCGTGAGCTGCGATGTGCTTGTCTAGCCACGCTTCCTGTCCTACACAGTATAACACAGGCAGGGGGCATCACTTTGGCACAGTACACACACTAATTTCTCTTATGGGGTGGAGGTTGGAAGCCTCTGAAAGCTCTAGATAGATGCCTTTCTCTGGCTCAGCTCAAGGTCACCTTGGACTCTCAAGCTCAAAGTAGCTGAATCTTTCTTTGGCTTCAGCCTTCCACCCGCTCTCTAACATAAATTGGTTCAAAGGGTTCCAACGCTCTTGGGCCTAGTCACACGCGCTATATAAAACTATCAATGAAAAACTGCCAACATACACCTTGCCAGGTGGTGGCATCAGCAAAGAAGTGATGGCTGCAGGGCATGGTGAGGAGTTTCATCCGTATGGTTCTGACACTGCCAACACCCAGGTGCCTATGAAACGCAGCATGAACTGCACATCCCAGCATGCCGAAGGGCCCCTGTGGGCCACCGCATCAGTACATTTTGACGCAGTGGCCATATTAGATGAGGGGAACCCTCAGTGAGCTAACAGGAGTGCACCACAAGCACTCTTTCTGTGGAAAATCACTACTTCCACCCAATCAAATGCTGTGCTCCTGGCACCCAATGTGGGCGGAGACAAAGACCACTCCCAGTAGTAATTCTTCAAGCTCTTTTTCCTGGCCATGACATAATTTCTGGTGTCACCTGTGCTGTCAAGTCAGACCTCAAAATGAAGTGGACATCTCAGCAAGTTTTTAAAGCTGCCCTTGAAAATAAAGAAGAAAATGCATATAGCATAACAGGAAGTGTAGATGTGTAGAGGGTCAGGAAGCAGGGGGGGAGCATCAGGGGGAGTTAAAAGAGAGAACACAGGACCAAAGAAAGGAGGGGGCAAGAGCAGGGAGCACATGCATGCCCATAGAGTGATAAATTGCAAATACAGAAAGAGTCCCCTCTAATATGCAGTGGAAAGATGCAATGCTTCCATTTAGAAAACTGTGAGTCCTGAGCAGAACAAGCACACGAATAGGGAGGCAAGCCATCAAATCAAGAGCAGACAATTGAGACAGACAACAAAGCCATCCAATTATGAGCAAAGGACTGACCCTAAGCCCAGTCTCAAGGTATGTTATGTATTGGAAACAAAAGGTCTTGTTAACTAAAGCTATTTTCAGGAGAGATCTAAAACAGAGTCCCCAGCCGTCCTTTGCTCTACACTCTTTAATACGAGAACACAGATGCATTTTTAATTCACGCACTTCACTTGATTTAATTATGCATTTCAAATATTGATTTTCTTGTGACTGCGCATTCTGACACTAAATCATGTTAACGTTTTCTACGAAGACTTCTTGTATGGTGTCAGATTGATTTAACATGTGATTCGTGTATTTTGCAAGTCAGCTTTATCGAACCCAGTGTACAGATGTAAGTCCTGAAAGACAATTAAACATAAAGCATTGTTATTTGATGTTAAACTGGAGAGAGAAAGAGGCATCCATACAGCTCCTGGACTGCACAGTATCTAACCACAAGGCCATGGCTCATGTCCTGCATTACTCATTTGAACACATTGTGTGATCTGAGGTAAATTGATTTACTTCACCGTGCTTTATTTTCCTTGACTATCAAACTTGTGAGCAGCTTCAAATAATTAACTTATATATGATTCCATAAGCTATTGATCTTCATATATAACAGCAAAATTGTTCACATATGTACAGTGTGCATCACAAACCGACCTGCCTGTTGACCAACATCGCAGGACATTGGGGATAAGGGGGATATTTAAATGTTTCTCATCTCATGGCACCCAAAACAGCGCAATCTAACATAATGAAACACTTAACAAATGCTAAAGAAATACACTTTTTCAATCTAAAATGGCTTTCATCATACATTTGCATGACATATGCTGTGTGATTTACATGCCAAATCTTTAGAAGGTGAGGATGGTGCTTTGGTTCTTAGGGCCAAGAAAACCCCTAGTTCGGGTCAAGCCTCCCTATGGATTTGCCAGCTTGTCCACCTCAAAAGGAAATTACTGGACTTTATAATATGGCACAAATATGAGAGAGGGAGGTGGAACATATTAAAGTGGGACATACGTTTGGAGATTTCCTTATCTCTACAGTCTGAAGAGAAAAGTATAGTGTAAAGGCTCAGTCGTCTGCACAAGTCACCTAACAAACAACTTCAGCCCCATGAAGCCCCATTTACCTAGCAAATAGGGGATTGACTCATAACCCAGGGGCCTGGGTATATATAATGTCAGACACAAATGGTCCCCAAGTGGGAAGTGTAGCCCTTAACCTTCACAGCACTTTGTTATATATAGAGCAAGTGTTGTAGAAGGAAATAGTCATGGAAATTATATGGTTTTATTTGAGGTTGAAGAAAAACAATTATAATGACATAAAATGTATAAGGTGCTCCAGTGTGTTTGCGGTGCGGTGCAGTGCAAGGTGACAAAGTGAAAAAAGTGTGAAAGTGCTATATACATATGTACATATGTGACGGGAAGGAATTATAGTGTTGTCCTGGGTTATCTATGTTTTTAGATATCCACATCCACATTTGACCAAGTTGAAAACCAGTCCACAGTTCTATGTTTTGGCGACGTTTCAGCCCTATTGTAGGATTAATCAATGCAGGGTCATTGTAGGAAGTTGGCTCTGTATGTGCTATTTCAAAGTAAGGAATAGCATGCACAGAGTCCAAGGGTTCCCCTTAGAGGTAAAATAGTGGTAAAAATAGATAATACTAATGCTCTATTTTGTGGTAGTGTGGTCGAGCAGTAGGCTTATCCAAGGAGTAGTGTTAAGCATTTGTTGTACATACACATAGACAATAAATGAGGTACACACACTCAGAGACAAATCCAGCCAATAGGTTTTTGTATAGAAAAATATCTTTTCTTAGTTTATTTTAAGAACCACAGGTTCAAATTCTACATGTAATATCTCATTCGAAAGGTATTGCAGGTAAGTACTTTAGGAACTTCAAATCATCAAAATTGCATGTATACTTTTCAAGTTATTGACAAATAGCTGTTTTAAAAGTGGACACAGTGCAATTTTCACAGTTCCTGGGGGAGGTAAGTTTTTGTTAGTTTTACCAGGTAAGTAAGTCACTTACAGGGTTCAGTTCTTGGTCCAAGGTAGCCCACCGTTGGGGGTTCAGAGCAACCCCAAAGTCACCACACCAGCAGCTCAGGGCCGGTCAGGTGCAGAGTTCAAAGTGGTGCCCAAAACGCATAGGCTTCAATGGAGAGAAGGGGGTGCCCCGGTTCCAGTCTGCCAGCAGGTAAGTACCCGCGTCTTCGGAGGGCAGACCAGGGGGGTTTTGTAGGGCACCGGGGGGGACACCAGCCCACACAGAAATTTCACCCTCAGCGGCGCGGGGGCGGCCGGGTGCAGTGTTAGAACAAGCGTCGGGTTCGCAATGGAAGTCAATGAGAGATCAAGGGATCTCTTCAGCGCTGCAGGCAGGCAAGGGGGGGCTTCCTCGGGGAAACCTCCACTTGGGCAAGGGAGAGGGACTCCTGGGGGTCACTTCTGCAGTGAAAGTCCGGTCCTTCAGGTCCTGGGGGCTGCGGGTGCAGGGTCTTTTCCAGGCGTCGGGACTTAGGTTTCAGAGAGTCGCGGTCAGGGGAAGCCTCGGGATTCCCTCTGCAGGCGGCGCTGTGGGGGCTCAGGGGGGACAGGTTTTGGTACTCACAGTATCAGAGTAGTCCTGGGGTCCCTCCTGAGGTGTTGGATCGCCACCAGCCGAGTCGGGGTCGCCGGGTGCAGTGTTGCAAGTCTCACGCTTCTTGCGGGGAGCTTGCAGGGTTCTTTAAAGTTGCTGGAAACAAAGTTGCAGCTTTTCTTGGAGCAGGTCCGCTGTCCTCGGGAGTTTCTTGTCTTTTCGAAGCAGGGGCAGTCCTCAGAGGATGTCGAGGTCGCTGGTCCCTTTGGAAGGCGTCGCTGAAGCAGGATCTTTGGAAGGCAGGAGACAGGCCGGTGAGTTTCTGGAGCCAAGGCAGTTGTCGTCTTCTGGTCTTCCGCTGCAGGGGTTTTCAGCTGGGCAGTCCTTCTTCTTGTAGTTGCAGGAATCTAATTTTCTAGGGTTCAGGGTAGCCCTTAAATACTAAATTTAAGGGCGTGTTTAGGTCTGGGGGGTTAGTAGCCAATGGCTACTAGCCCTGAGGGTGGGTACACCCTCTTTGTGCCTCCTCCCAAGGGGAGGGGGTCACAATCCTAACCCTATTGGGGGAATCCTCCATCTGCAAGATGGAGGATTTCTAAAAGTTAGAGTCACTTCAGCTCAGGACACCTTAGGGGCTGTCCTGACTGGCCAGTGACTCCTCCTTGTTTTTCTCATTATTTTCTCCGGCCTTGCCGCCAAAAGTGGGGCCTGGCCGGAGGGGGCGGGCAACTCCACTAGCTGGAGTGTCCTGCTGGGTTGGCACAAAGGAGGTGAGCCTTTGAGGCTCACCGCCAGGTGTGACAATTCCTGCCTGGGGGAGGTGTTAGCATCTCCACCCAGTGCAGGCTTTGTTACTGGCCTCAGAGTGACAAAGGCACTCTCCCCATGGGGCCAGCAACATGTCTCGGTTTGTGGCAGGCTGCTGGAACTAGTCAGCCTACACAGATAGTCGGTTAAGTTTCAGGGGGCACCTCTAAGGTGCCCTCTGTGGTGTATTTTACAATAAAATGTACACTGGCATCAGTGTGCATTTATTGTGCTGAGAAGTTTGATACCAAACTTCCCAGTTTTCAGTGTAGCCATTATGGTGCTGTGGAGTTCGTGTTTGACAGACTCCCAGACCATATACTCTTATGGCTACCCTGCACTTACAATGTCTAAGGTTTTGTTTAGACACTGTAGGGGTACCATGCTCATGCACTGGTACCCTCACCTATGGTATAGTGCACCCTGCCTTAGGGCTGTAAGGCCTGCTAGAGGGGTGTCTTACCTATACTGCATAGGCAGTGAGAGGCTGGCATGGCACCCTGAGGGGAGTGCCATGTCGACTTACTCGTTTTGTCCTCACTAGCACACACAAGCTGGCAAGCAGTGTGTCTGTGCTGAGTGAGAGGTCTCCAGGGTGGCATAAGACATGCTGCAGCCCTTAGAGACCTTCCTTGGCATCAGGGCCCTTGGTACTAGAAGTACCAGTTACAAGGGACTTATCTGGATGCCAGGGTCTGCCAATTGTGGATACAAAAGTACAGGTTAGGGAAAGAACACTGGTGCTGGGGCCTGGTTAGCAGGCCTCAGCACACTTTCAATTGTAAACATAGCATCAGCAAAGGCAAAAAGTCAGGGGGCAACCATGCCAAGGAGGCATTTCCTTACAGTCATCATCAGGACGAAGCTAATCTAGGTGGAGACACCAGGAATAGGCGTAGTTTATCACCCTTCATGGGACGCAAGAGATCCAGGGGAACAGACATTTCCGCTGTTACCACAAGTGATCAGGAATTCCAATACAATAAAAGGGAGAAAGCCAGGCAATCGAGTGAACAGACCCCACTATGTGATGCCAGACCGCGCCAAAGTTCACGCTATGAGGACCAGGGGGGACGATGCATCATGCCGGGATTGAAACAGCAGAGCGGTTCAGTTTGTGAGTCCTCACAAACTTCTCCCTTGGGGACCATTTCTGTTTGACATTACACCCCATTGCGAGAGGGCTCAGGCATGAAAAATTATATTAAAGAGTTTATCTGAAACAAGTGGCTACCTAACTCCCTGACCCCACTATACCAATTACCAAACAGTAAAGGATCCGAGCCTGCAGAATGGAAAACAGTGACACCAGAGGGGCAACCTTTTAGGCAATTTTTCAGGATTCAGAGAGAGGAGATGAAATACTCAAAGATGCTTCTGCCAACAGCAGATTGGCGCTTGATATCAAAGCATGCTTATCTCCCCAGCCCTGAGCATGTTAAGTATGTGAAGATAATACTTGAAAGTCCTGGAAGTTATATTTTAAAGCTCTTAGCCTGATGGTATCTCTCTCTTAGCTTCCACCCTAGACAACTGGTTTGAATGACTGTCTATCAACTCAAACGTAAACTTTTAAAAATGAAATGTTTGCTCATTTCTTCCTCCCATTCCTACACTCCTTCAGGCACGTGCACCACATGCCTTCACATGTGATCTTGATCTGAACCACAGCAGCCAATGTCAATTTCCGGTGCAAAAAATATGTTATTTAGGAGCATTTATGTAGCTGTAGCAGCCATGCATTACAACTGTATTGTTATTGTTCGTTGGAAAGAAACATAGCCACGCCCAGTATAGGGAAAATGCATCATTCATTGCCCTGTCACTAGAGTGACGGCTTTTTCAAAAGCAGTAAATTCAAAATTTCCCTAAACCCCACCCATTTGGTAGTAAGTATTCACCATTTTCCCAGCACTCCTCCTCGTCCCTTCCACATTTACTACAAAATACTGTACTTATGTGTGCAGAGATCTTCACCACTTGGGCGGACATCTTGGTATGGCTAAGATAGGAGAGATGGAGCTCTATGTCCGTAGGTTTGTGAACTGTTTTTTTTATAGCAAATGACGTAGTACTAGAATAGAACTTTACATACTTCAAAATGCATTTGTGACCTGGGCCCTGACTCTCCCCCTCCCACCTATACGTATCCTTGGGGACTTCTCACCTAAACAGCAGCTAGCCCATCAGAATAATGTCAGTATTAAGGTTGCATATTGATTTCGATTTTGTTCGTTCCAGGTGGCATAAAATACTACACGAAGCGTAAAAAGACTACAACCTTTTAACGCTTCAACAATGAACACTAAAAGTAGATCAGGTACTCGGTAACACAATCAGGCAGCAGCGTCGAGATCACAACAGCATCTAAAAGATTAATGACTTCTCACCCAGGGTCTGATGTCACAAAGAATGCTGATCACACCACAGAAGAGGAACACAAGACCTTGCCTAGAAGATGGGAAAGCAACCTAGGGGCATCTGCTGTAGGTAAGATATGGGATACACCTTGGGCTGGCATGTCATAGAGCATGTGCAGTGTTCACAATCAAGAGGTCCTCAGTAGGAAATGTACACGAGCTGCCGCTCACCAGGGAAACCATGACACCACTACCCAACCATATCAGCAGTCTACGGGAGATTCAGCAAGAGATGGGGGTAGGAGCATACGCAGTGGTCATGCCTAAATGTTGTGATGCTTTGAAAAGAAGTACTTTGGGGCTAAATGTGGTATGTGTCCATTATAACCCTCGTGCCCATTAGAAGCTCAGCTTTTCTAGTAAGGTGTCTGCTCAAAAACAAGGAGTGGAGTACTGAGCCACGTAAAACTGGCACAGAAGAACATATGCGTGTTAATCCTTACTTTTTTTATAAACACAGCTAACATCCTCAAATGCCATCTGCAATATAGTTTTTTTGTGCCCAGTTTTACCACTGAAGTCTAAATAACCCATGTGAAGGAACTAAAAAGGTTTGTCTGGGCAACCTCACACCAACTGAAGTAGGCTCGAAACTCATGGAAGGAGGGGCTCAATTCCTTGCACATGTAACATGTACAAACCCCAACCAGTACTGCATGTGATTGTGGGAGCAAAGATATTAATAGGTGTTATGTGGGAATGGCCTCATACCCCCATTACACAAATGACTGCATTAAGATATGGCGGCTACTGACCATAAAACAGGTTACCACGCTATGCTTGTTTCACATTCCTTTTATTGAACTTTAGCAACAGAGAAACCGATAAGGTGCACATAAGTACAGAATGCACATCATGATTTCAAGTACACACATAAAGATGAGACATTAGGATGTGTAAGTTATTACGGCAGAGACAGTAGGGCAGCTTTGGTGTGAATCACAGTGACGATTGCATTAACAAGGTGGTGCGAAAGAACTGGTAGAAGGTGTGGGTGGTTGCTGGTGGGGTGGCAGGGTATGAGATTGGGCCCTGATGTAACTGCTAGATATGGCCTCAGAAGGGTAATCAATGTGGAGGCTGCTATGCGAGTCACTCGGGCGGATGTGCTGTCCCTCAAATGAAAATATAGAGGGTAATTCTGGTGAGATACTGACTAATATCCCTGTTCTGAGGATCAGGCCCTTGATCGGCGGAAGTGGGGCCAAGTCGGTGTCTTGAGGTGGGTTGAGTAGTCTAGAGAGAACCGTCTCTCAGGTTACCATTCTATGCTCAACAGACAGAGGATCTAATTTAGAGTTTCGGGGATGAGGTTAGCATGGTAATCTGTTTTATGGTCAGATTACCGCATCACAAATATGACGGATCTCATGTCCACCATATTACGAGTCTGTTATATCCTATGGACAACTTAATACAACGGGCGAGATATCCATCACGTTTGCAACAGAGTAGCCCATCCAACAAACTCTAAAGCCGGCCCAGAGTCTGGCCTACATTGCACAGGGGCAAGCATCGGTGACAGGCACCCAACAAATATGGGAGGGGAGACTCTATTATTAGAGCATTTCATGCATTTATGGGCAAGAGGAAGGCCCGGGGACTAGTGCACCACAAAAAAGAGATGGAGAATTGCCTAAATATTGCACCTCTTTCACAACAAAGGTAGAGGCAGAAGCACTGATATTTAAGATATCTGTACAATGAGGAAGACAGGTATGGTGAGAGCATTAACCATCTCAAAGCCTCTCCCTGATATATTGAATCTTTGGATCAGGTGCAGACACACTGCCAAGAGGTAACTATTCTGACTCTGTTCTGAGTTTATTTTGAGTTTGTAATCAAATATGAAAAAAATCTTAATAAAAGTGCTATATCCACAATTGTTCGTAGCTGTCAACCAATGACAAGTCCCGAAAGAAATATCCAGTGTATTTGACTGAAAATAATTTCCCAGTACATTTGCCAGGATGGAGAAGAGAAAGGCATACTTGTTCGTACTCTGCATATCAAGGAGCAAGGAAACAGGACTACTGATGCGTTGCATAATAAAACAAAAAAGTCATACCTCAGCATGCACAAAACAAACTAGACAATCACTAAAGATACAAGAGAAGAAACACAATGCCCAGCTGGCGTGTGGTCTGGAAGGAACTGCAACACAACAAATATCGGACCCGGGGTGGAGTGAGCCGGTTCCTGAGCAGATGACTTTCTGTGGGGCTCCGGGCATCACTCCCACCGCGCGGGCCAGAATCAACCAGCACAGAGCTCCAGGGCTGTGTAACTTAAAATCTAGCTCCTTTGTGAGATGGGTGACGCAATAAGAGCGCTGTATCTTAGCGGATGGCTTTCTAAATGAGTCTAAGCTTATAAGACTTGTGTAACTGAGTGAAAGTCCTGAGGGCTGAGTCTCCAGTATATGTGTAACCTGAGAGGTAGCTCTGCTATCTTCAACCTCCCTGTACATCTCCGGACCTCCCCATCGCTACTGGAATTCCAAAAATCGCTGAAAACCTGGCTCTTCGGCTGAACCACTGACCCTGCTAGCACCAGGGTACCCTCATGGGTGACAAGCAGCACTCTATAAATTGACTGATTGATTGAGTGATTCAGCTTTCATGGTGTATGAGTTAACGTTGTAAGTCCTGAAATCCTCAGATGTGTGCGACCTGAGGCATTTAAGCTGCCGAGCCTGAGCCTGGAAGATGTCCCTGTAATCTGACACAAACTTCTGAAGCTTTGACAGAAAATGAAACACATCCCCAAAAAGGTAGCTTGGGCAAAAAGCTCACTGTGATTTTCACATTGTATCTAAAGTATAAAGACAGATTACAAAGACAAGTGTATTGCTTTCATGTCATAACCACTAGGCTGCCTGTGCTTTAACTAAGAAGAAATTGTTACAGGAGGGTAGTTGGTCAAATGCTTTGTACCTTGTCCAGATCCAGACTGGCACTACCTGGTGTCTCCCCAGTGGGCTGACGGGGTTGAGGCGAATTTCACTACCAATGGGGGCTGATTTTGTTACTAAGGGCTGGTCCCGCGGCGCTATGTACCAGCAGAGCTTCAGTGCTTTAAAAATAAACAATGCAAATCAAATGATTTTAAAGCATCCCTTAAACTCTGTTTGTTTTTGCATTTGGTTCCTTCCGGTCTCCTGAAGGGTCACCCCAAGCAGCACTGATTTTCTGAACGTTTGGAAGGTGTGGGGGTGTCTGCTAGTGCTTGGCTCAGAGTGTCCAATACATACATCCTAAATTCTCTTCACAATTTAAAACAGTGATGTCTTTATAATGCAATCCTAGTAAAGCATTTCAGTTAAGAATATTAAATTATACCAGTGTACTTAGTGGCACTTGTTAGAAGTGATGGATTCTAATCATGAACCTAGATGCACCACTGCTCTGATGATGAGGATGCTATGAGTGAGCTAAGAAGGGTTCAGTTGTATTTTGCCCCTGTATGTTGCCTAAGGTGTTACTATATACCGAGTAACATCATAGTATATTGTTTTTGTGCAGCGTACACCTCTAAGTGATGTATTTCAAAGTGCTCTCATGTGACGATGAAAGAAAAGGAGGCACAGTGAAAAAAGTAAATGCTTAGGATCACACAGTGTGGGTATGTGGAAGCCGGGATTGAGGCATGGTTTTCTGGTTTCACATTGTGCAATTCAGCCATTACATGGTTTTCTCTTTCTCTGCCTCCCATTTTAGAGCAAAGCTTAATGCTTTGTGTTTAATTCTTTGAGGTGCTAAATCATGGAGTGCGCTGTGTTAAATCCACCAGGACTATGGACGTTTCACAAGGATTGGTGGTGGTAGTGTTTGGCGAGGGTGATGTCTTAATGCAGAAGGTAAACTAAAAAGCAGAGCACCAACCCTTGGTGAATGCACTGATCCATTTGCTCCACGTGGCTAAAAGTCTTTATTCATTGTCATTCATTCTTGAATTAATTGATTCAACCACTCGCCATTTAACTGTTCATTCATTGAGCCGTGCAGCCTGTCTCCAGTCTCCATCTGTCCATTCAATGATTCAGCAAGGTCTTATATCGAACAATCGTTGGAAAACACAACATATATGTTAATGTTTTTAAAACTTTTCATGGGGGCACCAATACAGACCTGTTTCACAAATGACATGGGTAGTCTCTTCTCTTTTCAAAGCATATTTGGCATTCTGGTTGAAAGCATTTGGTAGGAAGTAAAACTGATACAATGCATCTGCTAAAAATTATTTGGTCAAATAAAAAACACATTTTAGTGGAATAAATTAGAATCATAACAACATTAAATAAGCAGATTATCTTCTTACATAGTAAGTAATGCTGCAGCCGTGTCACCATGTCCATTTCCACGCGGGGAGATACCTGCCAGAAAAGCAGGACTGCTTAGCCCCTCGCGTGTACAGAAGACACTTTAACCAAGCCAAGTGCATGCCTTTTTTAGAAGAGGTGTGTGGTCGTACATTGGTGTGTTTGTGTGCGCTGCTTCCAGTTGTCCTAGAAAGAAAATGCTACAGTGGAACAATGGAAGCTCAGATCTTCTTTGCAGAGCAAACTACACTGCCAAAGTTATGTTTTCCCTTTATTGTTACGTAAATGGATCAGAATATAAAGTTTATGTTTTAAGTGTTTAAGTTGAAATGTATATACATCACATTATTGCCTACTAGACATGTTTAGCAAAGGCCTAGTATGTATTTGCGTCTTTAAGAAAGCATGTGTGCGCACACTTTATTTTGTGACAAAAAAGCAGAAACTCCTTAAACATAAACAAGAAAACCAAATAAAACAATGAAAATGTAAAAGTGAATAGCACTGTATCATTATGACAAGATTAGGCATCCAAATAGCAGGCACTCACTACATGGAAAAAACTATACTTCCGCAATTAAACTGTCAGGTCAGAGAAGTAAATACTTCAACAAACGCAACTTGGTTTTAAATTCAAAGCTGCACTTCATATTGCACCTGCAGCCTAACAAAAGAACCACTTAATGTCAAACACCAAAACTTAATGTGAACATGAATGGGACAATGTTATCATTCATGACCTTGATAGACATGTGGACATGTGACCACGTATGAGCAATGGCCAATCATGAAAAACACATTAAAGCTAATTGCTCGAGGGGCTGAACCATGTCCACTTTCTCTCTAATTCATAGTCTAATTTTTGAAGAATTAATGACACAAGGTCCTCAATAGCTGAAGCTGTCTCTAGCCACACCTAAGAAGGGGTAGGAATTGACAGGGCGGGCATAGTGGCCACTATGACAGATGGTGAGCACCAGGGCCTGTGAACATAGCCACTGGCTAAATATTTTTTTTTATTAAAAAAGATCTGCAACACACAGGAGTGTTTGCTCTCAGAGAATAAATTAACCTCCACAAAAAGATAGGTGCCTTCTCCTGTTGTACTTGTGGTCTGTTTGTTAAGTTATCAATACTTCAAGATGGCTCATTAGTCAATAGTCTAGTAAACCCCTTATAGGGATTTCGCAAAAATATTAGCATGAAAAAGGTTGCGTCCTTTTTAAAAAACAATTCTTCAAAATCTTTAGAAGGATTTTTTTTCTAGCGACCACTGACCAACGAGCCAATCTTGAAGTCAACAAACAGACCACAGGCTCAACAGGCGACAAGAGCTATTGTCAGTGAAAAGCGAAGCCTGACAGTCATTTTGTATCGATTATTTATATTATAGGTCGTGGTACTGGGAGAGTCACTATAAAGCCTCTCTCTCCCTATCCACGGTTATGAATGTGTAAAAACTTACCAGCAGCCTGGCCTGCCAAATGTGGCTCTGTGTGGCCAGTGAGGAAGTGGACTGATGGTGCTTGCAAGCGAAAGAGCCTTTCCTCGTGGGGCCCCCACCCATGCAGGATGGTTGAGAAAATAAAAACGTGGAGAAATCATTACCTGGAATCACCAAAAGGGATGTTGATATGGTGAACATTTATGCTGAATTCAAAGTGGTTAATAGGTTAAAAATATATGATTAAAAAAGATTAAATACGCTCAGGGAACCAAAGTTTTCCTTAGGAGCCCACCACCGGTGTTGACTAATCTTGCTTCCACCTCATGCCTCCTTCTTTCACCACCCTACAGTTGCACTCTCTTTATCTCACTCTTCCAGGTTCTTTTTCATGGCGCATCATCTCTTTTTCGTTGTTCTCTGCTTTTCTCTTCCTCCTTTCCACTATTTCTGGTTTTCTCTCTCTCTTGCTCTGAGTCAAACTCTGATGAAGAAAAATAAGCTCCATTCCCACACCATGAGCACAGTCCCGGCAAGCACAGGCACAAATGAAGCACTTGTGAATTAACCTATAAAGACCAGTTAAGACTGGTATACCCAGGGATCTGTAGCAAAGCACTTCTCTTCAAACTTTCTGGGACAGAAGTTAGAAAAGTGTATCTGATCACCACGTATAGAAACAAGCAAATCATTAAGAAACATACCATAATCTTTAAATGTGCATTTCACTGCAGTGAAGGGTGCTAGGCCCAGGATCAGTGACATGATCCCTGCATCAAAAGTTCTGAGGTCAGAACAGTAATGTAAATAGTCCCAGAATATTATTGAGCAAAATGTACTACATTTTAAGACAAATATTTGTAAATACCTAGATCCTTCTAGAACCATTGCAGAACTATTTCAACATAGGCCACTTGTGTAAAATCTCCATGTTCCGAAATACCTGTCACAAAATTTGCCGACCTATACAAACTCAGTATTAGTACATCAGTACGACATTCACATGTAAAATGTGTGCTGACATGGCGTTACATAAAACTCACAAGGCAGTCACATAGAAATAGTATGCATATTGTTATTTGAATCAGCTTTTTAAAACCATAGCGTGCACATTTGTAATTGCGGAAATGTGATTAAAGGATGATCATTTTCTAAAAACACGTTTACATTTCTTTTCAAAATGCAAATATTTAAAATCGAAGTTAATTACGAATGTTGTTGTTTACTTAAAGGATTTTTATAGAAAACTGCAGACTTTGTGACAACGCGTTTTCCTTTAAGTAGAGAACGCGGAAGAATGAATAGGCGGAGTTAGGAGGATAGTAAAAAGCAATGTGTACGCTGACACATACACAAAATTCCACTAGAGGGAGGCAAACCCTAAGTTAGGAAGCAACAGTCAGTCTACGAAACTAAAATCAAAAAATGGATTTCTCCCTATGCTTCTGAGTTTGAAACATGACATCTCCGAATAGCCATACAATGTCAACAATTGTAAAACCCGTATGTGAGAGGAAGTGAAACAGATGAGATTTGAGAAACCTGGAAGATTGTTCAGAGAATTACACAATGAATTATACAGCCTTTGGAGTGTTTGCTGGGTGCACTTGCTGCATCGTCATAACTTTAATTGTCACTAATCCAGGTAAAGCAGGTGTTACCTCTTTTTTCCGTTCCCCTAAAGCAGAGGTCTTCAAACATTTTAATGCCGCGCCCCCCAGTTGAAAAATAAAAATCATTGGGGCCCCCTCAGAATTTTTCACAATTATTTTATAAACATGGCAATGTTTAAATATGCCTAAACCTATTTAAACATTGCAGTTAAGTACTGTTACCTTTTTAAAACTGCAATAACATGCTTCTGATTAAAACAAAGGCCTCTTATCTGAATAATATTTATTTTGGCCAGAGTCTGCCCCCCCCAACCCCCCAGGATCACTTGAGGCCCCCCTTGCCCCCCCCCCCCACCCCAGTTTGAAGACCTCTGCCCTAAAGAGTAAAAAGTGGGGTCACAGAGGACAGAGCCAAGTAAAAATTTGGGAATAGTCAATAGGTCTGACTTTAATGTGCTAACAAAGGCAAACAACATTTAAACCATAATTTGTTTGCATGATACACATGCTGTGTTCTCATGCATTAGCACAGCGCTTCCTAACCTTTTGACATGCGTGGACCCCCTACTAAATCATTACTGGAAGCCAGGGACCCCCACTGATTCATAATTGGAAACCAGGGTCCCCAAGCCTAAGCAATTTCTGTGATTTGAACCTCAAAACAAAACATAACAAAATAAAAATAAGTATACTCCAAACAAATGCTCAAATATTGAAATGTCTTATTTAATTCACAAGCAAAAAAAACATTTTAAAATGTTCAATTATTTGTGTATATATTAATTTTAAATTGCTAACTTTTAATATTATTTAATTTTGCAAAGCAGTCGCAAACACCTTGAGTAGGCCTCATGGACCCCCCGGCATCCTCGATCCACAGGTTACGAACCACTCCTTTAGCAAATTAATGCCAGACCTGTTGGCTTTGCCAATGCCTGTCGTCCAATGCAATCCATTGTTAGAGGTCTCTCTTGAGTCAGGCACAGGGCCTCGATGATTCATTAAAAAAGAAACAGTATTGAAAGCCGTTAACAGAAGGTACCAAAAAAAGTAATGTAATTGGGAGCCACAGGCACCGGGGAATTGGTCAAGGGAGCCGTGGGTTGGAAAAATTTGGGAACCACTGCACTACATGTGCATATAGGGATGGGATGCCCAAAAAAGTGGAGAAAGTTATGGGGGGACTTGAAAGATGACTAGGAAGAGCCATTCATTCATCTTGTACATTTCGCCAAAGTGGACACTCCTCACAAACAAAATACAGGTTGGTGGACGGGATGCACTTCTGCCATTTGTGAGATTAGACAGCATCGTGGTTCAAGGGTGCTGTTGTGATGTCACACTGGGGATTACATGATGCATATGTAGGATGCGTCGCAGGCGTGGAACGGTTTTATCAGTTGACGACCATGGTGGGATTGCCATGGCTTTGCACTGAACTGGTGGTTGTGTTCAGCATACTAAAACACCAAGAAGAGATGTACAAGGGATTTTGTGAATTAATCGAGTGCTTTAAATTTTGCAACACTAGCTTCGTGTTGTAACTCAACGTAGGGCTCTTTGTAGCTAAAATAACCATGCGCATGTCACCCACCTACCGGCTGTGTCCAGGTAGAATCATTGATGCATTACAGAACTATGTAAGTTTAACAGGAAAAGGACAAACAGAATATTAATTTATGTTTACATACACATGTATATAGCCGAATAGAGCCACCATAAAGGAAGCAGGGTGGCAAACCTAACAATGTAATAGTTAAATCCAAGAAAGTCTAGGAGCATGAGAGAAATAGCTTCAGGTGATCATTGATGTATATTTATTCAAAGATGTATACAGCCAAGTTCTCTCCTATTGAACAATGCACCTCACATTATAGGGCCCAGAGTATGCGCACAGATGACTTGGCTGCAGAATGTGGCCTCAAAATATGACGTGGTAAAAATACAACCTCATTAGAACTATCTAGTCAAATAATAACATTTTGTGATTCTTGCAACAAAAATCTCAACAGGCCATCCTTGTTATCCGATGTCATTTAGTTATCAGCGGCATATTCTTTTAAACTATTTAATAAAGGTGTTTTAGACTTGGCTGTTTATTTTTTGCAGGCAGTCATAAAATGGGTATTTTCTACAGAGTGGAGTATGATGTGCTATTGTTCTTTCTGCAAAAAAATATTACGGGTTATGTCTTACTAATACATGCAGTCACTCATTGCTCAGGTCTGGGCAACAACCACTCTCGCTGAAAAAGCCCCAAGTCTCCCAGACCTGTGCACGTGTTTTCCAAGAGTCACAAAGAACACTCTTTTTGATAATAACTAGAGAATCCTTAGCTTTGATTCTGACAATATGTAGACTGACATAGAGCTCCTTGTAAATAACATACACATATCAGTGCAACTTAGTCACAGTATACAGCACCCTGTTTTTACAGCACTGGAACCCCAAAACAGGTCTACAGTAACCCTTCACCCTGGCCTATAGCACCTTAGCTCTTACAGCACTGTAGCACCCACATAACTCTACTGGTGCACCTCAATACTGATCAGCCTCAATTGTGATAATCCAGCATTGTGACTACAGAGGCACCTCAGTCCCGGCCTACAGCTCCCACTATTATAGCACTGTAAGCCATAGAGAGTTCTCCCGAGGCACCTCAGTCCTGGCCTATAGCTCCCACTATTATAACACTGTAAGCCATAGCTAGCGCTGCAAAGGTGCCTCAGTCCCGGCCTATAGCTCCCACTATTATAGCACTGTAAGCCATAGAGAGCTCTCCCGAGGCATCTCAGTCCCGGCCTATAGCTCCCACTATTATAGCACTGTAAGCCATTGAGAGCTCTCCCGAGGCACCTCAGTCCCGGCCTATAGCTCTCACTATTATAGCACTGTAAGCCATAGAGAGTTCTCCCGAGGCACCTCAGTCCTGGCCTATAGCTCCCACTATTATAGCATTGTAAGCCGGAGATAGCTCTACCAAGGCACCTCAGTCCTGGCCTATAGCTCTCACTATTATAGCACTGTAAGCCGTAGAGAGCTCTCCCGAGGCACCTCAGTCCTGGCCTATAGATCTCACTATTATAACACTGTAAGCCATAGCTAGCGCTGCAAAGGCACCTCAGTCCTGGCCTATAGCTCTCACTATTCTAGCACTGTAAGCCATAGAGAGCTCTCCCGAGGCACCTCAGTACTGGCCTATAGCTCCCACTATTATAGCACTGTAAGCCATAGAGAGGTCTCCCGAGGCACCTCAGTCACGGCCTACAGCTCCCACTATTCTAGCACTGTAAGCCATAGAGAGCTCTCCCGAGGCACCTCAGTCCTGGCCTATAGATCTCACTATTCTAGCACTGTAACCTACACACTAGGGTACCTTTAATCCTGTGCCACAACAATCCCTTTGTTCAAGCAGTGCAATGGATGCATAGCTCTTACAGTTCACCTCAAGGCTTTTCTGCAGCTCTTCATGGTACAACACAGTAACTGACACATAGCTTCCCTGGTGCAGCTCCATCTGCACTCCCTCCTGCACACACGCGTGCTGACACACCACAGTCGTGGACTACAGCACCTCCTTGGCAGTCTAGCAAAATAAACCACACACAGCTCTGCGAAGTACCTCACTCTAGGCCAACGGCACCCTGTGCTATCCCCACAGTGGGACTCACATCTCTGCCAATGCACATCAACCCAGGTTTTTGTGATCCGTACTGTTCTAGCTTCAATATGAACAATCTTCAGAGGGCAAAATAGACTTTAATGATATATCATATGATATAATTTTTCAGCACTTCCTCCAATCATTCAGTTTCACACTAAGATGTGACTTGTTGCTGTTATTTTAAGTATGTCTACATGTTCTTATATTTCAAAACTCAAAAAAATATTTTGAACTTAGAAAACAGGTCAGATCTGGGACCAGACCAACAGCTTAAACTTCACGACACTCAGGGGGTCCAGGTTTCATTGTATGCACTTCTACAGAACATGGCTGCTATATATCTTACAATGGCCTTTCTTTACAGAGCAGGTACAGGAGTAACAGCCAGACAGAGAGACCTGAGAGGCCGTGTACCTTTGGTAGCCAACAACTGGAGGTAGCCATCTCCCAAGATCCTGAATCCCCCCATTGGGCTGTTTTTCCTCAAACAGAAAGTCTGGCAATTTAGCATGTAAAACAAATGTTTACAACTATGACTTCAGCAAGAGTGTTAATCACAACAAACTGAAAATCTCCTAGGCCTCCAGGTTTTGACTTTTGGCTGAAAAAATGTCAAAAAGTCATGGAGAAGATACAACGAGCGTGCAGTGAGGAAAGAAATAAAGGCGAATATGGGACTCTTTGGAACATCACAACAAAACTATTTAAAGACCTTTATGTAGGGGGCATCATCATTTTTCAGCAGGTTACATATTGTTTCACAGATCTTTTTCTTGTTGGCAATGTATATCCAGTACAATAGGTTAACAGTTGCAAACAAGTATGAATAGGGATTGTTGTGTTAATGTTTTTATTTGATCTCACCCTAAATTAACAATAAAAAACAAAGATACATTATTAACCTAGCTCATGCTTTTGCTAGTAAGTAAATTCAATTTGAGTGCAGGTGATCCGCTCTCCTCAGTCAGCTCCTCTCCATGCCCCTTCAGGAGGACGGCACCAATTTTTATTTGGGCATGTTGCAATATCTTATTTGCAGACTTCAGGCGCTATATGTGGGACACCTCCCAGACCTGTCATGGAGATGGCCCCCTTCCCCTTCATCTGTCTGTCTCTGACTAGGTGCAGGAAATTTGGACAAACCCTTTCTTATCATGGCTTCTACTGTGTAGAAATACCTCTGGCAGCTTAAGAAGAATGAAATACTATTATGAATTCAAAACAAGCATTGGCAAAGCCAGCAGGTCTTACTTTTATAATGTGACTGCCAGGTTGTCAGCATTGCCCATGTTTGTCTGCAAACTGTTGTGTAAAAAGATAAAATTGAAAAAAAAAACATTTCAAAATACTGTAGGAAAAGCAAACACATATCTTATGGTATCTCAAAACTGTACCCTGAATGGAATATGTTCAATCTTTATAAATGTCTCATTTATTTTTCAAATACTTTCCACTGAAGAAACTCTGAGCAGAATTGAATAAGAATAAGGATGTGTCAGAATGTACAATAAATAACTTGCCAAGGTCTAATCTACCTTACAGAATGAATCAGTCATTTTGGGCCATATGTACAAAAATCATTTTGAAACATACAAACGCCAACTTGGGGTTCAGTAACTTGTTACCGAATTGCAATTTGATTTTGTGATGCAGTATTTGGAAAGGGTATGTCTAGGGTGTCCCTTCCAAATTCCAAATCAGAATGGAACATATCAATGATTTGCGACCGATTCACGGATCCAAAACATTAATATTTTACCGACACCTCGATGGAGGTGGTAACCATTTGCAAAAGATAAGGGGTCCCCTTGGGAGCCCTTCACCTTTGAGAATGATTAACAAAAACGTTTTTAAGAACAGGCAGTGGTCCCACATATTACTGCCTGCTCTTTAAAAATGTAAATTAAATGTTTCATGTTTTTGTTTTTGAAATGCATCCCATTTTCTTTTCGTGAAAATGGGCTGGATTTTAAAAAATGCTTAATTTAAAATTAGTAACAAACATGGTGGTCTGTTGACCCCAGCAGGCTATCATCCCTGTGATGGTTATCATTCCTAATGGGTTGCAAAATGCGACCTCCCTCATTAATTGTCATGAGGTAGGTTGATCTGTGACCCACTAAGAATCGCAAACTAAATGTGCTGTTTTCTTACATTAGGAACTTCAATTTCCTAATTGCGATTCAGTAAGAATCTTAATTGAAAATCGCAATTGCTCATTTTTATACATCTGGCCATTGGTCCTTCGCAGTAGCACAGGGACTGAATGTGTGAGCCTTCAGCAAAAGTGTCATGCTTGGTACACCTTCTTTCTCAGACACCAGCTGAGTGAGTACACAAGATGGTCCTTTCCCCGGTGCCATAACACTCTTTGAAAGAATTAATGCAGAAATGAATAAAGGTGATTTATGAAGTGAAAAAAGCTATCCAGAATGGTGTCCTGATACTACCAGTGAAAGGCTATTCCAAAATGACTTGGAGATAATATTGTGGAAAACAGCCATGTTTTGAGTTGTTTCCTAAACAGGGCTTTGTTGTTTATAGAACCTAGCTTGGTGGGAAGATCGTTCCATGTCTTTACAGCTATAAAATCTATGCCTGAATCTGGCTGTGAGATAATGTGGGCCAAAACCTGGGGTTTTATGCAATATGTGGAATGCAGGCGATAAAACAAAACAACCTTTAAAGTCTGATCTTCAGCCATGCCCCAGTACACATATCCATGTTCCTGTGCTTTTACAGCCATACTGGGAGGGGTGGGGAGTAACACAGCCCTGGGAGGGTGGTATTTGAAGGGGGAAAGCAGCACACAAGGAAAGGGCTGGAGTGTTGAATGAAAGGAAAAAAGTAGTCATAAATGCGAGCATAGGAAGGACAGAAGTCAGATAATCAAAAGCATCCGAAAGAGGATATGATCTGGGAAGAGACAAACACAAGCAGAGGAAGGCAAGCCATTGAATAAGAAGCAAGCATACGAAAGTGACAATACAGTCAAACAATGGTAGGCAATGGGAGGGCTTTGAGCCCACTATACGTTTGCAATAGGTCTTTCACAACTAACCAACCTGTGCTGCTAGTAGGTGAGACCTAAAAGAGGTACGAACTATGTACTTTCAAAGTTAAAAGCAGCACAGATTGTCCTTATCATGATAAGTAAACTGTCTTAGCCTATGTGACTCACAGGCCATACACGGCATGCAAACTCTCAAAGTTTCCAAATAAAAACAAAATGTATTTTTGAAAAAGTATCTGGTCACAACTTCACAGCAGACAGATGTTGATATTTCAATGTGACCTTGCCACATTCAGATACATTTATTCCTTTAGTATTTTAATTTCAGTATTTTCATCCCAGTCACTACAGACAGTATTATGGGATAATCTCCTAAACATGTTTCACAGTCATTACTGATTAGAAGAGGAGCTTAACTTTACCTAAAGATGGAAATACAACACAGAAAAGGGGCATTACTAGAAGAATAGTGGCCGAACTGATCATGCAGAGGTTACCTGTACTTCATGGCACTCGACGGAAGGCCCAGACCATGCATCCTCAAAAAGGCTTCAATGCTCTTTTCCTGAGCTGCCCAGCAGGGATCTGGTGACACAAGTTCTGCGGCTGCCGTGCCAGTTGCCTTGTGCTTGACACAGTTTCCATCCACCCGCTGCGGTGACCCCTTCCTCTGAGGGCTTCCAAACACATCATTGCAATGCGCCTTGTAGGCATACATGTTTGTTGTGTCCGCGCCCTCTGCGCTGCTGCACACCGATGGATTCCACCACTGAATTTACAAAAGTAGGAGAAACACAGCCCCTGCTGAGCTACTGGGTTGTGGAACATCTGACCCAGCTTCTGCTGGAGCCTTCAACTAATATCAACTCCATGTGATGTTAAGGATGTGACAGAGGCGCAAGCCAAACTCCCCTTTTGCATGCTAACAGGACCTTGTTGCACTAGGAACCTTGAGAACTGTGTTTCAGAGGAGGATTGTGGCTGGCAGAAGGCTGCCTAAGGCCACTGTGCACCTCAGTCTTATGTAACCCAACGAGAGGCTCATTAGAAAGGCCAGGACTATTTGTGTCAGGAAGCGAAAACTGGCAGGTCGACTGCCATCTTCGCAAAAGTAGGTATTTTCCTTCAATGAGTCGAACAAGGATAGCATTTTAAGACCATCCCCAGACTGCAGCGATATCATGAAGTTCAAAGATGGAACTGACAAAAAAGAAATATTTGGCCCAAAAAATCGGGAATGTCATAAATAAAAATATGAAAAAAGGAGACAGTTATCATGGGTTATGTTTGATGCAAAAGCTGTTCTCTTTAAGGAGCCACTAACAATAGGCACTGATTAGAATTAGAATGTTTAAGTTTTGTTTACCATCCATGAATAGATTGTTGATAAACCAATGGACAGCATGCAGGGGAAAAGGACTTTGCAGCGATTGAAACATCATTTTCTGCATAATTTGCAGATTTCAACAATAAAGGTTGTTTGCAGATCAAAAGGACAAGCATGATAGTTCCAGAAATGTGGTATATAATACTCCATAATTTATCTTTTCTTACCATATAACTTAAATAACCCGCTGCATACTTTGTTCGACTTGGTGTCACTTGTGATGGTAAAGCTTAAGATCTTCAGAACTTTTAGGTGGCCAGCCTCGGCCGTTCTAATGAGCTGAGGGGCCACATCTCCCCACACTATTTGGTCACTATAAAGAGTGAGCAAAGGGCAGCCTGACAGACACTCATTATTTTGAGGTCAGGTAGCTAGGAGCTAGACATGCGCTAAATAAGCAGCCTCCTGGCCGCCTGAGATGAACGTTGCTAGCCTGAGGATGTCACAGCTCCTGTGGGCGTGACCTCTTCAGCCTGACAAAGGTGCCTCTAGGTTGTCCGACTCATGAAAAGGGGAAGCACCACCGATTGTCTTGAACCTGGGAGCTTCCGTTTGAAGCACAGAAGTGTTCAGGGTCAAGTGAAAGTCAGTGACACCTTGTCACAGAGTCGGGTGGGGTGGGGTCAACAGTCTTGGTGACCCCATCCAACTCTGTGATGAGACTGGGACTGCCGCCTTCCCTCACTGGCTGACCTAAGGTCCTTTTGGGATGTCCGAGGCTTCCCTGTCGGAGCTTCTGCTATTGAGGTAAGTTTTATGTATTCTTTTTTGTTTGGTGCCTGCGTTCATGTATGAATGTGTGTCTATTTGTTAGTGAGTATTGTGAATGGGTGTGTGTGCGAATGAATGGGTGTGAGTGAGGTGTATGTGTGTGTGTGTGTGCCCCCCACCATTCCCTCCCTTGTAAAATTACTGGTCACCACTGGTACTGAGAAAACTGTTTCTCTACCTTTATTGTGTCAAGAGAAATAACATCCTTTTATGAGTAAAGCAGCACTATATAAAAAAGTAAAATAAATAATAAAATTAATTGCTATCATGAACCTCTGGTAAGGCCCCTCTCCTTAAGAATCAATGTTGGACACTGCTAATGAAATCCATTGGATAGTTAATAATGGAGATTTTTGGGGAGGATGGTGGGAAAGAATGGTTATTCCTTTGTGATGATTAGTTCTGCAGCAAATATCTAGGGGATGTTGCCTTTGAAACAGTATGAACCAATGTTTAGAAGCTTAGGTACTCAGTAAGAGTTGGCCATTATCGAAAGCAATAATTATTTCATTCAATAAAAACTGACACTAAGATGTTTGGTATTTAGCGGGCGTAATAATTATCACCAATCACAAGTTTTGGTGAGTAGCATATATATCTTGGGACTTACCGCATCAAAAGCTGCATGTTCCAGTAAATACTGGGTATTTTCTTCTGATAAATATTGCAAGGTGTGACCTGCCAAAAACTGATAAATCTGACAGAAGTAACCACACATGTTGGAATTTATTGGCCCGCTTTTGTTGAGGGCTACACTGTGAAAGTAGACTTTACCAAAGGACCCCATGTTGGATGTATGGTCTCAGCACAGCTTTGTGTCTGATGTCTTGTCGGCATTTTCATTATAGTCAGACTTTTCATGCTGCATACGCGTCAGCTGAACCCGGATAATGCAGTCAGAGGAGGCAGAGCTTAGCCAGCTAATCTGATGTCTATGTGAGCAGAAGCCCACAAGCAGGGCGTCATCATCAATCAATCAATGCATCAATGTTAAACACCTTTGGAAGGAAAGAAGCCTGTTATAACCGCAAGAGATGGGGGTGTTCATGGTAGTGCCAGAGACAAGAGTTCCCTTGCGGCAGCACATTGGGGACATCCTATGAGGAATCCAAATTTGATAGCACAGGAGTCTTACAGCATTCTGTTATGGGTAAATATAAAATGACACAATTGAAGAAGAAGCATTACTAAAGCAAAGAGGTCTGCCCTTGGCAGGATCGTGGGAATGTTATTTCTTATTTTATGTTTAAATGCAAGTATATGTTACAAAAAATATAAACAATAAAAATATCACGTGTGCTACTTTCTAAACTTTGTGGCTGTGTATTTCCAATAAAACATTTGAAATAGAAAAATAACTTTCAAATATAATTTTAACAGAACGGGGCCTGGTGCTTCCTAGCAGGAAGGTGTACTTACAACCGTTCTATAATCTCTTTTTAGTTTTAATAAAGATCACAAGAAATATGATAATTATTGGAACAAACAAAATATGGTATTGGTTTTGAATTTCTCTGACCAGAAGACACAGGGAAAACAAAGTTGACTACAAAAACAAGGCAGAAAAAAAGCTTTGGCAAAGTAAAGTACTGTTTTTTTATGCACCTGTTTTCCTTAAAGAAAATGTGTCTACATTTAAGAAAAAATATGTACTTTTTCCTAGAACAATTGACCACTCCCAAATAATTTTTTTGCATTCATAAACTATTACCATCTACTTTGAGCAGTCCACCTAATTGTGGTTGCAAAATATTGATATCCCGAATCACATTTTGCAAGCTCTATACCCCCTTCCAAGTTGTGCTATAGTATGCACTTCTAAATCCATTTTGCAATTTGGTAAACACTTTCAAATTGAAAAATGGTTTTAATACATTTCGAAAAGTCCTTTAACAGTCACAGACTCTGTAATTTAGAAACTTGCAGGCATTGTAGACACTAAATTGCTTTGTACACATAGACCCTAGTTACCCAACGACAGTGCAAGGATACTCTAACCCTGGGATGCCAGTGGTGAATGTCAGTATCCTCGGATGATGCTGTCCAATCCCTACTGACCACAATAACCCGCCTCACAGCTGAACGTGTTGTATCTTATTGTGTTATTGGCATCTATATAGTGCCTATTATCTTTCTTAAGACCGTGTGATGTTTTCTCAACACGAATGTCCTTTCAAGCCGAACTGGGAGTCCCATCAATCAAACGTGTCTGCTTTTTATTTGATTTTATTACTCGCAGAACACATGTAAATGCCTCTAGTGGCTTCTTGGTGATGAAAGCACATGCAATAAAATGTAAATAACTGTTAGTTGGTGAGTTTCAGCCTCTATTAACAGAATAAACATGTTGTTGGGACTTTCGTGAACATCAAGTTGTGTTCAATCGTCTTGACTTAGAGTGGAAAATTAATCCACAATTAAGCCCCAAGTGTCAAGAAAGACGCGCCCCTCTTCTTTTCTATTCTATCCATCGGATCTTTAGGAGTAGTTGATTCTTCAAGGGATCTTTAGCAGTAGTTGATTATCCAGACGTGAAGGTCTAGTAGGTACATAGAGGCAAAGATTGTTAGCTAGACCACGGTGCCCTAGATTGTAAAAATTATGTGAATTTGGGAAAGTGACTTTGCAGGCATTCTCAAACTTCTGTCCTTCCTCCCCCACCTTGGAATTGGTCAGAGATGTACTCCTGCCAACTGAAGGAGTACATTTCTTTGAAGTGCCTGGAGGGATCATTGGTGGAGGCTATGGGAAACGGTTTCTCCATGTGTAAAAAATATTTGCTATGTGGAGAAGAAGAAGTTGTGTTGTTGCACAAGGGTAAGAGTGTGCCACCACGTGTGATCTTAGTCGCAGTTTAGGTTAACAGGATTTCACACCAATTTTCCAGAGGTATATATAGGCACCTGCAACAGTTACAGTTTTCCAAGCCTACATCTAAAACGCGTTGTGAATTAATGGAAGTCGTAAATATGCACCCATGTGACGTACAACTGCAAGGACACATTATGATTTTCTTTGTGAACCAGACCCACAGTGTCATGTCAAAATACTGAACTGGCCAAGGTGCTAGAGGGAGCAGGAATGTACAGGTGCAGCAGCGACCCCCAGTGTCCAGTCACAGCATGACCATAGCAGAGGCCCTGCAGGAAGGGGACAGATACCAGCAAGCAGGGGAAAGCATAAGCCTTAAAGCAGTCATTCAAAATACATAACAGCGGTTGTGTTTCTAACTCCATGACTGCTGCCAAGAGCTAATATTCAGGAAAAAAAAACTTGAATAATCCTCGGTCACTGGTAATCACTTGTGGTTATATACCAGTCCATTTATTTGTATCCATTGTAACACTCTAGATGGAAACTGACCAAATGCAAGTCAGCTCTGTCCCGCTCTAATAATAACACTCTAGCCTGGCCTCCTAGGCAGGTCTGGTAATATCCCAGCAGACCACTGCGGTGTAGGGTAAATACATTCACCATACAAAGAGATACCAATGCTCTGGATACTCTAAAAATATCAACCAAGACTATGCCTGAATCTAAACTGGATGGAATGCAACACTGGCTCCCAGATGATCAAAGAATGTCATTCGACGTGCAATGCACAGAGTAGAGAGGCCTCAATGGCGGAGGATAGGAATGACACAAAAAGTGTCCTCGCTATTGCATTCTTGACTTTATGCTGAAAGGGGCCAGCACTGAGCTAGGCACCTAAATCAAATTTAATGTAAAAAAATAATGGGGGACAGTCACATGGCTCCAAAGTATTGGACTTTTCACCTATGAATCCCTGTTCCACACTTTACGTCAAAACCATCATAGACTTCATTGAAGTGTTTCTGATGTTGAGGATGCAGGATACTGAAAGATGCTCTGGGTGTTGTGCGGTCGCCAGGGTGTCCTTGCAGTTATTCCTCAGTCCATGGGTAAGGTGGCGTGACTTTGGGCAAAGGGATAAGGGTCCCTCGAAATCCTCTTTGAGCCATTAGAAGGTCAGCTGTGGCTGGTTTACAGATCTCAGTACACAGAGGGTCCTGAGATGTCCTTGGGTGGAGGCTGGTGTCTGTCTGTAATGACCAGTCTGGACTGAGACAACACTTCTGGGTCCAGCAGTCTCTGGTGACAATCAAAGATTGGTCTGTTAGGTTGCCTGTTAGCAGTCAGTGGCAATTCGACGAATGTGGCTACTGGCTTGCTGGAATGGGCAACTTCAGCGTAAACATGCTTGGAGCCACAACTTTGGTCTGGGGTTCAGGAGTGCTTTTCCTTGAGCCAGGCACCACAGGCACAGTCCCCTCATTGCCAACCCAAGGAGAAACAGGTGCAGTTCAGAAGTTGGTACAGCCACTATCTTGCCAGGTCCAGGGGACAGCAGGGCAGTCCTTCTTCGATCCTTTCTCCAGCTCTGTTGTGATCTGAGGTTCAGAGTGCAGGGGTGCCATATTTATTCCCAGAAATTATCCTGGGGGAGATAATGCGGTCACTAGCCAATGGGCTACCAAGATCACTCCCGCCCGTGACGGTTGCCGAAAATGTGTGGCATGTAGCCATCTGAGCGTGTGCTACTCTGCCCACTCCCAAGGTGTCTGACCCTTCCTTGGATGTTAGGAGCTCGGTAGTCCACCTTAGAGGTGTGGGTGCCTGTGGGCTACACACCCATGGGAAAACCAGTCTGAAAACTGACGTCCCCTCTCTTTTCCAGCTGCCTGCCTGTCTATCTGAACAAAGGGGCAGCCCTACATGAGTGTGATCGTAATTTTCCCAACAGAGGCAGCTTCCCATTTGAAGCCTGCCTTTTGGGATAACACCTTATTTGGTTTCCTACAAAGGGGATGTAGCACGTCCCTCTGTGGAAGTCCTTTATTGTTCCTTAGCCTGGGAGTCACCACATGACTCCCCAGTAGGGCAGAAAGCTGTCTGGGAGCCAGCAACTGCGCAAGGCCATTGGATAAACTGGGCAACAGAGCAACCTTCTAAAAACTGCTTTTCCTTCAAAATAACATTAAATTCAATATCAGCATCATGTCAGGTTTAATGGCACGATCAATTTAATATGTTGAAGTGCCCATTTCAGTAGCAGGATTGAGGGGTCAGCCTGTTACCCTATATTAGCCAATGGTGCTAACCTTTCCACAGCACAAACGACAATTTGGAAGTTTTGCTCTTAAGACATATTAAAGTAATCATCCTTCTTAATAATACACAGCTCCTGTCTTAAGGCTCACTGGGCCTTTCTTAGGGGAGACTTACATATATTGTTGAGGGGAGTGGGGGCTTGGCCACTGGTTTAAATGACAAAGTTGAACTAGCAGCTCTTCCACACTGCTATGACAAGCTGGGCGCCATGTTGGACTTTGTCACACAAGGTGGCACAATTAGTGCTGCAGCCCTTAGAGGACACTCTAACTTACATGCCCTGGTACCCTTCATACCATATATTAAGAACTTATAATTTAGTCAGCTATGCCAAATGGGGGTAGCCAATTCACCATACTTTTTGTGATGGGTCAGAACACTGGGACTGGGGTCTGGTTAGTCGGCCTCAGTGCACTCTCAGAGTCACAAAACCAGCAGCTAGCAGCCCAAATAGGGGTAAAAGGTGAAGGGGGAGGAATCTGCAAATATCCTATTTCTTCACAGTGTTTCATATCACATGCTTGCCCTTTTTTAAATTATGCATGCAATAGACTATAGATGTTAGTATTAAAGAATGTAATGGCATCCATTTACTCACCATAGAAGGATGGAAATTTGTATTGACCTTGCCGGGATTCGCACTTGGACCTGCAAATCACATGTGGTATCAGCGGGTAGGTTTCAACTCACTGAGGCATCTTCCTGACCCCTCCCATGGCCTATTTTTAATCAACACAGTACAGGTCTCCATAATGCAGAAGAGCTCTGGAGGTGATGTACTGAATGTCGGGCCCCGCCCTATATAGAATGTAACCATTTGATCTGACAGAAAGTCTCCAAAACGCTGCAAAGTGGCTGAAGGGGCATGTCGGCGCACTGCAGAATACATAAACATATGACAGGGTGCGGAGTAAGTCCTGTTGGCTGCGCAGGTCAGATGCTGTCTGACACTAACTATCACTGATGTGTCTGGCACAGGGGCCTGGAGCGACCCGGCGCCGCCACGATATGTCAAGCGCAGCCGCCTCTCCAGAATGAGGGACACCATTGCCTCAGGGGTGTCTACAACTTCTGCGCCCGCCATATGGTCTCATGTGACAGTAAGCAGCACACAGACTTCTGTTTATTCTGGCCTCATTTATGGTTTGATAGATGCAATGCCCACCAAACTCACAGTTTCCTGCTGTATTTGGAGTCAGGGGAAGTACCAGATTTTCAACCATGAACCCTCAGCACATGCTGCCTGCAGAAAGCTTTGGCTGATGAACTGTCCTACAAAGGGCTGTCGGTCACGGTACATCAGAACATCATCCCTATTTTTATTGGTGAGGACTGCCAGAAAAAGTCTGATGGCCCTGAACAGGAAACAGTAAACATGACCACCAAAAACTGGCAAAAATCTCTCTACCTGTTAGTGCCAATTTTTTGGGACTTTTCAATACAAAGCTCATGCTTTCGGATATTTGGATTGAAAAACAAAACACTTTACCATGTGGGTGCATTTATATATATATATATATATATATATATATATATATATATATATATATATATATATGTGGCATCCACTCAGCAATGCTTAAGTGCCTTCAATGACTGCTGGTCACAAAGATCCTCTCATGCCTGTGGGGATCAATCGTCTCGTCACAGCTTCCACTGGCAGGCTGCAGACTGCCTGCTAAACTCTATATCAGCCCCTCTAACTTTTGTGTTTATAAATTCCTGGTAAGAAGAGCTAGAAGCTGAACGTACCTCACAGAAGGCAGCAGTCAACGTCTCCTCCCCCATGCACACAGAACATGTGCAAGGACAACACAAGATTCCCTACCCACAAACCCCAGCAGCAGTGCAGTGTTCCCTAAACAAGTGCAACTATGAGCAGAGGCTGCAGCAGAACTCCAAGCAGGCCTCAGAACACTTGCGGCAGACCTCAAACACAGACGCAACAGTGCAAGTTTCTCTCTCACACGCAAGCACTAACTGTTGCTAGCTCCTTAGTAATGCACTCCCTATTTGAGGGACAAAATTAGGGGGGGAGGGGGTTGTGGTTATGTTAACATTTTCTATTAGAGCCTTTGAGCAATTTACAGGTTCCAACAAGAAAGTCAGTGGAATAGTGACCAAACTTGTAATTTTCAATCCAAGTTTTCTGCTTTACACATTTCAAAAGTTGGCTAATTTGACAGCAGTGCAAGCTTCCCTCACGCACAAAACATACATGGCCAACACAACTGCAGTGCAAGCTTCTTTCTCACAGAGAACATATGCCCCACACCAGTGGTTCCCTATCTTTTGACTTCTGTGGACACCCACTTTATCATTACTGGAACCCAGGGACCCCCACTGAATCATTATTGGAATCTGAGGACCCCACCACTGAGTCATTAGTGAATGCTGGGGACCTAATTTGTTAATAATATTTAATTTTCTAAGCAGTCGCGGACCCCCAGGGGTCCCCGGACCACAGGTTTGGAATCACTGTCCCACAAAATTTCAGTGCAAGCTTCCTTCACTCACAGAACAGGTATGTTCCCCACAACTGCAGAGCACGTTTCTCTCACACACAGAACCAATATGACCCCCACAGCTGTAGTACAAGCTTCCTTCACACAGAGATGGGAAACAATATTGAAAAAGCCTCTGTCACCAAGAACAGGCAAATCACAAGCAACAGTGGTGCAGTCTGCAGGGATAGTTCCTGCAGCTGCAGCCTCAGCTTTCCACACACAGAAAGGGAGGCAGGATGGGGCACAACAGTGCAAACATCTTTTACACGTAGGACATGCATAGCATGGGTAAACCAGTGCTTAATTTGTGCTTGTTGATTCCGTTGCTGAGCACCGGCACTTATTTTTGAGGGCGGGGGCTTATTCTTCTGCCTCACCATTTGCTGCGGGCAAAAGACACGTTTGGGAAAGACAGAGGAAGAGAAACTTCAAAAAGCGTTACAATAAGGGGAAGCAGAAAGCTGCAGGTGTGAGCTGAAGGGGCACGGAGTGTCTTTAATTGGAATGAAGAGGCCCAAGATGGCTTCTGGAATAGCTGCCGCAGTATTCCGTGCTCTCAGTTTGAATTTGTGTTTAAGAAGAGGGCTTTGGGCACCGGCACCTTTTTACTTACAAATTAAGCACTGGGGTAAACACAATACAGGTTTTCCTCACATTCGCAGAACAGGTATGTCACTGGCAGCTGTGGTGCAGGGTACAGGCACATACACAAAGAACATGCACGGCAGAAGAAACAGAGGTGCCTATTCTCTCGTGTGTGGAACTGGAATAGCTTAAGGTGTAGAGGAGCTGCAACCCGTCATTAACAGAAAGAAAGGCTGTTCATTGGCAGCAGAGAAACAGTGACTCCAAGAGAACATGTACAATAGAAGCAGCAACAGTTTCAGCTTCTCTAAGATAGAGAACAAGTACAGGGGGAAACACAAATAGTGAAATCCTCCATCACACACAGGATAGATACAGCACAGGTGGCAAACAGTGCATGCTTCTGGCACACATAGAACAGGTAGACTAAAAACAGGTACAGCACGAGTAGCAGGCACTGCAGGGCTCCAATACACAACTAACGGGTTCAGAATGACTAGCAGAGCGAGTTTTCCTCACACACAGAACGGGTAGACTACAAACAGGTACAGTACGAGTAGCAGGCACTGCAGTACTCCATTACACAAAGAACAGGTACAGTATGAATAGCAGGGCGAGCTTCCTTCACATGCAGAACGGGTAGACTACAAACAGGTACAGTACGAGTAGCAGGCACTGCAGTACTCCATTACACAAAAAATAGGTGCAGTATGAGTAGCAGGGCGAGAGTTCCTCACACACTGAATGGGTAGAATAAAAACAGGAAAGGTACGAGTATCAGGCACTGCAGTGGTCCATTACACAAAGAATGGGTACAGTATGAATAGCAGGGCAAGCTTCCTTCACACGCAGAACAGGTAGACTACAAACAGGTGCAGTACGAGTAGCAGGCACTACAGTACTCCATTACACAAAGAACAGGTACAGTATGAATAGCAGGGCGAGCTTCCTTCACATGCAGAACGGGTAGACTACAAACAGGTACAGTACGAGTAGCAGGCACTGCAGTACTCCATTACACAAAAAATAGGTGCAGTATGAGTAGCAGGGCGAGAGTTCCTCACACACTGAATGGGTAGAATAAAAACAGGAAAGGTACGAGTAGCAGGCACTGCAGTGGTCCATTACACAAAGAATGGGTACAGTATGAATAGCAGGGCAAGCTTCCTTCACACGCAGAACAGGTAGACCTGAAACAGGTACAGTACGAGTAGCAGGCACTGCAGTACTCCATTACACAAAAAATAGGTGCAGTATGAGTAGCAGGGCGAGAGTTCCTCACACACTGAATGGGTAGAATAAAAACAGGAAAGGTACGAGTAGCAGGCACTGCAGTGGTCCATTACACAAAGAATGGGTACAGTATGAATAGCAGGGCAAGCTTCCTTCACATGCAGAACAGGTAGACTACAAACAGGTGCAGTACGAGTAGCAGGCACTACAGTACTCCATTACACAAAGAACAGGTACAGTATGAATAGCAGGGCGAGCTTCCTTCACATGCAGAACGGGTAGACTACAAACAGGTACAGTACGAGCAGCAGGCACTGCAGTACTCCATTACACAAAAAATAGGTGCAGTATGAGTAGCAGGGCGAGAGTTCCTCACACACTGAATGGATAGAATAAAAACAGTATGGGTACGAGTAGCAGGCACTGCAGTGGTACATTATATAAAGAATGGGTACAGTATAAGTAGCAGGGCAAGCTTTCCTCACACACAGAATCGGTAGAATACAAACAGGTACAGCATGAGCAGCAGGCACTGCAGTGCTCCATTACACAAAGAACCGGTGCAGAATGACTAGCAGAGCAAGCTTCCTTCACACGCAGAACAGGTAGAATACAAACAGGTGCAGCACAAGTAGCAGGCACTACAGTACTCCATTACACAATGAACAGGTACAGTATGAATAGCAGGGTGAGCTTCCTCCACATGAAGAACAGGTAGACTACAAACAGGTACAGCACGAGTAGCAGGCACTGCAGTGCTCCAGTACACAAATAACGGGTGCAGAATGACTAGTAGAGTGAGTTTTCCTCACACGCAGAACGGGTACACTACAAACAGGTACAGTACGAGTAGCAGGCACTGCAGTACTCCATTACACAGAAAATAGGTGCAGTATGAGTAGCAGGGCGAGCGTTCCTCACACACTGGATGGGTAGAATAAAAACAGGAAAGGTACGAGTAGCAGGCACTGCAGTGGTCCATTACACAAAGAATGGGTACAGTATGAATAGCAGGGCAAGCTTCCTTCACACGCAGAACAGGTAGACCTGAAACAGGTACAGTACGAGTAGCAGGCACTGCAGTACTCCATTACACAAAAAATAGGTGCAGTATGAGTAGCAGGGCGAGAGTTCCTAACACACTGAATGGATAGAATAAAAACAGAATAGGTACGAGTAGCAGGCACTGCAGTGGTACATTATATAAAGAATGGGTACAGTATGAGTAGCAGGGCAAGCTTTCCTCACACACAGAATCGGTAGAATACAAACAGGTACAGCATGAGCAGCAGGCACTGCAGTGCTCCATTACACAAAGAACGGGTGCAGAATGACTAGCAGAGCAAGCTTCCTTCACACGCAGAACAGGTAGAATACAAACAGGTGCAGCACAAGTAGCAGGCACTACAGTACTCCATTACACAATGAACAGGTACAGTATGAATAGCAGGGTGAGCTTCCTTCACATGAAGAACAGGTAGACTACAAACAGGTACAGCACGAGTAGCAGGCACTGCAGTGCTCCAATACACAAATAACGGGTGCAGAATGACTAGTAGAGTGAGTTTTCCTCACACGCAGAACGGGTACACTACAAACAGGTACAGTACGAGTAGCAGGCACTGCAGTACTCCATTACACAGAAAATAGGTGCAGTATGAGTAGCAGAGCAAGCGTTCCTTACACACTGGATGAGTAGAATAAAAACAGGAAAGGTACGAGTAGCAGGCACTGCAGTGGTCCATTACACAAAGAATGGGTACAGTATGAATAGCAGGGCAAGCTTCCTTCACATGCAGAACGAGTAAACTACAAACAGGTACAGTACGAGTAGCAGGCACTACAGTACTCCATTACACAAAGAACAGGTGCAGTATGAGTAGCAGGGTGAGCTTCCTTCACATGAAGAACAGGTAGACTACAAACAGGTACAGCACAAGTAGCAGGCACTGCAGTGCTCCAATACACAAAGAACGGGTGCAGAATGACTAGCAAAGCGAGTTTGCCTCACACGCAGAACGGGTAGACTACAAACATGTACAGCACAAGTAGCAGGCACTGCAGTAGTCCATTTACACGAAGAACAGGTACAGTATGAATAGCAGGGTGAGTTTCCCTCACACGTAGAACCGGTAGACTACAAACAGCTACAGCACGAGCAGCAGGCACTGCAGTGTTCCAGTACACATAGAACAGGTGCAGTATGAGTAGCAGGGCGAGTTTCCGTCACACACAGAACAGGTAGACTACAAACAGGTACAGTACGACTAGCAGGCACTGCAGTGTTCCATTACATAAAGAACTAATGATGTATGAGTAGCAGGGTGAGCTGCTGTCACGCACAGAACAGGTAGAATACAAACAGGTACTGCACGAGTAGCAGGCACTGCAATGTTCCGTTACACAAAGAACGGCCACAGTATGAGTAACAGGGGAAGCTCCACTCACACACAGAACAGGTAGAATACAAACAGCACGAGTAGCAGGCACTTCAAGTGTTCCATTTCACAAAAAACAGATGCAGCATGACTAGCAGGGCAAGCTTCCCGCGCACACAGGACAGGTAGACTACAAACAGGTACAGCACGAGTAGCAGGCACTACAGTACTCCATTACACAAAGAACAGGTACAGTATGAGTAGCAGGGCGAGCTTCCTTCACATGCAGAACAGGTAGACTACAAACAGGTACAGCACGAGTAGCAGGCACTGCAGTTCTCCAATACACAAATAACGGGTGCAGAATGACTAGCAGAGCGAGTTTTCCTCACACGCAGAACGGGTAGACTGTAAACAGGTACAGTAAGAGTAGCAGGCACTGCAGTACTCCATTACACAAAAAATAGGTGAAGAATGAGTACCAGGGCGAGTGTACCTCACACACTGAATGGGTAGAATAAAAACAGGAAAGGTACGAGTAGCAGGCACTACGTTGGTCCATTACACAAAGAATGGGTACAGTATGAATACCAGGGCAAGCTTCCTTCACACACAGAACAGGTAGACTACAAACAGGTACAGTACGAGTTGCAGGCACTACAGTACTCTATTACACAAACGACAGGTACAATATGAATAGCAGGGCGAGCTTCCTTCACATGCAGAACAGGTAGACTACAAACAAGTACAGCACAAGTAGCAGGCACTGCAGTGCTCCATTACACAAATAACGGGTGCAGAATGACTAGCAGGGTGAGCTTCCCAAACACAGAGAACAGGATGACTACAAAGATGTACAGCACGAGTAGCAGGCACTGGAGTGTTCCGTTACACAAAGAACAAATGCAGCATGAGTAGCAGTGAAGCTTCCCTCACACACAGTAGAGGTAGAATACAAACAGGTTTAGCAGGAGTAGCAGGCACTGCAATGTTCCATTACACAAAGAACAAATGCATTATGAGTAGTGGTGAAGCTTCCCTCACACGCAGTAGAGGTACAATACAAACAGGTACAGCACGAGAAGCAGGCACTGCAATGCTCCATTACACAAAGAACTGGTACAGTATGACTAGCAGGGTGAGCTTCTCTCACACACAGAACCAGTAGACCACAAACAGGTACAATATGAGTAGCAGGCACTGCAATGCTCCAATACACAAGGAATTGATGCAGTATAACTAGCAGGGCAAGCTTCCCAAACACAGAGAACAGGTAGACTACAAACATGTACAGCACGAGTAGCAGGCACTGCAATGTTCCATTACACAAAGAACAAATGCAGCATGAGTAGCGTTGAAGCTTCCCTCACACACAGTAGAGGTAGAATACAAACAGGTATAGCAGGAGTAGCAGGCACTGCA
Source organism: Pleurodeles waltl (assembly GCF_031143425.1). Taxonomy (NCBI): domain Eukaryota; kingdom Metazoa; phylum Chordata; class Amphibia; order Caudata; family Salamandridae; genus Pleurodeles; species Pleurodeles waltl. Next base: position 674,136,200 of record NC_090451.1, on the reverse strand, counting down.
GTGGTCCATTACACAAAGAACTGGTGCAGTATGACTAGCAGGGCGAGCTTCCCTCACACACAGACCAGGTAGACTACAAACATGTACAGCATGAGTAGCAGGCACTTAAATGCTCCTTTACACAAAGAACAGATGCAGTATGACTAGCAGTGAAGCTTCCCTCACACACAGACTGGGTAGACTACATACAGGTACAGCACGAGTAGCAGGCACTTCAGTGTTCCATTACACAAAGAACGGGTGCAGAATGACTAGCAGAGTGAGCTTCCCTCACACACAGAACAAGTAGACTACAAACATGTACAGCACGAGTAGCAGGCACTGCAATGTTCCAGTACACAAAGAACAGGTGCAGTATGAGTAGCAGGGCGAGTTTCCGTCACACACAGAACAGGTAGAATACAAACAGGTACAGTACGACTAGCAGGCACTGCAGTGTTCCATTACATAAAGAACTAATGATGTATGAGTAGCAGGGTGAGCTGCTGTCAAGCACAGAACAGGTAGAATACAAACAGGTACTGCACGAGTAGCAGGCACTGCAATGTTCCGTTACACAAAGAACAGACACAGTATGAGTAACAGGGGAAGCTCCACGCACACACAGAACAGGTAGAATACAAACAGCACGAGTAGCAGGCACTTCAAGTGTTCCATTTCACAAAAAAACAGATGCAGCATGACTAGCAGGGCAAGCTTCCCGCGCACACAGGACAGGTAGACTACAAACAGGTACAGCACGAGTAGCAGGCACTACAGTACTCCATTACACAAAGAACAGGTACAGTATGAATAGCAGGGCGAGCTTCCTTCACATGAAGAACAGGTAGACTACAAACAGGTACAGCACGAGTAGCAGGCACTGCAGTTCTCCAATACACAAATAACGGGTGCAGAATGACTAGCAGAGCGAGTTTTCCTCACACGCAGAACGGGTAGACTATAAACAGGTACAGTACGAGTAGCAGGTACTGCAGTACTCCATTACACAAAAAATAGGTGAAATATGAGTAGCAGGGCGAGTGTTCCTCACACACTGAATGGATAGAATAAAAACAGGAAAGGTACGAGTAGCAGGCACTGCAGTGGTCCATTACACAAAGAATGGGTACAGTATGAATAGCAGGGCAAGCTTCCTTCACACGCAGAACAGGTAGACTACAAACAGGTACAGTTCAAGGAGCAGGCACTACAGTACTCCATTACACAAACAACAGGTACAGTATGAATAGCAGGACGAGCTTCCTTCACACGCAGAACAGGCAGACTACAAAGAAGTACAGCACAAGTAGCAGGCACTGCAGTGCTCCATTACACAAATAACGGGTGCAGAATGACTAGCAGGGTGAGCTTTCCAAACACAGAGAACAGGTTGACTACAAGGATGTACAGCACGAGTAGCAGGCACTGCAGTGTTCCGTTACACAAAGAACAAATGCAGTATGAGTAGCAGTGAAGCTTCCCTCACACACAGTAGAGGTAGAATACAAACAGGTTTAGCAGGAGTAGCAGGCACTGCAATGTTCCATTACACAAAGAACAAATGCATTATGAGTAGTGGTGAAGCTTCCCTCACACGCAGCAGAGGTACAATACAAACAGGTACAGCACGAGAAGCAGGCACTGCAATGCTCCATTACACAAAGAACTGGTACAGTATGAATAGCAGGCTGAGCTTCCCTCACACACAGAACCAGTAGACCACAAACAGTTACAATATGAGTAGCAGGCACTGCAATGCTCCAATACACAAAGAACTGATGCAGTATAACTAGCAGGGCAAGCTTCCCAAACACAGAGAACAGGTAGACTACAAACATGTACAGCACGAGTAGCAGGCACTGCAATGTTCCATTACACAAAGAACAAATGCAGCATGAGTAGCGGTGAAGCTTCCCTCACACAGAGTAGAGGTAGAATACAAACAGGTATAGCAGGAGTAGCAGGCACTGCAGTGGTCCATTACACAAAGAACTGGTGCAGTATGACTAGCAGGGCGAGCTTCCCTCACACACAGACCAGGTAGACTACAAACATGTACAGCACGAGTAGCAGGCACTGCAATGTTCCAGTACACAAAGAACAGGTGCAGTATGAGTAGCAGGGCGAGTTTCCATCACACACAGACCAGGTAGATTACAAACAGGTACAGCACGAGTAGCAGGCACTGCAATGTTCCAGTAAACAAAGAGCAGGTGCAGTATTAATAGCATAGCAAACTTCTGTCACACACAAAGCAGGTAGATTACAGACTGGTACAGTACCACTAGCAGGCACTACAGTGTTCCATTTTACATAAAGAACTAATGACATATGAGTAGCAGGGGGAGCTGCTGTCCCGCACAGAACAGGTAGACTACAAACAGGTACAGTATGACTAGAAGGCACTGCAATGTTCCATTACATAAAGAACTAAGAATGTATGAGTTGCAGGGTGAGCTGCTGTCACACACAGAATGGGTAGACTACATACAGGTACAGCATGAGTAGCAGGCCCTGCAGTGGTCCATTTCACAAAGAACGGGTGCAGAATGACTAGCAGAGCGAGCTTCCCTCACGCACAGAACGGGTAGACTACAAACAGGTACAGTACGACTAGCAGGCAATGGAGTGTTCAATTACACAAAGAACAAATGCAGTATGAGTAGTTGAGGGGCTTCCCTCACACACAGAACGGGTAGGCTACAAACAGGTACAGAACAAGTAGCAGGCACTGCAGTGCTCCAGTACACAAAGAATAATTGCAGTATGACTAGCAGGGCGAGCTTCTCTCACACACAAAACAAGTGCAGTACAGGAAGTAAACCGTGCAGGCCTCTCTCACACTCGCTGCAGTACAGGCTGCAAACAGTGAAAGCTTCTCTCACATACATAGAGCAGGTGCAATAAGGGCAAGAGACAGGAAGCTGCCCTCACATGCAGAGTCCTATAATGTGGGTAATGACATTACAAGCTTCCCATAAACAGAGAACCGGTCTAGTTCGCAGAACAGCCAGGCCAAGCTTCCCTTAGTACACCACACAGACTGGAAAACCTGCGAAATCATGACATCTTTTGCCCCACGTGCCCACGCAGCACAGCCCCCAGATACATGAGACGACACGCCGCTCCTCTGCCCGGCTCGCCGAGTGTTAGCCTCTATTATCATTAATGATAATCGCACAGGGTTTGGAGCAGGCTTACTTCCGGCTCTAAGCGGTTTGGGAGCGGATTTAGGCGCGTGGGTCACTTAGCGGGGATTGTGCCTGGCCATCTTGCGCATGTTTTGATTCTGTGATTTGAGGGCCGGGGAAGGAAGGGGGGCAGCCTTCATCAGATCTCCTCTCGAGCGGAAAAGATGGCACGTTTGGCCGATGCCTCCCATGGAAGAGCCGGAAGGAGGCGAAGCAGCTGTCTCTGTCTATTATGCATATCAGGGAAGGGAAGATGGCGCCCGCGGCCAAAACTCAGCAAACGGGAGGCGAGCAATGTCCATGCTCGACTTGCAGCTGTGGCCCGGGGTGGGCCTGCAGAGGACAGCGAAGAGCCTGGCACTGCCAGATGGGCCAGTTTGAAAAGTCCACTTTTGTTTGGTTCCATGAGCTTTAGACAGGACCAAAAGGTCAGCACAGATGCTTCATTTGAGGCAGTGGTTGCACGTGGGGCCCACCTGCACTCTTTTTTGGGGACTGGCACTTGTTTTTCCTCAATAGACTGATTCAGAGAAATAAGGCAGAGGAAAACACAAAAGGGGGAGAAAAAGGGGAAGTGAAACACAAAAAAATAGCACAGATGAAAAATAAACTGCAAGAGTGAAATAAAGGGCCAGGAAGTGTCTGGTGGTAGATTAAAAGGGCATGAGATGGAATCAAGACTATGCGTCTTGGTATTTTGCACCAAATCTTCGATCATGCCTGGCGCAGGCAAAACTTTGGGCTCCAGCACTTGTTCTTTTACAAGTTAAGCACAGGACAGCAGACGTTGGCCCTCTCAAGCTGGTCTATCAGGCAGTACCAGACTGTCAGAAAAGCCAGCACAGCAATGGCAGAAGCGATACAGCTATCATGCCTATGCAATAACAATGTACCAGAACCTACCTGACCAAATAACTCTTAAATCCAAAATCATACCGTCCAAGGCAGAGCTCAGCGTGAACACCTGCAATACCCACAGACAAGTACCGTATTTTGTTACTGAGTTCACCAGATACCACCACTAAACCAAATCCATATCAACCACCATTGACTCCAGACATCATATTTACAAAGAAAAGTGGATTGGCCCATGTTTTGACTCTTTTCTGTTACTTAGATGCGGAGATATCTGCAAGAATTCATGCAACAGTTTGTGAGTAATTGTATTTTCCAGACTGGACTATCACCACTCACTTGAGGTCTAAGGTTTCAGTGGCAGGTATTCAACAATAAGCTCAGATCTCCTAAATATAGCAACATAACTTGCTCCCAATAAAATATACTATACTATGTAAGTACATGTGCTCAGGATGAAATACCCACCACAATCATATACACGAGAATACCATTTGGGGTACAACATCCATCCTCATGATGCACACTGGACTTCACCTGAAATTACAAATCCCCACATTCATGAAGTGCACAGGACTCAGTTTGAGGCTGTAACACTCCACATTCAAGATGTACACAAGTCTCATCTGAGGTTACAGCACCACACTCTCATGATGCTCAGAAGACTACATTTGAGGCAACAATGACCAACACTTAATAATGTACATGCCATATAATTTCAGATTACACTTTACACTCATGATGTAAATAAGTCACTGTACAAGGTTACTGTTCCTCCTTCTGAGGCTATTACATGCACAGTTATTATCTACATGAGGCTCCCTCTGTGGCTGCAGCATCCCACACTCATGACGTACTTGAGACGCCATATGAATTACATCAGCCCGCTTTGACGGTGCATACAGTACTGTGTTCGAGGGTACAACATTCCACACTCATTATTTATGTGCGACTCCATCTGAGGTGCAACTCTATACTCAGGATGTACAGGTAATTCCATCTGAGGCTGAAAAATATCCCATTCATGAAATTCACAAGATTACATCTGAGTTTAACCCCATACTCATGATGTAAACAAAACTCCACCTGAGGTTATAACATCCCACATTCATGATATTCATGCGACCCTCTATGAGGCCATCACACTCTGCCCTCATGATGTATACAAGATTTCAGAAACTACAAAACCCTATATTCATGATGCAAGGAATACGCCTCCTGAGGCTACAACACGCCACACTCATGATGTACATGAGATTCCATCTGATATTCTGAGGTTATACTAACCCACACTCCTGATTTATACAATACTATGCCTAGGCCTACAGTGCTGATGCTTGATGTGTGACTCCATCCGGATTACTACAGTTCATACTCCACAATGTACACAGCACTGTAGCTGAGGCTACAACACCCAACATTTAGGATGTGCACAAGACTCAAACTGGGGGTTCTGCAATACACCCTCATGATTTACAAAAGATTCCATCTGAAACTACACCCCCCCATGCTCAAGATGTACAAGGGACTCATTCCAAGGTCGCCATACGCATGATGTACACAAGACTCCATCTGAGGTTTCAACAGACAGCACTCATAAAGTCAAAAAGACTTCCTGTGAGGCTAAACATGGCAGTATTTGTACAGTGTAGACAGACACATAGAGACCAGAAGGAGTGTTTCGTCCAGGGAATCCCTATCTAAGGAAACGCTGTTGCTCAGGACTTACTGTAACACAACATATTCCTTTATAATGTGTCTCACTACTGTATTACCGTAGGACTGTCTGAAGGAGAAGATGCTCCTAGCCAAAACCTAACACGGGTCAACCAGATATCATTCTCACTGAAGGTGGGGCTGGGCCGCATCCATCACATGTAAATCAGACCATACAGACATTTCAGCAACTCCATAATACTGGAAAATCTTGTGATGTCCCTAAAGGCAGTTGCCTTGGTTCTCAAGTTGTATATTATCCCTCCTATAAGGATGGTGGCCCCCAGGTCCTCACCTGTACACCATGCCCGTCTGCTCTGCCACGGTCTCCTCGAAGGAAAGACCAGACTGCTGCAGGTATATTTCCAATTTGCGGCGGTCCATCAACCTCCGAGCTGCGCTGAAGAGGTTGCCGCCGCCAATCCCGCCATTCTCCTCACGCCTCTCTACACTCAGTTGCTGGCTCTTGCGCTTCACCTCCAATCGCCCTCCTCCTCCTCTTGGTTTTTTGGACGAGGTCAGGCCATACAGCTCCTCAACGCTGTACTTCCCCGCCCGGCTGGATGACCCACGCGATGAACCGGCGAACATGGCACCAAACCAGGACAATCGGACTCGGACAGATATGTGTGCACAGAATACAGAAAAGGAAGCCAATCTGTTACCAATCGATACAATTAAAAGTGTATGAAACAGGAGCGGGGAGCCCAAGTGCCTGTGAAGAGTGAACCGGCAGGGTAGTAAAGTTTTCTTGGTTCTCAATATGGTACTGGATGAGTCCTCTTCTGACCTCTTTTTTGGAGCTGAGTCTTGCTAACTCCTTGTGTTTACAATATTGCAATGTCTTTGAGTTTGTTGGAGTCCTTGTGCTTCCTGCCACTTGCCCGGTCTTTTCTTTGGCACACTATGCCAAAGTGTTTGATGTCTTATGTTGGTGTGCCAAACTAGATGTGTAGAAAATGACCAATGTGTGGTATGGTAAAGGCCGTTGCATTGCCTAAATGTGCCGTCTGGTAGAGGTCAAAAATTATCCTCAGCTGATCAAAGCTGTCCCCATAAACTGATGTGTTACCTTAGAACAACCAATATATATTTGTGAAGTGGTCAAAACATCAAACCAGATCAAATGATACCTTGTCCTTGACCGACTAATACATTTTCCTGGTGTGGTCTAGAGAGAATACAGATCAAAGAATGAAGAATCCTGGAGTGGCCAATATGTTTTCGGGGACTGGTTCAGCATAGTCCCAGATGAAACAATCAGATATTTTCAGGGGACCATCACAGAGAGCCCAATGGCTTATCCCAGAGAAAACCAATACTTCTCAGACTTGGCAAGGAGCCAACCAAGGTCAACTGATCAGTTGAATAATTGCCCTTGATCAATCAGTATGCCTTCTCAAACATCTTGGGACATCATCCCAGAACAATCAAGCCTTTGTCATACAAATACATACGATTACTTATTCAGCTTGTCGAAGTGTCATCCCAGATAGCTGTCTTAGACTTGTCAACGTGTCGACCCAGATCAACCTTTCCAACGTCCTTGAGCAATAAATTCCTGAACTTGCCAAGGCGCCCTCACAGATCAAAGGGGTTTCCAGCTGTGAGCATTCGAAGCATCATCCAAGGTCAATCGATTTGACGTCCTTGGGCAACCACTTCTTGGAAATATTTAGGCATTGTTCCAGATGAAATGATTTGCTGTCCTTTAATTATCAGTACTTGGATTTGTCCAGGGTTGGTCTGACATCAAATGATTTGCTGTTGTTAAGCGACCACTTCTTGGACTTGCAGGGCATCATTCCAGTTAGATCAATTACTTGTTGTTGAAAAATCAATACATCTGGGAGAAGTCAAGACGTTTTCTCACACCAAGCAATTTACTGACCCCACTTCTTTGGCTGATCCAGGTCTCGTCCGGGATGAAATGAATAGCTGTTCTTCAGTGATCACTTCTTGGACTCGTCCAGGGGTGGTCCCAGATCAATTTTCTGTCCTTGAGGGACCACTCCTTGGACTTATCGAGGCGTTATTCCAGTTTGAACCCAATCAACTGTGTTTTTCTCCAGGAGCAGGCACACCTGCCTCTCCCGAGCACCTGTCCTTTATCCTGCTGTGTACACCGCGTGGGCTCGTCCCCTCGTGCCTGCTGCCGGCCCATCCCATGCACACCTGTTGGCCGAAGCGCACATGGTAGCGTATCCAATGTCGTGAAACTTGAGACAACCAGCACCTCCCGTCAGGAATGACTGTTTCCTGCTGACTCTCTTCTCCGCCACCCTCGGGGTCTCCTCAAGGAGTGCTCCTGGTGCCTTCCGCCACCGCTGTGTCCTCTGCCCTCATTTTTAGCCCCACCTGTCCCGCGGTCTGTGTTCCTCTTTCATTGGCCTCTATCCTTCTGTTGCTTGTAGGTCACTCCTGCTCCCTTCGGGTCCTCCCTCAGTGTCTCTCTCGGGGCATCTCTTCATCCCTAGTCTCGCGTTCACCTCCCCTTCTTCCTGTGTGTTTGCACTTCTCTTGTTCTCTTTCTGCGCTCTCCCCGCGTGCCTGGCTCGTCTCAGCCGCAAGATGTCTCGCGATCCGCCGCTCTCTTTGGGTTCCGCGAGCCGTGTCCCCAACTTTCTCCTCTTCTTTCTTTTCTCTTTCTCTATCTTTATCTGTATTCTCTCTCCGCCTTTCCCCGGCCCTCTCACAGCCAAGTATTTGTTTCGCTTTCTCCTCAGCCTTTGATCTCGTTTCCTCTGTCACACCCGCTCTATGTACCCCCTCCCCTTCTTCTCCCGACTCCTCTAGCATTTCCCCTCGGTGTCTCTCTCGGCTCCCTCCTCTTCTCTCATGATTCCCTCGCTGCGCAGTCCTTTTCTGTCTCTCACACTTCTCCCTCACACCTCGCTTCCCTCACTCTCCACTGTTCTTCCTCTCTGCGGATTCTTTACCCGGTCTCTCTGGCACCTCTCCTCTTTCACCGCTCTATTTTTTAAGACACGTCTCTATTTTTTTAGTTTAACGATCACTTCCCTCTCTCTGCATATCTCTGCCGCCCGTCTCTCTCTCACACGGCTTCTCTAGCTCCGTGTCCCTCCTTGCCTGTGTTTACCTCACTCTCTCCACCCCTCGCGTCTCTTGGTCTCTCCCCAGCTCAGCCTCCACCCCGACTCTCCGGCTAACTCTTCCTCCTTCTGTCAGTCTCTTCCGTCTCTGTCCAACCCTCTCTCGCCTTCGCGCACCCACTAATGCTCGTGCGCCAGTCTCCTGCCCTGTGTCACTGCTGTCTCAACCCCACGCGCTGTCTTTCTCCTCTGACAGTCTCTTCTCCTCTGTCCCGCGTGTTCATTCTTTATCCTGTGTCTTCCTCCCCCACCTGTCTCTTCTCTGGGCTCCGAGCTCTCTGTCTCTGGTGGTCTTCCTCACAGTCTCTCCCCTTCCTTCTGTGACAGTCTCTTCCCACTGTCCGCCCTTTCCCCTCCACCCTGTCTCTGCCTCTGTCAGCGCACTCTTCCCTTCTCTGACCCTTGCTGTCGCTGTCTCTCGCGCCACAGTCAGCCTCTTGCCCTCACGCCGCCCCCTCTGCCCCTGTCTCTTTCTATGCCACACAAGCGCTGTCACTTCCTCCTGTCAGCCTCTTGCCCTCGGCGGTCGCCCCCTCGCTCCGGCTGTCTCTTCTTGTTCTGAACAATAGCACAACCCGCAGCCCGGATTAGCGCAGGGGCTTAAAGCGAGCTGCGTCTGGCGGGCACCGGCCCCGGGCACTGGTGCCAGCCCCGGCGGCCCTGCCCAGCTCCCCAGGAGAGCGACACCAGGGCCCTCGGACCAGCACCTTCAATGAAGCGCTCCAAAAAGGTCTTCGATGTTGATTGATTTACCAAAACATGTCTGTCAGGCAACTGCTCAACCCCTAGTGTGTCAGCTGGTCTATCCCTTTAGCGAAATCAAAAAGTTGTTGAGTTTGTGTCATCAGCTCAAAGTTTCATCCAACTCATCCATCAACCAATGCCAACAATCAGTCAATCTATCCATTCATCGATGCATCTACCCACCCACTAGCATTTGTAAAAAGCCAATACGACTGGCACTGGTAAAACAGTTTTTTGTTTATATTTTTTGCAAACATACGCCATAGACATTAAAAGTGTAAAGGCAATACAATTAAAACTGTTGTTGTTTCAAAGTTGCATGCGTATGTTTGCAAAAAAATAAAAAAAAATAAGTAAAAATGACATTTAAAAAACACGAAATGATGTTAGAAATGAATGCAGCGAATGAGCTACCAACCTTGGCACTAAAGAGGACTATTTTCTAGGTGGATGTGCACATGTGCAAGAACAAAATGCCATGACTCACAGTGAAGAGCCAATAGCTGAAGTGGACTGACCAATTACCCCATGCTTTAGGCTGCAATGGGTGGAAGCAAAAATGTGAATGACACTTAAATACACCATAGGATGAAGCGATCTGATCAAAAGCCTCTCCATGTCTATATATATATATATATATATATATATATATATATGTTTGTCTTTTTATTATGCTTTTTTTTTGGGGGTGGGGATGAGGCTGGTAATTTAATGTAGCGGTAATTGGGGTTCTGTGAGTACACCCCTGGCCTCTGTGCCACTCAGCCCCTGCACTAACGAAAGCCACACCGCTGCTATCTATCTATCTATCTATCTATCTATCTATCTATCTATCTATCGATCTATCTATCTATCTATCTATCGATCTATCTATCTATCTATCTATCTATCTATCGATCTATTTCAGGATTGTGCGTCGTTTGCAGAGCTATGTGTGACACCACTGAGAACAGAAGGGGATTCTGAAAGTCAGGGCTCAAGTGCAGTGGCAGTGGGGTGGTGGGATGACAGGGGCTGCTGCAGTTCAGGTCTGAGGTGCAATGGTAGAGCTATGCAAGTCCCTGTTCAGAGGGCCAGGGGATACTGGGCCCCAACAGTGGAGGTCCAGGTTGTTTGTTACCAGTGTCCTGGGGCATCTTTTACTGTGGCTTTGTAAACTAGGACAAGTACAACCCCTTCCACACTGGACTCCTAGAGCAGCGTGGGCTGACACTCACAGGCTTCTCAGGCAGGTAGTGGGGGGTGGGCCAAGAGCTCAGAACTCAACAATCAACCAACAGTCAAAATAAATAAATGTCTGGCCCAGGGCTTGGATTTTGGGGAAAATGTGTTTATTCACACAACAATACTAAATACTACACGGTTACATTGAAGTATACAGGGTAATAATTCTTGTCACACGTCCCCTGTGAGCACTACACTCTCCCCTATTCCTCCATGCTACCCCCCCCCCAAAAAAATTATTGCAAGAGCATGAATGAGGTGAAGGTGCAGAGTGTGTGCCTCACAAGATCAGAGTCAGGACTTGTTCAGTCTTTTTCTTAACCTGTGTGTTGCAGCAGGTGTGAGAGCAGTCACAAGAACTCACTCTCACCTCAGCCTGTTGCAGCAACTGGTTCTTGACAACAGGCAGAGGCCTGTCATCTCTGCATTTTGTTCCGGCTGCAGTCGCAGGGAAGTCTGGGTGCAGCGCTTGTCTTCTGCATCTGTTGACTCTTGGAGGAGCAGAGAGGGAGCGCTTAGCACCATCAGGGCTTTCAACACTTGGATGCCGCTTCTGGGCTGACGCCGGCAAACAAGCATCATGGTTCTTGCAACCTGCCATGAGCTAGTGGTGGGATCACGCTATACTGTAGGTGAACCTCACCTTGGGCCAGTGCGAAGTCACACTGCATGACAGCGGTAGACCAGCATAGGCCAGTGCAGTATTCCTACCCCTTGGCAGTTGCAGCCTCAGAGAAGCTGGTACAGGCTTCAATTAGTAGACAATTGCAGCCCAATGTCGGCCACGGTGAAGTACATCAGATGCAGCCTGACGCAGGCCGGTGACAGATTCACGCAGCTCGGCAGTTGCAGCCCAACAAGGGACATTGCAGGTTTCATTCAGTATGCAGTTGTAGCCCAGCAAGTGCCATTGTAGCATAGGTCCCTCCTGGCTTTACTCTTCTCAGGTAGTCTGCTTTTTATGGGTGTTCCAAGACCTTGACTACGTGGGCTTCTACTTCTGGACAATCTCTTCTCCTGTACGGCCTGGCAGACTCCTTCGTGCTCTCAGTAGTGAGGCAGACTTGCAGGCACTAGGTACATTTTCAGCTCTTCCAGCAGAAAGTGAAGACTTTAGGTGATGTCCCTTGCCTCTGGTACACAAACTGTCAGGCGCACACCAGGCCAGGTCACATCACAGTCCTTCTAGTACTTAGCAGATCTCTCCCTTCTTTGGTCAAATGCAACTTGGAACTGGAACAAAGTGGGGTGATAAGGGTCCCACCTTTACACACACGTTCTAGATAGAGATTGTGGATCCACTGTCTCACACTTTGGAACCAGCTTCGGGTGTTTTTCTTTCAAATGTCCTTCTCAGGCTGCTTTTTTGACACAACCTTTGTATAAAGTGATGCCTCTCACAGCAAGTAGCCCTGAGGTTAACCCAAAGTGGAGCTCCCACAACATGGGCGTAATGGAGTAAGAGGTTTCTGCATCAGGTTTGTCATCAGCCCCTCTGAAGCAGTAACATACAAAAGGTCAGGCCTGACCTAAAAACTTCCTCACCTTGCACAATAGAAACTGTCGCCCTACGTATTGTCCGTACCATCCTTCAAATGTCAGTTTTAGCAAATCTATCTACCTTTGCTGCATGGTTACATCAGATTTTTCACCTTTTTTGGACCCTCTTTATGAGTATGGTGCAGAAATACCCCCAATTCAATGTAAAGTTAAATAAGATTTGCGGACTGCAGCACCGATTTTGTCCACAACCCCTATGACAGAGAAGACATGACTTCATGCCTAGCCTGTGTAGCCTGACTGCAGCAGCCTAAGAATCAGCTGTCAAACCTGTCACAATAACCCTGCCAGAGGAGAAACCATGCATTTAAATATTAATGTCACCCTAAGTATAACTTGTAGCTCACAAGCTAGGGTGCCTGATATTTAAAAGTGGAATATGTGCAAAATTAAAGTTGGCATGTTCCTCCAGTGACTAGCCCCCAAAAGCTATTTTCTGTGGCAGGGGTGTGACAGGTTCCTAGTAAATGTGAAAGCACAGATTATAAACTTTCATCTGTAACATCTGACAGCAAATGGCTTAACAGCTATTTAAGGACTATTTTTCATATATATATTAAATGTCCAACTCAGTGGTGAAATTAGATTTTTAATAAATATTTAGGAAAAGTAACATTTAGCACTTTACCTTTTCCCTGCATAAACCTCCTGGGGGGCAATTTGCTTTAGCTACCACCTGCCGATGCCCAGCAAGTGCCTGCATTTAATGAGGTGTGAAAATGGCTTCTAGGGCAGAACATGGCTTAGGCCTCGTGACACAATGGCCTACAGTTGGGGAGATAGTTTTATTTCACTTGCAGGAATACCAGTTAGGATAGACACAGGAGCTTCATTAACCTGTAGAGGGACCTGCCCTTTCACATTTAAATGTGAGGTGAGGCCCGGAGAAAGCAATTATTTGTCCTCTCAGCCAAGCTGGCACCAAACCCAATGGGAGGGGAGCTACCTCAAGAACCAGTTTTGAGTGACCACAGGCGAGGACAGGTCATTTCCATGGAATACCTGAGGGTGGACACAAGCTCGGTATAAGGAAGACCGTGTTTCTCCATCTTGGATTTTGGGAGTGAGGGATACTCTGGGAGTGTTTGCATCAGGGCAAACAGGAAGTGACGAAAATGTGGATAGGGTTGCTCCCAGGAACTTTCCCCCCATTGTTTAGAAAGTTTTTAGGAGTCACCCAACCTACTGGCTACTGCTACCAGTAATGGAGCACCCCAAGGAAGCATCCTTCAAAGACTTTCTAGACTTGCAACAGATTAGTAAAGAACAGGACCTGCTGTCTGTGCCCTGAGAGCAGCCTTGAAGAACTGGGCCTGCTCCCTCTTGTTTCGAGGACAAAGAAGTGGACTTTATGGGTCAGTTCTCTGACCTCCTGTGCGGCTACATGAAACAGCATGTTGCAACCTGCCTTTTTCCAGAAGTGACCAGTTGATCAGTATTAACTGGATCTGGACTGGGCCTTGCTGGTGGACTCTGGTTGAGTGAATCCTGGCCCCTAAGTGTTGTCCCCAAGGTCCTGGGAGCCTTAGAAGTGACCCAGAGGAGCTGCTCCAGAAACCCTGAAAAGTTGGGACATAGAAAGCAATCCGAGCTATCAGAGGGACCTGCTGGAGGATTTTGAGCTCCTTAAAAACACTAAGGGCCTTATTACGACCTTGACAAAGGGGTTTCCTCCATCGCAAAGGTGACGGATATACCGTCTGCCACATTATGATCAAATTACATTCCATGGAGATCGTCATACGGCGGACAGGATATCCGTCACATTTGTGATGGAGGAAACCCTCCGTAAAGGTCATAATAAGGCCCTAGGTCATAAGGTAAAATCTTTAATTGGGACAAACTCACTTGGTGAAATTGAACCTAGGTCCCGGTCTACCACCCCATAGATTATTATTGGTGCTTATTGCTTTTAGCTGCTATTTTTACATAAAGCTCGGTGTCACTTTTGTTCTGACACTATTACTGTTTTATTACTTCATAAATACCTCACATATTGCCCAAAAGTTAAGCCTGTGTGCTCTGTGCCAAGGCAACAAGGGGGCTGAGCGAAAGTTAATTTAGTGACTTCCTGTCAAGTTTGTTAGATTTATTATTCCTTGAAGTGGGCAACTGCCAGCCCAAAATACTAATCCACTTTCTTACAGCATTGCCCAGGGATAACTAATCAGCAGCACATTGCTTGCTAGGCCATGAAAGAAGTTCTAAAGTTCTTCACCCAATTCACTTCAGTGTCTGGATCTCCACACTCCAGCCACAGAATGCATGTAATACACTACCACTGTCTAAGAAGCCTGTCCTCATCCTTCATCTTGCACCATGCCAAACTAGGGGTATCTGGATCCAAAGGGGTTCAGACTCATAAACAAACACATACACACACACACAGATTCCTAGTGCTTGACGTACTCTACGCATCAGTGCATGCACATGACATGTACATCAAATGTCATGGCAAGTTTCTGGCCATTCACATAACAACAGAACTTTGTACAAGGACAGTAGGTCACACACTCACTGACTCAGATAAAGAGGTCTGGTCACACTATCAATCACACACCACGGTATGCTGCTACCACCGCTTTACATTCTACACTGAGGACAGAGGCAGTAGTCCTTTATCCACTATAAGGGTACGCTTTGCATGCCACTTCTGGTCACAGGGTGGGTCCTGGACCTGGCATTGTCGGGGACAGACCTGGACCTGTGCACACATGTTAGATTAGCATGATGCCAGGGCAATCAAAAGTCAGGATACCAGATTCAACAGCAGTCAGTACTCATGGCAGGGGTATGTTAAATCACCATGTAGGGGAATTACCCATCCTAACAAGCTATGCGTAGACCCCTGTTCTGGAATTGCATGGGGTGTTGCAGATATGGTTTGAGGTGCATTGGTAGGGCTTGTTGTGAATACTAGGACTGGAATATTAAATCATGCCATATGCAAGGGTTGAAATGCTTTTGCAGAGATCTCCGTGGAGTGCTGGAATAGCAGGCATTATGCTAGTCAGGGTTGATGTGTATTAGTAGAGGTGTGGGCAGGTGCCAAGTCTTGAAACAGAACGTTCTACAGGTCACGTTTGGGGGTGCATTGGTAGAGCTGTGTGTCTACGACCTAGTGCTGGTAAACCAGTGAAAGCCATCTGCCATGCGTGAGATGCACTGACAGAGCTGGATGTAAGTGTCAGTGTTAGAAGAGTCGTAGCTTAGGTCAGAATCAAGGTGCAGTGTTGGGAGCAGTGCCTAGATATCAGGGCTGGGAAAGCAAGGGGTGCTGCAGGTCAGGATTGAGGTGCATTAGTAGAGCGGTGTGTGAGTCCAATAAAATGTCAGCAGGGGAGTGTAAGTTAGGACTGAGGCCGTGTGTGGGTCTAACACTGGGTAACTGGGTGCTAAAGGTGAGGATTAAGATGCATTCTTAGACATTTGTTTGGGTTCAGTCCTGGACTAGGAGGTGGTGGTAAACGTCAGGGTTGCTGTGTGCGTTGTTAGGGTTAAGACTGGCACCTAATGCTGAGATGCAGCAGTTCATGACTGAGTTGCAGTGCTATACTGGGCCAGCAGGGGGTGAAGCAGATTAGGGATGAGTTGCATGGGTAGATTCATGTGTGGGTCCCTCTGATGGACCAGCAGGGTCTGCTACAGGTCTGGGTTGAGACGGTCCACAATGCTGAGATAGTTGGGGTGCTGCAGGTCAGAGATGAGGTGCATTGGTAG
This sequence comes from Pleurodeles waltl, assembly GCF_031143425.1. Taxonomy (NCBI): domain Eukaryota; kingdom Metazoa; phylum Chordata; class Amphibia; order Caudata; family Salamandridae; genus Pleurodeles; species Pleurodeles waltl. The sequence goes on along the minus strand of NC_090451.1, from coordinate 674,120,095 downwards.
AAATGTGTGCCTGGGTGCAATGCTGGTCTAGACAGGGAGGTCCTGGTGAGTGGTAGAACTATGCCTGGACCTCAGGGGTGCTGCAAGTCAGGGTTGAAATGCATTAGTAGAGCTCTGTGAGGTTTCTTATTCTGGGATAGTATATGGCTCTTCAGGCCAAGGCTGAGATGCTTTGATAGACCTGCCTGTCGTTCCTTGTTCTGAGGCAGCAGGTGGGGTGAAATCAGTAGGGTGATACCTGGGCCCCAGTGCTGAGACAGTAGGAGTGCTGCAGGCCGAAGTTGAGGTGCATTAGTAGATGTGTGTGGGAGTCACTGTACTAGGATAGCAGGGGGTCCTTCAGGTGATGGTGGTGGTGCACGGTTAAAGCTGTTTGTGGATTCAGGGCTGAGATAGAAGAGCTGCCTTTCAGGGTGGAGGTGCACTTGTGGAGCTGTGTGTGGGGCCAGAGATGGGACAGAAGGTTGTTACAGGTCAGGGCTGGTGACCGAGGGCTGGTCCTTAGTTACGGGCAAACAAACAGAACTCTTAGTTTACCTACAGGTATCCTGTACTGGGTCACAGCGCTGTCAAGTGCATCACTGGCGGGTCAGATTACTTCCTAATCAAGTCAGGGGCAGAGGCAAGGGAGAGGGGTGAGAGTGCAGGGAGACTGTGGAGGTAACGGTGGAAAGAGGAGCGGTGGAAGGAGGAGACTTTGGAATCAAAGGAAGACGAGGTGGAAGCCACTAGCGTAATGCAAAACAAGCTTTGGCAAAGCCAATCAGTCTCGCCTATGCAAGTGTTTTAGTAATGTTGTACACTAGCGTGGTAGCTGTTCAGCATGGCTAAAATTTAGTCGCAAGGAGGAGTGTGTCATAGAGTGATGTGTTGTAGAGTGGAGCGACGAATAGTGGAGTATAATGGCGAAGAGTGGAGTACAATGGCAAAGAGGGTAGTAAAGTGGTGAAGAAGGGATTAGAGTGGTGAAGAAGGGAGTGAAGTGTCTTGGAGTGTCATGGACAGGATTGTTGTGGAGTAGAGGGGCGTAGAGTAAAGTGTAAGAGTCGAGTGCCAAAGAGCACCATAGAGCAAATTGGCATACAATGTAGAATGGAGTGGCATAGAGTGGCATAGAGTGAACTGGTATAGATTGGACTGTAGTAAAGTGGCACAGAGTGGAGTAGTGGCATAGAGTGGAGTAAAGTAGCCTAAAGTGATGTGACATAGAGTAAGTAGAGTGGAGTGGAGTGGAGTGGAGTGGAGGGTCATAAAGTGGAGTGGCATAGAGTGGAGGAGAGTGTTGTAGAGTGAAGTGGTGTAGGGTGGAGTATGCATGGCATAGTAGCGCACTTCTGTCACAGACAACACATTTTCAACTGAAATGACCATTTCATTTGCACACACATTTTTATTAGTAAAACTATACAGAACACAGAAGATAATATGCACATATGGCATCACCTAGTGTACTGATTTGTTTTGATTGTATTAAGATATTTGTTTCCACCACCCTTCTGAATACAAAAACATGTTCTTAATTTCTGCTTTCCTAATTCTGATATATTTTGATATATTTGCATAGTTCATTAACAGACATTTAAATTTTGCTGTGCGCTAGAAAAAACGGTTTCTTTCCCAGCACCCATGAGATTGTCACATAAATCCTCTCACTTTGAAGTCAGAGAAAGAAAAATAAACACCAAGCTCCCTCGGAAGACAGAGTCTGACATTTTTCCTCTGTCTTTGAACTCACAAGAAATGCGACAAGATAACAACAAAATGTAAAGGCCTGTTTACAGAAAGCGTGGACTTGTTTAAGAATACATGGAGCAATGGTGAACAAGCTTTGCCCCCGGGAGAGATGAAGACATGCTGAACAGCCTAAAACAAATAAAGGCACCAAATAGAAAGCCAGAAAATGTAAGTTGCACACCACAAAGCCAATGTTGTGCAATAGGTTTGAATGCATTCACAGAGAAGCTTTCAGAGTGCCGAAAAGAAGTCTTTATGCAACCAGCCAGCTGTGCTGTATGGTAGGCTTTGACCTAATGATGGGGTCCCTCTGAAGAATGTGATGAGGATTCTGTGAGTCTCCTCTATCTCACAAATATTTTTAGCCTTGGGCTGATTGGCCCCCCAAAAGTTTTGGGGACCCCTCAAGTTTTGGAGGACCTCTGCACAGCAGGGGCTGCAGGGGCTTGCATTACACCTCTGGTAGAAGCAGGAAGAAAAAGTGAGAGTGGATGCTGTGTCAGGGAGGAGGGCAGGTCTGATGCAAGTGGGACTGAGTTGTGTACGACACAGAAGTGATGAGATGAGAACACAGAAGGGTGAGAGAATAAAATTGGGAAACGGAAACCTGTGAAGGTAGAGGGAAGAGGGGGGGAAGGGGAAATGGGGGGGGGAAGGAGCACTACTGACAATGGAGGGCAAGGGACCAGTGAGGGGTGGTAGGCCAGGAAACATGGGCAGAAGGCCTAGGGTATTTAGAGTGGACAAGGTGTGTGCTAGGTGATTGTAGAGAGCAAGTGGCACTGTAAGGAGACAGGGTGGAGGGGCTAGAGGCAAGTGGAAGAGGGCTGGGGATGGAAGACTTTGAGAGAGGGCAAGAGAAAGGTGTAGAGGGACAGGGTGTCTTGAGGTGATGGGCATGTGGTAGTGGGGGACGAAGTCATGGAGATTTTAGGTGGGTAAGAGAGAGGGGTGGTGAGGCAAGGATACTTTGAGGGGTCAAGGTAGAAGGCAGCTTGGACAAGGAGACCGTAAGATGATATGGAGCAGAAGGAGACAGTGAGAGAGGAAGGGAGAGAGTGGTTAAAGCAGGACAACAGAGGGGGAAAAGGAATGCGTGGCTAGGGCAGAGAGATTGAGGCAAAGGAGAGAGCGGGTAGGCTGGCGTTGAGACTGTGGGGGTAAGGTAGAAAGGCTTCGGGGGCAGGAAGGGTACGGGGGAAAGAGTCAGGTGTGGTGCGGCCAGGAGACCATGAGATGGCAAGAGAGGGAGATGATGGAGACGGGCAGACTTAAGGGTAGTGGGTTAAGGAAGATTCTGAAGGAGCAAGGGAGGGGAATGCTGTGGGAAACCTATAACCAGGATCATTGGAATTGTGGAGTAGGGAAGCACCAAATTATGCAGCACGGTTGACTGAATTATGCAGAAAGAAAAAGCAAATTATGCAGCATAAAGCTGCACATTTTCTGATAGTATTACTTCATTATTTTATCAATTTTTATTCATGCTAATGCTTTCTAGACAAATATTTCACCTCATTATTATTGGTTTAGCAACCAAATACAGAAATAAGCAAGATAGTCAGTTAACCCCTACAAAGAGCCTTCATCTGCACAGGAACATTGTTGCCCCGTTTTTATAACTTTTTACCCATTTGAGCTCAAAATACTTTTTAAAAAATATGTAGGTTATTCTACAGATGATGGAGTATGTGGCAAAAATAGCAAATTCATAAATATGCACAAAAGCATGGGCTGCATAATCACATAATTCCAGTGATCCTGTCTATAAATAGATAGGTCGTATCTATTGGGCCGTCAGGCCAATGCATTGTAAGCACCACCATCATTGGGGCGGGCAGTCCACTGACTGCAAACATCATGCAACACTTGGTGAGCCTAGGCAGGAACAAGCATTGGCAAAGCCAACAGGTCTGCCTATGTGAGAGCTATTGGCTTTTTACAATGTCTTTTAGCCATGTTTTATAGAGGCATAGCTACTGTGCAGCATTGCTAAAAGTTAGAAAATAAACTCTATGACACAGCCACACTGGCTGCGTCATAGCTCTTTTTTTCTTATGGCAGGTGGGGGCATACATGCCAAAATCTTGAAAGAAGATAGAGGGAGCTTAAAAAAAATAATTTGGAAGGTTTATTTTCCCCATTGCCTTGAATTAAAGAGACAATATCAGGCGAGTGAAGGCTAAATTAAAGCCAGAGTTGACTTAACAAATTGGAAGTCTCCCACATGAAAGAGGTCTGTTTGAATGTGTGGGTGGGGGCAACACAGATAATTTGCAAACAAGCAACTTGAGCAACAGCAGAAGTTAAGCACCACAAACATCAAAAGGGTAAAAAAGCACAATGATGTGGCCATCGCAGGCCACATCATAGTACTTTTTTTGTTATTATGCCTGACTGGGGGCCAACAAAGACTAGGGGAGGGAACACACAACAGATAGCAGAGTGGTGGGAGTGAATAAGTAGCAAGGACAACGGGCAGATGAGGGATATCACAGACAAAGGGAATGAACAAGCAACACAGACAACAGAAGGGTGGGAGGTGGTGGGGGCAGGCAACATGGACATCAGGAAGGTGGAGGGCATCACAGGCAAGGGAAGGGAACAAGCAACATGGGCAATTAACAAGCAACACGGACAAAGGGGGTGGAGGGAAACAAGCAATGCTTACGTGGGATGGGGACAAAAAACAAGACAAGGGAAAAGAAAGGAAGAAATAGTACCTCTATCACAGTGCAAGCAGCAACAGGACACCACACAAAATGAAGCTATCGATATTTGGTGTATGTTCCATTGAAGGCAGAAACGAAGGAAGAGAAAGTGAAATCGGCACAGGCTGGCCAGTTATGAGGCAGTAAATGTGAGTGACAATGAAGCCAATGAATGGTAAGCAATGGGTGGGCTTCAAGACATTTTAGTAAACGAAATGTCTCACAAGCAGCAGCACATGCACACTGTCTCAGGCAGGACTCAAAAATGTGTAGCAGCACCCATGCACAAAGAGACCATTCCCTGTGTATCGAGGCCATTATTTTGTTTTGTTTTGCAGAAATAACTTCCAGCTGTGGGGGTTTGTGCATGGAAAAGATAAAAAGCTGAGCAGGCCATCAAGGCACGGTGACATGGCCAAGATTGCAGTTTTGATTAAAGTGCTCCTGACACACAGATGCAATGTGAGCACTTAAGAAAAACTGCCCACACAATGAGGATCTTCATTTATAACATATGGTACTCCACTGGGGAAGCAAAGGTGGCGGCTTCCATAACACCTATTGGTTGATGGGCACACTGACAGTTTCTAAATGACCCAGGGACCCTTTAAGAGGCCTAGGTTACATTAATCCAAGGGTAAAAAGTCATATTTGGATTAGGATTAGGATTGGGATTGAAAGGTGGCAACAACTTTGCTTGTGGCCTGCATGTCCATGTTAGGAGTCATTAAGTCCAGGTTTAAGTGGAGCGGATGTTTCTGCCTATGGGCTCCATGGGTAAAGGGCTTCAAGATCATCTGGTGTGCATCCAAGGGGGGCACTCAGGCACCCCCCTTTGTATGCCTCCTTCTCAGACAGTGGAAGTGATTTCTTGAAGAGTGAGATGTTTGTGGACTCTTCAGACCCTCATTGTGTGGGGACCATGGTGCCTTTCATTACAGGGATCAGAGTCTGAACTAATTCCATGTCCAGTCACTCTCTTGGAGCACATCTGAAAGATCACTCCCTTACTGAATTAATCTCTTCTGCTGTGGATAGTCTGTGGTTTTGGTGAAGGTGGGCTCCATGAAGAGTGGGTGGGAACAATATTGTCTACATTCCTTCCCATACACAACTCTGTGAGCATGTGTTTGAAGTATGAGATGTATTCCAATTCTCTCTCAAGAAAAGGATATACAAGTCTTTCAATGCATTTTCCTCGAGCTTGGGTAATATGTGTTACCTTATTTAGAGTGAGAATGATTCTTTCGACCATCCCTTTGCTTGATGTAAAAACCCAGTGAATGTCCCATCCACTCTATTACAAGTTCACTAATTTATGGCACTCGTAATATGGCAAAAGGGATATCCGTCATGTTCTAACAGAGTATTTGTGCGTTAAAATCTAATTAAGGCGCTATGTAATTTTTCATCCTTTTAAAAGCAGGCCATTGTCAGGGGGGATTTCCTTCATGAGTCCATGTGCCATTCATATATTTTCAAAATGTGGGAGTACATCTTCTGCTGCCATCAGTGCACCTTCAAAATTTGGGAGTATACCTTCTGCTGCAGTGGATCAATTGCCACCACCTCTGTCTTCCTCAAACAGCCATCGATAATGACCAGCCGGTGCTCTCCATTATGGAGGTCCCACACTTGGCACCTACCTAAGGAATTGGTGGTATGTCTTTTGTAATTATTGGAGGAGGTGGCTTACCTGGATCAGCTTCTTGACATGAACAATTTTTACCACCTTGACATCAAGTTGAGGTAACCAAATGTTGACCCTAATTGGTGACCGTCGGTTGTCTGCCGGTGTTTTAGCCTTCAGTCTTGTGCACTGGGCTGAGGCATTAACTCTTCCATCATGTGGTGGGTTGGACTGGATCCTTCGGGTGCCACAGGTGAGCAGGCACTGGTGTGCTCTTGATCATCCAGTGAGTACATACTGCTAGAATGGAGTGCCTGTGGCATCCCGCTTCATTTGTCAGTTGTTAGATGTTGATTGTGGCGACACAAGTAGAAACAGAGACACTTCAGTGCTCAGGTGCACCTGCCTTTGCATAGCCCACCTACAAACACGTTCTTTCAATGTACCAAACACATGGGACCTAAACAACGAGCCCCGGGTAAGTGGGGGAAACTCACAGGTGAGTTGTACCCTCTCTCAATGACACTGCCTCCTTTCTTTGGAACATAACAATTAAGTCATACTTCAGTAGGTGGTAGGACATATGTGTTTGGGTATCTAGTATATAAACAAGTGTCTTAAAAAGATTCCATATAATCAATTAAATTATTTTTGAGCCAACTTAAGCAGTCTGTAGGCAACTTCATTAAAGTACCACCAGAGGCTACAGGGAGTTGTCAAACCGCAATAAATGGTCAACACAATAGCTGTATTGGTAGGTGAGGTGCACCCAATGCATTTCTGTGCTTGCACTTTTAGGCAGTGTTGGGATTTCTTTTTCTGTCCGACTCAATATGGCGGCGAGGATCTTGTAGTGATGTGTCTGATCGCAATGCCCTATGTAGAGCTCGGAACCCAAGACATGCCCAAGTTCACACCTGTTAGTTCAGCGCCAGTTTCCCCAGTTTCATTCAGCCTCTAAAATAAGAAATATGTGTAAAACCATTAAAGGCGAGTCTTGAGAATGCAACTCTTAAAAAGGATGACTGCATGCTGGGGTTTTAGGCCAGTGATGATCATGTTAAAAGCGAAACTCCATTTTCCAGTCTGAAATGTGTTGTAATGTAAAAAGTTGGGACTAGGTGAATGTGTCATACATGATATTAATCGCTTGAAAGCTATGGCGTGGAGAAGAACATGCACGACGCCACTGTTGTGCCTTTGGGTGTCCTTTCTGGTGCAGCCAAGGACTGTATCTACACTTCACGTTCCCTCTTGTATTTCCATCTCTTGCTCTCGCCATTCTGTTGTCTTCGCAGCCTGACAGCACCTCGCAGCAGTAGCCACTGGTTACTAGTAACCGCGGCAGGGAGGGTGTGGGATGAGGGCATTAGGTATCACTGGGTGCTGGAACTGACCCTTGCAGCTGTTACCGCTGCTCTCCAACTCTTTCTTCAGCTGTGAACAGACAGGTAAATGCAGTGCTTAATTTTTAAATAAAAACGTGCTGGTGCCCAAAGCCCTTCTCGTAAACACTCGGCTGCTGCAATTAAATGTGCGAGCATAGAATACTGAGGCAGCGTAATTCTGAAGCCATCTTGGGCCTCTTTAATCCATTCACAGCCACTCCCTGCCCCTTCAGCTCCCTCCTGCAGCATTCTGCTTTCTCTCATTGTGCCGATTTTTCGTTTTTCTCTTCCTCCGTCTGTTCCAAACGTGTCTTTTGCGCGCAGCAAATGCTTGGGGCAGAAGACTAAGCACCGGCCCTCAAAAATAAGTGCCGGTGCTCAGCACCGGAAACAACAAGCACAAATTAAGCACTGGGTAAATGTCTCTATTGAGACATGTTGAATGAGAGGTCCCAGGGAGTGCTGTTTACCCTGTCCTGGTCTGTCTCGAACAATTCTGCTGCTACCCTACCATGCCTTCAGCATAAGTGACTGATCCCTTGGCCTTTTGCTTCCAGTACTGGAACCACCGAGGGAGGGACTTGGTGTATATGTGCATGTGTTTTGTGCTGTATTTTGTTCTCTTTTGCCTTTGCAATGTTTGTCACGAATGTGAAGTTCCCTCTGCTGGCGCTGCTCGGTACCTCTTCTACGTCTGATGTCTGCTTTGCTGATGTCTTTACTGCACTGCTTCTCATTGTGGCAGAAGGCAATGTCTATATTCTGCAGACCTGATGTGAACATCTGCTGTGTGGCTGTGTTCTCTAATTGAGGCGACTCTAACTGTTTCCACTGAGCCATCTATTCAGCCAATCGGATGCCTAGATTTGTAATTCTGTCTTCACTCTGACACCCGTGGAAGGCGCTAATCCTGCCCCACTTGGATCAGGTGTGGAGGTTAACTCTCAGGTTTCCACCACGCCCAGGAGGAAGATGAGCCACTGACGTGTACTTTTAAGTAATGCTCAGAGTTAAGTCATCAAAGGGTGACTGAGTGACCAGCTGACACCGAGGGGAGCGGGCAGGAGTGAAAACCTCAAATAGGCATAAACACAAGAGTTACAGTTCATCTAAAGCCAGAGAGAAGAGAACAGCCGAGGAGGCGAAAGCCCCTCGGCCAGGGCTTAATTTGTAAATAAAAAGGTGCTCTAATACATCCAGAGAGTAAAAGCCTAAAATAGAGTATTTCAGTAGGTTAGTAGTTGTATCTGTTTTCCGCACTTGTAGGGACAGTGGCAATAGTTGGGAGAAGGAATACCTAACTGCCCTTGAGTCCAGCAGCCCCTGGTGGACTGGACTGACAACCACTAAACCAAAATTATGAAACTGGAAGCATCAAGGGGAGTTATTGGAAATAGCTGAAGCCTATTATCCTTCCACCCTCTGACATTATTAAATGCACAGTCCAATCTCATATCCGCGGCTCAAATTAACTCATAATAATACTAAAACTGTACTCATTTTTCCCGATACTAATCCATCACTAATTCTTGTTGTTTTCCAGAGGAGCATGCTACTCACCGAAAAGCGCTTCGACGCCTCATCAGGGGTAGTAAGCGCTATATAAATACTATTACAAAACAATACAATACAATAAACATCAACATCCCTGCTACGTCATTTACCAGACCCAACTCCACTCTAAGCAGAGAAGCCTCATCCATGGACAAAGTACCAACTGAGTTCTAGCAGAGCATCCCTCCAATGTCCGCTCAGTCTTCATTCTTTTACATCACAGTCAGTCAGGGTCCGTGCTGCCTCAGAATTCCCAGACGGAGAACCACTGGTCCTGCAGCAGGAGACACTCCCCTTCCAGTGGTCCACTTCTACTTCGGCCCCCTCGCTAAGAACCAAGCAGCTTCTTCCAGGCTCAAATTGTACACCTTTTTCCCGGTGCTTAATTTGTAAAAGAATAAGTGCTGGGCCCAAAGCTTTACCCAGAGCCCACAGTCAGCACTATTGAAGGTCGGGTGCCAGATACTAAGACTGCTCATTCTTGAATCCATCTGTTGTCTCCTTAATCCTCCACTGGACACACCCGGCCATTGTATCTCACTCTAGCAGGTCCTTTCTCATCTCTGCATTTCCCCTTTGTCATCGTTTTCCAAGATTCCCCCACCCCTGTACCTTCTTTTTTGTTTTCTTTCTTGCTTTTGATCAAAGTCTTTGAAGAAAAACTAGTGCTGATCCCCAAATTGTGTGTCTGTGGGTCCCACCAGCAGCCACTAGCTGAAATTAAGCACTGCCCACTCCCCCAGGCCTACTAGTGCTCATGGAAACAAAGTCCCTTGGGGGGAACAGGTCCTTTCACTCAATGCAACATGCACTCACTGAAATACTAAAATATCAGAAGAATGCTGTGGCAAGAGAATAATTAACATTGGCAAACAATGCCAACTTTCTGCTAAATTATCCTTAATTGTGAAAACAGATGCTAGACAGAACAGTTTTTCCTGTATTCTGTAAAGACTCTCCTACTAAGAGTTAAAATACAAATGTTTAAAACTCCCGGGAAGTTGCTGGTGAGGGGATTACATTGTTCATCCACTCTTCTCTGGTGGAACAGCCGTTTACTTATTTTAAAACGGCAAACATTTCTGCCAGCGGATCCAATAATTCACCTTTCTGTTCAACTACAAAAAAAAAACTTCTCGTTGATTGATGCACGACCCTTCTAAACTGTGTCACTCTAATTTTTTTTATTCAGATCACTATTCCAAAACCACACTGTCTGTGAAGAGGCAGAGCCCAGTCGCTGCACTTCTCCTGCAATGATCAGAAGTTGTCAAATGGAGAATTACAGAAAACTATTTCAATATCTACAAATGCACCACCCTGAGAGACGAGAACCACCTATTTCCGGTTCACTGGACATGAAATGTCAAACCTGTCACCAAAGCTCAGTGAAATCTTAGCAGGGAGGGACGGCAGCGCCAGGTCCCCGGCCTCATCCCGTGCGGCAGCTGCGGAGGGAGGGCAGCCGGGGACCTCCTGGCACTGGAAGGAGGGCATCGGGTAGCCAGCGTTGGCCTGTTCTGAGCCCAGCCAAAGCGTAAGGAGTTTGTGCAATTAACTGCAACACGATCGAAAGGCACGAGCTGCGCCCGGAGGTGGGGGTAGGGTACACTCCCTGCACTGGAGGCAGACAGACGCCACTCTCCGTGTATGCCCCCAATAATGGACTCACAACTGTGCATGTAGAAGGGCGCTTACTTCTCAGTAGGAGGGGTCCCCTCGGTCCCCTCTGTAGCTACTCGCTCCTGTCCCTTCGTCATTCCTGGTTCTGCGCGCGGAGTAGCTCTGGTAATGCCCACCTCTTGGGCCCTCTGGTGCTTCCCAAGGACAGGAGCCCCTCACGTGGCACAAGGGGATGGAGAAGCTGCAGCCATGCTGGACCATGGTAGGGTTGGGGTCGTTGCGTCCTGGCTCCAAGGCCCCTCCCTGGCTTCCTGTCATGTGGTGGTTGTGGGGAATGTGGAGGGCCTGGAGCAGCTAGTACCCACCAGCGGTGCTGCTCCCAATCCAGTTCAGCTCCAGCTCCTGGACCTAGAACACACACAGCCAACAGATATGGTGGGCGAGGGAGACAAAACTCATAGGGGACCCTGGTCTTTCCAGGCTCCAGCGAAGAGTGCCCACTTAGATGGGGTATCCGTGAACTTCAGTACAGCAGGGCAGGAGACTAGGTCAGTCTGTAAACAAAGAGGGAAATAAAAGGAGTGGCCACCCAAGGACTGTGCCCTCACATCACAACAAGACCTAAGCAACATAGACAATCTGGGTGCAGGAGTACCCAACTGTATTTACAAGTTGTTAGATGAATACTCTCCATTAAAAGGTGGGGGCTTCATAAAAAAAACGGATGTACACCCTCACTCACCAACTTAGGTGGCGTGCTTCTTCATCAGGTTTGCTCCACATCCGGGTGCGTGGCTTGGCCACCAAGCATGGCAGGTGCGCTTTGCTGAGCCCCGGCACTGGCCCGGCCTGCTCTAACAGAGTTGGCGATATCCAGGACCCCATAGAATGCTCCTGACCTACGCTCTCGCAATCTAAGTCCGTGCTCACCCACGACTGAGCAGCGCAAAGGCACTAGTGGAGGACATCTTCAGCCTCTGCTGCACTTCTCAACAGGTTGGAACTGCGCAGCGGGCAACTGAGCCCTCTCCTGCCTGTTCCCTACGGCAGAGGAGAGAGTGGCTGAGGATGTGAGGGAGACCCACAACACCTTCCAAACCTGGGAGCCGCCAGGGCAGGCTGTGCTACCCCACCCCGCTGATCCCCAACTCGCCTAAGTAGAGAGACGTGGAGGGGACGGCCATAGGGGAAGGACTGGCACCGTGGCCAACAACCCACACTGCGCCCCACAGTGACTCCAATGACTGGGACAGGACAACGCATACTTGGCTCCTCCTCAGCCGTGAGATGTGGTTTTGGAGAAAAAAGGAGACCTGATTTTGACACCAGGAGAAAGCCGGATGGTCCTGCAGCCTGACCCCAACACGTGGGAAGAGCAGGGAGCTTACAGAGAGAGGGAGAACAACCACTGGCATGGTCGGCTACATTTGGGGACCCAGGGGTCTGTGATAATGTCTACAACACCTGGAGGAGCCCAGATGTGATTTCCCAAGACAGTGCGCCCTAGAAGACTGCCCCTGGGATGATAGGGAACCCCCCTCAATGTTGGAGTGGTGGCTGGTTGGCCCCCATTTGCTTCCAAATTCCAAGCAAGAACGTGAGAGTTGCGCAAGTTGATACCTGTACCAGGGTTTTAGGTGGCCTCACATTCAGCATTATGGCCCAGGATCACTTTACTAGGAACCCCTGATGAGCAGCCGCTGGTTCCTCTTGTTAGTCCTGCTGATTGGATGCTGAAGACAGTACACCCTATCAGGTGTTGAGTGCCATATACCAGCTGCTTGTGCCCCCAGTATTGCACAGGTAAGTTTCCACTCCACTATTATCACCACAAGACAGTTCTGGGCGAGGTGGGCTGGTATCTATTTGGCTGTCTAATGATGGACAGGTCTAGAACCTCAGTTAAACCGATAACACTCAACGGCTCTGGCACTGCTTTCCTGGTGATCAATAGAGACCCCTTCCTCTGGCACTGGTCCTGGAGCACATCTGGGGTCACCAATTCTGCACTAACTACAATAGACAGGATCCTGGTGGTAGTGTTAGATACAAAGACTATGTTTAATGCTGAAGTTGGTGGACTGGCTGTAGACTTTGGCATCTTAAGGGACGACTTGCAAAAATGATCTGGCAGGGTGCGAACAGCAGGGACAGTCAAACAGAAACTCTAACCCCAGACTTCTAATCTTGAATGATAGGTGCAGAACCTCACGGGCCAAGTGCGCTTCCTAGAAGGGAGACCCAAGAAAACTGAAGGGAGATCACTGTGGAAAAACATATGCATTGTTAGGGTTCCAGAGGGCATGGAGGGCGACAACACCATTCACTGCATCGCGAACTGGCTCTCAGGTACTGTAGATTCCCACATCCTCCCAGCCTCTGTCACAGTTGAGAGGGCCCGTCATGTCCTGGCGAAATCCCCCACCTGGTGCTCCCCAAGACCAATGGTTGCAAAGATCTTTAATTAAAGGGATCACAATGTCATCACCCAGAGGGCATACCAGGAAAGGTTTTTCAATATGGGATCTGGAAAAGGGATGATCTTTTCTGATTACCTTGGCAGCGCAACAACGCAGAGTCAGTTTTGCAGAGGTTAAGAGCAAACTCCTTGTATGGGCCTCAGCTATGCCCTCCCCTTCACGGCTAAAATAAAGGTCATAGCCAATGAATGCTCCCCCTTCTTCACCAAATCTGAGGAAGCTTGAGATTGGTCCATACGACATGTGCCACCAAACATGAAAGCTGGCCCTGCATGGGCACCTAAACCTCAAAAAGGCCCTACTGGGTGGCGCAGGAGGGGCCGCTGGGGTGGTCCCTCTTCCTCTGGACCCCCATTCTTCCTTGTTCAGGCATGTCTCAACCAGCAAGCAGATATTGACACCACTGTTTAGTTTGGAAAAATAGCCTGTGACGACACTAGTGCACCGCGATCCGCTTCTGGCACTGGCTCGGACACCAGCAGCGAGATGTCCATTCTACTAGCAATGGGCTTAGCACAAACTGTCTGCGATATGATTTCATTGCTCTTAATACCGAAACTTACTCCGGACCTCGGAGGCTAGTTCTTCCTGGTCTTAACCAGCTGTGCTTTAGGTTCAGGTGTTACTCAGTAGCACAGTAATAGCAACTTGCATTTGATGTATAACTTAAATGTTTTCCTTGTATACATGACTTACCACAGCTCACCACAAGCAGGGCCTGGCAAATTTTTTCAGAGCAGCCTCAATAAAGTGTATAGCGAGTGAGCCTGACTTCTACAGTGGAATTTAGGGGGTTTTCACCTCATGAAAATTTGGGAAAAATAACAAAACTGTGCATTCTACAACACATTTTTCATTATATAATCAATTCTATTAGTTTTTAAAGTAAAGTCATTGATGAACTTACAGTGCACCAGGATACAGCAGCCTTTATTTTGGCTCTTCAAATATTCCCTCATCATCACCCTCTAACAATGCTTCTCATCTCTCCACAGCCCCTCTCTCACATGTATTTCATTTGTTTTATAGCGCCTCTCTTACCAGCTTAGCGTGTTGGAGCATTTTATACCACACACAATGCAGAGACAACAAATCATACACGTGTAAATCAGTGTATAGAAAATTGAATCATATGTGTGTAAATTAGTGTATAGAAAATCCTACATAACACAAAGTGGACAACAAGGTGCAGGATTCACATGTCATCAATACAGGTAGGCATTTTTTAAGAGTGCTTGGTCTGCGGAAGCACAAACTCAGGAATCAGAACGTAACACTGTGGTTATGGTTGACTTTACTAATAACAATGTATTTCTACCAAAATAAATCATTTTTAACAAAATTAGGATAATCAAACACTGAAAAAAAAACATAAATTTCTAACCTGTACCATGTAGTTTGCATGCATCTCTTTGATGGCAGTTCTTAGCTCACTGTGCTAGATTATGATTGTAACGTAGAAACTGCACAGTAACAAAAGGATCTCTGTGACAAAAGCAGTCGCCCACTAAGCTATGCGCATACAATTCTATTCGGTGGTCTGCATAGTACATGTTCTTTGCAGCAGGCATATTAACCCACTGTGCTGCTTTAGGTGAGTCAAAACTGCCACCAGACAAAACTCTGATCTCTCTCCAGCAGGTACATTAATCATCAGAATTATTTGGGCACTTTTATTCTTGCCTTAAAACTGTTGGATAGACAAGGAATTCTGCAGTGCTTTTAAAACTTCTGCACTGCCACAAAACCAGCGCCCCAGTAGCAAAAGTGGCCCCCCACCCTTCCAGCCTCGCGGGGAAATGCCCGATGCCCGGTATGGCCATTCTGGCCTTAACCACAGGCTGCACTTGCCACAGACACCGGGTGGCTCTTGGAGTGTTCTAATGGCACCCACTCTGGGTTACATGTGGCCAACCGGGCCGGCAGTGAGTCTATCCTTTCTCATACCACGGGGTCCCTTGCATTGCATGAGGCTGACCACAGCTCCCCCATTTCTTCACGATACAGCATATACATGGCTTTTAATAACAGAATGCATGCAGCAGATTCACTCACTTCACTTTTCTGTTACCAGTTTTTCTGTTGGTGTTTGTTTTGTGGAAAAGTTTGGATCCTGGCCTCAGGGGCATGGGGTTTCCCATATTGGAGGGGGCAACAAATGGGCTGGTTCCGGATCACTTACAGGGAGAAGGATAACATGCTGTCCCACAGAAACTTCTCAAACTACTACAAAACAGTGATGGCAACGTATAAGGTTCTATTGTGAAATGTTCGGGGAATGTCAGCAGCATCTAAACCAGTGGTTCCCAACCTGTGGGCCGGGGACCCCTGGGGGTCCGCGAAGCATCCTCAGGGGGTCCGAGGCTGCTTAAAACATTTAATAATATTAGGTCCCAGCTATCAGTAATGACTCCTCGGGGGTCCCTGTGTTCCAATAATGATTCAGTGGGGGTCCCCAGGCTCCAGTATTGATAAAATGGGGGTCCACAGAAGTCAAAAGGTTGGGAACCACTGATCTAAACGATATAAGGTACACACCTTTCTACGGTTCCTAGGGGTGCACATTGAACTGCTCCAGGAGATCGAAATAGGCCCTGGGGAGAGATAAAGACTTCAAACCAGATGGAGGGGGCAGGTGGTGGCCACTGGGTTCTCCTCCTACGCAAGAGGTTCCCTCGTTTGGGTGAGCCCAGGTGAACCACTTGAATGAACTCCGTAATCAAGTTATTGAAATTAAATGCAAGTATGTCATAAACGAGGGCAAACTAGATGGCAGAGCTCTGCTGATGGGCAGTATCTATGCCCCAAGTGTGGGATAAGAAAGATTTAACATATGCCTTTCCCCATTGATAGCTAACTGGCCCAACCACCCGGCCATAATAAGAGGCAATTTTAATAGGATTCTGGACATTCATTTAGATTGCTCTCACCCTGCACTACCCAGTCCCCTAGTACATGTGACAGCAAAGGCCCTCAGGGATTGGATGGCTTAAGGTTCATATAGGACATCTGGTGTTGCGCCGCGTGGTGCGGCGCGAGCCGAGCATTCGGCTCGCGCCGCGCAGCGCGTTCCCAGGACGCGGCGCGCCCCGAGTCTTCTTTGCACAGCGCGAGGCCCCAGATATTATTTTGGGCCTCGCTCTGCCTTCTGTGGTGTCCCTGTTCTCCCCTGACCCCTCCTTACCTGTTTCTTTTTCTTTCTTCTTCTACTTTTTCTTCTTTACCTTTTCGAGGCATTTTTGTCCTTTCCTTATGTCTTTCCCCCTTTCCCATGTTACCTTTTTCTTCCCAGCATTCCTTGGTCCCTATTTTCTATGGTTCCTGTTCTATTCTATCCTATGTACTTTTTCCCTATCTAAAATGGTGTCTTTTTACTTCCTGTTGGTCACTTCCTGTTTCTTGGTATATAAGGGCTCTATTTTCTCCCTTTCCTTGCGCTGCATCACTTTCTGCTCAGATTGTGTCTTCGCTCCTGATTCTTAGCCTTCGGTTCTGAATCTTTTTGATTTTGCATTTACCTGCATTTTGTTCCTATTTGATTCCTGGTTTTGTTTTCGTTTCAGGAATCCATTTTTTGGAGGTTTTTCCCCTTTATTGGGGTTTTTTCCCTCTGGCACTAATTCTAAAGGGCACGGTCTGTTCTTGGTGTTTCCACTGCCTGCAGCACCGTGGCTACTAGAAAGAGTCGCCCCTTTCTGGGCCAAAGCCGAACCCTCAAGACCTACGCCACTAGATCTGCGGTTTCCAGGCGCCAGCAGCACGTGAGTCGTGACAGAATGCAGCGCCAAACCATTCCGACATCTTCTGATACTATGGATGACACAGTGGCGGCGGCTGCAGATCCTGATTCATCTTTTTTGACTACTATTCAACAACAAGCTCAGGAATTGCAACAATTGCGCAACGAGAATGCGGTCTTACGACAGGCTTTGGCCTTCCGCAGTGGCGATGTTCCGACTATCTCCGCCTCAACGCCTCGCTTCTCTGGTGAACCAACTAAACTGCGTGAATTCCTGGATGCATTAACGGTTTACTTCGCCTTCAGACCTAGCCAATTCTCTCATGACAGGACAAAGGTGGGATATCTTATTAGTGCATTATCCGGTCCTGCCTTGGCCTGGGCAACCCCGATGGTGTCATCCAACGATCCAGTATTATCGGACTATTCTGCCTTCGTGACCCGCTTCAAACAAATGTTTAGTCGCCCAGGATTGGAAGCCTCGGCAGAGGAAGCATTATGTGATATCCAGCAAGGTTCCCAGGATGTCCTCCGATATATTACACGTTTCCGTCAATTAGCGGCAGAGACCACTTGGGTGGAGCGTACCCTGGTAACTTTGTTTCGCAGAGGACTTAAGGAAGAAATTAAGGATGAATTAGTACATTCCACCAGAGTTGAAGATCTTCGTGGCCTCATGGATCAAGCACTTTCCATCGAGTATCGTCTTCAAGAACGACGAATGGAGAAGAGAAGGAGTAGAGGAGCGTCTCAGCCAAGCTCTTCACGGATGTATCCACCTCATCCTGAGGAATCTCGTCCTCCTGCTAGAGATATAGAAGGGGAACCCATGCAAGTGGATACTGCTCGAGGGCCACTCTCTGCTAGTGAGAAGGAAGACAGACGGAAGAAGGGATTGTGCCTCTACTGTGGTTCTGCTGGTCACCTGCTTCGTACATGTCCTGTACGTCCACCTAGACCCTCGGGAAACGCCAACTCCCGTCCTCTGTAAGAAGGGAGGGGACGGGATCATCGGCTATACCTTCTATCAGCTCATTCAACGACAATACAACTTACTTGTTCGTGTTACCAGTCATATTACAACTACCTGATGGCCGCCAAGAAAGAACTATGGCATTATTGGATTGTGGTGCTAGTGGTATATACATGGATAAGACATGGGCCACTAATCTGCAAATTCCCACTCAACCCAAAGACATTCCTGAACAAGTACACACCGTGGATGGATCTTTAATATCCTCAGGTCCAGTCGATACTACGACCTTGATGTTAAACTTACAGTTTGGTAATCATCAAGAACACCTCTCTTTTGATCTCATTTCATCTCCCAACCATACCATTATTCTCGGAATTCCATGGTTAACTAGACATAACCCATATGTGAACTGGGTAACCCGGACAATTTCTTTATCCTCACAGTTTTGTCAAGAAAATTGCTTCGCTTCCGATAAATATTGGTCACCAAACAGATTAACACCTATGAAGAGTACTACGGAGTATTCCATCAACACTGTCCAAGGGGTTCCTGAACATTATTTAGAGTTCCAAGACGTGTTTCAAAAACCATCCAGACCTGTATTACCTCCACATCGAGAGTACGATTGTGCTATTCCTTTGGAACCTGGAACAGTCGTCCCCTTTGGGAGGATGTATTCTCTCACGGAACCTGAAAAGGAAGTTCTTAAGGAGTATCTGGAGGAAAATGTACAGGGTGGTCTCATTGTTCCATCATCTTCTCCAGCAGGGGCTCCTCTCTTTTTTGTACCCAAGAAGACCAAAGATCTTCGTCCTTGCATAGACTTTCGAGGCCTAAACAAGATAACTATAAAGGATCGTTATCCTTTGCCCCTCATTAAGGATATTTTAGAGGCAGTCAGAGGGGCTCAACGTTTTACCAAGTTGGACCTTCGGGGAGCTTACCACCTTTTACGTATAAAAGAAGGAGACGAGTGGAAAACAGCATTCAGGACACCGTTCGGTCATTTTGAATATAAAGTCATGCCCTTTGGTCTTACGAACGCTCCTGCGATATTTCAAAGGTTTATGGACTCAATATTTTCCGATCTCTTGAACCAGACACTCGTAATCTACTTGGACGACATCCTTATTTTTTCCAGACGCCCCGAACTCCATTCTTCTCATGTGAAACAAGTCCTTCACAGACTCCGAGCAAATCAACTATTCTGTAAACCCGAAAAGTGTGAGTTCGATAAGACGGAAGTCAAATATCTGGGTTATCATTTAAGTTCCACCGGCATAGCTATGGACCTAGAAAAGGTACAAGCAATTCTAGAGTGGCCTTCTCCCTCTTCTATCAAAGAAACACAATGTTTCCTAGGATTAGCAAATTTTTACCGACAGTTCATTCAAGACTTTGCCAAACAGACCAGCCATATAACCCATACCTTAAAGAAGGAAAATCTAAAACAGGGGTTTGTCTGGACCAAGGCGGCTGAAACAGCTTTTCAAGAATTAAAGAAGGCATTCACTCAAGCTCCCATCTTGAGACATCCTGATACCAATAAACAGTTTATCGTAGTTACCGATGCTTCCGAAAAAGCTATTGGAGCAGTCTTGCTTCAACTTCAAGAAGATGATGGTCTTGAACATCCTGTCTTCTATTTGTCCCATATTCTCTCTTCAGCTGAACAACATTACTCTGTACTAGAAAGAGAGTTGTTAGCTCTGAAGACAGCCTGCATCGAATGGAGACAGTTTCTGATGGGATCCAAGGAGCCTTTCGAGGCGAGAACAGATCACCGTAATCTGCAATGTCTACGTAATTTTGTATGCCAAAATAGTCGCCAGGCGCGTTGGGCCTTTTTCTTTAGTCAGTATGACTTTTACATCACCTATATTCCTGGATCTCAAAACATTCTGGCTGATGCTCTGTCTCGACGCTATCCAGATTGTACTCCTTCCCCATCTCAGTTTCTACTGGAACCTAGTAAAATCATTGGAGTTGCTCAATCTTTTCTGGATGAGGTACGACTGGAGTATTCCAGCCTGTCTAATAGCGAAATAGAGAACTTAAGAACCTTTTTATGCAAGAAAGAAGGATTCTTTTTTCATCAGAAGCTGTTATTCCTCCCTACTAACAGAGTGCGAGACAAAGCATTACAGATGTGCCATGATTCACCGGTTGCTGGACATAGAGGTATTAAGGCCACACAAGAACTTCTTTCGCGATCTTTCTGGTGGCCTACCTGGAAATCAGATGTCGAAAGATATGTTCAGGCTTGTCCCATATGTGCCCAAGTCAAGATTCCCCGTAGCAGACCTGCAGGATTACTACAGCCGTTGCCAGTTCCACCAACGCCATGGCATACTATTTCCACTGACTTTATGTGTTCACTTCCGCCATCAGCTGGAAACCAGGTTATCATGGTCACTGTTGATTCTTTCACTAAGATGGCCCACTTTACTGCTCTAAAGAAATTACCAACATCCCAAGAATTGAGCCAGATTTTTATCGACCATATTTTCCGTCTCCATGGACTTCCACATACCATTGTGTCTGACAGGGGTCCCCAGTATATTTCCCGGTTTTGGAAACATTTTTGCAAGACACTGAATATCAATATAGCACTATCATCCGGTTTCCATCCTCAGACCAATGGACAAACTGAGCGTTTGAATCAAGGACTAGAACAATACCTTCGTTGTTTTTGTAATTCCACCCAAAGCAACTGGAACACTTATCTTCCTATTGCTGAATATTCCTACAACAATTCTGTCCATAGTGCCTCCAAGGTCACTCCCTTTTTCTGTTCCTATGGCTATCATCCGACCTCTTTTCCTACTGCTCCTCAATCTACCTCTCCTCTGCCTGCCATTACATCTTTTTCCAAACGTCTCCTGCAACTCCATAAGCTCATTAGATCTAATTTATTGCACACTAAGAGGTATATGAAGAAGATCGCTGATAAGAAACGTGGACCCACTCCCGATTATCACCCTCAGGATAAAGTCTGGCTTTCTTCCAAATTCTTGCCCTCTCGTCTTTCTCTGAATAAGTTCACGCCTCGCTATTATGGGCCTTTTCGTATTCTTCAATTGCTCAATCCTGTCACTGTTCGTCTTCGCTTGCCTCATACTTGGAAAATTCATCCGGTCTTTCATGTATCCCAACTCAAACCTTATGTCCCTGATCCTTTCTCTCGTCAGTTTCCTTGTCCTCCTCCTGTGTTGGTGAATGATGTCCCTGAATATGAGATTCAGGAAATTTGTGACTCCCGCCTTTTTCACCGGCGTCTTCAGTATTTGATTCACTGGAAGGGTTATCCTCTTAGTGAATGCTCTTGGGAAGATGCTTCTTCTGTTCACGCCCCTCTTTTGATTTCTCGTTTTCATCGTTTGTTTCCCTTCAAACCTGGACCTTCGGGGGGGGGACCTACTGTTGCGCCGCGTGGTGCGGCGCGAGCCGAGCATTCGGCTCGCGCCGCGCAGCGCGTTCCCAGGACGCGGCGCGCCCCGAGTCTTCTTTGCACAGCGCGAGGCCCCAGATATTATTTTGGGCCTCGCTCTGCCTTCTGTGGTGTCCCTGTTCTCCCCTGACCCCTCCTTACCTGTTTCTTTTTCTTTCTTCTTCTACTTTTTCTTCTTTACCTTTTCGAGGCATTTTTGTCCTTTCTTTATGTCTTTCCCCCTTTCCCATGTTACCTTTTTCTTCCCAGCATTCCTTGGTCCCTATTTTCTATGGTTCCTGTTCTATTCTATCCTATGTACTTTTTCCCTATCTAAAATGGTGTCTTTTTACTTCCTGTTGGTCACTTCCTGTTTCTTGGTATATAAGGGCTCTATTTTCTCCCTTTCCTTGCGCTGCATCACTTTCTGCTCAGATTGTGTCTTCGCTCCTGATTCTTAGCCTTCGGTTCTGAATCTTTTTGATTTTGCATTTACCTGCATTTTGTTCCTATTTGATTCCTGGTTTTGTTTTCGTTTCAGGAATCCATTTTTTGGAGGTTTTTCCCCTTTATTGGGGTTTTTTCCCTCTGGCACTAATTCTAAAGGGCACGGTCTGTTCTTGGTGTTTCCACTGCCTGCAGCACCGTGGCTACTAGAAAGAGTCGCCCCTTTCTGGGCCAAAGCCGAACCCTCAAGACCTACGCCACTAGATCTGCGGTTTCCAGGCGCCAGCAGCACGTGAGTCGTGACATCTGGCACCACAAACACCCAACATTGAAGGGATGCTCATATTATTCAACGATACTTGACGTCTGTCAGCTTAGTCCACATTATTTCCCCTCTTTCCTTCTCCCCGAAGCTCTCATGTCAAAATATCTGGGGAGAACTGTTTCTGACCATAACCCACTCTTTCTCTAGATCTCATGGGGGCAAGGAAGTACCTATTCTTACGTGGAGGTTGCAACGGGAGGCCCTTGAGGGCATAGCATTTTGTTTATTATCAAAGAAGTATATTAAGTATTTTTTCAAAGACAATGAGGGCTCAACAGCCTCTTATTTTATAGTTCTGGAGGCCTTTAAGGTGGCCCTCAGAGGTCACTGTATACGCACCTCAGTGGGGATCCAACAGATGGTAGACCAACAACTCACAAAGTTAGACAAATAACTTTGAGATATTGGAAAAAAAGCCACATCAGGCAGCACTTATCCTGCAGCCATATACAATGTGAAGGAGGGGCATGCTCTCAAGGAACTAAAGAGTTGCACGTATTATTCAGCATACACGGCCTGCTAATATATCAAGGGGGGCAAATCTGGCAAACTATGAGCCTGGCTGACCAACACAGATAGGCGAGGGATGAAAATAACGGGGATACTTGCCCCAAGCAGGACACTATGTCATGTAGAAAAGGACATCAACACAGCATTCCTAGATTACTATAACCAGTTATATACCATTTGAGATGAAGGGCCCGACTCAACAATTGGTGAATTCTTAAGAGATATCCAACTCCCCCAGTACTGTTGAGGTCTAAATACGGGGGTCCTGGTAACTGGCTTATAAAGCATTAGATCAGTTAAACCTTTCTATAGATATATTTTGGGAACTGTACCTCTATAGATGAGTTAAAACATGAAATAAAGACATCAATTGATTGGCCAACACATATCGATACATTTTTTTTATTTAGTACAAGAATGGTTATGATTTGTTATCCTATTAAAGTATGTCATTTTCAATGTAAATTATTAAAGTAGTTGATCACTGACTATAAAACGCAATGCCCCGATTAATAATGACTTGGTCATATCATTAAATGTGGCTACTGTAAACAAATTGTGGTTGAGATATATGGATTATCACATATGGATATGCATGTGGGTGAAATTACCTGTAAATTACACCCTTATACTGTACTTTTGTTACGTCAGATAAATGAATATACTTATTGTGCTAGAACTTCATGAATTGTAGTGTAAAAGTAAAATAAAGTGGACGTTTCTGAGGGAGAAACTATAAGCTGAGTGTCTTGAAGCTTTTTACAATATTGGCTATTCTTCAGTTAGTTTTATTGATTGTGTTATTAGTGTTTGTGAGTGAATGTCCTGTTCCTAATATAATCATGTTAGTGTTTGGGCATGGTTATAGCATTTGTACTGAAAAACAGACTTATGGCTTGTAATGAATTGTATTCTTTGTCCCAACAAAATCTGGCTGTATTTATTGTTTTTGACTTCTTGAGGTTGCGTTTCGTTAGCGACAGTTGATCTGTGAAGAGCAATACTTTCATCTTAGCTGATATCTGCATCAGTAAAGGGTCTTGCTAAATTAACTGAATGCTTTAGGCCTTATTTAGAGTTTGGCAAATGGGATACTCTATCAAAACAGAACGTATATTCCGTCCACTATATTACAATTGGCACATAAGCTATAATGCACTACAGTACTTTAGACAGGACAGACGCTACTTTGGGAGGGTGTATTCCATCTCTCAAACTTTAAATAAGGCCCACAGGTCTTTAGCTACATTTGAAGAAACTCCTTTCCTATTAATATTGTTTTATTTAAAAAAAAAACAATATTGCAACATAAACGGTGCGGTTGTTCTAGATTATGGAATTAACTGGTTTTCATTGACTCTGGGGTGCCAGTTTCCCCATTACATCCATTATAATAAGTTAAGGCTTGTCTGCAATGTTTGTGCATTTGCAAGGTCTGCCGAGTAGCCTTTGTGCTCTGTGCATCTTATAGTCATGACCGAGTTCTGGGTTCAGTATCTGCAGAAGGCTTTCAAGGTGTCATTTCACTACCATGGCTTACCCTGAAAAAGAAAAACATAGCACTACAGACAGCATTAAGATCATCCAACTGACTTTGCATAACTGTCTCAAATTTTAGTTCTGCAATGATATCTGAAAAGTTTTTTTATTCCAGCCCAGTCATTAACATATAAGTAAAGCCGGATCTGTCTGAGAAGCTGATAAGGTCAGCACAAATCAGTGCAACATCTAATTTAATCTCCACTGATATCTCTTATTCCAAAGAACAAGATGCTTTTGTTTACTCTTTTCTACAAAAGGTGGCAGTAATCCTTTGTTTGACCCTGACAGTTTAATCGGCATAACTGAACCCAGAAGGTCTATTTTTAGGTCTTGCCTGCAACCGTCAAGCTCTGCATGTGCTCTTGTTGCAAGTTATATTGCTTACAATAAAGGGCTTGGAGTCACTGGCTTCATTGTCACTCTTCTTTGCTGCCTCCTAATTGGCCAGCACATGCCGGGCGTCACTTACTTTTCTTTCTGTGGAGCATGGACCAAGCACAGATTGTTTCAACTTAGTGTCCATCTACTGATATCTCTTTGATCAACTTATGCGTTTCTGGACACTTCCTCTGTTTACATTCTTGAGCTGCTTTCTCTATTCATTCTGTTTTCAAATGCATTTTTGGACATTGTTTATCTACGCCTGGCTTACTCGTACAACTATAAGAAAATTAAATATTACGGGGGGTAGATTAAGCCGTTCTAATGCATAAATGCCACCCTAACAACACATTTGTACCTCTATGATGTTTTCTGCTGCATGCTTATTTGTGTTGCCTTTCACCCATTCATCTCCTTTATGCCTCATAGTTTTGAATGGATTTTACTTTGGTTCCTTTTCTAGGTTGAGCGTGCAAGCGCTTTGGCATGCTGTAAGTATTGTGGGCTTTTAACAACATCCACCTCATGCCCATCACTTCCATTAGTTCGTGGGCTTGCCTTTTAAAAATCACTTGATGTTATTGGTAAGTGCTTTACGTTTGTCCCGCTTTGGGGTGGTTTGGTTACCGCCTTGGACACCGATTCTGTTACAGGGATAATTGCACAATTGCTGATATACTTCAGCGTAGGTAAACTACTTTTTTCTTTTGTCTGTGCTACGTGGCTGCCTTGCTGCTCACAACACACAGAATGCGAACTTGCTCGGCGGTATCATTTACACATTGTATGTACTGTGATCTGCTCAGTACGCGTTCTTTGCAGCAGGCATGTTAAACCTGTGCACTGTCTTATAATGACTCCAAGCTTCCACTAGACAAAAGTATGTTCTCTCTCCAGAAAGAACATAAATCACTAAAATGCACTTTGTGATTTGCCGAGTACATGTTCTTTGCAACAGGCACATTATCCCTCTGAGCTACATTATGATGACTCCAAGAATTCCCCATACAATGGTGACGTGAGTGATGGTTTGGAGGGTAAAAAATCTGGGGAGAAAAAGGCTATCCCACTCCCCCAGGAAATAGAGTGTGGGAGATCTGATGCACAGGGGCTAAACTCTATTGCGCAGACTGTGGGTGGCCCTCCATGCAGCACTGGCAGATGTTATTCTGGAATGTGGCCGGTATTGGGGAGAAACACCCCAACAATGATTGGCTTGCCCTGATTAACAATAAGCAGGTAGTTTGCCTTCAGGAAACGTGGGCTAAAGAGTTATCCACATCAATGGAATTCAATCATTTACAACCCTGGCAATGTGAACGCCTGTTGGGCGAAGTAGTGGGGGCCTGTTGAGCCTGATTAATTTTGCCTCAGGCGCTAAAGTGATTAAACATAGAACTGACTCCCCATACTATCAATTAGTGATGCTAGTGGTGAAGGGTAGTCCGATAATGCTACTTGTTAATTTTTATCAAAATAATTTTATTTTGAATGCCGTAGATAAGGCCATTGAGGAAATGGCATGCTGTATGGATAAAGATTATATAATTTTGTGGTGTGGTGATTTTAATGTTTTTCTTTGTTCTGTAGAGGATGATAAGATCTGTGGACTATTCTATGAAGATGATTGCAATTATTCTCACTTTACTCATAACCCCTGTGGGGACAAGTAAATAATCTTGTGAGGACTTATGATTTAGGACTGACAAGTGGTATCTCATCGATTCATATTCCCCCTGATATTACCTTCACTGGGAGGGGGCGTGGGTGTGTTATTCATCACATTATGATGTCAAGGTCATGGATGCATACATTGGGTGCTTTTCAGGTAATCCCCAGTGGCTTCAGCGATCATAACCCACTGGTCAATCCAAATCACTATGGTTTTAAGAAGAGAAATTTACAGAGTCTCTTAACCTCTGTAGTGGGTAAAAACCTGGCTAATTGTGAAGCCTGTTTAAATACTGAGTCATCCCCAGCTCAGGTCCTGGGGGCTTATGCAAATATCTCCACGACTGAAAGGATTACTTAACTCTTCCAACTCAGTTTGATACAAGTAAACCAGTAAAGTGGTTTGACAAAATAAGTACACATGCCCATTCTAATCTTATACAGGCGTTAACGGCCACTCCGAGGAATTAGGCAGAAGTTATAAGATGTAGAGCCCAGTGTAAGAAGGCAGTCTCACCAAGGAAGAAGATGATCAGGGAAGAGCCATGGGAGAAGTTAGTTTCCACCTCAGCTTCAAATTATGAGGCTCAATTTTGGAAAGTAGTCAACACCCCCTTTTTTAGCCCTGATATAAACAAAGGTGTGGAGGTCTACATTCCAGAACAGAGTCGGATCACTCATTTTACAAAGATGTATGTATGTATGTAATGTGGAAGAGGGTGAAACACTGTCGTTAAAGTCTCTGATAATTCTGGTAGTGAGGAGTTGGCTATGCAGTTGAGTGAGGTGATACTGGCAATTAATGGCTCGTCCCCTAATAAGGACCCTGGACCAGATGGTGTGCCAGATGACCTCTTTAAGAATAATGTAGAACTATGGGTGCCAATTTTGGTTAATGTTTTCAGAGCTGCGTCAAGCTCCACCCCCACACACAACATGGTCTAATGCCATCATTGTCCCAATTTTTACAAAGGGGCACTCAAAGGATCCTGTGTGTTATCACCCCATTTCCTTGATCGATGCCACAGCAAAGATTTTTGGGAGAATCCTTTTGGACCGCCTGGAAGCATAGGCTCTTGATAATAACATCATTTCAGAGCCACAGTATGGCATCAGGAAGGCGGCGGGTCAGTTGAACAATGTTTGAATCGAGGGTGGGGGCAAACCAAGGGTGTTTATATCTGGCAGTTATGGATCTAACAGCGGCATTTCACAACATGGTCAGAAGTAAATTAAGTAAATTATGAGCAATGTTGATTAATAAAGGAGCAAACCCAAAGATAGCATCTCTGCTAGCACAACTTCATAGTGCTGTGGAAGCTAAGGTCAGATTCGGACAAGGGGGGAATGCTCTAGCTCCTTTAAGGTCGGGAAATGGGTTAGACAGGGGTGTGTTCTAGCAGCCTTTTTGTCTACATTCTATATAAATGGTCTAGAGTGACTCCAAGCTTCCACTAGACAAATGCATGTTCTCTCTCCAGAAAGAACATAAATCGCCAGAGTTATTTTGACATGTTTCCATTATATGCAATTTGTGATTTGTCTAGCACACATTCTTTGCCGCAGGCACATTAACCCTCTGCGCTACATTATAATGACTCGAAGATTCCACTAGACAAAAATAAGTTCTGTCTCTAGAAAGAACATAAATTGCCAGAGTTATTTTGACATTTTTATATTACATGCACTTTGTGATTTGACTATTATATATTCTTTGCACCAGGTACATTAATCCTCTGCGCTACCTTATAATGACACCAAACTTCCATTAGACAAAAGTATGTTCTCTCTCCAGAAATAACATAAATCGCCAGAGTTATTTTGACATTTTTACATTATATGCAATTTGTGATTTGGCTAGCACACGTTCTTTGCAGCAGGCACATTAACCCTCAGTGCTCCATTGCAATGAGTCCAAGCTTTCCCTAGACAAAAGTATGTTCTCTCTCTAAACAGAACATTAATCACCAGTTATTTTGACATTTTTACATTAAATGCACTCTGATCTGCTTAGTACATGTTCTTTGCAGCACGTATATTAACCCTTTGAGCTACCTTATAATGATTCTGAGCGTCCACTACACAAAAGTATGTTCTCTCTCCAGAAAGCTCATACATTGCCAGAGTTCTTTTGCCATTTTTACATTACATGCACTTTGTGATTTGCCTAGCACACGTTCTTAGCAGCAGGCACATTAACCCTCTGTGCTACCTTATAATGAGTCCATGCTTCCATTAGACAAAATTCTGTTCTCTCTCCAGAAAAAACATTAATCACCAGAGGTATTTTGCCATTTTTACATTATATGCACTTTGTGATTTGCCTAGCACATTTTTCTTGCAGCAGGCACATTAACCCTCTGTTTTGCCTTATAATGACTCTAAGATTCCATTAGACAAAAGTACTTTATCGCTCCAAAAAGAACATTAATCGCCAGAGTTATTTTGACATTTTTACATTACATGTACTTTGTAATTTGACTATTATACGTTGTTTCCAGCAGGCACATTAACCCTCTGCGCTACCTTATGATGACTCTGAGCTTCCACTAGACAAAAGTATGTTCTCTCTACAGAAAGAACATTATTTGCCAGAGTTATTTTGACATTTTTACATTAAATGCGCTTTCTGATTTGCCTAGCACATGTTTTTTGCAGCAGGCACATTAACTCTGTGTGCTACCTTATAGTGAGCCCAAGCTTCCACTAGAAAAAAGTATGTTCTCTTTCCAGAAAGAACACTAACTCTCTTTGCTACCTTATGAGTCCAAACTTCCATTAGACAAAAGTCCATTATCTCTCCACAAAGAACATAAATCGCCAGTGTTATTTTGACATTCTTACATTATATGCAATTTGTGATTTGCCTAGCACATGCTTTTTGCGCAGGCATGTTAACCCTCTGCGCTAATTTATGATGACTCCAAGATTCCACAAGACCAAAGTACGTTCTCTCTGTAGAAAGAACATAAATCGCCAGAGTTATTTTGACATTTTTTAATTATATGCAATTTGTGATTTGCCTAGCACACGTTCTTTCCAGCAGGCACATTAACCCTCTGTGGTACCTTATAATGAGTCCAAGCTTCCACTAGACAAAAGTACATTCTCTCTCCAGAAAGAACATTAACCCTCTGCACTACCTTATGAGTCTGAGCTCCCATTAGACAAAAGTATGTTTTCTCTCCAGAAAGAACATTATTCGCCAGAGTTATTTTGACATTTTTACACTATATGCACTTTGTGATTTGCCTAGCACATGTTCTTGGCAGCAGGGACATTAACCCTCTGTGCTACCCTATGATGACTCCAAGATTCCACTAGACAATGGTATGTTCGCTCTCCAGACAAAAAACATAAATCGCCAGAGTTATTTTGCCATTTTTACATTACATGCACTTTGTGATTTGCCTAGCACACGTTCTTTGCAGCAGGCACATTAACCCTCTGTGCCACCTTATGAGTCCAAGCTTCCACTAGACAAAAGTACATTGTCTCTCCAGAAAGAACATTAACCGTCTGCGCTACCTTATAATCAGACCAAGCTTCCATTAGACAAAAGTATGTTCTCTCTCCAGAAAGAAAATTAATCACCAGAGGTATTTTGACATTTTCACACCATATGCACTTTGTGATTTGCCGAGTACACGTTCTTTGCAGCAGGTACATTAATCTCCTGTGCTACCTTATAATGAGTCCAAGTTTCCATTAGACAAAAGTACATTCTCTCTCCAGAAAGAACATTAATCACCAGAGTTATTTTGACATTTTTACATTACAAGCATTTTGAGTTTTGCCTAGTATACGTACTTTGCATCAGGCACATTAACCCTGTGCGCTACTTTATGATGACTCCAGATTCCACTAGACAAAAGTATGTTCTCTCTCCAGAAAGAACATTAATTGCCAGAGTTATTTGACATTTTTACACTATATGCAATTTGTAATTTCCCAAGCACACGTTCTTTGCAACAGGCACTTAAACCTTCGTGCTACCTTCTAATGAGTCCAAGCTTCGACTAGACAAAAGTATGTTCTCTCTCCAGAAAAAACATTAATCGCCAGAGTTATTTTGTCATTTTTACATTATATGCACTCCGATCTGCTTAGTACTCGTTCTTCGCAGCAGGCATATTAACCCTCTGAGCTACCTTATAATGACTCCAAGCTTCCACCAAACAAAATCATGTTCTCTCTCCAGAAAGAACATAAATCGCCAGAGTTATTTTGACATGTTTCCATTATATGCACTTTGTGATTTGCCTAGCACACATTCTTTGCCGCAGGCACATTAACCCTCTGTGCTACATTATGATGATCGGAAGATTCCACTAGACAAAAGTAAGTTCTGTCTCTAGAAAAAACATAAATCGCCAGAGTTATTTTTACATTTTTACATTACATGCAGTTTGTGATTTGACTATTATATATTCTTTGCCGCAGGCACATTAAAACTCTGCGCTACCTTATAATGACTCCAAGATTCCATTAGACAAAAGTATGTTCTCTCTCCAGAAAGAACATTAATCACCAGAGTTATTTTGACATTTTTACATTACATGCATTTTGTGATTTGTCTAGTGCATGTTCTTTGCAGCAGGCACATTAACCCTCTGCGCTATCTTATGATGACTCTAAGCTTCCACTAGACAAAAGTATGTTCTCTCTCTAGAAAACAAACATAAATCGCAAGAGTTATTGTGCCATTTTTACAATATATGCACTTTATGATTTTCCTAGCACACGTTTTTTGCTGCAGGTGCATTAACTCTCAGCACTACCTTATAATGAGTCCAAGCTTCCCCTAGAAAAGTATGTTCTCTCTCCAGAAAGAACATTAATCACCAGAGTTATTTTGACATTTTTACATGATATGCACTTTGTGATTTGATGAGTACATGTTCCTTACAGCAGGTACATTAATCCTCTGTGCTACCTTATAATGACTCCAGGCTTCCACTAGACAAAAGTCTGTTCTCTCTCCAGAAAGAACATAAATCACCTGAGTTATTTTGAAATTCTTACATTATATCCACTCTAATCTACTTAGTACACATTCTTCGCAACAGGCATATTAGCCCTCTGAGCTACCTTATAATGACTCCAAGCATCCATTAGAGAAAAGCATGTTCCCTCCCCAGAAAGAAGATAAATCGCCAGAGTTTTTTTGCCATTTTTATATTACATGCACTGTGTGATTTGACTGGCATCTATTTTTGGCAGGAGGCACATTAACCCTCTGTGCTACCTCATAATGAGCCCAAGCTTCCAGTAGACAAATGGATGTTCTCTCTCTAAGCAGAACATTAATCACCAGAGTTATTTTGACATTGTTATATTAAATGCACTCTGATCTGCTTAGTACACATTCTTTGCAGCAGGCATATTTACCATCTGAGCTACCTTATAATGACTCCGAGATCCCACTACACAAAAGTATGTTCTCTCTCCAAAAAGAACATTAATCACCAGAGTTCTTTTGCCATTTTTACATTACATGCACTTTGTGATTTGCCTAGCACACGTTCTTAGCAGCAGGCACATTAACCCTCTGTGCTACCTTATAATGAGTCCATGCTTCCATTAGACAAAAGTCTGTTCTCTCTCCAGAAAGAACATTAATCACCAGAGGTATTTTGCCATTTTTACATTATATGCACTTTGTGATTTGCCTAGCACATTTTTCTTGCAGCAGGCACATTAACCCTCTGTTTTGCCTTATAATGACTCTAAGATTCCATTAGACAAAAGTACTTTATCGCTCCAAAAAGAACATTAATCGCCAGAGTTATTTTGCCATTTTTACATTACATGAACTTTGTGATTTGCCTACCCCATGTTTTTTGCAGCAGGCACATTAATCCTCTGTGCTACCTTATAATGAGTCCATGCTTCCATTAGACAAAAGTACTTTATTGCTCCAGAAAGAACATTAATCGCCAGAGTTATTTTTATATTTTGACATTACATGCACTTTATAATACGACTATTATTCGTTGTTTCCAGCAGGCACATTAACTCTTTGTGCTACCTTATGAGGACTCCAAGCTTCCACTAGACATAAGTATGTTCTCTCTCCAGAAAGAACATAAACCGCCAGAGTTATTTTGAAATGTTTACATTACATGCAATTTGTGATTTGCCTAGCACATGTTCTTTGCAGAAGGTACATTAACGCTCAGCACTACCTTACAATGAGTTCAAGCTTCCCCTAGACAAAAGCATGTTCTCTCTCCAAAAAGAACATTAATCGCCATAGTTATTTTGACATTTTTACACTATATACAATTTGTGATTTGCCTAGCACATGTTCTTTGCAGCAGGCACATTAACCGTCTGCGCCACCTTATAATGACTCCGAGCTTCCACAACAAAAAAATATGTTCTCTCTCCAGAAAGCACATACATTGCCAGAGTTATTTTGCCATTTTTACATTAAATGCACTTTGTGATTTGCCTAGCACACGTTCTTTGCAGAAGGTGCATTAACCCTCAGCACTACCTTATAATGAGTCCAA
The DNA here is from genome assembly GCF_031143425.1 of Pleurodeles waltl. Classification (NCBI taxonomy): domain Eukaryota; kingdom Metazoa; phylum Chordata; class Amphibia; order Caudata; family Salamandridae; genus Pleurodeles; species Pleurodeles waltl. Next base: position 674,087,436 of record NC_090451.1, on the reverse strand, counting down.
GCTTCCCCTAGACAAAAGTAAGTTCTCTCTCCAGAAAGAACATTAATCGCCAGAGTTATTTTGACATTTTTACATTATATGCACTTTGTGATTTGCTTAGTGCATGTTCTTTAAAGCAGGTACATTAATCCTCTGTGCTACCTTATAATGACTCCAGGCTTCCACTAGACAAAAGTCTGTTCTCTCTCCAGAAAGAACATAAATCGCCTGAGTTATTTTGAAATTCTTACATTATATCCACTCTAATCTACTTAGTACACATTCTTCGCAACAGGCATATTAGCCCTCTGAGCTACCTTATAATGAGTCCATGCTTCCATTAGACAAAAGCATGTTCTCTCTCCAGAAAGAAGATAAATCGCCAGAGTTTTGTTTGCCATTTTTATATTACATGCACTTTGTGATTTGACTGGCATCTATTTTTGGCAAGAGGCACATTAACCCTCTGTGCTACCTCATAATGAGCCCAAGCTTCCACTAGATAAATGGATGTTCTCTCTCTAAGCAGAACATTAATCACCAGAGTTATTTTGACATTTTTATATTAAATGCACTCTGATCTGCTTAGTACACATTCTTTGCAGCAGGCATATTTACCATCTGAGCTACCTCATAATGACTCCGAGCTCCCACTACACAAAAGTATGTTCTCTCTCCAGAAAGCACATAAATCGCCAGAGTTCTTTTGCCATTTTACATTACATGCACTTTGTGATTTGCCTACCACATGTTTTTTGCAGCAGGCACATTAACCCTCTGTGCTACCTTATAATGAGTCCATGCTTCCATTAGACAACAGTACTTTATCGCTCCAGAAAGAACATTAATCACCAGAGTTATTTTGACATTTTGACATTACATGCACTTTGTGATGTGCCTAGCACACGTTCTTTGCAGCAGGCACATTAACTCTCTGCGCTACCTTATAATGACTCCAAGCTTCCATTAGACAAAATTCTGTTCTCTCTCCAGAAAGAACATTAATCACCAGAGGTATTTTGACATTTTGACATTACATGCACTTTATAATATGACTATTATTCGTTGTTTCCAGCAGGCACATTAACCCTTTGTGTACCTTATGATGACTCCGAGCTTCCACTAGACGTAAGTATGTTCTCTCTCCAGAAATAACATAAATCGCCAGAGTTATTTTGACATTTTTACATTATATGCAATTTGTGATTTGGCTAGCACACGTTCTTTGCAGCAGGCACATTAACCCTCAGTGCTCCATTGCAATGAGTCCAAGCTTTCCCTAGACAAAAGTATGTTCTCTCTCTAAACAGAACATTAATCACCAGTTATTTTGACATTTTTACATTAAATGCACTCTGATCTGCTTAGTACATGTTCTTTGCAGCAGGTATATTAACCCTCTGAGCTACCTTATAATGATTCTGAGCGTCCACTACACAAAAGTATGTTCTCTCTCCAGAAAGCTCATACATTGCCAGAGTTCTTTTGCCATTTTTACATTACATGCACTTTGTGATTTGCCTAGCACACGTTCTTAGTAGCAGGCACATTAACCCTCTGCGCTACCTTATAATGAGTCCATGCTTCCATTAGACAAAATTCTGTTCTCTCTCCAGAAAGAAGATTAATCACCAGAGGTATTTTGCCATTTAAACATTACATGCACTTTGTGATTTGACTGGCATCTATTTTTGGCAAGAGGCACATTAACCCTCTGTGCTACCTTATAATGAGCCCAAGCTTCCAGTAGACAAATGGATGTTCTCTCTCTAAGCAGAACATTAATCACCAGAGTTATTTTGACATTTTTATATTAAATGCACTCTGATCTGCTTAGTACACATTCTTTGCAGCAGGCATATTTACCATCTGAGCTACCTCATAATGACTCCGAGCTTCCACTACACAAAAGTATGTTCTCTCTCCAGAAAGCACATAAATCGCCAGAGTTCTTTTGCCATTTTACATTACATGCACTTTGTGATTTGCCTACCACATGTTTTTTTGCAGCAGGCTCATTAACCCTCTGTGCTACCTTATAATGACTCCAAGCTTCCATTAGACAACAGTACTTTATTGCTCCAGAAAGAACATTAATCACCAGAGTTATTTTGACATTTTGACATTACATGCACTTTGGGATGTGCCTAGCACACGTTCTTTGCAGCAGGCACATTAACCCTCTGCGCTACCTTATAATGAGTCCATGCTTCCATTAGACAAAATTCTGTTCTCTCTCCAGAAAGAACATTAATCACCAGAGGTATTTTGCCATTTTACATTACATGCACTTTGTGATTTGACTGGCATCTATTTTTGGCAAGAGGCACATTAACCCTCTGTGCTACCTTATAATGAGCCCAAGCTTCCAGTAGACAAATGGATGTTCTCTCTCTAAGCAGAACATTAATCACCAGAGTTATTTTGACCTTGTTATATTAAATGCACTCTGATCTGCTTAGTACACATTCTTTGCAGCAGGCATATTTACCATCTGAGCTACCTTATAAGGACTCCGAGCTTCCACTACACAAAAGTATGTTCTCTCTCCAGAAAGCACATAAATCGCCAGAGTTCTTTTGCCATTTTACATTACATGCACTTTGTGATTTGCCTACCACATGTTTTTTGCAGCAGGCCCATTAATCCTCTGTGCTACCTTATTATGACTCCAAGCTTCCATTAGACAAAAGTACTTTATCGCTCCAGAAAAAACATTAATCACCAGAGTTATTTTGACATTTTGACATTACATGCACTTTATAATACGACTATTATTCGTTGTTTCCAGCAGGCACATTAACCCTTTGTGTACCTTATGATGACTCCAAGCTTCCACTAGACGTAAGTATGTTCTCTCTCCAGAAAGAACATAAATCGCCAGAGTTATTTTGACATTTTTACACTATATACAATTTGTGATTTGCCTAGCACATGTTCTTTGCAGCAGGCACAAAAACCCTCTGTGCCACCTTATAATGACTCCGAGCTTCCACTACAAAAAAGTATGTTCTCTCTCCAGAAAGCACATACATTGCCAGAGTTATTTTGACATTTTTACCGCCATTTTTACATTAGATGGACTTTGTGATTTGCCTAGCACATGTTCTTTGCAGAAGGCATATTAACCCCTTGGTACCTTATAATGATTCCAAGCTTCCACTAGACAAAAGTACATTCTCTCTCCAGAAAGAACATTAACCCTCTGCGCTACCTTATAATGAGACAAAGCTTCCATTAGACAAAAGCCTGTTCTCGCTCCAGAAGAAACATTATTCGCCAGAGTTATTTTGAAATGTTTACATTATATGCACTCTCATCTGCTCACTACACATTCTTTGCAGCAGGCACATTAACCCTTTGTGCTACCTTATGATGACTCCAATCTCTCCAGAAAGAACATTCATCCTCTGCGCTACTTTATAATGAGTCCAAGCTTCCATTAAACAAAAGTATGTTCTCTCTCCAGAAAGAACATTAATCTCCAGAGTTATTTTTTCATTTTTACATCATATGCACTCCAATCTGCTTAGTACTCGTTCTTCGTTACAGGCATATTAACCCTCTGAGCTACCTTATAATGACTTGAAGCTTCCATTAGACAAAATCATGTTCTCTCTCCAGAAAGAACATAAATCGCCAGCGTTATTTTGACATTTTTACATTACATGCACTTTGTTTTTTGTCTAGTACACGTACTTTGCAGTAGGCACATTAACCCTCTTCGCTGCATTATGACTCCAAGATTCCACTAGACATAAGTATGTTCTCTCTCCAGAAAGAACATTAATTGCCAGTATTATTTTTACATTGTTACATTATATGCACTTTGTGATTTGCCTAGCACACGTTCCCTGCAGAAGGCACATTAACCCTCTGCGCTACCTTATTGTGAGTCCAAACTTCCACTGGACAAGAACGAAGCTGGAAACCAGATCTTGGCGTAGTATTGGTAGAGTTGTCCTGCTCCCTAGTTCGATGCGTGATTCGCTCATTTAGTTTATCTTTCTGTTGTGCATTCTGGGACTTGTAGCTTTATAACGTGATAAAAGCTGTGAATGCAAAGCAGAAACCTTACTAGATAAACTATGCGTTTCTAAGTCTGTGAAACTTGAGCTGTGTGTGTGTATTTATAAAACTAAACTTGAGGCCAGCTTACAGTTGGTTATGCTGTACAATGGTCAATATTTGATAACTAATATTTCAGTTAAAGACTGACTGGGGATCAATAATATGATGTGTGGTGGCTCTCCTCAAGCGTGTGAAAAATCATGGCTATTTTGATCGACTACCCAGACTGCAGTGAAGGTACAGTGATCCAGTAAGCATGCATTCTTGGAGTACAGACATGTATTCATTGCACCATGGGCAATGTCGCCTACACCAACTGCCAAGTAAATATGTTTTGCACCTGGGAGAAAATACACAAATTATGAAACACTTTATTTAATTCACAAACAAATATAAAAAAATTAACTTTTAATTTTAATGGAATGGTTGGAGGTATACTCAACTAAGGCACTCATCATTCATACTATATTCGGCTTGATGCAGTTGCACTGCTCATTTAAATCATTCTGATGATACTAACTTACATTTTTGCCTCCAATTTCAAATTACTTCACATTTACAGAATGTTCTCAAATGAATTATTTATTCATATACTTTTTAATCTTAATACTTCATTTTCAGAGAAGTTGTGGACCAACTGAGTGGTCTTCACGGACCCCAGGTTAAGATTCACCGGTCTGTATTGCAAGAAGAGAAGCAAGAGTACTATTTATTCCAAGTATAGCAAAGTTCTGATGATGTTTACTGCAACAACGCCACTCTGCCAAAGAGTGATGATTTGGGTTTTGAAAAGTGCAGCTAATCTGCTGAGGGTACTGTTCATTAGAAGCACACACTCTGAAATTATTTGGCAATGATTTGAGAATAAAAAAATGCAGGATATTATGTGCTGCTGTAGCCAAAACTCCTTCCCAAGGCTCTTCACAGGGTCAATGTTGCCATCTCTTGAAATGCCCAATTTCAGAAATATATGGGTGAATGTAACTTTTCTGTAGCAGCAATTAAAGACACATAAGGAGCATTCCTGGCCTAGAAGCATCCTCACCTTGAACAACAGAAACTAAAATTCCACCCTTTACCTCTACCATCTACTAAACGGCAGTGCTCAGAAAGAACTAATCAGCAGCCCCTTTTTAACAAAGGTAATGGATATGCTAAAAGTAACCTGTCTGCATCCTCTTATCTTCACTGCCTGGGTCTCACCCCGCTCCAGTCACAGGAACGTAGGCAATATACATCCAATGGCTGTGGAAGCTATCCTCACTCCCATCTTGTGTTTTTCCATAAATAGGGACATCCAAACTGGATCCCACTTCACTTCCATAATTATTACTGTGAACCAAACTTTAAGGGTGAACATCAAAAGTGATCTGCTCCAGCATTTGCAGAATCTCCTTTTCAAAGTTTGCATTAATTTCTCCACATACTCTATGTTGCTTTGAGCATGAGCTTACTGCTGCCTTTGAGTACAGCCTACAGCTTTTAATATTTCACTGCGTATCAGTCCAGGAATCACGTTATGCTTCCAGCCCTTTAGAAGTTCATCTGTTTTTGCTAAAGCTTTTGCCTACTGCTAGCCTTCCAAGAGATAGACGGTTCACCAGAACTTAGTAGTTATCAAAAGTACCAAATATAACACTATTCTCCTACAGGTTAGCATCCTCCAATTGCATGCAATGTCAGAAATCCCTCCTTTGTTTTACAATGAAAATTGACCTTAAATTGAAATTTTCATGTGATCCCCCTTTCTTTCAAATTACATTCTACTTACTTTCGATCATCAGCATGTGTCCTGACCACAGCCTACACTGTCATATGCATGTTTGCCCACTACCATTCTATTTCTACAAATCGCCCACAACTGTTTCATAGATCATAACTTTGACTTCAAAAGTCATATCCATGCAATAACTAATCTCCTGTAGCTTATCCATTAGTACTAGAGGTGTGCTCCACTGAAACCTCAAGCCAGGCTTGAGCCTTAAGCCTGGTTCAGCTCGAGATCCTGTTGGAACTTTCAGCCCATAATGAGCCTAGCTTCCAAGTGGCTTCCATCTACCAAGGATTTTTTTCAAAAATGTTTAATTTCTTTAAGGAGAAAAAAATGTTACATTGTAGTTACATACATTAGTCATGTGTACAATGTGAGAAAGTTTGCAAACAGGATATACATCCAGTGAAATAATGCTCCTGAACCCAGGATGTGGTATTACATCTATAGCTGCTGACTTTGGAACTGAGTAACCAGATTCAGAGTCTCAATATTGGCTCAACATCATGTAGTTCTAGACAAATCACTATCTCCCCATGCTTATGAAAATTAATGTGGTGTTGTGTAATGCCAGTGCTGGCATACGGTGCTCCACTACCATAGTGTTTGCATTCGAAAGCACTTTCAAATATATGAGTAGAGAATGCCCGTTTTAGAAAAGCCTATTGTTTGATCTAATAGACTATAATGTTGCTTTATAATAATCTGGACCACGCACAGGGTTTACCTGGCAGCTGTGTTACCTGTTAGTTCATTAATGGTTCATGTTAAAAACTGTCACTTTTAAAAATTACTTCTAAGGGAAGCACTATAATGTACTGTATTAATGTCAAAGCTTTCACATCTTTAGAAAAATTCACTGATTTTTAATTTTAATAATCTTTATTATAGTCCATGTGATGCTTGTTGTATGATTTACATAGCAAACATTTTCAGGGCTCGGCTCTCCATATGAATTTTTTGGCTTGCCCGCCTCTAATTAATACCACCAACCCTTAACAGGAATTCAAATAAACACACTAAAGAAGAGCCCCAACCCCTCATTATTTAACCTACTACATAGAAAATAGAGTAAATGCATGAAGTCGAATCCTTAACCCCTCAGGTGCCCAGGACGAAGTGGTTACGTCCTCGGCAGTGGCGCTCAGGCACCAGGGACATAACCACCTCATCCTGGTACCGGCCCTTGGGGGAATCACTAGTGCACCCCCCCCCCGAGCGCCTCGCACCTCCCTCCCATGGGCAGGGATGGAAGGGGAATCGCTTCTCCTTCCACCCCTGACCCCCTCCACCCCGTCAGTGAAGTCTGATGACTTCAGAGTTTCCCCCGATCAGAAGAAAAATGCTTTGCATTTCTCTTTCGATCGTGGGGATGGGGGCAGGCAGAGGCATCAAAGGAAAGGAAAGGTCTTTCCTTTCCTGTCTCGCTGACCATTTCTGCAGCCTGATCGTGAAGCGATCAGGGTGCACAAATGCCCACTAGACACCAGGTATCTTTGTTTATTTTTTATTTAAGTATAAGAGGAGCGGCCGCTTTGGCTAGGACCATACCCCAGGGGAACAATTTTTTATTAGGTCTTGTTTGCCTCCCCCCCCCCGAAGTCAGATCAGCCTATTTTAATTTTAAAACCACTAGGAACCAGGGATTTTTTTTTTTTTACTGAAGGGGAGCGACCTCTTAGGCAAGGTTCGCTCTCCTGGGGGGCAATTTTATTTTAGGCTATTTCTTCCCATCTTGGGGGCAGATCGACCTATTTTTCTTAGGCCAACCTTCCTCCAAGGGAGTCAGAAAACACTAGACACCAGGGATTTTTTTTTTGCATCAATTTCATGCAAGGGAAGCAACCCCTAAGGCAAGGTTCACTCCCTCGGGGGTCAAATTTATTTTAGGACATTTTTGCCATGAGAGGTTGGCTAACTGGTGAGGGCTGCACTTTTTGGACTTTGGGACGCTGCCATCTAGAAAAATCTACAAGACCTAGACACATCTGGAAACTAAACATCTGGCTGAGTCCAGGGTGGTGTGCTTCACATGCACGCTGCACCATTTTCTTATCCACAATACCCTGCAAACCTCCAACTTTGCCCATTTTTGTGATGGAACCTTCTGGAATCCACAAAATTCCTACCACCCAGCATTGTTGCATCTATACTGATAATAATCCTGCCCCACTTGTCAGCCTAAAAACTTTTTTTTTTTCCAAACTGCCCTTTTGGCCCGCTTTGGTTCCCCCTCATTTTCGACATGTTTTTGGCTCTTCCCGATCACAGGCACTTGGCCCACCTACACAAGCGAGGTATCATTTTTACCAGGAGACTGAGTGGAACATTGGGTGGTAGGAAATATGTGCCGGTGCAGTGATCCCACGCAGAATGTGGTAAAAATTTGATTTTTTAGCTAAATGTGAGGTTTGCTGAGGATTCTGAGTAAGAAAATACTGGGGGATCCACGCAAGTCACACCTCCCTGGACTCCCTTGGGTGTCTAGTTTTAAAAAACTGTTTGAGTTTGGTAGGTTTCCTTAGATGGGTACTGAGCCCAGGACCAAAAAAGCAGGTGCACCACCCACCGCAAAAACAGGCTGTTTTGTATTTGATAATTTTGATGTGTCCACATAGTGTTTTGGGGCATTTCCTGTCGCGGACACTAGGCCTACCCACACAGGTACCATTGTTATCGGAAGACCTGGGGAAATGCTGGGTAAAAGGAAGTTTGTGGTTCCCCTCAGATTCCAGAACTTTGCAGTACCGTAATGTGAGGAAAAAGTGTTTTTGTTTGCCAAATGTTGAGGTTTGCTAAGGATTCTGGGCAACAGAACCTGGTGAGAGTGACACAAGTTACCCCATCCTGGGTTCCCCTAGGTTTCTAATTTTCAGAAATGTCTAGGTTTGCTAGGTTGTCCTAGGAGCCAGCTGAGCTAGAGACCAAAATCCACAGCTAGGCACTTACCAAAAAATAACATCAGTTGTCAATGTAAAAATTTGGTGTGTCCATGTTGCGTTTTGGGGCGTTTCCTGTCACGGGCACTAGGCCTACCAACACAAGTGATGTACCATTTTTATTGGGAGGCTTGGGGAAATGCTGGGTGGAAGGAAATTTGTGGCTCCTCTCAGATTCCAGAACTTTATATCACCAAAATGTGAGGAACAAGTTTTTTTTGCCACATTTTGAGGTTTGCAAAGGATTCTGGGTAACAGAACCTGGTGGGAGCCCCACAAGTCACCTCATTCTGAATTCCCTTCCCCTAGGTGTCTAGTTTTAAAAAATGTATAGGTTTGCTAGGTTTCCCTAGGTGCCGGCTGAGCTAGAGGCCAAAACCCACAGCTAGGCACTTTCCAAAAAACAAGTAAAATCTCAATGTAAAAATGTGATGTGTCCATGTTGCGTTTCGTGTCGTGGGCATTAGGCCTACCCACGCAAGTGAGGTACCATTTTTATCAGGTGACTTGGGGGAACACAGACTAGAAGAACAAGTGTTATTGCCCCTTGTCTATCTCCACATTGTGTTCCTTCCAAATGCAAGACAGTGTGTAAATAAGACGTCAAGAAATGTCCTGTAATTCACATGCTAGTATGGGGACCGCGGTATTCAGAGCTGTGCAAATAACCACTGCTTCTCAACACCTTATCTTCTGTCCATTTTGAAAATACAAAGGTTCCCTGAATACCTATTTATCACTCTTTATATTTCACAAAATCAATTGCTGTGTACCCAGTATACAATGAAAACCCATTGCAAGGTGCAGCTAATTTATTGGCTCTGGGTACCTAGGGTTCTTAATGAACTTACAAGCCCTATATATCCCAGCAACCAGAAGAGTCCAGCAGACGTAACAGTATATTGCTTTCAAAATTCTGCCATAGCTGGAAAAAGTTATAGAAGAAAACGTGGACAGAAATGGTTCTTTTTTTCACCTCAATTTCCATAGTTTTTAGGGTCGAGCCTGCGTCGCATGCCCTTGCACATGCGTTTCTCTTGCGAGACGCTTTAGGAGTTGGAAAAGGGCTCAGAGCCCTGTCCATGTCATGTCAGTGTCTTTCTTGGTTCGTGGGCTTGCCTGTTAAAATCTGCTTGCTTTCATTAGTGGAAGGTACAAATACGTCATGCCTTTTCCGGTGGTTAGCCCTCCTCGAGGGCAGCGGGCAGGTACTGAAAACATGCGAGGCTCGCTGTTTTCCGTCCAGTTTGTAGACTACATTTTAATCTTTTTTCACAGCGCAATCTCGCTTGGCAGAAGTCGAGCGCTTTCCATGACATCGACCCTGTTACATAGTTAATTGTACCTTTGCCGGTTACGTAGATAATTGCACTTTTGCTGATCGGTTTTGCTACGAGTGAAGTGTAGCAGTGCGATCGTGCTCTTTTTTTCCCATTTAATGTGGCAAGAAAAGTCTGGGTTGGGCGTTTACAAATGCTAATAGCTCTAACTCGGAGAAATGCGAGACCTGTTGCATTGCAAATGCTTGTTATTTATTGTAGCTGTTACTTTATGTAGGAAAACCTTGAAGAATCTACACAAATGGCCCCTTTCTGAATTCAGAATTTTGTCAACTTTTCAAAAATGTTTAGCTGGCCAGGATACAACATTGGTTTCACACCCATTTGTGGCACTAACTGGAAGAAAGTGGAAAGCACAAAACATAGTAAAAATGGGCTATGTCCCAGTAAAATGCCAAAATTGTGTTAAAAATTTGGTCTTCTGATTCAAGTCTGCCTGTTCCTGAAGCTGGGAACATGGTGATTTTAGCACCACAAACCCTTTGTTGATGACATTTTCAGTGAAAAAACACAAGATTTCTTCTGCAGCCCTTTTTCCCATTAAAAAAAAAAATGTGTTGCTGTATTTTGGTTAATTTCTTGGTCTCCTCCAGGGAAACCCACAAGCTCTGGGTACCTCTAGAATCCCTAGGATGTTGGGAAAAAATGACAGAAATTGGGCGTGGGTAGCTTACGTGGACAAAGTTATGAGGGCCTAAGCGCGAACTGCCCCATATAGCCAAAACAAAAAAGGCCTGGCAGCTGCGGGGGACAATATTTACTAAAAAAACAAACACAAAAAACGGTCTTTTGATCACAAAGAAACGTGCTGTCCGGTGCAAAGTGCTTCACCGCCTCGTCAGGGGTAGCAAGCGCTATATGAATGCAGTTACTATTTAGCAGCGTCTGGTGTGAAGCTGCGTGCCGTTAGCATCAATTTCAACACTAAACTTGTGACCGCCGATTGGAAAGGAATAAGGATATTTTCACCACAGGGAATTTTCTTAAGTGCGCTGGGGCGGAAGGGGGCATTTATACACATGCCTGCCGCACGGCCCCTAGTGAGGTTAGCTAAAACACACCAAGATTGTGGCTGAATTTAGGATTTGAAACGCCACAGAAAAAAAACATTTAGCATGAGCCCCGCTTGACAAACAGCCTAAACCGCCACATTTCACAGACACCCGCTCTCCCCCACGGCTCTAGCTCCAGTCAGACGCTAGTCTCCTCCCCCCCACGCACGTTTGGCCAAGTGCGTCCTGACGCTACCTGGACGTGACGTGCTTGTCACGTGATATTGCGTCTGTGCCGAGGCTAAGGAGCTTTTCTCTAATAGGAAGTAGCCAGTGTTGTGGTCTCGGCCCTGCAGGGTGAGCTGTGGGGAGCGGTGGGCAGGGGCTGGGTTAATGGGTGAAGGTGTACGGGCGTCCGTTGTTGGAATCTTTGCGGGTGGAAATGGGGGTTGTGATAGAAGCTCAGTGGTGGAGGTTCTAGTATCTGAGAGTCGATCAGTAGGAAAGGCCTAGGGTCTGGGGTGCTGGAGGCTCCTATGGGGATGCTAAGGGCGTGAAAGAGGGTGCTGGGGGAGACGTTTGAGAGTTGGGGTGGTTGCACGTTTAAGAAGACAGTGTCATGTGAAGGATTGTGGGGGTCCTGGGCAAGACATTTTTGGGAGGCCCCAGGTTAGAACAGCTTTACATTTCGTTACCTTTTTTTCTTCCAGTCTAAGACCTGTGTTGCCAAATAATATTAATTTATATGTAAAAAGTTTGTGTTTCAAATATACACACGTGAGGAAGAGAAACTTTTCAGTTTCTCAGGGCTCTCTTGGTAGGTGGGCGCCATGGGCAGTTGCCCCTTTGCCCGTGCCTTAAAACGTCTCTGTAAGAAAGGCTCTTGAGATGGGGCTGAGATTGTGTGATGAGTGGTAAATAATGTATGTTGAGGGTCTAAGAGAGTTTGTGGAGGGGGCTGACTGTCCTTTTAGAAGTGAATTGGGGTAGGAGGGAGTCCTGAGATATGTATAGTTGCATTTCAATTTATGTAGCACTTACTACCTCTGACGGCGCGTCTAAGTGCTTTTCGGCGAGTGGCACGCTGCTCTGGAACCCAAAAGTATTAGTGGTGAATTAGGATAGGAAAATATGAGTACAGTGTTGATTTGAGTAGAAGGAGTAGAAGGATATGTGAGTTTGTTAGTAGGTTTGAATAGAACAATGGAGGGGTAGAGGAGCGAAGAAACCAGAGGTGTTAATAGGGAGTGTATCGTAATAGGATGAGGCTTGGAGTGAGTAAAGGATAGATGGAGGAGGGGAGAGTCTGTAGAAAGAGGTTAAAGAGATCATAGTAGTAGACAGGTTTTGTATGAGTCAAAGGTGAGATAAGTGAGGGAGAACATAGTATGGTTGTTTGGGAGATCATAGTAGTAAACTGAGGTTTGGGGTTAGCCATGAGTGGTAGAGGAAGGAAGAGCTTAGGCAGGGTTATTTTGGAGATCATAGTAGTAGAATGGATTTGGGATGAGTGGATAATGAGGATGGCTCAGTTGTCTGGTAGAGACTGTGGTCCAGTGAGATTGGATGTTTGAGAGAATCTTAGGAGAAAGGGGTTGGCATTGGAGCAGGGATGATGCGAGATCTTTATTAAGAAAAAGAGAGGTTGTGCAAAAGAATCTTTAGTAAGTGTGGCACAATGAGGTTAACATGCCTGGGCAAGTGTGCCAGCAGAAGTAATCGGTTTTCTTTCCAGGACCAGGGCCATAAATGCAGTGACGAGTGGGCTCAGGGCTATGCCCCCTACCCCTTGTTTCTAACCCATTTGTTTTTATTATACCAAGAGTGAGTAATACTCTGTTATTCACTCTTGGTTTAATAAAATGGCGACCTTCTTTGGGTCCAGCAACAGCCTTCAGCGAGAGAGATTACCAGGGCTGATGAAATCCCATCCTTTGCTTGGGGTCCTGGCACACCTCTGTGCCTCCCCCATTTGGGACATGCTAAACGTCACAGCTAAAGACCGACTTAGAGGCTTAAGCCCTGCAGTGCATTTTGCTACACACTAGTTAGCCTGTCTCCCCACCCTTGCCCACCTTGTCACAGAGTGGGGAAAGGGTGGGTTGCAAGAGCAGATACTAACCCCTCAAATCTGCGATTAGCAGGTTTGACGTTTGAGTTTCATGCCCCAAGAGTCAAAAAAGGGCATTCATCAAGGTAAGTAAAACAAACAAAAAATAAATGAATAAACGTTTACAGCTTTTAAATGTTATGTGTTGTGCATAAGGGTAAGTGTGTATGTTTATAGATAAGAGTGTGTCTGTGGGAGAGATCATGTGGGGTGTATTTGTGTGAGAGAATCTGATGAGGAAGCAGTGAGTGACAATGAGTGATTGGAAGAGTGAGTATGAATGTGAATGAATGATAGGCAGAATGACAGTGAGTGTAACTGATAGAATGACAGTGAGTGTAACTGTGAGGGAGAATGGCAGTGAGTGTGACTGTGAGAGAGAAATGGCAATGAGTGTTATTGTAAGGGAGAATGACAGTGAGTGTTATTGTGTAAAACTGAGTGAGTCATAGTCTGAGTGAGTTAGAATGGGTGGGATAGAGTGAAAGCAATGGGCCTCATTTTGTCAGTGAGTATGAATGAGTGGGACTAAGTAGGAATGAGTGAGAATGACAGAGACTAGTTGAGTCGTGAGATTGAATAAAACAGACTAAGTGAGAATGAGTGAGACAAAGTGATTCAGAATGAGTGGCATTAAGTAGAAACGATTGAGACCAGGGGAGTCCTAGTGAGGTTGAGTGATAGGTAAGTCAGAGTGAAACGGAGTGAGAATAAGAAAGAATAAAATTGAGTGAGGCTGCTGTAGACTAACTGAGAATAAGTGAGCCTGAGTGTCTCCGAGTGAGAATAAGACAGAGCGAAGAGTCAGAGTAGGACTGCGTGAGTCCCCACATCCCCTCCACCCTAGAACTCGCTGAGAAGTCAGGCTTAGTCGCTGGAATTTGAGTTAAAGATTACGCCCACTCCTTTTAAATTTCACCAACCACTACGGCATAAATAACCATGAACTGCTAGTCATATGACCTTGAAACTGATTCCTCCTGTGTTCTCTTTTCTTGTTCAGTTACCATCAAAAATATAAATACACAGATACAAAAAAAATAGCTCGGTGAGTGACATGCAAGAATGCTGACCTATATACTCCTGTCTGTATTGCCCTACATCAAATTCTCACTTTCTGAGTGCGCTTAACAGATACATATGACAATATGTGCTCATTTTATTGGCCCCTTCAAAATGATGTGACACTACAACAGGGAGGGAGGGGTGGTTACATGCAGATGGTGTGTACTTGTTAGTGCTGAAGTTTGAAGCTGGCTCAGGGTGTTATGTATCGATGCTCTTGTATGTGGGATACTATCCCAATTACACCTTTAAGCAGCCATGACAAAAGTGGTGTAAGACATACTCATGCTTGAAACTGGGAAACTTGACAGCTGTGTGAAGAGGTGCTTAAAAAGAGTAGGTGGGGATCGTCAGGATACTATGATCATCACTCTGTCCCTCCTGTCTTCTCTCTCCTTCTATCAATCTCCCACCTCCTCTCTTTCACTGTTTGTTGTGCATTCTCTCTAACTCCCTTTACTCTCTTTCTCTACAACTTAGTTTTTGTGCTTTCAAACCTTTTTTGCACTTTTTCTCCCTCACTCCCCTCTGCTTGTCCTTTTTCTCACCCTTACATTCCCTCCCTTTTCTTTCTTTTTGTCCTCTGTCCCACCAACTCTCCCCCTCTTTTGTCCCTTCCTTCCCTCTGTTTCTTCACTCTACACCAGGGCTCTTCAAACTGGGAGGGTGCCCCCCCCCACTAGGTTGGCCTCAAGTGATCCCAGTGGGGCACCTGTCTCTGGCTGGAAGAAGCAGTACACTGATAACAAGGCTTTCCTTTAAGCTGAAAAAAATGAGCAGCAGTAAACTTCTCTCTAATGGCCCATCACTAACATGTTTTGTCATTTATTTCCAAGCTGGGAGTATGTGTCAAAAGAGAAGGGACTCCAAATACTCTTCAAAACCCCAACCTGACCCCCACTTCTAATAATCACACTGTGGACACTGTTATATGTTAATAAGGCCTGCCTAACCAGAACAGTATTTTTGGCATCATGTATTTGATTGCATTTTTAAAACAGAACTTAATTACAGTTTTTAAATGTCTAGACCTACTTAAATGTTGCCAATTTAATAAAATGTCTGAATAATTAGGATAGAGGCACGATGATTTATTTTTTTCCTACAGGGGGAGGGTGGGGGGGAGGGGGAATAGCAGCATTAAAAAGTTTGAAGACCACTGCTCCACACTGAGATTGTGTGCAACTCGAATCATGATCTTTTCTGCCTAACCTGTGCCGTCCCTCCCAAAATGAATGTGTTATGATCACAGATTGATTTTTATGTGAAATACAAATAGGTTATATTGCAATGCAAAATCTAGTTCGGTTGCATATTTTTACTGGCAAACAGGTCCATACCCTTGATTTTGCTTGTGCTTTTTAATCATCATGAATCCTCTGTGCAACAAATAATACAAACCCTCCGGTTGGTAAGTCTGTCTTTAATCAGTGTCTACCTATGTTTGTGTGCATTGGTTTCTTCAAGCAGACTTATTTGCTTTGCCAGTGACTGTCGCACTTGGTCATCGAGTGGCAAAACTACACATAATGAGATTTTCACAGGATAACATTGACACTCCTAAAGTATGCTTTTTTTCCCATTATGGATGCGTAGGGGCCAGTACTGGGGATTATCATCTTTGGGCATGCGTGTCTAGTGGCTGCTCACCTCCACCCTATTCTACCTTTAGTGTTGCTGAGACCTCCTCTAGGTACATAACTGTGTCTCTCAAGTGTTCCAGTGTTCGATCGACCTCTGGAATTTTGTTAAGCGATATGCATTTCTCAGTCATTTTTGAGGTGCTGCAGGTCTGCTTAGTATAAGATTTACTTTTTCCTTTGTTTCTGTCAGTTTGCACGTGCTCCTGTTTCTCCAAAATCATATGTTAATGGGTTTTCTAATTACTTACCAAACATGCCTCAGTAGTTCATGTTTTAGTTTGTCCCACTGCATTCAAATATTTGCCTTCAACCCTATGTGTGGGAGCATCAAGAAAACCTGGTGCTGCATTGCTCTCATTATGGCACAATCCATAACCTTCATTACTTTTAAGTAACTTCGTAGCCTAAGAAGGTCTCATATTGGGGTGATGGTGGTGGGGGTTGTTTCAAGAGAGGCTCTGTGGGATGAGAGACTGCTAGCTTGAGACTCAATTGACGACCCAATGGAGTGGCTGTGGCTCCAAGAAAAGCTCGATGGGGGAGGCTTGTTCTATTGTCGAGAAGAATTGGAGGGATGGTGATTTAATGGGTCATTTGGGAAGCTGGGGTATGTTAGAAGTTCAGTGGGTCTACTAGATGTCATTGGAGGAGCTAGCGGAAACTATAGGATTAGGTGAGAAGTTCAGTATTAGAAACTGGGGCCAAGAGGCAGCTAAGTGAGTTGAGTCTGCAGAGTCTGGGAGATTCTCACTGAATAAACCTTAGGAGCGTGGAAAACTCCAGTGCTGCAAAGACCTCCATGTGCATGGCCCTCCATCAGGGGATACTGTGGTTTCTGGTGGTAGTTCAGTGACTATAGGGTTGCACAGATAACATCTATGGGAGGTGAGTCCTGCATGGAAGAGGCTCAATCAGAAGTGTGGGTGTAAAGGAGATGTTCGTGGGATGAGGGTAGGGACTCCTTCACTTTCCTGCTCTTTAAACCTTCTTGTTTTCATTCTAGATGACTGTGCACAATCTGTACATCTTTGACCGAAATGGTATCTGTCTGCACTACAGCGAGTGGAACCGCAAGAAGCAAGCTGGGATCTCTAAAGATGAGGTAAATGAGCTGGCCTGGAAGAAGAGCAGGCTTGAGGAACCGTAGGTAGAGGCGGCCAAGCGGAGTGTGCGGAAGTGAGGGCTATGTCTAGGTCATGAATGATGTGCAAGTGTGCTGAACTTACCAAGCCATCCTAAAAGGAGGTGATGACAGCTTCTGCAGAAGGTAGGGGAATGTGCAGGTCAATGAGGAATCCACCAGTTTTCCCTCAGAACTGACTGGAGAGTCCTTCGCAGGTAATGACCTTTAAGAGCGAAAATTGACTATGCAAGTGCTGCAGAGTAAAATAATGTTAAAGTAGATGGGAAGAATAAGCTAACTGTCAGACGATAGTCAATAGAGTAAGGACCCTATTCTACCCTAGAATTTTGGAGAGATTTTGGCCTAGATTTGCCAAGGCCATAAGGAACACACACCCTTAACAAATAAGTAGCAGTGAGGTGTCTTGAATAAAGTTTGGTTGGAGAGGACAGGTCTCATTGATGGGTAAGGATAAGGTTATTGTGTTAGATGGATAGGGGAGTGGATTAACTGCCACCCTAAGATGGCTAAGAACGGGACATCAATACTCAAATCACGGTAGAAGATGAGTACCCTACCAACCTTTATTGTGGAAGACTGAAGAAGCAGGACAAGAGGGACAGTTACTATTCACCCCTCTATAGGCAAAGGTCACTGTCTGGGCACAGATTTGGCAGGAGAAGAGTGATTGAGATCTCAGTGATTAGTACAACTATGAGGACTTCATTGGGGAGCTGTTTACAGATTGTGAGAGATTCAGTTTGCATGGTAGATAGTGTGCTGTCATTGATAGGTTAAATGGAGAGACCAAGTCACAAAAGATTTTCTGCTGCCTGGAATTTGGCTCAAAGTACATCAGGAGTGATAGCATTGGAACCGAGACTAAGGGCAAGGTTAAGGCACCAGATGGGGCTGCATTGTAATGAAGCGAATGTTCACAGGGAGAGTTTGCCTGTAGTCCCCTACTGAGGAAGAGTGACAGATCAAGTTCACTGCTTATAGGTTCCTCCTAATATGAACCGCAGGCACTTTCTACAATCCTTGGTAAAATGCACTTGACCCTAAGGTACCTGTATAGTAGGGAGCCTTCGAATCTGAGAATATCTACAGTGCTCAAAAACATAGGTCAAATAAATACTTTCCAGTGATCTGTAGTTTTTATTTAAAAAAATATACAATACAACATTTATATTTCAGAATACAAGTTTTTACGGTATCAAAGTTGCACCTTTGAAGCCTCTATACAGTATTTATCAGCGCATGTCTATATAAGTTGAAAATCAAAACAATAGAACATCATAAAAACCATCACAGATAAAACATTTAGCAATACTGCAAAACGTGTTCGCTGACCATTGAAAAAGAGGCTTTTCAATGTGAAGGTGATTTAACGCATGGAAAAGTCATGTTTGAGACAAAAGTATTTTATATTATTTATTGACAATTGGATAATATACTTTTATTTATAAGTAATGAATTTTGTACTGTGTATTTAAAATAGTAATATTGTATTGTACAATCTGAAATATAAATGTTACAGAGCATTGGAAAATGCATTTATGTGAGCGGAGATGTATGAGCACTGTTTGTAGTTTCTGAGACTATGGCTCCCCATGACAGAGGTACCTTAGGGTGAAGTATATTTTTCAGTTTAGTAAATTTTGTTTGATTACCAACCTGATAGGTTGAAAAAAAGGCAGGCCTCTATAAGGGGGCCTTTTTGTCTCCCCTGGCCTTTTATTTGCATTTTAACCTACTATATATTATGTTTAGTGGTTTGATGGAAAGCAGCAGGGTCAATTTCCTGTGGCTGTGAAGGAGATAAGAGATCTGAATTGCCCATGCAACTTCTCTACTGATTTTGCTACATCTGTTGAGTGCTTTATTGATTATTTTTCTGTGCATGCTCTCTTCTCACATTTATCTTTTTTTCTGTCCTGGGCAGGAGTACAAGCTGATGTATGGTATGCTCTTCTCCATCCGGTCTTTTGTCAGTAAGATGTCTCCTGTCGACATGTATCCTTTGTATCTGTGAAGTAACGTAGCAGAATTAAGAGGACAGGGAAACGTTTGTACGGATGGAACAAATAGGAGCCATGATCAATAAAGACCACTGTATGGACTTGGCTATTTAAAACAGAGGGATGCTTGATCAATAGGGGAGATTTACCATCATGACCTCTGTGTTGCGCAAAAAATTAGATGGCAAGTTTGGTATCCTGGTAACAATCTGCCAAAGCTCAGACGTTAGCAATTTTTTTACATAGCCTTAACATTATCAATACCTGTTACCTTATTTTTAAGTGTAATTGGCCCAATCACTCTTCAAGTAACTCAAGCCCTTCTGTTGGATGTGTGATAGTGTTATTATCTCAGTCCAGAAGCTAAAATATTTCTGTCAATATGCCAACACACAGAGCCCAACAAGCAATTACAGGTGAAATGATTAATATCTGTCATTTGCTCAATCATGGATGTCAGGTAGTATCTGCTACACCTTTTCTGATGTTTGGTACCTTTAGAGTTCATCCTTCTACCCCTGCTCTCTGGTTTCATGAAGGCAAGAGACAAGAAAATAAATGGAGAGCTCAAAGAGGCAGAGATTGCTGTTTAGCTACAGGTGGGACAAGAGGACAACTTTGTGATATAATTTGAAAAAAGTATGCTGGTTGACCTCTGACCCAAAACGTCTGAAGAGGCGTCCATGCTCGGAGTTAAAAAGCCAAGATTCGCAGTGCAATTATGCCTCCAATCAAATCCCAAAACAAATCCCAAATCTCTGCACAGTTTTCTACATTCCATTGTCTGTTGTGTGTAATACAGTTGTAAAATAAATTGCATATTTTCAGTTCATTTAGTTGCAGCCTGGTACCTCCTAGCACTATAAATACGTCAACCCCACTGTGCAAACCAGGATTCAGTTCTGCGACTGTCTTATTATACACATAGACATCTACAGTGATTGTATTAACCATTTGAGCTTTTATTAGGTAGTAGGGTGCATTCCCTACTGATCATATTAACTTGCAATTATTTTTCATTTAAGATGTGTGTGTTACATTTTGTATTTATTTATCAGGTGACAAGCCAACAGAATAGTTACAAATTATTGTGTTCTTTCTAACCATTTGTCTGAGTCCACTTCACCAGACCCTTATTTCCCTCATGACCATACTTCTCAGGCTTTTTTATGCACTTCAACCATGCTTCTAATCAGGCTTCTTCTGTCTTCTTGGTTACATAACTTAAAAAGGATGGATGCTGTTTGTTTCTTTTCGTCCTTAACAAGCTTAATCCTCAGGAAGGATGGGTTTCTGGCTTTCCAGACAAGCAAATACAAACTACATTATTATGAGACACCAACTGGACTAAAAATTGTAATGAACACAGACCTGAGTGTGATCAATGCCCGTGAGATTCTGCACCAAATCTACAGCAGTGTAAGGAATTTACACACAAGCACTCACATTCTCGGACATCACACCTTGAGCCCCATTCTCACTCATGTGATATTGTTTCCTGTTCTTCTTTCAGATCTATGTGGAGTATGTGGTGAAGAACCCCCTCTGTAGCCTGTCTGACCCCATCCAAAGTGAACTCTTTCGTACAAAGCTTGACAACTACATACGTGGACTGCCATTCTTCTCTGCGAGGGCGGGGTAAAACAAGGCATGTGGATGAAGGGGCCATTGAGATTGATTTCTAACTGATTTTTAAACCAGAGCAACAATATTGGAGTGGCAAACGAATTGTCCGGGTAAATGGGCCTCAATCCCTTCCATGGATGGGCATTTTGATGGGACTCTTGCCCATAGCGTGGTCTTCCAGACCACATTGTTGCCACCACAAAGACTGCTGTACATAGGGTGTCCAGGTTCTGTTTCTTAGAGTTCTCCAAGTGTGTACCTATTATTGTAATGTATTAGAATACAATTTGTGAAAAGTGCTTTCTCAAGTGTGTGGTTAGTTACCCGGGAGCTTGAACATCAACAGAATCACCCTTTTGGCTGAATCTTTTGATTGGTGTCATTAGTTAAACTACTGAATTTCTGGCCCTTTTGTTGAGAGAACAATATCGCAGAACAATGCACTTATGTGTGCCTCTGCCAGACTTGACAATTGAATACTGGGTCCCACCAGAAATGTAAGCCACTGAGCACATACTGTGGGATGACATGTTTGCATTCTGAAAGTATAACAGTTTTGAGTGAATTCAGCATAATCCCTTCCAGCGTACTTTTTTCCTTAAAAACACAGGGAATCCTTGATACCACTGTATACACCTTGTTGGGCAGTTGTGGTAGGGTTGCCAGTTACCTTTAGAAGCACTCGCCCTTAAGTTCTTTCTCTCTTACTGTTTCTCATTTATGTTTTGTGAGCACCAGTATGTAGACAGAAACAGACCTTTAATTTTGGAATGAAAAGTATACGTTTTAACTCCCAACTGCCTTGAGCAAGTCCATTGGTTTATAGGCCTGAGTGAAACAAGTGCTGGCAGGCTGAGTTTCATCTGAATTGATGAAATTGAACTTGTCCAAAATCCAGTGTCACTACAACAATGAGAATTTGAAATGGAATAAGTGTTCCTCTTAAAATTTTTTTTAAAAAAATACAACTTTGGTTTCCTTTATATTTCTAGGGTGTGCATGATCAAATCTACTCACTACATCGCATGCTTATTGCATAGCAAAATTATTGCAACTACTACATTGATCTAACAATACTTTTTAGTAGTAAGTCTAAGTAAGTATATGTGGAGGTAAAAATTGTAAATATATACTTATCAAGATGTAGTGGATGAATTACATTTCTGCATCAATAATATAAAGCTTAGTATACCATAATACAGTCATGATCACACTGGGACTCCAGTGAAATCTTAGGGACTGATTCACAGAGGTAAACATACGCTTTTATGTAAGTTTTCACTTGATTGCTGTTCAGAGAGGGATTTACGAGTAGTATCTTTGAGAGCGGAGTCTTTACACATAAAAAGATAGGACAGTCCTATCTGTGAAATCTATCAGTCACATTTATGACTCAGGCTGGGACACAGAGGTGAAGAACTGAACCACTGAGGTATTTAACTCTTAAATAAAAGTCATTTTCAGTTCAATATGGGAGAGTGAGAACAAATTATATTTCTAAATGCTGTTAAATGGGCGAAAATTCAAATGAAAACAGCAGGCCTCTTGCTACCACTGGCCGGTAGGTAATGTGCTATATGTTTAACTGAAAAAGACAATTATTTTTTTAAATGGGAGAAGTTTAAAGTTCCATATTTTGAACATTTTTGCAGAACATTTTTCTGCATTTGATTTTTCACCCATTTAAAAATAAAATGGTTGTATGTTTGTGTTATACATGTAACTGTACCACATATGGCAAAAGGTATGTCTTGTGCCACAAGTACATACAGTGCAGGCTCTCAGTCACCCATACACACATATCTCATTCATATGCACACGTGCTCATACATCCCCAAAGACCATGCACTCACTGACCCACACGGCAGCTCTGGCAAAGTCCCCATGATCAAAGTATTTTGTTTAAACCATAGCATTTGGCATTATGGACATTGGGCTTAAATTAAATGGAGCTGGGCATGGGGGTGTCTGGTAACAATGCACAAGTTGTTTAGCCTTCAGTAGCTTACGATGATTTTCACTGATGAGAAGTAGCTCTCACTACAGAGAAGGTTGGAGATCCCTGGTTTAAATGCTTTGTTGCACTTTACTACCCATTTGCTTCATAATAGGCTGCTTCTTTCCGGTCCACTCATGCGGAGAGCATTTTCCTGGTGGGATATTTTTTTCTAAGAGTGTGGAATCACTTTGGTTCGTAAGGGTTACTTTAGTTACATGGTTTACTTGCTTAGTATACTTTAGTTACCATTTGAACTTTATCATCATGAGGCTGCTGCTCTCCAGTCCACTTATGTAGCCATTTTCCTTCTCTGTGCTGTACTAGGGCTTCCATTTTAGGTGAGTGGTCGCTCTAGTGCCAAGCACCCTCAACAGGTGCCGACCATCCCTGCCCTATTTAACGGTGTCTGCATCATGTTTGAGCTTCAGATGTGCACTGCCAACATAAGCAGCAGGGGCTCTAAAGGCAAGCTGGTCCGCTCGTTGTCCTTGCCTCGTCCATGCCTAGGGCCTAGAATGCTGAAACTTTTCCTCACCTAGGATATGTCTAATCAAGACTTTATTCTCTCTTTAAGGGACTTCCAGCTAAGCGCCATCAAACCTCCTGTTTTAATAACTGGTGCTTGTGCGTCTGATATTGTTCCCCCTCTATATCTATCCTCTTCCATCCCTTTACTTGGGACACCTCGTTTTGCTCGCCCACAATCCAATAGAAATTATTTTAAACTGTCAAGTATCCTGATAAACGCTCACTCCATTATTAAACATGTACTTGAGGTGCACATCCTTCTTGAGAACTACAAAACTGATCTGGCTTTCGTCACTGAAATGTGGATTAAAGATGACTCTGCTCCGGATTTAGAGCTTGCTATCCCGTTGGATGCTTCATTAAATCTGTGATACAGAATATGTAGTAGTAACTATCCATCTCCTCTCCAAAAATGTACTGAAACTTTTAGTTTATAGGCCCCAAGGACCTATCAAGATCTTTCTTCTCTCTTTCCATGAATCCAAGTCATTAGCATTCTTGGAAGCAAAAAATATAATTCATCTAGGTAACTTTAAAATTAATGTGGGTGTAATTTCTGATGTGGATGAAGCTGAACTTCCATATACTTGTGCACTATTTGATTTAGTTCAATGTGTACAGTACCTGACTCACTCAGCCGGACATATCCTACACCATTTATATGCTAAACAGAATTTGGTGTGCATCATTTATATAGGAACTGCCCTGGCTGGTGACAAGACAGTATTCTTTTCTCTATCCCTTGTTGGGTCCCAAACTAAGAATATTAAATTTAAGGACAGTTTCTCTTACAGGGATTGGTTCGCATTGGATGTACCTACACTAAATAACCTGATAAAGTCATCTCCACCAATAATGCATGAGGATACAAGTGCTGCAACAGAACACTTTAAGGATTGGCTCACTATCGCACTAAATACCACAGAAGACTGTCCATTCCTATTGGTATAGACCAGTGATACTCAAAGTACGGCCCAGGGGCCGCATGCAGCCCTTTTGACCTTTACATGCGGCCCCCAGAGCAGCTGTAGCACTAGGCTGCTGTTTACTGGATTTAACAGGGGACACTTTATTTAAACATGATAGAAGATAAGGAAAGAAAGTAAAGAATTTGTCCTGCACCGCTTTAACTGCAGGAACACTTTAATTCTTTAAAAAATCTTGCAGCAAATGTCTATAACTATAAGTGTTCTTAAAAACATCAAAAAGTGTATTTCATTTACACACAGAACCATTTAATCTAACAGTGCATGGAGAAGTATTTTTTTAAAGCGAAGGTTTCAAACGTAAATTCAGAAACTTTCATTCTTCCCCCACCCCAACATTCATTCTTACCCCCACCTTCATAACAATGCCAATAGTGAACTAAGCGGCAAGTCAGTTGTTATATGCACTCTTTGATTTGTTATTATACATGAACAACTTTATAGTTTATTAAACCAAACACAGGAGAATGCTTTGCACAGTGCACAATCCAAAGTCATGCATTGTGAGGTTCTCCTACATACAATACTGAAGAAAAAGAAGGGAACGTGAAATAAAACAGTTGCCTAGGATCACACAGTTTGGTAAAGTTGGGAAGCTGAGATTAATGCCAGGTTTTCTGGTTTCACATTGTGCGATTTAGCCACTAGATCTATATGCTTTGCTCCCCCCTATCGCCACCATAATGCCACAAACCCTCCCCACCCAGAGCCCCCTCCTCCCTTTGATCGGCATGCTGCTAGCATCAATGCGGCCCTCGGTCGCACCACAGACCAAACTTTGTGGCCCCTGGGAAAATGTTTGCGAATACCCATGGTCTAGACCTTGAAATGCTTGGTACACTACTGCTCTTTGGCAGCTAAAAGAAATTGTAAAAAATCAAGAGAATATGGAAACAATCATATGATCAGGATTTGAAGCATTGTTCTAAATTAGAGCTTGTGATCTATTAAGACCTTGTACACATTTCCTTGCTCCAGCTATTCTCAAAATTGCACCCTTGATGCCAAAAACTCTCTCAAAAGTATGGTTTGCCGTATACAATTCTCTGTCTATATGTGAGGCAAGTACAAATTACAACAACGACTCTCGTATTTAGTGTTCAAAAGCAGCAACATATTTACATAATACAAATAATAAGAAACTCAACCTTTTTGTATATCAAAATTATAACAAACAACCCATACCCAAGCTAAATGTAAAATAACAAATCACATATATTGAAAATCATACTTATAACAACACAACATAGACTCAGACTAACCACAATGAACACAACGAACTGAATCAAGAACATACACACAATAATACAAAAAAACAAATAATGTCTTCAATATAATAACATATATATTCATAAATAATGTCTTCAATGTAATAACATATATATTCATAAAAATACAAAATAGTTCACAAGATAGCTCAATGCATGTCCTTTCTTATAATTGGCAGTTATATTAACCACCAAAATCATATACTTTTCTATAGCCAATTTCTTTACAAGATCTCCAAAATGTTTATTTGAAGCTCAGCGTGTAACCAATCCTCCATAGAATTGCATTAATCCTTTATCCAACAGACATTCCTTTATTCTTGAAACAGCATGGAGTCACGATGTTATATATTTTATAGGCCAAACCGAATACAAGTACAATTTTGGTACTACTCGCCAACGCGCGTTTCGGTAGATCCAAATATACTACTGATTTTACAGCCACCTTCCTCAGGGCCAAAA
The DNA here is from genome assembly GCF_031143425.1 of Pleurodeles waltl. Taxonomy (NCBI): domain Eukaryota; kingdom Metazoa; phylum Chordata; class Amphibia; order Caudata; family Salamandridae; genus Pleurodeles; species Pleurodeles waltl. Next base: position 674,061,513 of record NC_090451.1, on the reverse strand, counting down.
TGTAATAAGCACCAAAGACATAATGATGCATCCAATGGCGTTTCGCCTTTCAGAGATGAATCACTCGTTTCTCTTGTCTGCCATTCTTACGATCAGGAAACAATGGGAATCCTACTCCCTATACACTCCGTTTGAAGAATATGTGAGGCAAGCACTGTAGTTCCTCTCCCTTCTGAAAGACTTGTTCTCCAATTTGGCAGAATTATTCCGCAATAGTACCCTTTGCGCCTACCTCCGGTCCATGTGCTCTTTTACAGGAGAAAATTAAACATTGTCATGTTCATGGTCAAACTTTGAGCCAGTATTGTGGCTAAGTTAAAAATCATTAAATCTGTCTCTCTACCAAACCCCTGCCCTTTTGAAATCTTTAAGATTGTGGCCCCGGTAATGACACCAGTGATTTCACCTATTTGCAAACATTCAATGGCTAAAGACTTAGGGCCAGATGTATTAAAGGGTTTTACCCATTCTATGTCTATGGGAAAATGAGTTCGTACATATGGCCCTTTGTTCCTGACTTCTGCAAGACGATTTGTGTATAAAGGTCTTTGTAAGAAAACATTGCCGTAGTCATGTCATGACAGTATACACAGGAAAACATTATTAGGCCCTATAGGCTTGTATCCTAAGAGGTAGTTAGTGCAGGGTTATAGTGAGGTACAATACTTTATAACATGAGATCATGTTTGTCATTTCGAGATGACACAATCAGTGACGAGGGGGTGAAAACTACACCAAGTCTCCACTGACAAAACCACCCCTCTGCCCACCGACTGTCAGAGCAAGGTTGCCCCACTTGACTTGCGGTTTTCCAAAATTCTTGGCTGAATGATTTGCTCATGCATGGAACAGGGAAACTTGAGAGAGGTGGCATGCTGGCACCCCCTACCATGAGGTGCTCACAGTAAATGTTTGCATGCCAGAATGGTGGCTGAATGACCTCCTGATGAAGGGGTGCTCAGATTAAGGCATCTGGCACATCACCTGAGTTGAGCATACAAACTTTGTTTTGTTGAGATTGTAATTTAGCGGGAGGGTACTGTGACAGCTGCTTTTAGCTACATTAGAAGGTGGCCGATCACCGAGGCAGGGGACGGCAGCATCAAGAACTGGCTCCACGGATGGTCCACCTGGGAACCCTAAGCAGCCCTGACAAATGTTGTCAGACAGCCCCCTTAGAATACATAGCAAGTAGGTCGGACCACTACAATGGGCCTTGAAGGGTTTTCCCAACCCCCATGAAAATTTGGAAAACAACTGCAAAAACAGCGCATTCTTGATTATATACTCATTGGTATTATTTTTTAATCCAAAGTAATTAATAACCTTACAGTGACCCAGTCTACAGCAATCTTTATTGGGGCTTTCAGTGATTCCCTCACCATCACCCTCTAACAGTGCCTTTCATCTCTCTATAGCCCCTCTCTCAAATGTATTTAATTTGTATTTCATTTGTTTTATAGCGCCTCTCTTACCAGCATAGGGTGTTGGGGCTCTTTACATTGCACCCACATACAGAGACAATGAATCATATGTGTGTAAATCAATGTAATGTTACATAAGACAAAGGGGACTACAAGGTGTACGATTCACATAACATCTGTACGGGTAGGCATTTTTTAATAGTGCTTGGCCTGGAGAAGCATCAACCCAAGATTCAGAATGTAATACAGAGGTTAGGGTTGACTTTACTAATAACAATTTATTTCTATCCAAACAGACCCTTTTAAGAAAAATTTGGATAATCAAAGACTATGAAAAAACATAACTTTCTGATCTGTACCATAATGTCTGCATGCAGCTCCTTGACGGCAGTTCATAGTTCTCTATCCTAGATTATGATTGTAACTTAATAACTGCACAGAAACGAGAGGATCTCCATGATTAAAGCAGTATCCCAATGAGCATTGCACATAAACTACTATTCTGTGGTCTGCATAGTACATGTTCTTTGCAGCAAGCATATTAACCATTTGTGCTTCCTTAGATGAGTCAAAACTGCAACTTGCCACTAGACAAAGCTCTGATCTCTCTCTCCCCAGCAGGAACATTGATCAGCAGTTATCATGGCACTTTTATTGTTGCCTGAAAGCTTTTGAGTATACAAGGAGCTCTGGAGTGCTTTTAAAATTGCTGCACTGCTACAGACGCCCCCAGTAACAAAAGGTGCCCCCACCCCATCCCTTCCATCTTCCCGGTGAAACCAATGCCCAGTACAGCCAGTCCGGCCTTGTTTCATACCCTCCTGTTCCCACCTTCATTCACCTTCACCCCCGTACTACTCCCATTACATCTCCGTTTTTCTGTCACCTTATTTCTGCCTTCTCAAGTCCTTATTGTGTCCATTTTCCCCTCTGTCCCTTTCTTTCTCAAATCATGTTTGCACCCTTTTTAGGTCGAGCAAAGCAGCACACAAGCACTGCTTTTCCGACATGTTGATATGTATCTGGGCTTTTAACCACGCCTACCGCACACCCATCACTATCACTCATTCGTGGGCTTGCCTTTCAAAAATCCTTTCTTTTTGTTGGTAATGTTTGTCTCTCCTTAGGGCGGTTTCGTTCCCGCCTTGGCCATCGACCCTGTTACATGGATAATTCCTGATAACTTTTACTGCGAGCGAACTTCTTTTTCCTTTTGTCTGTCACCTTCAAGCTCATAGCGGTGCTTTGAATTGGCTCCCTTAAGTCAACTGTTTTACTTTTTATTTTCAGTTTGTGTGGCAAGAAAAGTCCAGTTAGTAATTTTCAACACAAATAGCTCTAACTCAAGCAAACACAAGACCCATTGCATTGCAAATGCTTGTTTCAACTGTGTTCATCCTGCACTCATATATTTCCTAACGCTTATCTATTTATTCTCCCTTGTCCTCTCATTTCCTTTTTCACCTTTTCCCTTCTCTTCCATTCACCTCTCCCTCCACTTTTTTTTACTCTTTAACCTGTGCTGAATCTAGACCTGTTATTCATCCACGCTTCTCCCATAATTCTTTATCAATTTTTTCCTCTTCCATCAGCCCTTCTCTTCTTCCTTCCATTTTCCTCACAGCCATCCTCCCACCCTTTCATTTTTATCAGCTTCTCTCGTCTCTAACCACCATTCTTTTTCCCTCTCATCTCTCCTTCTCACCTTCCCCCTCCGCATTCCCCCCTTCTGTTTTGGAAGGCAGAGCACTTCCTTTCCTCCCCTCACTTTCCTTTACATCTCCCTTATCCCTCAATGCACATTTTCCACATTTGTGATGTTGAGCTGAGTGCACTGCGCATATATGCCAGAAAATGGAAAGCAGTGTAGATCCTGCGCCTTACTCGCCTCTAGAAGGAGCCTTAAGCACCTATTTTGGAAATGTGAGAAGTGCACATTAACTGCACATTGTGGTAATAGATATTGCTGGTAAATGGCAACTAATTAAGAAATACTTAATATCCAGATTGGTTCAATGGGTGCTCCATGTGAACCTTTTGTCATTAATGGAATAAAATGGTCATGCAGCTATGTCCCCATATGTATTAATAATGCACTCTGCCGTAGGACTGTTAAGGCCTGCTCTAGTTGTGACTTACATATAATGCAAGCAGTGACTTTGGCATGGCACACAATGAGTCTGTGATGGCAGGCTGTGTGCAATTTGTGTGTGGGTCCTGTAGGGTGGCATACGTTATGCTGCAGTCCCTAGGAACCCTCTTTGGTACCCGTGCCCTAAGTACCAGGGGTACCATTTAGTAGAGACTTACAGCGGTGCCAAAACCCTGTGCCAATGGTAAACAATTAGACATACCTTTCTTGATTTTAAGGAAAGAGCACTGACACAGAGGTCTGTTTAGCAGGCTTCAGTGCACTGTCAGAGTCGAAAAATAGGATCTAGTAGTTATAAAGGGGCAAAATGTGGGGTGGGTGCACTTGCAAAGAAGCCCAGTTTCTTACAGTTGTGTTACATGAACACTAGCAACATATGGCCACATGCACAAAGCTTGAATTTGTTTGTTGTCACATAGCCATTACAAAGTGTGAAAACATTCATGAGGAGACATCAGCTGAACATCCATTTCTTATTGCCTCCATGTACCAACCACTGCCTATTATGGGTCCAAACAATATCACCTGGTTTTTATAGTTGAGGAAACTAGCAAACCTGGGCTCCCTAGTGCCATTAGGATGACAGAATAGAAGGAAAAACATGAGGCTATACCAACAGGTCATCTTGGGCGGCTCTGAGGCGCCCGGATGCAGAGATGTGTGATGGCTTTGGTTGTCCCATTCAGTTCAGTGGGGAATGATCCGGTCAGGAAGTTGCACCAAGCTGGGACTTGGGGACCAGTGTGACTTAACCAACAAGTAGGCTCCGGTCTCACAATGCTCAGGATGTGGGAGGAAAATGTACAAGAAGTGACTATATCTGGTCCACTTGTTCTTGCAGCTCCAGTATACCAGCAGATCCAACTAGATCCTCCTATTCAAGTACCAGAACAAAACTCAAGCCACCCACACAAACCAGGTAACTGGTCATGTTCAAAAACAGGCCACACTGCTTGGAGAAAAGCATAAAGAACAGATATTCTTTCTGTGGACCTAAGCAACTTAAATGACTAGGGTCCAATTGTGGTTTAGACTCCTGTACCTTTCATATGAACTTATGCACCATAGCTATTTTCCATTCTTTAGTGTCTTATGAGCTACGTCTAAACCACTCTTTTGTTACATAGAGCCCACTGGTAGGTACCTCATTTTATGTTGAATGAAGAGACCTTCATGTCTGGATGTGGGTTACAGGCATGAAAACTGGAATGACGTAGCAATGAGAAACACATTATGTGGTAGAGTTCAGAAAGTGTGCCAAAGTAATGAACACTTATGCAGCTTAATGTAGCATCTGTGACAGCATTTCAGTATTGTATCACATTAGTACTGTCTCTGTAAATATTTCACTTCATTTGTGCAGTTTTAACACCTAAATACAACAATCATCTATGGAAAGTTGAGCAGTTAATTTTTGCAAGGAGTCAGCTACTGTGTGGGCTTACGAGTGGCATTTTCTTTTGCAACTTTGATCCAGTCGTTTGAAACAAATATTTTCTGCTGAAAAATGAAAATGATACAACAATTTTTGGATTTTGTGCAAAACACTTCAGCCATAGACTTAGTGTATTATCAAACCTAGATAGAAACAAGCATTACCAGGGAATTATCAAAGAATGCCTTTGTTTTTACTTTTATACAATTGTTGCCAGAAAAATGCTTTGGATGACTCTTTCCTATGAGACGCCTGGAGGGGAGGATCTTCAGAGCTGACAAACGGCACACCCTGATGTTCAAATGATTATTTAAGATACTGCAGAAGAGCTTAGCCCACTTAATAGTTTCAGGAATCAGTTATTTGCAGTATGTCTTAAAAAATGTGTAAACAGATTTTGAGACATGGTACATTTTTCAGGGTTGATGCATTCTCTGAAAAATATCTTTCAAATTCATTCAGAGTATTTTCATAACTGGTAGAAGTCTTTATTCTGATAATTAGGGTCATCTTGTCTACTTTATCATACGGGCATCAATTTATGCACTCATTCATCATTTTGAATGCATTTTGTAACTCATTTTCACCCATCCATGAATTCACACGTCAATCCAACCTTTTACCTATTCTCCCATTTACCCACTCATTCACCGTATCACACAAACTTGTCAGTCAATAAATTATTTCTTTTACAAAAGAGCCACACCAATTGGCTTTGCCCATACTGTTCTATTAACTGCTTGGACACTATCGATATGATTTCCATGTCAAGAGCACTCCAAGCCAGGCGCTAGTGACGTAGAGGTCATGTCAAAGAGCAAAGGGCAGGGAGTCCCTCTGTTGCTGGCACCAGAGGGATTCCCTGTTTTTCATTTCTTAATTTCAGGTTCGGCTGCTGGGGAAGAGCTTCTCCAGCAGCCCGAGGGTTTCTTTTGTTTTTGTAATGCCATTCAGAGCGCATGGTGTGCTAACATGATTACTGTATAAATTAAAGTGAAATTAACTTATGGGCTCATTTTACTTTCACTTGCATTTGTGCTAAGGGGCATATCTCGCCTTCTCTCCCCCAGCACCGATTTTAATGGGAGAGGTACCATTAAAAAGGGGAGAATCTCCCGTTTCCAAAAGTAATATTCTCTAGTGAATCCCTGCTTGTGGATCACCCTCATAGCACTAGAGACAGAGACTTAATTTGTGAGGGGGCGCCTTGGGCATGTTCCAGTGCTCCCACCCAAGCACAATATTCTTCCTGCCCTCTAAATTAACCTGAACTCAACCCTCTGGTAGCTATTGCCTAAAGCAAATAGGCTTAACTTAGCAATGTGTAAAGTACTTATACAGTACCAAAACAGCAATAAATTCATAATGGAAAACAAGAAGCACCAACAAGTGGAAAGAGCCAATGATAGTCAATGGTTGCAGTAGAACAGGAACTAGGCAGAATTCGACACTGACTGCAATTAAACGTGTGCCGAATACATCGACTAATTTCATCCTCTGCAAACGTTTTTACTTTCTAAATGTAGTTCTTTAAGTCACAATCCACCACAGGAGTGCACTTCTAAAGCCCCTGAGGACCTCAAGGGAGAAACGTAGAGACTCACAGAGTACCAGATGGAGTCAAGGTCCAGTTGCCACTGATCTGATGGGCAGTTGCAGGATAAACAACTTGGAGCTTGTTGCATCCCTGTAGCTTGAACAGGAGGTCAGCTTGATGATTCCTTGAGTCTACTTTGTGTCCTGGGTACAAGAAAGAGAGTGCAGATCTCCTCCTCCTGTGCTCTTCTCGAGTTAAAGACAGTAGGTTCAGTCCTCTTTTGATCTTCCTCAGTTCCAGGAGTACTCGGAAGTGTGTGCATGTAGATATCACATTTATGCCTTGATTGACCTACTGGGTGCAGACGACCCCTGGGGATGCCTACTCAATGCTGTCATTGGTTCCAGGGGCTAACCTTACCCACTTTGGGCATTTTCAAGATGTCCGAAACCTTCACCCACACTAAACTGAGACTTTGGGGGCTTGGGTTTATGTAGGAAGTGTGATAATCCTAGTGTCCTCCCACACCTAACACTAAAGTCCAGTTTGAGACTATTTATGTACCCAAAACAACCTCAGGGAGAGATGTGTAGTATAACAAAGCTGAGCTTTCAGCAGCCAGACAGTGGAAAAGCATAAATTATTTTGGATCCTGTTTTCCACCTTTGAAGTGTGCTCCAAATGCTATATGTAAACCATATAGACCTGTCAAACAGGCTTTGACTCTGTAATGTAAAACAGAGGCCTGCTGTGATTGGAGCCTGTCAGGCTTGGTGAAGACAGAGGAAGGGCCCTTCCCAAGTGCCAGCTGATATTTGCCTGAGAGAGGGGAAGCCTCTTGGAAATGCACCCCAAGAGTCATTTGAAAAACCCCAGCAGACCTGTCAAGTAGGATGTGACATTCAAGCAGGATTTGACACTTCAATGTCAATGATTCTCAGAGCCCCCTCCTGCATCAGTTTCAGATGTATCATCTCTGCCCATTCAGGTCAGTCTATTATTTGCTCCTGTGCGCAAGTTCATACCTCATTCATTCCTATTAAAATGCTACTTACTGGCTGGCAGAAGTGAGAGAACAAGCAAAATGCAGATTTAACTTCCAGGGTCTTCAGGCAGGGCAAAGGAGACTTTCTAAAAGTTCCCTTTCCAATCTGTAACATTTATAAACGTAATATTTTATCTCAATGATTCCTATGGAACAATCAACCATGCTACCGAAACAAAAATATCTTTTAGGGGCATTTTACTATAAAGGTGTTAAACATTAAACTTTAACATGTCCTACTTTTAAATACCACAAACTGTGTCTTATGGGCAACAAAGCCTAATTAAGCGTGACATTCATATTTGAAAGGAGGGTTTAGGCCTGTCACAAAAGGGTTGTTTTGGCAGGTCAAATTTGCAGTTTGAAACCGCACAGCCAGACTACACTGGTAAGCCTGGAGATAGGTTTTACAGTGCTACATACACTTGGTACCATATGCTAGGAACGTATGAGTAAGCCACTTCAAACAGGAGTATACCAATCTTATCAGGCTTAAGGAGGGCCACATGCTACTAGTTAGGAGGAGCTAAGTGTGGAGAGTTACATGACTGTTAGAAATGGGGTCTCTAGATGGCAGTTGGTTTGCACCCTTCCAAGTAGGGATCCTCACTCTAGTCAGGATAAAGGAGATACCCTCTCAGATAACCCCTGCTCATCCCCTTGGTAGCTTGGCACGAGCAGTTAGGCTTATCTCAGAAGCAATGTGTAAAGCATTTGCATATAACACACATTAATAAGTGAAAACACTACAAAAGGACACCACACCAGTTTTAGAAAAATAGCCAATATTTATCTATATAAAACAAGACCAAATACGATAAGAATCCAACATACAGTAAGAAAAATATGAATTATGCAAGATTTACTCAAAACTACGGTTCCTTGAAGTCAATAGCTCCTCCTGGGGCTATCACGGCGTTGTGATCAACAAAACCAACAGTCCAGGCCGGCCGCTGCATTGCGGGCTAGCTACGGTGTCGGGAAGACCCGCAAACAGTACCTTGGATTTGCAGGGCGTCGTGATCCTCTCAGTGAGCTCCCGAGGGCTGCATCACTGACGTTGCGGTGTCGGGTCCGGAGATGGTGCTGGAGTCGTCGGGCCCTTGAGGTCACACGCATTGCAGATCGAACTCCACGCTGATGAAGTCAGGTGCGCCGGCGTGGATGGCGTTGGGCTGTGGTGCAAAGTGGGACGATGTGACGTGCGGTGCCCACAGGTCACAGTGCAGGCAGCAGCTCGTGACGGCGTCCAGCGGCGTCGGTGAGACCAGGGCTGCGGTGTGAAGCGGGGTGGTGTGACGTGCAGTGTCCACAGGTCAAGGTGTAGGCAGCGGCGTCGTCATTGCTGAAGCGCTGTTGTCGGTAGACCCAAGCCAGCGGTGCGGGACGGTGCTTCGTGACCCTCTCGAGCAGTGTCCACAGGCCACGGTGCAGGCAGTATGCCTGGTGACGACACAGGAGTCGATGGTGCTGGCATCGGGGGACCGGGGCTGCGGCGCGGGAGGGACAGTGCTTCATGTACCTCACGAGCAGTGTCCACAGGCCACGGTGCAGGCAGCGGCACCGGTGTCAGCAGGAGCGTCGTCATCGGGGATGCCCAGGCTGCGGTGTGAGCAGGCGATGCCGGAGTGAGGGGCCCACAGGTCGCGGTGCGAGCAGCGACTCAGTGAAGTCGTCCGATGAAGGAGTCGGGGAGATCAGGGTCGCGGTGCGAAGTGGGGCAATGCGACTCCGTGTGGCGTCGGCAGGTCAAGGTGCAGGCCAGCGGCGTCGCAGTGTTTTCTCCTCTTGAACAGCACAAAACATACAGTTCCCAGTGCTGCAGGTCAAGGAAACTGAAGTCTTTGGTGTCCCTGAGACTTCCAACAGGAGGCAAGCTCTACTCCAAGCCCTTGGCGAATTTTCTCAAGCAGGACACACAGCAAAGTTCACCCTTTGCACTCTTTTCAGGCAGAAGCAGCAACTGCAGGCCAGTCCAGCAAAGCAACACAGCAGAGGGACAGTACTCCTTCTTCAGCTCTTCTCCTAGGCAGAGTTTCCTCTTGATTCCAGAAAGATTCTAAAAGTCTGGGGTTTAGGGTCTTCTTCTTATACCCAGTTCTGCCTTTGAAGTTGGCAAACTTCAAAGCAAAGTCTCAAGTGTTTGCAAGATCCTTCCTTGTTCAGGCCAGTCCCCAGACGCACACCAGGGGGTCAGAGACTGCATTGTGTGAGGGCAGGCACAGTCCTTTCAGGTGTGAACGACCACTCCTCCCTCCTCTCTAGCTCAGATGGCTCATCAGGATTTGCAGGCTACACCCCGCCCCCTTTTGTGTCACTGTCTAGAGGAGAAGTGTGAACAGCCCAACTGTCAAACTGACCCAGACAGACAATCCACAAACAGACAGAGTCACAGAATGGTATAAGCAAGAAAATGCCTACTTTCTAAAAGTGGTATTTTCAAACAGACAATTTAAAAACCAACTTCACTAAAAGATGTATTCTTAAATTGTGAGTTCGGAGACCCTAAACTCCACATTTTTATCTACTCTCAAAGGGAATCTGCGCTTTAAGGATATTTAAAGGCATCCCCATGTTAACCTATGAGAGAGATAGGCCTTGCACAGTGAAAAACGAATTTGGCAGTATTTCACTGTTAGGACATATAAAACACACTAGTATATGTCCTACCTTAAACATACACTACACCCTGCCCATAGGGTTACCTAGGGCCTCACTTAGGGGTGCCTTACATGTAGTAAAAGGGAAGGTTGAGGCCTGGTAAGTGGGTACACTTGCCAAGTCGAATTGGCAGTTTAAAACTGCACACACAGACACTGCAATGGCAGCTCTGAGTCATGTTTACAGGGCTACTAATGTGGGAGGCACAATCAGTGCTGCAGGCCCACTAGTAGCATTTGATTTACAGGCCCTGGGCACCTCTAGTGCACTTTATTAGTAAATCAAATATGCCAATCATGAATAAACCAATCAACAGTACAATTTCTATAGGGAGCACTTGCACTTTAGCACTGATCAGAAGTGGTAAAGTGCCCAGAGACAATAAACCAGCAAAAACAGACCTCAAAAAATAGGAGCAAGAAGGCAAAAAGTTTGGGGATAACCCTGCAAAAGGGGCCATTTCCAACAATGACCAACAAGAACAATCCAGGCAAAACTCTAGGTGAGAGTCATGCAAAAGGTGGTCATTATGAACCGTCGATAAAGGCCCCTTGGGCAAGGCTCGTTGCTTCCCCACCATTGACAAGATAGTGTTTCTGCCCCATTGCCCCTTTGGGGACAGATTAGGGGATTTGTGCCCCAGTCTGCCTCAAAGTGGGAAACCACAAAGGAGTAGATGTTGCCCACCCATGATTAGAGCCATGCCCTCCACCACAAAGGAAAGAGTGCAACACTATCTTTCTGCCCCACTGTAGGCAGATTGGGGGTGCCTCCAGTCAGCCCCCACGTGGGGTAGAAAGCCCACTAAACTCAAGGGAAATTGTTTTTATAAAAGAAAGGGGCAGTGAGGCCATCCCAGGCATAGGGCTATTCTCCCCCCCCCCCCCCCCCCCCAGAGGGAACAATAAAGACGTTCTGCCTCCTTTGGGAGGCAGATTGGAGTGTTTGCCTCAAATCATCTGCCAGGTAGGAGGTTTAAAGCCCACTATTTAAGCCAAATAGTTTGGAAAGGGCGGGGCATGGCACACCCTGGCATAGGACCATGCCCCTACCCCAAAGGAGCAACACAGTATTTCTTCCCCTTGTGGAGCCAGGTGGGGGTGTTTCCCTAAATTTGAGCTCACCGCCCATAAAAAGGGACAGATATCCCACTGGACACCAGGGATTTTGAAATGGCACCAAACAAATTGGGGCCCCCAACCCTGACCTTGGGCTATGCCTCTACCTCTGAAAGGACAAGAGATATTTTCTGCCCCACACTGAAGGCAGATAAAAACGTTGCCTCAATTGAGGGTTCACCTGTAATCTGTCACCCAGGGGATTAAAAAACTCACTAGACACCAGAGATTTTTTCATAAGGGAACCAAAAAGGGTAGGAGTGCATTTACTGCATTTATTCTTTGTTGTTTCAGGTAATTAAAACTGTAAAAATAACACAGTTAAAACCATGATAATATTGCAACTATACCAACATTTTAAGATTGAGGATAAGTTAGGTAAAATGTGCAAACATTCATTCTGAATAAAGGTATATCTTCATTAATAAAAATGACTTTCAAAAACAAACTAAATAATAAAACTAATGCAAGCTGTATTTGTGCACATGAGCAGGCCTGAAAGAAATATATGTTCAATCTCAAGGGTTCGACCCAGGGGATTAGCTTCTTTTATTGGCATCCATCCCTTTACCCATTTACACTATTTACTTGGAACCCATGTAAAAAAAAATCACAAGCTTACGGTTTAACTGTAGGTCCCCTAGGCTAAGGATGACAAGTATTGCTTCCCTGTTCCACCTTAGCATTGGGCTATATCCCCCCTGCAAAAAAAGGGCAACAGTTTTCCAGCCCCCAGAGAGTCAGATAAGAGGTCTGTCCCAATTTTCGCATGGGGGAGCAGAAAGTTCACTGGACATAAGGAATTTTTGAATGGGTACTTTTGCACCTGGCCCTTTTTGCAGGGTCATCTCTAATCTTTTTGCCTCCTTCCTCCTAATTTTTCGGACCCGTTTTTGTTGGCTTTAGGACTCTGGGCACTTTACCACTGCTAAACGGTGCTAAAGTGCATATGCTCTTGGTGTAAATTGTACTGTTGATTGGTTTATCCATGATTGGCCTATTTGATTTACTGGTAAGTCCCTAGTAAAGTGCACTAGAGGAGCTGGAGGAGGAGTACTGTCCCTTTGCTGTGTTGCTTTGCTGGACTGGCCTGCAGTTGTTGCTTCTGCCTGACAAGAGTGCAAAGGGTGAACTTTGCTGTGTGTCCTGCTTGAGGAAGTTCTCCAAGGGCTTGGAGTAGAGCTTGCCTCCTGTTGGAAGTCTCGGGGATATCAAAGACTTCAGTTTCCTCTTCCTACAGCACGGGGAACTGTGTGTTTTGTGCTGTTCAAGGAGAAAAACCACCTTGACGCCGTCAACGACGCCTCTGGCCTGCACCGTGACCTGCTGACGCTGCATGGAGCCGCACTGCCCGGCTTCGTACCGCCACCCTGGTCTCACAGACACCGTCATCGGATGACTTCACCGAGCCACTGCTCGCACCGTGATCTGTGGGCCCCGCACTCCAGCATCACCTGCTCACACTGCAGTGAGGGCATCCATGACGACACCGCTTGTGAGGTACACAATGCTCCGTCCCGTCCCGCATCGCAGCCCCGGTCCACCGAAACCAGCACCATCGACTCCAGTGTTGTCACCAGGCACCCCTGCCTGAACCGTAGCCTGTAGACACCGCTCGTGAGGGTCACGAAGCACCGTCCCGTCCCGCACCACCAGCTTGGGCCTACCAACGACAGTGCTTCAGCAACAATGACAACACTGCCTGCACCATGACCTGGTGACACCGCACGTCACACCTCCCCACTTCACACTGCAGCCCTGGTCTCACCAAAGCGGCTGGACGCCATCACCGAGCCTCTGCCTGCACCATGACCTGTGGGCACCGCACATCGCATCGTCCTGCTTCACACCGCAGCCCTGACACCATCCACGCCAGTGCTCCTGACTTCATCAGCCCGGAGTTCGATATGCACCGTAGCTGGCCCGCGACGCTATGGCCGGCCTGAACTGTTGGTTTTGTTGATCACGACTCCGTGATTGCCCCAGGTGGAGCTATCAACTTCAAGGTACTGTATTTTTGAGTAAATCTTGCAAAATTCATATCTTTAAAACTGTGTCGGATTTTTATTGTTTCTGTCTTGCTTTACACAGATAAATATTGGCTGTTTTTCTAAAACTGGTGTGGTGTCCTTTTGTAGTGTTTTCACTTATTACTGTGTGTTATGTGCAAATGCTTTACACATTGCTTCTGATATTAGCCTGACTGCTCGTGCCAAGCTACCAAGGGGTTGAGCACGGGTTATCTGAGCGGGTATCTCCCTTATCATGACTAGAGTGGGGGTCCCTACTTAGACAGGGTGCAAACTCGACTGCCAACTAGAGACCACCATTTCTAACAGGTACCAAATAAAGGGGACAGCCGACCCTGGCATTGGGCCATGCGCCCACCCCAGAAGGGGCACTAGGAAGAACCTCAAAAAGTGGCTCTTCGGATGAGCCCCCCATCTCCCAAACTCGTTGAGACCCTCACGGGTGAGTAGCTGCACTTTACAAAAAGTGATTGATTGTTTGATTTGGCACCCACAATGTTTACTTACTCTCGGGGCTCTTCAGACCCAAAACTTTGACAAAATACATGCATTTTATGCTCAGTTAAGTGAGAAAAATATGTCCACATTTTCCCACCCAGCATTCCTATCTTCCCTTGATAAAACCGCTATCCCGTGGCCACTATACTTTAGTAGCAAAATGTTTTCTTCTTTCTTTCGTTGGTTTGCAAAGAAAATGATAAAAGAATAAAAAATTGCACTATCTTGTCAAGGCCAGTCCGTTTGGCTCTGCCAACAGTTCTAATTTGGGAGTTCCCACGTGAAAACCTGCTCTCTATTTCACTGAGCGCACTATCCGTCCAAATTCAAGTCTTAGTACAACATTGAAACGCTTGAAAACGTCGTCATCGTTCCCTGGGCAGGGTTTTGTTTGATGACATATTTCAGAGGCAGTTGGGCTTATTTTTTACGGAATGGCTATCTAGCCCGACTTTCTTCCGGCTTTTCCAAGATGGCGAGGCGTATGGTTTGTGACGTCAGAGCGACGCGATAATGCCCCCTGGAGACGAGGTGCGCGAGAGCGCGGTTGCTAGAGCGGGTTTTAAACTGTAGTGAGCGGCGGGGGCGGGCAGCGCGCCGGTCCTGGGGGGGCCTGCGAAGGGGGGAGCGGGGCAGGAAGGGGCAACGCTCGACAGAGGGGCAAGGAAAAGCCGTTAGGACACTTAGTGAAGAGGTGGTGAAATAGAGTGTCTGGTGAGGAGACTTTGGGGGCAGGAAAGGTGGCCCGTGAGTGTGGGGCCCAGGAAGACGTAGTACCGACCAGACTGACGAGGAGCAGCGGGGCGCCGACAGGACGGCCGGGCTTAGGAGTGGCAGGAAAGCAGGGCGCAGGGAGGTGTTGTGAGGAGAGGAGGCGGGGAGGGGAAGCTGAACGGGGATGGAGGGTTAGAAGAAGGGATGAGGAGAAGTGTGTGGGGTGACTGGAAAAAAAGGTTGGTTGGTTACTAGGGCTGCCTTAAAAGGGAATTTGGGAAAGCGAGGGGTGTAGAAGGTTGGAAAACAGGGTGTAAGTTAAAGGGGGAAGATATTAGGATGTTAATGTGGAAGGTATGTGAGGGGGTAACATGCAGGCGGTAGAGGAGAAGAAACACTGTATAGCTACTTGAGAGCTAGTTACCTATGGTGAGGGTGAAGTAGGCATGTTAAAACTGGATGAGAGGGAGTTAGTGTAGTGGGTTAAACACCAGAAAAGCAGGCCAAATGAGTGAGGCCCTTTAAGCAATGAAGTGGGTGGCGGGAATGGGTGGGAGGCGAGGAGGGGAAGTGGTTACTGGGGTTGATTTTATTCCATACAGTGGGTGGCACCTGAGCGTGTGTGCCAACCTCAGTGATGTGCATTGTCGTCTGTTGGTGCAGGGCACCATCCACTCGAAACCGCCAGGCAAATCCGTTGCAACGTCGTCATTGGTCTCTTATCTGGGAGTGCTTGACTCTACTTTTGGACCTGGACCCTAGGTGCAGCGTAGGTATAAACACTGTTACATTCCTACGTGGCTGTTGATGAAGCGCGGCAGGATTTGATCTGGTGTCATAAGTTATTTACAGGGGGGGGGGGGGGTATTAATATTGACTAACTTATGTGTACACTAAAACGGCAGTCCTTTGATACTGATAAGTGCAGTCACAGGGTTGGCTACTAAATTGCCCATAGCGTGCACTGTGAAGAAACAGTACTGGGCGTGCCCGAGTGTTTTTGATGAAATCACACCTCATAACATTTCATTCTTAAGTTGTTAAAGGCATTAACCTTAGCGTATAAATTATATCACTATATGACTGATGCAAACACCTAGGGACCAAAATAATTTGTCACTCTTATAACATTGCTCTCAAGTAGTTTCATGTCAGTCTTAACATGTCATCATGTTGCCTAGAGCTGCCACCAAGAAGAAAGACCTTGATTGGTAAAAATCATATCTTTTAAGTTTGGGTACACTTTTACCTTGTATTAAGACAGATGTTTATTTTAGGTCTCTTAGGCCCATATTTATTATTTTTTAATGCAAAAGTGGCGCAAACTTACAAAATACAATTGTATTTTGTAAGTTTGCGCTGCTTTTGCGTCAAAAAACGATGCAAATGCGGCGCTAAAAAAGTATAAATATGGGCCTTAGTGAGGGCTGTTAAACCTTCTGGTTTGTGTGTGTTAAAAGATTCTTTTTCCTAGCATGGGTTACGCTGCCTTCAAAGCCATTTTTGATAGAATTATTGTATCAACCTGAAGTCTGGGTCAGCTACTGCCTATACATGTATAGTGTGTATGTCAGTATAAAGAGAATGCCATATTTATTGACTTGTGAGACCTCAAAGCTACAAGTTGTCCAGCAATTAGATAAGTGTAACTATAATTTGTTAATGACGTTTTTTGGGGTGTGGTGATAGCCAGCTGTTGGCTTATCTGATCTGTGTTGGATGCTGTTGTGGCTGTTTAAGAATGTTGGGCAAAGTCTAGAATCTCTGTCATTGAGATTCTGATGGGGTGGTCTGGAGCAGAGTCTAACAGAGAGAGATACTGGACGGTTGAAGGAATGGGAGCTTACGCTGCTGTTGGGTTGGTGGTTTCTGAATAAAGCTCTTTTCACTAAATTACTGTGTCAGAGCTTAACAGATGCATTTAGGAATTATGTCTGTTATCTAGTGTACATATCTTGAGTTGTTGGACAGTGGTGTTGTGAGCTGTTCTTTAGAGTTAGCTTGTGTTCTGGCCCATGTGTTGGCTAACTAACTTCTTGGATCCGCCGCTTTCTTCCTCTTGCCTCCTCCTTGCACAGGTCAATGGCTCATGGATTGCCCTGCACCCTTGAGTTAGCAGACACTGGCCTGTACTGATGTACTCCAGTATACCTGGATTCCACTTCTGAATGTTTGCGTTCCTCTTGCCTGTGGCCCCCGACACCTATTTTAACAGACCATAATGAAACACGCCCTCCTTGCGGCCATAGTTATGTTTTACAAATATATATTTGAGCTGCCAGACCATCATAAGGTTTACGAGCTTGTTGACCGTGTTTGATGTTAAGTTGACCCCCGCCCACAAGGGGCCTGAGCTGAGACAAGTGATTACCATATAGACAGGGGCCTAAGGGAGACTGGGAAACAAACACACACTAGAAAGATCTTAGAGGTTGAGTGTGAAGCGAACTAGAATACAGGCAGTTGAAAAGGGAGCTTCGAAAATGACAAAGCGAAGGGCGTTCTGTGTTGTACTGAGTTGAAAAAAACTAAAAGGAGATGTAGAATCCTTTAAAATGCTTTTACAGAAAGATGCTATTCATAAAATTGGAACTACACGTACCCCATTATAAAAACGCTACAATTGCTTTATTTTTCAACTTACAGTTTAGAAAAAAAAACTTATTTAATCATCGTGAAAATGGCCACGACCTTAACTGAAACCCACTGAAGTTTGGTTGCAACTTTTACCAGTGACATTTGACCTAGTTTGAGCCTCGGGTGTTTCGAGTGGTGTCTAATGAATAAGGGCTAGGAACCTGCTGAGGAGGGAAATGTCCCGAAAGCAGCGGCAAAGGCAGAGGAGGGAAAGGACCAGAGAAGGGAGGGAAGTGGAAGGGGCGGGGAGCAGCGCCTCTGCTCCAACTGAAGGATGGGTTGAGCAGAGCGATTTGAACAGGTAGAGCAGAAGGGGTATGCCCGAAGAGACGGCGAGGGGTCCTTGTGAGATTGTGGAAAAGCCTGGGTGCAGTCGGGAACTTTCGTAAGACCGCACATGCGGCTCCGTGAGTCGCTTCAAGTTTTAAAATTTAGTAACGAAGTTACAAGTTCCAAGTAGTCGGAGGTACGTGATTGCTCCTGTAGGGTTAGGCTATTGCAGACGTTAGGCTATTGCAGACGTCAGCCTAGAGAGAGTAGAGAGGTTTGTCTTGGGGATGTTCCTGGTGAGAGTTTTACATGTGTTTTGAAGCCTTTTAGGGAATCCCGAGGCTCTCCTTGTGCAGTCACCGTTTCTAAAATAACCCTTTCTGCGCTTTTGCTAGTGGTTGAATGGGCAATTTCTGAAGCGCGGAGCTACGAGCCGCTGCTACTGGGATGCAGATTACAGCTAGGCACAGGCGTGAAAATTGCCGTTGCCATCGTCGGCCCAGTTTTCGTCTTGTATTTGTCTGAGTATGTTTTAAGAAAGTTGTCAAACTGACAGTTGAAGGTGGGTTCCCATGATTGCACATGCAGCTGAATCACACAAAAAAAAATCAGTAAGCAGCCCCTCTTGGTATAGGCGCCTAGTTGGTCAAGTCCACTTATGGAGTGCATGTTTGAGTATGGGAGGTTATTAACTTGGACCTTATTGCTTTTGTGCATGGTTGGCATGGCCACTGGAATTATGCAGCAGATGAGGACTGAGTTATGTGAGAAGGAAAGGCAAATTATTCAGCGTAATGCAGCATAAATTGTGATATCATTACTTCATTATTTTGTTATTTTTAAGCATGTTAACACTATTGCGGGCAAAGGCTTGACCTCTTTAGTACCAGTTTGACACCCAAATACAGTAGTAAGCAACAGAAAGGTATCCAGTCAACCTTTGCAAGAGCCGTCATAGAGTATCTTTCTTGCGGCCTGCTTAGTGAAGTCCTGTATCACACGCCTCTGCCCCTAACAAGATGATTTGTAATGCAAAGTTTCGAGTGAAATTTCTATTAAACAACTTTCTTTTTACAGAGATCTCTGGAAGGGAGTTTGAATTCTCTCATGGCCTGGAGAACCTCTTGCCCTATTCTGAGCTCCTCGCTGCACAGTGACGATCTCATGAGTGACATTGAACCGTTGCCAGCATCTGGCCCAAACTCTGCCCCAACTACCCCTTCCCAGACCTGTCCCTCCATGCCAGAGGATCTAGTAAGCTCACAACCCCGGCTCCACTCCCAGCCATCCTCCCCGTATGGCCGCCGGAGTGGTTCCTCTGAGGTTACTGCCCAGCTTTATGCCTCACTACGCCGAAGCAAGGAGGTAGAAGCCCAGGCACGTGCTCACCTGGAACCACTGGGCTCTTCCAGGAGGTCCATTCTAAGGCCAGAACGGAATCCTTTATCTCGGGCCCGAGAGGTCCTCAACACAGAAGATCCTGGGCAACGCGAGGAGAGTGAGGGGAGTGAAGAATCCAGTAGCCAAACTAGCAGCACACTCTCCTCACCCAGATCCCAACAGAGCACCTCCTCAGTGTCACCTAGCCATCAGAAGACTGAGGACAAGTCTAGAGCAAGTCGTCACCGAAAGCGTCCAAACTCTCCTGAGGGCCGACTGTCTGAAGTTAGTGGCGACAGTGGTTGCATGGCTGGCCAGAACACACAAGACCCCTGCACTGATCCAGAGAACCTGGAAGAGGAGATGTCTGAAAAGTTGTCAACCGAAATTAAGATGGTAAGAAAGGAATAAGAAGGGTGTTGCTTGCCTCTAGCGACAGTGTTAGGGGTTTCAGAACAGTCCCATTGAGAAGTAACTTATTCTCCAGGGCCTGACATGCTAGTCCTGTGAGAAATGTCAGATTGGGATTGGGGTGAAATGTTCTTATGCACAAGTGGTTGGGGAACTGAACAACCTTTTTTCCAAGACTTATACAAGGAGAGAGGAACGGGGATTGAATAAATGTAGATTATTAGTGCATGTAATAGTAAGAGAAATGATTAACAAATGGAGCAACTGCTTTAATCTTTAGCGAAAACTTTATATTTGTAAGACTGAAAGGGGGTGTCGCTGATTCAGCAGTGATCTTGCCTTGATTATTTTCTTTTGTGGTAGATGTTCCCAATCTGGTTTTTGTGACCTGGTTCCTATTTTTTTTTTTTTAATTATTTTTTTTACCTTGCCTCGTCCTGACCCCCTTTTTCCACTTTGTTTTCATGGCAGTCTGGCTCAAGACACATCTCTGAAATGGAGAGCGTTCGCTATCACCTACAGGGAATGCTTCGGGCTTCAAAAGACTTGCAGTACAGTGAGTATGTAGCAGAGAGAAGTAGAGTAAAGGGGACAAAGGGGGGCAGAAGTAAAATTGCAGGGGGTCTCTAACCCTGTGAAACAGATGTAGGGGAAATACTCGTCAGGAGAGATCAGTTAAGGTCAGCCCTCAGCTGCCTGATCTCTCTGCATTCAGTACACCAATTAAGTCATGAAATCACTTCCCTATCTCTAGGCCTGTTTTCCAGAATTGCATGCAGTTCTTTTTTACTTGCCAGCGTTAACAGTTAAGTTGTGATGGTCAGTCAGCCCCTTTCCCAAACAGACGCATTACCAAACCCGCAGCTAACATCTGCTAGTACTGAGTGCATAGCAGTTGACTTGTAAGTAAAACCTTTTTTTTTATTATCTGAGGAAACGAGTCATGTCCTCTTGAGACGCAGTCAATAATGCAACCTACAAGCTTGTAACAAATCTCTGACTGAATTTTGTGTAGGTTTACACACGTCAAGGACCCAATTTTACTCTTGTTAGCCAAATTCCCTGTGTTGACATAAGCCTAGTTAACAGGCTTGGCTACTAGGTAGAGTCCTCCCTCTCGGAGCAGTTGACCAGGCTGCATACTCGTGCTTATTTGTGGGCCATCCGGAATCCATCTCTTTAGATATGTTTGCTTGGCTGGTCGCCATTCAGCATTCTAGGGTGCGTTTCTTTTCTGCTTTGGCTGAGGTGAAACTAAGAAGTCTCCAACTTTACAGCTTTTCATCCTCTCTCCTCACAATTCTGTCTTCTCCTCGCCGACCTCTGCCAGTACAAGCCAGCTTCCTTGACCAACTGGCCTGTCTTTTCTCACTCTTTGTAGCCCAGTCCACCCAGGTCTGACCCAGATTTGCTCCTAGTTAACGGATTGTGGTTTATCTTAATAAATTAGAATTCACACAGCCCGTAATGCCAGCCATAGCTGTGTTTGATCAGGTGTGTCTCCCCTTCGGGGTAAACCTGATGAATAACCTGAAGCAGATTTGTACTCTAGAGTGTACTGTAGGAAGTTGGCTCTGTATGTGCTATTTCAAAGTAAGGAATAGCATGCACAGAGTCCAAGGGTTCCCCTTAGAGGTAAGATAGTGGCAAAAAGAGATAATACTAATGCTCTATTTTGTGGTAGTGTGGTCGAGCAGTAGGCTTATCAAAGGAGTAGTGTTAAGCATTTGTTGTACATACCCACAGGCAATAAATGAGGAACACACACTCAGACAATTCCAGCCAATAGGTTTTTGTATAGAAAAATATCTTTTCTTAGTTTATTTTAAGAACCATAGGTTCAAATTCTACATGTAATATCTCATTTGAAAGGTATTGCAGGTAAGTACTTTAGGAACTTTGAATTAAAGTAGCATATATACTTTTCACATAAAACACAAATAGCTGTTTTAAAAGTGGACACAGTGCAATTTTCACAGTTCCTGGGAGAGGTAAAGTATTGTTAGTTTTCGCAGGTAAGTAACCCACCTACAGGGTTCAGTTTTGGGTCCAAGATAGCCCACCATTGGGGGTTCAGAGCAACCCCAATAGTTACCACACCAGCAGCTCAGGGCCTGTCAGGTGCAGAGTTCAAAGTGGTGCCCAAAACGCATAGGCTTCAATGGAGAGAAGGGGGTGCCCCAGTTCCGGTCTGCCAGCAGGTAAGTACCCGCGTCTTCGGAGGGCAGACCAGGGGGGTTTTGTAGGGCACCGGGGGGGACACAAGTCCACACAAAAAGTACACCCTCAGCAGCGCGGGGGCAGTCGGGTGCAGTGTGCAAACTAGCGTCAGGTTTCCAATGGGAGTCAATGGGAGACCAAGGGGTCTCTTCAGCGGTGCAGGCAGGCAAGGGGGGGGGGGCTCCTCGGGGTAGCCATCACCTGGGCAAGGGAGAGGGCCTCCTGGGGGTCACTCCTGCACTGAAGTTCCGTTCCTTCAGGTCCTGGGGGCTGCGGGTGCAGGGTCTTTTCCAGCCGTCGGGTTTTTTAAGTCAGGCAGTCGCGGTCGGGGAGCCTCGGGATTCCCTCTGCAGGCGTCGCTGTGGGGGCTCAGGGGGGGACAACTTTGGTTACTCACGGTCTCGGAGTCGCCGGAGGGTCCTCCCTGAGGTGTTGGTTCTCCACCAGTCGAGTCGGGGTCGCCGGGTGCAGTGTTGCAAGTCTCACGCTTCTTGCGGGGATTTGCAGGGGTCTTTAAATCTGCTCCTCTGTAACAAAGTTGCAGTCTTTTTGGAGCAGGGCCGCTGTCCTCAGGAGTTTCTTGTCTTTCTTGAAGCAGGGCAGTCCTCTGAGGATTCAGAGGTCGCTGGTCCTGGGGAAAGCGTCGCTGGAGCAGGTTTCTTTAGAAGGTAGGAGACAGGCCGGTAGGTCTGGGGCCAAAGCAGTTGGTGTCTTCTTTTCTTCTTCTGCAGGGGCCTTTCAGCTCAGCAGTCCTCTTCTTCTTGTAGTTGCAGGAATCTAAATTCTTAGGTTCAGGGGAGCCCTTAAATACTAAATTTAAGGGCGTGTTTAGGTCTGGGGGGTTAGTAGCCAATGGCTACTAGCCCTGAGGGTGGGTACACCCTCTTTGTGCCTCCTCCCAAGGGGAGGGGGTCACATTCCTATCCCTATTGGGGGAATCCTCCATCTGCAAGATGGAGGATTTCTAAAAGTTAGTCACTTCAGCTCAGGACACCTTAGGGGCTGTCCTGACTGGCCAGTGACTCCTCCTTGTTATTCTCATTATTTCCTCCGGCCTTGCCGCCAAAAGTGGGGCCGTGGCCGGAGGAGGCGGGCAACTCCACTAGCTGGAGTGCCCTGTGGTGCAGGAACAAAGGGGGTGAGCCTTTGAGGCTCACCGCCAGGTGTTACAGCTCCGGCCTGGGGGAGGTGTTAGCATCTCCACCCAGTGCAGGCTTTGTTTCTGGCCTCAGAGTGACAAAAGCACTCTCCCCATGGGGCCAGCAACATGTCTTGAGTGTGGCAGGCTGCTAAAACCAGTCAGCCTACACAGGTAGTTGGTTAAGGTTTCAGGGGGCAACTCTAAGGTGCCCTCTGGGGTGTATTTTACAATAAAATGTACACTGGCATCAGTGTGCATTTATTGTGCTGAGAAGTTTGATACCAAACTTCCCAGTTTTCAGTGTAGCCATTATGGTGCTGTGGAGTTCGTGTTTGACAAACTCCCAGACCATATACTCTTATGGCTACCCTGCACTTACAATGTCTAAGTTGTGGCTTAGACACTGTAGGGGCACAGTGCTCATGCACTGGTGCCCTCACCTATGGTATAGTGCACCCTGCCTTAGGGCTGTAAGGCCTGCTAGAGGGGTGACTTATCTATACTGCATAGGCAGTGTGAGGTTGGCATGGCACCCTGAGGGGAGTGCCATGTCGACTTACTTGTTTTGTCCTCACCAGCACACACAAGCTGGCAAGCAGTGTGTCTGTGCTGAGTGAGGGGTCCCCAGGGTGGCATAAGATATGCTGCAGCCCTTAGAGACCTTCCCTGGCATCAGGGCCCTTGGTACCAGGGGTACCAGTTACAAGGGACTTACCTGGATGCCAGGGTGTGCCAATTGTGGATACAAAAGTACAGGTTAGGGAAAGAACACTGGTGCTGGGGCCTGGTTAGCAGGCCTCAGCACACTTTCAATTCAAAACATAGCATCAGCAAAGGCAAAAAAGTCAGGGGGTAACCATGCCAAGAAGGCATTTCCTTACATGTACCTTCTCAGAGCTGTATTGTCTGTCCCTTGTTTAGGAAGAAATATCTGGATGAAAGAGCAGTCTTTCCAAAATGATAAAGGGGAAACGTCTGTAGTAAAAGTCTGATAGAAGATGAAAACATTTACAGCGTCGCCTGACATTTAGAGACCTCTCTTGGATGGCAAATTTAGGCCTCTATTGGACCGCCTATATTGCATGTTGAGCATCTCTTTGCACTGTGGTATGTGTTCCCAGGTCAACGTATTCTTCTTACTGCGCCCTGAACTAGTCCTGCGTTGGGTTGGAGGTGAGCCTGGTCTGTATTTTAAATACTGCAGTCTGTATGTATAGTGCAAGTCTTTTTTTTTTTTTTTTTTTTTTTTTTTTTTTTAGTGTTCTTGTGAAAAAATTGTGATTTGCTGCTACCTCTGAACCTTCTCTGGTCCCATAGATTCTCGGGGTATTGAGGGTAGGACTGCTGGTGTGTCTCATGGTACTATTTTGGACATGCTTTTCTTTTTCTTCAGGTGACTCTTCATTCATGCTTCCTGGTATGGGGGAGAAGGAAGAGGAGGATTCTTTCACAAGTGACAGCACAGCAAACCTTCTAAAGTGAGTGACCTGTAACAAAGATGCATGTTTTAAGGATTGTTCAATATGTGGATCACTTGATTGATGCCTAGCTGGTTAAGCATCACGTTACTGTGGGAGGTTAACGATAGAAGGACGTATTTGAGGTGGAGTCGCAAAATTGTTGGTGGAATCTTAGAAGCAATTGTGAGGGCCCAGGCACCTCTCACAGGGTAAGGGACACAAAGCTGTATCAGAGCATATGGCATAACTTACATGGCACAAGCTACTGGCGTTCCTCCAAGGTTTTTTCTTGTACTTCCTCTCACCATCTCAGCTTTCCTTTCCCTTCCTCCTGAAGTGTCCAAAGGCAAAGTGAGAGACTGAAGGGAGCCTGTCTTCCCTAGCCGTGATTCTTTGTCTTTTAGTACTAGTCCTGCAGGAAGGTCTTGGTTACTAAAGGTTTTACTTTGAGACTCTATGATCACTTAAAGTGCAGTTAGATTTACGCATCTCATGACCTGGAAGGCCCCTGTTCCTTTTGAACTAGATAAAATCACCTGCTCATTCAACGTATTGCTAAATCTCCCTTGGCAATCTTGACCCGCACTACCCATTGGTGTGCCAATACAAAGCCATAGTTTCCTTGAAACAGGTTCTCTAGCAGGAATAGACTGTCAGGCTTAAACACTGACTAGCACTCACTGCATATATCCATATATTCTCCCGGTGTGTGGGATTCTGAACATTTGTTTATTAAAAAAAAAACACATTTTATTAAATTTTCCTTAAAAGAAAGTAAACAATGGTGTGGTAATGGACATGCACCCCTGCTGTTTGCCCACCTCTACTGATGTCTAGATCCCTAATGTTGATTATTTTCTCTTTGTCCTTGGCATGGATCATGTGTTTATGCCATGACCTAGGTCTGTCTTACAGATTATCTTGTTGTACCAGAAGGGGCACCGAGTGCAACCCTCATAGTGGTGAAAGGCTACTTCCTTCCCCAGAAGTTAAGCATCACGAGCTTGGTGATGGCAGTGTACCGTGTTGTGATCTGTAGGAGGGAACCCGTCCTTTTTAATCTGTCACAGGAGTGAGGCCTACAGGCCCACTAGTTTGAAAGTACCCTTGCTGGGTGCTTAACTCACCCATGGTCTACATCTTTTCCATGTGTAGTGCTGTGCAGTGCAGGAATGGTGTCTGTGCACTGGATGTGTGTGTTTCTGGGAAGGGTGCAATATAGGTATAATGCAACGCTATGCAGTGTGTGCAGGCTGAATGCATATGCTCGGTGTGTGTGCATCTGTAAGTGGGACAATACATAAAGGATGCAGTCCTGTGCGCTGTGTGTATTGGACTATGTGTATTCTATATAAATACACTGCATATGTGTGCCTCGGTATGGTACAATGCATGGAGGACCCTACGTTTTGCTGTGGGAGACCCAGGCCTGCATGGTCAAAACATGAGGACGTAATGACCCACAGCCCCCCCACATTTGTGTGTTGCTGCAATCCTGTAAGCTGGGTGGGGAACACACTGGAGAGGGCAAAACTCACCCTGTGCAATTCAAAGCATGAAGTTTGATTAATTAAGTGGCCACAAGCAAGGGTCCTGGGCACATCTCAGGAAGGAGATGGGGCTGACAAGTAAATCATAAAGAGTAAGGCTGGGGCTTTGGGCTAACCTTTTGATACACATATCACTGTGGCTGACATCCAGGTGTGAACTCTGATCACTACCATGGCCCATATTTGGGGGCTATCCGCTTGGCAGTCACTTCTGCTGTGACGGACTGCTTTCAGGAGGAAGAAGAGGGCAGAATAGTGGCCACTTCAAAAGAAGCAGACCCCCAACGTAAACTTCAAAGTTAGAGGCCTTAAATCATATTTGATGTCTAGAAATGAACTATAAGAAGTGGAGTTTGAGACCCCAAAAAATGTCACTTGCCAAACATCAAGATGGGCTGGTTGAGGAGAGGAAGCTCTGCAAGGTGTCTGCCTTTGGCCATGATTGGAGCCTAAGGACTGCTAGTTTCTCTGCTGGGTGAGGGAGATCACCCATGGAATCCAAGTCCACCTTTCCTGGAACCTGGAGCATCATCGCCTGCTTGGTCGCTAAGACCAATGTGCCCTGAGAGGGAGAGGAGCTCCTTGGAGGCAATGAAGTCCAATGGGGAATCCCATTACGAGGCGTGTGGAAATGGATACTGCAGTCATTGGGAACTTAACTGTGTGCAGGACAAGGATGGTGACCCCTGCCCCCTGTATGCCAGGGGAGGGCCACTGTGAAGTGAACTGTGGTGAACATTGTGCCGATCAAGCTGGAGCCCATGTGCAGGTGATTGTCCGCCCCATATGTTCTTGGGGGCTGCTGTGCTGTGTGGGTTAGTATTCATGTACAGTAGGGATGTTGTGACCCAGTATGACAGATGAGCCACCAAAGCTAGTCAGAAGTGATTGTCAGAGGAGTGAGGCTTTTGTGGGAGAGAACAGAGGAGGAGAAGGATGATGGTGTGTTATCTCTTACGGGAATGTAGGAACTAATGTTTGGGTATTGTTGAATTTGTTAACTTTCAGGTTCTTTTTTTCACTTTGGTTTCCTTCACTTTTTCAGTTGAGCCCCCCACTTTTTAAAAGTTGTAAAACATAGTTGGCTTGGCCCACAAGTTTTACCTTGGTGTACATTCTCATTCTAATTTGCTTCTTTTTTTGTCAGTAAAAATAAAATACATTGTTTGACCGCAACCCTCAGATAAAATGCATATTATATTATTTAAAAAAAATATCTTTAAGTGATTCAGAATGCTACACCTAGGCGGGACTTGCTGCAGTTGATGATTTTAAAGAAGAGTCCCATGATGAAGAGGGTATATCCAATAAGCAAATATATTTTTCTTTGGTTGCTTCCCACAGTGCCAAGCCCCTGCAGGAAATCTCCCCACCACTCTCAATCACTGGAATGGAGGAGTTATTTCCACGTTACACCAACCTGCGGTCCCAGTCTGTTTCTGATCCTTCTTCTTACACAGAGCTGCAGCAGCTCAGGGACTCCCTGGAGAAAGAAAAGACTCGCCGGAAGGTAAGGAGTTAAAATGTAGACCTTTTGTAATGGGCTTTTAAGAAGTACCCTGATCAAGAGCCAATCTTTTATAACTGAATCCTCTGCAAAGCGTCATATCCTTTAGGTTTTAGCAAAGTCCTATAAACTACCTGTCCCAGAAACATCAAGACTTTGTGACTCGCAAGGAAGTGGAATCTTCTAGAGAACTGAGGAAAGTGTCTTGGTTTCTCCTCATGTGCTTCTTTTTGATCCAAGACCGAATTTTGAATGTACCAACCATAATAATTGTACACCAAGAACACTGCTGCCAATGATGATATAGGCAAGCCAGGCAGGCTGGGAAGCTCTTACAAGGCATCCAGCGGGTGGTCAAGTCTGACTGATATGCCTCTGACATTCTAGAAGATGAGTGGTGCCTACATTGGGGCATGTGGGAAGTCGTGGGGGATCCCCTATCAGTTGTGGTGCTATGACGTAATAGTGCATTTAAGCTTGAACTACTCTCTAGGGACTTTGCTTTAACATTTGGGAAGCCTTGCTTTACAGTTTGGTGTGTCCCATGTACTAAAGTGTGCTGATTTAGCTTTAGGACCTTTGGTGGTCACTCTGTGGTAGCCTCTGATAAGACACTTCTGATGGGTTTAATTTCTAAATTGGACCATAAGAGTTTAGTCTAACCAAGCTCAGTTACCAACTTCTTACCTCCTTCTCTGCTCACTGCTTTTTTTTTTCCAGCACTGTAAGTCACAAACAACATCTTCTGAATACATAGCCTCTACACATGTAATGAAGATTGTGGGAAGTTTCTCTCCCACAGTTCTCTTCTGGGCAGTAACAGAGTGTTTCCACTAACTGTATGAAGTCTGTCTTTCACTTTTTTGTCTACGTGGGTATTTGTGGCCTCTAGGTTTTCCTAAAGTTACTTGAACTTAAATTAATCACACATTTTAGTATCGTATGTTTTTACTGAAATTGAAAGGAGCATGCTTAATTGCAGACATTCAGTGGCCTTATTCATTTAGATACTACTACTGCTTTCATCTGCTGAATGTGATCTCAAGCAACGTCCCCATCTTGGGGTCTACATGTGTGTGCTTTCCATGGCACTGTTCTCAAAAGACTACATTGACCATCATTCACCAGATGTGTCTCTACTTTCTCTTAGGAGACTATTCTGAATACTTTTTAAAAGACATCCACTGCATAGCATTTCCGCTCCAGCTCTCCCGCCAAGGAAACATTGATTTGTAGACAGAGGCGTTACCATCTCCAAGGGGTCCAATTCTGTTTACGTTAGGAACTTTTATCGGGTTTGCAGTGGAAAGCCTTAGTTAGGCACAATCTTCAAACAGTAGTCACGTGTATTATGTTGGTGTGGGTGGACAAACTGCATTCTTGCTTTCTTCTTGCAGTCCTAAGGAGTGCTGGATCTAATCTTAAAAGCATTTAAAAGTTCATAAAAAGTTGTCAGTTTCTCATTACCAAATTGTCTGTTGTATCAAAAAGGTTAAATTGTTTTTGACAGCCATTCATTTTGAAATAAAAAAATATTGGCCTGCGGTTATTGTTTGGTTTATAACAAAACTATTTCTGATGGATACAACTACCTGTGGATTCCTCACCTCATGAATACTCCCATGACGCCAGCATTCGACGGAAATCTTCTTACTAGTCTCTGCACGTCGACGAGGACGTCACTGTCTCGCACGCGACACCGTCTGACGTCATACAGGCAATAAGAGGTCCTCGACGACGTGCGGACGTCAGTTCCCTTTTTTCCGTGCATTCGAAACGGTTATCTTCGAGGGAGCAACTGTTACTCTTGCGGTTACAGTGTATATCTTGCTGCGTACTCTTTCTCTGTGGAAATAATGTCGCAGAGAAAGTCTGGATTTAAGCCTTGTCGTGAGTGTGGAGGCAAGATGTCGGTGACGGATCCTCATTCCGATTGCCTTTGGTGTTTGAGCTCCGACCACGACGTCTCGACTTGTGATTCGTGTCAGCACATGAATCCGAAGGCCATTAAAGAACGCGAGGCGAAGCTGTTTATGGCCAAGTCAAAGGAGAAGCATCACAAGAAAAAGTCTTCTCCAAGACATCGGCGTCATCGAGACTCCCGGCGCCGTAGAGAATCTCGGCGTCATTCAAGGGAGGCTCGTTCCAGGTCTCCGGATCGGCGCCGGAGGACATGGGAGGTCAGCCCCACGGTGACGCCGCATCCTTCGACGCCGTTGCTCTCTCCGACGTCTCCAACTTCGCCTGGACAGGCGTCGGTGATTGAGGTATTGGAGCCTCAGGTGTTTTCTCCGGCGCAGACGCCGAGGCCGGCGTCGGGGTCGCCTCCGAGTCAGGCACCCCAGTATCCGGCTTTTCCCACCCCTGGAGCCGATAGGCTCCAGGGGGTGCTTCGGCTGGGCCTTTGGCCTTTTCTTTGGGTGATCCTGCGCCTCTTCGGCCGGCACCCTTTATGCCCTTTCTCCCGTTTGGGAACGTGGGCTCGGCGCCAGTGTCGGCGCCGGTGGCCGCTCCGATGGCTTCGGAGGGATTGGCCCCAGGGATTTCCATCCCGTCGACGTCGAGATTTCGGCCTGTGACTCCGGTGGGTCCATCCGTTTCATCTGCTCTTCAGTCGGCGCCGAAGTTACCTGTGGCGCCGGATGCGGCGTCGGTGGCTTCGGAAGATCGGCGCCGATCTCCGACTTCGGCGGAGGTGTTGTCGACTCCGCGGATTGAGCAACGACTGCATTCAAGGAGGCGTGCTGTAAGGAAATGCCTCCTTGGCATGGTTGCCCCCTGACTTTTTGCCTTTGCTGATGCTATGTTTACAATTGAAAGTGTGCTGAGGCCTGCTAACCAGGCCCCAGCACCAGTGTTCTTTCCCTAACCTGTACTTTTGTATCCACAATTGGCAGACCCTGGCATCCAGATAAGTCCCTTGTAACTGGTACTTCTAGTACCAAGGGCCCTGATGCCAAGGAAGGTCTCTAAGGGCTGCAGCATGTCTTATGCCACCCTGGAGACCTCTCACTCAGCACAGACACCCTGCTTGCCAGCTTGTGTGTGCTAGTGAGGACAAAACGAGTAAGTCGACATGGCACTCCCCTCAGGGTGCCATGCCAGCCTCTCCCTGCCTATGCAGTATAGGTAAGACACCCCTCTAGCAGGCCTTACAGCCCTAAGGCAGGGTGCACTATACCATAGGTGAGGGTACCAGTGCATGAGCATGGTACCCCTACAGTGTCTAAACAAAACCTTAGACATTGTAAGTGCAGGGTAGCCATAAGAGTATATGGTCTGGGAGTCTGTCAAACACGAACTCCACAGCACCATAATGGCTACACTGAAAACTGGGAAGTTTGGTATCAAACTTCTCAGCACAATAAATGCACACTGATGCCAGTGTACATTTTATTGTAAAATACACCACAGAGGGCACCTTAGAGGTGCCCCCTGAAACTTAACCGACTATCTGTGTAGGCTGACTAGTTTTAGCAGCCTGCCACAAACCGAGACATGTTGCTGGCCCCATGGGGAGAGTGCCTTTGTCACTCTGAGGCCAGTAACAAAGCCTGCACTGGGTGGAGATGCTAACACCTCTCCCAGGCAGGAATTGTCACACCTGGCGGTGAGCCTCAAAGGCTCACCTCCTTTGTGCCAACCCAGCAGGACACTCCAGCTAGTGGAGTTGCCCGCCCCCTCCGGCCAGGCCCCACTTTTGGCGGCAAGGCCGGAGAAAATAATGAGAAAAACAAGGAGGAGTCACTGGCCAGTCAGGACAGCCCCTAAGGTGTCCTGAGCTGAAGTGACTCTAACTTTTAGAAATCCTCCATCTTGCAGATGGAGGATTCCCCCAATAGGGTTAGGATTGTGACCCCCTCCCCTTGGGAGGAGGCACAAAGAGGGTGTACCCACCCTCAGGGCTAGTAGCCATTGGCTACTAACCCCCCAGACCTAAACACGCCCTTAAATTTAGTATTTAAGGGCTACCCTGAACCCTAGAAAATTAGATTCCTGCAACTACAAGAAGAAGGACTGCCTAGCTGAAAACCCCTGCAGCGGAAGACCAGAAGACGACAACTGCCTTGGCTCCAGAAACTCACCGGCCTGTCTCCTGCCTTCCAAAGATCCTGCTCCAGCGACGCCTTCCAAAGGGACCAGCGACCTCGACATCCTCTGAGGACTGCCCCTGCTTCGAAAAGACAAGAAACTCCAGAGGACAGCGGACCTGCTCCAAGAAAGGCTGCAACTTTGTTTCCAGCGGCTTTGAAAGAACCCTGCAAGCTCCCCGCAAGAAGCGTGAGACTTGCAACACTGCACCCGGCGACCCCGACTCGGCTGGTGGCGATCCAACACCTCAGGAGGGACCCCAGGACTACTCTGATACTGTGAGTACCAAAACCTGTCCCCCCTGAGCCCCCACAGCGCCGCCTGCAGAGGGAATCCCGAGGCTTCCCCTGACCGCGACTCTTTGAACCTAAAGTCCCGACGCCTGGGAGAGACCCTGCACCCGCAGCCCCCAGGACCTGAAGGACCGGACTTTCACTGGAGAAGTGACCCCCAGGAGTCCCTCTCCCTTGCCCAAGTGGAGGTTTCCCCGAGGAATCCCCCCCTTGCCTGCCTGCAGCGCTGAAGAGATCCCGAGATCTCTCATAGACTAACATTGCGAACCCGACGCTTGTTTCTACACTGCACCCGGCCGCCCCCGCGCCGCTGAGGGTGAAATTTCTGTGTGGGCTTGTGTCCCCCCCGGTGCCCTACAAAACCCCCCTGGTCTGCCCTCCGAAGACGCGGGTACTTACCTGCAAGCAGACCGGAACCGGGGCACCCCCTTCTCTCCATTCTAGCCTATGTGTTTTGGGCACCACTTTGAACTCTGCACCTCACCGGCCCTGAGCTGCTGGTGTGGTGACTTTGGGGTTGCTCTGAACCCCCAACGGTGGGCTACCTTGGACCAAGAACTGAACCCTGTAAGTGTCTTACTTACCTGGTAAAACTAACAAAAACTTACCTCCCCCAGGAACTGTGAAAATTGCACTAAGTGTCCACTTTTAAAACAGCTATTTGTCAATAACTTGAAAAGTATACATGCAATTTTTATGATTTAAAGTTCCTAAAGTACTTACCTGCAATACCTTTCAAATGAGATATTACATGTAGAATTTGAACCGGTGGGTCTTAAAATAAACTAAGAAAAGATATTTTTCTATACAAAACCTATTGGCTGGATTTGTCTCTGAGTGTGTGTACCTCATTTATTGTCTATGTGTATGTACAACAAATGCTTAACACTACTCCTTGGATAAGCCTACTGCTCGACCACACTACCACAAAATAGAGCATTAGTATTATCTCTTTTTACCACTATTTTACCTCTAAGGGGAACCCTTGGACTCTGTGCATGCTATTCCTTACTTTGAAATAGCACATACAGAGCCAACTTCCTACACGTGCTCTCCGGGTACTAGAGGAGCAGGAGTACCAACGAGCCCTAGAGGAAGGAGAGCTAGAGGACTCGGGTGATGGGCTGCGTGGACTGGAGTCGGCCAGTGGGCTGGACACTTCCCCTGAGTGGGACCTTTCGTCCCCGGGGGAATATACCGAGGAAGCTGCTTCCTTTCATACAGTGGTACGGAAGGCAGCTAGTTTTTTGGACCTGCCTTTGCCGGTGGTGGAGGCGAAACAAAACCTTTTGACAGAGGTGTTGCATCCGGCCTCAGCCGCGGCGGAGCCTCTATTACCTTTTAATGACGCTCTGCTGGATCCGGTTTTAGAGGTGTGGAAGAAGCCGGCATCTTCCCCAGCAGTTCACAGAGCCGTGGCCAGGAGGTATCGGACGGCTCCAACTGATCCTGGTTTCCTATCTAGGCACCCTACGCCGGAGAGCTTGGTTGTGCAGGCCTCCTGTTCGTCCAAATCAGCGCCTGGTTCTTTCCCGACGGTGCCTGGGGACAGAGACTCAAAAAAGCTAGAGGCGCAGTCGAAGAAGATTTTTTCGTCCTGCAGTCTGGCGTTAAAAGCCACTAATGCGACCTGTATCCTGGGGAGGTATATTCATGCTCTGATGGATGACATCTCCTCTTCGTTTACAGAGCTTCCCCAGGGTCTTTTGGATCTTGTCTCTGATGCCCAGGCTGCTGCGACCCAAATTATCCAGACGGGACTGGATACCACCGACTCGGTAGCCAGAGCAATGGGCACAACTGTGGTGGAAAGGAGACAGGCCTGGCTACGTAACTCGGGCTTTTCGGCAGATGTACAGTCCACATTGTTGGATCTCCCGTTTGATGGGGACAAACTGTTTGGGGCTAAGGCTGATTCGGCCTTGGAACGTTTTAAGGAGAGCAGGGCCACGGCTAAGTCGTTGGGACTCCAAGCTCCTTCTTCCACGGCCTCTTCCAGATTCTTCAGGAGGTTTCGTGGATTTGGGCGTGGCTCTTCCTCTTCCTTTCGGGGAAGATATCAGCAACCTGCCTCTTCCCATCCCTATAGATCTTTTAGGGGGAGAGGTAGGGTCCGCACCAGAGGAGCCTCTCAGCAGCACTCTGCCTCTTCCTCATCCTCTGGCGGGGTGCAGCAGGGGAAGCAGCCTTAGGCTTCCACCATTTCCCACTCACTCCTCTCCTGTAGGGGGAAGATTACAGCATTTTCTCACCAAATGGGAGACTGTTACATCGGACACTTGGGTTCTCAGTGTTGTGGGAAAAGGCTACACCCTTCCCTTTCGGGAGTTTCCGCCCCTCATCCCGCCCCGCCCTTCGTATTGTTCACAAGAACACCTCCTGTTGCTAGAACAGGAGGTAGAAGTCCTCCTTTTAAAGGGCGCGGTGGAGTTGGTCCCGGAGCAGGAAAGGGGTCAAGGAGTTTACTCAAGGTATTTCCTGATTCCCAAGAAGGATGGTCGTTTGAGACCAATTCTGGACCTGAGGATCTTGAATTGGTTCCTCAAGCAGGAAAAGTTCAAGATGCTGACCCTAGCACAGGTGCTTTTGGCGTTGAACATGGAAGACTGGATGGTGTCTGTCGACTTGCAGGATGCTTACTTTCATATCCCGATACTCAAGTCACACAGGAAGTATCTCCGGTTTGTGGTGGGATCGCAACACTATCAGTTTGCGGTCCTTCCGTTTGGTCTTACTTCAGCACCTCGAGTCTTCACGAAGGTGATGTCGGTGGTTGCGGCAGAGCTCAGAAGGAAGGGGATAGCAGTATTCCCTTACTTGGACGATTGGTTGATCAAAGCCAAGTCCCCGGAGCTTGTGTTGCGTCATCTGCAGTCAACAACCCAGTTGTTGTTCGACCTGGGCTTTTCGGTGAACGAGCCCAAATCTCACCTGGAGCCCTCTCAGCGCCTCCTGTTCATAGGGGCAGTACTGGATACGACATTGGGTCGGGCCTTTCCTCCGCCTCAGCGGATTCAAGATATTCAGGATTTGGTTCCAATGTTTCGAAATGGAGCGGTAATTCCAGTCCTCAAGGTCCTTCGTCTGCTCGGTCTTTTTGCCTCCTGCATTCTGTTGGTCACGCATGCTCGCTGGCACATGAGGGCTCTTCAGTGGTGCCTCCGAAGGCAGTGGTCTCAACACAGAGGGGATCTAGAGGGTACTGTCAAGATCTCCAGAGATGCTGCTGTGGATTTGAAGTGGTGGATTGCAAGCAACAATCTTTCACAAGGAAAACCGTTCCAGCAGTCGCCACCAGTGGCCACAGTCATAACGGATGCTTCCACTCTAGGGTGGGGAGCTCATCTGGGGGATCTGGAGATCAAAGGTCTTTGGTCTCCAGAGGAACAGATTTTTCACATCAATCTGTTAGAGTTACGGGCTGTACGTCTGGCTCTCAAGCCCTTCCTCCCTTCCCTTCGTGGTCAGTCGGTACAGGTCCTAACGGACAATACTACCACGATGTGGTACATAAACAAGCAGGGAGGAGTGGGGTCGTACCTTCTCTGCAGAGAAGCTCTTCGACTATGGTCCTGGGCAAAGGACCATCGGATTTGCTTGATAGCAAACCATCTGGCCGGAGTCTTGAACGTGCGTGCGGACAGTCTGTCGCCACTTCTCGGCAGACCACGAGTGGCGTCTCCATCCAGATCAAGTCCGTTTAATCTTCCAGAAGTGGGGGTTTCCTCGGGTAGATCTGTTCGCCACTCGAGAGAACGCGCATTGTCCGTTGTTCTGCAGCCTTCAGTATCCGATGCAGGAAGCGTTGGGGGACGCGTTTCAAATGACCTGGTGCGGCCAGTTGCTTTACGCGTTTCCTCCCATACCCTTGATTCCTCGAGTATTGAGGAAGATTCGCCAAGACCGGGCTCTAGTAATCGTAATAGCTCCGGATTGGCCAAGGAGGGTGTGGTACTCCGACCTTCTCCAACTCTCAACGTGCCCGCCGCTCCGTCTCCCTTTCAGGGCAGACCTCCTCTCGCAGTCGCAGGGGCAGGTTCTACACCCCAACCTCCAGAGTCTGCACCTACATGCCTGGAGATTGAACGGGGCAACCTGAGTTCCTTCTCTCTCCCGCCTGAGGTAGTGGATGTTATATTAGCGGCCAGGCGACACTCCACTAAATCTATCTACGCTAATAGGTGGTCTAAATTTGTTGCGTGGTGTGGAGAGAGGCAGATTGATCCTTTACAAGCTCATCTATCGGACGTTTTGTCTTTTGCTCTATCTCTGGCGCAGAAAGGTTGTGCAGTGGCTACCATTAAAGGTTATTTATCGGCCTTGTCAGCCTTCATATGTCTTCCAGACCAACCATCTTTATTTAAATCCCCTATTGTTATCAGATTCTTGAAAGGTCTTCTAAATCAATATCCTCCAAAGCCATTCGTTATGCCGCAATGGGATTTGTCCTTAGTCCTGACTTTCCTTATGGGGTCCCCTTTTGAACCTATGCATTCTTGCCCCTTGAGGTATTTGTTTTTAAAAACAGTCTTCCTGATAGCTATAACATCAGCAAGGAGAGTGAGTGAGTTGCAGGCCTTATCAGTAAAACCCCCTTATACAACTTTTTATGGGGATAAGGTGGTGTTGAGGACCAAGGCTGCTTTCCTCCCGAAGGTTGTTTCACCCTTCCATTTGGCTCAGGCAATTACTTTGTCCACGTTCTATCCTCCGCCTCATCCTTCCAAAGAGGAAGAAAGACTGCACCGTCTGGATCCAAAGAGAGCGTTGAGCTTCTTTATCGATAGAACAAAGGATTTCAGGCTGGAGGATCAGCTGTTTATTGGATACGTGGGCAAGAGGAGAGGAAAGGCAGTCCACAAGAGAACACTATCCAGGTGGGTTGTTCTTTGCATTAAAATATGTTACTCTTTGGCAAAGAAGGATCCTCCTGAGGGCATTAGAGCTCATTCCACCAGAGCTAAGTCGGCCACTTCGGCCTTAGCCAGAGGTGTTCCTGTGGTCGACATCTGCAAGGCCGCAACTTGGTCGTCCCTTCACACTTTTGCAAAACATTACTGTTTAGATTCTGAGGTTAGAAGGGACGGCCATTTTGCACGGTCAGTGCTGCAGGATTTCTTGGTTTGACCATTTAGGCACCCACCGCCGGGCGTGGTACTGCTTTGGGACTCTATTCATGAGGTGAGGAATCCACAGGTAGTTGTATCCATCAGAAGAACGAGTTACTTACCTTCGGTAACGACTTTTCTGGTGGATACATTAGCTACCTGTGGATTCCTCACGGTCCCACCCGCCTCCCCGTTGCCTTTATGGTCTTGCCAAGTAATCCTTGAGTGCGCTCCTCTTGATCTTTGAGGGTGCAATAGATGTATATATATAATATATTTATATATATATAGGTATATGTGTATATATCTTTATGTATATACTTGGTGTGTGTATATATTTTAAAAGAAAGAGTTTTATATATATATATATATGTATATATATATATATATATATATATATGTACATAAAAAAAAAAAAAAAAAAGATTTACAGTTATTCATACAATGTGGTGTATTTTTACAATATAATGGATGTTGCTTTGTTCTTTCATTGCATTGCCTGGTTGTTCTCATGCACGTAAAAAATGATTGGTACTGACGTCCGCACGTCGTCGAGGACCTCTTATTGCCTGTATGACGTCAGACGGCGTCGCGTGCGAGACAGTGACGTCCTCGTCGACGTGCAGAGACTAGTAAGAAGATTTCCGTCGAATGCTGGCGCCATGGGAGTATTCATGAGGTGAGGAATCCACAGGTAGCTAATGTATCCACCAGAAAAGTCGTTACCGAAGGTAAGTAACTCGTTCATCTGGTTCAAAGCTACAGATTCAGAGTTTCTAGATTTGGAACCTGCCATTCTGGCTAAATTTATAACAGCTCTGGGGCAGCAATAGACCTCCATTCCTTGAGGTGTCAAGATAAGACTGTTCATTTTTAGGTCAAGCCTACACAGCTCTGTGAGACCTGCTGTGTTTAGTATATGGGCTTTAACCATGCAAACTCTTGCCATTCATTCTTTGTTGTGCTTGTCTTACATGCTTAACTTTTATTGGTGCATTGTGCTTAATGTCCCTCCTTTTTGAGTTTTAAGTTCCTGCCCAGGGAATTTCACCAAGGGAACATTTGTTGGCCATCACCCTATGTCACGTTTCCCCCTGGTCCCTCCTCCCTCCTGGTTTCGGTTTCTGGTGAAGGATAACTTGAGGTAACAATTGCTCGCCTGCGTGAAGTGGAAAAAGAATTTGGACATTCAACTTTTGAGTTGAGCAGGAAGCTTAATGAAAAACCCCACTTGGTCCTTTTTGTACCAATGCAAAAAAAGTGTTATTTTTCATTAACTGTAACAAGCCTTCTAAGCTCAATTTCCTTAGTTAAGAAGCAAAATACATACAACATAGATTGCCAATGTAGTTGCACCCATGACAAAGTGCCACCATTTGCATTACTACACCGGATAAACACTCCTTAAAACACCAACACCATGATGAATGCCAGGCCCCTGGACCCCGATTGCATGTTTTAGCAAGAGGCAGTACTGCAGTTAACATTCCTCTCTTTTAGCCAGGAGGCACCAAAGACATTTGCACAAGAAAGGGGTCCATGCTGGCAGCTGTATTGACAATTAACTACCACAAGAAACTGAGGGCCTGATTTTTACAGGCCCCTGTCAAGCATCTGCCTTTAATAAATCAACACTGCTGGAGAGGAGAGACATAAGTCATTCGACTTCCCCTCCTGAATGTAGAAAGTGTACTCTGATTGCAGGGACCCTCTGCAATGTTTACAGTCTCACTAAAAAGCCAAAGTGGTTGTGACGACTGCTGAAGTCCTTCTGACTTGATATGCAGACTACCTCTGTCCTCGTGAGAAATAGCCTAGTCAAGCTGGCTGTGGTTTATCAATTCAAGGCAAGCAAGAACAACAACCTATTTTCCACCCGAAACAAAATCTCACAATAATGGGAGTTCGGGAGGGGGTAGCAAGGAACTTCTTTTGCTCTCCTGTCTGGTTCCTCTCCTCCACTTTGACCAGCCTTTTCCTATCCCTGTTAAATGGAGTTGGGGGACTCTGTTTAACTTAAGGTAAAATAATCTAATGTGCTTTGCCCCCCCCCCCCCCCCCCCCCCCCCCCCCCCTCCCCTTCCATTCTCAGTTGAAACTCTGATGGCAGTTTGTCTTTGCAGGCCCTTGGGTGACAAATGTTTAAGCGGGGGGGAGCGGGGGCAGTTAATTGAACTGACAGGGACCATACAGTAAATGGAGCCAGGTTCAGGCTTTGCTGGGCACCCATGTGCGCAGCACGCCTATTGTGCCCCCTCACAAATGACACAACCTAATTTAAACAACAATCATCGATGTGCCAGGACATACTAAAATTAATATGAAACTAGGAGTCAAAACAAGAGGCACACATCACTTCCATTTATCCGGCCTTGCATTCACCAACTCCTTTCTGTTTTCCTCTTATTATTTAGTCTGATGGTGTTTTTAGGGAGTTAGCTGCGTCAGCAGAAATCAGAGGGAGCATAACGTGTACCGGATAATTCATGGAAATTCCATCATCCCTGTAAATTAATGGAAAATTCATAGGTAAGAGTGACAGTATTCAAATTATGTGCTCCAGAACCAGGTCTACTTAAACAAGCATTGGTATAGCCAATAGGTCTCGCTTTGGGGCCCTATAAGTGTTTAACCGTGCACCACATGGCTAAACACTTGTAAGGTCCCAAAAGCGAGACCTATTGTCTATGCCAATGCTTGTTGAAGGTGGGGCTTAAATTCCTAAGGCTCAAGTCAGTCCCGCTTCCCGTACAGAGACTGCAATTTAGCCTTGACAAGATCATTTCATGGGTAGGAGGTACTTATCTTGTAGGCAGATAGTTATCTGCTGGCTTTAGCATAAGGGCCACTCACACTTGGAGACAGCACATTAGTATGTGACAGTAAAAACAAGACCCTTCATTATTACAAATGGAACGTTGGCCCTACAAGTTCCAGAATAGGACCACCTCCACTGCAGGGATGAAAAAAAGAGGTTGATGCACAAGAATAATCGTAACCTTGTTCATTTCTAATAATTCTTGTAATTCCTCATGTAACAGCGTTGGAGACTCTGCGTGAGAACCTGTGGTTTGGAACAACATGAAAAAAAAAAAAGCAAATATGGTATACCCTTAAAGGAACCAGGTGAACTCTGCTAAGGTGAAGCCCCAATAGACAAAGCAGAAGGCTGAAACGATCAAACAGTGGAGACAAACCTTGCGCTGACTTGATTGGGCAGCTGAAGCAGGCAAATTACATCACAACAGAAAAAACAAGCAGTTTGCAGCGCACACACATAGCAGACAGGTGGCAAGTGCAAAGAAGGACTCTATTTGGAAAATAGAACATCAACCTTCCTAGTTAAAGGACAAAGACTGTTTATGCACTTCACTTGTGCATGAGCAGAAAGCAGGTCTTTTATTGATAAACTGCTTCTTGTAAGAGTAATTACTGAAGATCCAGGTTTCCGCTGTGCCCAGGTTGAGTGCCTGAAGCAGCAATTGTAAGGTTTGATATACATTTTCTACAGTTTATAAAGTGGCATATGAAGGGGGCTTGTACTTGTAGTAACTATAGATTGGTGAAGATTGTCTTTTCAGAGCCTTTTAAATGA
Source organism: Pleurodeles waltl (assembly GCF_031143425.1). Lineage (NCBI taxonomy): Eukaryota > Metazoa > Chordata > Amphibia > Caudata > Salamandridae > Pleurodeles > Pleurodeles waltl. The sequence continues at coordinate 674,021,235 of NC_090451.1, read as the reverse complement.
TGGTAATTGACACAATCCAATGTGCCCCTCGAGTTTTCCAGTTCTTTTACATGGTATGAGAAACTGCTAGTGAATATTTGACCATAAACTCCTGTTTAAAAAGTCTGCATCGAAGACAGGTATGTACCTCTGGTCTCTAGTAGGGTGGGCCCCTGTCATTGGTTGCTGATAAGTTTACAATCTCTCAAAGCAACGATCTGTTTGGGGTCTTAATAAAAGTGTAGGATCCTATGGAGCATTTAACACCAGACTGTTTTTTCTTCTCAGACAGAAACAAGTGCCCATTTTTAGGTCGAGCGTAAGCGTACGACCTCTTGTATACCTCTTCTGTGGGCTTCCAGCTGTTTCATTTGTTAGCTTCAGTGTCATTTAAAAATCCTTTTTGGTCAGTCATGCCTCTTTGTTCCTCCTTCTGTGTGAGAGTTGGGACCAACTACTGTAAAATTACGCTTTGTCTTGTTTATCTGGTTGGTAGGGGACTTGTTTTACTTTGTTTTCTGCTCATGTCCAGGGAAGCTTCCCTTTCATTTGCAGAGCATTATTGCTCTGAGTTTAGCTTAAGTGTAAGCAAGGCTTTAAATCAGGCTGTTATCTTGGTCACATTTGGTCTGTGTGGGCTCTCTGCACCTTCTCTAAGCTTCCTGGCTCCTGTCCTTCCTTGGCTTGGATTTTCTTTACTGAACATGGCTGCCAGTGGTTACTGTGCTGAGAGCAAGGAAGAGGATTGCTTGATGCTGAATTTTACTGCTTTTAAGAATTCCCACACTCCAAGAAAATGACAGTCCTTTTATATTTCACTTGTGTGTTCAACTGGAGATAAGATCAGCTCCTAATATACACTGCTGTCAATATGAGCAAAGCAGAGACATGCTGTCCTTGTTTAAAAGTCAATTTTAAATTGCGGAAACTGCCTCTGTGTATGCTAGTAAGAGACGCAATGTTGTCTGGGCCACAATCAAAACACATTTGCACTCCTGCTTTTTACTTTTTAAAGGGATTGCAGTACTAGCACAGCAGTGACAGTTTTGATTAAGCACAGGGACAGAAAAAAACAAAGTTTTCCAATGAAATACACATATTCTGTGTTGCTTACAGTGCATTCATTCAAAGAAATTATTTTAATTTGTCCTGTGAGACTGCTTTATCTGAATAGAACATCTCAGCTTACATGTCCTTTAATTGCACGTTCTCTCGTGGCATTCTATTTAGCAGCTGATAGATGTAACAGTGCATACATGTTCTCCAAACAAGAGTTCAGGACCAGCCCGTGCACACCATGCAACAGCCAAGATTAGCTGTAAGAAAGGAGACAGTAGGTGGAGTTTAGGGAAAAAAAACTTGGAATTGCAGCATCACCCACAAACCTTCTTGTTAAAAACGGAGTGTTTGCAAAGGAATACAACCTTTCAAGGGGATGCATGAATTTCAGCTACAAATAACGTTGCCTGTAAAACAGACATTTCAAAGGCATGCAATAAAAACAAGCATCAATAAAACCTAATGAGCAGGGACAGATGATAGTTACAAAAAGCCAAGTGCCGTCGGTGTTCTAAAGCTTCAAAAGTTTTCAGCTGCGGAATGGTGGCGCATCTCCGACTTGCAGAAGAGTGGCCTTGAGGAAATCTTTCCAGTGGCCTGTGAAGCCTGTTCAGTGAGATGCTACACAGTGCAGAGCTAGTTAGCATACTCTAAAGTACGCACTGGCCTCTCCATGCAAATGCTGTATTTGTCAGACATTTTTTTTTTTTTTTAGTACCACGTGTGGTGCCTCAGCGGTATCTGTGGTAGCGTAGGTGGCTGTTCCCTGCGCACTGCCTCTGGATGCTTCTCCAACCATTCTGACTTTGGCACATGGTGGTGTGGTTGGTAAAGTTAAATGGGTTAATTAATTCCACACAAATATATATATATATTAAAATCTCAAGGTGACACACTCCGATTTTAGGGACATCATCACAGGCCATAAAGCCGGGTTTCATGAAATATTGCATGACCTCTTGTCGGGTTTTATGTTTATTATCCGCCATGTGCTTGTCCTACCAAGGGGACAATAGCAACACATTGAGACAAAATACAAACTGGTTTTGGAATCACTGATAATTGTCTTAAAAAATGAAATCACTTATAGAACTGATGCCATAAATACGATTTAAAGGGTCTGTGTGTGCCTGGGTTCGCAAGTTTCTGTGTGTCTTATATGATTTATGTTTGGATGGGTGTTTATATGGTTTCTTTGTGCACTTGTGTTTTGTGGGTGTGTCTGTGACGGAGGGAGAGGAGGCTGCTTTAATTTATCTTAAATTATGACAGCACACACACAAAATACATCCTTGACATAGATACCAACATGGAAACTATTCTCAGCCCTCGTGCCCCACGCTAAAGAAAGGCGTACAATACCACACGTCTTTGTTAAGATGTGTTTATATGAGAATGCATGGAGGCAGGCAAAAAGAAAGCATCTTGCCTGACATGCAGCAGAAAATGTGGTGACAACAGTTAATTTATAATACACAGCCAACTGCAGTTACTGTTACTTGACAGAATCTGTATTCTTGGATGTCAAATAGGTGACTTGTTAGAGGGAACTCGAAGGGGACCCTTTCAAAATACAAGACCAGCTGTATAAATGTGAACACCATATGCGAAACATTTAGACAATGTGCTCCAAATCGTTTTCCTTCACTTAAATGGTTACAACTTTACATTAACTGCACTTTTGGTTTTTAAAGTTCCACACCAAGTGAACATCTTAGGGCTTGTCAAAAGACCTGGGTTGCTAAGTTAAACTTAAGTTAACAAGCAAATGCAAACCTAATACCTCCCTCGTACTCAAGGCATTGGCTTTGACATTTTTAATTTAAAGTTTATTTAACTGTGGTACAGTACTGCAACCGTGTTAATCTCCAAACTGTACTAGTGCAACAAAAATCCTTTGAACGTACTGGGTATTTTGGAAAGTGTAAGAGGTGGCCTTTAACTAACTATGCCAGTTGGCAAAAACTATGAAACTGGATTCAGATATGTTTGACTGCCGTCTGATAGGGAGAGCAAAGGAACCATGTAAATCTACTTGACTTTAAAGGCTTTTCTGAAGTCCATCAAAGGGAACGCTGCAGCTAAGGGAAGAAGGTAAATGGAAGCGCTTTAGTTAAATGAAGGGCCACTGGAATTATATGGCAGAAAAAGACAAAAGTACGAGGCAGGGTTGAGCAATTTATGGAGCAAGAAAAGTCCACTTATGAACTTACAGTGCCAATAGCTCTAACTCAAGCCAACGCGAGACGTTTTGCGTTGCAAATGCTTGTTCGTTACTGGCACTGCTTCCTCTCTGCTCCTGATGTTAAGGCGGCTTCCATGCTCCTGTCCGCAGAACTGAGTGAGCCATGCTGGATTTGGTGGGATTAGGGATTGACTTTTCTCTGAAAGCAGTTCCTACACGTATGGAGTAATATCATTAGGATTGTCACGTGATCCTGGATTGCCGTAATCCCCTCTGGGCTTTGTTGCTTAGTCCCTATGCCCTTCACTGTACACGCTGTAAAAAGGCCTGCAGCTTCTGTGACTTGTGATTTTATGTATTTATTTTAATTTTATTTATTTTCTTCTCCCATCACTCTCCATGAGCGTTTATTTTAATCCTTATATGCAGGTTGATTTGTGAATGCAAGTTAATTCTTAATGATCACCAAGGCATTCACTTCTTTCTCTAATTTCCCGATAATGTTAATGGTCATTCATTGACCATGTTCACAGCAGCAAATACGTAATGTCACCCAGTTCGGTATGACAACTGACCAGGTGCATTGAAATGTAATGTGTATGAAATGTGCCCTGCACTGTGCAAAGGTAGTATCAGCTCTTGGTGTGTTTGTGTCTTCTGAAAAGTCTAGGTTGAAGGTACGTAGCATTTCTTTCCCACCAAGAACTGCTCTTATTGCTGCTCTGAAATGGGCTTCTTCAACATGTGAATTGTGAGCGTAACTGGCAGTCTGTTAGTTGCTCGCCGCCTAGACTTCCAAACTATTCAACCCGACCCGATCTTCCTTATTTTCCTTCCCTGCTTGCTTTTACTCCTTCCCTCATCCTTTGTACATCTATTTAGCCCATAGATTGGGTGGTAGCTTGGGACAGATTTAATTTATCAGAAGCATCTTGCCCCACTGAAAAGGTTTGAGACTACTGCTCTGAAATGTTGCTCATCTTCTCAGAAGTGATTGTACCCTCCCTTTCAAGAAAAAATGCTCATTCCCTACAGTGTCTGCCTTTTTTTCAGTACCTGTTGCTGGTTCGTACCACTGTGAATGTAATGTTACTGTAGTGCATGAGGGAATTAAAAAAAGGATCTCCTCTTCATTGACTGTTTCAAATTATAGGCCAGGGTTAAATAAGGTTTGACTAATTATTTCCATTCTTAAAGGAAATGTAGAGTAAAAGATTAGTTGTGACTGAGAGCAGTTGTTGAACCGATCACCTATTTTATCTACCTCTGGGTGCCACTGTTACTTGCTACTTTTTATCAGTGTCACTATATAGATAGCAACCAAGTAATTCATGTTAGATGGCAACCATGCTACTTTAACCAAACATCTACATCAACTTTTTAATGTTCTTAATTATTTGTCTTATCCTACTTATAACCTTAGCTCTAAACTAAATGTTGAAATTAAAGCTTACTAAAACATAGTGCTACCAATAGTTCTTGATTTAAATTGCATAACTGTCCATAACCTAAGTGTCACTATTTTAGTTTTATTTTAATAAAAAGTTGCCTGTACCTAAGAGTAATCCCAATCTTAACCCTGCCTTATGTTAAAAATGAATTCTAAACCTTAATTATTTTTACTCATTTCTTTCTAATAGGATCTTCTCCCATACCCTCGTTTGACTGGTACATTGTTAACGTATGCTGCTGTGGTGCTCAGAGGGAAAGATCAAAACCTATTCAGTAGATAATATAGAAATTTCCCACTAAGTGTTCCTCTGGCATTTATTCATGTCATTTTGTCTCAAAAATCTAATATTTGCAGCACACTCTGCCTAAATTGTGCGTATTATAGAGTCTGTTTGCTTGTGTTAGCCAAGTAGTAGTTTTCTTTCCTTCTCAAAAGGGCTATCTTTGTGCCTATTATCCCAAGATGTAGAAATTGCCACAATGTGTGGCACCACTGATTTATATTTGTGTGTAGGGGTGGGGTTCATCAATTTGGTCTGAAGACAAACCCGAACAGCGACTTTTGCATACTTGTAGATTTGCCGCATCTGCCACTTAATCCACCACCTGCCGCTTAGCCTGCAGATTTTAACAAAATAAATTGTTTCTAGCTCAAACGATTCAATGGTTACTAAAAGTGCAGTGGCACGTGATGTCACGCAGTGGAAAGCCTATTGACTTGTCACCATTCTGTAGCTTATTGATACATTTAGGTGTTCAACTAGTACTATTTAAGTGGTGTGATTAGTGTCCAGAGAGTGTTAAGTTTCAAAATGATACTAGTATAAAAAAAAAAATAGTACTGCATAATGCAGCTTACTTTGCCTTTCCTTAACGCTGTCGCATAAATTGGCCCTTCCTTGCCACATAATTCCAGTGGCTCTGTGTATAGGGTATCCCAGCCCTCCTTTAACGTGCCCAAGGCCATCTTTCCAAAATATATGTAGTCTGGCGTTCCTATCACACATGAATCATTGAAATAAGCTTGTCTTGCACCACGAGCATCTGTTTGATTCCTCTGGGCATATGCAGTGTAATCTCTGGGGTCAATGACCTCTGGGGTCTAGGACCACTGGAACAGTAGTTTGTATGCTGTATCTTTTGGTGGGATGCCCATTCCTCCTCAGAGTTTTCCCTCTTCTCAGATGCCTACCACATGGTCTGACACACCCAATGTAGCTTGCCCGCAATTCTGACAATTTTTTTCTTTGGGGTTAACGCTCTTGCCACTTTAAGTGATGCATGACTGACCTACATGCATTGTATGGCCTGTCTGTTTCCTTTACACTGGAACCTGTTTTTTCTAAACGTCTTTACTTGTAGAAGAATAGGTCTGTAAGAGTTCTGCAGTCTCCCACCCCCTCAAACCCAGAGTGAAGTGTACTTTATTGTGTAGGATGGTATTTGGCAAAGGAAAGGTGGTTATTTCCCCCACCCCTCTTCCCACTAGTAGCCATGTTCTTTATCTTAGTGTTCTTTTAACCAAGGTAGCTAGGTATTCATTCTGCACATGGTGAGCTTTATCTTCAATGCCAAGTCCTATAAGGATTTGCCCACCACCATTGATCCATTGGAAGTTATTTTTAATCTCACTCTGGCCATCCTTTCACAATGATGTGAAGTTGATGTCCTCAGAGTGCGCTTGTTGACCTGAGCTCTACTCTCCCTCAGCCAGGCAAAGTCTGTCCTCTTTTCCGCGCACATACCACTTCTTTTAGAGGAATGGATACTGAGAGAGAACAACTAGAACACATTAGTTTGTCTAGTTTATTGGCAGTATTTTAGTGAAACTTTTGATGTCGCTCTTTAAGAGGGCTATTGGTTTGTGGGAGGAATGTTCTATAACCGACTGGAAAACTGTTGGGGGCCCATCTCTTGTGCACCCCAGGAATTTCTGCAGTGTTGCCTTAGGTCTTCTGCCCAGGTGGGTGATATATGGTTTAGTTAATATGTGAAGGTATTCTTTTATGCCCTATTTCTTTTCCTCCCCTCAAGTGTTTAAACATCTTTTTGTAGGTCGCCGGGTGCCATTTCCCTCTTTATTTCCCCTACTTCTTAGCACTTAGGATGCACAATCTCTTAGCGAGGAAGGTGCTCACCTTATTTCCCCTGTTGTAGAAAGTTTGACCCATTTTCAGCAGGGTTAGCTGTGACCAGTTGGTCCTTATGATGTTCAGTTCCTCCCTTATTTTCTTATATTTTATGCCGCCCTCCTGTGTAATATTATTTTAATCCTCTTTCTCCGACTCTCTTAATTCTTCCTAATTGGAGCTCCTACTACTTATTGTCACTCGTTTTCTAGCATTTGTTGAGCTGGGACCAGTCTTCAGATGGCTCTCAAAGTAACCCTTTATCTTCCCCCACCATCTTTGTTATTGGGGTGTGTAAGGAAATGCCTCCTTGGCATGGTTACCCCCTGACTTTTTGCCTTTGCTGATGCTATGTTTTGATTTGAAAGTGTGCTGAGGCCTGCTAACCAGGCCCCAGCACCAGTGTTCTTTCCCTAACCTGTACTTTTGTTTTCACAATTGGCACACCCTGGCATCCAGGTAAGTCCCTTGTAACTGGTACCCCTGGTACCAAGGGCCCTGATGCCAGGGAAGGTCTCTAAGGGCTGCAGCATATCTTATGCCACCCTGGGGACCCCGCACTCAGCACAGACACACTGCTTGCCAGCTTGTGTGTGATGGTGAGGACAAAACGAGTAAGTCGACATGGCACTCCCCTCAGGGTGCCATGCCAACCTCACACTGCCTATGCAGTATAGATAAGTCACCCCTCTAGCAGGCCTTACAGCCCTAAGGCAGGGTGCACTATACCATAGGTGAGGGCACCAGTGCATGAGCACTGTGCCCCTACAGTGTCTAAGCCAAACCTTAGACATTGTAAGTGCAGCCATAAGAGTATATGGTCTGGGAGTCTGTCAAACACGAACTCCACAGCACCATAATGGCTACACTGAAAACTGGGAAGTTTGGTATCAAACTTCTCAGCACAATAGATGCACACTGATGCCATTGTACATTTTATTGTGAAATACACCACAGAGGGCACCTTAGAGGTGCCCCCTGAAACCTTAACCAACTACCTGTGTAGGCTGACTGGTTTTAGCAGCCTGCCACACTCGAGACATGTTGCTGGCCACATGGGGAGAGTGCCTTTGTCACTCTGTGGCTAGTAACAGAGCCTGTACTGGGTGGAGATGCTTATCACCTCCACCTGCAGGAACTGTAACACCTGGCAGTGAGCCTCAAAGGCTCACCCCCTTTGTTCCAGCGCCACAGGGCACTCCAGCTAGTGGAGTTGCCCGCCCCCTCCGGCCACGGCCCCACTTTTGGCGGCAAGGCCGGAGGAGATTATGAGAAAAACAAGGAGGAGTCACTGACCAGTCAGGACAGCCCCTAAGGCAACCTGAGCTGAAGTGACTCTGACTTTTAGGAATCCTCCATCTTGCAGATGGAGGATCCCCCCCCAATAGGGATAGGAATGTGACCCCCTCCCCTTTGGAGGAGGCACAAAGAGGGTGTAGCCACCCTCAGGGCTAGTAGCCATTGGCTACTGCCCTCCCTGACCTAAACAAACCCCTAAATTCTGTATTTAGGGGCTCCCCTGAACCTAGGAAATCAGATTCCTGCAACTTAAGAAGAAGAGGACTGCTGAGCTGAAAAACCCTGCAGAGAAGACGGAGACACCAACTGCTTTGGCCCCAGCCCTACCGGCCTGTCTCCCCCCTTCGGAAGAAAACTGCTCCAGCAACGCTTTCCCCAGGACCAGCGACCTCTGAATCCTCAGAGGACTGCCCTGCTCCAAAAAGACCAAAAAACTCCAGAGAACAGCGGCCCTGTTCAACAAAGACTGCAACTTTGTTTCCAGAGGAGCAGCTTTAAAGACCCCTGCAATCCCCGCCAGAAGCGTGAGACTTGCAACACTGCACCCGGCGACCCAGACTCGACTGGTGGAGAAACAACTGCTACAGGGAGGACCCCCCGGCGACTCTGAGACTGTGAGTAACCAAAGTTGTCCCCCCTGAGCCCCCACAGCGACGCCTGCAGAGGGAATTCCGAGGCTCCCCCTGACCGCAACTGTCTGAATCTAAGATCCCGACGCCTGGAAAAGACCCTGCACCCGCAGCCCCCAGGACCTGAAGGATCTGAACTCCAGTGCAGGAGTGACCCCCAGGAGGCCCTCTCCCTTGCCCAGCTGGTGGCTACCCCGAGGACCCCCCCCTTGCCTGCTTGCATCGCTGAAGAGACCCCTTGGTCTCCCATTGAAACCTATTGAAAACCCGACGCGTGTTTGCACACTGCACCCGGCCGCCCCTGTGCTGCTGAGGGTGTACTTTCTGTGCTGACTTGTCGCTCTTCTCCCCCCCCCCCCCAGTGCCCTACAAAACCCCCCTGGTCTGCCCTCCGAAGACGCGGGTACTTAACTGGTGGCAGACTGGAACCGGGGCACCCCCTTCTCCATTGAAGCCTATGTGTTTTGGGCACCACTTTGAACTCTGCACCTGACCGGCCCTGAGCTGCTGGTGTGGTGACTTTGGGGTTGCTCTGAACCCCCCAACGGTGGGCTACCTTGGACCCCAATTTCAACCCCGTAGGTGGTTTACTTACCTGCAAGAACTAACATTAACTTACCTCCCCCAGGAACTGTGAAAATTGCACTGTCCACTTTTAAAATAGCTATATGTGTTTTATGTAAAAAGTATATATGCTATTGTGATTATTCAAAGTTCCTAAAGTACTTACCTGCAATACCTTTCAAATGAGATATTACACGTAAATAAACTAATAAAAGATATGTTCGGTGGCATGTGTAGCTGCAGATACACATGCTTTGCATAGTCCGCCGTCTGGTGTTGGGTCGGAGTGTTACAAGTTGTTTTTCTTCGAAGAAGTCTTTTCGAGTCACGAGACCGAGGGACTCCTCCTCCTTTGGTTCCATTGCGCATGGGCGTCTACTCCATGTTGGATTGTTTTTTTTCTGCCATCGGGTTCGGACGTGTTCCTTTTCGCTCCGTGTTTCGGGTTGGAAAGTTAGTCAGAATCAACGGAAAATTCGTCGGTATTGTTTCGTTCGGTATCGAGTTAGATTAGAGTCGACACCGAATCCAGAAGAGCTCCGGTAGCATTTCGGGGTAATTTCGATCCCCCGTCGGGGCCTGGTCGGCCCGACCGCGTGCAACATGGAGACTGATGGAACGGACCCCGTTCCGATTCTGTCCTAAATGCCACAGTAAATATCCCTATACAGACCAACATTTGGTCTGTAACTTGTGCCTGTCACCCGAGCACAAAGAAGAGACGTGTGAGGCCTGTCGAGCGTTTCGGTCGAGAAAAACGCTCCGAGGCCGAAGAGCCAGAAGGTTACAGATGGCGTCCACGCCGACAGGACAACGAAGGTTCGAGGAAGAGGGAGAAGAAGAAGCATTCTCCATCCACGAATCGGATTCCGAAGAATTAGACGTCGAAGAAACCGTGAGTAAGACGTTGAAACAAACATCACAGGGAAAAACAGACAAAGCCCAGGGGACGCCACTGCCAACAGGCCATGGCTCAACCCATAAAGTAGGTGACCGTCCATCGGCACCGAAGAAGGGCGAGACGGTGCAGAGATCGTCCGACTCAGGTCGTGACACAGGCACGCAGCAATCTCGGGACCGAGAAAGTGCCGCAGAAAAGGGTCGACACCGAGATAGCAGCACCGAAGCTGCTCGGCACAGAGACAGCAGCACCGAAGCTGCTCGGCACAGAGATAGCAGCACCGAAGATGGTCGACACCGAGAGGGTGCGACGCCGAAAAAGAGAAAAATCTCGTCTGAGCCGAAAATAACAAAAGGCACGGTTTTGGTGCCAAAACGCCCAGCAACCGAACCGAAAGCCAGTTCCTATTCAGAGGAACAATCACTGTCCTCCCAACTACAAAGACACCGATTTGAGGAGGAATTAAAAGAAACAGACGTAGATCACACGCAAAAGCGGATCTTTATACAAAGTGGGACAGGGAAGATCAGCACACTTCCCCCAATCAGAAGGAAAAGAAAACTAGATTTCCAAAACCAAGACAAGACACCACAAGCAAAAGTGGTAAAGAAGGTAACTCCACCACCCTCTCCACCACCGACAACTCATATATCACCGGCACAGACTCCGCCACAATCACCAGCTCATACCACCATGAGCCAAGATGATCAGGACGCATGGGATCTCTATGACGCTCCAGTATCAGACAATAGCCCTGAGTCGTACCCCACTAAGCCCTCACCGCCTGAGGACAGTACGGCATATGCACAGGTGGTAGCTAGGGCAGCAGAGTTTCATAATGTATCGCTGCACTCAGAGCCTATCGAGGATGACTTCCTCTTTAACACCCTGTCATCCACCCATAGCAATTATCAAAGCCTTCCTATGCTCCCGGGGATGCTAAGGCACGCTAAACAAATTTTTAAGGAGCCAGTGAAAAGCAGAGCAATAACTCCAAGGGTGGAGAAGAAATACAAGGCACCGCCCACAGACCCTGCTTTTATTACATCACAACTGACACCAGATTCAGTTGTCGTAGGAGCAGCTCGTAAAAGAGCCAACTCACACACATCAGGCGACGCGCCACCTCCTGACAAGGAGAGCCGCAAGTTCGATGCAGCGGGGAAAAGGGTTGCAGCACAAGCTGCAAATCAATGGCGCATCGCCAACTCGCAGGCACTCCTAGCGCGATATGATAGAGCCCATTGGGACGAGATGCAGCATCTCATCGAACACCTCCCCAAAGAATTCCAAAAACGGGCAAAACAAGTGGTTGAAGAGGGACAGAACATTTCCAACAACCAAATCCGTTCTTCTATGGATGCAGCAGATACAGCTGCAAGAACAATAAATACTGCTGTAACAATAAGGAGGCACGCATGGCTGCGCACATCCGGCTTCAAACCTGAGATACAGCAGGCAGTGCTTAATATGCCGTTCAATGAACAACAATTGTTTGGCCCAGAAGTGGACACTGCAATTGAAAAATTAAAGAAAGACACTGATGCAGTGTAGGAAGTTGGCTCTGTATGTGCTATTTCAAAGTAAGGAATAGCATGCACAGAGTCCAAGGGTTCCCCTTAGAGGTAAAATAGTGGTAAAAATAGATAATACTAATGCTCTATTTTGTGGTAGTGTGGTCGAGCAGTAGGCTTATCCAAGGAGTAGTGTTAAGCATTTGTTGTACATACACATAGACAATAAATGAGGTACACACACTCAGAGACAAATCCAGCCAATAGGTTTTTATGTAGAAAAATATCTTTTCTTAGTTTATTTTAAGAACCACAGGTTCAAATTCTACATGTAATATCTCATTCGAAAGGTATTGCAGGTAAGTACTTTAGGAACTTCAAATCATCAAAATTGCATGTATACTCTTCAAGTTATTGACAAATAGCTGTTTTAAAAGTGGACACTTAGTGCAATTTTCACAGTTCCTAGGGGAGGTAAGTATTTGTTAGTTTTACCAGGTAAGTAAGACACTTACAGGGTTCAGTTCTTGGTCCAAGGTAGCCCACCGTTGGGGGTTCAGAGCAACCCCAAAGTCACCACACCAGCAGCTCAGGGCCGGTCAGGTGCAGAGTTCAAAGTGGTGCCCAAAACACATAGGCTAGAATGGAGAGAAGGGGGTGCCCCGGTTCCGGGCTGCTTGCAGGTAAGTACCCGCGTCTTCGGAGGGCAGACCAGAGGGGTTTTGTAGGGCACCGGGGGGGACACAAGCCCACACAGAAATTTCACCCTCAGCGGCGCGGGGGCGGCCGGGTGCAGTGTAGAAACAAGCGTCGGGTTCGTAATGGAAGTCAATGGGAGATCTCGGGATCTCTTCAGCGCTGCAGGCAGGCAAGGGGGGGGTTCCTCGGGGAAACCTCCACTTGATCAAGGGAGAGGGACTCCTGGGGGTCACTCCTCCAGTGAAAGTCCGGTCCTTCAGGTCCTGGGGGCTGCGGGTGCAGGGTCTCTCCCAGGTGTCGGGACTTTGGATTCAAAGAGTCGCGGTCAGGGGAAGCCTCGGGATTCCCTCTGCAGGCGGCGCTGTGGGGGCTCAGGGGGGACAGGTTTTGGTACTCACAGTATCAGAGTAGTCCTGGGGTCCCTCCTGAGGTGTCGGATCTCCACCAGCCGAGTCGGGGTCGCCGGGTGCAGTGTTGCAAGTCTCACGCTTCTTGCGGGGAGCTTGCAGGGTGCTTTCAAGGCTGCTGGAAACAAAGTTGCAGCCTTTCTTGGAGCAGGTCCGCTGTCCTCGGGAGTTTCTTGTCTTTTCGAAGCAGGGGCAGTCCTCAGAGGATGTCGAGGTCGCTGGTCCCTTTGGAAGGCGTCGCTGGAGCAGGATCTTTGGAAGGCAGGAGACAGGCCGGTGAGTTTCTGGAGCCAAGGCAGTTGTCGTCTTCTGGTCTTCCGCTGCAGGGGTTTTCAGCTGGGCCGTCCTTCTTCTTGTTGCAGGAATCTAATTTTCTAGGGTTCAGGGTAGCCCTTAAATACTAAATTTAAGGGCGTGTTTAGGTCTGGGGGGTTTAGTAGCCAATGGCTACTAGCCCTGAGGGTGGGTACACCCTCTTTGTGCCTCCTCCCAAGGGGAGGGGGTCACAATCCTAACCCTATTGGGGGAATCCTCCATCTGCAAGATGGAGGATCTCTAAAAGTTAGAGTCACTTCAGCTCAGGACACCTTAGGGGCTGTCCTGACTGGCCAGTGACTCCTCCTTGTTTTTCTCATTATTTTCTCCGGCCTTGCCGCCAAAAGTGGGGCCTGGCCGGAGGGGGCGGGCAACTCCACTAGCTGGAGTGTCCTGCTGGGTTGGCACAAAGGAGGTGAGCCTTTGAGGCTCACCGCCAGGTGTGACAATTCCTGCCTGGGAGAGGTGTTAGCATCTCCACCCAGTGCAGGCTTTGTTACTGGCCTCAGAGTGACAAAGGCACTCTCCCCATGGGGCCAGCAACATGTCTCGGTTTGTGGCAGGCTGCTAAAACTAGTCAGCCTACACAGATAGTCGGTTAAGTTTCAGGGGGCACCTCTAAGGTGCCCTCTGTGGTGTATTTTACAATAAAATGTACACTGGCATCAGTGTGCATTTATTGTGCTGAGAAGTTTGATACCAAACTTCCCAGTTTTCAGTGTAGCCATTATGGTGCTGTGGAGTTCGTGTTTGACAGACTCCCAGACCATATACTCTTATGGCTACCCTGCACTTACAATGTCTAAGGTTTTGTTTAGACACTGTAGGGGCACAGTGCTCATGCACTGGTACCCTCACCTATGGTATAGTGCACCCTGCCTTAGGGCTGTAAGGCCTGCTAGAGGGGTGTCTTACCTATACTGCATAGGCAGTGAGAGGCTGGCATGGCACCCTGAGGGGAGTGCCATGTCGACTTACTCGTTTTGTTCTCACTAGCACACACAGGCTTGTAAGCAGTGTGTCTGTGCTGAGTGAGGGGTCTCTAGGGTGGCATAAGACATGCTGCAGCCCTTAGAGACCTTCCTTGGCATCAGGGCCCTTGGTATTAGAAGTACCAGTTACAAGGGACTTATCTGAATGCCAGGGTGTGCCAATTGTGGATACAATGGTACATTTTAGGTGAAGGAACACTGGTGCTGGGGCCTGGTTAGCAGGGTCCCAGCACACTTCTCAGTCAAGTCAGCATCAGTATCAGGCAAAAAGTGGGGGGGTAACTGCAACAGGGAGCCATTTCTTTACATGCAGCTAAAGCCATGGGCGCACTCTATTCCCCGCAGGGCAGAGGCACATTTGGCACATTTCGTAAAACCACTTTCAGAGGAGGGTTTCGAGGTCAAGCCACACAAGCCAGCACCTCACAAACAACACCGCCTACCTACCAGGGACAATACCAAAGGGGAGGCTTTCGAGGCCAATACAAAGGGGGACAATTCCCAAGAAACCGGGGAAAATTTCAAGGTCCAAAAACCCCTCAAAACAAGCAGTGACTCACAGGTCACTCAACCCCTTCACACAACACCAGTGGGGGAAAGACTAAGCCAGTTCTACAAATCTTGGGAGGAAATAACAACAGACACTTGGGTCTTAGCAATTATCCAACATTGTTATTGCATAGAATTTCTCCAACTCCCTCCAAACGTCCCACCGAAAACACACTATGTCAAAACAGCATATAGACCTTCTAGGACTAGAAGTTCAGACATTACTGCAAAAAGACGCAATAGAATTAGTACCAGGTCCACAAAAGAACACAGGAGTTTACTCACTGTACTTTCTAATACCCAAAAAAGACAAAACTCTAAGACCAATATTAGACCTCAGAACACTAAACACCTACATCAAATCAGACCACTTTCACATGGTGACATTACAAGACGTAATCCCACTGCTGAAACAGCAAGACTACATGACAACATTAGATCTAAAAGATGCGTATTTCCATATACCAATACATCCCTCGCACAGGAAATACCTAAGGTTCGTATTCAAAGGTATACACTAGGAATTCAAAGTGTTGCCATTCTGAATAACAGCGCCAAGAGTCTTTACAAAGTGTCTAGCAGTAGTAGCTGCACACATCAGGAGGCAGCAAATACACGTGTTCCTGTACCTAGACGATTGGCTAATCAAGACCAACTCGCTATCAAAGTGTTCACACCACACAGATTATGTTATACAAACCCTTTACAAGCTGGGTTTCTCCATCAACTATGCAAAGTCACACCTTGTGCCGTGTCAAACACAGCAATACTTAGGAGCGACAATCAACACAACAAAAGGGATAGCCACTCCAAGTCCACAAAGGGTTCAAAATTTTCACAAGGTGATACAAGCCATGTATCCTAATCAAAAGATACATGCAAAAATGGTATTAAAACTCCTAGGCATGATGTCCTCATGCATAGCCATTGTCCCAAACGCAAGATTGCACATGCGGCCCTTACAACAGTGCCTAGCATCACAATGGTCACATGCACAGGGTCAACTTCTAGATCTGGTGTTGATAGACCGCCAAACATACATCTCGCTTCTATGGTGGAACAGTACAAATTTAAACAAAGGGCGGCCTTTCCAAGACCCAGTGCCACAATACGTGATAACAGATGCTTCCATGACAGGGTGGGGAGCACACCTCAATCAACACAGCATCCAAGGACAATGGGACGTACATCAAAGAAAGTTTCATATAAATCACCTAGAACTGTTAGCAGTATTTCTAGCATTGAAAGCATTCCAACCCATGATAACCCACAAATACATTCTTGTCAAAACAGACAACATGACGACAATGTATTATTTAAACAAACAGGGGGGGACACACTCGACACAGTTGTGTCTCCTAACACAAAAAATATGGCATTGGGCAATTCACAACCACTTTCGACTAATAGCACAATTTATTCCAGGGATCCAGAACCAGCTAGCAGACAATCTCTCTCGGGATCACCAACAGGTCCACGGATGGGGAAATTCAACCCCAAATCCTGAACAATTACTTCCAAATTTGTGAAACACCTCAAATAGATCTATTTGCAACAAAAGAAAACACAAAATGCCAAAACTTCGCATCCAGGTACCCACACCGGCAATCCCAAGGCAATGCTCTATGGATGAATTGGTCAGGGATATTTGCGTACGCTTTTCCCCCTCTCCCTCTCCTTCCATATCTAGTAAACAGATTGAGTCAAAACAAACTCAAACTCATACTGATAGCACCAACATGGCAAGACAACCTTGGTATACCACACTACTAGACCTGTCAGTAGTACCTCATGTCAAACTACCCAACAGGCCAGATCTGTTAACACAACACAAACAACAGATCAGGCATCCAAACCCTGCATCGCTGAATCTAGCGATTTGGCTCCTGAAATCCTAGAATTTGGACACTTAGGACTCACTCAAGAGTGTATGGAGGTCATAAAACAAGCTAGAAAACCTTCCACTAGACACTGCTATGCAAGTAAATGGAAAAGATTTGTTTGTTACTGTCATAATAATCAAATTCAACCATTGCATGCATCTCCAAAAGATGTAGTAGGGTATTTACTACATTTGCAAAAGTCAAATCTAGCTTTCTCTTCCATAAAGATTAATCTCGCAGCAATATCTGCATACCTGCAAATTACTCATTCAACTTCCCTATTTAGAATACCTGTCATAAAAGCGTTTATGGAAGGACTAAAGAATTATACCACCAAGGACACCACCTGTTCCTTCATGGAACCTCAATATTGTCTTAACAAGACTCATGGGCCCACCTTTCGAACCCATGCATTCTTGCGAAATGCAATACCTAACGTGGAAAGTTGCATTTCTCGTTGCCATTACATCTCTAAGAAGAGTAAGTGAAATTCAGGCGTTTACTATACAAGAACCATTTATTCAAATACACAAAAATAAGGTAGTTCTAAGAACCAACCCAAAATTCTTACCAAAGGTTATCTCACCGTTCCACTTAAATCAAACAGTAGAATTACCAGTGTTCTTCCCACAGCCAGACTCAATAGCTGAAAGAGCACTACATACATTAGACATCAAAAGAGCACTAATGTACTACATTGACAGAACAAAACTAATTAGGAAAACAAAACAACTATTTATTGCATTTCAAAAACCTCATACAGGAAATCCAATATCAAAACAAGGTATAGCCAGGTGGATAGTTAGGTGCATCCAAACCTGCTATCTTAAAGCAAAAAGAGAGCTGCCTATTACACCAAAGGCACACTCAACCAGAAAGAAAGGTGCTACCATGGCCTTTCTAGGAAATATTCCAATGAACGAAATATGTAAGGCAGCAACATGGTCTACGCCTCACACATTTACTAAGCACTACTGTGTATATGTGTTATCCGCACAACAAGCCACATTAGGTCAAGCTGTACTAAGAACTTTATTTCAAACTACTTCCACTCCTACAGGCTGAACCACCGCTTTTGGGGAGATAACTGCTTACTAGTCTATGCAAAGCATGTGTATCTGCAGCTACATATGCCACCGAACAGAAAATGTCACTTACCCAGTGTACATCTGTTCGTGGCATTAGTCGCTGCAGATTCACATGCGCCCACCCGCCTCCCCGGGAGCCTGTAGCCGTTTGGAAGTAATCTTCAACATTTGTACATTTGTAAATATATTATTTTAATCTTCATTTTGTACATACTTATTCATTCCATTGCATGGGCACTATTACTAGCATACACAACTCCTACCTCACCCTCTGCGGGGAAAACAATCTAACATGGAGTCGACGCCCATGTGCAATGGAACCAAAGGAGGAGGAGTCCCTCGGTCTCGTGACTCGAAAAGACTTCTTCGAAGAAAAACAACTTGTAACACTCCGACCCAACACCAGACGGCGGACTATGCAAAGCATGTGAATCTGCAGCGACTAATGCCACGAACAGATGTACACTGGGTAAGTGACATTTTCCTTTTCTATACAAAAACCTATTGGCCTGGAATTGTCTCGGAGTGTGTGTTCCTCATTTATTGCCTGGGTGTATGTACAACAAATGCTTAACACTACTCCTTTGATAAGCCTACTGCTCGACCACACTACCACAAAATAGAGCATTAGTATTATCTCTTTTTGCCACTATCTTACCTCTAAGGGGAAACCTTGGACTCTGTGCATACTATTCCTTACTTTGAAATAGTGCATACAGAGCCAACTTCCTACAGGGTGCATAAGTAAAGTAATACCCCCCCCCACCATCACCTCAAATTTCCTTCATGACTTCCACCAAAAGATCTCCTATTTATTCTCTATTTGCACAGGATCTGGGATGGAGATGCAGGAGATTTCGATATTACTTTGTGCGTGCAAAGGGCCATGGGATCTTAACACAGTCTATTTGTGAACGTTGCTTGTGGACATAAGAATAATTAGAAAACTTTTTATTTTTCCGGTGCAGCATTCACATGTGTCTTCGAGGTCCACTCGTTAGAATTTTCTCCACAATCCCTTTGAGGCTTATTGCCTTTTTCTAGACATTCCTTCTATCCCAGTCTCAAATCGAAACTCCGATTCCCAGCTGATAATAGATGAAGGCTGTTTATGATCAAAAAATAGATATTTACACTCACTTTTGCACGGTAAAAAGCAAAGGGACCAAGGAGTGCCTGGCTACAAATAGATTTTAATCTCTGTCGAAACAGTTGTCCAGCAGACACCATTTCAGTATGTTAGACATGTCAGTCTCAGTAGCCTTAGGGTGCCCACACCCCAACCTTTTTGCCTTCAGTTCTCCTGTTTTGCTAGAATTCATTTTCTTAGACATTCGGACTCTGTGCACTTTACCCCTGCTAGCCAGTGCTAAGGGGCTTGTGTTCACTCCTCAAAACCTTTAACAATTGTCCCCTTTAATTTACTTATATGTTGTGCGGCCGCCATGATTTGGGATAATATATATATGTTCGATGGCATGTGTAGCTACAGATACACATGCTGTGCACATCCCGCCATCTAGTGTTGGGCTCGGAGTGTTACAAGTTGTTTTTCTTCGAAGAAGTCTTTTCGAGTCACGAGATCGAGGGACTCCTCCCCTTTCGGCTCCATTGCGCATGGGCGTCGACTCCATCTTAGATTGTTTTCTTTCGGCCATCGGGTTCGGACGTGTTCCTTGTCGCTCCGCGTTTCGGTTCGGAAAGATAGTTAGAATCTCGGAAAATTCAACGCTATTGTTTGCGTTTGGTATCGGGTTAGTTACAACAGATTGACACCGAATTTTGAAGAGCTCGGGTGGCCCTTCGGGGTTTTCGATCCCCCGGCGGGGCCTGGTCGGCCCGACCACGTGCATCTTCAAGGCTAATGGAACAGACCCCATTCTGCTTCTGCCCCAAATGTCACAAGAAGTATCCTTATACTGCATCTGGTCTGTAACTTGTGTTTGTCTCCAAAACACAAAGAAGATACTTGTGAAGGCTTTCAAGCGTTTCGTTCGAGGAAGACATTAAGAGACCGAAGAGCGAGAAGACTAGAATTGGCGCCGACAGGACAAAGATACTTGGAGGAGGAAGAAGAAACCTTCTCCATCGAGGATTCGGACTCGGATGAGGTCGATGCCGAAAACCGTGAGTAAGACGTCGACACACAACACACGGAAAGTCCACTAAAGCCCAGGGGACGCCACCGCCAGAAGGCCATGGCTTAACCCGGAAAGTAGGTGACCGACCGTCGGCACCGAAAAAGGGCACGCATGTGTCGAAGGCATCCGACTCCGGTCGAGATACCGGCACAGAGCAAACTCGACCCCGAGAAAGCGGGTCAGAGCAATTTCGGCACCAACAGGGCGACACCGAAGCGAGTCTGCATCAAGAGACTAGAACGCCGAAAATTAAAGTGGCGTTGGAGCCAAAAAAGACTGCCGAAAAAGTTTCCATACTGAAACATCCGACCTCGGCACCAAAAACAAGTTCCTACACAGAGGAACAGGGACTGTCCTTACAAATGCAAGGACATAGGTTCGGACAAGAACTAGAGTCAATGGAACCAGATTACACTCAAAGAAGGCTCCACATCCAAAAAGACACAGGGGAGATAAGTACTCTTCCCCCGATTCAGATGAAAAGAAGACTTGCCTTCCAGGAGAAAGACAAGCAGCCACAGGCAAAGGTGGCAAGACAAGTAACCCCGCCACCATCTCCACGGCGCTCAACACAACCATCACCGTTAGCCACTCCACCACTGATGCAGTCTCCAACTCATACTGGAATGAGTCAGGATGATCCCGACGCATGGGATCTTTGATGCGCCAGTATCAGATAACAGCCCAGACTGTTATCCAGCGAGACCGTCACCACCTGAGGACAGTACAGCATATACACAGGTGGTGTCAAGAGCAGCGGCGTTTCATAATGTCACCCTGCATGCAGAGCCTATCAAGGATGACTTTTTATTTAACACACTATCATCCACACATAGCCAGTACCAGAGTCTCCCTATGCTACCTGGAATGCTAAAACACTCCAAACAGGTGTTTCAGGAGCCTGTGAAGGGCAGGGCCATAACTCCAAGGGTGGAGAAGAAATACAAGCCGCCACCAACAGACCCTGTGTACATCACGCAGCAATTAACACCAGACTCTGTGGTAGTAGGGGCAGCTCACAAGAGAGCGAACTCACACACCTCAGGAGACGCACCACCTCCAGACAAGGAGAGTCGCAAGTTCGACGCTGCGGGGAAAAGGGTTGCAGCACAAGCAGCCAACCAATGGCGCATTGCCAACTCGCAGGCATTGCTGGCGAGATACGATGGGGCTCATTGGGACGAAATGCAACATTTCATTGAACACTTGCCCAAAGAGTTCCAAAAAAGGGCACAACAAGTGGTGGAGGAAGGACCGAGCATCTCAAACAATCAAATACGCTCTGCAATGGATGCAGCGGATACAGCTGCTAGGACAGTAAATACAGCAGTGACCATAAGGAGACACGCATGGCTGCGTACATCAGGATTCAAGCCGGAAATACAACAAGCTGTGCTAAATATGCCATTTAACGGACAGCAGTTGTTTGGGCCGGAGGTGGCCACTGCTATAGAAAAACTTAAAGGACACTGATACGGCCAAAGCCATGGGCGCACTCTACTCCCCACAGAGCAGAGGCACATTTCGTAAATCACAGTTTTGAGGGGGGTTTCGAGTACAAAGCACGAACCCACAACCTCACAAACAAGGCCCAATTATCAGACCCAATATCAGCAGGGACGTTTTCGGGGACACTATAGAGGGGGACAGTTCCCAAAAAGTAGAGGAAAGTTCCAAAGTCCCAAAACTCCACAGAACAAGCAGTGACTTCGACGTCACAAATCCCCAACACATAACACCAGTGGGGGGGAGACTAACCAAGTTCTACAAACAATGGGAGGAGATAACAGACACTTGGGTCCTAGCAATTATCCAGCATGGCTATTGCATAGAATTTCTAAAATTCCCTCCAAATGTCCCACCGAAAACACACAATATGTCAAAACAACACATGGATCTTCTACAACTGGAGGTCCAAGCGTTGTTACAAAAAGATGCAATAGAACTGGTACCAATTCATCAGAGAGGAACAGGAGTTTACTCTCTGTACTTTCTCATACCCAAAAAAGACAAAACTCTAAGACCTATATTAGATCTCAGAATATTAAATATCTACATCAAATCAGATCACTTCACATGGTGACACTGCAGGACGTAATCCCATTGCTCAAACAACAAGACTACATGACAACACTAGACCTAAAGGATGCATACTTCCATATACCGATACATCCTTCACACAGAAAGTACTTAAGGTTTGTATTCCAAGGGGTACGTTACCAATTCAAAGTGTTGCCATTCGGGATAACAACTGCGCCAAGAGTTTTTACAAAATGCCTGGCAGTAGTAGCAGCTCATATCAGAAGGCAGCAAATACATGTGTTCCCGTACCTAGACGATTGGTTAATCAAAACCAACACGCAAGAACAGTGTTCACAACACACAAAGTATGTCATAGAAACCCTCCACAAACTAGGTTTCTCACTCAACTACAACAAGTCACACCTTCAGCTGTGTCAAACACAGCAATACTTAGGGGCAACAACCAACACAACAAAAGGGATTGCCACTCCAAGTCCACAAAGGGTATTCACAATGTAATACAGGCCATGTACCCAAAACAAAAGATACAAGTGAAGATGGTGATGTAACTACTAGGCATGATGTCCTCATGCATAGCCATTGTCCCAAACGCAAGATTGCACATGCGGCCCTTACAACAGTGCCTAGCATCACAATGGTCACAGGCACAGGGTCAACTTCAAGATCTAGTGTTGATAGACCGCCAAACATACACCTTGCTTCAATGGTGGAACAATATAAATTTAAACCAAGGGCGGCCTTTCCAAGACCCAGTGCCTCAATACGTAATAACGACAGATGCCTCCATGATAGGATGGGGAGCACACCTCAACCAACACAGCATCCAAGGACGATGGGACACTCAGCAGAGACAGTTTCACATAAATCACTTAGAACTACTGGCAGTATTTCTAGTGTTGAAAGCATTTCAACCTATAATAAGTCACAAACACATTCTTGTCAAAACAGACAACATGACAATGATGTATTATCTGAACAAACAGGGAGGAACACACTCGATACAGTTGTGTCTCCTGGCACAAAGAATATGGCATTGGGCGATTCACAACCATATTCGCCTAATAGCGCAGTTTATTCCAGGGATTCAGAATCAGTTAGCAGACAATCTCTCTCTCGGGATCACCAACAGATCCACGAATTGGAGATTCACCCCCAAATACTAAACACTTAATTCCAAAAATGGGGAACACCACAAATAGACCTATTTGCAACAAAAGAAAACGCAAAATGCCAAAACTTCGCATCCAGATACCCACAGGATCAGTCTCAAGGCAATGCGTTATGGATGAGTTGGGCAGGGATATTTGCATACGCTTTTCCCCCTCTCCCACTCCTTCCATATCTAGTAAACAAATTGACTCAAAACAAACTCAAACTCATACTAATAGCACCAACTTGGGCAAGGCAACCTTGGTACACAACACTGCTAGACCTATCAGTAGTACCGCATGTCAAACTACCAAACAGGCCAGATCTGTTAACTCAACACAAACAACAGATCAGACACCCAAATCCAGAATCGCTGAATCTAGCAATCTGGCTCCTGAAGTCTTAGAATTCGGACATCTACACCTCACACAAGAATGTATGGAGGTCATAAAACAGGCAAGGAAACCAACCACAAGACATTGCTATGTAAATAAGTGGAAAAGATTTGTTCATTACTGCCATGATAAACAAATACAACCATTACACACATCTGCTAAAGACATTGTCAGCTACCTAGTGCACTTACAAAAGTCAAAGCTAGCCTTTTCATCCATTAAAATACATCTCACCGCAATTTCAGCTTATCTGCAAATTACGCACTCTACATCACTTTTTAGGATCCCAGTCATAAAGGCTTTTATGGAGGGTCTGAAAAGAATTATCCCACCAAGGACGCCACCAGTTCCTTCGTGGAACCTTAATATTGTCTTAACACGGCTCATGGGTCCACCGTTTGAACCCATGCACTCATGTGAGATACAATACTTAACATGGAAAGTAGCATTTCTAATTGCCATCACATCTCTAAGAAGAGTAAGTGAGATACAAGCATTTACCATACAAGAACCCTTTATTCAGATACACAAGCATAAAGTAGTTTTACGAACAAATCCTAAGTTCTTACCAAAAGTCATATCACCGTTCCACTTGAATCAAACAGTAGAACTACCAGTGTTCTTTCCAGAACCAGATTCTGTAGCTGAAAGAGCACTACATACATTAGACATCAAAAGAGCGTTAATGTACTACATTGACAGAACAAAACAAAGTCGAAAAACAAAACAATTGTTCGTTGCTTTCCAAAAACCTCATACAGGGAATCCAATATCCAAACAAGGCATTGCCAAATGGATAGTTAAATGCATTCAAACCTGTAATCTCAAAGCAAAAAGAGAACTGCCTATAACACCAAAGGCACACTCAACTAGAAAGAAAGGTGCTACCATGGCCTTTCTAGGAAACATTCCAAGGACTGAAATATGTAAGGCAGCCACATGGTCTACGCCTCATACGTTTACCAAGCACTACTGCGTGGATGTGTTAACAGCACAAGCCACAGTAGGACAAGCAGTACTACAAACTTTGTTTCAAACAACTTCAACTCCTACAGGCTGAACCACCGCTTTTGGGGAGATAACTGCTTACTAGTCTATGCACAGCATGTCTATCTGCAGCTACACATGCCATAGAACGGAAAATGTCACTTACCCAGTGTACATCTGTTCGTGGCATGAGACGCTGCAGATTCACATGCGCCCACCCGCCTCCCCGGGAGCCTGTAGCAGTTTGAAGTTGATCTTGAACATTTATAAATATATCGCTTTAAACCACATTATGTACATACATATTTACTCCATTGCATGGGCACTATTACTATAATACACAACTCCTACCTCACCCTCTGCGGGGAAAACAATCTAAGATGGAGTCGATGCCCATGCGCAATGGAGCCGAAAGGGGAGGAGTCCCTCGATCTTGTGACTCAAAGACTTCTTTGAAGAAAAACAACTTGTAACACTCCGAGCCCAACACTAGATGGTGGGATGTGCACAGGATGTGAATCTGCAGCGTCTCATGCCACGAACAGATGTACACTGGGTAAGTGACATTTTCCTTATAGATTGGCCTCATTGCCACATCCATCATCTGCATCATAACCTGCAGATGTTAACAAAAAGTGTTTCTAGCTCAAACAGTTCGAAAGTTACTAGAAAATGTAGCATCACACGCTGCCGCACAGTGAAAGGCCCTTTGCAGAGTTAGGCTAGTCACTTTTCTGTTGCTTATTGATATATTTAAATAATAACCTGGACCTAATGAGGTGCAATCAATGTTCATACAGTGTTACAGAGTTTAAAAATTACAAAAAAATGAAGGAAGTCTATTACAAAATGACAAGTTATGTCGCATAATTTGCATTTCATTGACACACATTTTGGCCATCTGCTGCCACATGATTCCAGTGGCCCTGCTTATAAGTCCTGCTAAAGTGGTACCACATGTACCCAGGGCCTGTAAATTAAATGCGACTCATTGTGCCACCTGCTTAAGTAGCCTTTAAAAACGGGTCTAATTCCTGCCATTGCAGCAGTGTGCCGTTCTAATTAGCCTATTTGGCCAGGCAAAATAACCCTTTTGCTAGCCCTAAAACTCAATTTTAATATGTCACCCCTAAGTCAGGCCCTAGACAGGCCTCTTCACAAGTATTTCACTTGTGAATTTTGTATGAAGAGATAACAAAGTATGTTTTTTTGATAATAGCCACAAAAGGAGGGAACGCAGAAGGGAACAGACAGAGTATTCTATTCATACTCTAATTCTACACTGCACTTGTCCTCATTTCGAATTCTTGCTTGTTGTTACTTCACTTACTAGCCCTATTTCAACTTATTTTGCTTTTATCTTGTAAGGAAAACTAGACAGTAGTTGGTTTAGAACATGCAAGTTGGTCAAACGCAGAAATAAGAGAAGGCATTTTAACAACTGTAGGAGGCTGGACTGGCTTGTAGTGAGTACCAAGGGGTACTTGCACCTTGCACCAGGCCCAGTTATCCCTTATTAGTGTATAGGGTGACTAGCAGCATAGGCTGATAGATAATGGTAGCTTAGCAGAGCAGCTTAGGCTGAACTAGGAGACGAGTGAAGCTCCTACAGTACCACTAGTGTCACTTGCACAATATCATAAGAAAACACAATACACAGTTATACTAAAAATAAAGGTACTTTATTTTTATGACAATATGCCAAAGTATCTCAGAGTGTACCCTCGGTGAGAGGATAGGAAATATACACAAGATATATGTACACAATACCAAAAATATGCAGTATAGTCTTAGAAAAAGGTGCAAACAATGTATAGTTACAATAGGATGCAATGGGGACACATAGGGATAGGGGCAACACAAACCATATACTCCAAAAGTGGAATGCGAACCACGAATGGACCCCAAACCTATGTGACCTTGTAGAGGGTCGCTGGGACTATTAGAAAATAGTGAGGGTTAGAAAAAAATAACCCACCCCAAGACCCTGAAAAGTGAGTGCAAAGTGCACTAAAGTTCCCCAAAGGACATAGAAGTCGTGATAGGGGAATTCTGCAGGAAAGACACAAACCAGCAATGCAACAACGATGGATTTCCAGTCGAGGGTACCTGTGGAACAAGGGGACCAAGTCCAAAAGTCACAAGCAAGTCGGAGATTGGCAGATGCCCAGGAAATGCCAGCTGTGGGTGCAAGGAAGCTGCTACTGGACATTAGAAGCTTAGGTTTCTGCAGGAACGACAAAGGCTAGAGACTTCCCCTTTGGAGGACGGATCCCTCACGCCGTGGAGAGTCGTGCAGAAGTGTTTTCCCGCCGAAAGACCGCCAACAAGCCTTGCTAGCTGCAAATCGTTCGGTTAGTGTTTTTGGATGCTGCTGTGGCCCAGGAGGGACCAGGATGTCGCAAATTGCGCCAGGGGACAGAGGGGACGTCGAGCAAGACGAGGAGCCCTCTCAGCAGCAGGTAGCACCCGGAGAAGTGCCAGAAACAGGAACTACGAGGATGCGTGAAACGGTGCTCACCCGAAGTTGCACAAAGGAGTCCCACGTCGCCGGAGACCAACTTAGAAAGTCATGCAATGCAGGTTATAGTGCCGTGGACCCAGGCTTGGCTGTGCACAAAGGATTTCCGCCGGAAGTGCACAGAGGCCGGAGTAGCTGCAAAAGTTGCGGTTCCCAGCAATGCAGTCTGGCGTGGGGAGGCAAGGACTTACCTCCACCAAACTTGGACTGAAGAGTCACTGGACTGTGGGGGTCACTTGGACACTGTTGCTGGATTCGAGGGACCTCGCTCATCGTGCTGAGAGGAGACCCAAGGGACCGGTAATGCAGCTTTTTGGTGCCTGCGGTTGCAGGGGGAAGATTCCGTCGACCCACTGAAGATTTCTTCGGAGCTTCTAGTGCAGAGAGGAGGCAGACTACCCCCACAGCATGCACCACCAGGAAAACAGTCGAGAAGGCGGCAGGATCAGCGTTACAGAGTTGCAGTAGTCGTCTTTGCTACTATGTTGCAGTTTTGCAGGCTTCCAGCGTGGTCAGCAGTCGATTCCTTGGCAGAAGGTGAAGAGAGATGCAGAGGAACTCGGATGAGCTCTTGCATTCGTTATCTAAAGTTTCCCCAGAGACAGAGACCCTAAATAGCCAGAAAAGAGGGTTTGGCTACCTAGGAGAGAGGATAGGCTAGCAACACCTGAAGGAGCCTATCGGAAGGAGTCTCTGACGTCACCTGGTGGCACTGGCCACTCAGAGCAGTCCAGTTTGGCAGCAGCACCTCTGTTTCCAAGATGGCAGAGGTCTGGAGCACACTGGAGGAGCTCTGGACACCTCCCAGGGGAGGTGCAGGTCAGGGGAGTGGTCACTCCCCTTTCCTTTGTCCAGTTTTGCGCCAGAGCAGGGCTAAGGGGTTCCTGAACCAGTGTAGACTGGCTTATGCAGAAATGGGCACCAAATGTGCCCATGAAAGCATTTCCAGAGGCTGGGGGAGGCCACTCCTCCCCTGCCTTCACACCATTTTCCAAAGGGAGAGGGTGTAACACCCTCTCTCAGAGGAAGTCCTTTGTTCTGCCATCCTGGGACAAGCCTGGCTTGACCCCAGGAGGGCAGAAACCTGTCTGAGGGGTTGGCAGCAGCTGCAGTGAAACCCCAGGAAAGGCAGTTTGGCAGTACCAGGGTCTGTGCTACAGACCACTGGGATCATGGGATTGTGCCAACTATGCCAAGATGGCATAGAGGGGGCAATTCCATGATCATAGACATGTTACATGGCCATATTCGGAGTTACCATGGTGAAGCTACATATAGGTATTGACCTATATGTAGTGCACGCGTGTAATGGTGTCCCCGCACTCACAAAGTCCTGGGAATTGGCCCTGAACAATGTGGGGGCACCTTGGCTAGTGCCAGGGTGCCCTCACACTAAGTAACTTTGCACCTAACCTTTACCACGTAAAGGTTAGATATATAGGTGACTTACCAGTTACTTAAGTGCAGTGTAAAATGGCTGTGAAATAACATGGACGTTATTTCACTCAGGCTGCAGTGGCAGGCCTGTGTAAGATTTGTCAGAGCTCCCTATGGGTGGCAAAAGAAATGCTGCAGCCCATAGGGATCTCCTGGAACCCCAATACCCTGGGTACCTCAGTACCATATACTAGGGAATTATAAGGGTGTTCCAGTAAGCCAATGTAAATTGGTAAAATTGGTCACTAGCCTGTTAGTGACAATTTGAGAGAGCATAACCACTGAGGTTCTGATTAGCAGAGCCTCAGTGAGACAGTTAGTCACTACACAGGTAACACATTCAGGCACTCTTATGAGCACTGGGGCCCTGGATACCACGGTCCCAGTGACACATACAACTAAAATAACATATATACAGTGAAAAATGGGGGTAACATGCCAGGCAAGATGGTACTTTCCTAACACACACACACACACACCCACCCACCCACCCACCCACCCACCCACCCACCACCACCACCACCACAACAACAAAACCCCTCATCATAACGCTCGGATATTTGTAATATATACTGTGTATTCATGTAAATGAAAAGGCAAACAAAATCATGCATTGTAATATATAAGAATGTTTCTTTTATAGGCTTATACATTCTCAGTAATTTAGGTGTCATATATTCATATTATCACAGAGAAATGCTGACAAATGTTATACAAGTCTGAGCTAGTGAGCCTCTTTGGGAGAATAAAACTTCAGGCGTTCCAGCTGGAACTTTTATTCCTTAACAGTCTACTTAAAAGTTGCATACCTGCGCTAGCTATCTGCTTTTCAAACAACGATCAACATTACATAAACAAAGGTTGACCTTGATTCTCTGACCAGGCTTCAGACTAGAAAAACACTTAACCATAAGCAATCATGCGTGCAGGCCGTTTTTGGAAGTTTATATTTTTGGCAAGCTTTTGATGCTAATGCATATGTTGGCTAGGTCTAGAGAAGACGTATCATACATCCCATCTAAATTATGCCATCTGTTATGCAAATATTTTGTCTGTATTGATCATACTTACATGTATTGCCTTCATCTTATTCACTGTAATTCGTATATCTGCACATATATACTCTGCACTAAAATAAGGTTTTTTATATATATATATAAATATAATTTAAAAAAATGTTAGTCTACTTTTATGTGTGTAGCCATTCCTTGCGGAAATGTGTTCCAGTAACTCACAAATAAATAAAATCTATTCCTTGCAGTGTCTGGGAGGATTGATTCTAATCCCATACACTATATCTCCAGGCGAGGATCACAACATATCTGTTTTCTTCTTCGTAACTTGGTTCAAAACTGTAGCTTATAAGGGCCAAGTAGAATCTACTGGGCTATATTTACAGATGTACCTCTAAAAACGTATCTGTAAGTTGATAGCTATTATAGCCAAATATAAAACACTACCTTCATTTGCCGTGTCTCATGGCAGCCTCACGTTTCCCACAACAGTCCACGAAACATCATTTCATTTGATTCACCTTTCTTGGAAACATAAAAACAAAAAAAATTGAGAAAAATAGAATGCCACTAGGAGAGTAGATTCAAAAAATTGCAACCATGAAGATGAGAAATTATTTAAAATTGAGTTCTCAAACTGAAAAAGCGTTTTTAGATGGAAGTCCCAAAAATGGTTTGACCTCTGTGTATTGGCCTGTCTGCTTCTGTATATGCAGAATGGTTAGAAGAATGGTGCAGAGGTTTGGTCCCCCACCCCCGGCATAATTCGTGATTTGGAGGATTACACATATAGAACTGTGACAAATGGATTTTCATTTTGGGAGCTATCTTCCAAGGGCTGTATAATGTTTGGTGTTTCTAGAAGATTCACTTGCTGAGAATCATCCACATCCCTTATGCCTTGTGCCACTTCCAACATAATTTTTTGTTTCAGCTTTCAGGCACATGTATTAAGAAAAGCAAAGTATGTTCTTGGACCCTGAAGTGAAAGTGTACCTCCTCTGACTGCCTGTTATCCCCTCTGTTAGTCAGGCCACCAATGATAATAGTTCTGTTCCTCTGCAGCATCTTGAACGTCACATCCAGAACTTGCAGAACCGCCTTTTAGAGCTCCAGCAGCAGTTGGCCATCGCAGCCTCCTCCGACAAGAAGAAGAATATTATGATTGAGCAGTTAGACAAAGTAAGAAGTCTGTCTGCATGTGTTCCACAGCTAACCGTGATTAGCTTTTGAGGTTTTCTAGAAGCAGTCTTATATAATGTGTTAAAACAGTTAAGAAAACCACATGTTCTTCCTGCCCTAATTAAATGCTTTTCATCATACTATGAGGAAGTATGTTTTACTGTCTAGAATATTTCTCTCAAAATTATGCCTTTACTAACACTAAATAAGACCTAGCATCTTATCTAGTGTATTACTAAATCTGTTTATGGGAGAAACTTTCATTGTTGTGTTGCCCACATGGCATTGCACCATTGGTATGGTACTTCAGGGCCTCACTCTGTGAAGTATGCTTCATCGTAGTGCTCTCCTTGTTAGATTGGTGAGAAGCACTCATATGAATGCCAACAATTTCAGTTGTATGCCAGGGAGTAAATCGTATTGCTTTCCTATGACTTCACGATGTTCCTGACTACGAGGTTTATTCTTATTATATGCGGGTGGGCATACGTATTAATGCCTTTTCTACATGATTACAAATAAAGATGATGTAATTCTCAAATTGCATTATACCCAAATGATAAACTGAATATACGACTTATGTCAAGTACTGTCTAGGCATGTTTCAACACTTTTCAAACTACTGGTACTTCATCAGGAGCCAAACATTTAGAAATGCACTAAGGTACCTCAGCTCATGTCACTAACATACAAAACATGATATTTTTCAGCTTGTTCAACAACTTTAAGCTTGACCTCCCCTGGGCATGCTGGAAATAAAATGCTAGACCATTAAAAGCCCTACTAGTTTCTCTTTTAAAACATATTGTTTACATTCTTGTGAACATTATCATGTATTTGTAAAAATAACTGTATTCAATCTTCAGTGTCTACATCTTATGGAGAGGTCAAAAGCCTGATTTAAGTACTGTAGTTCTTCTCCATATATCCTTGTGCAGTCTATGATGCCAGAGTTTATCTAGATTTCTGGGCAACTGGGTACAAGATGAGGAGTACTAGTAATGATGTGCAAGGGGTTTGCTATATTTGGGTTATAGTAGATGCCAGATAGAGGAAAGACTATTTGGAACAAGATTCTGTCAGATTTAATGGCTGGTGTCCCACTGATTGTCCATAAACATTCACTGATCCAAAGTTACATTGTGTTCCAGACTCTCGCCAAGGTGGTGGAAGGTTGGAACAAGCAGGAAACTGAGCTAAATGGTAAAATGAGACTGCTGCAACAAGAGAAGGAAGACGCAATGCAGGCCAAGCAACAGCAGCAAGAGGTAAGTGGATGAAATAAGGAAGAAAATGAAGCAAAGTCATGTGCAGAAGAGGGCAGTCTGGTGCAGTTTTCTCACTTTTGAATATCCCAGGAGCAGACTGGATCTGGAAAAACTTTAGCAGTAGCTCTGGTGCCAGCATGTGGCGTGGACTACACTGCAGTGTTAAACATTGTGTTGTGCTGACATTATCAAAGTCATAAAGCCTCAATACCAACACCTCAACGGCAGTTCATTTTTTTTCCAATGCCTATCAACTCAATCTGTAACTTGTGATCTCTTGTAAGGAGATTTATCCCAATTTCTCAAAGTATGTAACTTTGGCGCAGTAGGGACATGTCCCATCCAAAGTGATCAGGCTTTAAGTCTTGTTGAAGTTGTGATGGACATATGTTTATCCTTGACTGTAGAGAAACGGCGGATCTCATTCTACTCTATCGCTCAGCAGCCTTTGACACAGTCTCCCACACCTCCATCATCAGAAGATTACATGAAACAGGCATCAAAGACCGACCCTCCAATGGTTCTGCTTCTTCCTCACAGGTAGAACACAGCCATCTTGCATGTCGGAAGCCAAGAACCTGATCTGTGGTGTCCCCCAATGATCCTCAGTCTGATCTTTCAGTATCTACCTGACCACACTGGCTGCTGACTTCCTCAGGTCACACGGCATCAACATACATTCTTGCAAAGACAACACTAAACTGAAACTCTCCAAGTTAGGCAGGACCCCACAACAAAAAAACAACTTCTCCACGTGCACGCCCTGTAGTCGCCTGGAAAAGAGCCAGCTGCCTCAAAATCAACACACGAAATAGTGACCTTTGGAAGGAGAACATCTGCTTGGAACTCTACCTGAACCTTACACACCTAGCCCGCCACCCCAACTAGAAATTTAAGAATCATCCTGGACAACAGCTGGACATGACAGCCCAGGTGAAAGCAGTGACCTCCATTTGCTTCTGGACCCTGGAGATGCTGCAAAAGATCAAGAGACTACCGCAGAACACTAGGAAAATAGTCACACAGCCCCTGATTACCAGCAAACGTGACTACGGTAACACACTCTACGTAGAAATCTCAGGAAGCTCCTGAACAGACTCCAAACCATCCAAATTACCAAGCAAAACTCCTCCTCAACCTACCTCACTGCACCCACCTCACCCTACACAGCCAGGAGCGACACTGGCTCCCCTTTACACAAACGCACTCAGTTTAAACTTTTCACACATGCACAGCACTACTCAACACTGGTCCAGCCTACCTCCACAACTGCATAACTATCAACTGATCTCCCAGGCAACCCCACTCAGCCAGACTCTCACTAGCACACTTAACCTGCATCCGCAAAGCTGGAGGCCACACTTTCTCTTGAATCCCACCAAGGCATAGAACAGTCTCCCACCTCACATCAGAGCCTCCTCATAGCTTGTTGAGTTCCACAAGAAGATGAAGACCTGGCTGTTTAAATAAACTCGCCAGGCAGACAACAGCCCACCCACCTGCAAAGTGCCTAAATAGCCTGACAGGTGATTAGTGTGCTATGCATGTAAAAAAACATCACGGACCTGAATGGGGTCTATAGTGCCTTTGTTTGTGACATTACACATTCAGGTGTGACCAGTGTCTACAGATGCACTGTAAGGCTATCAAGAAATGCAGAAGCCAAACTTTCTGGCTCCTTCAGAAGAAGGTCGAAGGCGTCTTCTTCGAACAATGTCATGAATAAGGTCACAACAGAGAACAAGATCTCCCTCAAGACAAACAAATCCTCAAACCAGAAAAAACACCACCACAAAAAGTAAGAGTTCCACTTCTTCTTGTTGAACCAAAAGCACAGTTAATTCTTCAGATCCACCCACTTTGGACCCAGTCAGATTTGCATAAAGCTGGATCCAAAATGAGGTGGCATGGTGTGGAAAATAAAAATGAATTGGAGTGCGACTGAGTTATTACCATAGGCTGGGATTAATTTGAGCATTCCATACATCACTGTTTTGTATACTTATTGTGCTGTCCCAAGTGGGATAGGTATGCCCAGACTTTGGTCCTCTGCAAACTGTCAGAGCAACGAAGCTGTACCCGGCTGATGAGCCAATAACTAAGAAGAAACTGGTCATGTGTTGCTTTTGTTCCGGTTTAAGGAGGACCTAACTTAGCACTTCAGGGTGGACTGCTCCTATTGATGAACGGTCAAGACTGATTTGCATGCAGCCGGGGTCCAAACTGAGGTGGCATGCTGTGCAAAGTAAAAATGGTTTGGGAGACGGCCTCCAACTGATTATCAGGGGCTCAGATTAATTCAAGCATTCCATCAATCACTGTTTTTAGGCCATTTTTAGGAGACCAACCTCTCTAGTGCAGTTGCTGGCCCAGTGGGACAGGTCAGTGGGCCTAACCATACCATTGGAATAGTATATATTTCTTTTCCTCTTGACTTCTCAAATGTGTTTCCTCTTGTTAACATCACTGGCTCCAGCTGTTTGTGAATCAGCACAGAGACATGTCCGATTGTTGACTTAAGCACTGCAAGCAACTCCGAATGAGTCTCTGCTGATGTTTATTCAGACCCAGCACTGCGTATGACTCGATCAAGCCGGTGCACACACTGCAAGTAATTTCAGACACTTTAAAGGATGTAAAGAAGCACAGATCAAGAATGAAATCTTTTCGTTCACTAGGATAAACGCTGTCTGAAGATCCATCATAGCAACCCTTCCAGATAGACCTTAATTCAGATGATCAGCAGAAAAGACCATGCCGCCGACCCTTTTGATACACTACTGCTTCAAGTGGCATAGATAAATCCCCAGACATGAATGTAGATCAGTCTCCCGGTCCTGTTCCATCTAATACAGCTTAATTCTAGTTTGTACTGAGAAAAGCAGTGGAAGATGCTTCTAAGTACATTATAAAAGCAGGTCCTGTGCCAGCTCCCCCTTGCAGCCTCTACAGATCTCCCACTGATGCCTGTCAGCCGATGGTTCTGCCTCTGGAACGATTTTGTCTCCCCCCGCTCAATGCCACACTCTTCCCCTTATTTTCTCGCTACGAACTGCTCTGCTTGTAATTGCTGTGTTAATTAATTATTCCTATCGTTTGTCTTTTGATGTTTTACTTAGTTCGCTGCATTACTCTAGCTATACTGTTGTATCACTTTGTTTTATTTGCTGCATAACTTGTTTTTGTATTGTTGGGAGTCAGGCCTTTTTTTCTGTCTAGAATTTAGCCTTTCTATCACTGGCCCACACTCTTTGCCCTGTTTTTTTTTTTTTTTTTTACCTTTCTCCTGCCACCCGCCTCCCCAGTGCCCCTCCCAGGACCTACTTAATGGAGGCTGCAGCGAGTCTGTACAGCGGACGCATTGCCAGTGCATCAAGAGTAAGCCTGTCTGTCTGGACTGTGCCGATATCTGAGCTCTTGACACCATACGCCATAACTGCTGCACAGCATCTCCTTGCCAGACCTTTCACATGCCACTCCCACACCGTCTGCCGTTGCCACCCCAGAACCACTCCATTGCCTCCTGATCAAAGCCAGATTGCTCTGCAAACACGCCACCTAAGTCTGGAACATCATCTCTAACCTCACCCCAATGTGACCTTCATCACAGAGACTTGGCTCAACCCCTCCTTAGCCCCTAATATCGCCAGCGCGATTCCCAGCTCATATAAGATAAAAACACCCAGAACGCACCAACAAACATGGAGAGTGCTTTGCCATCATCCACAAAGAATCAATCCACTGCACCACCACCGGAGACAAAATTATACCGGTCATGATCTATCTGATTTCCAGCTTCACATCGACAACAATAGAGCCATAAAAAGCACCCTAGCACGCAGCACCCCGAAACAGCATCTGCGAAGCTGTTGCAGATTTCATTGTCCCACTTGCCATCAAATCCAAGCCCTAGGTCTTCCTTAGAGACTGCAACTTTCCACCTGGACCGCCCCACAGACGTAAGTTCCACCAACTTCTTGGAACGAGTGGACAACATGGGCCTCAGTCAGCTGGTCACCGACCCAATACACACAGCAGAACACACACTAGACCCTATCTTCACATCCAGCAACAAAGTCCATTACAGCCAGAGATCTTACTTGGACTAACCACTCCATCATCTACTTCACCATCGTAGCAACACCCTGCTCCAACCCTCCCAGCTCCTCCTTCTGCAGCTGTAGCAATGTGACACAGACCCAATGGTCTAACTCCCTCAACAACACCCAGCCCAGTGTCGCAACCAACCTGATTCAGGCAGTCAAGAACTTCAACACCTGGATCACCAACGCCGCCAACCGAGGTACCCTTCATCAAACCACACACAACTCACAGATCTACCAAGCAAACCAGCTGGTACAATCCGAAACTCGGCAAAATTGCAAACAACTACAAATAAGATGGCCTGCTAGCAAAGATGATGCATCATGAACCATACTCAAGTTGTCCCTCCGCAAATGCCACCAGCAACTCAAAAATGAAGTAAAAGAATCCCTTGCTAACTGCATCGAAGCTAGTGCCAACCACACCAGGGAACTCTTCACCATCGTTGGAGTTCTCCTGCTCTAGAGCCACTAAGTACAAGATCCCACCCTCATAGGATGTCCATGACGCTCTAGCCAGTCTTTTCTAAGACAGGATATTCACCATCTACCAGAACTTCGTACTCCAACCCACTTTTTTTTTTTTCTTTCTTCTTCTACCTCCCCACCCCCACAGAAGCCTTCCCCTGATCAGCGTCTCACCGCATGGGAACAGCTTGCCGCACCGGACACCACAGCCTCAAAGAGCTCCATCCACTCCGAAGCACCCACTAATCCCTGCCACCACCACCTCAACTGAGGAAGCAACAAGATCAGCCACCAGCTCACCGTCAACCTCAATGTATTGATCACCACAGCCACTGTAAAGAAATGGCTCCCTGTTGCAGTTACCCCCCACTTTTTGCCTGATACTGATGCTGACTTGACTGAGAAGTGTGCTGGGACCCTGCTAACCAGGCCCCAGCACCAGTGTTCTTTCACCTAAAATGTACCATTGTCTCAACAATTGGCACAACACTGGCACCCAGGTAAGTCCCTTGTAACTGGTACCCCTGGTACCAAGGGCCCTGATGCCAGGGAATGTCTCTAAGGGCTGCAGCATGCTGGACTGCCCTGCTCTAGAAGGACCAAGAACTCCAGAGGACAGCGGCCCTGTTCACCAAAGACTGCAACTTTGAAACTAAGCAGCAACTTTGAAACAACTTGTGTTTCCCGCCGGAAGCGTTAGACTTGATACTCTGCACCCGACGCCCCCGGCTCGACTTGAGGAGAACAAACACTTCAGGGAGGACTCCCCGGCGACTGCGAGACCGTGAGTAGCCAGAGTTGCCCCCCCCTGAGCCCTCATAGCGACGCCTGCAAAGGGAATCCCGAGGCTCCCCCTGGCCGCGACTGCCTGCTCCTCAGATCCCGACGCCTGGTAAAGACTCTGCACCCGCAGCCCCCAGGACCTGAAGGATCCGAACTCCAGTGCAGGAGTGACCCCAAGAGGCCCTCTCCCTTGCCCAGGTGGTGGCTACCCAGAGGAGCCCCCCCCCCCCCCCCCCCCCCTTGCCTGCCTGCATCACTGAAGAGACCCCTTGGTCTCCCATTGATTTCAATTAAAAACCCGACACTCGTTTGCACACTGCACCCGGCCGCCCCCGTGCCGCTGAGGGTGTACTTTGTGTGGACTTGTGTCCCCCCCCCCGGTGCCCTACAAAACCCCCCTGGTCTGCCCTCCGAAGACGCGGGTACTTACCTGCTGGCAGACTTGAGCCGGGGCACCCCCTTCTCCATTGAAGCCTATGAGTTTTGGGCACCAATTTGACCTCTTCACCTGACCGGCCCTGAGCTGCTGGTGTGGTAACTTTGGGGTTGCTCTGAACCCCCAACGGTGGGCTACCTTGGACTCAAACTTGAACCCCGTAGGTGGTTTACTTACCTGCAAAAACTAACAAACTCTTACTCCCCCCAGGAACTGTTGAAAATTGCACTGTCTACTTTTAAAATCGCTATATGTGATTTATGTGAAAACTGAATATGCTATTTTGCTAATTCAAAGTTCCTAAAGTACCTACCTGCAATACCTTTCATTTTAAGTATTACATGTAAATCTTGAACCTGTGGTTCTCAAACTAAGAAAAGATATTTGTCTATACAAAAACCTATTGGCCTGGAATTGTCTGTGTGTTCCCCTTATTGCTTGTGTGTGTGTACAACAAATGCTTAACACTACTCCTTTGATAAGCCTACTGCTCGACCACACTACCACAAAATAGAGCATTAGAATTATCTCTTTTTGCCACTATCTTACCTCTAAGGGGAACCCTTGGACTCTGTGCATACTATTCCTTACTTTGAAATAGTGCATACAGAGCCAACTTCCTACAGCCACCTTTTCCGATGCTTAGAAACATGGCGATCAGACCTCTCCTCAAGAAATCCACTGCAGACCCCAGCGACCTCCATAACTACCATCCCATCTCTCTACTCCCATTCCCAACAAAAGTCCTGGAAAATGGCCATCAATCGTTAGCTCACAGACAACTTGTAGAGAAATAACCTGCTTGACACCTTCCAATAAGGATTCTGAGCCCACTACAGCTCAGAGACCACCCTCATTGCCAGCACAGACATCTGCACCTGACTTGGAATCAGCTGCCCTGATCCTCCTCAACCTCTCAGCAGCTTTTGCCACCCTCTCCCACAAAACACTCATCAAGAGAACGCACTATATTGGACCCAGAGAAGTTGGACACAGATGGATCACATCATTCCTCATGGGGTGGTTGTAGAGGACCCCATTCCCGCCTGTCGCCTCTCAACCAAAGAACAGCATCTGTGGCAACCCCCCCCCAAGGTTCATCCCTCAGCCCCACTCTTTTCAACATCTACTTGACACCCGTGGCAGACATTTTCAGAACCCACAACATCAACCTCAGATCCTATGCTGACAACACCCAGCTCATCCTTTCACTCTCAGCAGACCCCACAACAACGAAGACCAACTTCCACAACTGCCTGAAGAACATTGCAGCCTGGATGAACGATAACGGTCTAAAGCTCAACACGGACAAGACCAAAGTGCTGAACTCTGACCCACCCCATATAAAAAACCACGCTTGAAACCTTGGAATCATCTGGGACACCAAACTTGCCAAGAAACAACAGGTGCACATAGATACTTCAGACTGCTTCCAAACGCTCTGTATGTCCCGAAGAATTTTCAGATGGCTCACCACGAGCATCAGAAAGTCATGCAAGCCCTCATCACCAGCCATCTGGTCTATGGCATGCACTGTAAGCAGGTACCACCATCCAACTTAAGAGAAAGCTCCAGGCGATACAAAACTCAGCAGCAGCCAGATTGATCTTCAACCTGACCAAAAAAACCTCCATTGGAAAATGAGATTCAAACTATTGATAAATGCCTATAAAGCCCTACATGACCAAGGACCAACATAAATCAGCCACTGCCTGAACTTCCACCAGCCATCAAGAAACTCTGCCAATCCGCTTACAGCAGAGGATGCTCCTTCTTCCACCTCGTTCCCAAGTCCTAGAAACACCATCCATCTCCGAATGTCACCCTCGCTGACAGACTGCAATAAGGGGCTCAAGACTTGGCTCTTTGACTAATGCCTGTAACCCAGCGCCTGGATAGCCTCATGAATGATAAGCTGCGCTCAATAAGCTATGATTGATTTATTAGAGGCTGCTCACTGTGTACCTAGGGCCATGGGTTCATTTATAACCCTAAGAAGACATGTTTGCTCAGATCCACATGGTTACCTACAGTTGTTGAAAAGACCTTAATAGTTATGCTCGCAGTTGTCACTTGCAACTTTTCTTCCTTCTATCAAGGCCAGATCCAAATCTTAACGGACAGCACTGCTGCAATATGATAACTAAACAAACAAGCAGTAACGGGGTCTCCAGCTCTGTTGAGAAGTCAAGAGTCTCTGGACCTGTGTCCATCAACATGGCCAATCACTTGACTGGCTCCTTGAATATCTGAACCAATGGCATCCATCGAAATCATCATGCCAGATGTAGCCCAACATCTATTAACTCTTTGGAGCAAATCTCAGGAGGATCTGTTTGCAACTCTGAACAGTGCTCATTGCCTGTAATTCTGCACCCTCCAGTGTCTGTATCCGGAAGCCTTGTGTGAAGTGTTTGAGTTCATATAGAAGTTTCCACTTCACCAAGTTTTTTTGTCTTTGACCCATGATGCCTCAATTTTTTTAGGAAGATTTGTCAACATGAAGCTTAAGTCGTTTTCATCGATCTAGATTGGCATAAAGGATGAGGTACACAAATCTATGGCACCTCACTATCACAGACCCCCCCTTATCTATCGTTCAGGGAGGGCCTGTTGTCTCACTCGTGAGGACAGATTCTACACTCTAGTCTTCGCAGCCTACATTTTCACGTGTGTGGATTTAGTGGCACAATCTGAGCACCCTTCAGCTCCCACCAGAAGTGGTGGGCATGGATCATTAAGCATGTTACCCTTCTACCAAACTGTCTACTTGGAGAGGGATTTATGGTATGCTAATTTAGGCGTAGTACATCTTAAAGCATCACTCTCCAACTTACTACAGATGGCTGCTCTGAAAAAGGCCGTGCAGTAGCTACAATGGAGGGTTTCCTTTTAGCTGTATCATTTTTTTTTTTAAATGTATGTACCTTACCAACCCTCCCTGCTCAAATCTCCAGTAGTTTAAAGAATAATGAAAACCTTGACAAACCTTTATCAGCTGATACCTTCATTATTCCTCAACTGGATCTTAAACTAGTTCTGGTGTTTCTCATGGGGCCTTTATTTGAGTCCCTGCACAATTGTCATTTCAGCCATTGCTTCAGCTCATTATGTTAGCTTAAAACGCTTTCTGCACCACCCCTGTTCAGATGCTTCATCCCAGGTAAGCTGACACTGCATACTGGGTGCTTTCTTGCCTAAGGATCACGCTCTGGACCTCACTTCCTCCAGTGCACTCCTCTTCCTCACAGGACACACTCGTTTTGGCAGACAGGCACTGGTGCTCCAGGGATAGGTGATCTTTAAGTCCCTGGGTGATGTCTCCTCACCCAGCTGGTAGACTGGCAGGTGTTGACTCCCAGTACTAGTCACAAGTAGATGTCTTGCAGAGCTTCTACCCCCCTCACACAGCAAACTGGCTGTTTGACAGGTGACAATTTCAGGGGACCTCGAACTCTCCTTTTATAGTCCAAATATGATTTGGAGGCTGAGTCTTTGATGTTTGTTTGGAGTTTGTGTCCCTTTGAAGTGCCCTCTGCTCTGCTCTCCTATTCCTCCAGAAAGCATTCTGCCTCAGCAGGATTGACTCCAAATCTAAAGGCCTCAAAACACAGGCCATGGGAGTGACTAGAGGTTCATACTTGGATGTCAGCCCAGTGATGTGTATGTAAAGGGTTACCCATGGACTCCTGTCAATCTTTGATTTTCTTATCACTCTTCTTCCTAGGTAGCGACAGGCCCCTTCCTAGTGACTTTTCGTTGAATTAAAGAGCACTCTGAAATGTACTGGAATGCTTTGTTCTCCCTTCCTCCCAGTGTGTTCTAACTAGCTCAAACGAATGCAGCAATCAACAAATCTATCATAGGCAGATTCCTCTACTTCCTCCTGTTTAACCATTCAGCCATGGGTCCCCCAAAATGGAACCCAGTATCTTCCATGCATTGTCATTCACGGACACACATACACCCAATGCATGCATATTGTATGTTTTGATACGTTAGCACTACATAAAATGTTAGTGGCCACTTTAATATTCATTGCCATAGTGTGCATATTATTCGTATATATTCCACATGTATCCTCTTGTTGAAGCAGCAATAATTTATACCTAGTACAATTATTTCCTTGCTATGAGGATGGATCAATTTACTTTAAATTCCAATACAAATTCTTTCCTTGAGTATGGGCCAGTTGTGCAGTCTTTTCCAGCCACCTTATTTTCTAGCCACATACGGCCGTGAGTTTTATGAATATAGCCTCATCTTAGGAAAAAAAAAGTGAAAAACATTTTTATTTTTATTTACTTAGCGGTATCGGACACCTTCAGTGCAATAAATACTGTTCTGATGGATACAACTACCTGTGGATTCCTCACCTTATGAATTTGATCCTTGCGCCAGCATCCGACGGAAAGTCTTCCTAGCTGTCTACGTCGACGAGGACGTCATAATGGCACGGCTCCACGTGACTCCGTCTGACGTCAACGTGCCAATAAGAGGTCCTCGTTGGCGTACTGACGTCAGTTTTCCTTTTTTCCGTGCCTTCGCCAACGGGTTTTCTTCCTGGCTTGTTGTTAACTGTTACGATTTTTGGTGGTTACAATGTCTCCTCTGAAGAAGTCCGGTTTTAAGCCGTGTAGAGAATGCGGGGGTCGGATGTCAGTGACCGACCCCCACTCGGACTGTATTTGGTGCCTTAGTTCAGAGCATGCTGTGGAAGGTTGCTCTTCGTGTCAGAGCATGAATCCAAAAGCTCTGAAGGAGCGTGAGGCGAAGCTGCTCTTAGCCAAAGCAAAGAAGGGGGGCCATAAAAAGGATTCCTCCCGTGCTTCTCCCAAAAAGCATAAGAAGCGGCGTCATCATGATTCTCGGCGCCGATCGGAGCGGAGCCGATTGAGGAGCCGATCGAGGTCTCGATCTTCACGACGCCAGAAGACATGGGAGATGAGTCCTACTGTCACGCCTCAGCAGGAGAGTCCGGAGTTGTCACCGGCGCCTTCAGTTTTTGAGGTCGCTCAACGTAGCCCTCACTTTTCGCCGGCGCCGAGGGATCCCGATGTTCAGCAGACATCTGCACAGCAGTACCCGGCTTTCCTGACTCCAGGGACAGATCCAGCCGCATTTTTGAACGCAATGTATGCCGTCTTTCATTCCATGGCCCCTGCTGGTGCACCGGCAGGTCCCACGGGGCCATTGGTGTTGAATTTGGGCTCACCGGCGTCGTACAGGGCTGCTCCATTCATGCCCTTCTGCCCTACAGAGACTGGCGGTTCGGCACCTAGTGTCTCCCCTGGCAGGAGTCCTCCACCTGTGTCTGTGGATCCGCCTGCACGTCAACCGACTCCTTCTCTGCGGCATCCGGCGTCGTTGTTGTCTCCATCCAGACCAGCTCCATCACCTTCTGGCCAATTGACTTCGAGAAGGTCATCAGCCGACTTCGTGTTGGCGCCGGATGAGCCTACGAGCCTTCCTGGCCCTGTTCGGGGTTCGAGATCGTCGTTGGATTCTTTGTCGACGCCGGCCCTGGAAACACATCTTAGATCTCGGAGGAAGGCATTGAGACTTCTGGAGGAGGAGGAATATAGACAGCTTGAGGAAGGCGAGATCGAGCCTTCTGATGACTTCCAGGGTCTTGCCACTGCAAGTGGTTTGGATACTTCCCCGGAGTGGGACATTGGGTCTCCCGGGGAGTTTACTGAAGAGGCCGCTCCTTCCATGCAGTGGTGAGAAAGGCAGCTGAGTACCCGGATTTGCCTTTGTCCGTGGCAGAAGTAAAAACTAACCTGCTCACAGAGGTACTTCAGCCCTCTT
Source organism: Pleurodeles waltl (assembly GCF_031143425.1). Taxonomy (NCBI): domain Eukaryota; kingdom Metazoa; phylum Chordata; class Amphibia; order Caudata; family Salamandridae; genus Pleurodeles; species Pleurodeles waltl. Next base: position 673,977,854 of record NC_090451.1, on the reverse strand, counting down.
TATCCAGTGCTGACCCTTTGCTGCCTTTCAATGAGGCTTTAACTGAGCCTATTTTGGACTTGTGGAAAAAGCCAGTGACAACTCCTGCTGTGAACAGGACAGTGGCGAGGAGACATAGAAGTGCCCCAGGAGATCCGTTTTTTCTGTCTCAGCACCCGACTCCTGAAAACTTGGTAGTTCAGGCGTCATGTTCTGCGAAGACTGCCCCTGGAACATTCCCTGGAGTTCCGACTGATGGGTAATCCAAGAGGATGGAACAGTCTTCAAAGAAGATTTTTTCATCTTGCAGCATGGCCCTTAAAGCTACTAATTCCACCTGTGTGCTAGGCAGATCGTCCATGCCCTTATGGACTTTGCTAAGGAAATGGCGAGAGATCTGCCACAGGAGATGCAGAAATCGTTTGGGTCCCTTTTCTTGGATGCGCAAGCTGCTGCACAGCAGATTATACAATCTGGCCTGGATACCTCGGATTCCATTGCCAGGGCCATGGGAACATCGGTGGCTACAAGGAGGCATGCCTGGCTAAGGTCCTCTGGATTTTCTTCAGACGTACAATACACCTTAATGGACCTTCCATTTGATGGGGAAAAGCTGGTTGGGGACAAGGCAGACTCGGCCCTTGAACGGTTTAAGGACTGTCTGGCTACAGCCAAGTCCCTGAGATTACAGACCTCTATTACAACGCCTTATAGACCTTTTCGTAGGTTTCGAGGGTTCATTTGAGGTTCTGGCTTTCGAAGGTAAGTCTTACGCCCAGCAACCTGCCAATCCGCCCTATCGTGCCTTTAGAGGGCGGGGTAGGGCTAGAGGTCCAGCCCAGCAGCTCTCTTCTTCTTCATCCTCCTCTGGTGGACAACAGCAGAAGCAGCCTTAGTTTTCCCCACTTTATCATCCATACTTCTCCTGTAGGGGGAAGATTGAGTCTTTTTCTGCAAAGAGGGAGGTCAATTACAACAGACTCGTGGGTGCTAAAAATTTGTGGAAAAGGGCTATGCTCCCCCCTTTCAGGAGTTCCCTCCTCCCTTCCCCACCCGTCCCTCCTTTTGTTCAGAAGACCATCTTCTGTTGTTGCAACAGGAGGTTGGCAAAGGGCGCTATAGAGTTGGTGCTGTTGCAGGAAAGGGGTCAGGGGTGTTCAAGATATTTCCTGATTCCCAAGGTTGACGGTCGATTACGACCGATCCTAGACTTGAGGATTTTGAATTTTGTTCCTCAAGCAGGAAAAATTCCTAGCGCAGATGCTATTGGCGTTGAACGAAGGAGACTGGATGGTGTCTGTCGACTTGCCCGGCACGTACTTTCATGTTCCCATAGTCAAGTTGCACAGGAAGTATCTCTGTTTTGTGGTCGGATCGCAACACTACCAGTTTGCTGTCCTTCCTTTTGGACTTACTTCAGCACCTCGGGTTTTCACGAAGGTGATGTCAGTTGTTGCAGCACATCTCAGAAGGAGGGAGGTAGCAGTTTTTCCCTACTTGGACGATTGGTTGATCAAAGCCAAGTCTCCAGAGCTTGTGTTGTCTCCTCTGCGAATGACAACCCAGTTGTTGTTCGGTCTGGGTTTTTCTGTAAATGTGCCCAAATCTCACCTAGAGCGCTCTCAACGCCTCCTGTTCATAGGGGCAGTACTGGACACAACAATGTTTCGGGCCTACCCCCGCCTCAGCGGGTTCGGGACATTCAGGCGCTGATTCCATTGTTTCAAATTGGAGCTGCAGTTCTAGTCCTCAAGGTCTTACGCCTGCTAGGTCTGTTTGCTTCTTGCATTCTGTTGGTCACTCATGCTCGCTGGCATATGAGGGCTCTTCAGTGGTGCCTCCGCAGACAGTGGTTTCAGCACAAGGGGGATCTCAGGGATTCAATAAAGATCTCCTAGGACACTGTAGCGGATCTTCTTTGGTGGGCAGAGGTCGACAACCTTTCCCAAGGAAAACCGTTTTCACTGCCTCCTCCAGTGGCCACAGTGATTTTGGATGCTTCCACTCTAGGCTGGGGAGTTCATCTGGGGGACCTGGAGATCAAGAGTCATTGGTCTCCAGCGGAACAGATGTTGCAAATCAATCTGTTGCAATTGCGGGCAGTACGTTTGGTGCTCAAGGCCTTCCTCCCTTCCCTTCGCGGTCAGTCAGTTCAGGTCTTGACGGACAACACTACAACGATGTGGTATATAAATAAGCAGGGAGGAGAAGGGTCGTACCTTCTCTGCAGAGAAGCCCTGCGACTAGTCCTGGGCTCAGGACCATCAGATTTGCTTAATAGCAAATCATTTGGCCGGAGTGCTGAATGTACGAGCGGACGGTCTGTCGTCTCTTCTCAATAGATCGTAAGTGGCGTCTCCATCCGGATATAGTCCTCCACATCTTCGGGGTGTGGGGTACTCCTCGGGTGGATTTATTCGCCACTCGGGCGAACGCGCATTGCCTGTTATTCTGCAGCCTCCAGTATCTGATGCAAGGGGCGTTGGACGCGTTTCAGATGTCCTGGAGCGGCCAGTTGCTTTAGGCGTTTCCTCCCATACCCTTGATTCCTCGGGTTCTGAGGAAGGTTTGTCAATACCGGGCCCAAGTCATCTTGGTGGCTCCGGACTGGCCGAGAAGGGTATGGTATACAGACCTGCTTCAACTCTCTCAGTGCCCTCCGCTCCGTCTCCCGCTCATGGCAGACCTCCTCTCACAGTCGCAGGGGCAGGTTTTACACCCTCCCCTCCAGAGCCTGCACCTTCATGCCTGGAGATTGAACGGGGCAACCTGAGTTCGTTTTCTCTCCCTCCGGATGTAGTGGATGTTATTATCTCGTCCAGGCGACACTCCACTAAATCTATTTATCCCGGTAGGTGGGCAAAATTTGTGCTTTGGTGTGGAGAGAACCAAAAAGATCCCTTAAAAGCCCACCTTTCAGATGTACTTTTGTTTGCTCTTAGTTTGGCAAAGAAAGGCTGTGCGATAGCTACAGTTAAGGGTTATTTGGCGGCTCTGTCAGCGTTTCTTTGCCTTCCGGACCAGCCATCTTTATTTAAGTCTCCAATTGTAAATAGGTTCCTTAAGGGTTTGGTGAATAGGTTTCCTCCTAATCCCTTTCACATGCCTCAGTGGGTCTTAAATCTTGTTTTGACGTTCTTAATGGGTTCGCCTTTCGAGCCCATGCATTCATGTCCGTTGAGATATATTTAGTCTTGAAGACCGTTTTCTTAATCGCAATCACTTCTGCCAGGAGGATTGGAGAGCTTCAAGCACTTTCCGTTAAGCCTCCCTTTACCATGTTTATCCCTGATAAAGTGGTGCTAAAAACCAGGGCTGCTTTTCTGCCGAAAGTTGTCACCCCTTTTCATATAGGGCAGTCTATCACTCGACCTGCGTTTTTACCCGCCTCCCCACCCTTCTAAAGATGAAGAGAGGCTCCATAGGTTGGACCCTAGGAGGGCCCTGAGTTTCTACCTAGAGAGAACTAAGGCCTAGATGATCAACTGTTTGTTGGGTATGCTGGACAGCGAAAGGGCAGAGCGGTCCAGAAACGAACACTCTCCAGGTGGGTCATCTTGTGTATTAAGGTTTGTTACTCTCTGGCGAAAAAAGTCCCTCCTGATGGTATCAGGGCCCACTCTACTAGGGCTAAGTCTGCATCCTCGGCCCTAGCGAGAGGAGTTCTGTTAATAGATATATGTAAAGTGGCATCTTGGGCGTCCCTCCATACCTTCGTAAAACATTCTTGTTTAGACTCTGAGGTGAGGAGGGACAGTCCTTTTGCTCGCTCGGTATTGCAAGATTTCTTGGTGTAATCAGGTGGGCACCCACCACCGAGTGTGGTACTGCTTGGGACTCTATTCATAAGGTGAGGAATCCACAGGTAGTTGTATCCATCAGAAGAACAAGTTACTTACCTTCGGTAACGCTTTTTCTGGTGGATACACTAACTACCTGTGGATTCCTCACGGTCCCTCCTGCCTCCCCGTTGCCTGCCTGGTTACACTCTTATCTTGCAGTATTTAGATTAATGTTTCTTCTCATGTTTATGTGTGTGTGTGTGTGTGTATTTTTGTATATTCATGTATTTAAGGTAATAATGTAAATATATGGTTTTAATGGACAAGATTTTTGCGTTTGTATATATTTATATATATCTATTATCATGGTCGGTTTTCACCTGCTCGCCTCAAAGGCACGAAAAAAAATGAGGTGAAACTGACGTCCGTGAGGACCTCTTATTGGCACGTTGACGTCAGACGGAGTCACGTGGAGCCGTGCCATTATGACGTCCTCGTCGACGTAGACAGCTAGGAAGAAGACCTTCCGTCGGATGCTGGCGCAAGGATCGAATTCATAAGGTGAGGAATCCACAGGTAGTTAGTGTATCCACCAGAAAAAGCGTTACCGAAGGTAAGTAACTTGTTCGTTAGACCCAACTGAGGATAACCAGATAAAGTAACTATCCGTGGATCACCTAATAATCATTTTCGATTGACGTGATGGGTTGTACCTGTGTGGTTAATTGCTTGTTAAATCACAGCAGTGTATCACAAGGGATTACTTTTTGCTAGTCTTGTTTTTTTTTTTTTTTTTTTACCGAAAGCTCTAACCAGAAGCCACAGTCTTACAAGAGGAAAAGGAAAAAGAAATCACATTGTGCCTACTGCCGATGAAAGCTAAGGGTGGCTAAATGGCATTCACAGCACATGGAGCCAGTTGGGTCCCTATGTAAATTACATTAGTAGCTGCCTGCAACACTCTCCCAAAACTTGATATATTATTATTTTTTTTAAATCCCTGTTCAAATTTAGATTTCCTGTATTTTTGTTTTAGGTGATTTAAAATACCACTAGAATGTCTAAGCCAACTATCATGACACCTTTTTAACAATGAAAGTGCTATATAAAAAAAACACAAGTAATTTATTTAGCAATGTATTATATTAAAAAGATGCTTACAATGCTACATTTGTCTTACGTTTATTCTTTTTAAGATGGTATCCAAGCTGGAACAAAGCCTGTCCCAGACAGTGGAGAAACTGGAGAGGGAACATAAAGAAGCTGCTGAGCGACAAAAGCAAAATGAGATGCTGGTAAGGTTTGGTAAAGTGAGGTTAGGTTATGGCTGAGAGGGACATGGCCCATCAAACTCACTGCATAGAACGTTTTTTCTGAGTTCGGTTTACATTTTATACTGCAAGTGCAAGTTCCTTGTTCTGCCAGTTACTAAGTAGTAGAGGATTACAACATTTGTATTCTGTTAATTGTTGCCAGACATGGGCATTTTGCCAATCTGAATAGACGGGTGTCAAACCCAAAGTAGTGGTTTATGCTGAGCTACTATCCTAGCTGTTACTAGTTCTTAAGAGTCATAAAATAGGAAACACAATAGTAGTACTAGGTTCTTGGTTTCGGTTTTGTGTTTTTCAATGATAATATTTTGTTGAGTAGCACTGAAAACAAATAATGATCTTATGTGTTTTCTACACAATAAATGGGCAGAATGTGTGGTGGTTTGACCCCGCGATCACTAAATAAAATCAAGATTGCAGTGTTTTGTGTCCTTAAATCGACTGAGTCCATTTGTTTGAAGTGTGCAGTCTGTCAACCACAGGATCACAACTCAAACAATGCAGTTAGATGCCAGAATTTTACAGGTGAAAATCGACGACAACCCTTGCTGGGGCACCCGTTGCCTTGTTTGTGTTTGAAGAGGAGTATGGAGTCTAAATCATATTTTCATGTTTTCTTTCAGGAGAAAGAGAAGAGGATCCTTGTCCGGAGCCTGGAGTCTGAGAAGCAGCATGAGCAAGTCCTGCAGTCACAGCTGGACGAAGCAGTCTCTGCACAACACCAAGAGCAGAAACGTCTGGAGGCTCTGAGAGCCACGTTGGAGGAGGAGCAGGAAGCCTGGGCCCAAAAGGAGAGGCAGCTGGAGGAACGCTACCAGGAACTGCAGGATGAGTGTGAGAGACAGCTGGAGAGCGAGAAGGTGAGCTTGGATTGTCAGGAGGGGTGCTAAAAGCTTTTAAGAAATGTTTAAAAAAAAAAAAATTGCACAGGAAGAGAAGACTGTCTTTGGTTGCCTGTAAAGTGAAGGTCTTTTAAATAGAAAAGTCGGAGAACCAGAAAGTCAGAAGGAGGCATGTTATTATCTGCAGGAAGAGAAGTGAGTGTAGGACAGCTGGAGGGTCACAAGGGAAGCCTTGATCACAAGTTCACGGCATAACTTCTAGAAATGGTGCCAGTTCACAAGAGGGAAATCAGACAGCTGGGTGTTGCAATGTACTAACTACAAAGAGGGGGGGGGGGGGGAGGTACACGGATAAAATGGTACCGGATTCTGGAGGAGGATTCAGCTAGCCAGAAAGCAACACATGAAATATCAAGCGAGGGTAGGTGAGACTGCCAATAATAGCTTGTGGGTGGACAGTCTAAAAAGAAACCTAAACTATGCAACTATAATCAGAGGTGGGAAATGAAAAGAGCAACAACCAGAAGGGGGCATGTGAGAAATGAAAGGCTACTACTTGGTGGAAAGGTAAAACTTACAGCCACTGATCTGAAGGTTTGAGGTTTTGTTGGTTTGAAAGTATAAAGTAAAGAGGAGGTTGTTTGGAGAGCAGCATAGCTATGCACTAAACCGATTAGCTAGTGCCCTGATCATTGCATGAATGAAAAACTGCAATGGAGATGGCAGGCTGACTACCTCGGAATGCCGGGGATAGAAAGAGGTCAAATAAACTTCACACGACATGAATTTGCAACAGGGGACGCAGACAAACTACCTAAGCACGAGTAGTGGGCAAACCGAACGGTGCTCAAAGCAGAGGTCAGAGAAGCGCAATAAAGAGGGATTTGTCATCTAACCTGTGTGCTCTCCTCACAGGCTCAGTCCCAGAAGGATGCTCGACTGGCTCTGGATGCCAAGCAGAGACTGACGTCTATCCAAGCACAGGTGCAAAAGTTGGAGGGTGAATTGGATGCCACCCGCCGGGAGAGGGATAGCCTTCAGATGGATATCACCCTATTGAAGGTATATATTCTCTCTCTGGAGCTTTGCCCCTAACCCAGGGGCCATTGGAAAAGGGAATCCTGGACAGTCTTTGGATTTGTCTTTTGTTTACCGCTGTGTGAATACTGCTGAGTTAAAGTTTTCAGACTTGGTTTTGAAGACTGTTCTGTCATACCTTCAGTATGGTGATAATAATAATAATGATATTACTGATGCCCACTTGCCGGTGTGCCTTTTTGCAGTGCGTTCTTTCCTCTCCTCTGTACTGTACTAAAGTTAACACTGCTGAAGCGCCACAGGATGACTTGTTTCCATGCCTTAGGCCCGCCACGAGTCCCAGAGGATGAAGATGGAGTCTGAACTCAAGGTGGCTGTGGAGCAGCAAGTTACAGAACGCTTGGCAGAGGTGCATGGCAACCATGCTCGCCAGATGGCATCAGTGCGTGAGCAACACAGGTACAAAAACGTGAAGTGTTTCCACCCCATTGTAGCTCTCGTTGGGTATCTGGCTGTATGAGGTATCTAGTATTATGATTACTATTATTTTTAGTAATAGTAGTAGTAGTACCATTAGTATTAATATGCCTACCTAAAAAAAAAAAAAAGGCTTCCCAGCATTAGGCTCATCATGAAAACATGAGTCAGACCAGAATACTATCTGAGAAAGCAATGAGATTTAAAGAGAATTAAAGACGTTGGAACAGCAAGGTTTTGTTTTTTCTAGCTAGGGAACGAGTGATGCTCGTTCCCTAACTAGAAAATGCTCCTCATATTTGCTTTTTTTGCTTGGACTAGTCAGGTGTACTAGTTTGAATGGCCACTGTAGCATGGAGCTAATCTGCGTGTGCCTCAAGTGATGATCAGCCTTCACCAATGCAATAAGCAGATCTCTAAGATATTAGGAGGTAAGAGTAGTAAGGAGTGAGAGCACACACCGACACTGGAGATTCAGTGCAGAGAGGTGTGGTTGAAAGTTTGGCACTACAGTACTGGTAAAACAGAAACCAAGTCTACAAAGACTGATTTCTGGCTTTCTGCCATGGGGAAAAGCCCGAACCTCCTAATGCTTTACAAAGACCAGGCAGAATCAGCAACCCCTTGGCCCACCATCTATAGTGTTTGTTGCCTCATGCTTGTCTTTTGTGGCGAAGGAAATATTTCAGATTGAATCAATTTCCGTACATAATCTCTGAGAAGTAGCCCAAGTGAATACCATGTGAGCACTGATCAAGGGTGGTGTGAGGTAAAAATGGAGTAAGTGTAAAAAAGACACCTGTGGTCTGAAACATCCCTGTACTGATCGTGGCTGCCCCGGCCTATGTCTAATTTTGGAAAGAGGTAAAGACCCACCTTTTTTAAGAACACTGCATCATGACAGTCACAGTCCACCGCCGCTGTCTGAGTACAGCTTCCCTGCCAGTCACTTGACTGGATCTTTGTCTTTGACCCTGTACCTTGCTCTGGTGCCTGTCTAAGTTTTTTCCTGTAAAAATAAATATTACGTAAATAAATACATACACACATGTAAGGAAATTGGACAGTTTGAACTCCCTGGAGGGTATACAAGTTAGAAACTGATCCACCAAATCCTCTTGTAGGCTTACGAGGGAGTAAAAGCAGAGCACACATACCTTAAAGCAAAGCATATCAAACCTAGGTATCTTTAAAAAAAAAAAGGGTGGGCCAAGATGGATTTTTTTTTCTTTCAAAGGCAGCCTGGAATGGGATTTTTTTTTTCTTCAGTAGAAATGTGCACATCTGTTATTTCTGATATAAGTTTCCTCACCAGCACTTTGCAGTCTTGTGACCCTGGAACATAAACCTAGTCATCCTCTACAAGATAATCTCCTCGGAGACAAAAGAGCCTAGTCTTGTTCCGAAGATCCCTTTTGCTAAGATCCTGCTGCTTCAGTGACTGAGTCATCTGCCGTACCAAATGCTTTCCATTTCTTCAGATTCACTAATAAAGCACAGCCAAACATTGGTGCAGTTTGGTCAAAAAAAAAAAAAAAAAGTCTGTACGAGTAGCACTTTACCTTTGCACTTCTCGGCTTCAACATCAGCGCTTCTACACTACAGTGGGAATATTCTTTGGATGCCATCTTCTGTTCTAAAGCTAGAAGCATAGACCAGTGCTTACAGAAATTGCAGTGCAGCCATTTTTCATATGGCAGATTAAGCTGCAGAAAATGCCTCTTTGATACATTTATCTCTAGGTTTGAAGCCCCCAACCTCAGAATAAGATTTTACTCCTCCCTTTAAGGACCTTTTTAACCCATCAAAAACACCACAAAGAAATTCAGAAAATTATCACTTCAGAGGAAGGGTTCAAGGTCCCTCTTTCAGCAACTGCAAAGGTGTAGACTAGTCCAACAACCCTTCTAAAAGAGGGAAATGAATTGTACCTCCATTTGTAGATATGGGAAGGCACTATCTTAGCCTTTAAAGCAACTGTACCTACAACATCCGAGTGGAGAAGAATATACAGTTCCCTACCGGCTTGGAGGAAAATTACCATGCACACTGTTAAGAACTGATACGCTCCGCAGTCATGCCTTCCTGAATGCCTCCCATCTAGACACGACATCCATTTCATTTACTCCAGCTGAAGGTGACAAAAGCAACATGTGCTTGTCTAGCACTGTTAAGACGTGAATCTTACCAACAGACATCGGAAAGCATTGATACGTACTTCAACAAAAATAACGTTCCTGGGAGCAGTTCTGGATACCACTGGAGACCAAGCATTCTTATCACAAAGTCAGAGAAGACTTGAACAGTTGGCACCAAGACTACTGCACAGGAAGTCAGTTCGGGACACCTGTTCAGATCACTACTAGGGATGATGTCATTTTCTATTTCCCTAGTGCCGTTTTGCCATCTCTGAATGCGACCCTTACAGGAGGAGTTAGACAGGCAATGGATATAAACGCATGGATAATTTGATGAAGTAATCTGGATGGCTCTGAAAACAGCAGCTCTGCCTTGGTGGACAAAAGATGGTAATCTGTTGACACGACTAACACTCCTACCTCAGATACCCAAATTCGTCATTACCACACATGCTTCCCTAGAGGGATGGAGCACCTATCTGCAGGATTTAAAAATAAGTGGGAAACGGTCCCCAACATATGAAATGATTCAAGCATCTCATCTCATCTCAGTCACAGACGACATCAGAACCCTGATGGACAACGGTGAAACAGTCACCCTCATCCTCCTCGACCTCTCGGCTGCCTTAGACACCGTCTGTCACCGCACCCTAATAACCCGCCTCCGCTCCACCGGGATCCAAGGCCAGGCCCTGGACTGGATTGCCTCCTTCCTCTCCAACTGCTCTCAAAGAGTCTACCTCCCTCCTTTTCGCTCAGACCCCACCGAGATCATCTGCGGCGTCCCTCAAGGCTCAGCCCGACACTCCAATGTCTACATGAGCCCCCTCGCCGACATCGTACGCAAGCGCAGCATCATCATCATCACCTCCTACGCCGACGACACCCAACTTATACTCTCCCTCACCAAGGACCCCACCAGCGCAAAGACCAACCTCCAAGATGGTATGAAGGACGTCGCAGACTGGATGAGGCTCAGCCGTCTGAAACTGAACTCAGACAAAACGGAAGTCCTCATCCTCGGCAACACCCCGACCGCATGGGACGACTCCTGGTGGCCCACGGCCCTTGGCACCGCACCGACCCCCTCAGACCACGCCCGCAACCTTGGCTTCATCTTGGACCCTCTTCTCACCATGACCAAACAAGTCAACGCCGTGTCCTCCTCCTGCTTCCTCACCATCCGCAAGATCTTCCGCTGGATCCCCGCCGACACCAGAAAGACCGTGACCCACGCCCTCGTCACTAGCCGCCTGGATTACGGCAACACCCTTTATGCTGGGACCACCGCAAGACTCCAGAAACGTCTGCAACGTATTCAAAACGCCTCCGCCCGCCTCATCCTCGACATACCCCGCAACAGCCACATCTCCGCCCACCTGAGACACCTGCATTGGCTCCCAGTCAGCAAAAGGATCACCTTCCGACTTCTCACCCACGCACACAAAGCCCTCCACAACAAGGGACCAGAATACCTCAACCGACGCCTCAACTTCTACGCCCCCACCCGTCTCCTCCGTTCCACCAGCCTCGCTCTCGCCGCCGTCCCTCGCATCCGCCGCTCCACAGCGGGTGGGAGGTCCTTCTCCTACCTGGCGGCCAAGACTTGGAACACCCTCCCCACCAGCCTCAGGACCACTCCGTATTCCGGAGACTCCTCAAGACCTGGCTCTTCGAGCAGCAGTAACCCCCTAGCGCCTTGAGACCCGCACAGGTGAGTAGCGCGCTTTATAAATGTTAATGATTTGATTTGAATCTATCCAAGATGTCAATATTGAAGAGCCACACTTACAGGTAAGTAACTTTATTTTATTTCTCAAGAAGGAAGATTATCAAACATCTCTGGATCTCAAGGATGAACATTTTCACATTGCAATTCACATGAAGCATAGAAAGTATCTGCAATTATTTCTAGCAGGCCGTTGCTACCAATTCAGAGCGCTCTATTTTGGACTAAACTTGGCACCTCAAAACTTTAAAAAAATAAAAATGCATTGCCCCTTTTGTAGCACTTGAGATGGATCTGCACAGATTATCCTTACTTAGACGGTTGGCTCATTAGAACATCTGCTTTTTAAAACTACCAGTGTACAGGGTGGGACTGGCCTATAGGTCAGTGCCCGAAGGGCTGGTCTGATTATCAGTGTCAGAATCAAAACAAGCAACAAAGGTTTTTCCATCTCAGGAGAGGAACAAAATCTCATTCAGCAAGCATCAACGCAATTGTACAGATGGTGAAAGCAGTTCTAGAGATAATGTTGGTGTCACTTGAGAATGAGGATTCCAAAAGAGCAGTTGGAAGTTCACTGGCATCAAGTAGCTGGAGAACAGGGTGATCTAATACATGTCACATAATTTATGAGGCTGCCACTTGTGTCTTCGAAGCTTCAAAGATACCTAACTACAGATACTCCATTAACAGGATGGGGAGCTCACATGCGTAATTTCAACACCAACGATTTTTGGTCGGAAAAGAGAGCAAGTACCACATAAATATTTTGGAGTAGCCCTCAAAGCCTGTGTCCGGGTGAAGCGAAACACATGGGGATTTTACAAACAGCACTACCACCATGTTTTATGTTAGAAAACAAAGGGGAACAAAGTCTCATCCAAAGTAAATGCAGAGCTACTTACAAGTGGCGTGAGGGACAAATACTTCACTATGATCCACAGTCCCTTCAGTAAACTGCTTGGCTCCTCAGGGCCTAGAATTATATAGTTTAGTAATTAACAGAAGCAGCAAGGGCTCCTTCAACCATCAAAACTGACAGTGTGAAATGGTTCATATTGTTTGTAGAAGAAGATACTAAGTTCTTTGAAAATGCCATCATTTCAGCTTTTACCATTTGTATTAGGACTGGCAAATTGTGGTCTAACCTTTGCTTCTGTCAAAGTTCCCCTTTCTGCCAATTTCAAGATTGCTAAGGACCCCAAATACAAATTCATTGTAGTCCGAAAAGATAATCAAGGCTTTCATAAGTGGTTTCTTACAGAGTCTTTCCTCCTAAAGCTAGATTGCACTGAAATGGGAGCTCAATACAGTTCTAGCAGCATTAACATAACGTGTATTTGTAAAGCGCACGTATTACCAGAGGGTATCCAGGCACTCAATAACATGTTTGTTGTTACCCAGCTCAATGGTACTCATTTTGTGTATCTCAGAAGGGTAAAAGGCTGGGTTCACCAGCTGGCGTTTGAACCTGTGACCTTGAGGTCAAACATAGGCCCTTGTGGTGGGCGTATTAGTCCACTAAGCCACCAGATCAGGCATTGATGCATACAACTTTGACTATTCATTAGTGTGATATAAGGCCTTTTCCATGGAAAACTTATTTTCTGCTAGCAATTTCTACCACAAGGAGGGATAGTGAATTTCGGGCGCTTTCATGCAAGGAACGTTTTTTTGCACTTTGAGAGACCAGCTCAGCATAATAACTGACCCTGATTTAATTCCGAAAGTACCCACTTGATTTGAATCAAAGCATTACACTGTTGCCATTTTTCCCCCAAATCGAAGTACTTTGTCAAAAAGAGGTTTAGGTTCATTGGATATCAAAGGATGTCTCAGTGGCTCTGTTCACAGGTGTCCTGCTTAGTCATTTGTGAAGCAGACTCATGCTTTTCATCAACGTTGATCCTGGAAATTAAAAGGCAGTGGGCAGGAGAGCGCTCAGAAGGCTTGCCTCTTAAGGTGCACTTTGTGCCCAGCATTAGCTTGGTCCTCGTCTTGATTGAAAACTGCTTTTGTAATCTTAATTCAGGCATGTGAATCCATGAAAATCAAATGTAGATGAATGATATAAATTAACGTACCCGTGTTTCTTGTTCTCCAACATCAGTATCTTACATAGATTCATGTGCCAACCACACTCCATGTTTTCTCATAGCGCTGCTTATATGTATGTGTTTTACTCATTCTCTCAATTAGCCTGAAGATCTGGAAGTTAAAAGCCTTTGACAGGGGACCAACCTATGGTTCTGGGCTTTGGCTATAGTTTGTTGTTGGGTCCAAATGAATAGAATACAAATGTCTGTGCATTTTTGATGTTATGGAGTGTGGACATATACTGCCATGTTAACATTGTTTACTCAGTCTGACAACGGGTGATAACGCAGTCATGTCAATCTATGAAAGATGCTAATGTTGGAGAACTGATATTACAGGCATGTAACTTTTACCCTGCTACTTCAAGGAAATCTTCATTAATAATGAACTGTGAATATTAATTTAAAATGATACAGAATACATTTAGAGGAGAGTTGATACATTTTTCCTCTCCTTGTTTTTAAATTTCACATCATAACTAGTAAGGTTAATCAAGTAATCCGGAAAATCGGTGTCGGCTGCTCATATTGGTTTCAGCTGTTCCTTGCTCAGTATCTCCCAAAGGTATTTTCACAGCACAATCTAGATAAAAGTACACTGAAAACGGAACTTATGTTTTTTAACACGGTAACTTCTCCAAACGATCATCTTTCGACCATGTGACAATTGCTTCTTAGTTCTGTACATGAATTAAAAACTGGTGTATTGATCCCTAATAGGACTATGGAGCTGCCAGATCCTCCTTAGTTTTTATTGCACTGTTCCTTCTCACCAAGAATGCTGACAGCTGCTGAATATGAACTATATAAATCTACTTTTATTGTTCTAAGAAGATTAGAGAATCAAAGGGCGACACACTCAAACTCTTCATGACCTTTTCAGCTGTGTGCCAGTGTACAAGTGGACCATTAGAAACCCTGTTTGTTAGAATTGCCAGCCCTCTTTCCGCTCTGTGCAGCGCGCCTCATTGAATGTCTGTTTTTCTCCATCTCCCATCAGGAAGCAGTTGTTGGAGCTCAGTTCCCATCAAGAGAGAGAATTAGCAAATCAGCTTTCTCAGTTTAAGGCAGAGCTGCTGGAACGCGATGAAAAGATGAGACATGTCACTGAGGATTATGAGATCAGGTGAGTTTGTGGGGGGCAGAGTAGAAAGAGAACTGAATTCTGGTATGTTGGTTTGGGAAGGTGTGAGTGACTATTTTGTAACAGAGAATGTGGGGTACTCTAACATTTGGTACTTCATTCTTCAGCTAAATCCACCTACTCTTTTTCAAAGGGTGTGGGCTTATTTCTAGGAGTACGCCAAATAAGATAGATACTGAGCTTCCACATGTGTTATCTGAACATATAGTGGTAGGACATATGAGTTTTTGACAGTAGGAAAGTGATATTGCTGCAGATGTGCTGGAGCAGGACATAAGTGTGTATACATTGTAGGAAGTTGGCTCTGTATGTGCTATTTCAAAGTAAGGAATAGCATGCACAGAGTCCAAGGGTTCCCCTTAGAGGTAAAATAGTGGTAAAAATAGATAATACTAATGCTCTATTTTATGGTAGTGTGGTCGAGCAGTAGGCTTATCCAAGGAGTAGTGTTAAGCATTTGTTGTACATACACATAGACAATAAATGAGGTACACACACTCAGAGACAAATCCAGCCAATAGGTTTTTATATAGAAAAATATCTTTTCTTAGTTTATTTTAAGAACCACAGGTTCAAATTCTACATGTAATATCTCATTCGAAAGGTATTGTAGGTAAGTACTTTAGGAACTTCAAATCATCAAAATTGCATGTATACTTTTCAAGTTATTCACAAATAGCTGTTTTAAAAGTGGACACTTAGTGCAATTTTCACAGTTCCTAGGGGAGATAAGTATTTGTTAGGTTAACCAGGTAAGTAAGACACTTACAGGGCTTAGTTCTTGGTCCAAGGTAGCCCACCGTTGGGGGTTCAGAGCAACCCCAAAGTCACCACACCAGCAGCTCAGGGCCGGTCAGGTGCAGAGTTCAAAGTGGTGCCCAAAACACATAGGCTAGAATGGAGAGAAGGGGGTGCCCCGGTTCCGGTCTGCTTGCAGGTAAGTACCCGCGTCTTCGGAGGGCAGACCAGGGGGGTTTTGTAGGGCACCGGGGGGGACACAAGTCCACACAGAAATTTCACCCTCAGCAGCGCGGGGGCGGCCGGGTGCAGTGTAGAAACAAGCGTCGGGTTTGCAATGTTAGTCTATGAGAGATCTCGGGATCTCTTCAGCGCTGCAGGCAGGCAAGGGGGGGGTTCCTCGGGGAAACCTCCACCTGGGCAAGGGAGAGGGACTCCTGGGGGTCACTTCTCCAGTGAAAGTCCGGTCCTTCAGGTCCTGGGGGCTGCGGGTGCAGGGTCTCTCCCAGGCGTCGGGACTTTAGGTTCAAAGAGTCGCGGTCAGGGGAAGCCTCGGGATTCCCTCTGCAGGCGGCGCTGTGGGGGCTCAGGGGGGACAGGTTTTGGTACTCACAGTATCAGAGTAGTCCTGGGGTCCCTCCTGAGGTGTTGGATCGCCACCAGCCGAGTCGGGGTCGCCGGGTGCAGTGTTGCAAGTCTCACGCTTCTTGCGGGGAGCTTGCAGGGTTCTTTAAGGCTGCTGGAAACAAAGTTGCAGCTTTTCTTGGAGCAGGTCCGCTGTCCTCGGGAGTTTCTTGTCTTTTCGAAGCAGGGGCAGTCCTCAGAGGATGTCGAGGTCGCTGGTCCCTTTGGAAGGCGTCGCTGGAGCAGGATCTTTGGAAGGCAGGAGACAGGCCGGTGAGTTTCTGGAGCCAAGGCAGTTGTCGTCTTCTGGTCTTCCGCTGCAGGGGTTTTCAGCTGGGCAGTCCTTCTTCTTGTAGTTGCAGGAATCTAATTTTCTACGGTTCAGGGTAGCCCTTAAATACTAAATTTAAGGGCGTGTTTAGGTCTGGGGGGTTAGTAGCCAATGGCTACTAGCCCTGAGGGTGGGTACACCCTCTTTGTGCCTCCTCCCAAGGGGAGGGGGTCACAATCCTAACCCTATTGGGGGAATCCTCCATCTGCAAGATGGAGGATTTCTAAAAGTTAGAGTCACTTCAGCTCAGGACACCTTAGGGGCTGTCCTGACTGGCCAGTGACTCCTCCTTGTTTTTCTCATTATTTTCTCCGGCCTTGCCGCCAAAAGTGGGGCCTGGCCGGAGGGGGCGGGCAACTCCACTAGCTGGAGTGTCCTGCTGGGTTGGCACAAAGGAGGTGAGCCTTTGAGGCTTACCGCCAGGTGTGACAATTCCTGCCTGGGGGAGGTGTTAGCATCTCCACCCAGTGCAGGCTTTGTTACTGGCCTCAGAGTGACAAAGGCACTCTCCCCATGGGGCCAGCAACATGTCTCGGTTTGTGGCAGGCTGCTAAAACTAGTCAGCCTACACAGATAGTCGGTTAAGTTTCAGGGGGCACCTCTAAGGTGCCCTCTGGGGTGTATTTTACAATAAAATGTACACTGGCATCAGTGTGCATTTATTGTGCTGAGAAGTTTGATACCAAACTTCCCAGTTTTCAGTGTAGCCATTATGGTGCTGTGGAGTTCGTGTTTGACAGACTCCCAGACCATATACTCTTATGGCTACCCTGCACTTACAATGTCTAAGGTTTTGTTTAGACACTGTAGGGGTACCATGCTCATGCACTGGTACCCTCACCTATGGTATAGTGCACCCTGCCTTAGGGCTGTAAGGCCTGCTAGAGGGGTGGCTTACCTATACTGCATAGGCAGTGAGAGGCTGGCATGGCACCCTGAGGGAAGTGCCATGTCGACTTACTCGTTTTGTCCTCACTAGCACACACAAGCTGGCAAGCAGTGTGTCTGTGCTGAGTGAGAGGTCTCCAGGGTGGCATAAGACATGCTGCAGCCCTTAGAGACCTTCCTTGGCATCAGGGCCCTTGGTACTAGAAGTACCAGTTACAAGGGACTTATCTGGATGCCAGGGTCTGCCAATTGTGGATACAAAAGTACAGGTTAGGGAAAGAACACTGGTGCTGGGGCCTGGTTAGCAGGCCTCAGCACACTTTCAATTGTAAACATAGCATCAGCAAAGGCAAAAAGTCAGGGGGCAACCATGCCAAGGAGGCATTTCCTTACACAACCCCCCCCCCCAAACGAAAGAGGATGAGACTAACCTTTCCCAAGAGAGTCTTCATTTTCTAAGTGGAAGAACCTGGAAAGGCCATCTGCATTGGCATGGGCAGTCCCAGGTCTGTGTTCCACTATAAAGTCCATTCCCTGTAGGGAGATGGACCACCTCAACAGTTTAGGATTTTCACCTTTCATTTGCATCAGCCATTTGAGAGGTCTGTGGTCAGTTTGAACTAGGAAGTGAGTCCCAAAGAGGTATGGTCTCAGCTTCTTCAGGGACCAAACCACAGCAAAGGCCTCCCTCTCAATGGCACTCCAACGCTGCTCCCTGGGGAGTAACCTCCTGCTAATGAAAGCAACAGGCTGGTCAAGGCCATCATCATTTGTTTGGGACAAAACTGCCCCTATCCCATGTTCAGAGGCATCAGTCTGCACAATGAACTGCTTAGAATAATCTGGAGCTTTTAGAACTGGTGCTGAGCACATTGCCTGTTTCAGGGTGTCAAAGGCCTGTTGGCATTCTACAGTCCAGTTCACTTTCTTGGGCATTTTCTTGGAGGTGAGTTCAGTGAGGGCTGTCACAATGGATCCATATCCCTTCACAAACCTCCTGTAATACCCAGTCAAGCCAAGGAATGCCCTGACTTGAGTCTGGGTTTTTGGAGCTACCCAGTCCAGAATAGTCTGGATCTTGGGTTGGAGTGGCTGAACTTGGCCTCCACCTACAAGGTGTCCCAAGTAAACCACAGTTCCCTGCCCTATCTGGCATTTGGATGCCTTGATAGAGAGGCCTGCAGATTGCAGAGCCTTCAAAACCTTCCTCAGGTGGACCAGGTGATCCTGCCAGGTGGAGCTAAAGACAGCAATATCATCAAGATAAGCTGTGCTAAAGGACTCCAAGCCAGCAAGGACTTGATTCACCAACCTTTGGAAGGTGGCAGGGGCATTCTTTAAACCAAAGGGCATAACAGTAAACTGATAATGCCCATCAGGTGTGGAGAATGCTGTCTTTTCTTTTGCTCCAGGTGCCATTTTTATTTGCCAGTACCCTGCTGTCAAGTCAAAGGTACTTAGAAATTTGGCAGCACCTAATTTATCAATGAGCTCATCAGCTCTTGGAATTGGATGGGCATCTGTCTTGGTGACAGAATTGAGCCCTCTGTAGTCCACACAAAACCTCATCTCTTTCTTTCCATCTTTGGTGTGAGGTTTGGGGACTAAGACCACTGGGCTAGCCCAGGGGCTGTCAGAGCGCTCAATCACTCCCAATTCCAGCATCTTGTGGACTTCCACCTTGATGCTTTCCTTAACATGGTCAGACTGTCTGAAGATTTTGTTCTTGACAGGCATGCTGTCTCCTGTGTCCACATCATGGGTACACAGGTGTGTCTGACCAGGGGTTAAGGAGAAGAGTTCAGGAAACTGTTGTAGGACTCTCCTACAATCAGCTTGCTGTTGGCCAGAGAGGGTGTCTGAGTAGATCACTCCATCTACTGTGCCATCTTTTGGGTCTGATGACAGAAGATCAGGGAGAGGTTCACTCTCTGCCTCCTGATCCTCATCTGTTACCATCAACAGATTGACATCAGCCCTGTCGTGGAAGAGCTTAAGGCGGTTTACATGGATCACCCTCTTGGGGCTCCTGCTTGTGCCCAGGTCCACCAAGTAGGTGACCTGACTCTTCCTTTCTAGTACTGGGTAAGGGCCACTCCATTTGTCCTGGAGTGCCCTGGGAGCCACAGGCTCCAGAACCCAGACTTTCTGCCCTGGTTGGAACTCAACCAGTGCAGCCTTTTGGTCATACCAAAACTTCTGGAGTTGTTGGCTGGCCTCAAGGTTTTTGGTTGCCTTTTCCATGTACTCTGCCATTCTAGAGCGAAGGCCAAGTACATAGTCCACTATGTCCTGTTTAGGCTCATGGAGAGGTCTCTCCCAGCCTTCTTTAACAAGGGCAAGTGGTCCCCTTACAGGATGACCAAACAGAAGTTCAAAGGGTGAGAACCCTACTCCCTTCTGGGGTACCTCCCTGTAAGCGAAAAGCAGACATGGCAGGAGGACATCCCATCTCCTTTTGAGTTTTTCTGGGAGCCCCATGATCATGCCCTTTAATGTCTTGTTGAATCTCTCAACTAAGCCATTAGTTTGTGGATGGTAAGGTGTAGTGAATTTATAAGTCACTCCACACTCATTCCACATGTGCTTTAGGTATGCTGACATGAAGTTGGTACCTCTGTCAGACACCACCTCCTTAGGGAAACCCACTCTGGTAAAGATACCAATGAGGGCCTTGGCTACTGCAGGGGCAGTAGTCGACCTAAGGGGAATAGCTTCAGGATACCTGGTAGCATGATCCACTACTACCAGGATATACATATTTCCTGAGGCTGTGGGAGGTTCTAGTGGACCAACTATGTCCACACCCACTCTTTCAAAGGGCACCCCCACCACTGGAAGTGGAATGAGGGGGGCCTTTGGATGCCCACCTGTCTTACCACTGGCTTGACAGGTGGGGCAGGAGAGGCAAAACTCCTTAACCATGTTGGACATATTGGGCCAGTAGAAGTGGTTGACTAACCGCTCCCACGTCTTGGTTTGTCCCAAATGTCCAGCAAGGGGAATGTCATGGGCCAATGTTAGGATGAACTTCCTGAACAGCTGAGGCACTACCACTCTCCTAGTGGCACCAGGTTTGGGGTCTCTGGCCTCAGTGTACAGGAGTCCATCTTCCCAATAGACCCTATGTGTTCCATTTTTCTTGCCTTTGGACTCTTCAGCAGCTTGCTGCCTAAGGCCTTCAAGAGAGGGACAGGTTTCTTGTCCCTTACACAGCTCCTCCCTTGAGGGTCCCCCTGGGCCTAAGAGCTCAACCTGGTAAGGTTCAAGCTCCAAAGGCTCAGTTCCCTCAGAGGGCAGAACTTCTTCCTGAGAAGAGAGGTTCCCTTTCTTTTGCTGTGTTGCAGTTGGTTTCCCAACTGACTTTCCTGTTCTCTTGGTAGGCTGGGCCATTTTTCCAGACTCCAGCTCTACTTTTTCACCCTGTGCCTTGCATTGTGCTCTTGTTTTCACACACACCAGTTCAGGGATACCCAGCATTGCTGCATGGGTTTTTAGTTCTACCTCAGCCCATGCTGAGGACTCCAGGTCATTTCCAAGCAGACAGTCCACTGGGATATTTGAGGAGACCACCACCTGTTTCAGGCCATTGACCCCTCCCCATTCTAAAGTAACCATTGCCATGGGATGTACTTTTCTCTGATTGTCAGCGTTGGTGACTGTGTAAGTTTTTCCAGTCAGGTATTGGCCAGGGGAAACCAGTTTCTCTGTCACCATGGTGACACTGGCACCTGTATCCCTCAGGCCCTCTATTCTAGTCCCATTAATTAAGAGTTGCTGTCTGTATTTTTGCATGTTAGGCGGCCAGACAGCTAGTGTGGCTAAATCCACCCCACCCTCAGAAACTAGAGTAGCTTCAGTGTGGACCCTGATTTGCTCTGGGCACACTGTTGATCCCACTTGGAGACTAGCCATACCAGTGTTACCTGGATGGGAGTTTGGAGTGGAACCTTTCTTGGGACAGGCCTTGTCTCCAGTTTGGTGTCCATGCTGTTTACAGCTATGACACCAGGCCTTTTTGGGATCAAAGTTTTTACCCTTGTACCCATTGTTTTGTGAAGAGGCTCTGGGCCCACCCTCCTGTGCAGGTTTTTGGGGGCCTGTAGAAGACTCTTTACTATTTTTAGTTTTGGTTGTCTCATCACCCTTCCCCTGGGGAGTCTTTGTGACCCCTTTCTTTTGGTCACCCCCTGTTGAAGTCTTGGACACCCTTGTCTTGACCCAATGGTCCGCCTTCTTTCCCAATTCTTGGGGAGAAATTGGTCCTAGGTCTACCAGATGCTGATGCAGTTTGTCATTGAAACAATTACTTAACAGGTGTTCTTTCACAAATAAATTGTACAGCCCATCATAATTACTTACACCACTGCCTTGAATCCAACCATCTAGTGTTTTCACTGAGTAGTCTACAAAGTCAACCCAGGTCTGGCTCGAGGATTTTTGAGCCCCCCTGAATCTAATCCTATACTCCTCAGTGGAGAATCCAAAGCCCTCAATCAGGGTACCCTTCATGAGGTCATAAGATTCTGCATCTTGTCCAGAGAGTGTGAGGAGTCTATCCCTACACTTTCCTGTGAACATTTCCCAAAGGAGAGCACCCCAGTGAGATCTGTTCACTTTTCTGGTTACACAAGCCCTCTCAAAAGCTGTGAACCATTTGGTGATGTCATCACCATCTTCATATTTAGTTACAATCCCTTTAGGGATTTTCAACATGTCAGGAGAATCTCTGACCCTATTTATGTTGCTGCCACCATTGATGGGTCCTAGGCCCATCTCTTGTCTTTCCCTCTCTATGGCTAGGATCTGTCTTTCCAAAGCCAATCTTTTGGCCATCCTGGCTAACTGGATGTCCTCTTCACTGGGGCTATCCTCAGTGATTTCAGAGGTGTTGGTCTCTCCTGTGAGGGAACCAGCATCTCTGACTATTATTTTTGGAGTCAGGGTTTGAGGGACCCTGTTCTCCCTAGATAGGATTGGTAGGGGGGAATTGTCCTCCAAGTCACTATCCTCTTCCTCTGAGTTGCCACCCTCAGAGGGGTTGGCCTTTTCAAACTCTGCCAAAAGCTCCTGGAGCTGTATTTTGGTAGGTTTGGGGCCCATTGTTATTTTCTTTATCTTACAGAGTGACCTTAGCTCCCTCATCTTAAGATGGAGGTAAGGTGTGGTGTCGAGTTCCACCACAGTCACATCTGTGCTAGACATTTTGCTTCTAAAAGTTGGAATACTTTTTAAGAATCTACAACTGGTTCTAGAATCTAATTCAAACTTTTACAAACTTTTAAACTCTAAAAGAAATGCTAAACAGGATCTAACACAAGGCCCTAGCAGGTCTTTTAAGAATTTAGAAAACTTTTCAAATTGCAAAAATCAATTTCTAATGACAATTTTAAAATTTGTCGTGTGATCAGGTATTGGCTGAGTAGTCCAGCAAATGCAAAGTCTTGTACCCCACCGCTGATCCACCAATGTAGGAAGTTGGCTCTGTATGTGCTATTTCAAAGTAAGGAATAGCATGCACAGAGTCCAAGTGTTCCCCTTAGAGGTAAAATAGTGGTAAAAATAGATAATACTAATGCTCTATTTTGTGGTAGTGTGGTCGAGCAGTAGGCTTATCCAAGGAGTAGTGTTAAGCATTTGTTGTACATACACATAGACAATAAATGAGGTACACACACTCAGAGACAAATCCAGCCAATAGGTTTTTATATAGAAAAATATCTTTTCTTAGTTTATTTTAAGAACCACAGGTTCAAATTCTACATGTAATATCTCATTCGAAAGGTATTGTAGGTAAGTACTTTAGGAACTTCAAATCATCAAAATTGCATGTATACTTTTCAAGTTATTCACAAATAGCTGTTTTAAAAGTGGACACTTAGTGCAATTTTCACAGTTCCTAGGGGAGGTAAGTATTTGTTAGGTTAACCAGGTAAGTAAGACACTTACAGGGCTTAGTTCTTGGTCCAAGGTAGCCCACCGTTGGGGGTTCAGAGCAACCCCAAAGTCACCACACCAGCAGCTCAGGGCCGGTCAAGTGCAGAGTTCAAAGTGGTGCCCAAAACACATAGGCTAGAATGGAGAGAAGGGGGTGCCCCGGTTCCGGTCTGCTTGCAGGTAAGTACCCGCGTCTTCGGAGGGCAGACCAGGGGGGTTTTGTAGGGCACCGGGGGGGACACAAGTCCACACAGAAATTTCACCCTCAGCAGCGCGGGGGCGGCCGGGTGCAGTGTAGAAACAAGCGTCGGGTTTGCAATGTTAGTCTATGAGAGATCTCGGGATCTCTTCAGCGCTGCAGGCAGGCAAGGGGGGGGGGTTCCTCGGGGAAACCTCCACCTGGGCAAGGGAGAGGGACTCCTGGGGGTCACTTCTCCAGTGAAAGTCCGGTCCTTCAGGTCCTGGGGGCTGCGGGTGCAGGGTCTCTCCCAGGCGTCGGGACTTTAGGTTCAAAGAGTCGCGGTCAGGGGAAGCCTCGGGATTCCCTCTGCAGGCGGCGCTGTGGGGGCTCAGGGGGGACAGGTTTTGGTACTCACAGTATCAGAGTAGTCCTGGGGTCCCTCCTGAGGTGTTGGATCGCCACCAGCCGAGTCGGGGTCGCCGGGTGCAGTGTTGCAAGTCTCACGCTTCTTGCGGGGAGCTTGCAGGGTTCTTTAAGGCTGCTGGAAACAAAGTTGCAGCTTTTCTTGGAGCAGGTCCGCTGTCCTCGGGAGTTTCTTGTCTTTTCGAAGCAGGGGCAGTCCTCAGAGGATGTCGAGGTCGCTGGTCCCTTTGGAAGGCGTCGCTGGAGCAGGATCTTTGGAAGGCAGGAGACAGGCCGGTGAGTTTCTGGAGCCAAGGCAGTTGTCGTCTTCTGGTCTTCCGCTGCAGGGGTTTTCAGCTGGGCAGTCCTTCTTCTTGTAGTTGCAGGAATCTAATTTTCTAGGGTTCAGGGTAGCCCTTAAATACTAAATTTAAGGGCGTGTTTAGGTCTGGGGGGTTAGTAGCCAATGGCTACTAGCCCTGAGGGTGGGTACACCCTCTTTGTGCCTCCTCCCAAGGGGAGGGGGTCACAATCCTAACCCTATTGGGGGAATCCTCCATCTGCAAGATGGAGGATTTCTAAAAGTTAGTCACTTCAGCTCAGGACACCTTAGGGGCTGTCCTGACTGGCCAGTGACTCCTCCTTGTTTTTCTCATTATTTTCTCCGGCCTTGCCGCCAAAAGTGGGGCCTGGCCGGAGGGGGCGGGCAACTCCACTAGCTGGAGTGTCCTGCTGGGTTGGCACAAAGGAGGTGAGCCTTTGAGGCTTACCGCCAGGTGTGACAATTCCTGCCTGGGGGAGGTGTTAGCATCTCCACCCAGTGCAGGCTTTGTTACTGGCCTCAGAGTGACAAAGGCAGTCTCCCCATGGGGCCAGCAACATGTCTCGGTTTGTGGCAGGCTGCTAAAACTAGTCAGCCTACACAGATAGTCGGTTAAGTTTCAGGGGGCACCTCTAAGGTGCCCTCTGGGGTGTATTTTACAATAAAATGTACACTGGCATCAGTGTGCATTTATTGTGCTGAGAAGTTTGATACCAAACTTCCCAGTTTTCAGTGTAGCCATTATGGTGCTGTGGAGTTCGTGTTTGACAGACTCCCAGACCATATACTCTTATGGCTACCCTGCACTTACAATGTCTAAGGTTTTGTTTAGACACTGTAGGGGTACCATGCTCATGCACTGGTACCCTCACCTATGGTATAGTGCACCCTGCCTTAGGGCTGTAAGGCCTGCTAGAGGGGTGGCTTACCTATACTGCATAGGCAGTGAGAGGCTGGCATGGCACCCTGAGGGAAGTGCCATGTCGACTTACTCGTTTTGTCCTCACTAGCACACACAAGCTGGCAAGCAGTGTGTCTGTGCTGAGTGAGAGGTCTCCAGGGTGGCATAAGACATGCTGCAGCCCTTAGAGACCTTCCTTGGCATCAGGGCCCTTGTTACTAGAAGTACCAGTTACAAGGGACTTATCTGGATGCCAGGGTCTGCCAATTGTGGATACAAAAGTACAGGTTAGGGAAAGAACACTGGTGCTGGGGCCTGGTTAGCAGGCCTCAGCACACTTTCAATTGTAAACATAGCATCAGCAAAGGCAAAAAGTCAGGGGGCAACCATGCCAAGGAGGCATTTCCTTACATACATCAAGCAGCTGGAAGGTGTGTCCCATATGGTCAGTTTAACTAGTCACCAGTTTGGGACTTATGCGGACACTTGGAGCACTGGGTAATTGTATCCCCTCATTTATGGGGGAACAACACTAATAACATATTTGGAGTGAAATTAAGCCTGTGGCCTTGTAGGAGCTTTGCCCCTGGCTTACGCAACACAATTAGTTGATAAGAGATTTCTGCTTTTGGCTCCTGAATCACTGAATCTTCTTGTATGCATGCTTGAAAACTGGTTCCCCTACCACACATCCACGCTGATAACAAGCTATGCTAATGTGATTTTCCTCAGACCCGTTCTTGACCATGATGTACAGGTAGGATCATCTTAAATGTCTCTAATCCCTTACACAACTAGGAAGATTTTTTATTTTTTTCTTCAGGGAGTGCATTTGATCTCTTGAAACCATCTGGTCTTAGAAATTAGAGGGTTCGCTTCCAGTGGATCCTCATCAGTAGCTGAGCACTTTGCCAAATATATATCTGCATTTCTGTAAGCCCTTTTTGTAGACAAAAAGTGCATATACTTAAAACTATTAACTTTACAGCCTGAGGAAGGCTAGAACTGGCCAAATTTCATTTTTTTTTTCATTGTAAAAATATCTCCAGTAATAGGAAAATAGTCACTAAATCTAAAGTGAGTAGAAATATCACTTCCAAACTTGTTTTGTGAAGGAAAGGAAAAATAAAGGGAATATAGGGCAATACTAACAGGGAGGCTGCACAAGTAAAGCAGAATAAAATTGATCTAGATCCAATATGTGATATCACTTTTTGTGGAGTCTACTTTGAATCTGACTTAGGTGGCACCTGAGGGACCACTTGTGACTTAAGCCATTGTGGTAACCTTTAAGATAGAGAAGTAGTAGGTGGTGCTTGAGAAGTGCATTGACAGATAGAGCTTTGTCGTTTAGAAGTAGGTGACCCTGACTACAGGCATTACTTCTGTGGTGGGTGAGTACACCTTGGAGTACTGAGAGTCTGAAGAAGGTGTTACTGTTCTACTTTTAATGTGATGTAACCAATCCACTGAAAGACTTTGTGAAGGAGAAGCAGAATATGGCACTGATGTCAATTAAGAGGGTCTCCTTGGTGTCGACGAAGATGGCATGGACGACAACGGAGGTGGCCTTGATGTTGAAGTTGGTCTCTATGCCGACTTACTGTGTCTTTTCGAAGTCATGAATGTACCATGTATTGATGGTGAGCATGATTCCACTGGACCTGTTCTAGATGGTGAAGCCCTCATCATCGATCAGGAGCGTCCTCTTTTATCTTTTCTTCAGAGTGCTTTAGTTCTATCTCTTCAGTAGTCCTTTGAATGAGAAAAAGGCACTGAGGTAGATGACAAAACCTCTCTTCACCCTTTGATGTCTTGAAGCTCCCTCCTGAAGTCCTTCCTGCAGACCTTGCAGCCTGATCTCCTGTCTAACCTTCAGGGTCCTCCTGGATTTTTGATTTTTTTTTTTTTTTACAATGTCTGCAGCCTTCAGGACGGTGCTCCTGTGGAATGCATACAATTCGATGGTCCTGGCGATCTGACTGGGCTTTTCCCTGCCACAGACTGGGAACTTCACAAAGTCAAAAAGTGGAAGGCATTTGGACTGGAAAACTAAGGTTCCAGTCAGAAAACAGATTGGGGTTTATGAGTTATATTTCTAGTCTCTTTAGATTTAGTTACTGTTTTCCTATGATTGGAGATATTTTTGAAAGGAAAAAAATAAATGGAAAGTGTCCATTTCTAGCTTTCTTTAGGTTGCAGAGTCAATTGTTCATATACATTTTTTTGTCTACAAAAGGGTATTGCACATAATAAAGATATATTTTTTAAGGTATACTTGAATCCTGCATGTGTATTTTGCTAAATAACAAGATGTTAACATGTTATCTGCTCAGGAGTGACTCGTGTCTACCTAATTGTATAGGCTGGCCAAATGTCAGGAGGAGATACGTGAACTGGCAGCTGCCAAGAAAAAGTTGGAGTCTCAGCGTTCTGAGATGGTGGGCCGTCTGCAAACCATGATGCAGTCGCATTGGAATGAGGCACTCCGGGTGTTAATGAGTGAGCAATCCCCGCAGGCCATTAAAGTTTGCCAGGTAAGTCCCATGCGGAGGGGCAAGAAACCCACACCTTATCACGAAACGTTGCATGTTGAGACGTAGGCGCACACAATGGAGAGAGGCAAGGATAGTTGATTATAAAGTTGTCCCCACCACAGTCATCAAATGTTTACCATTCAACTGCAAACCTGGTCACCATTATGATGAATCGTTTTACTGATGTTTTCACAAGCCCTGTAACCTCCACTACTGGACCTGAGGGACATTATTGGGAATAGACGAGTCTTCAGCAGTCAATACAAAGTGATTCTCACACAGTCAAACATTAAAATATATAATGGGGAACTAATTGAAAGGTAAATGATGTGAATCAAACTTGTGGTGTTAGACATCACTAGTGGCAGAATGTTGTGGGTCTGATTCAGGGTGGGGGGGGGAGACAGTCTGTTTAAGGAAGGATAGCTTGCCTGTCAAATCTCATCATCAGTGCTGGCATGATATTCCTTTTGTTGACTCCCAGAATGTATCTTACACCTTATGTTTCATTTGTTCATTTACACGCCATTCTGTCTTCATAGGTGGAGAAGAGGCTGTCTGATTCCAGCCTGGCTCTACATGACTCTAAAAATTCCTCTATGCAAAAGACAATGGCTGTACCTCCATCTAAGTCTGAACCTGTGCTTCTCTCTGAATACTCCCAGCAGAAACTGTTTGAGGTTAACCTAATGGATTCTTTGAGCAGTGCAGCCTCTGATCTAAAGACAGGGAAGAATATTCCTGATATGTCATCTCGAATCACTGCTCCAATACATGGAAAGCCAAAGGCAACAGTGCAGTCTTTCCACCGTGGAAATTCAGGGATGTCAGAAGATTCTGGTATTATGGGAGGAAGCCATGACCAAAGCACTCTTAACAGCTTGACTTCTGAGTCGATAGTCTCACAAGCTGACTCTCTGCAGCTAACAAAGCAGAGGTCTTTACAAAAACCACCAAATAAAGACCCAGAGCACTCCTCGAGTTCAAGTGGTCTGGGCCCCAGAACTGCCACTGGGGGCAGCATTTCCAGTCACTATCACAACAGGTCTGAAGATTATCGCAACTTTCTGCTTGCTAACCAGAGCAGTTTCTATCCACTGATTGCCAGTGGTCACCTTACAACTGATCTCAGTCAGTTGCTGAACCACAGCTTCGCCAGCCAGATGAGCTTCAATCCTCTTGAGCCTCAGCCAGATGATACCGGATTGTCCTCAGGTAAGAGCTGAAGTGATCATCATTGATACTGTGCTTAGCACTTATTTTTGACAGACAAAGCACAAGAAACTGCCAAGGCTGTGTTAGGTGATTCAGATGTTCTGGTAATGACTAACCCTTTAACTTAAATCAGATAATTTGGGGGTTCTGCTTGTTTGTTATATATGATAATCAATATTACACTTTTTTTATTTGTGGATTATTTACAGCTAGTTTAGTGGATGGTGAAGATCTCGGCTACTGTACTAAAATTATATTGTAAACTATTTGCCCTTAAAATGGCATGATCTTTGTTGAGAAGGTGGAGTGATCTTGAGCAAATATAGATTTGTTTAGAGGTATAACCTTCTCAAGTTCCAAGTACTGGCTTTGCTACAGTGGCTGTACTTCTGCTTGTAACCGCATAGATAGCGATTATTACATTTTGTTCTGCCGTCCTGCAGTTAAACACATTTATTTGTGACCTCAAGGAACATGTAGCATTGGCTTGAAATAGCTACCCTTTTACACTGCATGCCCTCCTCTGAATTTCTCAGTTGAATGATTAGTTGTTAGCAGATGCAAGTTACTCCAATATTGGAACTTTCATAGATTCACCTGCTTGAATCATTCCCTGTCGTCTAGTTGGAAGTCCCTGGTACCTTTCATAATAGCAATGTAATGTTAAATCTAATGCCTTAAGGTCCTGTGGCCTTCACTTTTGTAACATATCTTAGCCTGTTTAAAAAAAAGAGACCAAAGATAGGATTCAAACAATCGGGCTGCTCGTCCCCTTGGAACACTCATGTGAGAAACTCTAGTACCTCATATTTTCTACTCCACGCCGTGCTAGGGAGTCTCTACTGAGCTCTGCTTAGTTTGACCTTATTCAAAGCTATTTCTGGGAATTTTTTCCTAAATTTCTGTACCTCACCAGTTTTCTCTATTACACCAAAGTCTTTTTTTTCTTTCTTTTTTTTTAAATTTTTTTAAAATACTTTTTATGACCAGTCATGTCTGATAAGGAGAAAAAGATTCTCTTTAGAGCCTGCAAGACCTGTGGCAAAAATTGGCTTCATTTCGAGTATTCATATAAGGATTGCATGTATTGTCTTTATCCAGACCATTCAGCTAAGGACTGCAAGGTTTGTCAGACCTTTGCTAACAAAACTTTAAAAGACAAAAAAGGGAGGCTGCTGAATTGGCTTCAGAAGCTGAAATCAAGAAAAGAGCCTGAGTATGGCTCCAAGAGTGAGGACTCGTCTATATACTCAAAAGGACACGAGAGGCACAGGAACCCCTCACTCCAGTTCCTCTAGTGAGCAGCCCAAGAAGGCCTCAAAAAAGACCATTGAGTCTTATAAAGGCCACCGTCCTTCCAGATCTCCTCGTACTCATTCACATTCTGAAAAACATAAGGGGAAAAAAGTACATTCTGCTTCCTCAGAAAGGGTTAAAAAAGGCTTCATCTGAACCTCCTACACCACCGAGGGTTCAACATTATTTCAAAAAACCTTCCTCTGTGCCTCCTTCTGGCAAGAGGTCGACAAGAATCACACCGTCGACATGAGCCTTGTCGTTGACCACTTGAATACAAAAACATGTACGGTGGGGTCAACGATGACAACACAAGCACAGTCTCCACAACGCCATCATCTTCGACAGCGTTCTCGGCAAGACAGTTGACATCGAAGATCCCTCTCTTTACCATCGACGGTAGTGATGCCGGTACCACCGCTGGTGACCACCCAGCCATCAACGATCTAAAAACTGATGACTGCTTCCTCGTCGATGGAGCTCACCGGTATCCATGACCCCGCTTCAGCTTAATTCGTCAACGACATCGTTGATGAGGGGGGAAAAAAAAGGGGAGGATTTTTTTTTTTTTACTTTTTGACACCATCTCACACCTCTCAAAGCAAACTAACACCTCTCACACATGCATTTCTGCTAGAGGATGATGATTCAGATGGAGGACCCTTTGGTGTGGCACAAAGCCCATCTGAACTGCATGTTAAATGCCATGAGGAGGAAGAGGAGCAAAATGAGTATGAGGCAGAGGTTTATGATCTGAAGGAATACTGTACTTCTCAAGAGCACTACTTATACCATGAGGAAATGGTTCCTGTAGCTGGGTCACTTATCTCAGACCTACAGATCATGCTTGTGGATTACAGGAAATGTTTCTACAACTACCCCTGTGCAACAATTAACTATGCTGGCAAGGTCACCTGTAGCATAACCTTCTACACCAACACATAGACTATTACCAAAACCTGAATCTGACAGACATACACCTCACACAGCCCTTCCTCAAGAACCAACAACTTCTAATGAGGACAGGGAGGAAGGAGAGCTCTGGGACCACAACACTGAATGGGACGATTATCTCAGACCCACATCATCCACTCCTTCTCCTACTCCAGTGGTTTCCCCACCAGAGGCCATGGGGGGATCCATAATTTATTTAAAACATCCGCAAAAAGATTTGCATTTCCTTTGCCCACGAAGCAGATGGACTGCTTCCTTTACGACTTTAGGGAGCCCTTCCAAAAAAGGATTAGGTGCATGCCCATCGTCAACTATATTTGGGAGGAGGGCCAAAAACTTATGAAAATCTAGCCACAGTTACCGCTGTCCTTCCACGCCTGGCAAAAAAAAAGCTGGTCACCCTAGATCATATTTGGTAATCACTCAGGCAGCACAGCAAAGATCAAAAAATCCTTTGCTCTAATATCAGCGCCCCAGACAAGAAAGGTAGATGTCCGGACAACATTAGTAAACGCTTCTCTTCAGTGTTTGCGTTTACGATCAGTGCAGCAAATTCCTTGGCTGTCATAGGCAGATATGTTAGTCAACTATACTTAGACCATCTGTCACAGGAAACCAAAGCAGAGGCAAAGAAAATCCTTCAGGAGGATGAACTTGCTTCTGCAGAGGTCATTGACTGCAATGGATATTGCCACTACAGCCTTTTGTCCGCTTGGAGGAGTAGCCATTCTTGGGAGGCAAGGCTGGCTTAGCACAACTTTGTTCAGACCGGAGGTCCCAAACAAGATCCTGGACCCCCCCATTCGATGGGGCGAGGCCCTGTTCGGGGCACATGTTGATGAAGCCCTGCAAGCAAAAAAAATTGATACAGATACAGCAAAATCCCTTAGAACTTTTCAATTTAGGAAGCAGTTCTTTTGAGGTCCTAGAGGGTGAGGTTTTCCATCGTACAGGGGAAGATTTCAGCAGTACCGATAACCCTGCTACTCCTTTTCCTAACAACCATTTTAACACCAGTCCTCAAAACCAACCTTCCGCTGCCGCCTACAGCAGACCCATATCTAAAGGTGGTTGACAATTACTTTACACAACCTCCAGTTACCAGTGATTCCTCGACTACCAGACTGGGAGGAAGGATGTCCCATTATATTTGGTGTTGGCAAGACATAACATCGGACCAATGGGTCCTTGACCTTGTTCCTAGAGTTCATGCAGATTCCACCACCAAAACTTCCTCAAAACCCCGATTAAAAGCATCTCCACCTGCTCAAACTGGAAGTGACCATGCTCCAGAAGGGAGCTATCCAAAGAGTTCCTGTTCAGACAGAGGGAGGGGCTTCTATTTCTGCTTCTTTCTAGGCCGCAAAAAATAGAAAGAATGGCGTCCATTTCTAGACTTCAGAGATTTATATACAAGTCTCAAAGCAGTTGGTCCGTTTTATAACTCTGCAAGATAGTCTCCCACTTCTGAACCCTGGGGATTACATGTTGTAGGAAGTTGGCTCTGTATGCACTTCAAAGTAAGGGATAGTATGCACAGAGCCCAAGGGTTCCCCTTAGAGGTAAGCTAGTGGCAAAAAGAGATAATACTAATGCTCTATTTTGTGGTAGTGTGGTCGAGCAGTAGGCTTATCAAAGGAGTAGTGTTAAGCATTTGTTGTACACACACAGGCAATAAATGAGGAACACACACTCAGACAATTCCAGGCCAATAGGTTTTTGTATAGAAAACTATCTTTTCTTAGTTTATTTTTAGAACCACAGGTTCAAGATTTACAAACAATACTTTAAATGAAAGGTATTTCACTTAGGAACTTTGAATTAGCAAAATAGCATATACAGTTTTCACACAAATGGCAAATAGCTATTTTAAAACTAGACAGTGCAATTTTCCCCAGTTCTTAGGGGAGGTAAGTGTTTTAGTTTTGCAGGTAAGTAAACCACCTACGGTGTTCAAAGTTGGGTCCAAGGTAGCCCACCGGTGGGGGTTCAGGGCAACCCCAAAGTTACCACACCAGCAGCTCAGGGCCGGTCAGGTGCAGAGGTCAAAGTGGTGCCCAAAACGCATAGGCTTCATTGGAGAAGGGGGTACCCCGGTTTCAGTCTGCCAGCAGGTAAGTACCCGCGTCTTCGGAGGGCAGACCAGGGGGGTTTTGTAGGGCACCGGGGGGGACACAAGTCCACACAAAAAGTACACCCTCAGCAGCGCGGGGGCAGTCGGGTGCAGTGTGCAAACTAGTGTTGGGTTTCCAATGGGAGTCAATGGGAGACCAAGGGGTCTCTTCAGCGGTGCAGGCAAGGGGGGGGGGGCTCCCTGGGGTAGCCACCACCTGGGCAAGGGAGAGGGCCTCCTGGGGGTCACTCCTGCACTGAAGTTCCGTTCCTTCAGGTCCTGGGGGCCGGTTTCAGTCTGCCAGCAGGTAAGTACCCGCGTCTTCGGAGGGCAGACTGGGGGCGGGGGGGGTGGGAGGTTTGTAGGGCACTGGGGGGGGACACAAGTCAGCACAAAAAGTACACCCTAAGCGGCACGGGGACGGCCGGGTGCAGTGTGCAAACAGGTGTCTGGTTCGCAATAGGTTTCAATGGGAGACCAAGGGGTCTCTTCAGCGATGCAGACAAAAGGGGGGGCTCCTCGGGGTAGCCACCACCTGGGGGTCGCTCCTGCACTGGAGGTCAGATCCTTCAGGTCCTGGGGGCTGCGGGTGCAGTGTCTTTACCAGGCATTGGGTCTTTGAAGCAGGCAGTCGCGGTCAGGGGGAGCCTCGATATTCCCTCTGCAGGCGTTGCTGTGGTGGTTCAGGGGGGTCCACTCTGGCTACTCATGGTCTCGTAACTCCGGGGAGTCCTCCCTGTGGTGTTTGTTCTCCACAAGTCGAGCCGGGGGCGTCGGGTGCAGAGTGCAAAGTCTCACGCTTCCGGCGGGAAACGTGTGTTGTTTCAAAGTTGCTTCTTTGTTGCAAAGTTGCAGTCTTTGTGAAACAGAGCCGCTGTCTTCGGGAGTTCTTGGTCCTTCTAGATGCAGGGTAGTACTCTGAGGCTTCAGAGGTCGCTGGACCCTGTGGAACGCGTCGCTGGAGCAGTGTCTTTAGAAGTGGGGAGACAGGCCGGTAGAACTGGGGCCAAAGCAGTTGGTGTCTCCGTCTTCTCTGCAGGTTTTTCAGCTCAGCAGTCCTTCTTCGTCTTAGGTTGCAGGAATCTGAGTTCCTAGGTTCTGGGGAGCCCTTAAATACTAAATTTAAGGGCGTGTTTAGGTCTGGGGGGGTTAGTAGCCAATGGCTACTAGCCCTGAGGGTGGGAACACCCTCTTTGTGCCTCCTCCGAAGGGGAGGGGGTCACATTCCTATCCCTATTGGGGGAATCCTCCATCTGCAAGATGGAGGATTTCTAAAAGTCAGTCACCTCAGCTCAGGACACTTTAGGGGCTGTCCTGACTGGCCAGTGACTCCTCCTTGTTTTGCTCATTGTCTCCTCCGGCCTTGCCGCCAAAAGTGGGGCCGTGGCCGGAGGGGGCGGGCAACTCCACTAGCTGGAGTGCCCTGGGGTGCTGTAACAAAGGGGGAGAGCCTTTGAGGCTCACCGCCAGGTGTTAGTTCCTGCAGGGGGAGGTGTGAAGCACCTCCATCCGGTACAGGCTTTGTTACTAGCCACAGAGTGACAAAGGCACTCTCCCCATGTGGCCAGCAACATGTCTGGTGTGTGGCAGGCTGCTAAAACCAGTCAGCCTACACGGGTAGTCGGTTAAGGTTTCAGGGGGCACCTCTAAGGTGCCCTCTGGGGTGTATTTTACAATAAAATGTACACTGGCATCAGTGTGCATTTATTGTGCTGAGAAGTTTGATACCAAACTTCACAGTTTTCAGTGTAGCCATTATGGTGCTGTGGAGTTCGTGCATGACAGACTACCAGACCATATACTCTTATGGCTACCCTGCACTTACAATGTCTAAGGTTTTGCTTAGACACTGTAGGGGGACAGTGCTACTGCACTGGTGCCCTCACCTATGGTATAGTGCACCCTGCCTTAGGGCTGTAAGGCCTGCTTGAGGGGTGACTTGCCTATACTGCATAGGCAGTGTGAGGTTGGCATGGCACCCTGAGGGGAGTGCCATGTCGACTTACTTGTTTTGTCCTCACCAGCACACACAAGGTGGCAACCAGTGTGTCTGTGCTGAGTGAGGGGTCCCCAGGGTGGCATAAGGTATGCTGCAGCCCTTAGAGACCTTCCCTGGCATCAGGGCCCTTGGTACCAGGGGTACCAGTTACAAGGGACTTACCTGGATGCCAGGGTGTGCCAATTGTGGAAACAAAAGTACAGGTTAGGGAAAGAACACTGGTGCTGGGGCCTGGTTAGCAGGCCTCGGCACACTTTCAAATCAAAACTTAGCATCAGCAAAGGCAAAAAAGTCAGGGGGTAACCATGCCAAGGAGGCATTTCCTTACACATGTCCACTCTTGACGTTAAGGATGCGTACTTTCACATCCCCATTCGTCCTTCCCACAGAAAATTTCTCAGGTTCACGGTAGCCGGCAGCCATTTTCAATTCAGGGTTCTTCCCTCTGGCCTGAAGTCAACCCCCAGGATATTCACGAAATGTATGGCCCAAGTTGTAGCATTCCTGAGGAAACAAAAATGTCAGGTATTCCAATATCTGGCGATTGGTTAGTCAAGGCTCCTTTCAAACTAAAAGCGCACAGCCTGCGAGGCCCTGCTGAAAGAATTAGGTTTCACAATCAACATGAAAAAATTACAATTTTCAGTCAGGCAAAGGAAGTCTGCCACCAACAATACAAACCTCGCGATGTGTAGATGTTGACATGTGGTGTGGCGGTACATTTAAACATGGACTAACAGTGATACCCGTGACAAATTCAGGTGCCCTACTCTTGCCTTCTGCTTTCAGTTGTTTTGCAAATTTGCCTAAAGCACGTCACCTAATTTATTTCCTGCGGACACCCCAAACCTATAGACCAGCATCTCTTAATCTTTTACCTTCTGTGGAGAGACTGCATCACTAATGGAAGCCAGGGATCCCAGCTTATACCTTGTCTTTGATTTTAACTTCAAAACTGTACACACAAATAATTAAGTATACATGAAACAAATATAAAAATTATGAATTTTGATTTAATTCACTACACTCTAGCATATTATTTTCTTTTTTGCTCCAGACGCATGGTCTTTTTGTCTGTTCATAACTAAGGTGACCAGTTGTCCATACTAGATTCTATTTCCTGCACTTGCCCTGCTTCTGCAAATCAAGCTAAGAATATCATCTTCATTTTTAGCCTCGAATTTCAAATTTCTTCACATTTGTAGAGTGCTTAATATGTTTACATTTTGCAGTTGGCCTTTTCATGTATGTGTACGTAATTAACCTGCTACTTTTTAATTTTCTAAACTCTTACAACACCCTTAATAGGCATCACAGTCTATCAGGGCTCTGTGGACCTCCAGTTATAAAGTGCAGCTATCGAGAACACACACAGTTCTGGTCACCTTGCGCTCAGAAGCTGCAGGGGAAAATAGATATGGGTCAACCTAGGCAAGGATCTGTTCTGCACGAGGGAGAAGGGAGGGATTTTCCATGTTTTGGGGGAAAAAATGCAGAAAATCTGACCCTGTGCATTCTAGCATCCAGCCAGTCAGGACGTGTAGGTTTCGGAGGTGGTACAGAAATGGAAAATTAAATAGATTTGTATTTCCATGTGTTTTCGAGTTGGTATGGTCATGAAACAAGCAGTGATTATGTCTCAATTTAGTGATCTGTGCTTGTATGGATTGTGACTACATTCCCTGGGAAAAGCCGCACAGATGTCTGTTACACTGCAAGTCTGCAGACATCCAGAGCACCCTTTCTTTCATTAGAGTTCAGTGTCTAGGTTTGCCTGTTTCAGAAAAGCACAAAAATGTTGAGTACATTCATTTTAAATTCATGGAAATGTCACATGTTTCCATTATATCTTCAGGCTGCTATGAGATATTGGTATAGGTTTTGCACCATACTGTATGTGCCTAAAAAACAGCTCGCGTGTGGGCAAAAGGCAGTCAGAGGTACGTATGTTTGAACAACGTAACTGATTTTTAAACAAAAAAAGCTCTTCAACTGCGATGCTAGAGCACCTGCATTGTAAGGATGAATAGCATCCCCTCGGCTGTCTGTAAGATTGTTATAACCAGTCTGAATCTTCAGTCGTTCATCCAACCATTCATCCATGCACTCACTTTTCCAGTGACACATACACCACATGCAAACTTCTGAAAAAAGAAAACGCCTTCGCTGTGGAGGCTTCTTGTTTCAAACAATTCAGCATATCTGGTGACCGCTGGTTTTGCTCTGTGTACTTCAGCCACGTGTTTTCACAAAAAGACCACTAGGGAACACCGTTTTACAACAAACGGTATGTACACATCCCATAAGTTTCCTACGTAGAAAACGCGCACTGACTGAAGCCACTAGTCTGCCATTGGGAAGCTAGTGTGAGGCTCATTAAAAGAAAAATGTAAGCATGTGCTATAAGTATAAAAAGAAAAACCTGTGGCTGCAATGAAACGGGGATACAAGTGGAAAGACAACACATTGAAGTAAAGTATTTGCCCATGAACCCTGGTACTAAAGTGCACTTTTTTAACCGGTTCTGTGCTGAGGACGTAGTGGTTACGTCCTTCGGCACAGTGCTGCTGTGCTGAGGACGTAACCATAACGTCCTCGGCACACAGCCCAGAGGGAGCGCTCTCGCTCCCTCTGTGCTTCCCCCCCCCCCCCCCCCCCAAAAGGCAGGGATGGAAGGGGTAATTTATTTTAGGCCATTTCTATCCCCTGGGGCCGGCTGAGCTATAGGCCAAAATCCACAGGTAAGCACTTTGCAAAAAACACCTGTTGTCTGTGAAAAAATGTGATGTGTCCACGTTGTGTTTTTGGCCATTTCCTTTCGTGGGCGCTAGGCCTACCCACACAAGTGAGGTACCATTTTTATCGAGAGACTTGGGGGAACGCTCGGTGGAAGGAAATTTGTGGCTCCTCTCAGATTCCCGAACTTTCTGTCACCGAAATGAGAGGAAAAAGTGTTTTGTTTTTTTTGGTCAAATTTTGATGTTTGCAAAGGATTCTGGGTAACAGAACCTGGTCAGAGCCCCACAAGTCACCCCATCTTGGATTCCCCTGGGTTACTAGTTTTAAAAAATGCGCTGGTTTGCTAGGTTTCCCCAGGTGCCGGCTGAGCTAGAGGCCAAAATCCACAGGTAGGCACTGTTTTCTATGAAAAAATGTGATGTGTCCCCGTTGTGTTTTGGGGCATTTCCTGTCACGGGCGCTAGGCCTACCCACACAACTGAGGTATTGTTTTTATTGGGACACTTGGGGGAACGCTGGGTGGAAGGAAATTTGTGGCTCCTCTCTGATTCCAGAACTTTCTGTCACCAAAATGTGAGGAAAACGTGTTTTATTTTTTTAGCCAAATTTTGAGGTTTGCAAAGGATTCTGGGTAACAGAACCTGGTCCGAGCCCCACAAGTCACCCCATCTTGGATATTCCCCTAGGTCTCTAGTTTTAAAAGATGCACAGGTTTGGTAGGTTTCCCTAGGTGCCGGCTGAGCTAGAGGCCAAAATCTACAGGTAGGCACTTTGCAAAAAACAGCACTGCTTTCTTTAAAACAAATGTGATGTGTCCACGTTGTGTTTTGGGGCGTTTTCTGTCGCGGGCACTAGGCCTACCCACCCAAGTGAGGTATTGTTTTTATCTGGAGACTTGGGGGAACATAGATTAGCAAAATAAGTGTTATTGCCCCTTGTCTTTCTCTACATTTTTTCCTTCCAAATATAAGAGAGTGTGTAAAAATAGACGTCTATTTGAGAAATGCCCTGTAAGTCACATGCTAGTATGGTCACCCCAGAATTCAGAGATGTGCAAATAACCACTGCTCCTCAACACCTTATCTTGTGCCCATTTTGGAAATACAAAGGTTTTCTTGATAGCTATTTTTCACTCTCTATATTTCAGCAAATGAATTGCTCTATACCCGGTATAGAATGAAAACGCACTGCAGGGTGCAGCTCATTTATTGGCTCTGGGTACCTAGGGTTCTTGACGAACCTACAAGCCCTATATATCCCCGCAACCAGAGGAGTCCAGCAGACGTAATGGTAAATTGCTTTCGGAAATCTGACATTGCAGGAAAAAGTTAGAGTAAAACGTAGAGAAAGTTGATGGTTTTTTCACCTCAATTTCAATATTTTTCTTTTTCTGTTATTTTCTGTAGGAAACTCTTGTAGGATCTACACAAATGACCCCTTGCTGAAATCAGAATTTTGTCTACTTTTCAGAAATGTTTAGGTTTCTGGGATCCAGCATTGGTTTCACGCCCATTTCTGTCACTGACTGGAAGGAGGCCGAAAGCAAAAAAAATTGTAAAAATGGGGAATGTCCCAGTAAAATGCGAAATTTGTGTTGAAAAATTGGGTTTTCTGATTCAAGTCTGCCTGTTCCTGAAAGCTGGGAAGCTAGTGATTTTAGCACCGCAAAGCCTTTGTTGATGCCATTTTCAGGGAAAAAACACACAAGCCTACTGCAGCCATTTTTTCCCTTTTTTTAAAAAAAACAACATTTTCACTGTATTTTGACTAATTTCTTGGCCTCCTTCAGGGAAAAACACAAAGTCTGGGTACCTCTAGAATCCCCAGGATGTT
Organism: Pleurodeles waltl; assembly: GCF_031143425.1. Classification (NCBI taxonomy): domain Eukaryota; kingdom Metazoa; phylum Chordata; class Amphibia; order Caudata; family Salamandridae; genus Pleurodeles; species Pleurodeles waltl. The sequence goes on along the minus strand of NC_090451.1, from coordinate 673,938,285 downwards.
GGTAAAAAAAGGACGCAAATTTGGCTTGGCTAGCTTATGTGGACAAAATATTATGAGGGCCTAAGCGCGAACTGCCCCAAATAGCCAAAAAAAGGCTCGGCACAGGAGGGGGGAAAGGCCTGGCAGCAAAGGGGTTAACTGGATGTGCGGTTCCATATGTGATCAGACAAAATGCTGACCTTCGCAGTGCAACAGCACCAGTGGCTGCGTGTTGTTGTGGGTGAATGCAAAATGTGAATGACTTGTCAGGCCAGTAGATAAAGAGGGCTGACAGACTACCTCTCCCGGAGCCCCAAGTCCTCTTCCTCGCATTCGAGGTCATCCAAAGGTAAGAGACACAAGAAGTCGTCCAAGCTGACTTAGTCTTCGCCACGCCCGTCAGCCGACGAGACGTCCTGGGAACGTCGACGTTCCGAGTGCGGTTCTGCAGAGCAGTTGCCAGGGTCAACACTGCATTCCCCCCCCCCCCTTCCGGGGACTGGATCGACCCATGCTCAAATGAGTTTTACAAGGCCATGCGTCTCGTTTTTTAGCAGGCTGCACCCTTGGTGGGTCTTCGGGCCCTGTGGGGTCAGCAGGGGCCCATTCAGATTCGATGCTGGCGGCTTCGGCCTCAGCACTGTTGGGGACCCCAGGATCCGATGCTGGATCCAGACTGGTGCCGGGTCCGACGTCGACGATTCGGCTACCGGCGCCCACTGGTGGCAGCCCCATCCTTATTCCTGATGATCTGGAGCGACGAGGTTGACTCCGACCCAGCCAATTTGGCCCAGATAATTCTCTGGGCATTATTTAGATCAGCCAGACGCAGGAGAGGAATGGGAGGGGTCTGAGGACCCTTTAGAATGTGGATCACAACAGGACTGGTATGAGGGTCTAGGGGAGGCCAGTGGACTGGACACGTCTCCAGATACTGGTATGCTCTCTCCTCCTAATGTGGCTACGGAGGAGGGTGCTTCTTGCGCTATGGTGGTGCATAGGGCAGCTGAGGTCTTGGACCTAAATTTGCCTACAGTGCCAGTCAGGACGAATATCCTGACAGAAGTGCTTCAGCCGGGGGTGACAACATCAGAGCCGATGTTGCCCTTCAATGAGGCTCTTACAGAAGTCATTCTGGATACGTGGTCCAAACCCAGCACAGGGGCTCGTGTGAATAGAACGGTCGGCTGCTGCCATAGGCCCGCTCTGAGCAACCCTAGTTTCCAGACACCACACCCCACTCCTGAGAGCTTGGTTGTCCAAGCATTACTTGCCGTGGTGCCTTCCCTTCCGCTCCCCCGGATAGGGAATCCAAGAGGCTGGATCAGCTTCGGAAGAAGATGTTTTCTTCCACCAGCCTGGCATCGAGGTCCGTAAACACCTCTTGCCTATTGGGCCGTTATTCCCATACTTTATGGGATGCGGTGGCACAGGTGCTGCCCCAGGTCCCGGAGGGGGTACGAGACACTCACCCAGGCTGTCAAGGATAGGAGAGATGCAGCCAAGTTTACGATCCTGTGTGGTTTGGACACGACCGACTCGCTGGGCAGAGAGATTTAATCGTCAGTGGCCCTGTGTCGCCACGCCGGGCTACGTTCTACTGGTTTCTCAGGGGATGTCCAGTCCAACTTGATGGACATGCCCTTTGATGCCTCTTGCCTTTTTGGCGAAAAGGCAGATTCCGCGCTTGAGAGGTTCAAGGATTCTCGAGCCACGGCCAGATCCTTGGGCCTTTCAGTGCCAGCATGACAGCAGTCTGTCATTTGCCTCTTTCGAGGCTTCGGAAGGGGCGTGGTACCACGCCAGCCACAGTTTAGCCACCGTCCTGAGGCTTCACAGCATCCTGGAAGAGGTCATGGTACCATCAGACCCAGAGGGTCTGGCCAGAGGTCGGCCGCCACACAGCCCCCCTCCACTGCGCCCAAGCCCTCCTAGTATGGTTCTGCGGGATCACATCCGTCCAGTTGGAGGGAGGATTTGTTTGCATCTCCCTCACTGGCTTTCCATCACCACGGACAAGTGGGTCCTGCAGATCATACGGAAGGTCTACTCCCTTCTCTTCCAGTCTTTCCCTCCTTCTATCCCTCAGACAACGGAATGGCTGATGGAGGACCATCTGGCTTTGCTCCGGCGGGAAGTTACGGCTCTCTTGGTCAAGGGAGCCATAGAAAGAGTCCCGATATCTGAAGTAGGCTGTGGTTGTTATTCCCGCTTGTAAGGAAATGCCTCCTTGGCATGGTTACCCCCTGACTTTTTGCCTTTGCTGATGCTAAGTTATGATTTGAAAGTGTGCTGTGGCCTGCTAACCAGGCCCCAGCACCAGTGTTCTCTCCCTAAAACTGTACCTTTGTCTCCACAATTGGCACACCCTGGCATCCAGGTAAGTCCCTTGTAACTGGTACCCCTGGTACCAAGGGCCCTGATGCCAGGGAAGGTCTTTAAGGGCTGCAGCATCTCTTATGGCCCCCTGGGGACCCCTCACTCAGCACAGACACACTGCTTGCCAGCTTGTGTGTGCTGGTGGGGAGAAAATGTCTAAATCGACATGGCACTCCCCTCGGGTGCCATGCCAACCTCACACTGCCCCTGGCATAGATAAGTCACCCCTCTAGCAGGCCTTACAGCCCTAAGGCAGGGTGCACTATACCATAAGTGAGGGCATAGGTGCATGAGCTCTATGCCCCTACAGTGTCTAAGCAAAACCTTAGACATTGTAAGTGCAGGGTAGCCATAAGAGTACATGGTCTGGGAGTCTGTTATACACGAACTCCAACTTCTCAGCACAATAAATGCGCACTGATGCCAGTGTACATTTTATTGTGAAATACACCCCAGAGGGCATCTTAGAGATGCCCCCTGAAAACATACCCGACCCCCAGTGTGGGCTGACTAGTTTTGCCAACCTGCCACACACCAGACATGTTGCTGGCCACTTGGGGAGAGTGCCTTTGTCACTCCGTGGCTAGTAACAAAGCCTGTACTGGGTGAAGGTGCTTCTCACCTCCCCCTGCAGGAGCTGTAACACCTGGCGGTGAGCCTCTAAGTCTCACCCCCTTTGTTACAGCACCACAGGGCATTCCAGCTAGTGGAGATGCCCACCCCCTCCGGCCACAGCCCCACTTTTGGCTTCAAGGCCGGAGGAGATAATACGAAAAACAAGGAGTCACTGGCCAGTCAGGACAACCCCTAAGGTGTCCTGAGCTGAGGTGACTCTAACTTTTAGAAATCCTCCATCTTGCAGATGGAGGATTCCCCAAATAGGATTAGGGATGTACCCCCTCCCCTCAGGAAGGAGGCACAAAGAGGGTGTAGCCACCCTCAGGGCTACTAGCCATTGGCTACTAACCCACCGACCTAAACACCCCCCTAAATTGAGTATTTAGGGGCCCCCAGAACCTAGGAAACAGATTCCTGCAACCTGAAGACGAAGGACTGCTGACATGAAGCCCTGCAGAGAAGACAGAGAAACCAACTGCTTTGGCCCCAGCCCTACTGGCCTGTCTCCCCACTTCAAGAAAAACTGCAACAGCGACGCTTTCCCCAGGGTCCAGCGACCTCTGAAGCCTTACAGGACTACCCTGCATCTAAAAGGACCAAGAATTCCTGAGGACAGCGGCCCTGTTCCAAAGAAACTACAACTTGCAACAAAGAAACAACTTTAAAAGGACTCCACGTTTCCCGCCGGAAGCGTGAGACTTTCCACTCTGCACCCAACGCCCCCGGCTCGACCTGCGGAGAAACAACACTACAGGGAGGACTCCCCGGCGACTGCGAGCCCGTGAGTAGTCAGTTGACCCCCCCCCTGAGCCCCCACAGCGACGCCTGCAGAGGTAATCCAGAGGCTCCCCCTGACCGCGGCTGCCTGCTTCCAAGAACCAGATGCCTGGTAAAGACACTGCACCCGCAGCCCCCAGGACCTGAAGGATCCGACCTCCAGTGCAGAAGCATCCCCCAGGTGGCCCTCTCCCTTGCCCAGGTAGGGCACCCCTTCTCCATTGAAGCCTATGCATTTTGGGCACCACTTTGACCTCTGCACCTGACCGGCCCTGAGCTGCTGGTGTGGTAACTTTGGGGTTGCCCTGAACCCCCAACGGTGGGCTACTTTGCACCCTGTAAGTGCTTTACTTACCTGCAAAACTAACCAATACTTACCTCCCCAACTGTTGAATTTTGCACTGTCCAATTTTAAAATAGCTTATTGCCATTTTTGCCAAAACTGTACATGCTATTGTGATGATTCAAAGTTCCTAAGATACCTGAGTGAAATACCTTTCATTTAGAGTATTGTTTGTAAATCTTGAACCTGTTCTTAAAATAAAGAGATTTTTCTATATAAAAACCTATTGGCCTGGAATTGTCTGTGTGTGTTCCTCATTTATTGCCTGTGTGTACAACAAATGCTTAACACTACCCTCTGATAAGCCTACTGCTTGACCACACTACCACAAAATAGAGCATTAGAATTATTTCTTTTTGCCACTATCTTACCTCTAAGGGGAACCCTTTGACTCTGTGCATGCTATTTCTTACTTTGAAATAGTACATACAAAGCCATCTTCCTACACCGCTACTTTCTGATTCCCAAAAAGAACAAAGGCCTTTGCCCTATCTTGGATTTAAGGGACATCAGTCTCTTCCTCAAAAAGGAGAAATTGAAGATGCTCACTCTTGCTCAGGTTTTGTCTGCCCTAGACCAAGGAGACTGGATGGTAGCGTTGGATCTGCAGGATGCGTATTTCCATATTCCTATCCTGCCAGCCCACAGGGGTTACCTGCAGTTCAAGGTGGGCCACGAGCACTTTCAGTTTACCGTGCTTCCTTTTGGTCTCACCAATGCCCTTCGGGTGTTCACAAAGGTGATGGCGGTGGTGACAGCTCATCTGCGCAGGTCAGGCATTTCAGTCTTCCCCTACCTGGATGATTGGCTGTTGAAGGCTTCTACGCCCCAGGCTCTCGTCGCCCACCTCCAGACGGCAGACCTCCTGCATTCGCTGGGGTTCACTATAAATGTGCCGAAGTCACACCTGACTCTCTCTCAGAAGCTCACTTTCATCGGATTCGTTCTGGACACAGTGCAGTATCAGGCTTATCCTCCCGAACAGCGGGTCCAGGATATTCAGGTTATGATTCCGATGGTTCGGCCTCTATCCTGGATCTCGGTGTGACAGACTCTGAGGCTGCTGGGACTCATGGCTTCCTGCATCCTGTTGGTCAAGCATGCAAGATGGCGCATGAGGGCTCTGCAGTGGGACCTGAAGTTCCAATGGGCACAGCATCAGGGAAATCTTACTGACGTGGTTCAGATCTTGGAGGGGACTCCAAAAGATCTGCAGTGGTGGTTAGTGAACTGCAATTGGGTCAAAGGCAGACTCCTCTCCCTTCCCCAACCAGATCTAACGGTAGTGACAGATGCGTCACTTCTGGGATGGTGCGGCCATCTGGGGGAGGTGGAGATCAGAGGTCACTGGTCTCTGGCGGAATCCGGGCTCCACATCAACTTGCTGGAGCTTCGGGCGATCCGGCTAGCATTAAAGGCATTTCTTCCTGTTGTGAAAGGGAAGGTAATGCAGGTGTTCACGGACAAAACTACTGCAATGTGGTACTGCAACAAGCAGGGCGGTGTGGGTTCGTGGACCATTTGTCAAGAGGCTTTACGTCTCTGGACATGACTGGAACAGCAGGGCATGACCCTGGTGGTTCAACACCTGGCAGGTTCTCTGAACGCCATGGCAGACGAAAATGCTTAGAGGATCACGAATGGTGTCGCCATCCGGAGGTGGCGCAAGGACTCTTTCAGCAGTGGGGAGAGCCTTGTTTAGATCTTTTTGCCTCCGTAGAGAATGTGCAATGTCAGCAGTTTTGCGCGTTGGAGTTTCTAAGGGGGCTGTCGCTAGGTGACGCTCTTCATCGCGAGTGGAGTTCAGGCCTCCTGTACGCCTTTCTGCCTATACCACTTCTGCCCAGAGTTCTCAAGAAAATCAAGAATGACCGGGCCCATGTAATCCTATTGGCTCTGGATTGGGCACAGAGAGTTTGGTATCCTTCTCAAATGAGCATCGGTCCTCCAATCAGGTTGCCTCTTCGGGTGGATCTTCTGTCGCAGCAGCAGTGGAAGGTTCTCCACCTGAACCTGTCAACTCTGCGCCTTCATGCGTGGAGATTGAGCGGCGACAGTTGATGCTTTATGACCTCCCTCCCGAGGTCTGTGATGTCATTCTGGCAGCCAGATGTCCCTCTACTAAGTCGATCTATGCCTGCCGTTGGAAACGCTTTGTTTCATATTGTACAGAGAGGTCTATTGCCCCTCTATCTTTAACATCCTTTTTGTTTATATTGTCTCTTGCCCAGCAGGGTTTCTCCTTGGGGACTCTCAAGGGCTATCTTGCAGCCTTATCGGCTTTTCTTCAGTTGCCCGATCAACCATCTCTGTTTAAATCACCTATAGTACAGAGGTTTTTGAAAGGGCTTGTGCATCTGTTCCCGCCTGTGCCTTTAGTTATGCCCCAGTGGGATCTTAATTTGGTTCTTACCTTCCTTATGTGTGCTCCCTTCGAGCCCATGCATAACTGTCCTCTCCGGCTGCTCACTATTAAAACAGCCTTTTTGGTGGCAATTACATCTGCCAGGAGAGTGAGTGAGCTGCAGGCTTTATCTTCAAAGCCACCTTATCTCATGATATATCCTGACGAGGTAGTGTTAAGAACTCGTGCCTCTTTCCTCCCCATGGTGGTGACCCCTTTCCATCTGGGTCAAAATATCACTCTGCCCACCTTCTTTGCACTACTGCATCCCTCTAAGGAAGAGGAGCGTCTCCATCGGCTGGACCCAAAAAGAGTGTTATCGTTCTACCTTGACCGCACTAGAGAGTTCCAGGTGGACGTTGGTGCAAAGAAGGGTCGGGTGGTGCAGAAATGATCCATTTCGCGCTGGGTCGTTCTCTGTATAAAGATCTGCTACGCTTTGGCAAAGAAGCAGCCTCCGGAGGGCTTGAGAGCTCATTCTACTGGGGGAAAGCCGATACCATTGCGTTAGCACGTGGCGGTGGATATCTGTCGGGCTGCAACGTGGGCTTCTTTGCACACGTTTGCAAGACACTACTGCCTGGATAGCCAGGTAAGAAGAGAGGGGCATTTTGCCCGGTCTGTTTTGCAAGACTTCCTAGTGTAAAAATCTCCTTCAGACCCACCACCAGGGCTTATAGTTTGTGTATCTTTTCTAAGGTAAGGAAGCTGCAGCTAGAAGTCTCTATCAGATGAACAAGTTACTTACCTTCGGTAATGAGGTATCTGGTAGAGACTCTATCTAGCTGCAGATTCCTTACACCCACCCAAGCCTCTATATGTGTGTGTGTGTGTGTGTGTATATGTATGTTTTTATATATTGATACATATATCTATCTATCTATATATATATATATATATATATATATATATATATAATATGTATGTTTTACTTCAAACGGTCAGAGGTAAAATCCATTATTGTTGGTTCTTCCATGACTGCGCTTCTGGCGTGGGAAGTTGTGGAAAAGAACTGACTTATGCGCGCCGAGACGTCTATATAGACAGCCTTGATGTCATAGACGGCTCAAACGATGCTGACGACGCACGCAGAGCTGGTCGCACACGGATCCGGACGATGGCACATGCGCAGGGTACTGATCAGAAAAAAAACTCCGGATTCGAAGCTGACGCTAGGGAATTCGAAGGTAAGGAATCTGCAGCTAGATAGTCTCTACCAGATACCTCGTTACCGAAGGTAAGTAACTTGTTCTTCACAAGCTGTCAAACTTTACTATTGCAGTCAATGGGAAAAATCAGTGGTGACACTCAGTAACTTGTGGGTTGAGTTCAGAGGAACCCACTAGTAGCTAATGCTGTGTGGGTCCCAGGACCAAGCTTCGACCATCAGACCAATTTTACCTAACTGGTGGGGCCCGGGTGCAGAGGTGTCCTGGCTGACCATGGTGCTGAACATGAGAGCTGCAGGTGCTGAAAGTGTACTTTTGATACTCTGTCACTTGCACCTCAAGTTCGTAGGAGCTCACTGGGAGTTAAACTTGTGTGGACCCCTGGACCAGGAGTCATCAGGCACAACAACTCCACCTAGCTTGGGGGTTCTCTGGTGCAGAGGTGTGCTTGGCTAACCTTGGTGCTGAAAGGTAGCTGCGGGTGCTCCCCTCCTTGGTCCCCAGTTTCTCAGTTCCAAGGGCATTTGTTTTTTGTTTTTTTTTTTTCAATTAGATCACTGGTGGCCAGTGATAATTCAGGCCATGCGTGTTCGCACCTTAGCTGCCAGTCTGTCTTTCGAAGCACAAGTCAGCGCATTGGCTGTTAGGTTTAGGCCTGCAAGGGCAGTGCGGTTTGCTCAATAAATGTAAACTTTGGTGCAATGGGCGTGTGCGCCGAGTATGACAATCAAAGTTCAGCGCAATTTGCACTGGACCAGTGATTGTCCCCTGAGCGTATTTGACAATGTGTAACCTGGAGGAACATGCACGGTGGAAAGGAGTATTTTCTCTCCTCCCGCGACCCTCGAACGGTCTCTCTCTCCCCTGATGTAAATGTTTCTGTACCTTTTCCCGGTATCCCTTATGTTCTCTCACTTCCTTGTTCCATTTGTTTTTCGACTACCCTCCTGCGTTTCTCTTGCTTCCCTCCTATTCTCGCCCGAGTCTTCAGACTAGTGCCTGTATACTGTTGGTCGACACCTCCTGTTCCCATCTCATCGCCCCTTCCTCTCCTCCACCATTGTGCCGCTTCTGCTCCGACCATCTTACTTACACCCTTTTTCCACACCCGCCCCTCATTAGCAGAAGCCGCGGGGTGCGGTGACATTCACGCTGGCATTTGAAGGCACCGGGGCGCAGCACCGGGGCGCAGCTCCTCGCCTCCCGCGCCCCGGGGAGGGCCGCGCTCAATTAGCGCCGGCCCGCCGTGGCGCAGCCCTCCCCCGGCGAGGGCGGATTACCGAGGGGGACAGCTAATGAAGACCTGGCGCTGAACCCGAGGCCGCGGATGAGGCCTGTCCGCTTCTATTTGTGTCCGCCGCGCTAAGTCTGGGCCTGACCTTTCACCATCTGCTGTCGGGCCCGCCCTGGGCCTTGCGCAGCCCCCGGACTTCCATTCTGTGGGGGTGCGCCTTCCCATCGACACCGGGATCCTCAGCCCCCATGATCGATGCACAGGGTCACATTACCGAAATATTCGCGGGGCGCACGGCATTTGATCAGTTTCGTGGATAATCTGGATGTGGGGTGGTGGCCCTTACATACAAGCCTTATGGTCCATGAAATAATTCACCCTAAATCGAGAACAATAAGAGAACAATTTATTGATTTGTTTTGTGGCACCTATAAACCAGTGCTACCCCACCTACCTCTCTTTTGAACCCCCGAGAGTAAGGAACTAGTTCAAATATAAATAGTTGTCTAGGTTTTGTTCATCCATGTCACTTCATCAAAAGAAGGCCGACACAACCGTTTCGCGCCCTCTTTCGCACGAATAGGCGAGTTAAAATCTTAGCAATATGTTATATTTGCATCAAACTTTACGATATACAGTGCATATTTGTATATGTGAACAACATGCAGAGGTCTACAGCCTATGATATGTTCCTTTTATTGGTGCCCCGAAGAGGCCCGCCTGCTTGTTTTAACAATGGAAAAAAATATTCTGTTAGCCCAATGTATATGTGAGAAGTCCTTTTAGCAATGTAAATGAATCTCCTGCATATTTTCTACATATTTAGGGGATGGTCTTATGAAGGAATTAAAATTGCATTTTAAAACGTGGAACAAATTTGCTCGGTGAATTGTAAGATTTGTTTTCATCCATGCTCTAACTGTAATGTTGTAGATCTCGGAAGTTATATGTATGAGAAATGGCTTTGAATGGCAGCCGGGTGTACGGCTCACACCTCACCTCAAAATAAATCGGACTTCTGGCAATGCAAGAGCCTCGTGCACTTTTTCAGGACATGTGAAAGGTCCTACCCCAAACCGCGGCACTTACTCATTATGGGTGAGGCCCAGCCCTGGCGCCTATGGGTTTATTAGTGGAAACTGAAGAAAGTGGATCTTGTTCAAAGATCCCTATGTGTGTAATCATTGTGCAGCAGTCTTCATTATCCATGGAATTGCAAGAGGCTGTGCCAGGTGGAAATAGGTCTCTCTCTCCCCCTCTCCTCGCCTTTCGCCCTCCCTCCATTTAAAAAAATGAGATGTGAGAAAAGCCATGTCGGAGTGGGGAGACTGCCCCAGTCATACCTGCCTTTCATACCAGCCTGTCGGTCCGTAGCGACTTGTTGCTCCATTCACCAGCATTTCCATATTCAGCGTGGGTCAGTCTGCTTCAGATTACCCCAGTGCAGTCCTGGAAGATCCATTCCCACACGCAAACCCCAGAATGACACAGCTTGACAATTTTTGCCCTACTTGGCTCTTGGTTTGGCTCTTAGAGCCACGTTGTTCCCCTGGCTGCGCTCTTCACACATGTTCTGTCTTGCCCATCTCTCGTGCCAGGAGTGCCAAAGAACAAGCAACTCACAAGAGCTTTTCTACAAAGAAGGAATCTGCGCCATTTCAGATTCGGTTGTTCTTTCCATGTCTTAATGCTTTGGTAATTCTGCCATTTGTAATAGAACACACAAAATGCCAAAGCAAGCAATTTGTTGACAATCCATACCATTAAATTTACCAAAGAAAAAATAAAATTGTACACAATCAAAAAGGCAGAGAATGGCGAAGGATTATACATATTTGACTCGAGAGGATATTGTTTGTTTAGTCATTTAATGTTGGCTTGGGCTAAATCATGCTTGATGCTGAAAAGCTACTTCGGTTTGGGAGCGGACCCCTTTGCGGTGGGTGGGGCACCTCGTCCTGTGAAATATTCTCCTGTAGATTAACACGCAATGCTCACTTAGTCTACTAGCCGCTGTGTGAAGACTGCTTTTCATTTTGACACCATCCACAGTTGTGTGCCGGGGAAGCACAACGTTGAAGGCCCTGTTGAACAAGCATGCCAAATTCTGAACCTGTTGATTTTATATGCTAAACGTGTCAGACGTAAAATATGAATTTCGGCCATCTTGTTCTCACAAGCCTAACTTCACAAAAATAATATATATATTTTTTTTTTAACTAAAATCATTATTTGCCTTCAGAGTTTGCTGGAATGGAGATTTAACCTCACAGCACCAAGACAGCAAAAGATTCAGTAACTTAATAGATTAACCGTGAAATGCAGTTGGTTTGTGCATTTCTCATTTGACTGACTACCAGTGAAGAAATCTGTATGGTATTGATACTCTAATAGCTTTTTTTGGTCTATAAATAAAGAGGAGTGGGCTGCACCTGAAACGTGAGATCAGTTGGTAAAGGTTGGTTGGTGTGGGACCTAGGCACAATTTCAAAATGTTTCTCTCCGTGGATTGAAATGTTGAGGCATTTCAACATGACTATTTGAAACAGGCGAAGGCTCGCTCTGGTAGAGTGCCACAATGCCTCCTTCAGCCATTTCCATGACACACTGCTGTCAAATGTGCAATACAATGTATTTGATTGTTCCAATTTCTGTGCATGATGTGTGGGTCTGTCGGCTCACTGCCACCTCTGCTACCTTGTGGATATGGCAGCCTATGATGTTTTGGTGTACATTCATAGGAATATGTACCTCGTACACTGTGCCCATATTTGCACTTGGAGACTTCTGAAACAGTACTTGAAGTTGGAAAGCACATCTTTCTAGAAATAAATTTCCCTTTTGAGAAAATGATTGAGTCTGGAGCGACTTAGCCAAAAACCGTAAAGAACAAACTGTAAAGCCACCAGCTTGAATAACTATTTTAGTTAAGTGATCCAAGATCCGAGCTAATGTTCCAGATCTGTAAAGCAGTTTCCCTATTCTTTTAAAATAGGGATTGGAAGGTTTAGCCTGCATGCTTGGCAAATGCTTTGTACTGAGTGTATTTGAGCTTGGCCAGCAGGGAGCTACACTGCTCTTCTGGCACTCTGTGATGGCCTAAAGATGCTCATTAAGCAAACGGCTGCTTGATGTCTCTCTCTCTCTCTCCCCACAGCGCGCCATCTGTATAGCAGCAGACCAGACCTGCCGCTGGAGTGGGCAGATCGTGTGCCCTACTCTCTGGGCTTCATTAGACAGTTAAAAGAAGGTATCAGCGTTGGTGATTTATCCCTTACCCTGTCCTTTCCCAAAAAACACACACTCCTGTTCAGTGAAGTAAGCCACTGTCCGGCAGGATCTAGTCCATCTTTTTTGTCTGATTGAAAAAATTCTAGCTTTCCAGGAGGCCGGTAAGAATAACTTTTTTTCAAGGTTTGAAGGCCTTACTGTTTACCCTACAATTGTTCAGTGATTGGTGGGAGATGTCAGTTCATATGAGTGATGCTTAGTTTCTTAATTTGTCATTTATATTATATTGTGCTCCACAACTGAAGTCATTGCTTGTCTCAAACGCATTGCCCATGCTTTTGATATCCCTGACACTTCATGCCCCCAACAGTTTAAGATTTGTTCTTCAAGGTCTTTGGCACTGCTGTCCATCGGATTGAAAGGCCTGCTCGGAATGGTAGTTTTCGTTCTCAACCAGCATTCAGTTGACCAATATGCTTCTCGTTGTTCAAATTTCCTTCTCATCCTCCACAAGAATTTTCTGCACCTCAATTGGTTTAAAACATTCCAGAATATCTGCAAGCCGTCAAAAACCTGTAGCCTCTTTGACTTCATGCACGTAAATGCGGTGTCGACATCACTTATGGACAAGCTCTTCATCTCTGAACGTTTCACCTACAAATGATTATTTTCTGGTGTTAGACTAATTAGTTCAGTGAAAACAAAATACAATTAAAACCCACTTAATGCATTTGAAAGCCCTGGACTGGACAGTCCATAATGACTTTGAGGTAGGAGATAAATCACCTTATATGTACACATGGCCTGAACAGATATGTTTGGATTGCCACATTAGGGCCTCGTCCACACAGGGATGTAATGATCTAAATACATCTTCCTTGTTTTCAAGGTTGGAGCACAATACTTCATCCTTAGAGACCCAAGAGTCTGCAAAGGCAAGATGGATACTATTCCTAAGGGGCTTATGTGGGTAGGTGATCATGCAGGCGGATTTCCAGTCTGTTTTCCACTTAGAACGTAGGTGGTATTTTCAAAGATGGACAAGCTGGATTTAAAAGTTGTTCTGTTGAAAACGTCACATTAATGGTACCGGGACCTAATCCTGAAAATTTGGTACTGCTGTGATTAGTTTATAACACAAGCTTCATATCTTTGAAATGAAGGCATCAACCGCAAGTTGTCTCTTCAGTTTCTGCAGGTTCATCATCATCATGGATTCTTTCTTATATTTTTAACCACTTGAAATTCTTCTGACTCCAATGAAGATATTCCAGACAGAGGTTACCACTCTGAGTATTCACATGATGTAGATCAAATAGCATACGTGACTAGCCTTTTCTTTCAAATGGATATGACCATATTATGAGTCAAACTGGACTGTTAACTGTCCTGGCAAGTGCAATGCACCATCAGTTTCATGAACTCAGGCATCTGTATATGCTTTGGCTCAATTCCGGCTGCAAATAAATGCACATTTTACAGCTCTTCCCATGAACGTTCAAAATCTGGTTAGCAGCCTGTTTCTATGGTTCTGCACAGATTTGCCTCTGGTTGAAGGTATTGTGGAGCAACGCCTGTAAAAGTAGCCAATTTCTTTCACCATATCCACTGATAACACGGTTTGAGTGACTGCACATTTGGTACACCCCCCGTGTTGACCACTGGCTTTATAGAAGATATTTCAGACCCATATAGTTCAACACTATGTTCTCTCAAAAAGTAAGGAGTAATCCAACCTTCTGCTGGTTATCATCAATGTCACTGATTTTGTAAAGGAAGCCTGTCTCGCGCATTCCTTCATACCCAAAGCTCCAGAATTCACACAGGCCTGACAACTATTGCACGGTTCAGTCTTTTTTTAATACAAGGGTTTCAATCCATACAGTGAGATAAAAACACAACAACTAGCCGTGTGAAGGTGGCTTCATCTATTTACCACTGTAAATTGTTTCTGGAATACAATCTGAGCCAACAATTTTTTTTCTCAAGCTCTACTGTGGTAATCACATTTGCACTGCAGGAATAAATATATGAATCTGTTTATTAACACACTTGTTCATATTAACATATGCATGGCATATTTGTGTATTTTTTGCTGTGCCAGTCAAAGTAAATGTAGCCAAATAACAAGTGTCATTCACCAGTTTATTACTACAGTATAGCAAAACGTACTTAAGAAAAACTCAGTTGCACTGGATCGTTAATAGATTTGCATACTTGATTTATTGTCGGGGAATAATTTATGCTTGTGAATCTGTGACAAATACCAATGCTGAGAAAATGTAGTTGTAGGTCAGTAACTTTTTCTTTTTGCTTTGTAGCTTGGATGTTACAATTACTGGGCACAGGTAAACAACTTTCCTGGGGCCTCGTGAAAGTGTTTTTAACTTACTGCGCATACCAATCTTTGCATCATGGTTTTGTTCAAATACCTTTAGTTAATCACACATACAAATGCCATGATGTACATTATATATGCCAGTGTGTAGAGTGTAACATGGTATTAATTGCCATTGAGGAAGGAAAGAGGCATCCAGTGACCCATTCAAAATCTTGTCTTGAGGGAGTTGAGGCTACTCCCCACACTCAGCAATGGTAATAAATAGCATGTTACACATCGACTACAGGCTGAAACAGTGGACAGTATTATACCAAATTTGGCAGACAACTCGCTGTCAGTACACAGATCACGCTTACTTGGTGTAAAATCATGCAGTAGTTTTGGAGATATTAAAGAGAAAATAAATGTATATGTTAGGACGCGGATCCTTCGTGACTATTTGCACAAAAAAAAAGAGCTCTAGCAGGGAAATGCAGATCTTTGATTGGCTGCCAACACTTCAGACCAGGAAGTGTTGGCAGCCATTTTGGGACTCTGCTTCAGCAGAGTACCGAGAAAAAAGTAAATAAAAAAAAAAAAGAAAAGGGGCCAGGATAGAGAACCCTGGCCCCTTAGCTCTGTTGTTGGGGTAGGAGGGGTCCCCGCCAGAGCAAAAAAGCATTTTTTTTTTTTTAGAAATTCTTTTTTTTTTTTTTGCTGCAAATTAACGGCAACAAATAAAAATAAAAAAAAACTCCCTCCCACCCTTGTTTTTTGATAGGTCCCCATGTGGACCAGGTCCTGGGTTCATTGATATTTTTGTGTTAGCGAGGGCCCTCCTAGCCCCTCCCTCTCACAGGCCCGAGGACCACCACCTCCCCTTATTACTTTTGTCAGATATGCAGGGGGCCTGCCCCCGAGCCTCAGGGATCACCCTGTCAAACATGTCCTGTTGTCAAACAGAGGAGTTTTCATCTCTGTTCCTGACACGCATGCAGGGAACAGAGATTAAATGCTTCAGCAAGCTGCTTTCCAAGGCTCCCTCACAGTCCCAGATAGCCCAAAAAAGAAAAGCCATAGCTCAGTGTGAAGCTTTTATATATATATATATATATCATATTATTATATTTAAAAAAATTAAAAATACATTTATTTTAAACTGTACGCATCTCTTTCTAAGTATATCAGACATCAAAGCCCAAAAACTCTCCCTTTATTTCTTTCAATCAATTTCTCCCACACATAGACCCACTCGGACATTCACGCACCCACTCAGACCCTCATGCACCCACTCACAGACCCACACTTGCGGGCAAACCCTACTGTGCACCGGAAGGCCGTGCACAGTGTAAGGTAAATTCACTGAAAAAAACAAAGGTTACAGGGACGTTATAGTTAGGTTCTGCATTTACTCGTACAAAAACATAGAAGTTTAGCAGTTATAGTTCGTACCAGTTTGCGTAGTAAAATGAAGAGAAATTATCTAAGTACAGGTACGCTTGGAAATATCCGAAGTGGTCAGATTGTGTTTTTGTAGGGGACCTGCTGGGGAATGGCGGGGTTTGTAAGAAAGTCAGATGAGAGGTAGCAAAAGAGTTCTTACAGAGCTGTTTAGCAAAAACTTGGTGGAATGGTTATAAAGGGGATAAAACACTTGAAGGAAGTGATACGTGACTTGAGGAAACCAAGCACCTGAAAGAAGAACCCATACAAAGTTTAGTGGAAATCACACCTGCAGGGATAAACTGGATACATAGACGCTGAGCTGTGCTGAATACTGGAAGTCTTTTTAAGTTGTATGTACGAGCATGGCTGATGTGAATATACTTAGGAAAAGTAACCCTCCCTAATGTTTATCGATGGAAACAGCCAAACTGTGCTGCAGCACTCCTAAACTAATTCTTCTGCAGGCTTGGCTACACAGCTGTTGGAACTGCAGAAGTCCTGTCATTTTGACAGACGTGCACCCCTGCCCTGAATGCCTCACCTGCAATGAGGTCTGCATCCCTGCATTATGGTGCTGATTTTTGTTGGCCTTGTTGGACCTGGAGGGGCAACCAAAGCGCTACCCTGCCAGTGGTGAAAGGCTACTTCCTTTGCCTGGAGCTAAGCAGCTTGAGTACAATGGTGGTAGAATATTGTGTAGTGATCAGCAGAAGTGTGCAGGCTTTTTTTTTCTTCTTTTTTTACTTATGTTATTCGAGTGAGGCCTACAGGCCCTCATGTAAAGTTCTGCTACTGTGTGCTCAACTTATCCTTGGCCTACATAAGGTTAGTATGTAGCGATGTGCAGCACGCATGTGGTTGTGTGTGTGTGTGTCCGTGCACCTGTTAATGATACAGCACATTGAAGATAGATTTCCATTTTGGGAGACCAAAGGCTGACTGTAGGAGCTAGAGGAATCCCCCCAGACAGATTTGTGGATTGCTGCATTCGTATGAACTGGGTGAACCACATTGTAGAGGAAGGAGATCTTGACTCTTAAGTACACTTTAAAGAGTGCTCTTTGATTTTTTTGGGGGGGGAGAGGTAACCGAAAGGTGCCTAGACACATCTTAGGAAGGAGATGGGGCTGATAAGCAAATCAGAGTGTCTCGGGCCAGTTGAACTGTGCAAGTAGGGGAAGCCCTGCAAAACCTCTCTCTGTGACCAGGACTGGGCTCTAAAGTCTGCCAGTCTCCCTGCTGCACCCTGGGATATCACCCAGGGTGTTATTTGGACTGAGTGAGAACCAGTGAGGAATCCTGGCAAGTGGGTTCCCATAGAGGTGAGAGGAGATGCCTACTGCACCAATCGGGCTGTGGCCTGTGTGCAGATTCCAGTCGGTGACCCCATATGCTGGAGCTGGGCCGGCGTGAACATTAGTGCTGTGTTGAATGGGCTGTATCCCATGTGCAGAGTGGAGTCAATGACCCGGTATTCCTGAGGGTTCTCTGTTAAAAGTAAATTGCTGCTGTGCCATTCGGGCCATTGTCCGTGTGAGGAGTAAGGTCAGTGGCCCCATATACCAGAGGGTGCCTCCTTGAACCAGGGATGTTGCCTGATTCACCCATCGTCAAGAGATCAGGATCGGAACCCTAGCAATAGTTTACCCCCTCCTGTGAGAAGGATCAGAAGACTCTACTGTCTTCCTGGAGGGAGTGCAGTGGATATCCAGTCACTGCCTTTGCAGAGCTGCAAGTGCTACTCGCCTTCAGCAGCCACTGCAGCCCTCGGCTACATTGGAGTGTCAAATGCTGCTAGGTACTCTAGGATCGCAACCCCTGCAGGAGCGGGTAAGGCTGATTGCAGGGCATAGCGCTTCAGGTTCTGGAACACTTGACTTTGGGAAGATTCGGACTCTGACTACTAGTGGGCTTTGCCTGAATGGCGCCTGTAGTGAATAGGGAATGACCACTCATTAGTGAGAGGTAAGTAGGACTCTGGGACCTGCTCATTGAACACTAGAGCCTCGTCCTCCGGGGAAGCTGAGCATTTTGTGTACACAGTGCTTTACTTTGTGTTCGTATATCAATACTTCTTTTTAGGTTTCACTTTTGCTGTGGCGAAATCTTTTGTATGTGGGGAAAAATAAAATCTGAAGCTTACATCCTGCACAAAGGCTTACACCCTGCCGCACAACTTTCCCATTGCTTACCATTGTCTGGCTTCTCCAGTCGCTCTCCATGCTTCTCATTGGTCATCAGGAATCCTGATGTCATGCGGTTATACTTCCCTTCTTGTCCTTCAGGCTTCAGCAGTTCTCTGGCACTTGGACGAAGTACTGCTTCCAGTTGACGATCAGAGGTTGGCAGCCAGTGTCCTTCCACTGGCTGCGTGCTTCTGAGGTACTTCTTTTTTTCACTTTCTTCGCCGGCCGGGTGTGTCTGCAATGTCCTCAGCCTGCCTTCCTCGGTCTCCCTTGTGTGCTGTTTTACCTCTTTCCTATTTGTCAGCTTTCTTCCTTTCTCTGTCAAGTTTTCGATTCTCTTTCCTGTCTCCTGTTTCCGAACCCTCTCTTCCTTCTCCCGTCCTTTTTACTTACCCAGAAGGTATTGTAGGCTTACCAGTGAGATGTTGTTCAACACTTCAAGTGACGTAACTAAAAATACTCCCTAGCATGTCTCTCGGGCATCTTACTTCTAGGACATACCAAAGCCTTGGATGGGAGAATATGCTACTCCCTGGATCCCCCACTAACAGATATAACTGGCACCTGCTGTCAGTGAGACTCTAGGTGAGGTGCGGACCCTCTTCACACAACGCTTGTAAGGGAGGAGTGATGTCAGACATGACTTTAAGGAGTTGCTGACAGGAAGCCGCTGTGCGAGTGCCCAGCAGATAGTTTGTGCTAAAGAACCGGTCTTGTGCATCCCAATCACTCAATATGATAAAAACAAGACCGTTTGTATATAGTGCTTTTGAATTTTATTTTCTGCTTCGAAGAGCTTTACATAAAAACGCGTGCCATTGACGAATGTAGTACTCAAACACTGTAAGGATGAACGGTCAAGCTGGCCCTGCTGGTTTCGCACTTGTGACCTGCATTTGCCGCCACTTGTCAGCAGCGTGTGCTTAACTCGCCGAGGGAAGAGGCAGTTCTTCTCTGTGAGTTGGCAGGCCCAGACTTTGCGTAGTTAAAAAAAAATAATAATGGGATTATCTTTTGATCCCAGTGTACAATAAAAAATAATAAAAAATCCTCCCCCTCAGTGCTTTTTGTTGTTCGGGAGCTTAGCTCACTGATAGAGGGCATTATCTTACAGGAGGGGGTGTTGCAAAGAAAAGGCAAATACTTTTTAGTGACCAATCAAAAATGAGATCAGACAATTCTTTAATACTTTAAGTGTGTTAGACTAATTTTGTGGAGGGCCAGCAGTAATTTGCGACCTGAAGTATAAAAAAAAAAAAGTTTAAATAAGCATTGGCAATAGGTTTTGCCTATTGTCTGCATCATGGCGCATTTAAAAAAAAAAAACTTTGTTCTATTGCACGACAGCTCAACTGCTCTACAATACGTTAAAAAAAAAAAAAAAAACTGCCAAAGTCAACAGAATTTACATAGGTGAAACCTATTGGCTTGGCCGATGCTTGTTCATAAAAGCAAGTATTTGACTGGACAATCCTTTATTGCTGCTATTGAATGTATTTTGAATACTGAGCTTGTGTTCACCCCCCCACTGCTGCATCTACCCCCTCCACGCCCAAGAAGCCTTGGACTCCGTGAACCATGTTTCTACTGAAAGTCAAGTGCTGAAAGGATTATGGATTCTGTTGCTCAGGACCCATAATAAACTCAGACTCCAGGATATCAGGAGTGAAAAGCCTCAACCCTCACAGTTGCGGCCCATAGCTCCTGCGTGCCCCTTGATCCTCTGAAAGGGGTTCAGATAACAGTCCTGTATGAATGGTGAAGAGATTATACCTTGGAGCAGTCTAGAGAGTAAAAGTAGAACTATGTAAGCTTGCGATGTCCTTGAGCCCTACTTGAAGTTTGGTCTGTTCACCAGTCTGCCGTCACCATGGTGAACGAGGATCAAAAATTAAAGATGTAGATAAAACTTGAATGGTTTGTCAAAGATGGTCCAATAGTGGTGGTCAGCCTCATGGCTGTGGGTTTCTGAAAGTCGGCCTGCTTTGTATTGTTCTTGATAAAGTTTTTTTTGTTTGTTTTTTCCTTTCAAAACCTGGATTTTGCTTTATATTTTTTCATTGCAGCCCTGGGGCATACCCACGATGACCTCGCAGAGCATCCTCTCACTGACGATACAGACAACATGATTTTAACAGAGGCCACTCACAGTGAAGGGGTTTCTTTTCAGAATACCACTCTGCAAGGCTCTGAGAGAACCTCTTTACCACCTGAAAACACAGAGAGGCATAAAATGCAGCACTACATCCGTCTGGTATGTACTGACCCAGATCTCGCTGATCGCGCTATTCAAGTTCAAACTCTGTTCACAGCAAAGGCAATTGTGGCCGATGCTATATGTTAGCTAATGGCTGGATGATTTCACAGTTACCCTTAAGCGTTTTTCAATACCATTCATGCTGGAGTGGGGTTTAGTGTTAAGACACAACAGAGCAATCCCTTGTGTTGAAAGTAGCCTTTTATTAAAGAGCCAGGCTTTGTCACTATAATGACACACCGAAAGCCACTAGTCACAACCCCATAACGAATCTGGTTGTTGCAGGCACCCAATACACTGAAAAGCTTCTTTTCAGAGCCAGCACATTATTGGTCCCACTAGAAACGCATGGCAGTTGATTTTTGTTTTATTTTTCCTCTTATTTCTATTTTTGTAATGCTACCTCGTGTAACAAATGTCTACACCCTTCACTCTGAAGAGGTTGACACCCTATTGATGATGCTAGCTTAGCAATTGCCCATTTGATGAATCTTGAATATCACGTGTGTAATGACTGAACTGTAGTTATGAGTGTATTATATACATCTCTTGGATTTTCACCCATATTTATGATCACTGAATAGTCTTAATTTTTCTGGGATCCTAGGGGCAAGCTGTATGCAGAATTATTAACCGTAGAAATTACTGTTTGTTTACATATACCTTTCTAAAGCCATATTTCCTTGATTTATGTCCTTTTAAAAGAAACTAATACAATTCCACAATTGTTAGGCTTCAGGCAGAAGACGCTAAATACTCGGTTTCTTTTTTTATGAAAGAAATGGGTAAAAAGGCATTGTAGGCTTACATAGTGATAGCTGCTCTGTACATTCAAGAGGTGAGGCAGAATTTGCTCTTGAAGTCACAGCTTTGTCAGTTTGTGCTAGGGTCATTTTTGATGCTGTCCAGAGTTGCGGGTCCCTGAACATTGCGTCGTCCTGTTTTTCACTGTTAGAAGTGGTTACCGTCAACATTTTGTCCTGGTCACTCTCCTTGCCACCAATGTGGAAGGGCCTGCACCAACAGGCATGACACAAGTTTCTCAAATAAGAACATTGTCAAATGAAAGATAATTACAGCTTTTTGGTAAAACTGATCATGTTAACTCCTGCAAGCTTTTGTCATTTTTGTGGGTTATTTTTTTAATTGATTTTGAAATGCAGTCACCATGATTTCACCGCTTGTAAAGTACATGTTCTTGGTTAATAAACTGTGGAAAAATGCATCCTCTGCTGGACAATGTCCAGCAAAAGATAAACTTAAGATGTAAAGGAATTTGCCTCACTCGTAAGAAACATTGTAGAGCTTTCTTAAGATACTGTAGTGGACTCTGTGTCCAAAGGCATGACTAAGAGTTATTGTGTCTCTCCTCATTCACTCCATTTTGGTAGACAGATGTGCCTCTTCATTGATTGCGAGCTTACCTAAAAGAATCGCCTAGTTAGAAGGCATTGTCCCTAAAGGACTCACAACATATTGGCATGATGCAAAAATCGAGGAATATATCTTGTCTTGGAGTCCTTCAAACAAAGATTGAATACATATCATTCAAATAACCAGTGTATAAATTTTACTGACAACCCTTTTGAGGGAAGCTCAGGACACATTTTACATTTATAACTAAGAGCATCCCTATCTTGGTGACTCATTGGCTTTGACTACAGAACAAAATCTCGGCACAGTTATTAAAGAAAGCAATTAGTGGGTCAGGCAACCTTTATAACAATTATCTGATAGACTTTAGTTGCAGATTACTTACCTTAGAATTTTTCCCCAGGTGTCAGACTGGATCTGGAGATTTTTCTTCGAGGAGTAGCCTTGCGTGTCGGTAGGTGGCGTCAGTCGACTCCGCGGGCGTCATAGGCATCGTAGTCGCCCTGATGACATCTGGAGTAGTACATAGACGCCACCTCAGCGCAGTGATGTTGGCTCTTTCCGTGCCACACGCTGATCCGGAGAGAGCTACCCTGGTCTCTTTTTTTACCGATTTCGACTGTGTTTAGTTTTCAAGTGAGGTTTTGGTGCGTTGAGGATGTCCTCGAAGACCGGGGTTCAAGCCGTGCGAGGACTGTCACCTTATGATGTTGCTGACGGATCCCCATTGGGTTTGTCTGTGGTGTCTTGAGCGCTACCACGACCTGAAGTTGTGCTCCGAGTGCAGGGCCGTACTCCTGAAGGCCTTGAGATAGCGGTCCCTCAAGCTCATGGTGGCCCGGCGCTCGACTCCGCATAGGTGCCGGTCTCGCTCAAGAGAAAGGTCTCAAGACCATTCGGTGAGCCATCACCACTCGTTGTCCTCAAAATCTTCGGGTGCAGGTAAGAAGTCAAAGTGGTCTCATCGCCTTTAGACTTCGCCCCATCGCTCGGCTGACACGAGGCGGGAGGAACGTCGATACTCAAGGCCTCCGTGCTCAGAGAGGTCCGCTCCGTGCTTCCCCGAGTTTCCGGGAGCCGGAGCGACCCCCGTCCAGCTTAAGGAATTCTATGAGGCCATGCGCCTCCTCTTTGGGCAGACCGATCCTGATACGGAGCCTTCGGGCCTAAGGGATTTGCTTGAGGGGACTTTGGGTTCCGCGCTGACGGCTTCGGCCTCGGCCAGCGAGGTCCCCTCTGGATCCGCTCGGGCTGGTTGCATCACTGAGACCTTCCCCGGCTCTGGGTCAATTTTCGACGCCCCCGATGTCGGTAGTGCCCAGACATCGACCCGATCCTTATCCCCGACGACTAGGAGTCGGAGCGGTGTCGGCTGACGACAACGCGGTCTTTGATGGGGCCTTATCACCCCAGGTCAGATTTGGACCCTTTTTCCTATGGGCATGAATTTGGGGAAGGATTGGTGGGGTCCCTGGACCCTTGTGAATACCAGGATGACCCATCTTTAGACTGGGCACAGGAATTGGGTGACGCCAGTGAACTGGACACTTCTCCAGACGCTGGCATGCTGTATCCTTCTACTGTGGCTATGGCAGAGGGAGCGACGTGATATGGTGGTCAGTAGGGCCGCCAAGGTTCTTGGCCTTGAGGTACCTACTGTAGAGGTCAGGTCCAACCTCCTGATGGAAGTCCTTCAGCCACGGGCTTCCACATCTGAGCCCCTTTTACCTTTCAACGAAGCCCTCACCAGTGTCCTTTTGGGTACTTGGTCCAAACCCAACACGGGCTCCTCTGAATAGGACTATTGCATGCTGTCATCGTCCCGCTCAGAACAACCCTAAATTCCTGTCCCAACACTCTGCGTGCTGTTGCACACTAAGGCTTCCTTCCTTCCAAAGGTGATTATGCCTTTTCATGTAGGCCAGTCCATCACCCTTCCTACTTTCTACACACCCCTACATCCTTCCCATGAGGAGGATATACTCCACAGTCTAGACCCAAAAAGAGCGTTGGCGTTCTCTCTTAATCGTACTAAAGATTCCTGGGTGGACGATCTGCTCTTTGTCGGGTATGTGGGTGCAAAGAAAGTTAAGGCGGTGCAAAAACGTACCATCTCTCCATGGGTACTGCTTTGCATCAAGATGTGCTACGCTTTGGCCAAGAAGCAACCCCCTGAGGGCTTGCGTGCCCATTCCACCAGAGCAACTGCTGCTTCCACTGTGTTAGCACCCGGAGTTGCTGTCCTGGATATCTGCCAGGCAGCTACGTGGGCGTCCCTGTACATGTTTGCTAAACACTACTGCCTGGACAGTCAGGTCTGTCAGGATGGCTACTTTGGTCGCTCGGTCCTGCAGGACTTTCTAGTATGATCGCGGTTTGCAGCCCACCACCGAGAATGGCATCCCTTGGGTATCTATTCTAAGGTAAGAAATCTTCAACTTTAAGTTTTTATTAGATGTACAAGTTACTTACCTTCAGTAAAGAAATATCTGGTAGAGACCTATTCTAGTTGTAGATTCCTTACTGTCTCACCCATCCTCCCCGCTTGCAAACTGATTTCTAGGGACAGGGATTCATCCCTTTCAGGTCCTTAGCTCTGGCGCACCAATCTCAGTGTTCTTAGCGGCTCTGTGCTTTGGCGTGGAAAGTCGTTAAAAGAAACTGACGCACTGCGCTGAGGTGGCTTCTCTGTACTACTCCTGATGTCATCACAGCGACTACGACGCCCGCAGAGTCGACCGACACCACAGGCTGCTTAACATCCTGGCCTAAATGACCCGAGTACATGGAAGACTACATCATCACACCTTGCATTTCATATCTGGCTCCTGAATTGTTGCATAGGGTCGCTTGACTGTGGCACCAGACTGCATGAATGAGTCAAAGATCTTTCGCAAGGTTATCTCACACATTCATGCAGAACATATTCTGCTTCAGGTGTGTGGCGAGCAGAGCATCAATCTGCTTAAGTGCTAAGAATACACATTATCCTTGTGCTCCTAAGTCACATTGACTCTGCAATGGCTACAGGTAGAACAGTAGATAAACCCTTCCATCACACGCACACGTTAGAAATCTAATACCTGTTAAGCAAAAGGGTTTTCATTCTCTGTTAGCAATTTTACTTGAGTTAAATAGATGAATCAAACTATTAAAATGACCAAATCAATTTAGTAACATTGAATCATCTCATCATAATTACACCAAAGTGCGAAAAGTTTGTCAAGGGATTCAAAAGTTCGTAATGTTTAAAGAAAAGGCAATACGCTCCCTGAAAAACTATGGAGATATCAAATGTCAGTGTTACACTTTGATGCTTTGATTTTCAAAATGACTGCTATGAGCAGCAGTGCATTCATTTGGAACACTGAAACAAACTTAGTCACATCAAATCTCTGTTTCTAAAGGGTATTATAACAAAAATGTCAAGCTTTCAGAACTTGCAGCAAAAAGGTATATTCTTCATTCCTGGCACTCCAAATACTCTCAGACTTTCAGGAGTTATTGTGTGAGACCCAGACCCCAGCTTAATCTGGTCAAAAACGCTCTCTGCTCTGCTTTTTCAGGGACACAACAAAGCTTCCAGTCCCAACTGTACAGAATGCCCAATATATATCTCCTGGTCATTCCTAACTCTCACGGACAACTTCTAGTAGACCAGGGCACAGATAGCAGAGGGTGTCAAGTTCAAGCACGCTATTCAGCCAGGGCCCTGCCAAAGCCCAGCCCTAGATAGTCATTTTTGAGTAATGTCCTTCTTAATTATTTCCATTTGGACCTCAGGAGGCCGGCTTTTGACACTTGAGAATGACCTTTAGAGCTTAGATCAAGAGAGCAGGATCCAATCCATCAGTATCCTATTCCCAACCAATCCTTTTCCAAGTCCAGTAGAGTTCTGATTTCTAGATGTTTAGAGCCCCAAGATACAGCGGTAACAAGCTTGAACCTTTCCCATGTCGTCATCACCCTTCCTAATTTCTGCTTCAGAGTAACACACAAAACGATATTCTGTGTGTTTTCAAAGATGATGGAAGTCTCAGCTCCTACAGCTCCCCAAACCCCATTCATTGGCTTGTCTGCTCAAAAATCATAGGTTCAAACGCCTTGCTAAGAATTAAGGACTTCGAATATGTAGGTATTAGTTTGTCGGAGCCAGACACAGGAGAACACATTGAAAAGAGCAAGTTTTTGTTAAAACATAGGGCATGTAGGATATCCAAGTTTTTTAAAAGAGTTTGTGACCTATAATACCTTTCCTGGTTTGGAGGTCTTTAGAGCACATGCAATATATTGAACTGAACTGTGGGGACACAGCAGTATTAAAGATCTTTCACTTCCAGAGAATTCCTTTGTAAGATCTCTTTGAGGCTCCCTCCGAGTAATCCTTTGCTGCCTCTGTTCTTGACTTTGGCTTGCAACCTATAAGCAAGCTTGCAGCTTTGAAACCCATTTTATATTGGGTTAGAGTTTGATGCATTGCAGGACTAGCACATTTTAGAGCAGGCCTTCAAGATGTCATCACCAAACTGCAGACACTAAACAATTCCATGGATGAGATACATCGGAGTCTTTAGCCAATTTAGGGTTAGAATTATTGGTCCCAAGCCCAGACATAGTGACCTCACCCTCTGGGTAGCTGAACTGACTTGTTGTTAAACTTTAAGTTTGTCTTTAGATTTGAGGAATTTGTAGACTATTTGAAAACCAGGTATAGAGATCTGGATTTCATATCTAAAAGCAGGCAGTATCTTTTGAAAGGCTGCTTTAGCAGGTGGAGTTGTCAGCACTTTTTGATTCTTACTGCATATTCAGGCCAGTTACATACTTTTTATATTATGCACCTTTGCCTTGCGGACTCCATGCCACCATTTCCAGGTGACTTCATGTTTTGAGTACTCTTTTAAACACATCAGGTTTATTCTGACATGTCCTTAGGCTTTCATTTGGCCTATAGTAGTGTATCTTACCCTTTTGACTTCTGAGGACCCCGTTGCATAACAACTGGAAGTTAGGGACCTCCAAACCACTTCTCCGATTTGTTCCTCCACAATACTGCACAAAAATACAGAAACCAGTGTATACCCTGTACAAACTCAACATATTTACATTTCTCTGTGGGAGCCACCGCACATAGGTATAAGGCACACGTTGTATTCACTAGGCAGTCATGTGAAATTATTGCTCACAGCAGAAGTGGTGGGTCAGAAGTAGGAACTGTTGATAATGTCCTTGGACAGATGCAGGGCAGCAGTCAAGCTTGGTATGAACAAATCAGAAGAATGTGTTGGGTCCTAGTATCTAAAGTTGATATAGACAGTGACTTTGTAAAAGCTAGAAGGGCACATACTCATGTCCGATTTCATTCTATCTACTGTGAAATACTTCTCTGCATGTGAAAGTTTTTCATCTCGACTGAAGAATGCAGGCTGGATCCCTTCCTAATCCAAGAAGTGTAGGTACTTGGAATCTGTACGTATCTGCCCATGTAAAGCAGTGTATGGGAGAACATGCTGCCTTGAAGAGCCTTTTAGCCAGTCTACCTCTGCATAGATCACTTCAAGATTTTTTTTTTTTTTTTAATTAGAACTGTTTCCCAACCTTCTGACTTCTGTGGACCCCCACTTTATAATAACTGCAACCCAGGGACCCATACTGAATCACTATTGGAATCCAGCCCCCCGCTATACTGAAAGCTAGGGACCGGATCTACTATTTAATTTTCTAAGCTGTCGCGGACCCCCTTAGGAGGCTTCGCAGACCCCAAGGGGTCCCCTGACCACAGGTTGGAACCACTGAATTAGAAGCATTTTGCTAAAGTTCAGGTTGCAGAGTATTTGAATGCGAACAGTGACTGTGCACATTCACTGTGCCGTCCTTAACTAGCAGCTTCTGACTAGAAACCTTTTAGAAATGCTTATGAGTTTTAAAAATAGATCTTTATTTTATTACTAAATATCAAATACATTACATTTGGGAGGAAATTCAGTAGACTTCAACTAAATATTATTGTTACTTGATGATACTAGCATCATCCTAGGAGGAACATTATTTGTCATTATTCAGCTCTAAATCCTTAAGATTTGACAAAAACTAATGGTTAGATGACATGTGAGTCTGATGACCCCCTGAGAAGTGGCTGTGGACACCAGGATAAGAACCCTTGTCCTACAGCGGTCCAGAGCTGCACGGTCATTCTTGAGGCTATGTATTAAACTCTCTTATGTGAGTGGTGCAAAATCACACTCAGGGCCACATTCAGCATTTCACGTTCATACCACTTGCGCAGTATTTGAATATTTTTTTATGTGGCCTTACCTAGAAACTAAATAAGCCAATTGCACTTAGCCACGTAACATGCCATGTTTTAAGAGTTAAATCACTTGCACTGGGTGATATTTAGCAGCCTCCATGTTACATAGTGCAGGCGGCAACCTGCCTGCACTTTTAAGAGGGGAGAGGTATCTAATTGAAGATTAGTGCACTGAGTGACTGCCCCCGCCTGCAGTGGGATGTCGGGGGGATCCATGGGGACCCTCTTCCTCCCCTTGAGAAGACTGCCTTTATGAAGCACACTAAAGTGTGCCACATCTTTGTGGCCGTCCTAAAGGCATGTTTGACCTTGCGTCCTTATCCATAATGCGGCGCTGGCCCAAAGCAAAGTGGTTCCCTCATTTGCATGTGGAGATGCCCCCATGCAAATGAGGGAATGCACTTTGCGCGATTTATTATGACAGAAAGGGCCGCAGACACTTGTGTGCCCCTTCTCCATACTAAGCGCCCCTGGGGTGCACAAAACGGGGGTAGAATCCTGTTGCGCCCCTGAGGCACTTTCAGTAATATGGCCCTTGGTCATAACAGCCAAAAGCTATTATCTAAAATCATTTGTTATTGTACCCCATGTATGTACTATTAGAAAGGCTTGGGTAGTTTATTTCTCTAATTCGACGGCTGGCTGTTCCATGGGAGCATAACCTCATTCCCCCCTCCCAAATCAAAACAAACCAATCAGATTTCCATATTATCTATGCTTTCTCTCTCCCTTTGGGTCTTTTTGCAAATTCATCAATACAATCACAAAAATGCCAGTACACCCTAGATGTGAAAAGTGTTCTAATACTGTTTAGCCAAAATAAAGGCAATCATGGAACTTACAAACCTTTTGTGAACTATGGAATGTCCCCACCTATAGGCTATAGGCTGTTGTAGTGTGCTCTATATAATACTTTATTTCTGGAAGGCACGACCATCTGTGAGGGAGACCTAGGATGAATTGCAGAGTTGAAAATTAATTACTACACCATTTCTGATAGATGATGTTCGAACTGCAGAGCAGATACCATGCGTTTGGTTCGCATGTTTGCAAGACACAAGTTTAAAGCTCTAACTTTGGTTCAGAAAACATCTGAGATGCAATTTGAAGCTACTTTTTTCCATTTCTTTGCTAGTGGTGTTCTGATATGTTTCTTGTTGAATTCCCTTGCACAACATGGGGCAATAGTTTACAAATCTCCTTTTGTATGAGGCTGACCTATTGAATGATCATGATTATTCTCGATATGACCGATGCCTCCCAGACAGGATGTGTGGCTGAGTTTATTTTGGAAGATATGACAGCAAAGTAACTTTAGACGCCTTCATTATGACTTGTTGGGGTTCATGGCATCCAGTTTAGCTTTGTGGGATTTTCATCTTGGGTGAAAATCATTGGTATTTATGTTCACAGATAATTCTGCTATCTTACAAAAGTATGCATGAAAGCATTAATGCTGTGCCATTGGACAACCCCCTGCCCATCAGCGCTGTTTCTTTAGCAGAAAGCTGGTTTCAGAAACTTTTATACAAGTTGGGTTTTCACCCACAAGTATTTGCAAAATCTTGTGTAGCTCACCTGGACATAAAATCCGTACAAATCCTCTTTTCAGCTTCTGTGGAGTGCTCTGGCAAATGGAATGCTGGTGTAACTGCATGTTGGATTTTTAAGAGGGCTGTAACTTGTTGGTCTCCACTTTTGATTTTGTCATCAATGAGATAGTGGCGAACAGAAAGAATGCCAGATCTCCTTACAGATGTACCAAACCCTTAAGTGGGTTTGCTGACGCAGATCGTGACAGTAACTAAGATCACAGTAAATGCAACTTTCATAATGCCGGTGTAAACTTGGGCAGTAGCTGAAGCCACTAGCCCACCTTTCGCTGCTGATGAGGATTGCCCAGCCTTACATTTAAATAGCGGTATGAATCCCCCTGCAGGCACCTGTTAGGGTGGTTTGCGGAGTTCCTGGAACCACCATGTGTCTCCTATGTAAAGGGTGTCCTCCAGTGATGCACTGAATGTGCAACCACCTCCGTGGCACACACATCCAGGATGCCTGCTGACCACTTTCTTGCCTCTGCATTAACAGTATCTAATATGATGCCGATATGAACTTTTAGCAGGTGTTTAGTATGTTTTTCCATTTTTTAATCTTAAGGAAAGCCTGACAACCTCCTTCCAAGTGACATCGTAATTTGTGATCATTTAATGAAGCATTCCCTTGCTTGATCTGCTTCTAACATTAGTGCTCCTTGAGATCAATTTCTCTAAATTAATGGCTCTGCTTTTCCAGTCCCTGCAAGGTTGTGATTACAACTCCTTTAAATTTATTTCTGGTGGTAGTAACTTCGGCCATCTGGATGAGGGAGTTACAGGCGCTGTTGTAAGTTTTCCTAGATACAGTGTTTGTCAGAAAGAAAATGTTGTTTAGAGTGAATGTACCATTGTTTCCTAAATTTGTGAGATTTCCATCTCAACGTGTCTAATTATTGCCAGCTATAATACTAGCTCCACATCCATCTAAGGAGAACTAAAGACATAACTGATAAAATCCCAAAAGTACTGTCAGCCACTACATGTTAAGTAATTTTATCTGCCACTTCTCCAGCTCTTGTACACCCATAATAGACATTCATACTGGAATCACCTTGGACACCAAGATAACTCAGGTAAAGAAATTGAGAGACGCCAAGTTTTTAGAGCCTTCTCTAAAGGTTCTAAACTCTAAATTATCCTCCTAGCCAGAGGCATAGTGTTCAGCAGCAGGGGTGCTAGGGTTGCAAAAGAGGCTGCCTTGTCTCTCAGTAGAAAGCAGGGCACAAGCAAAAGATCGGTGTCACTAAATCACAAGGACCAGGCTGGAGTGTGGCTAGCTTCTTTGAACAACGCATAGTATGTTGAATGACTTATTGGGCCACAAAGGTGCCTCTAAAGGGATTACAGGAGAGGAGTAGCACACGGTCAGAAGATGAGTCTGGTTGTCAAAGTTTGAATAGACTGAAGGTGTTTCACAAGATTTCTAGGTGTGCAATGTTAGAGCACAAAGGCATAGCCTAAAGCTCTTTTGCCCTTCTTACTACGGTAGATTCGGACTTTTCAAATTTGCTTCATATGAAAGAAGAAATGTAATATTACAGGCATAATCCGGGACCGTGCTGGAGTACATCAAGCTTGAATCCTAGGATGGAATACCCATATTTGTACGAAAAAGACAAGCAGTTGTACTCTAAAGATCCTGCTCACCAAGTCGCAGCACGTCTGTCTTTTCAGTGTTGAACCTTAAGCACTGGAACTCCATCCAATCCAGGAACTCTTTATGCAAAGTTGAAAGAAGTCATCTTGTCCATTCAGCCTCTCTAGGGGAGAAGGCTTGCACTTGTTTTCCATACATGGAAAAAATGAAGGCATGGGGTGCAGAAGCCAGTCGTACAGCATAGCTACATTACAATATATGATGACTATAGTATTGCTTGATGGCTAAATTATGCTTTGAAACCTGTTGTTGTTCTTCCAGGAAAGTGACATGTAAGGGAGAGTACCTTAATACCATCAACCGGCCCTTCCAGAAGAAATGATTGACCAGGGAGGGCAGCCATTACAGCTTTCTTCAGAGGGAACACAGTCGCTTTGACTTCGCTTTAAACTTGTTATGAAACCTCCTTGATTAGGATGCAGGGGCTGACCCTCTTTTAAAAGATGGGCAGTTCTGCGCTTTTTTAACGGTTTGTTTATTTTTGGTTACTTGTGTCTCCTCAGACATTTTTTTTATTATTTTTTTTATTTTAGTATTTCTACGTAATATTCGAAACCTAAAGGTTCCGGGAAGGGAATAAACCCATTATAAGAAACGGGTAGTTATCATCAGGGACGCCGGCTTTGACGTCTGTATTATCTAGATTCTTCCCTCACCTCCTCCCATCTCTGATGCCTGTTGGGCAGAAATATTAATACAGGGCCTCGATCTGTCAGCAGTGTGACATGGGGGCATATTCCCATCGCTCTTTGCATCCAAGTGCCTCACCGGCCTGTGTGATACCAAAGGGAAATCTGCCCTTCACAGTGCCAATGACTAGGCCATTATTTTTCAATTTCTGAATCAAGCTCACGCCGGAATGAAACAGTTTCCTTGTTAATCGGACTTTAATCGGATCTTAAAACTAATCATATGTCTTTTTGATCTATGTAATTGTTTGAACAAATAAAACAATCCATTTTAATAATTTCTTTATTTAACAAGGTCACCACTGTTTGTGAACATTTTTTCCCCCAGACAGCACCCTTCAGACTTCCTTAGAGAAATTGTGCTGGAAAATTGTGTTGGTTGTAACGCTATTTTCTGATTGTTAGCCTATTTTAGCCATACCATCTTCTCCTCATGGATTACTGTCTCCTTTAGTTGCTGGACCGGACACCCGGAGACCCTCTGAACGAGAAGCACGGAAGCCTGTCCCACTCACTGTCGCAGCTCTCTCTACTTCAGGGTAAGAGCTGGAAAGAGATGACCAAATATGATTGTGCATGGGAATGGCATCTTCGTCGGGAAGCTAGAACTATGGTGTACTTGCTGTGGCTGCATTCACTGGCTCTTCTCGTGCTTCAGGGGGCACAATAGCAAATTGTGCCTGAATTTAGTATAGATTATGATTCTAAGTCGAAGGAGACGCAAGAGTGTCCAATTTGAGACTACTGGATTTTAGTTCAGAGTTCTCCTCCGTGCCTGTGTTGTTGTAGCAGACATCCAGGAGACTATCTGCATCCAATTCCAGGGGTTAGGCAATAAGGAAGACTCCGTCACCTCAAG
Organism: Pleurodeles waltl; assembly: GCF_031143425.1. Lineage (NCBI taxonomy): Eukaryota > Metazoa > Chordata > Amphibia > Caudata > Salamandridae > Pleurodeles > Pleurodeles waltl. Next base: position 673,905,455 of record NC_090451.1, on the reverse strand, counting down.
TAACAAAATAATTGAAGGAAATTGGACCATGAGGTGGACGCATTGTGGTGTTCTTGTTACCCATGTGCTGGTCCTAAGCCACCAAAACCTCCATCTGCAGCTTCCCTGGCCTTTAAGTAGGAGAACCTTTAACAGGAGGAGGCACCCGTATTGCGTGCTCTATCGTGCAGTGAAATATAGCTGTCTGAATAACCTCTGCTTGATTTGACCGTCGTATCTCACTCTCAGCTTCCTCTTGTACTACCCTGTGCAGTTGTGGAAACAAGGGGGGGGGGGGGGGGAGAGAGAAGAAGTTAAGGATGCAATGTTCAATAAGTCACAACGTGTTTCCAGTTTTCCTGTGTTTGCATTTCTTTAAATGATTTAATGAGGCCAGACTGTCAGTATTGGAGTTTCTCCGTTTCCTTTCTGCAGGAGACCATTTAGGCTATCGAGACCGGTCTACAGGTATCTGGGACCACTTGCGGCAGCCTCCGACTGGACAGCAAGCTGCTGGGAGAGTCCCTCAGGCTGTGCAGAAAAGCAAAGTACCAGAGGTTGCACCTCACAACCGTGAACCTCACACCCCTCCCAAAGCGGTACCTAGTGAGTAGACAAAGCTTTCCTGCCTAGTCTAAGGCTGGAATTTTTCTTACCAGTCTTTCTGTTCCTGATCTGTGACTGCAAGATTTAATACCCCTTCCCCTTCTTGTCCGGGCAGGGTACAGTATTTCATTATGGTCTTTCTGTACTCCAGGCCTTCCTTTTGTTAGAAGTTTCCAGATTTCTTACTTGCCTTTTCTCTTTCTGATCTCCTTGATGCCATACTTCATACTGGCCTTTCTGTTCTTGTTAATGCAGAGCTAAACTATTCCGTGTTAGTTTTCCTGTAGTTCCCTGCTTTGTGCTTATTCTGTTTTTTTTTTCTCCTGCCCAGACTGTCAGGCACTACCTGTGACTCCAAAGGATACGACTGAGATATCTCGTGCCAGGGCTCTTTACCAGACTCACAGTGGTCAGCCCCTTGCGGAGGAGATTTTCAGCTATCTCCAGGGCATTGAACGGGCTGGGTAAGTGTGACATTTATCTTTTAAAACACATGTGATTCTTTGATTAAAAACCTGGGGCCCCTGTATCTGATATGTCGGGTGAATTCAGGGAACCTATCATACCTACGTATCCTCCGATTCACAAGTCCTGTTGGGACCTCCCCTTAGATACTCTGGTTGATATGCCCTAACGGGGAACTCCCTGCACGCAAGGTACACCTTTAAGTATACTTCATTGAATAATGTAACTGACATACTGCAAATAATGTTCCTTCTACCTCCATCTCCCGAGTTTCACCTTGCTCCCCGGCGGCCAGTGTTTGCATGTGGGAGAAGTTGTATTGTTCTTACTTCCTTTAAAAGCCAATAAAGAAGGTCTTAAACCTAAAACACACGTTATGACCATCCTTTGAGTGCTTGCTCCGTGCCTCTTTATGAACGAGTCTGTTCCCATCCCAGGCTTGAAGGGAAGGGAGACCTGAATCCCGAGCATCAAGGGAACCAGACAGCAAGGCGGTATTCGGACCCCAAGCTGAACGACGTGGTGAGAAAAGAGGTAAGCTAGTGGTCCCCATCCTGTGGTCCAGGGACCCCTGGGGGTCTGCAAAGCATACTCGGGGGCTCCGCGACTGCTTAGAAAGTTAAATAATAGATTGATAAAGGGTATATAAATTGTGTGTAAATCTGAGCATTTTAAAGTGTTACATAAATGTGAAGGAATTAAAAATTGGAGGATGAACTTAAGTTAGTTTCCTCTGTTTGATTAGTGGGAGCAGTGCAAGCGCATCAAACAGAATGTAATATGGCCTACTAGTGGTGTCAATTGAATTTAGTAAAGGACCAACCTTCCAATTTTTTTTTTTTTTGTCTGTGAAATAAATGATTAAATATTTTGTGTATTTGTTTGATAAATGGTTGTTTCTGTATTTTTGTGTGTATTTTTTTGTGGTTTAAATCATTGAAACTGCTCAGGATGGGGTCTCCTTCAAGTAATGACTCAGTGGGGGTGCCCAGATTCCAATATTGATTCTTTAGGTGTCCCTGGGTTCCAGTAATGAAGAAGTGGGGGTCCACAGGAGTCAAAAGTACGCTATTTAGATTTTCATACCCTTTTGAGTGTTGCGTGCTGAAGCTGATGACACTGTGGTGCCGAATCCTCAGTGAAACGTAAATGCGCCTTTGAGAATAGTGCAGCAGAGAGTACTGCAGACTTTGCCTTTCCAACTGGATGTGTTCATCCATCAGTTCTATTTCGAACAGTGAAACACTTCTTACTACTTGTTAATCTCCCTACATTTCTCATAACTACACCTTTTAGCAGCCACGACTCAACATTACCATAATTATATAAAACTCTACTCTCCTTATCTTAAGATGTGATATTCGTTACATTCACTGTTCATGAGTCAATGAATTAGCCCTAAATGTCTGTATGCCTTGTACACATGCACCTTCAATTGTGGACCAGCACATCTCACTTAAGTAATAACTATAAGTATACATGAACATTAGATGTGCAGTATTAATCACTGTCTTATTAACCCTTTTTAACATCTTGTGCATCCTCTGTCCCGAAAGGTATTTTCTGCTGATCTGGATCTGCACCAGTTACCTGCTTGACAGTTATACAGTAACTGTAGTTTCCACTGATCGCGTTTGTGATCTTGTTGACCTGGTAACTTTCACTGTCATTAATTTTTATTTGTTGATGTATCTGTTTCAGGTTGTCCCTGTTCCCCGACGCCCTTCCTCCACTCGAGCCTGCAACGAAAAGCCACAAAACACAAAAACTGTGAAGAAAACTGTTCCCCCTCCCAGCCAAGGCAGCATCAAAAGCAACAGGTCTGGTGTCTGGAGATGAACACTGCAATGGTCGCTCCTGGGAGTGACTGTTCTACCAGCGATAATGTTCCTCTGACTCTAGCACTAAGATTCCACCTTGTACTCCTGGTACTATTGCCTTGCACAGAACAGGGGTTTCGAATTTTTACCTGGGTTCTGTTTTCCTTCTGTAGCTGCAAAAAAGTAATGTTTCACTTAAAGTGAGAGGAAGGGTTGGGAAACCACCCATTTCAGCTTGACACCACTCTTGCCTGCCTTCAAACTCCAGTATTTTAAGGAAATAAACTGTTGTACTGTGGCAACCAGTCAATTTTCCTAACCATTCAATTCAGAAACTTGAAGCGCAGAGACCTTGAGGGATTCAAATCACTAGCAAACTAATTTCACGGCACTGACTGCACCCTGTTACTTCACTGATCTATTTTTTGCGAGAAGTCTTTGTAATTAAGTGGTTTGGTCGACTCTACACAACCCAGAAAAGCAGTCTGCTTATAGTATCATTGCTTTTCTGCCCTTTTTAAGCTTCATTAATATTTATTTCACGTGGATATTGGATTATTACAAAAGCCTCTTGTTTGTCCTTCTAAATGTCAGTCCCTCATGTTTGGAAGCGTTCTTCTGTCTGGTTCACTTGTTTCCCTGTCAGTGGCTAAACTCTGCCAACAAGGAAGTAATGTACAATCTGTTATTTTTTTATTTTTTATATTAAAATGTATTTAAATATGTTGACTCAATTTTCTTCTTTTTATATCTATATCATGTTCACGGTGAAAATGAATAAGTGGACAGGTGTCCTCTTAAAGGATGGCCTAGAAGAGTAGATATCCAAGAATGAAGGTATCAAAGCCCATTAACTTTCCTTTGTACCTTGCATGGAAAGGAGGCACCGTGACTGTTAAGGCTTCAAGCTCCACATTGAATGTGACTTCACGGAGCCATACAAGCCACCGCTCTGCCCACAAATGTTGGCTCCTGTTTATCCGCGCTCTTCTGAGCAAATCTAGAGTTGCTCTAACATTTTACTAAAAATCTAACATTCAAGCGGTGTTATCTGACATGCCTCCACTCAGGTTTGCAACATTTAAATTACGCCACAGCAGACAGATTTTAATCTCCGATCTGCACAACTGAAGTGCACTCAAAGGCATGAAGCGCAGGAGGCCAACCTCTTCATGAGACAGTTGTGATATGAACTTTGTAAACCCACCCCCACCCCCCACGATAAGACTTTTTTGGTTATTTGGGATGGTTCATGATTAGGATACCATAACTTTTTTTTTTTTGTCCACATAAGCAATCCACACCAAATGTATCTTTTTTTTTTTCCCAACGTCCTGAGGATTCTAAAGGTGATGAGGGTTTGTGGTATCCTTTGGAGGAAAATGAGAAAATAACCAAAATATAGTTAAATTGTGAGCTTTTTTTGGTGAAAATAGGAAAAAGTGCTCTGGATTTAGTGTCTCTCTTCATAAAAATTGCATCAAGGAACAGTCACCTTCTTCCCAGCTTTCATGAACATGCAGAACTGAACCAAAAAACCTAATATTTAACCACAGGTTAGTATGTTTAAAAAAGGTAGCCCATTTTTCCTATGTTTCTGTACTTTCAGCCTACTTCCAGTTTGTGGTGCAAACCAGTGTGAAACCCATGGTTATCCAGGAAAGCTATATACTTCTAATAAATATACAAAAATTCTGAATCCACCAAGGTGGTCATATGTATAGATTCTCCAATGTTTTCCCAAAGAAAATGTTGAAATAAAGAAATATCGAAAATGAGTGGGGGGAAAAAACTTCCATTTGTGACAGTGGGAGTAATCACAAGTTTGGCGGACAGTTTTCACTGTCCACCAATCTTCCAACGTGGAGGTTGCCGCCACACAGACAACCACCCCACCTGCCCCATTAAGAGTTTCCTGCTAGGCTGGCAGGCGGAAACCTTGGTTTTAGCCCGCCAGTCCAGTGGGAAACAGGCTACACCATTGTCACCGGCTCGTAATTGAGTTGGCAGCAGTTGGCAAAGCAGGCAGTGAACATTGCGATGGTGCTGGGCAGGGTGGTCCCTGCACCGCCCATGCCAAGTACATGAGCAGTGCAGCACCCCCCCCCCCCCCTCCCCCCCCAGTGTTACTGCCATGAAAAGGCTGGCGGAGACTGAGGTCGTAATAGCGCTGCCCTGGCCGATTAGGATCTCCACCAAACCACTGGGATCCAAGATTCTGGCGGTCCAACCACCAGGGTTTTAATGTGGCGGTCCAGACCGCCACTGCAAGTGTGGCAGTTGTAATACTGCCACACTCTTAATGAGGGCCAATGTTTTATCTGTAACTTTTTGTCATGATGGATGATTTCAAAAGCAGTGTACAATTGCTTTAGCTAGACCCTTTTGGTTGTCTGGATATATAGGGTTTGTAGGTTCTCCATGAACCTGAGGTACCCCAAGCTAACACCAGAGCTGCACCGTACAATGGTTTTTCAGTCTATACTGAGTACAGACCAATTCATATGGTTTCATATGTAGAGTGGAAAATGGGTATCAAGTTAACCTATTTTTCTAATGATCAAGATATGGAATTTAGGAGCAGTAGTTATTTGCACATCTCTGAATTTGTGGGTACTCGTACGAGCATATATTTTAGGGGGTATTCTTCAAAATGTCTCCTTTCTTACACACTGGATTACATTTGGAAGGTACAAATGCAGCAACATCCAATTGGAAATAATAAATATCCTACTAGTCTATGCTCCAGCAGCGGTGCCTCCTTTAGGGCGGAGGAGCGTCGCCCACCGTGCTGCAAGCGCAGCAAAAATCAAAAATATTTTATTACTGTTTTTATTTTTCAGTGCAGCCAGCCCGAGCCAAGTGTTCGGCCGGGGCCGTTACTGCTGACTGGCAGCAGGGTAGGAGGAGTGGTGCACACTTAAAGATTAAAGTGCACATTGACTTTAGCCAGCTGTCTTGCGACGGCCAGCCTGACATGCGCAATTTAAACCTCTCCACCTGAGCCGACTTGGACAACTGGGTGGAGAGCAGGCACAGGCTTCAGTGCCTCTTAGTGCCAGCCCACTCCGACCGATCCTGGCACATCTCTCATGCTTTTTAACAGCATGAGCAGTGTCTGGCTTGGTTAAGGGGGTTGTCTTAGCGACCCCTTGCTGACAAACTGTGGGACCGGAGAGGGCTGGAGTAGGCAAGTCCTGTTTTTTTTTATTTTATTTTTTTAAATTAAGTATACAGTTTAATGTTATTTTACATCCTGCCAAGCACTGTGAGAAACTAGCACTGCCTCCAGCCTTAACTCCAGAGATCTTAATTATGGCCCTTTGTAAACACTGTTTTTAATGGACCACAAGTGAGAGCTTTGGGGTTGCGCGAAAGGGCATTCATGATCGCCGCACCACTTTGAAAATGAATCCGCCGCCACTGCTATGCTCCCACATGTCTTCTGATAAAAATGGTACCTCACTTGTTTGGGTAGGCCCAGCGCCTCTGAAAGGAAACGGCCCAAAACGCAACATGGATACATCACATTTTTCCACTCAAAACTGAACCATATTTTGCAAAGTGGGTTGCTGTGGATTTTGGACTCTGGCTCTACCTTCGCGGCTGGCAAGGTATTCTGGGTATAATGACTTGGTGAGAGCCACACAAGCCAACTCACATCTTGGACTTTAGGTGTCTCATTTTTTTTAAAAAGTACGTTTGCTGGGTTTCCCTAGGTGCCCGTCATTTTATGTTACACCACTGGCCCTAGCTCAGCCAGCACCTAGGTAATTCTAGCAAACCTGTACATTTTTAAAATCTAGACACCTAGGTGAATCCAGGGTGGAGCGAGGAGTGGCTCTCATCAGGTTGTTTTACCAACAATTCCTTGCAAACTTTGACTGAAAACCACATGTTGGAGGCATGTGTGGCTGTACATACACATGCTTTGCATACTCTTCTGGGTGTGTACAAGTTGTTTTTCTTTGAAGAAGTCTTGTCATGAGGTTGAGTAACTCCTCTCGGTGGTGATGGTGCACATGCGCATTGACTCCATTGTTCGTGTGCTTTCTTTCCGCCATGGGGTTTGTATGTATGTGCATTTTTTCTGTTGTCGTTTGTCACTGTTAGCATATCCCATCCTTTCGTCTGTATTTATCACGTCCAAAATGCGTGTCACTTTGATTTTTTTCAACCACAGCCCTCCTAGGACCCCGCCCTTCAGAGCCTCCTTAGGACTCCATCACACCACTTTGAGAATGACTGGCTGGTGATGGAACGTACGCCTTTCTGTTAATGCCCATGTTGACACGCAAAATATCCTGCACCGATCAGTACCTGGTCTGCAACTGGTGTTTGATGCCCAAGCACAGGGAAGTGAATTGCAACGCCAGTGAATCTGTTCCACAAAGAAAAAGACTCTTCAAGACCTTCGAGCACGTCACCTGGGAATGTTGTGCAGGACCATCAACGACACTCCAGATATCTTCATTGAAAGAGAAAGAAGGCTAATCCCAACCATAAGCTGTGGAGGAAGAGGCATTTTCTGTCAAAGGTAGCTCTGTCTTTGACCTTGAAGTGGAGTTGTAAATGGAGAGTGTAATGCCAGTTCAGCAAGCTGTGAGTACAGTCTCCCATCACCCAGATATCCCAACAAGAGACATTTGGCTACTTTGGATCCACACTGTGAGGCCCTCGGTCCAACACTGCCTCTCTGCAAGGGTCTGTACCGAGCAACTGGCTCAGGCACCCTGCCCTCTGGCTCGGTGCCAAAACCTCCATGGAAGCCTTTGCATTGAGTTCTTTAGCCACAGACCGTCAGCCAGTTCCTACTCTCATCGATGCGGAGTCGACGGTTGCTGTCCACCACCTCGATGACAAGAGGAGATTGAATGCCAAAATATTCAGTCAAAATCTTCAAAGCCGACCTCCAAGTCTGGCTAAACATATTGGTGGAGCCGTTCCTGCAGGAACAACTGGACGTATGGCTTACTCTTCCTCCACCACCTAAAAAGAGATTGACATTTTCAAGAAGCTTTGGACATGCCAGTTCCTTCTAAACAGAAGACAAGTGGCTAAGGCTACCAGCCCACTGCCCCTTCCACCTGCCTCACTACTTACACCACCACCACCACCAACCTTACCTCCTCCCCCACTCTATGGAGAAGAGCCACTGGACATATCACCACAGTCTTCTCAGTCAGATACTGCTGGGTATGGTGGACCACAAGACAAATTTGAGACGCATAAAATGCTGATCCCCGCAGATACAGATCTCTACCCCACAAGCCCTTCTCTTCCTGATGATGCCGCCTCTTACCATGAGGTTATAGTCAGAGCTGCCACATTCCACAATGCTGCGTTGCATAAAGAGCCTTTAGAGGAAGGCTTCCTCTTTGATATACTTTCCAGCACCCAAAAGGCTACACAGTGTTGTAGGAAAGTAGCCTCTTTTTAGCATGGTTACTCCCACTTTTTGTCTGATGTCAGTGTGTTTTGACTGTGTTGATTGGGACCCTGCTAACCGGGCCCCCAGTGACTATGCTCTCGCCCTCTAAATTTGGTTGCTGAGACTTCACACACCCCAAAATTGGCATACTGGTGCCCCGTTATAAGTCCCTAGTATATGGCACCCAGGGCATTGGGTACCAGTGGTTCCCCATGGGCTGCAGCATGTATTATGCCACCCATGTAAAATGTGTCTGCAGGACTGCATGAAAGGGTGCATGCACCTTTTCACTTCAGGTCTCTGCACCAGGTCACTATAAGTCACACCTACGGTAGGCCCTCCTAGCCCAGAAGGCAGGGTGTAGGTACCTGTGTGAGAGGGCTCACCTGCATGAGCAGAGGTGCCCCCATGAACTCCAGCTCAATTTTCCTGGACTTTTTGAGTGCGGGGACACCATTTTAAGCATTTACTGAACATAGGTCACTACCTATGTCCAGCTACAAAATGGTAACTCTGAACCTGGGCATGTATGGTATAAAAAAAATGTCGGAATCATACTCCAGTACTGTTGCCAGTATTGGTTGTATGATTCCATGTACTCTGTGGGCTTGTTAGAGGACCCTCATCATTGCTCCTAGCAGTTTTCTGGGGTTTTCCAAGCAGCCCACGCTGCTGCCACCCCTCAGATGGGTTTCTTCCCTTCAGCTCAAGCCCAGGAAGGCAGAACAAAGGATTTCCTTTGGGAGTGAGGCAGCACCCTCTACCTTTGGAAATAGGTGTTAAATGGCTTGGGAGGGGTAGCCTCCCTAAGCCATTGGTATGCTTTGAAGGGCCCATTTGGTGCCCTTTTCGCATAGACCAGTCTGCACTAGTCAAGGGACCTCCAGTCCCTGCTCTGGTGTGAAACCGGACAGAGGTAAGGGGAGTAACCACTCCCCTGTCCATCACCACCCCAGGGGTGGTGCCCAGATCCTCCAGGTGGCCACTTGATTGTGCCATCTTGAAACCAAGCTGGATGGAGGCCCCTGGGAGCAGCCAACGACAACCGGCTGCGTGGATCGCCTCTCTTCCAGAGCTGTGTAGATTCTGCATCACGTGTGGTCTGGAGTGGTACCCTCGGTCCTTTCTACCAGCTGTATGACTTTTGAGACAGTAAGCCGTTGCCTGTCTGCGCAGGACAGTACCCAAGTGCACTGTGTCTCTTGCAGCTACCAAGGCTTGTTTGCATCTCTTCTAAGGGATCTTCAGGGTCTGTTTGTCCCAGCACTCTTCCCTGCAATGCTCAGCCTGCTGTGTGCTTCTCTAGCGACGTGGGACTTCTTCCAAGGTGTGCTGTGTGGGCCTCACCGCAACTCCTGTGCTTGCTGCCTGTTGGGTCTGCCTCTTCTTCCTCTGGCTCTCCTCACTGCTGAGGGTCACCTGGGATTCCCCTCTTTGGGGAATCCCAGAGTCCAATAGAGTCCTCCTGGACCTTGCTGGTCCCCATTAGCCCTGCATTTCTTCTCCAACGACATTTGTCTTTGCCAAGGCTTGTTGGTGGTTTTTCCACACCACTGACTGACTTCAATCCTTCTTCCAGCGTGAGATGTTGACTGCATCACTCCAGGAACTCCTCAGCTGCTTCAGTGTTGCACTGCTTACTCTTCGTCAACCTGGTCCTGCATCCATAGATGGGTGGGTAGTGACTCCTGCCACGGCCGGACACTCCAACGTGAACTGGACTTGGTCCCCTTTCTTTCCAGGTCTTCCTCTTCTAGGATCCGCTTTTGGTTTCTTACAGTCTTGATTGGGTCTTGCAATATCCTTCTCTGAATTCCTTTTGGTGGGTTTGGGGAGATTCTGTTACTTACCTCTTTTCTCCTGGTCGCTGGGGGGCACCCTGGTACTTACTTTGTGGGTTTCCTAGTTCCTCCCCCTCCCCTCTGCTGATTCCAGTTCCTTGGGTTAGGGCCAAACTTTCGCATTCCACTTTCTTAGTTTATGGTTTGGTCCCACCCATGACCTTCAGTATTGCCTATTGCTTTCACTATTTTCTATTGCATTCTATGCTAATTCCGGACTTCAAATGTACATATAATAGTGTGTTTACTTGGGGTATTGCCTATACAGGGAGTGCAGAATTATTAGGCAAATGAGTATTTTGACCACATCATCCTCTTTATGCATGTTGTCTTACTCCAAGCTGTATAGGCTCGAAAGCCTACTACCAATTAAGCATATTAGGTGATGTGCATCTCTGTAATGAGAAGGGGTGTGGTCTAATGACATCAACACCCTATATCAGGTGTGCATAATTATTAGGCAACTTCCTTTCCTTTGGCAAAATGGGTCAAAAGAAGGACTTGACAGGCTCAGAAAAGTCAAAAATAGTGAGATATCTTGCAGAGAGATGCAGCACTCTTAAAATTGCAAAGCTTCTGAAGCGTGATCATCGAACAATCAAGCGTTTCATTCAAAATAGTCAACAGGGTCGCAAGAAGCGTGTGGAAAAACCAAGGCGCAAAATAACTGCCCATGAACTGAGAAGTCAAGCGTGCAGCTGCCACGATGCCACTTGCCACCAGTTTGGCCATATTTCAGAGCTGCAACATCACTGGAGTGCCCAAAAGCACAAGGTGTGCAATACTCAGAGACATGGCCAAGGTAAGAAAGGCTGAAAGACGACCACCACTGAACAAGACACACAAGCTGAAACGTCAAGACTGGGCCAAGAAATATCTCAAGACTGATTTTTCTAAGGTTTTATGGACTGATGAAATGAGTGAGTCTTGATGGGCCAGATGGATGGGCCCGTGGCTGGATTGGTAAAGGGCAGAGAGCTCCAGTCCGACTCAGACGCCAGCAAGGTGGAGGTGGAGTACTGGTTTGGGCTGGTATCATCAAAGATGAGCTTGTGGGGCCTTTTCGGGTTGAGGATGGAGTCAAGCTCAACTCCCAGTCCTACTGCCAGTTCCTGGAAGACACCTTCTTCAAGCAGTGGTACAGGAAGAAGTCTGCATCCTTCAAGAAAAACATGATTTTCATGTAGGACAATGCTCCATCACACGCGTCCAAGTACTCCACAGCGTGGCTGGCAAGAAAGGGTATAAAAGAAGGAAATCTAATGACATGGCCTCCTTGTTCACCTGATCTGAACCCCATTGAGAACCCGTGGTCCATCATCAAATGTGAGATTTACAAGGAGGGAAAACAGTACACCTCTCTGAACAGAATCTGGGAGGCTGTGGTTGCTGCTGCACGCAATGTTGATGGTGAACAGATCAAAACACTGACAGAATCCATGGATGGCAGGCTTTTGAGTGTCCTTGCAAAGAAAGGTGGCTATATTGGTCACTGATTTGTTTTTGTTTTGTTTTTGAATGTCAGAAATGTATATTTGTGAATGTTGAGATGTTATATTGGTTTCACTGGTAATAATAAATAATTGAAATGGGTATATATTTTTTTTTGTTAAGTTGCCTAATAATTATGCACAGTAATAGTCACCTGCACACACAGATATTCCCCTAACATAGCTAAAAGTAAAAACAAACTAAAAACTACTTCCAAAAATATTCAGCTTTGATATTAATGAGTTTTTTGGGTTCATTGAGAACATGGTTGTTGTTCAATAATAAAATTAATCCTCAAAAATACAACTTACCTAATAATTCTGCACTCCCTGTATTCTATTTTGGTATTTGTGTTACCATAATAAAGTACCTTTTTTTTTGTAACCCTGTTTGGTTCTTTCATGTATGTAAGTGCTGTGTGACTACAGTGGGATTGCATACGTTTTCATGTCCCATAGCTAAGTCTTGGCTACTCATCCACAGCTACCGCTAGAGAGCCTGACTTCCTAGATACTGACTACGCCTCACTAATAAAGGGGACACCTTGACCTGGTATAAGGTGATAAAACCATAGGTGCTCACCACACACCAGGCCAGCTTCCTACAAATATCTCGCTATCTTGAAAACCATGTTGCAACACAGATAATTGATGCAAAGATCTATTAGGCCTGGTTTATGACACCCAGGGTTGGCAAGAAGTACAGCCCCTCACCATCAGACCCTATGTACATTAGAGGCCAGTTTCCACCAGATTCCCTTGTCACCACCACTACCCACAAACATGCCAACTCTCTGGCAAATCGGGGACCCCACCTCCTGATAAGGAGAGTAAGAGGATTGACACTGTGAGAAGAGAGTTGCTGCTCAGGCTGCCAATTATTGTCACATTGCCAACTCTTAGGGTCTTTTGGTGCGCTATAAATGCACCCACTTGGATGAGATGGAGGATCTTCTCCAGTATCTCCCTGATGAGCACAAAAAACATGGCCAAGAACTGGTTGCAGAGGGAAAACTCATCTCTAACATCTTCATAAAATGTGCATGAGATGCTGCGGACACCGCTGCCAGAGGGATTATATCCTCTTTGATAGGGAGCATCTTTTTTTTTTTTTTTTTTAAACCGGGAGATGGTGAAAGCAATGTGTGCCCTTCAGACACCTGCTCCTTGTGGCATCTTTCGTCATCCCAGTTATTGTGGGGGCTCAAAAACCACCACCACAGATTTCTCTACTTCCCATCAAAGACGGCAAAGCCAAAGAACAGCCCAGAAGGGCTATTATTGTGGCTCCTACAGGGGCAGCAATACTAAAGGAAGAGGTAAGGGTTCCTCCCCACATGGAGCAACACCCTCCACTGAACAATGACTTCCTTATTCTGCCCCCATCACAACGCCTGTTGGGGGCCGACTACAGGATTTTCCAGGATGTATGACCGTACCACACTTGCATTTACCACGCATTCCTTTACAACACTGTATGTGCAATGCATGTATCATTACCATGTATGCATTTACAATGAAAGTGTTTACCACGCATTTGTCTTTACCTTGATTATTTTGTTGTAAAGACATGGTCAAAAGTAATGTGGTAAGCATAACATATATATATATATATATATATATATATAATCAGCTTGGCCCCCAAAAAACCATATCCACCCTTGACCCCCAAAAACCCTTTACCACCCCAAAACCTACCCACCCTAAAACCTAAAAAACTCATACCCAACCTAAAAATGCCCTTACTACCCAAAAACCATACCCTAAAACCTAAAAAATTAAATAAAATAAAAAACCCTTACCACGCCATAACCCATACCCACCCTAAAACCTAAAAATGCCCTTACTACCCCAAAAAACAAACCCATACCCACCTTAAAACCTAAAAAACCCTTACTACGCCAAAACCCATACCCACCCTTATACCTAAATGCCCTTGCTACCCCCAAAAACCCACTCTAAAAAGTTAAAACCTCTTACTACGCCAAAACCCATTCCCATCTTAAAACCTAAAATGCCCTTACTACCCAAAAAGCCGTACCCACCCTATAACCCAAAATCCCACTTACCACCCCAAAACCATACTCTCAAAACCTAAAAAAATTCCCTTACTACCCCAAAAACCCATACCAAGCCTAAAACTTAAACCTCTTACTACCCCAAAACCCATACCCACCCCACGCACTCTAAAACCTAAAAACCCTTACCACCCTAAATTCCATACCAACTCTAAAAATTAAAAACACCATTTCCACCCGTTAACCAGTACCCACCCTAAACCCTCAAAACTATATATATGTAAACACTTAATACTTACCTGTACTCAACTGCGAAACCGTACCATGCATACACCTTTACCATTCATGCCTTTTATAAATCAAAAAAAATACTTACATTAAAATCTATACCACGCATATGCCTTTACCATTCATACCTGTAGAACAAAATTTGTTGTGAAGGCATGCGTGGTAAAGGCATATGCGGGGTAGTGGCAATGACCATGCTGTAATGGATGTTTCCTGATTTTCTACCCAAATAGCAACAAATTACATAACACCAGTGGGTGTTACCCATTATTCAACATGGCTATTGTCTGGAGCTCACTACCATACCTCCCGGCATTCCACCTCTGACTCGGGCTATCACTGGAACATTAAACATTGCTCATACAAGAAGTTAAAGCTCTACTTCTCAAAGGAGCTATAGAACCCCTGTTTTTTCAACACCAGTGCTCAGGAGAATTCTCGCTGTACTTCTAATTCCCCCCAAAATATGGGTCTGTAAGACCAATCCTAGATCTCATACCATTAAACTAGTACATTCTATCAGAACACTTCCACATGGTCACTTTGCAAGATGTGATTGCAATTCTTCAACAGGGCGACTTTATAACTACATTGGAACTAATGGTTGCCTACTTCCCCATATCAATACACCCAGCTCATCGAAAAATCTCTCGGGTTTCTTGTGAGTGGAAAATGTTATTGGTTCAAAGTCCTTCCTTTCAGGGTGACTACTGCACCTCGAGTACTCACCAAGTGTCTAGCGCTAGTAACAGCCCAGCTACACAGACAGTCCATGTGTTTCAATATCTGGACGATTGGCTTAACTGTCGTCAACAGTGTCTGCAACACACTCGGATAACAATAAATCTACTACACCGTTTGGCAATTTACCATGTGTGTTCCCAAGTCTCACCTACATCCTGTGCAGGTTCAGCTATATCTAGGGGCTATTATAAACACACAAACAGGATTAGTCTATCCCAATTCTGCAAGAGTACAGAATTTTCAGACACTTACCTCAGTTGCAGGCAAATAAACAATTCACAGTGTGGACACTCATGCTTCTAGAGATGATGGCCTCTTGCATTGCCATAGTACCCCGCACCCATTTACACTTGCACCCATTACAAGAGTGTTAAGCTCAACAGTGGTCTAAGTCACAGGGTCAACTACAGAATCTAGTGTTAAAAGACTTCCAAACTCATCACTCTTTGCAATGGTGGAATAATAACCTATTGAAAGGGCGGCCTTTTCTCGAAACCGATCCCCTACTCACTTTAAAGACTGACACATTACTCATCGGATGGTCTGCATATCTGAAGGATCAAACAATACAGGATACATGGGACAACAAACTGGGGAGGTCTCCATATCAACCACCTAGAGTTTCAAGCTGTTCACCTACCACTGAAAAGCATTCACACCTCACTTAATTCACAAGGTTGTCCTAGTCCAGATGGACAACATGACAGTTACATATTTCCTGCAAAAGCAGGGGGCAGGGGGGCACGGTCTCCACAATTAACTTGTCTATTACAGACCATTTGGAGATGGGCACTACATCACAACATTCACCTGTTAGCAGACTGTCTTCCGGGCACAAAGATTTTGCAGACCTGCTCAGCAGGATGCAGCAACAAGCCCATGGGTGGGGACTCCACCTTTAATCCCCATGCTTCCACAGATGGGCGTTTCCTCAGATAGACCTTTTCACAAACACAGAAAATGCAAAATGCCCAAACTTGTCCTCCAGGTTCCCACACCTACTATCCAGGGGCAACGCACCATGGGTGAGTTGATCAGGGATATTTGCCTATGCGTTTCCTCGTCTCCTTCAACTTCTGGTTCAGAAGTTCTCGAGTCTTAGTAGCTTGAACTGGGCTTGCCAACCCTGGTTCACAACACTACTAAATCTCAGTAGTTCCCCATGAGAAGCCCCCAATAGGCTGGACCTTCTCACTCAGAACCAAGGAGAAATCGGGCACCTAGATCCCAAAGCTTTCAGCTTGGCGATTTGGCTCCTGAGGTCATAGTTTGGTTACCTTAACTTACCAGCTCAATGTATGACCATTCTGAAAGAAGCCTGTGTATCTACCACTAGAGCTTGCTGTGCAGCAAAATGGGAAAACATTGTCTGCTACTGTTATTTAAAACACATTGACCCTCTCAAAGCCAACGTACAAGATATTGTCTGCTACTTGCTTAATCTACAAAAAGCTGGGTTACCATTCACGTGTATAAGATTGCTGCAATGCCGCCTAGCTTCAGAATAGGCACAATGTCTATTCAGAATACCAGTCATTAAATCCTCTGTGGAAGGTCTCAAAAGAGTTATTTCACTAAAGGTTCCACCTACACCCTCATGGAATCTAAATGTTGATTTTTACATGCCTTGAGAGTCCTCCATTTTAACCACTGCCTATATGCCCCCTTCAGTTCCTTCTCTGGAAAGTGGTATTTTTATTCGCTATAACCTCACTTAGGCATGTTACTGAGTGCCAGACTTTAATCTTGGAAGAATCTTTCTTCCAGCTACACAGCGACAGGGTGGTCCTACGCACAAACACCAAATTTCTCCTTTAAGTTCTCTCCCATTTTCCCCTCAATCAAAGGAGTTGCCAATACTTTTCCCCCACAGCCAGGTTCAGTTGTGGAATGGGCTCTCCACATATCAGATGTTAAAATGGCCCTTATGTTCTACATTGATAGAACTAAAACGTTCAGAAAAAGTAAGCAACAGTTTGTTGCTTTTTCATCTCTGTGTAAAGGGAGCCCGTTTTCTAAATCGGGCACAGCCAGATGAATAGTTAAGTGCATTCAAACATGTCATGCTAAAGCCAAAAAAAAAACATTACTTGCACCTGCTACAGCACACTCTACTAGGAGGAAAGGAGCATCCATAGCTTTCCTAGAAAACATTCTAATAGCCGACATATGTAAGTCAGCTACATGGTCCGCACCATCCACAAAACATTATTGTGTGGATGTTTTAGCATGCCAGCAAGTTAATGTAGGCCAAGCAGTGCTACGTACACTTTTTCAAACTGCAACACCCACAGGTTAACCAACACCTCTGAGGGTGAGTGCTTTACATTCTGGGCAAAGCATTTGTATCTACAGCCATACATGCCTTGTCTGGAATATGTTACTTACCCAGTAAGCATTTGTTTGTGGCATGTAGTGCTGTAGATTCACATGTGCCTACCCTCTTCCCTGGACACCTGTGGCTGTTGCAGTTTTCTTACATTATAGTAACATGGACATCTCATTACTTGCATCCCATTCGTACCTTCTTGCGGGAAAACAATGTAACAATCGAGTTGGTGCCCATGCACACCATCACAGAGAGAAGGGGTCTTTTGACCCTGTGACTCAAAAGAGTTATTCAAAGAAAAACAACTTGTACACATCAGTAGCCAACACTAGAAGGCAGGAGAATGCAAAGCAAGTGAATATATTGCACTATGCACCACAAACAGATGTTTACAGGGCAAGTAACATTCCTTTCCTCACATTTCTGTGATGGAAAGTTGTGTAATCTGTAGGGAGCCACAAACTTCCTTCCTCCCAGCATTCCCTTAAGGCTTCGAATAAAAATACCTCACTTGTGTGGATAGAGCTAGTACCCGCAACAGGAAAGCCCCCAAAATACAATGTGGAAATGTCAACATTTATTGTCACAAAAATTATCGGATTTGGCAATGAGGATAGCTGTGGTTTTTTTTGCCCGGATCGACAGCCTCCCAGGATACCTGGTGTTCACACCAGAGGGATTTCCTGCCTCATCTGCTAGCATGGCCAGGAGCTGTTCTCAGCACATGAGCAGTGGTGCGGAGGATAGCCTAAAGCCTCCCTCAGCACTGAAGATGTTAAGAGAAGCAACATTGTTCGAGGTCAAGGACTGCACCAAGCCCTCGAAGCATGCATCTTCCAGTGGAAAAGTTAAGTCTAAAAAGCACCATAAGGAGACAAGAGGCTTCCAGATCTCACTCTAGGCAGTCTGAGCTTGACCCACCTTTAGAAGTCCTGGGTGTTATTTTGCTAGCTCAGCATTAATCCACCAAGTCTGTCTGTTCTGATTGATAGTCCCATTCATTGCTTAGTGCACCAAAGAGGGATTTGACCCTCTCTGGGAGCATTTGTCAGATATGTTGAACTTTGCACTACCTCTTGCCCTCAAGTTACTGTGGGCACTCCTAAAGGCTATTTGTTGGCTATTGCAGCCTTTCTTTGTTTACCACACCCACCCTTTATTCCCGTTTTGGTACTGGCTGACCCTTTTGCCTTGCTGAAGGCCTTGTCACGACACGTTAGGGCCTGCACTGAGTCTCCATTTTAGGGTGCAGATTTTAGCTCGACATCTTTCTCTGATGGCGACTTGGTCAATGTTTTTATACTTATGCGATATGGTACTAAGATGGCACTGTACATGTTGCTTATTCCTAGTAAGCCATGTAGTCTGTACACACTTTCCAAGGCTAGGCACACAGAGTGCAGTGCCTTTGTATTGTGTCTGTCAATTGGAGACCGCTGTGGGGTTTCAGACAAACCATCTCTTTAGCTCTGCCCCTTTGATACAGTGAGATATGAACAGTGCTTTTATTATTTAAACTGCCTTTGTGCTACATTCGGCAGAGGCACCTAACATATGTAGGAACCACCCCCCCTCCCCCCAGCTAAAATTATTATTTTTTTCAAAATACAGGAAACAGCACATTATTCCTGTGTGTAATGATCTGTATCTAATTCGGATCACTCAATTCAATATTACAGAACATGTTTTCAGATTAGTAGCGAAAAAATATAATAGTAAAATATTACCATCCCTACCCACCCGATTAGCATCTATAACATAAACACATAAAATGTACATAAGTCCCACACGCACTTTGACTTTGTCCAGAACCATAAGACATGCAAATAATGTTAATAACCAAAAGTGGATAGAGCTACTCCTTGAAACTTCTTTAGTGTTAGCTTCTGTAGCAGTTCATAGAAGTCCCAAATGTTACGTTGAGGAGTATAATATGTTTTGAGGGTCCTATTCCCTATATGTCACCATCCGTTAGTTCTCACAAAGCCTGTTTTGATTCTTTTTGCTGAGTACGGGAGAGTCCACTCCACATCTCTCAGGCACAATTGCTCGCTGTGTTTCACCCTCAACAGTTATGGGGTCATTCTGATTCGTTCCCCACTTCTCCTGCTAATAGGGAGCTAAAGAGAATTGATGAGAGTGGGGGATGGACTTCTTTTCATGGAGCCTTACCTTTCGGTCCATAAATGCAACTTGCTGTCTGGCCTGTTAGTTCACCTGCTTGAGAGAAATGGTGCAAATAGTTATTCTGAAGCTTCCTAATCATCTTTGTGACAATTTTGCGGAAGCTTTGCTTTATGAATAGAATGCAGCATAACAAACCCTATACTCTGGATTGGATAGTGTCCTTGTGTTCCGCCCACTTGCTTGGGTGTGCTCCACGGTGATCCTTGGGAGAGGTCCAAGCAAAGCTTATCGGCTTGCGCTTTGAGGTTATTTGTCTTTCACCAAGAAAGCAAATTCAGTTCTGAAGTGCTTCAAAGAGGTATGGGCCATAACTCGATCCTTGGGACTGTCTTCTCATACTCGCCAGTTCCATCGGCAGTGCTGCAAATTCAAGAGATCTGCCTTTTCAGCAGCACCTTCATGTGCAGCAACCCACTAACTTTCAGAGCTATACCAGATAAAGAGGTTCCAAAAGCCACTATGGGAATAAGTAGCAATATTCTTCCTCTTAATCCCCAGTCCCTCTCGTAGGACAGTTGTTCAGCCGGATTGGGGTTGGTGCCCCATTACTTAACTTTATTACAGTCCACCACAACAAGCCATTGGCTCCTGCAAATTGTCAAGCAAGGGTATTCTGCTCCCTTCCAGACCTCGGGTGACCATGGTCACATTCTTCACAGAAGTTTTTGCCTTTTTTGAGCAAGAGTGCCATGGAGTTGGTTCCAGAGAATGAGACAGAGCCTGAATCCTTATTTAATTATGTTCTTGACCAAAGAAAGCCCCTGTGAATTCTGAACTCATCTCTTTGTAGCAAGTTCAAAATACTGTCTGGCACAGGTTCTCCTGGTTCTGGTACTGTAAGGTTAGTTGCTGTCCACCGTTGTGCAGTACGTTCCAACAGTAGTGATAAATGAGTGTCCAGTCAAATCATTTCTTTTATGACTAAAGGATTATTTGTATATAAACGCAAGGTGCAATATGGCATACACAAACAATACACACAGCCCCCTGAGGTCAGGGCTCTAGTGTTCAATAGGCAAGGCCCCAAGTCCCTCTTCTCTCTCACTGGTGTTAGTGATTATTTCCCATTCACTAATGGAGACATTCAGGTTACACCCCACTAGTAATTAGTGTCTCAGTAGTGTCACTTCAACTCTGTTAAAAGTGAAAAGTGTTCCAGCGTGCAAGTGCTATGTAGCAGAACAAGTTCCCCCAGGGTCCTACGATCAGTTTTACCCGCTCTTGTGACAATGGGTGACCAGAGTCTCCGTGGCAAGCGGCAATGGGTGCTGTTAGTGTTCTAGTGAGACAGTAAGTTTGATCCTTCCCAAGAGTGGGATGTAGGTTGCTCTGGTTCTGGTCCTTAGTAAGGCTCGGGCCTTCATGGGTCACCACACAGGCCTGTCCTCATGATGACTGCTTAAACCAAGCAACAGTCCTTTTTAGTGGCCCTGCCTAGCATAGAGGTTCACCGGCCTTACTACGCACACAGGCTATAACCCAATTTGCATGGCAGTAACATTCATGGCAGGCCCACCTGGCATACATGGTCACAGACTTCCCTACAAATACGGACTATGGCCCAATCGGCACAGCAGTGATACTGACTATAGCTAACTTCATGACAGTCCCCTCTGGCATACTGGGTCGCTGATTTGAACCTGCGCATGGACAACAGCCCGATCGGTGCAGCACCAGTCTCATCACATCAAAAGGGATTCACTCGCTAGGATCCCCCACTAGTCCTCTCTCGCTCCAGTGCTCTCCTCTTCTTAAAGAGGACTCTAGCACTTCCATATGACCGTGAGTGGTGCTTTGTACTTTTAAGCACTATATTTACTTAAACTTCAAAACGGAATATCGTCTGTTCTACTGATGGAGTTTTGAGGTTCTGGTATTGTTTTATTCATTTAAAATTATTCTATTTTTCAAAATTGGTTTGGGTTATTTTCTTGCGTTGTGTTTTCACCTTATTACTGATTGTGTGCTGCATAAATACTCTACCCATTGTCTCCAAGCTAAGCACGATTGCTATGTGCCACGGTGCCAGAGGGTTAAGCATGGGTTAATATAGTGGCTTTTAATGTTCAGCCTGACAAAGATTGTGGTTGTTGCCTGCATAGGGCTTCCATACCGTTCCTCCCACCACCACCCAGTAACCCAATTTCTTACACTTGGGCACAGTCTCAAGCTTATCTGGTGGGCTAACTGGATGTGTGAGATGGCGCTCTCATTCGGAACCATATTTCAGACTGAAACTGGTGTCTCTACCTGGAGGTGGCACTCCTCTGATGAATATGGTCACACACTGCCCATTGTTGTGTGCCCTGCAGTTTGTGCTGCACAGAGGCCTGTTGCGTTTTGCTTTTGAAGTGGGACTTTAGTCTCCACTATGCATTTGGGTTTTATGGAAGCTGCGTCAGGTCTTTGCACAGATGATATTGATCTTAAATGTGCCAGACTAGCCAAGGAAATTGCCATAATTGAATGTGCTGTACATTTCCCTGCGCCCTCCTCTTCCCCTAGGGGCAAACCTCCACTCACAGTGGGAGAAGCAGCTTCTGTCTTTAAGCCTCCAGCCTCCACCAGGCAGTCTGAGCTCTTGTGACCCATTTTCAGTCATGGATGTTACTTTGTCAGCTTGGCATTCCTCCATCATGTCTGATTGATGGTCCTGTTTTGTTATGCAGATTTGTAGAATGCACTATCACCCAAAAGGGTATCCTGGTGCTGAGCAGGTGTGTTAGCCTAGCCAAATCTAGACCTAGTAGAACTACTTGAAAAGCTTCTTGCGGAATTCAAAACGTGAAGAGGAGGCTCTTATGTGAGTACTGGGTCGTTCAACGTCATAGGAGCAATGTTGGAGAAAGCTCTACCCCCCCTTCCTTGTGTGGGATGTGTGCAAGTAGGATATCAGACGAGCGGAGATGCATGGAGGTTTTGTAAAAGCTGACATGCTGGCCAGTGTTATGGAGTGCCTTAAAAGTGTGGGTCAGGAGTTAGAATTGTCCTCTTTTGTGTATGGGGAGCCAGTGTTGTAATGTGAGTGTGGAGTTGGAGAGTGAGTCTGGCCACTGAGTTCTAAAGGTTCTACAGCCTTCTGGTGAGATTTATTGTTGATCCCAACATAGAGGTTGTTCCCATACTCCTGCTTGCTGGTAACCAGGGCGTGCATGGTGGTTTTCCTGGTGCTGATTGGAAGCCATTTAAAAATCTTCCTTAACATCTGCAAGTGTGAGCCTATCCATAGAAACATGAGGTGGTGATGGCATTTACTTGAAGAGCCATGTTGAGTTTTCTGTCACTGATGATCCTGCGGTTCTTGGTGAGGGTGGTACTCAGTTGTAGCTCTGTTGACCATCAAATGGAGTCCTAGGGTGAAGTGCTTTTCCGAAGAGCATGATTTTGGTCTTGTCGGTGTCAGCTTTAGACAGTTGGTCTTCATCAAGTGGGTGATTTAAGTCATGCAGGTGCTAAACTTGATCCGGGCACTGAGTGTCCTGTCTGTGAGGGAGATAAAGAGTTGCATGTTGCTGCATAAGAGAGGAAGTTGATACAGTGCGAGTGAGTGATGCTGGCTAGAGTTTATGTATGCATTGAAGGGGGTTAGGCTCAGGGAGGAGCCTTGTGGAAATCCGCAAATGAGGTTGCAGGCGTACGAGGTGTACACTGCAAGGCTGAATGACTGGACCTTCCAGTCAGAAAGGAGCAGATCCATGGGAGTGCGTGTCTTTTGATGCCAATTTCAAGTAGGCGTTGCATCAGGATGGAGTGGAATTCCCTGACAAACGCTCGGAGAGGTCCAGAAGGAGGGGGGCTGCAGTTATTCTCTGTCCATAGTCATGAAGGTGCCATTCATGGTGGCAATGAGTGCAGTTTCCATGCTGTGTTTGGGTCTGAAACCAGACTGAGTAGTGTCAAGAAGTTAGTGGTTGTTGATGTATTCATTGAGGTGTCTGTTAATGATTTTCTCTAAGGTCTTGGCTGAGATCAGTCTGTAGCTGGCGAGCTGTGAAGGGTCAGCAAACGTTTTTTCAGCAATAAGATGACAGTTTTGTGTTTCCAAGCATCTGGAAAGGTTGCGATGTAGGTGAAGGCATTCAGAAAGGATATAAGCATAGTGCTGATGGGTTGCAGTCCTCTGGAGTAGGCATGTTGGGGCAGGAGGCCGCTGGGGCCCCTTGGTGGATGGACTTCATGGTGGCAGTGGTTTCTTATGTGGTGATACTGGGCCATGTGGTTAGCACTGGCTCTCTGGATAAGATCGGGAGGCATTGGCAAGGTCTGTTGAGTCCGGTTGTGGGTTGAGGTTTCTGTAAATGGTGATTTTGCTGCTGAAGAACTGACATTGTTGCAGAGCTGCTGTGACTGGTTTGAACTAATTGGAGGCGGCCACTGATTAGGTGAAATCCTTCACAATTACAAATATTTCTTTGCTTCTGTTGGTGCTGGCTTTGATGTGGTGTGCCAGAGTGGCATGTTTGGTGTTCCGGATCAATTAGTGGTAGCATGTCAGGGCTAATTTGAATGTGCTCCTGTCTATTTTCCTGGCTCATTCTCCATTTAAGCTCCAGTTCTTTGCAGTTCGGGCTGGACTGTTCCCATGAGGAACAAGGTCAAGACTGATTTGCATATGGCTGGGTCCAAACTGGGGTGGCATGGTGAGCAAAAGAATTGATGGATTGAACCCAGATCTGTGACTGAGGGGTGAATGTTTGATTGGTTCCACATTCCGTCCATCATTTGTGTTTCTTTGTGTTCCAGTTCTTTGCAGTGGCATTTAATCAGTCGAGTTCCTCCATGTACCAATTGGCCTGGGGTTTAGATCTTATTGTGTTGGTGTGTACGAGGGGTTTAGGCAAATGGGGCAGAAGGTAATCCAATTGTTGAAATTCTTGATGGCTATAAGGAAGCTGTTTCTGTGACTGTGTTGGCGGGTGTTAACAGCGGTGTTTCAGTCCTTGTCCAGTTTTGGCAGGCTAATCTGGCGGGGTGCGTGTGCACTGGACCAGGATGTTGATGCTGAACTTGACGAGAGCTTAGTCCGTCTGGGAGACTAGTGCAAGCTTGTCGACTCTAGTGTTGTCGAAGGTGGTGAAAATAAGGTCCAAGAGGTGTCTAGCAACATGGTTAGGTCCCTTTACTTATCATGTAAAGCCCAGGATGACATCGTCTTCGATGAGTGGTTTTGAGTTGGGGTCGGCGTGGTCTTCCAAATAGAAGTTCAGGGCTCAGTAGGGTGTAATTGATTGCGTCAAGGGAGAGTGGTGTGATGAAGTCCGTGAATGTGTTGGTGAAGTTGGTTTGCAGTCACTGGTCTGTAGAGTGCAGCTTAGGGTGAAGTTGGCTGTGACATGGAGCTTCAACAGCACGTCTTCCGTGTTGGAGGACGATGTTTCTGTGTAGATGGTGCAGCTGATGGTGTTTGTGGGGATGGTTGAGATTCCAGCTCTGGTCTTTGAAGTCTGTCTTGCTAGGCAATCCTGTAGCCCGGGGGATGGTTGTGGCAATCTCAGTTGCTGATGCAGGGTTAAGCCAGGTTTAAATGGGTAAAAGTTGATTAGGGAATTGTTGTGCAGCAGGTCCCAGTCCTCTGCGGTGTTTGGTGAATGAGCAGGTTTTGAGGAACAGGCATGCAAGTGGGGGGTATTATGTGGGTGGTTTCAGGAAAGTGAGAGTGGGATGTTGAGTGCTGGTGCAATGAGTGTTGGGTGTGGGTAAGTGCATGAAAACTTGCAGGAGACCTTGTTATGTGGTGCACCAAGCCAGCAGTGTGTTGAACGGGGACAGGGATTTAGGGCTCAGAGGAATAGCAACACAAGGGAGTACAATGAGGGTTCCTGACGCTGGGTGGAGTTAAGGCACAGACAAGCTTGGCTTTGGCATTCCAGTGGCACATTTGTGCTGCGGCTGCCATTAAATAGGTCCTATGAGGGGGGAGAAATGATGTCACTTTCTGTGGAGATGGATGATTGGAAATCCAGTGATGTCACTTCCTGTGTTGATTGATGATGATGCATCAGAGATAGTTGACCCTTTCCAGGAGCATCCACCAGAAATATTGCACTTTGCACTGTCTCTTGGCTTGCAAGTCTTTACATTTCACACTGTTAAAGGTTATTTGTCAGCCCTTTCAACCTTTCTTTATTTACCAGATCCTCCTAAAATATATTTGTCTCCTGTTAGGAGATTTCTTAAGGGGTTGACCCATTTGTTTCCCTATTCCTAATGCCTCAGAGGCTTTAATGTGGTGATCACTTTCCTGATATAGTCACCTGTCAAGCTTTTTGCATAGCTTCCACTTGAGGTTGACCAGCACCGGGTTTTAACAAGCTGCAAGTGTTATCACTTCAGTCTTGCGTCACTTTATTTTTTCCATACAAAGTAGTCCTGCGGACGAAGGCTTCATTACTTTTGAAATTAACTTCTCTTTTACATGTGGTTTACTTGATCAACCTGACCGCTTTCTACCTCATCTTTCTATCAAGAGAGGAGGAAAGACTACATTGTCTGGATTTTCGCTGGACTCTTAGATTCTATATAGGCAGGATCCATATGTTTTTTATTGAATATCAACCTACTTTCTAAAGGATACAACTACCTGTGGATTCCTCACCTTATGAATTCCCCCAATGCATCAGCATTCATCGGAACTTTTCTTCCTGGCTTTTCACGTCAACAGTGATGTCACAATAGCACGGCTTTGCATGCAACTCTGTCTGACGTCAACTGAGCCATAAGAAGTCCTCGCCGGCGTGCTGACGTCGGTTCCCTTTTTTCTGCGCCTTCAACGCTAATGTTTTTTTCTAGCTATTTTGTAGCACTACAATGTCTCCACTGAAAAAATCAGGATTTAAACCTTGTAGCGAGTGCGGAGGCCACATGTCGGTTACGGATCTGCACAAAAATTGCCTTTGGTACCTGACCTCTGATCAAGACATGGAGGGTTGTGCGTCCTGCCAGCATATGAACCCGAAGGCTTTGAAGGAGAGAGAGGCTAAGCTTTTCTTGGCAAAAGCTAAGAAAGAGCAGAGAGGTTGCCAAAGATCAAAGACAAGGGATACTTTGTCGCAAAGATACTCGAGGTCTGCTAAGATGCGATGCCAACGGCATGAGTCATAACACCGTTCATCCCGGGATCGGTCTCGGTCTCGTCTTAGACGGCACCACATGGCGTGGAAGGTCAGCCCTCCAGTGTCTCCTCAGCCTCAGAGCCTGCAGGCTTCTCCGGCACCAATCTCGATTGAGATTTCCGAGTCCCCAGTAAGTCCAACAGCTAATTTTTCTTCGGCGCCCACAGAGTCCATACCGGTGCCGGATGGATCCCGATCGGTGCGAAGTGTGGATTTGCCACCCTCTCCTCCTCCGCCAGTGCTACCTTCTACTTTGAAGCCTGCGTCATCGACATCGGTTAACTCTGTCGACGATGAGTTTGGAGTCCAGACTGAGGTTGAGAAGGAGAGTCTTGAGACTTTTGGAGGAGCAAGAGTATCAAGAACAGCTACTGGAGGAAGTAGAAATCCCAGAGCCTGCAGGTGATTTTCAAGGCCTAGATTCTGCTAGTGCGTTAGATACTTCCCCAGAGTGGGAGCTTTTATCCCCTGGAGGTGAACTCACGGCAGAAGCAACTACTTACCACAGGGTTATAAGGAAGGTGGCTGAATTTTTGGACTTACCACTTCCTGCATCAGAGTTGAAAACAAATATTTTGACTGAGGTTTTGCATCCATCAGCTTCTTCTGAGCCTCTCCTCCCTTTCAGTGATGACCTCACAGGACCCATATTGGAGATATAAAGGAAACCAGTTCTGACTCACCCGATTTCAAAGACTGTGGCTAGAAGGTACAGAGTTGCTCCAGGTGATCCTCAGTTCCTGTCCCAACATCCAACACCTGAGAGCTTGGTGGTGCAAGCCTCTTGTTCTGCGCGGTTGGCTCCTGGATCGTTCCCTAAGACTCAATCTGATAGGGAGTTGAAACCTGTGAAGCAGACTGCTAAGAAGTGCTTCTTCTCAGGCAGCTTGGCCTTAAAATCTCTGAATGCTACATGTGTGCTGGGGATATATATCTGTGCCTCAATGGACACAGCAAAAGCAGTTGTCCCAAATTTGCCACAGGATGTGCAGGGGTACCTTAGTTAACTTGCAGGACAGTCAAGCGGCAGCAAAGCAGGTCATTCAATCAGGACTGGACACTGCAGACTCAGTTGCTAGGGCAATGGGCACTTCTGTTGCAACTAGGAGGCATGCTTGGCTCAGAGGCTCTGGTTTCTCATCTGATGTTCAGGCCATGTTGATGGACCTCCCTTTTGAGGGCGAGAGACTATTTGGGGCTAAGGTAGACTTAGCCTTGGAAAGCTTTAAAGATAGCAGGGCTGCTGCAAAATCTTTGGGTCTTCAGGCTTCATCTTCTGCACCCTTCAGATCATTTTGGAGATGCAGAGGATTTGGCCGTGGGTCGTCCTTTCGTGGAAGACTGCAATCCAATATCCAGCAGGGTGCCAACTCTTTACAGGTCCTATAGGGCAGTGGGAGAGTTATGATGCGAGAAGGCGCACAGCACTCTTCTGCTTCATCCTCATTCTCTGGCGGAGTCCAGCCAGGAAAGCAGCCCTAGTTTTCACTCCATATACTAGCATGTTCTACCCATAGGGGGAAGCCTGTTTCATTTTCTCCATGAGTGGGATTTAATTACATCAGACTCTTGGGTGCTGAGCATACCGGGAAAAGGTTATGCCCTTCTTTTTTGAGAGTTTCCTCCCAACCCGCCACCCTTTCCTCCCTGTCATTCATTTTGCACGGAAGAGCATCTCCTGTTGCCTCAGCCGGAGGTGCATGACCTTTTTTTTAAAGGTGCAGTGGAGTTGGTTCCGGAGCAGGAAAAGG
The DNA here is from genome assembly GCF_031143425.1 of Pleurodeles waltl. Lineage (NCBI taxonomy): Eukaryota > Metazoa > Chordata > Amphibia > Caudata > Salamandridae > Pleurodeles > Pleurodeles waltl. Next base: position 673,877,394 of record NC_090451.1, on the reverse strand, counting down.
GTCAGGGATGTTATTCAAGGTATTCCTTGATTCCCAGGAAGGATGGTCGTTTGAGGACTATCCTGGATCTGAGGATTTTGAATTGGTTCCTCAAATAGGAAAAGTTCAGAATGCTGCCCCTTCCACAGGTGCTTCTTGCTTTGATGACTGGATGGTGTCTATTGACTTACAGGATACTTATTTTCATATCTCTATTCTGTAGGTGCACAGGAAGTATCTCCGGTTCATGGTAGGGTCACAACACTACCAGTTTGCGGTCCTTCCTTTTGGTCTTACTTCTGCACCTCAAGTATTCATGAAGGTGATAGCAGTGGTTACAGTGAACCTCAAAAGGAAGGGAATATCTGTATTCCCTTACCTGGACGATTGGCTGATCAAAGCCGGGTCCCCATATCTTGTGCTGCATCATTTGCAGTTGATAACCCAGTTGTTGTTCAACCTGGGCTTTACGGTAAATGTGCCCAAGTCTCACCTGGAGCCCTCTCAGCGCCTCCTGTTCATAGGGGCTGTACTGGACACAGCATTGAATTGGGCCTATCCTCCTCCACAGAGGATTCAGGACATTCAGGCGATGATTCCAATGTTTCAAAAGGGAGCGGCTGTTCCAGTCCTCAAGGTCCTACGTCTGCTCGGTCTGTCCGCTTCCTGCATTCTGTTGGTCCCACATGCACGCTGGCACATGAGGACTCTCCAGTGATGCCTCCACAGGCAGTGGTTTTAACACAAAGGGGATCTCAAGGAGTCAATTACAATCTACCATCGCTCCCCAACTTCGAAAGGTCATCAACTTATTCTTCGAAACCGCAACTTTCCCGGAAAGCTGGAAGCACGCCGAAATCCACGCCCTCCTTAAGAAGCCCAAGGCAGACCCCAACGACCTCAAAATCTTCCGACAGATCTCCCTGCTCCCCTTCCCGGCGAAGGTCACCGAGAAAATCGTCAACGCTTAGCTTACCCACCACCTCGAGGACAACTCCATCCTGGACTCCTCCCAGTCCGGTTTCAGACGCAACCACGGCACCGAGACTTCACTTCTTGCCGCCACAGACGACATCAGACAGCAAATGGACAACAGTGAAACATCAGCCCTCATCCTCCTGGATCTCTCCGCAGCCTTCAACACAGTCTGCCATCGCACCCTGCTAACACGCCTCCACGAAGCCGGAATACAAGAAATCCGCCTGGGATGACTCCTGGTGGCCCACCTCGCTGGGAGCCCCACCAACGCCAGCCAACCACGCACGCAACCTGGGTTTCGTCCTCGACTCCGCCCTCACCATGTCCAAGCAGGTCAGCGCAGTTTCCTCCTCCTGCTACAACACCCTCCACATGCTCCGTAGAATCTACAAATGGATCCCAACGGAAACCAGAAGAACGGTGACCCAGGCCCTCATCAGCAGTAGACTAGACTACGGCAACACACTCTACACAGGCATCCCAGCAAAAGACATTCGTCGCCTCCAACGCATCCAAAACGCCTCCGCCCGGCTGGTCCTTGACGTACCCTGTCGCTGCCACATCTCCCACCACCTGAGAGACCTCCACTGGCTCCCCGTGGACAAGAGGATCACCTTCAAGTTCCTCACCCACGCTCACAAGGCACTCCACAACGCCGGACCAGCCTACCTGAACAAGAGACTCAACTTCTACGCCGCCAACTCCGCTCTGCCAACCTCGCCCTCGCCATCGTCCCCCGCATCCAGCGCAAGACCTCCGGCGGCAAATCCTTCTCCTACCTTGCCGCCAAGACCTGGAAAGCCCTCCCGACCTCCCTGGGACAGACCCAGGACCTTCTCACCTTCAGGAGACTTCTTAAGACCTGGCTCTTCGACCAGTAGCAGCACCCCCCCTCCCCCTTCTCAGCGCCTTGAAACCCTATCGGGTACGTAGTGCGCTCTACAAATGTTGTGATTCATTCATTGATTGATTGATCTCCAGTGATGCTTCGGTTGATCTGCGATGGTGGACTATAGGTGGCAACCTTTCTCATGGAAGGCCATTTTGTCTTCCACCTCAGGTGACCACGGTCATAATGGATGCTTCCACTCTAGGGTGGGGAGCTCATCTGAGGGTCCTGGAGATCAAAGGCCTTTGATCTCCAGTAGAACAGATGTTTCACATCAATCTGTTAAAACTGCGGGCGATACGTCTGGCTCGCAAGGCCTTCCTCCTGTCCATTCGAGGTCAGTCAGTACAAGTCTCGACAGACAACACTACTGCGATGTGGTACATCAACAAGCAGGGGAGAGTAGGGTCGTACCTTCTCTGCAGAGAGGCTCTTCGGCTGTGGTCCTGGGCGCAGGACCATCAGATTTGCATACTAGAAAACAATCCGGCTGGAATTCTCAACGTACGTGCGGACAGTCTCAGTCGGCACTTCTCGACCGATCACAATTGGCGTCTCCATCCGAATGTGGTTCTTCACGTCTTCTGGATGTGAGGAGCTCCTCAGACAGACCTGTTTGCCACTTGCGAGAACACACAGTGTCCGGTACAGGGGCTGTTGGGGAACGCTTTTCAGCTGTCCTGGTGCGACCAACTGCTTTATGCGTTTTCTCCCATACTCTTGACTTCAAGAGTTCTGAGGAAGATTCGCCAAGATCGGGCCCAAGTCATATTAATAGCCCCGGATTTGCCAAGAAGGGTGTGGTACGCAGTCCTCCTTCAACTCTCACTGTGCTCTTTGCTCCATCTCCCTTACAGGGTAGACCTCCTCTCGCAGTCGCCGGGGCAGGTTCTGCACCCTAACCTCCAGAACCTGCACCTACATGCCTGCAGATTGAACGGGGCAATCTTAGTTATTTTTCTCTCCCTCCAAAAGTGGTGGATGTTATCTTACTGGCCAGGTGACACTCCACCAAGACTGTCTAGAGAGACAAATTGATCCTTAAAGGTACATTTATCTGATATTTTGCTTTTTGCACTTTCCTTGGCACAGAAGGGTTGCGCAGTTGCGACATTCAAAGGCTATTTATCAGCGCTGTCGGCTTTTCTTTGCTTTCCTGGTCAGCCTTCCTTATTTAAGTCCCCTTTAGTTCTTAGGTTTCTTAAAGGGTTAACTAGCAAGTCTCCTCCCACTCCGTTTGTAATGCCTCAGTGGGATCTGAATTTAGATTTTTTGATGGGTTCACCGTTTGAGCCTACGCATACTTGCCCGTTGAGGCTTTTAGTTTTAAAGACAGTTTTTCTAATAGCCAACACGTCAGCTAGACATGTGAGTGAGCTTCAAGCTCTTAGTGTGAAACCTCCTTTTACTACCTTTCATGCTAACAAGGTGGTGCTGAGAACCAGGGTGGCTTTCATTCCGAAGGTAGTCACTCCCTTCCATCTGGGACAGTCTATAACTGAGACTTCATAATTGATGATCAGCTCTTCACTGGATATGTGGGCAAAATAAAAGGCAAAGCTATCCACAAGAGGACTCTTTCGAGTTGCGTCATTCTTTGCATACATAATTGTTATTTGCTAGCAAAGAAGGTTCCTCCTAGGGGCATTAGGGCCCATTACACAAGGGCTAAGTCTGCCACTTTGGCTTTAGCTAAAGGTGTGCCAGTTGTTGATATTTGTAAGGCAGCAACTTGGGCTTCCCTCCACACTTTTGCAAAACATTATTGCTTAGACTCTGAAGTTAGGAGGGATGACCATTTTGCCCGTTCTGTTTTGCAGGACTTCTTGGTTTGACCAGTCAGGCACCCACCTCCTAGTGCAGGACTGCTTTGGTATTCCATTCATAAGGTGAGGAATCCACAGGTAGTGGTGTCCATCAGAAGAACAAGTTACTTACGTTTGGTAACACTTTCTAGTGGATACAGTAGCTACCTGTGGATTCCTCACAGTCCCAACCACCTCCCCGTTGCCTGTCTGGTCCTACCAAGAGTTCAATTATTGTCATAGATAGTATGTATATTTTTGATTTTATATGTTTATTTATATAAACAGTTATTGTAATGTATATATCTGTATGTATATATATATTTTTGTTGGATTTGCACATGTTGGGCTTGTGAGGTCGGTATTCACCTGTTTGCCTTGAAGACTTGGTGAAAAATTGTGAAACTGACATCAGCATGCTGGCAGGGACTTCTTATGGCTCAGTTGACGTCAGACGGAGTCGTGTGCAGAACCGTTCTACTGTGACGTCCTCGTCGTCGTGAAGAGCTATGAAGAAATTTTCCATCGAATGCTGGCGCATTGGGGGAATTCATAAGCTGAGGATTCCACAGGTAGCTACTTTATCCATCAGAAAAAGCATTGCCGAAGGTAAGTATCTTGTTCTTTTGGGCTATGCCAGCACCAAGTAGGACAAGGTCATTTGGAAGCTGATCAATTGTGGCTTTATCATCCTATTCAGTATAGTTGGCCATGAAGAAACATCTGGAATGCGTTAGAGCCCATTCTACCAGGGTGAGCGCTGCCTCTTCAACTTTGTCTCAAGGCTTTGCTATATTGAACATTTGTCATGCTACAACGTGGGCTTTGGTCCACGCATTTGCGAGATGGTACCATTTTCACTCTTAGGACATGGCTATTTTGCCAGATCAGTGTTGCAGGACCTACTAGTTTGACCATCTCATTAGGCCCACTGCGTATGAGATAATGCTTAAGTATTAATTCAAGAAGTGAGTAATATGCATGTAGAAGTATCCCTCAGAAGAACAAGTTTATTACTTTTGGTACTGATCTTTCTATGGATGCTGTATCTACCTGCAGATTCCTCAGTGATTGTGCCTGGCACTTTGTCCTTAGGAGTGGTCTTTCTTCTGATAAGGCTGCATGTTAGTTTTGGAAACCCTGTAGTTTTCTGTCGGTCTTGTTGATCTTCTGTCCACCTAAGAGGGCATTGAAATAAGAACAAGAAGTGGTCATCCCTGCGCCACGCTGGCACCTTATATTGTCCTGTGAGATTCCTTTTGGGGTCGAACCTCAGTAGCTGGGACAGGCAGAGTTTCTGGCTACAGTCCGGGGTCTCGGGATTTAAGGAAGTGAAGAATTTGCTGATATTATCCACCAGAAAGATCGTTAACGGAAGTAACTTGTCTGTTCATTCCCTTCCTGGCCTCTAACATTGTGACACCATGCCTACCCGCCAAGTGTGTCTGCTGACAGTCCTACAGCACCTTGATAGTTTACTGCAGAATTGCAAACAGTAGGAGTCCGTGAATAAAAGAGCAAAACAAGTCCCCCTACTTATGCTGGTTTTCCTTCTATTTGGCGTTTCAGAGAAGAGAAAAGGGATCACTCAGATGATGGACTGCAAAGTACGGTTACTACAATTCGCTGATTTATGTAAAGATTCCGGGATACTGAACATCAGCCACGAGTTGTCAGATACAAATTCTCATTTGGCCCCTGACTCTAGCAATCATGAAGAATGGCGTGCATTTTCTCCTCCACCATGTCATTCAAAGAGAGTTTAAATCAGCTAACTTCAAACACATCACTGTTTTCAGGATGTCAGGTTACTGGAGTTTACTTTGGATCCTAAGGGCCACACTCACTCTCTTCCCGACACTTCCTCCTAGGCTCTGCAGAGGAGGGTTTTTCCTGGCTCTTCTGCCCTCAGGTGATTTCCCCGTCGTGGGATCTTCATGAATATTGATCAACTTTAGAATATCTTTTCCTATCTTCAGGATGACAGAAAAATCATGCCTCTCCAACTAACTATACAGTTGGAGATGTCTTTGCCTTTGAAAGACAGCATCTTCTTCTTCACTTTTAATCTTTTTAATACGACAAACCATAATTATGTACGTAATATGCACTAGAACGTCAAAAAATGATTTAGAAATGTGGATTAATGTTGTCATCCAACACCTTTTTATTTATTTTATAAAAATGAAATGTATGTTTTCTGATGGTAAAATGTCAATTAATTGCTGGATTTTCTTTCGTCTGTTGCCTCTCTGGTCCGGAAAATGCTTAGTGCAGCAAAGCAAAGGCATGAAGGCATCTGTCCCAGTCCTCTTTTTGTCATCCCAGCTGCCAATGCCAAACTACAGCTTCCTGAGTGTCGAGTGTTACCGGCATTGACTGAGTCTGCCCCACCAAGGAGGCTTATCATATTGAAATGGTCCTCCGGACAGAAGTGCTTCCTCTCAAAAGGAAAATCTGCCTCAGTGGACGTCCAAGTCAACTCTGGGATCCAGAGAGAGTAGTCTTTAATGTCCTCTGGAGAAACATTCTGTAATCAAACGTTCCACACTTCAAGGTCCTCAGCTTTGTCAGAACTCTGCCTCTAGATATAACCTGGGTCTAAAGAAGCCCTTCACGGTCTCTAAACGTAAGGCACATTTTTTTTTATTTAAACCTAAGATATGGACTTTTAGTTATTATTCTTCAAATAAATTTGAATTGGTTTCAAGTGGTACAAAACCTCCTTTTGAAGTTCTTGTATTGTCACATCTCCAAGTCTTGCTTTGGCTCTTGGTCTTAAATGGACCCTTTTAAAAAACCTACACATTGCTCACAAAAACCTTTAATGAGGGGTTGGAGTGATATGTAGGTTAAGCTGGAGGTCTTCCTTAATTTTAGCTTTCAGTTATATTTCCAGATATTTGACTTTTAATTGGACCAACCACAGTAGAGAAAAAAGTCAATTCTGATGGATACTTCTAATCTTAGATTCTTCACTTTGTGGCTATTCTCCCTGGCATTAGACTGCATTTGGAAAACTGAAAAGCTGTACTCCTGGGTGCCAGTATGTGGTGTTGTGCAGTTCTGTAACAGTGTTGCTCCAGCCCAGAAGTGATGAGTGTGGCCACATATAATGGCTACCTAGGTACGCTGACTTCAGTTCCTTCCTTTCCATGCCTCCAGACACGCATACAGAGCTCTACTCCTCTTTTTTTTTTGGAGGATTCTTTTTTTTTTCCAAAATGTCTGTTTTTACCAGTGTGCATGGTAAATGTCTCCTCTCACAAAATGACAAGGCTTAAACCTTGTAGGTACTGTTAAAAACAAATGTCTGTGACTGATCCCCACAAGGTATGTCTGTGGTGCCAGGGTCAGAGCACAACTCCAGGGCCTGACACGACTGTGCCCAGATGAATCCAAAGACCATACAGGACCACAAAGAAAAACCCTTGTCGCCTAACATCACACTGCAACCAATCAAAGCCAAAAGGAGTCAATTCCCACTCCCAAAGTTGTTACTGTGGCTTATCCTCAATTTGGTTGAAGTCTTAGGGTAAGTCTAAGTAGCACAGAAAGCCCAAGTGGATGTCGGCCCCTTTTTGCCACTCTCAAACTCCAGAGAGGTCACATGAATGTCAACATGCCACTCAGTCTCGCACCAGACCTCCTGAAAAGTCGGTTCCAAGTTTGGTCTTGATGCAACCCAAATTTCCGGGCCCATGGGTGATGCTGCAGCAAATAGAGGCCTTTCAGGAGGCCAAGCTGCAAATATTTACCATGCTTTAGGTTCAATCAAGCTGGATTTATAAAGTGCTGCAAATCACTATTGAGGGTATCATGGCGCTGGAGTTGCTAGCTGCTTCGCTGTGCTCTGTTTATTCAAACAGCCATGTCACTGGGTGAGTTCTGACAAAACACCCAACACTGGAGAGTCTGGTGGTCCAGGCGTTCACCAACAATGAACCCTAATGCCTTTCTTATGACCCCAAGTCCAAGCATGTGGAGACTATTAGCATGCACATATTCTCTTCTGCTAGTCTTATTTTATACTCAGTCGAAACTAGCAGCCTCCTGGCCTGCTGGAGCCTTGCTTTATGGGTTACAGTTGGTGAAATTCTGTTGGTAGTTAAGGAGAACCTGTGGATGTATTTTGCCCAAACCATACAGAATGGACAGGGTGCATCAAAGTTTGTTATCTGGTCTGACATGGACAGAACTGATAGCTTGGGCTGGGCAATAGGCATGAGTGTGGTTCTTCAATGCAATGCCTGAATGAGGTCTTATAGGATTCTCCCTGGATTTCCAAGCATCATTAATGGACGTGCCATTTGACCGCTCTCTCCTCTTTGGTGAGAAAGTGGACTCTACCCTGGAACGCTTTAAGGAAAGTCATGCCACAGCACATTTAGTGTGACTGACTGTCCCAACCAGTCAATCTCCCAAATAGTTTTCCCCCTTTTATGGTTATTCCAGGAAATTCCAGGATTGCAAGACCCCACTACCAGCAAAACTACCTTCTCAGCAATTTCGTAGCTGAGTCTGTGGTTTGTAAAGATACCGCCCAGGGCACTGGGAACACCATGTAGCTCTGCCCTTCCAGCAACCGCAATCACCAAACCACTTTAGTGAGTCCTTTTTGAGACACAGACACCCTTTAGGAAGCAAGATCCTCAAGGGGTGATGAGACATCCCTTTAGATGTTTGGGTTCACCAAAATGTCTGACTGGGCTACGTCCTTCAATTTCATTCCAGCCTTCCATTCCATCCATTCTTAGTGTGGCTAACAAAGGAGCACATGTCAGTTTTGCATCAGAAAATGTAGGCCCTTTTGGCCAAAGGAGCCATAAAGACGGTTGTGGACTCAGAAGTAAGAAGTGGGTGTTACTCCAGCTGCAGGAGGAGGACAGAGGTGTTTGTCCGATTTTAGATCTCTGCCTTCTGATTGCTGTGATCTGTGTGAACCTTTAGAGGTTGGGCATGCTAGTTTTCCCATACCTTGATGCCTGCCTGCCTGCCTGAAGATGGGCTAGACCAGGCAGTTCCAGACCACTTCCAGATGACAGCAAATCTCCTAACATCATTTGGGTTCACTATCAACCTGCCAATGTTGCACCTGACTCCTTCACAGATCATTCCATTAATCGGAGCCATCTTGGATGTGTGCCTTTTCCATGGAGAGGAGAGCCTTGGACATTCTGGCTATGAGCCTGATGTTTCAGCCTCTGTCTTGAACCTCAGTGAGGATGGCATTGTGGTTGCCGGGACTATTGGCATCCTGCATCCTGTTAGGCAACCCACGCCATGTAGCACATGTGGGCTCTGCAATGGGACCTAAAACCCCAGTGGGCACAGAACCAAGGGAACCTCTCTGATTCCATCCAGGTTTCAAAGGAGACTGCAAAAAATCTGCATCAGTGGCTACTAGATTGTGATTGGGCCAGTTGCCGACTCCTCTGCTTATCCCACCTTGAGATTATGGTAGTGATGGATGCATCATTACTGGGCTGGGAAGGCCATCTGAGAGGTGAAGATCAGGGGATTCTGGTCTCTGACAGAAACGCGCCTCCACATCAATTTGTTGGATTTGCTGGTGATTCACGAGACATTGAACTCCTTGCTACCATCCATCAAGGGGAGGCTAGTAAAGATACTCACAGTCAACACTACCACCATGTGGTACTGCAACAAGCAGGGTGGAGTGGAGTCTTGTGTCCTGTGCCAGTAGGCTCTGCACTTCTGTGATGGTTAGCTAACTGGTGGGATCTCTAACTGCCAGGTTGGACGAACGCAGACACCAACTGGAGTTTTTAAAAGCAATACAGAGAGAAACCATGACTCAGTCTTTTTGCCGCAGCCGCAAACATGCACTGTCTGCATTTTTGTGCATAGGAGTTCCCAATACATATATAACTGTGGCTGACATCCAGGTATGAACCTCTAGTGACTCCCATGGCCTGTGTTGTGGGGCTATAAGATTTGCAGTCGCTCCTATTGTTACATACTGCTTTCTGGAGCAACTGATGTCAGCATACCTGGGTGGCACTTGTATGCAGCCCCATTCATCACTTCTCAACTGGAACAACCTCTGTGCGGAACCACACAAAGTGGCCTGCGGCCCACACCCCGCTCCTCCCCAGAAAAAATTATAATTAGGCCAGGATCCAGGGGATGGGGTCCCGGAGCTAAGATCAGACTAGGGAGGGGGGCCGCATGGACTCCCTACACAAAAAAAAAAAAAAATTGATCAGGCCTCTGGGGATAGGGTCCTGGGGGCCACGGTCAGCTGGGGGGGGGGGGGGGTCACATGGACTCCCCCACAAAAAATAAAATAAAATTAGATTAGATGGGGTCCCCGGGGCCGAAATCGGCCTGGGAGGGGGGCGGGATAGACCCCCTCTCCCCAAATAAATGAAATGTTTACATTGGGCTCTAGTGGATGGAGTCCCTGGAGTCATCGGCCTGGGGAGGGGGGGCCACACAGCCCCCCTCCCAAAATATTTTAATGTTTAGGCCATATCCTGGAGGATTGGATCCCCGGGGCTGAGATCGGCCTGGGGACGAGGGGCCAGGCAGACCCCTTCCCCAAAACAATATAAATATTTACACTGGGCCTCAGGGGTGGGTTCCCCGGGGTCGATATCGACATGGGGGGGGGGGAGGCATGCAGGGATGGGTTGTTAAAGTGGTCGGACGCAGGGACTGGCCACAGACCAGGCCCTACAGCCAACCATTACGCAGCTTGAGGTTGAGTGGTTATAGGGGTTGGCCACAGGGACTGGCCACAGTTAGACTCCCATTTTAAACGTACACATCCATAGAAATTCACCAGTTATAGTTAGTTATCTCACGTAACTATAACTCGTGCCTTAAGGAAACTATAACTCGCGCCCTTGCCATGAACTGCTAATTATCCCACAAATTACTGTATTTATGACATCTTTGATATCATTAGTAATATCAGTGTAATATTTGCAGTAACACATTTGATGAAAAAACTGTGCGAGGCGTGGGCACAAGTTATAGTTACCATAGGGCATGAGTTATAGTTACTTGAGGTAACTCTAACTGTAGCAGGTGAATTCCTTTGGTTTTGTCCGTTTAAAATGGGAGCCTAACTATAACAGCCCTGTAATCTTTGTTTTTTAAGTGAATATAGATTGATTCAGCCATCCCCCTTCATATTTTGGTCTGTTGGCATTCACATTTTCCATCAGCCAACTTCTGGTTCTGAGTAACTTCTCTGTAAGTGACAGAATTCTCATCTCTCACAAGGAAATACTGTCACACAAAGTATTTGCCCTCAGCACTGTGACAATGTATAATTTTTTAAACCAAAAAATATTTTTGCCTATAGCTAGTTGTGTTTTTTATATTCTTGAGGGCCCAGGAACTTCCCCAGTAACCGGTTACAACAAGCCTTGGCAATACAAATAGGTCTAGCTTTAAAGGAATGGTTTATGGTATTGTGAAACATTACAATTACATAGCACATGTGTTTGTGCGGAAGCAAAGAACTGTAGAATAATATTGGTGTGGGTGAAATGGTCAGGTGGCATGTATTCCTAGCTCATAACATACGAACCAAGCCAAAGGCCTCTCGAGTGGTACTTTAATAATTGTCTGGCGACAGCTGCGCTGTCAGGCCAGACCATAAAAACCATCACCGAACAAGCCTGAGTAAAACCAAAAGGCTGACAGTTCATGCCAGACCTATTGACTAATTGCATTCTCTAGTTTGTTTTATTTATTTATTCTAAATGTAGAAATAAAATGTTGCTTCTTCAGAAGTCTTTGTTTTTAATCAGAGAGATAGATTTTGCTATCTTCAAATACATTGTATATCGAACCTTACTAAACAGAATGTGCTCCGTTTATGCAGGCTCTGACACCTCTTTGAAGTTGGCGTTCTAGGATGTAGCGTGTCTCACCTGTGATGGGCCGAGTCACCGCTTCACCCTTTACACGGATTGCAGGGTCCTGTAGTGAATTGTTTTCCTGACTTTTACAGTCTTTCACAAAATCAATCTCTGCTGGGAAGGTCATAAACTCACATATTTCTGGGCGCTTACATCACCCGGCTTCAACTTGCTGGACAGACAGTTGTGGGCTACTAGTTTTCACCTTTGAACCTTCGCTATGGTTTGACTTACGTGCAGATATGCCCACCAGGTCAGATACAAGTTAAGGTTCTACCAGTTTTGGCAGACATGTTTTAGACCACCCTATCAGGTTACCCCCCCACCTTTCTAATAGTCTGGTGCCTACTGTCTTATGCTATCGTGGGTATATTCGGGACCCCCTTGCATCCACGCTAGCATATAGGCCCCTGAACCCAACATGCTGAAATCCCCGCATGACTTCAGGAGGCTGGGGCTCCCCGGGCTAGGCTCCGAGAGCCGGGGGATTTCTCGAGTGACATATGTCGCTGTAAGCCACCTCGCTGCCCTGGCGGCGCGGCTCAGGCTGGACTGATTAACCTAATCTGCTTCGCTGGTTGAATGCTGGTTTATGAACCATCGGGGAGCCACCCTTCCACTGGGGGATGGGGAATGCGGGAAGCCTACAAACTCGGGCGGAATTTTTGGTTTGACGTTAGACAGGACCTTTTGATTTGACGAAAATTATATAAGGGCGTTGGGTCTTCCCTGATTGGTCTGTTGTTTTGACATTCACATTTTTCTTCCACCTACAGTAGACAGCCTGGAGCAGTGTGACCGCCCACTTTAGCTATTGGCTGACATCAGTGTGAGTGACGGTATTCTGCTGTAGCACAGAGTCCACATCAAAACAAAGGCTTTTCCAATGTATTACAGCCATGTTTGTTCAGCATGGCTAAAAGTCAGTGGTGTGTCGTGGCATCGAGTGGAGAGGAGTGTGGCATGGTGTAGAGCAGAGTGGCGTAGAGTGGCAGAGTAGGGTAGAGTGGCTTGGAATGGCATTGTATGGCATAGAGTAGTACAGTTGTGGGTGTAAGTTACTTAAACAAGGAACCAAACTCAACGCCAAAGGTATGAGGCATAAAGGGAATGAATGACAGAAAGGCTATGAAAATAGGCATGCAGCGGCAAGCATCGTAAACGTGAGCATATGTTGTTAGTGTAGCATTTATGCATTATAACAGCTTAATCCAACCCACTTAAAATGTAATTTTATTTTAGTTATGCAAGTAAGCCACAAGATGCAGGTGTAGACAAAACAAAAGTCCGAAAATGCATTTGATAACAGAATGAATAAAGCAGCACAACAACTGCAGACATAGGACGTGTCTTCAGCAGTGTACCTCAATTACAGTATGATCATCTGAGGGACACTAATTAAGTTGAATCAATCTGTGTTTGATTCATGCTCCACAGAAAGAAAAGGAAGGCTCGCCCAGCGCACGCTGGTCAGGTAGGAGGCCGCAAATAAGGGTGACAGTGAAGCCAATGAATGGTATGCAAACGTGGGGGAGGGTTCCAAGCCCTTATTGTAAACAATACCATTCACAAGCGAAAGAGCAAAAAAGTAAACCCCCTCAATGCCAGGGGCTATTGTGACAGTGTGTTGTTATATATATATATATATATATATATATATATATCAGTAGCCGCTCTGTTGTTATAGTTAGGGTGACCAGAGTTAAGAGTTTAAAAACAAATTTTTTACCTTAATAAATCTGCACCCATTTGATGAATGTCCGCAAAACTTTGCAGATTTGCTACCTATATTTTATTGTCGGAGTACTGAAAGTTTTATGGCGATTGGTTAAGAAGGTGCAAAGAAAAAAGGGAAGGCCCCAAAACGGGCTTGAAATCCAATGCATTTTACATAGACTTTTATATTTCGCGTAGTGCGAAAGCGACCTGTTTGATTTTGCTGAAATTTAGCAGCGTTAGATATTAGAGTGCACAGATGATTCTTTTGGGTACTTCTGCTAAGCAGAGTAAGTATTTCTTAAATTATAATATTTTTCAACTTAGTGACATCTTGTAGCACAATACTACTAAAGTAGCAGGGAAGCTCAAAACATTAAACTAGACCTCATATGCAAAGTTTTAGAGTTACTACGTGAACGATTGAAAGACCCATTGATGGTCACATGCAAATGGAAACTTATAAACAAATACTTAATGACTACAATACGGCGTAATCTACATAAGTTTTCTTTGCATGCTCTCTGGCTCAAAAAATTAAACTGGCCCAACAAGCCAAACAAAAACCATCTTTCTTCAGTATTGAAACTTTCACAGATTCACATTCCTTAATCATCCTCGTCACCAAAGTGGGAGCCCCACAGTACATTTCTAAAGCTGTAGAAATGGTATTACATAGCTTACAGCGGCAAAGGACATTGAGTTTCTTAGCTTATCTATTTCTGATGGATACAACTACCTGTGGATTCCTCACTTTATGAATTCGATCCTTGCACCAGCATCCGACGGAAAGCCTTCTTCCTAGCTGTCTACGTCGACGTCATAATGGCACGGCTCCACGTGACTCCGTCTGACGTCAACGTGCCAATAAGAGGTCCTCGTCGGCGTACTAACGTCAGTTTTTCCTTTTTCCGTGCCTTCGACACCAACGTTTTTTCTTCCTGGCTCGTTGTTAACTGTAACGATTTTTGAAGGTTACATTGTCGCCTCCGAAGAAGTCCGGTTTCAAGCCGTGTAGAGAATGCGGGGTCGGATGTCAGTGACCGACCCCCACTCGGACTGTATTTGGTGTCTTAGTTCAGAACATGTAGAAGGCTGCTCTTCGTGTCAGAGCATGAATCCAAAAGCTCTGAAGGAGCGTGAGGCGAAGCTCTTCTTAGCTAAAGCAAAGAAGAAAGGACATAAAAAGGATTCATCCCATGCTTCTCCCAAAAAGCATAAGAAGCAGCGTCATCATTACTCTCGGCGCCGTCATGACTCTTGGCGCCGTTCGGAGCGGAGCCAATCGAGGAGCCGATCGAGGTCGAGGTCTCGTTCTTCACAACGCCAGAAGACATGGGAGATGAGTCCTACTGTCACGCCTCAGCAGGAGAGTCCGGAGTTGTCTCCGGCACCTTCAGTTTTTGAGGTCACTCGAAGTAGTCCTCACTTTTCGCCGGCGCCGAGGGATCCAGATGTTCAGCAGACTTCTGCGCAACAGTACCCGGCTTTTCCGACACCAGGGACGGATCCGGTCGCATTTTTGAATGCGATGTATTCCATCTTTCAGTCCATGGCCCCTGCTGGTGCACTGGCGGGTCACACAGGGCCATTGGCGTTCAATTTGGGCTCACCGGCGTCATACAGGGCTGCTCCATTCATGCCCTTTTGCCCTACAGAGACTGGCGCCTAGGGTCTCCCCTAGCAGGAGTCCTCCACCTGTGACTGTGGATCCGCCTGCACGTCAACCAACTCCTTCTCCGCGCCATCCGGCGTCGGTGTTGTCTCCGTCCAGACTGGCTCCATCACTTTCCCGCCATTCGACTTCGAGAAGGTCGTCAGCCGACTTCGTGTCGGCGCCGGCACCGGCGCCGGTGGAGCCGAAGAGTCTTCCTTGCCCTGTTCGGGGTTCGAGATCGTCGGCATCAATGGATTCTATGTCGACGCCGGCCTTGGAAACACATCTTAGATCTCGGAGGAAGGCGTTGAGACTTCTGGAGGAGGAGGAATTCAGACAGCTTGAGGAAGGCGAGATTGAGCCTTCTGATGACTTCCAGGGTCTTGCCACTGCAAGTGGTTTGGATACTTCTCCGGAGTGGGACATTGTGTCTCCGGGGGAGTTTACTGAAGAGGCCGCTTCCTTCCATGCAGTGGTGAGAAAGGCAGCTGAGTGTCTGGATTTGCCTTTGTCCGTGGCAGAAGTAAAAACTAACCTGCTCACAGAGGTACTTCATCCCTCTTCGTCCAGTGCTGACCCTTTGCTTCCTTTAAATGAGGCTTTGACTGAGCACATTTTGGACTTGTGGAAAAAGCCAGTGACATCTCCTGCTGTGAACAGAGCAGTGGCGAGGAGACATAGAAGTGCCCCAGGAGATCTGGTTTTTCTGTCTCGTCATCCGACTCCGGAGAGCTTGGTAGTTCAGGCGTCATGTTCTGCAAAGACTGCCCCTGGAACATTCCCGGGAGTTCCGACTGATAGGGAATCCAAGGGGATGGAGCAGTCTTCAAAGAAGATTTTTTCATCTTGCAGCATGGCCCTTAAGGCTACTAATTCCACCTGTGTGCTAGGCAGATACATCCATGCCCTAATGGATTCTGCCAAGGAAATGGCGAGGGATCTGCCATAGGAGATGCAGAAACCGTTTGGGTCCCTTTTCTTGGATGCTCAAGCTGCTGCACAGCAGATTATACAATCTGGCCTGGATACCTCGGATTCCATTGCCAGGGCCATGGGAACATCGGTGGCTACAAGGAGGCATGCCTGGTTAAAGTCCTCTGGTTTCTCATCAGACGTGCAATCCACCTTAATGGACCTTCCATTTGACGGGAAAAGCTGTTTGGGGACAAGGCAGACTCTGCCCTTGAACGGTTTAAGGACTGTCGGGCTACAGCTAAGTCCCTGGGATTACAGACCTCTACTACAACGCCTTATAGACCGTTTTCTGCCTTTCGAAGGTCACAGTCTTACGCCCAGCAACCTGACAATCTGCCTTATCGTGCCTTTAGAGGGCAGGGTAGGGGTAGGGCTAGAGGTCCAGCCCAGCAGCTCTCTTCTTCTTCATCCTCCTATGGTGGACAACAGCAGAAGCAGCCCTAGTTTTCCCCACTTTATCATCCATACTTCTCCTGTAGGGGGAAGATTGAGTCTTTTTCTGCAGAAATGGAGGTCAATTACAACAGATTCGTGGGTGCTAGGAATTGTAGAAAAGGGCTATCCTCTCCCCTTTCAGGAGTTCCCTCCTCCCTTCCCCCCCGTCCCTCCTTTTGTTCAGAAGACCATCTTCTGTTGTTGCAACAGGAGGTTGTCACCATGTTGGCAAAGGGCGCTATAGAGTTGGTGCCGTTGCAGGAAAGGGGTCAGGGGTGTTATTCAAGATATTTCCTGATTCCCAAAGTGGACGGTCGGTTGCGGCCGATCCTAGACTTGAGGATTTTGAATTTGTTCCTCAAGCAGGAAAAATTCAAAATGCTGACCCTAGCGCAGGTGCTATTGGCGTTGAACGAAGGAGACTGGATGGTGTCTGTCGACTTGCAGGACGCGTACTTTCATGTTCCCATAATCAAGTCGCACAGGAAGTATCTCTGTTTTGTGGTCGGATCGCAACACTACCAGTTTGCTGTCCTTCCTTTTGGACTTACTTCAGCACCTCTGGTTTTCACAAAGGTGATGTCAGTTGTTGCAGCACATCTCAGAAGGAGGAAGGTAGCAGTTTTTCCCTACCTGGACGATTGGTTGATCAAAGCCAAGTCTCCAGAGCTTGTGTTGTCTCATCTGCGAATGACAACCCAGTTGTTGTTCGATCTGGGTTTTTCTGTAAATGTGCCCAAATCTCACCTAGAGCCCTCTCAACGCCTCCTGTTCATAGGGGCAGTACTGGACACAACAATGTTTCGGGCCTACCCCCCGCCTCAGCGGGTTCGGGACATTCAGGCGCTGATTCCATTGTTTCAAATTGGAGCGGCAGTTCTAGTCCTCAAGGTCTTACGCCTGCTAGGTCTGTTTGCTTCTTGCATTCTGTTGGTCACTCATGCTCGCTGGCATATGAGGGCTCTTCAGTGGTGCCTCCGCAGACAGTGGTTCCAGCACAAGGGGGATCTCAGGGATTCAATAAAGATCTCCAAGGACACTGTGGCGGATCTTCTTTGGTGGGCAGAGGACGGCAACCTTTCCCAAGGAAAACCGTTTTCACTGCCTCCTCCAGTGGCCCCAGTGATTTCGGATGCTTCCACTCTAGGGTGGGGAGCTCATCTGGGGGACCTGTAGATCAAGGGTCTTTGGTCTCCAGCGGAACAGATGTTGCATATCAATCTGTTGGAATTGCAGGCAGTACGTTTGGCGCTCAAGGCCTTCCTCCCTTCCCTTCGCGGTCAGTCAGTTAAAATCCTGATGGTCAACACTACCGCGATGTGGTATATAAACAAGCAGGGAGGAGTAGGGTCGTACCTTCTCTGCAGAGAAGCCCTGCGACTCTGGTCCTGGGCTCAGGACCATCAGATTTGCTTAATAGAAAATCATTTGGCCGGGGTGCTGAATGTACGAGCGGACGGTCTCAGTCGTCACTTCTCATTAGATCACGAGTGGCGTCTCCATCCGGATCTAGTCCTCCACATCTTCGGGGTGTGGGGTACTCCTCAGGTGGATTTATTCGCCACTCGGGAGAACGCACATTGCCCGGTATTCTGCAGCCTCCAGTATCCGATGCAAGGGGCGTTGGGGGACGCGTTTCAGATGTCCTGGAGCGGACAGTTGCTTTACCCATTTCCCCCGTACCCTTGATTCCTCGGGTTTTGAGGAAGATTTGTCAAGACCGGGCCCAAGTCATCTTGGTAGCACCGGACTGGCCGAGAAGGGTATGGTATACAGACCTGCTTCAACTCTCTCAGTGCCCTCCGCTCCGTCTCCCGCTCAGGGCAGACCTCCTCTCGCAGTCGCAGGGGCAGGTTCTACTCCCCCACCTCCAGAGCCTGCATCTTCATGCCTGGAGATTGAGCGGGGCAACCTGAGTTCCTTTTCTCTCCCACCGGATGTAGTGGATGTTATACTTTCGTCCAGGCGACACTCCACTAAATCGATTTATGCCGGTAGGTGGGCAAAATTTGTGCTTTGGTGTGGAGAGAACCAAAAAGATCCCTTGAAAGCCCACCTTTCAGATGTACTTTTGTTTGCTCTTAGTCTGGCTAAGAAAGGCTGTGCGATAGCTACAGTTAAAGGTTATTTGGCGGCTCTGTCAGCGTTTCTTTGCCTTCCGGACCAGCCATCTTTATTTAAGTCTCCAGTTGTAAACAGGTTTCTTAAGGGTTTGGTGAATAGATTTCCTCCTACTCCCTTTCACATGCCTCAGTGGGACTTGAATCTTGTTCTGACATTCTTAATGGGTTCGCCTTTCGAGCCCATGCATTCATGTCCATTGAGATTTTTAGTCTTTAAGACCGTTATCTTAATAGCAATCACTTCTGCCAGGAGGATTGGAGTGCTTCAGGCACTTTCCGTCAAGCCTCCCTTTACCAAGTTTTTCCCTGATAAAGTGGTTCTAAAAACCAGGGCTACTTTTCTGCCGAAAGTTGTCACCCCTTTTCATATAGGGCAAACTATCACTCTGCCCGCGTTTTACCCTCCTCCCCACCCGTCTAAAGAGGAAGAGAGGCTACATAGGTTGGACCCTAAGAGGGCCCTGAGTTTTTACCTAGAGAGAACTAAGGACTATCGCTTAGATGATCAATTGTTTGTTGGGTATGCTGGACAGCGAAAGGGCAGAACGGTCCAGAAAAGAACACTCTCCAGGTGGGTCATCTTGTGTATTAAGATTTGTTACTCTATGGCGAAAAAAGTCCCTCCTGAAGGTATCAGGGCCCAATCTACTAGGGCTAAGTCTGCATCTTCGGCCCTAGCGAGAGGAGTTCCGTTAATAGACATATGTAAAGCGGCAACTTGGGCGTCCCTCCATACTTTCGTGAAACATTATTGTTTAGACTCTGAAATGAGGAGGGACGGTCATTTTGCTCGCTCAGTATTGCAGGATTTCTTAGTGTAATCAGGCGGGCACCCACCACCGAGTGCGGTACTGCTTGGGACTCTATTCATAAGGTGAGGAATCCACAGGTAGTTGTATCCATCAGAAGAACAAGTTACTTACCTTCGGTAACGCTTTTTCTGGTGGATACACTAACTACCTGTGGATTCCTCACGGTCCCTCCCGCCTCCCCGGTGCCTGCCTGGTTACACTCTTACCTTGCAGTTGTTGGATTAATATTTCCTCTTATATTTATATATTTGTATATATCTGTCTATATATTTTGGTATATTCATGTATTTGGGGTGATAATGTGAATATATGGTTTCAATAGACAAGATTTTTGTGTTCGTATATATTTCAGTTTTCATGGTCAGTTTACACCTGCTAGCCGTAAAGGCACGAAAAAAGTAAGGTGAAACTAACGTTAGTACGCCGACGAGGACCTCTTATTGGCACGTTGACGTCAGACGGAGTCATGTGGAGCCGTGCCATTATGACGTCCTCGTCGACGTAGACAGCTAGGAAGAAGACTTTCCGTCGGATGCTGGCGCAAGGATCGAATTCATAAGGTGAGGAATCCACAGGTAGTTAGTGTATCCACCAGAAAAAGCGTTACCGAAGGTAAGTAACTTGTTCATCTTTTACAAAGAACCAAACTCCAGCTAGTCAGGCAACAGCACCCTCTAGAACACTCCCCAGATACAAATACTGGAGGACGTAAGTCACAGGTAAGTACAAATTTTGCTCACCATGATAGGAGTACGTACTAAAAAAATTATAGCAAAACTGAGAGGAAATTTCTGTCATGGAAAGTGGCACTATTATCAGTCTTGAGGTCAGCAAGGACAGTTAGTGAAAGACAGGCTTTAACAATTAAAGAGCTAATCATGCAGTTCAGAGATGACATAGTAATTTTGAGGCATAATCCACAGTCCATTTCAAAGGTTTCATCAGAATTTCATCTAAATGGGCCAATTGTTTTAAAACATTCTTTCGAAATTCGAAGGATGTGGCAGAAAGTGCACTGCATACACTGGACGTTAAAAGATGTCTACAATTTTAGATAGGATAAAGAAATTAGGAAATTAGACCAGTTTCTGCTTGCAAATGCAAATCCTTGAAAAGGCCTTCCACTTTCCAAGGAGTGTTTTAGAAGCCATTCTATTCATACAGCCAGAAGACCTTCACTGGGTAAAGTATGAGTGCACACACAAGAAGTGTCTCTACAGCAACTGCTCTTTTTGCTGGTGTATCTATTCAGGACAAAACACTACTGCTTAGATTCAACAGTGCAGAGGGGTGCAGCAGTTTACATAACTTTTGGCAGTAGTAGGTTTGTACTATGTTTCCCTTCCACACCCCCCACACCATCCCCGCCCCAAGTTTCTCTGCGCGCTCCACTCCTGGTATTCATGACTGCCCTCTGCCTCCAGTTGGCCCAGGGTCACACACTACTCCAGGGCGAGCTGAGACTGGGGCCCCTGCCGCCCTGCACTCAAAGCGCTGCAGATCACCTAATTATCAGAAATCCTGAACCCACTCACACCTCCCGCCTCCCTTCTCCCGCCGTGAAAAGTCATGGGGAGCTTTGCACGTAATCTCTCTCATCTTTTCCCTGGCATTTCTCCCCCCGTCGCCCCCACCCGCAGTTGTTGCATTAATCAGCTTACATCCAAATAGATACGTGAAGGTGGGGGTTAAAGAGGTGGGGGATTAGCTTTCGGGAGAAAAAAAATCTCCCTTTTGCAGCGCACTCTTCGCAGCCATGAGATGGGTCTAGATGGAGTGTCCGCCCTCCCCAGGGCAGGGGCTGCCCCGCACAAGGAACTCGGGGCCTAGGAGGGGCACAACCCAGGAAGCCCCCGCCAACCCAAACCTGCCTGGCAGGGCCTGAAGGAACTTGGACATCTTTACACCTCGAGCATTTTGGGCTGCGCAGATGGGCAAGGAAACCCTTCTCTGGATATTCACCACGTGAATAGATTTTGGTTTCGATTTTTCCATTTATGGCTCGGTCTTTTTGTCATTCCCACTACCCAGAAGTTGCAGAAAGTGGCGTTGGCGTCTTGACTCTCCTGGTGGTGCCGGATTCCATGCCCTACAGGTGGGTTATCATTTCAGCTTTTGTTGGGGGTTCTCTTTGGGTTGGGCCGGTGGGTCCCAGGCGCTGCTGCACAGAGCTAGTCTCGTTCCAATGCCAATATCTAGTGGACATAAACGAGTTAACATTGAAAAAATAAAAATTCTTGGTGAACCTGTCATAAACCATGTCTTAGAGATGAAGAAGCAGACTCCTGCAATCTCTAAATGTAATCAGAAGTGCAGTCAAACACTCAGCCAGCCAGCATACATCAAATCTAAAGGTGCAAAAATACTCAGCCAGCCAGCATACATCAAATCTACAGGTGCAAAATCATGTTCTCTTTATTGTTCTTTCTTTCCCTAATCTTCTCAGCAGTAGTGCTCTGTTGGTGGGTTTTAAGATAGGTCTGAAATATTTTTCATTGAGGGCTGATGCACAAACTCTTCCGTTGCACCTACTGAATCATGATGTCGCCTCAGGGTTTCGCCCTCAAAAATATTTCAGCCCCAACTTAAAACCCACCAGTAGATTGTACCCTCAACATTTATTCAACATCAAAATCATTGCAAAACTGGTGGCCAAATAGAGTACTCTATAGAAAGGCCCACTGCTGCTGTTGTGAATCTTTGTTTCTGTAACCCTGACAGAGCTTCCTTCCTCAGACGACAGCAGAGGCTCATGCATCCTTTTCTGCTGTTACTACTGCTAATCAGTACTAACCAATATCAAGCTCAGGTAGTCTAGCCACCCTCTGCCACCATTCCTGTGCAGAAAACAGAGAACTTCATCTGGTTTAGTCTCACCTCATTAATCGACCACAAACAGAGAATTTATTACGTTTCCCCTGTTTGGTGTGACTTACATTTTTTTTATATCTTTAATCGTGTTCTGAGGAAGGTGCTTTGTGTAGATAAAACCTCACATAATTTTTTAAGTTTCTAATTTTCGCAGTAAATACATATTTTGTATCCAAACAAGACGGGCCACTGCATTCCTGGATCTCAGCTAGGTTTAAGCAATTTGAGTGAAATGACGCTACGAACACCAGCATGTTTCACCTCTTACTGAGTCTTGATCAAGACTGTCAAGGGTTGAAACACGTTGGTGTTTGGAATGATTTCTCGGGGGGTCGGGTCTCCCTCGGGGACCAGTAGTTTGACTGTGCCACCCATCTTTGACCACATTGAAATTGTATATATATATATATATATTAAAATTTATGTGTGTGTATAACGAAATAATAGATTTAATCACCTACACAAAATACATTTTCTCCCACAGTAACATACCATTAGCATCTCATTCATATATATATATATATATATATATATATATATATATATATATACATACATAGCGAAATAATAGATTAAATCACCTATACAAAATACATTTTCTCCCAAAGTAACATACCATTGACATTTCAACCCCACACTCCAAAAAAACAACAACAAAAAACAACAATATGCCTAATTAATGGTTTTGGATCTCATTATCTGCGCCACCCCCACCTACCTAAGGAGGAAGATTGAAAATGGAAAACTAAGACCTGCGCATCCCTGGAGAGGATCCTGTGGTTTAAAAGGGCTTTTCATAAACCTCTTGAGATGCTTTGTAAGAACAAATCTCTCAGAAGCGTAGGCGCTCTAGAGATTCTGCTCTCTTCTGAGCACCTCTTGCGGTGATGCATCCTGGGCCTCTGCTTCTCTCTAGGCTATTGCCAATCCACCAGATGGACCCATAGTACATCTGTGCTCTAAGGAAAGTGGGATACCAAGACCCTTCATCACCAGGGATTCTCTGGCTCCAGTAGTGAGCCAACTGTTATGTTTTATATTTGTATATTAATTTATGCCACTTTAAGGTCACCTCAAGGCTTTAAATTGGGGCATGAAAGATGAATGACAGCAACCTGGAGAGCAAAGGACCGTTGAAGAGGCGGACGGAGTAAGGTGCTCTGTGGATGGAGTTATATTACTGTGAAAAGAGTGATTGCGCCACGTGGCCGCCGATTTTTAAGAAGATGCCACAAAACAGTTTATATGCACTGCCAGTGATGTGCCTTGAATGTCACCTTACACTGACTTTAAGGTCATAAGAGATTTTATGTATATTTGTAAAGTGCTGTATTACCCGCAAGGATATCCTGGTGCTGAACAGGTGTGTGTGTCTAGCTCTGCCTGTAGTAGATCGGTTAATTGAAAAGCCAGGTCTTCAGCTTCTGCACAATTCAAGATGAAAGGAGGATCTGATGTGGAGTGGAAGGCTGTTTCACACTTTCGGGGCGATGTAAGAGAATGCACATCCTCCTGATCTTGTTCTGTTGTAAGTATGAACTATGTGTATGATGTCTCGAAATGTGAGCTACCATCTTACACTGGTTAATGGTATTTAATCACTGCCGGTGATGCCTCTTGGATGAGGAGATGCACTCCATCACCGACTATAAAGTAATTGAGGCTGTAAGGAATGTCTCTTAAAGTATAAGTAATTTTGTGTTAGTCTGGTTGTAAGGTGCTAGAGGCTAGGAATGACGCCTCTTACAGAGTAAATGCTGTTACTTCAGACGGGTGGTGAGTAATATACACTTCCAGTGATGTCTTTTGGATGAACAGATGCGCATGTAAAGTCCCTAATGGTGTCTGATTTGTGACAGAAGACTGAATGTGTAAGATGTCATTTCACGCACGGTACAGAGAACCAGGAGCTGTGGATAGGTCCTGCTACAGTATGAACTGTGGCCTCTGACTGTAAAGACTAAGGGTGGTAGGTGGTATAGTTTATGATAGACCGACATGTCAAGCAATTTTTTCTGTATTTTGTTCTCTCCTCCTCTTCCTTCTTAAACGTCTCCTTTACTGAATTTTGCCTTACCCGCCTGGATTGCTTTGCTTGCTTTCCCTATCTTCTCTTCTTTTACTTACTTTTTCTTGCCTCTCCTTTCCTCCATCTTGCACCATATCTCTCTGCTTTTGGCCACTTCTCATCACTCCCACACTCCATGCCTTCTCCCTGTTCTTGTTTGCAAGGCTGATCTCTGGTTCTTTGTTTGAACAGCTGCGAACAATGTGCCAGAAAGGGAGCTTTGCCCTGACTCACCTTCCCCTGGAAGATGGCTTCTGCTTGCCAGGGATTGTGAGCTGTCTAATTGACTCATTTTGTCTTTCTCTTTCTTTGCAGGTCTCTATGTGTTGGGGAACCTTAATGGAGTCTGAAAATGGCTGCCTCTCTCCCAGCATCTGCCCAGAAAGGCATTAGTGACTTTTTAGCTGGACTGTAGAGATCTTGGTGTGCAAAGTTACCGTGGATCATGACGATTTTGGATTGCAGGTTCCAGAATTTCTTGTTGATGCTGTCCAACCACCCGAGGTGGAGACGGAGGAGACACGCCCACAGAAGCAGTCACAACTGGTTCTACAGCATCTGTCTCCTTTTCTGCTTGCCTTGGTGCATCCAGTCCACCACTTTCAAAGTGGGTATTGTTGGACCCTGGTCCTGTGACCCATTGTTTGCCAAAGCCCTGCCTGAGCTCGCTGCCAAGCTCGCGGTGAGCCGAATCAACAAAGACCCTTTATTGAACAAGGGTTACTGGTACGACTACGTTATGTTCAACGAAGACTGCCTGACCTCAAGGGCCTTGGCTGGGTTTGTCAACACAGTGAACTACGCCTCTGGGTTTGTGGGACCCGTCAACCCCGGGTATTGCACAGCAGCTGGACTCTTTGGGAAGCACTGGAACAAGGCAGTTTTCTCCTGGGCTTGTCTGAGCACCAACACCGAGGTGCGCGGTTTCTCTACCTTTGTCCGGCCTCTCCCACTGGCCTCTGAGGTTCTCTACACAGTCCTCCGGTTCTTTCAGTGGGCTCATGTCGCTATCATCACGTCCCCGCAGGACCTCTGGGTGCAGACTGGGCAAGAGCTGGCTGGCTCTCTACGGGATTTTGGCCTGCCAGTCGGTGTTGTGATCGCCATGGAGGCAAACCCCCAGGGAGCTCAGGTGGCCCTGAGGCGCATCCAGAGGGCTTTCAAAGTAAGAGGTAGGAGGCGCCCAGAGATGGGTTGAATTGGTGAAGAATCCACGTGCCCTACAAGGAGGCTCTTAACTTGTGCTTGTGTTGCATGTTTAATTAACGATTTGAGCCCTGGTTCTGAAAATATTATACACCCTAGTACTCGGTTCACCAGCCCCATCATCCCTCCAAGGATCAGAGTGTAGTATCTCTTAAGGAGATACACTGCTAGCACATGCAGCGCCCTGTACCCACCACACAGAATATGGTCCACAAGGGGTGTTGTTGGAAAGCATCTTATAAGATTCTCCTAACCAGCCCCTGCACTACCACAAGGAACAGCACTTGAAAAGGCTTTTTATGGGATAGACAGCATACTCAACACAATAGTCCCTCTACATCAGAATCGAAAAAGCCCAAAAAAGCCTGGAAGATATTTATGTAAAGACCACTGCAGTCATGTCACCAGCCCCTGCACCACCACAGTAAACAGAGCCTGGACTCTACATAGGGAATATAAACAAGGAACTCACCTCAAGAGTCCCCCACCATCTAACGAAATAGGATTCATATAGAGACTGTAGTACTGGAACTCACATCACAGTCCTTGAACCACTCCTTTAATCAGGGCCTGAAATCTACATTGGGAATATAAATCTGGGACTCACCTCAAGACTCCCATGTCATCGCATCTCACTAGTACCATCACAGGGCACAGCCCTTAGAAGCTACATAAGGAATAAACCAGTGGCACTCACCTCAGTCGCTCTTCCTTCAAAGCCAGTGACAGATTTATACAGCAACAACTCAGGGTGATGGGTGGAGTGCGTGAATTAATCTTAGCCACCGGCGATCAAACAGGCTGTATTTCAGTCCATCATTTCTAGTCCATTGTGCCACACTAGGCAGAGACCGGCCATGAGGAAACAAGCCTTGGTCCTGCTCCAATTGGAATAGTTCATCCCGAGCTGCCAGTCCATGTCCTCTGTATGGAAAACAAGCAACCTTAGAAGCGTTTCATCCTGCTTAGATTGTTAGTGAAATATAGCTAGAGTCCCACTGCACAGTGAGCACGGACCCCTCATCTGGATACATGCATCTTACTTATGGTTTCTCTTGCACAATGTGATGTAAGCAATGCTTGAGTGGATCTCCGCCACTGGTAACAGTATGTTACTGTTTCATTGCACGGGTTACATCAGGAGTCCTTAATTGCAGTATTGAGATCAGGGAATTATTACATGCCAGGTTCGTTTTCCAGTTTTACACCTTTACTTCATAAATAAATTAGTTTTAAGTGTGATAACCTTAGGAACTATACATATATATATATATGTATATATATATATATATATATATAAAATATACGCAAAAATTAGAATAAGATGTGGGGTAATTTTGTTAAATATAAAAAGGTAGTGATGTGTTTTTAAGGTTCAGGGGCGCAGGTAGTGTAGACCAGGGATGAGGAGTTTTTAGGGATTAAGAATAGGTAGTTAATAGTGCTGTAAGGAGTTTTCAGGGCTCTGTGATGGGTAGTGCAAAGAGATAGAACGGAGTTTTTAGGCCCTTAGGAATGGGTGTTTTAGAAAATTCTAAATTAATTAAATTAAATTATATTATTAATTTAACACATATTCATATTAATGTACATTTAAAAAAATGATTTATTTTAAATTATTTGTAATTATATTTGATATATATTCATATATTTAAAAAAAAAGCAAATTACATGTATGTATGTGTGTATAGACACACACACACACATATATATTTATATATTAATTACACAACGGTGGCCACCACTGTATAGATACATTTAGGTAGATACCATAGGAAATTGATTTTTTTGGTTCACTAATAACTTTGGCGCCTTTTGACAAATCTTCACAAAACTTTCTGATAAAAAAAAAGTTCATACCTGTCAGCTCCTTCTTGGAAAAAAATGGGGTGATCTGTAAATCGGGGGCCGAGAAAAAGAGGGGGGGTGGTCCCAAACACATAGGGGGTCATTCCGACCCTGGCTGTCCATGACCGCCGGGGACCACGGAAACACCGCCAACAGGCTGGCGGTGCTTCCAGGGCCATTCTGACCGCGGTGGTAAAGCCGCGGTCAGAAAAGGGGAACCAGCGGTTTCCCGCCGGTTTTCCCCTGGCCCAGGGAATCCTCCATGGCGGCGCTGCTTGCAGTGCCGCCATGGGGATTCCGACCCCCTTCCCGCCAGCCTGTTTCTGGTGGTTTTCACCGCCAGAAACAGGATGGCGGGAACGGGTGTCGTGGGGCCCCTGCACTGCCCATGCCACTGGCATGGGCAGTGCAGGGGCCCCCCAACAGGGCCCCATAAAGATTTTCACTGTCTGCTTTGCAGACAGTGAAAATCGCGACGGGTGCCACTGCACCCGTCGCACCCCTGCAACTCCGCCGGCTCCATTCGGAGCCGGCTTCTTTGTTGCAGGGTCTTTCCCGCTGGGCCGGCGGTCGCCCGCCGGCCCAGCGGGAAAGTCGAAATGACCCCCGCGGTCTTTTGCCGCGGAGCGGTCTTTCGACGGGGGAACTTTGGCGGGCGGCCTCCGCCAAAGTTGGAATGACCCCCATAATTTCCCATGCAATTTTCAAAGGGATTTCTGAACAGCGCTACAGTCAAAATGACTAAACCGAATTACACCAAAATTGGCAGAAAGCTTGATCGTCACCTAGAAAGACTGCTTTTATGATTTGGTATATATCCGTTCAGTGGTTTATGTGAAACTAAGGTTTAAAATTTGTAGATATCTGGATAGGGGAGTATGCAGGGGTTCTACGGGCATGCAACGTCAAATAATACAACAATCTGATTGGCTAAGGGAGATTTTTCACCATCGGCTGCCTTGGTCTTGCAAATCCCACCAGAGCTAGTGTTCTGATTGGCTAGCCGCAACATGAATAGAAATGCTGCGGTTTCCATTTCAGGACCCTGTCTCCGTCTCCTGAAAATGAAAAAAAAAGTAAGGGATAAAGTGGCAAAATGAAGCAACAATATATATTTTTGTTGCGGTTTGCCACTATCCTGCAGAAGCCCTTCAAGAGTCCCAGGATAGAAATCTAATTTAAAAAACAAAATAAGTGGGTGGGTGTCCCTTAGGGCAGGGCAGACCGTGCAGCCAACTCCATGTTACACACAATGGACGTCTGTGCTCTTCAGGGGTTTTCCTGGCCGTGGGGGGGCTTGGGCACAGGGCCTGGAAACAACCCTACACATGGCTGAAATCCATGTGTGGAGAAGGGTTGGCCACCCGCAGGGGGTGTGCACATGGCCTGCGTCCAACGCCACGCACAGTGGAAGGCCGTGTGGGGCAGGGTTTGGCTTACTGAAGAGGTGGGGTGGAGGGCCTCGTAGAAGTTTTATTTAAAAATATTTAGGAAATTTATGGTACTGTTGTCCACATTAGTAGCCTCTCGATCCAGAGGGTATGACCTTGGACACCTCACCAAAACATTTATTTATAAATAGGCATAATATTTTGTTCAAAATTATTAAAGATCAGCGGCTGTCTCATGATGGGTCAAGTGCCTTTTTGTTTGCGTGCGCAGTGTTTAAAGAGTTTAACAATGTAACTCATAATTTCTCTGATTTAATGTATGATCTTTAGACAGAACGAGTTGGAACCGAGAGAGGCAATCCCTGCTATTTATTTACAACTTTTTCTGTTTAAAAGTCATGCATTAACTCAGAGAAATTCTGAGTTATATGTTTGAACTTGACACCTTGCATGAAAAAACACAGGAGGAGCTCTGCTTTCCATGATACAAATTGAATTGGCCAAAATCCAAAGTATCCAGTGAACTAACAAATGAACACTGTTTCATCCCAAAAAAGTAGCCTAAAAAAGGGCAAACACAATAATTCTTTTAAAATGATTGTTATAAAAACGACTCCAGATTTTGAAAAATTATTATTGTGGCAAGACAAATACTTATTTGAATAGTTAAATTGATTTTTTTTTAAATAAATTTGCTACAGAAAGAAATACTTTCCCCAGAAATAGAGATTGATGATTCAAAAGTGCAAATTCAGTTCACATTCTGGCTGATTATCAGTATTTTCCAATTTTACAGACAATAAATACAAGCATCGGCAATGTCAATAGGTCTAGCTTTAAAGGAGTGTTATATGGTAACATGCAGCTTTACAAGTAAGTAGCATGGGAATGGATATGTATTTATGTGAAAGCAAAGAACTGTAGAGTAATATTCGTGGAGGTTGAAAGGTCAGGTTACAGTTGCACTGTCAAGCCAGACCTAAACATCCATGTAGGTTAATTACCTCCCTCCTCCCATCTGTGGTGCTTCCAGAGAAAAACACCCTAAATTATCTAGTTATCTAAGACACTTTAATAGCTTTACAAAGATGTGTGTGCCTCTGAAAGTTCATGGTCAATGAGCTGGATAAATACACAAAATGATCACAGCTGTGTTGAGGGGTAGCACATTTCTATGGAAGCACACAGCTTCTGCCCAATGAAAATATGTACCCCTGTCTCCTAACATGTAGGAGGAGGCAAAGCCCTTCTCTAGTGGTACTCACATAATTCTTCACAAACAGCTGTGCTGTCGAGCCAGACCATAAATATGTTTGCTAGCCCTATCAAAGGTCCATAATCAGTATCTCTACATTACGATGAGAAGATCTCATCAAGGGATGCTTGTAAAAAGGCAGTTCTTGAGAATGAAACGTGTGCCAGGAGGAGGGGTTTAGTTAATAAAGGTGATACTGAGTTTGTGGTTTGTTTATTGTTTTTTTTTGTTTCATTTGTGGATATTTGGCAATATGTAGTGTGAACTGATAATGATTGTATTTTTGGGTGACCCATCCTGAAAATCAAGTTTCTAAAAATGGTGTAGATGAATAATCAGTGCCGATTTTAATGTGCCTAGAAGAACTTGCGTGCCCTGAAATTATTCAGCAGCACTATAAATCGAAGGAGTAAACGTGTAGAATTTCAATATCTGTAGAAAAGCTTTTTCATCTGGAAGAAATCCCTGAGTATACTCGAACACAAGAGACTGAGACCGTGAGCATGTAAACCTCTGAAAATGTGCCTTGGATCCATGCATTTCTATAATAATCACATGCCGCTCAGATGTGGAAGAATGTTGTATTTTTGTTTTTCTCGAATTTCCTTTCATAGAATAGCTTTTAGATCTAGTTCTAGCCAAGACCTTTTGTTTTCACAAAAAATGTATAATATATATATATATATACACATACATACATACATACATACATACATTCATAAATATATAGATAGATAGAGGGGCCATCATTCAGCCCTCTTCATCCATTGATCTGTTGTGGTGTCTATCAGCATTTTGATTCTGCCCACCACGACATACAGCATAGGGAATGGGGTCAACCCACTTAATCCAGTAGGTCTCTTCCCTGAGAGTGATTGCTTTATGCGTGTGCACATATGCACATCCACCCCAAAAATAGTCCACTTTGGTTCCGTGGTCTTTTTATTTAAAGCAGTCTCTCCTGTGTTAGCATCATATAATGTCGCATTTAGTGTACACAATGCAGCCTCTGGACAGAGTGCCATAAAGGACTATCATTAAAGATTCTCCTAAAGGTTATAGTTCTGCACTTTGCTTATTCTTGTAAAAATGTGCTTACCTGTTTCATGTTTGGTCATTTAATTTGCAAGCTTGCATTTATTGTGGCTCATTTATCTGACCTAAAGCAAAAGCTAAAGAGAAGTTTTTAACAAAAGCAAACGTGGTTCTCAGATTTTGGCATTTAATGTTTGTATGCGTTACAATGACAGAGACTTTTAACATAAACATGACTTTTGACTATTTTCTCTCCATTCACCAATCTTTTTAGGTCGAGCGCGCAATCGCTCTGACCTGTTGTAATCTATCTGTGAGCTTCTATCCACGCCGACCGCACGCCCATCACTATCACTTGTTCATGGGCTTGCCTTTCAAAAATCCTTTTATCATTGGTAAATACTTTACATTTGTCCCTCCTCGGGGCAGTTTTGTTACCACCTTGGCCATCGACCCTGTTACATGGATAATTGCACGTTTGCCGATGAGTTTGACTGCGAGCGAACTTCTTTTTCCTTTTGTGTCTCTCCTTCGCACTCATGGCGGCTGTGGCGCTTTGAATCGGCTCGCTTATGTCAACTATTTTACTTTAAATTTTCAATTTAAGTGGCAAGAAAAGTCCAGTTAGGAATTTACATCGTTAACAGCTCTAACTCGAGCAAACGCGAGACCCATTGCATTGAAAATGCTTGTTTTTTTATAGAAATTAGAAGGAGCTATTATTTATAAAGTGCCCCTGCTAAGATAGGTTTCTCTTCTTTCCACTGTGTCATTGAGTACCGGTATAATACAGCTGTTTACTAATGGTCTTCAACAAATCATGCTGCATAGTTCATAAAAGTGCAAGTAATGGTAATAAATGACATTTCCTCTTCCGGGTGACATACTGCATCTTTGGAGTGCACTTATGTGTACTTTTCTCTGCCTATATTTTCGTCCTTTTCCTGCTTCTATTCCTAGTTCAGCATTTGATGGGTTAGTCTGCAGGACCATTTTAGTCAGGTGAAATAAGGACCTTGCACTTCTATTTTTTTAATTTTGCTAATTAGTGTTTTTGCTGACCTTTACTTTCATTACACAGATTTAACTAAGCTGGAACGGTGAAGCACATTAAAAACTGGATCTAGTAGATCAGTGGACCAGTGCATTGACTTCAGCAACATTTTTGACCTCATGTTTACAGGTTATACTCCGCATTTTAGAATAGCTTCCACATTGTCTTTTATATGATAATAAAGTTCCATTTCCAAAGCCAATAGGACAGGCTTTAATGTACTAAAACTTGCACACACCATCATGCACAATGCTATTTACATGCATTAGCACATTAAAGCCAGAGATATTGAGTTTTTAGGGGTATTTTATAAATCATAAAAAGGTGATGGCGAAGCTACAGCACACTAATCCTGTTGGCATATTAAAATAAAGTGTAGTTGTAAAGCAAATGTTCAGTACTTGGGGTATCTTGGAAAGGAGTATCAATTTTTATTGATATCCAGATTATTTTATTGATGCCAAAAGGTTGTAATGCTGAATAAACTCACTAACATTGGCTTTGACATAAAGCATGCTTGTGATTATGGATGCACATTAACGAGTGGCCTTTTTTTAATGTTTATAAGTAAAGTATAATAAAAACCTTCCGAGATGGCTGCAAGTGAGTCCGCACGCATGTGGCCATTTTGGAATGTTCTGTCATTCCTTACCTATTCAAGATGGTGGACTTGTTGCTTTAAAACATGTCTGTCATCTTGAAGTGCTAAATGTATACTAAACTAAAGCAAAGACAAAAACTAAGCATTGGCAAGACCAATTACTCTTTAGCGAAGGCCAGGAGCGGTTCGCGGTGCTTGGAGGGGGCAGGGCGGCGTGCAAGGGATGCGGGCGCGAGAAATAAAAATTAAAATACGTTAAAAAAAAACACTTACCTCGTTACTCGCCGTGCCCGCACTGCTCCTCTCCTGTCTTGCTGCTGCAGGCACAGGCTCCCAGCCTGCCCTGCGGCCAATCCTGATGCTGCTCAAAGCAGCGTCAGGTTTGGCTGGGAGCACCCAGCCAGGACGCTTCCAGGCAGGCTCACTCCAGTCCGGTGACACAGTTGCCGGGCTGGAGACAGCCTTCTGCGAACGCATGTTTGGCCGGCCCAAGACGGCTGGCCAAACATACATGTGCTGTGAGATAGAGTGCTGAGCACTCGCCCCTCCAAAAGAAAAAAGGATAATAAACAAGGTTTATTATCCTTTCCTTTCAAACGTTTGCAGCTGCCGCTGCTGGCGGAGGGGGGGGCAACGTTCCTCCACCCTAAAGGAGGAGTCGCCCCTGGCGAAGGCCAGACTTCTTAGCATTGCCAATACTTGATACTTCTTGAAGACTGTGATTTCTTGAAGTGTTAACCAGTTTGCTTTGGTAGCAGGGTTGCCTCTCAGAGAATCCCTTCCCTTATTTACATATTATATTAATATTTGTTGAGCAGATTGTTACAATTTGTATGACCTTGTAGCACTTTCAAACTCTAGGCGCCCAGTGGTTTAGGAATTATCACCAACTAGAGTCATGGTGGTCTGGTGCCCCTGTGTGTGTTGAGCTAGATGTCTCAGTGTAAAGCATTGCTTAGCAATGGGTCCTACTGGTTAGAAGAAAGGATATGATGTCTCTGATCTTTCCAGGGATTTTGGGGCTTTGCTATCTATAATAATGTGATTTCCCTTCTTTTACAGTCTTGACCATTAGACAGCAGGTTTGACCTGGTCTCCAGTTAGCTCACTTACCCAGACCTGGGTTGAATAATCAGTCTTTCTTCACACCAGTTCCTCCAAATAACACTTCCCCAATATCTAACTAGAATGAGGCTGCTTTTTTTTTCCGGCCCACCTGATTGTGATGTTTGCCAAAACAGAACTTCTTCCCAATCCAGCTGTCACTGTCAAAACATATGCAGCTTCAGCCTTCTGTGTTCGATTGTGCCTGCCTATGCATGTGCTACCTACCTACCTTGTACACCTTTAGCTTCTGATGCTGTACTGCCTACATGCCCTAATCTAGATAACACCTGCCCCAACCAAACATATGTCTCTCCTTCATATTGCCAGATGGTATCATTTATATGAATTGTGTAAAACTAATAGTGAGGCTCTGGAGTGATCCGTCTCTGCCACTTGAGATTTCTGCATGCCACTGCCCTGGCAAAGTACTTGTAATGCACGTGTGAGCTATTCCGCTTTATCTTTGTCTACGTATGTATTTGCATTTCTATGCATGTAACCTAGCTTTGCAAGCAACAGAAAGATAATGAGAATGCTTCGTTCTAAAAATAGTTCAAAGTGATTGACAGGAGATTGGTTAAAAGTAGGGTTACTATTTGGCAGGCGGGAAAAGGTTTTTGAAGATGTAGGTCTTCAGGCTCTTTCTGAATTGTAGGTGACTGGGAGACATTCTTATGTTGATTGGGATGCTGTTTGTTGGGAGAGGAATGTCCCCTTGTGTGGTAAATGGGGATGTACCGCTGCCCTGACTGCCTAACTACATGTAAATCTGGTAACCTGCCTTTTTGATGGCCATTGTGCCGCACTAATCTAAGGTGTGCACGGAGTCCTAGACCTGTCCCTGGTAATGTGAGGTCCAGAAAATGATCTGTGGCCTTGGGGAGGGCACCTAGTGTGCCCACATAGTGGGAGTTGGACTAGTGTTTAGGCCATGGCTCAATAACTTAACTTTGTGGTGGCAGTGTACCGTGTTTTGTGAACCTTTAGCGTGATCTCTTTCTCTGTGCCAGAGAGAGTACAGTCTACTGATCCCTATTGTGTAAAGATACATTGTTATGTGAAGCCCCAGAACCTTGCATTAAGATACTGTGTGCATATGATATGTGTTTGTGCATTGAATGAACAGCACATAAAAGGTAGTAGGACTCTGTGTGTGGTATGAGTCTGAGTCCTGGGGCAAGAGGGTTCCATTTTAGAAGCCCCTGGTTTTGCATGGCACAGGATGGCGGATTTGGGCAGGTTTATCTGATAGAGGAAGTGTGTGGCTTGCATTTGTGTAATTTAAGAGTGGAGACCCAGACTTTGAAGTGAGGAGTAAGGAGAGGAAGCAGAGGCTACTATTAGTTCTTCTTGAGCACTGGCCTTTGTGAGGACGTTTCTAGACAGAGGTTGTCCTTTTGTCTGTCCCAGATTGTTGCTTCAGGAAAGCTGATGTCAGGCAAGTGCAGAGATCTCACACTTCTTCGTGCCCTTGTTTTAGTTACTCCTGCTTAAGCCTTTCCCATTTGTACCCACGATGAGAGCCATTATTTTGTACAAATGTTTTGTTTGAGGAACAGCCAGAAAATAATATTCAAAAGAGAGTTATCCCAGATGTATACTTGAGCCTTAGACAGTGGGCCCACATTTCCTGTCTGGAAAATGTATATACGAATGGGTTCCAAACCACCCCACTTTGTTCAAGTGTGGTGTACTTCTTGATCCAGGACTGCTCTGGAGAGGACTTGAAGAGCTACTGTGGGTGGCGGCCTGACAAGGGAGTGGTCATCACCTGAAGTCTGAAGTTTCTGCTGGAGGAGCTGAGGGTTTGTCTAGTGCTTAGAAACCTGTCTGCCTGCTTCCTGAATGAGTAAAGAAGAGTGATTATCCCTGAGGAAGCAGAGTCTGTCTGGGAGGAAGAGTCCAGCATGCTCCAGGCATGAGTAACACCAAGGGAAAGCTGACCGCAACAGACAGCAAAGCCACGAGTGGCCAGTGCTGTGACAGGGACCCCTGTCTCTTTCCCATGGTGAACTGCAGCAAGACTTTGTGAATACAATAATTCTTCACAAGCCTATAAGACTCGTGCGGGTGAAGTCAGTTGTGATGCTGCAGAAGTAGAGGTGATCCACTCGGAGGAGCACCTGTCAGCGGCACACAGTCACTGCTGACTCGTCCGGACATCACAACTCCATTCCTGAGTCACCATTTATACCCAGCCAGGGAGGGCGCAACTAATGAAAACGAGTCCTGCTCTGCAGGCCTGCTGTGCTGACTGCGTCCCATGGCCCCTGTTCTGATGAAGCTAAACCGCATCCATGAAGGTTGGTACATGAACTATACACCCTCCTCACTCTTGAAACTGCAGTGTCATCCAGCTGGTGCAAAAAGGGATTACCCTGTATCTGGAAGGCCAGAATCTGCTCCGTGACTTGACACTTTTTGCCTGAGTGAACATAAGGGTCAAAAGAAGCTGAACTGATTAGTAGATGATGTGATTATTAGGGCATCTTCAAATAATATACACCTGTGACTAATTAATATCAACGCCCACAGTATCCGGGGACTCTCGGCGTTAGAAATCAGTTAGTGTAGAGAAAGAACACCCAAGGCATGTGTAGAACCTTACAGAAGATTGTTACCAGGATTACAACCCTGTAGTTGCAATTCCTATTGAACTACGTGGCATTTCATTTTGCTGTGAGATTAAATTACTTTCTTTTAACCAAAAGGTAAGTACTGAGTGGACCAATACATGAATGTGTCTGTTAGCTGACTGTTTTGTTTTTTTTGGCTCTTGCCACATACTACCTCCCTGAGAAGCCTTTGACAGGTTGCCTTCACTACCGTGAGAGTCTAGTGCAGAGAGGGTGGTATTTGTCCTATAAAATAAAGAATTTCAAGCACTCCAAAATTTAAATCACAATGCGATTCCATAGTGAGTCTTCCATCAAGTAACTCTTTATTTTCATGCAACTTGGCATGTTGTTTCAAAAGATGCTTAAACAGGTTCCCCAATCTTCAATTTCAAAACAGGATAATCAAAGAATTTGTCGTACCATAGGCATGCAACTTGGCACAATGTTTCAAAAGTTCCTTAAACAGGTTCCGCAATTTTCACTTTCAAAACAGGATAACCAAAGAAATTTTCATAACATCCATAGCCAACATATGTTTCGTCTGCACCGTTTAGATAGCAGCAGACTTCACCAGGGCTTCCACTAAAGCTAATTAATTGTCTATCAAGGGCATCAGTGATAGAATCTTTACTATCTAAAATCCAACAAAAGTAATAATGTAGTCCCCCAATCTCAGGATGTAATTGGCATAAATTTGATGGAGAGTACTCCACTGATGTTTTGCGGAGTGCCATAAACTTGTGTAGTTGCGTGATCTACACAGCAGACAAAAGAAAAAGACAGTTGTTTCCTCAGTCGATGAGCCAGTTTAGACAGAATGCCTTTGGATCAATATTATCTTTTGAGGGTTTTCCTCATATGTCTGTATGAGAACGTTTTGCTTTTTTGCTGTTGTGTTGATAGTGATGTCCAGGTTTGTCTTGTAACACTTGACCACATGTTTTCAGTCACGGTAAAGGTCAGGTAGACTGCTGCCTTGAGGGTTTACTAGGAGATGTTTTTGAGCTTGTAGGTCCAGATGGCATGCCGTTTGGGTTTAGCAGTACATTTATCTTTTCTTTAAGTTGGGGAAGGAAAGGAGTTTAGCGTGATCTAACAGTCCACTTGGAAAAGCTCTTGACTCTTTAGACCTGCATTTATGTGAGTATGCAGCATGTTTGTATCAGGTCACTGTCTAGGTGTCACCTTGGATGCAAATAGCTAAGAGCAGCTTAGTAAAGTTAATCAAAGTTGAAGTTGCAGGAAAACCACATATTTTGTTCAGAGTCTTCCAAATGTCATTATGGCTGGCCACGGACAGCAGTACTCTCGGAGACCTTAGGGCCAAGTTGTCCATGCAGCGATTGACCTGGACCTATCAGTGATGCTGATTGTCTGCCATCAATGACAGAACCTTGTTAAAAAGACAGTAGAAGGCATTCAGGTCAAATACCAGATTCCTTCACTGGTAATTGTGACCCTTTGATCATGAGCCTGAAGTAACTATGATCCACTCTCCCTCCAAAATGGGCTTGTGGTGTAGACACCTGCATGGCTATCAAACACATCCATTACTAATGCTGCACATATGTCAAGATTTGCATTGGTGGTCATTGCAAGGTTATCCTGAGGCGTGCACTACCTGACTCATAAAGTTTGTAAGACAAACGTATTATTCTTCTCTCTTTCTGGTCTGCTGAAATAGAAAGAAGATACATTTTGGAGTTATTGTGCTCTGGCACAAACTATACTTCTATTAAGACGAATGCCCTGAGCAGTCCCACTGTAGTAGAAATGGAGATAATGAGGTGGACAGAGGCAAGATAACACGTGGAGGGTTCACACAAACACAAGAACCCTCAGAAGGTCAAAATGACTTCAGGCATGTTAGACTAGAGGAAAGAAAGTGTGTTATTCCTGGGTCGACAAAATGCAGCATACCTTCTGAGAGGCTCTTCTGCTGCTGTCTTTGGCCATATGTTTCTGATGGGAACAGTACCTGGCCTTAAAAACAAGGGGACACAAAGCCTTTCAAATCAAGATCAGCCTTTGCTTCTTTGGCTGCTCCATTAGTATTCAATTTAAAGCGAAACTCCAATAGAAATAAAAATGCATTTGACTGCCTTGCTTTGGTACCTTACTGGACACATTCTAGAAGTTCCAATAAAAATATATTCACCTTTAAACCTGGTGTGACCTTCCAAAGGTAACCAGCATTGTCTGCTCCTCAATATGTCCTCCCATCTTCCCAGTGACATAGAGGTGGTCCCATGACATCCACCCACTTTAGCCAGTGAGGAGTATCTATGCATGACTTTGATTGTATCAAAAAGGAGCTAATGCTACATTATTGAAGATGACATGAGGTGAAGATACTCATGAGAAAGGACAATCCTAATTTGAGTGCAAATTTCTTACTTCGGTGCAGATTGCGTACAGATTTTTAAAATGTTTAAGTCATGCTGAGATATACCGCCTTCACCTAAATTTCCTGGCAAAATAAAAGAAGTACAAAAATAAAAAAGGAAGAAAGAATGACTGAGCACAAGGAGGCAGAGCTGCAATGGCAACTATTAACATAAACTAGTAACGCAGTACCACTGAATTGTGTCCGGGTAGTTGAGTTTCAGGCTTGACGAAGCAGTGGGCATCTTTGCGCTGACTCTTTGTAACAGTGTCACCCAGCCTTGAGGATAGATGTATGAGGGTGCAGTTAGCCCGGCATCAGAACGCAGCAAGGCTGCTAAGAAATACGCATGAGGATACACAAATGAAATTGGGTCTTTGACATGAGGTCTCAAACTGTATTAGAAGAGCGTTACGTGCACATTGAGTTTATAGGAATTTGATGTATAATCAGTGCAATGGGCACCACTAACTCTATATTTGTCCGTAAAAAAATTTGGTTGCAGGGGCATGTAGATTCATGTTCCAGAATTGCCTCTTCCTTTTGAGTCTGTAGTAGCAGGAGCTCTTAGATGGGCTCTCGGTCACAGCAGAGACACTGATTCTTCTGCCTGATACAAAGGGACAACTTGGGACCCTGAGTACCTGCATCAGAATGTACCCAGAGGTTGACAGTTTCTGGGTCAAATTGAGGATGATCAGGACCCCCCACATTTAATCTTCTTTGGTCATCTGAACCCCAAAAGCAGTTACATGCTTTGAAAGGGGCTGTGGTGGTAGCTGTGCCATGTGAATGTGTCGCCAGGGGATTCGTACAGATGTCAGGTTCTGTGAGTGGGAAGCCGAAGAGTGTGTGCTTGGAACAGAAAAGGCACCTCTGGCCCTCACACAGTACACCAGCTGGAAAACAGTGGCTCCAATTATAGTGGTCCAAAAAGAATAAGACAAGCATTGGCAAAGATTAAAGGTCTAACAACTTTTAAATATGCACCAGCAAAGCTGATAGGTTTGGCTTTTTGTTAAGGGAAGGACTTGGTAATAGTTGAGCGACTTTGCTTTGCTCTAAACTGTCCTAGAATGTTACTAAAAGAAGCCAGAAGGTAAAGCCTGTGTTGTAAGTGGTCAGCCTAAAAGGCATAAACATCAAAATAATTACATGTCCTTGAAGGGCAGCCCATCCAAGCAGTGAGAAACCATACACTCCTATGATAGCCAATGTCTGAAGTGGGCTGATCCAAAGCCCACTCTCTCTCTCCTAGCACTTACATGTCATTTTTTTAAAGTATTGTTAGCATGAGGTTTCCCAGGCACCTTAAGCTGAAAGGCGTGAGACATAAAAATGACAATTCTTTTTCCTATATAAGAAGCAATGTGGTATGGGCATGAATGGAACACGCGCTGATGATTCAAGATTAAAGTTTAAAAAAAAACTTTGAGTGAAACTTTTGCTGAGAAAACACACTCAAAATGGGCAATGCAGAAGGTTGTGAAAATTCTTTGAGACTACTGTTAAATATTAAAAATCCCCCACATTTTCTGTCCCTTAGTTTGTAAACCTTCTGTCCTATCCTAATTGTAACTATGTTGATTTATCATAGCTCCTAAATGTAACTTCTTAGTAAGACGCCCTAATCTCATCTGTAAATTATTTATTAGCCTCTTTCTATCTTAAGGTCTTTGTCTTATTCTATCCCAAAACCTGCCTCTCACTAGCGCTCACTTCCCCTGTTGGCCTTGCTTCCCCTGTTGTGCCCCATACTTGAGCTCCCAGAGCTGGTAGGCGGGACCGGGGTTCCCTGCTGAAAACTCCCACCCGTTTACCTCACTAGATCCTACCTTTAACCTGGGTGAACAGTAGTGCCAGGAGGGTTGAGTGCCTTCTCGAGGACCACTCAAACCTCATCATGACTCTTCATTGATTGGGGAGGTCTAGTGGAGAAATGTGCGTGAGTTGGACATATTGTTATGGCATCTAGGCATTTGCAAACTTACTAAGCCAACTAGAAAACATCTGTTTCTGTGGATAGAGCAGTTTTAGAAGGTCTAGCTGCTTATATGTCAGCTAACAAGTGTGTGCTTTTTCTAGCGAAATGTTAACTTAATTATTTCGTATCATGTTCATTGCGGAGTTTTTCCTCACCCCCATCCTCCCTCAGATTCGGAGATTCAGCCCTCTTCTTCCTGAAAGGCACTTTGGGGGAGTTGTCAA
Source organism: Pleurodeles waltl (assembly GCF_031143425.1). NCBI lineage: Eukaryota > Metazoa > Chordata > Amphibia > Caudata > Salamandridae > Pleurodeles > Pleurodeles waltl. The sequence goes on along the minus strand of NC_090451.1, from coordinate 673,836,479 downwards.
TATTTTTATCCGGATACATAGTAAGAGGAAGTATCAAATTTGAGAGCAAATAATTTCTTTGCATTTTTTGGAATGGGGGTGGCCACGAGTAAACTATATTTTTTGCCTTGTTTGGCAATTACCAATGCATTCATCAGGGACATTGCATTTGAGAGGAGAGAAGTTCACAAATACTCCCACTATTTTGCAGCTGGGACACTGCAATAGTGCTCGTGGATGTAGTTGATGGATTCTAGCCTCATGGAGGAGTTAGAATGTGCTTCTATGCGCCTCGCTCTTGGAGAAGGTGCAGATTCATCCGGGGTAAGGAGATGGGAGAGAATTGCTGCTAAGAAAGGGAAATTCAAAGCTTGTTTTTGGGAGGAGTTTGCATTGAGAGAGCGGAAAGCCACCAAGTGTCAACCATCCGTTAGATTGAGGGAGCATTTGTTTTGGAGAAAGGAAGGAAGATAAAGATGTGTTTTCATCAGTGTTCACATGAAATGAGAAAATAAAGAAGGACATTATGCCAACAGGTGAGGTAGTGTTGAGGGTCAGCTAGTGAGGACCCAGGACTATGGCTGGTATAGGGTGGGTGTGAAGAGGAGTAGAGCGTAGAACCAATCCACATCACCCTACGTGTAGCGCCTATAGAAGAAAGGATGAAGAGCATGGGGAAGTGGTACACTGTATAATTGGAGCAAAGCACTGCTGAAGAATGAGAAAAGGATGGGGGCACTGAGGCTGACAGACTGAAGAAATATTCAAGCATGAGTGACCGCTGTTACAATAACTGGAGCAAGTTGAAGCGGCAAAGTTAGTGAGATGCAGTTGTTTAGTAGGCAGTTCCTTTGTTGTGTAGTGCCTTGAATGTGTGGTGGAGTTTGAACTGTATGTACTTGTGTATCAGAAGTGCATGAACGGATTAAACACCAGAGACTCCAGGGTTTAAGAGAAGAAATGTTTATGGGGTACAAGGCGACATGTAAAGGAAGAGAAAGGATTTACAGTCTGCTATATCATTAGGGGTAGACTGGCCACAGACTTAAAGCATTCTGGGTAAATTCCAAAGACTAATAAGGTGAGGCAAAGCTGGAATTATGTAGCTATAACTAATGAATTAATAATTTGTGGGGATATGTCTGAGAGAGTTGGCGGAGTATGAGAATGCGTGCGCCAGGTTAAGAAGGAAATAACACGTTGTTGGAGCATTATGAGAGGGAGAGAGAGAGAGAGAGAGGCAGAGAGGACATTTAAAAGGCTGTAGAGTGGCTTTTTCACTGAGACACAATCATTGTCTGTTAGTTTGAGTACTGTTAGCAGGATAGGACTGGCCTACTAGGGCAATCAGGCGTTGCCTGATGGGCTGAACTGTGTGGACCAGTTTTTGGCTCTTAGTGTGTCTGTTTTATGGTCAGCTGGGAAGCAAGCTCAAATCCACGCAGACTTCCATGCCCTACAAAACACTTAGACAACGTGTTGTTACTAGTTCGAAACTGCCCCAATTTACAAACATTGGCCCACTATTTTTCCTTCCTAATTAACTAATGTGGGCTTTTTTTATTTTGGTGCCCGAACCTATTTCCTGTCCCAGTTCGACCCTGACCTGCTAGTGCATGGACAGGTCTAGCGTTAGTTAGTAAGGGCTAGCATTAAGGATAATGTTTGAAGAAAGATATTATATTGAAGTGGGAGGTTTATTTGGATAAGTCAAGGGCAGATGTAAAAATCAACTTTCGAGAGTTAAGTTTCTCCAAGTCATGTAATTTCCATGATCTTCTGAAATTTGTGCACGTTTGGGTTTTAATGGCACGATGGCTGCTGTGAGCCCGGTCTGTGCACAAGCAGAAGAGCGGGTGATGGTGCATCGCTATGCTGTTGAAAAGGACACTGTTGGGGCTCTCGAGGAATAAAGTGAAACTGCATTGAAATTGGTTTACAGTAGTCAAGGAGGATTTTACCTCTGGAGAGGGTTGTGGGGAAGGCGGGATGATAGGTGGAGATCTATGCACTGGCAAGTGAAGTAAGGAGAGGGCAGAGGGAGAGGGTGTGATGATAAGAAAGAGGAGGTGAGTGGATTGGAGACTGGGATGAGAGCAGCTAGATTGCTGTGAACGTGGCTGAAGGGCAGGTAGGACTTGATTGAGCATGGACTGTTGATGTTTACTTAGGTCCATGCTGAAGTAAGCAAAGGCTACAAGATAGCTGACTGGTGGAGTCACCTACAAGATTGTGTTGAAGTCTGGAAGGAAGTTCTCAGTGATTCAAGGGGAGCACTGATACAATAGAAGGAGGATGGAGTGAGTTATTGGTTATAGTGGTGATGTACTGAAGGGAGGGGGATGGCAAGTCTCGGATGGTAGGGAGTGTGTGTAGGGAGATTGTAGGGAGGATGGAATTGGGCATTGGTTATAGTGGTGATGTACAGAAGGGAGGGGGTTGGCAAGTCTCAGATGGTAGGGAATGTGTGTGTAGGAAGATTCTAGGGAGGATGGAATGGGGCATTGGTTATAGTGGTGATGTACGTGGGAGGGGGATTGGCAAGTCTCAGATTGTTGGGAGTGTGTGAATGAGAGCTCCGGGTGTGTTTCAGTCCCTACTTGCCCAGGTTGTCAGCTTTGCCATTAAGAGTTATCCAAGACACCCGTAGCTGCGGTTGAACAGTCAAGGCTTAATCCTAGAAGGTTTGTCCAAAATACATGTTACACAACTTATTACAATAAAAACATAATAGTTTACTTGATTCACTTAAGATTGCAGCTAGAGACATTGTTTTTAAAAACTAATCACTACTACCATGTATGGTTACAGATTTCAGAATTTTTTGAAACTCACAAAGATTTCCTTCGGTACTCCTGAAACCAGTGTTAGGCGCAGGTTTCCGCCAGTTGTGTGCGTTTGTGGTTTGTTCACATTCCCCTTCCTGGAAACGAGTTTATAGTTTCCACAGTGGAAAGATTTGCAGAAAGGTCTGTGAATAAATACGCATAGACATGTACCTGTATGGGCCTATGCAAACTGCCCAGAAACATTCACTTCCCACCCCTGGGAGCAGACTTAGCATTAAATTCTTTGTGTGACTTAATCCTTCTAAGAGTGTAAAAGCATCTTTTGTGGATTGCAAAATGGTTTGCATTCACCTACATAAGCTTAATTCACATGTGCAAACAGATTAATGTGCATTCGGCCCAGTATGGCATTATTATACCCGTACAGCGATCGAGCAGTTAAAATGCTGAACAGTGGTAAAACTAGAAAACTTTGGTCCTTATGGTGCCCACCTTGTGATTCCCAGATTTACTCTAGCACGACATTCCTTAACCAACCTAGCAGCTCTTTCTTTGTATGCCCATTACTGCTTTTGTTGTTATCTGTCACCTGTGTACCATACAGACTGTCATTAATATGGCATCACAGAGCTTTTTGGAAATCCATGGGTGGTTTTCCAGCTTGTTGAGAGGAACCAGGGTCTAAATCAGTTTTTAGGGACATGCGGGCGGTCAAGTAAATGCATCAGCGTTAAATATTTAAGAATTTGATGGGTAAGGCTGGAGTGGTAAACTTAATTACTTGTGATACTTCTTTGTTGGTATACCTACCCACCCATTACCCAGCAGAGTTAAATGTATGGGAGGCAGCTGGTGGAAGAGGGTCTGCTGGGAGCCTTGCTATGTAGTCAGTTGCATATTCTGCCTTTATTGGTCGTGCTCAAAGTTCTGTCTTACGTTGTGCAGTTGTAGGATAGGGTATGCTGTGTTTTGTTGGGCGGCGCTGCTGCGAGCGTGCTGATACCAAAATATATGGCGTGTATGAGCTGCATTGGGCCCACATGAAATGTTCTGTCATGTGTGTGTGTTGTTGGAATGTTAACCTATTGGGCAGGCTGCAAGAAGCTTGGGAAGAACTCTGGGATCATTGGATTCCAGGGGCATTTTATACAAACCACATACACATTAAGAGAAGAAAAAGTGTAATTTCATACGTTACAATCTAATGGTTTTAAATATTTTTTAAACTTTGATTTCCAGATTATATACATTCAGACTGCTGGATTAAGGAAACATCTATCATTGGAATTATCTCTAAAAGGCCAGTGTTTTACCTAATTATATAATTTTTTTTTATTGCAAATGGGGTAGTTTTTTATGGCGCATCACAACAGGAGTGCTAGTTTCAATTTCTGCCAAGCAAAAAATCAAAATCAGGCAGTACAGTTTACATTTACCAGATCTGATGCACAGGCTATTGGTTGCTGGCTCTTCAGGCCACAGCCAAGGAGGTCAAAACGTCTGCTCAGCTTTGTCAAAGCTGCAAGGTAAAGGGCATCATGCAAACACCAGTGTCACAGAAACCCTCTTCAGGTCTTCTTCCTTTTAATGACTGGTCAGGCCCCGTAGGTAATTCAGTCTGAATTAGGTCCATGGTGGTTCGGCACTCACTCAGCAAGGCATTTCAGTTGAAAGTTTAGGTAGCCATCCAGTAAGGGAAGGTGGGTCTGCCAAAGACTCAACTACTGGGCAACTGGGGAAAACTGTCTTCGCCTGGCCTGCAGGATCTCTGTGTTCTAGATCCAGGACAACTATTTCAACAGCATCCCTTTATATTGTGTGATTTTCCAGGAAGCTGACAGTGAAATGGAGTTGGTTCCAAAGGGTCTGCTTTCTGTTGCTTGCTGCTGTACTGTAAGCAGACATCTGCAAATAAATTCAGCATCTCTTGGAAATCGTTGAGGCTTTTCGTTCTGTAACGGGGTGAAAACCATGCTGCAGAAAGGGGTTTAGATTTTGGTAAACCCGTTTTTAAAGGTGCCAGTTTACCTAAAGCTTGTGAAAAAGAGAGATTGAACGCGTTTACTGCCTCAACCAGGCAAGGCACGGCAGTGAAGTTTTCAAGATTTTATACCTTAGTCGAGAGTCTGTAACTGTTCTAGTGTCCGGTAAAACCGGTACCAATAAGTTCCATGTTAGAGCAAGTCAACAGTGTGGGGACTAAAGGTGGCTCAAAGGTATCTCCAGGCATCTTTGGTGCCTTTCAATTTCGGAGCCCATGTCTTGGTTTCCCTACCTTCTGTTTTCTCCCACTGCCTTGGTCTCAAGAGTTCTGAAGACTTCTTGGACAGCTATAGCTCAGACATCCTCTTTGTTTATCTCTTTTCCAATCTCTTTTGGTTCACTCGGTTTGTGATCCATCTGTCTTTAGTCAGCGCTAAGTCCTTCGGATCTCTGATTGGAGAGTCAGTTAACTGTTAACATAGCTCCACAGTGCCTGTACAAGGTAAAACAGATTGGAATTATTCTACCCTCTAACCGTTCCCTTACCTAGTCTGAGTCTCCCTAGCACTTTGTGCCTGTATTTGCCAACTTTCATGTTGCTCTTTCTGGGACATTTGTAAGGACTTCAGGTATTGAGCTTTGTGTCAACTGAACCTTCTAATAATTGTCTGTTTTGTCTTGCCAAAAACCGTTTTGCTTCCCTTGTCATTGCTTCATTCCCAGTCAGGAAAATGGATGAGTAAACCTGCAGATTTCATTTCATCTTTTAACTTATGCATCTTAAAATCTTCCTTAAACTTAGCCAACCATGCCAACAACTCCGTTCCTATTGTGCTGTTCTGCACTTCTTTCACAGGAACGTCAGGATAGTAACTTGGGTAGGAATCAGTGACCTACCAGCTCCAGCTTCGTGACTTAAATCTTGTGAAGTTTTCTTTCTTTCTCAGCCTGGCCTATCGAGAGCTTCCTATCTTAAGCCCTCATCGACTTAGACAATTTATGCCTGTAGCTAGAGCTCTGTGTGTTTGATCCTTGGGTCTAGACTTTAGGGGATTAAGGGCAAAGCAGGCTTGAGGTCATCAAAGCTGGGGTAAAGTGAAGGCAGGTAGTTAGGCTGTGGGGTAGGGAGGGCCAGGTTGGCTAAACCCCTCAATTACCGGTGGAACAATGTGGCTACTTCTGGTAATTCATAGGGAACAGCCTCCTCAGTCTATCTATGTTCCATTTTAACTGCGCCCTAAAAATATGAACTCATGCTTTTATTTTATTTGTTCATCATAACCATTACAAAGTACATAAAATGTAAAACTGCATTTCATTTCGAATAGTGCAGACAATCTAAGAAAGATACATTTCTTTGCAGTGACGGCTCCTCCGTTAAAGCGGGGGAGCATCGAACCACTGCTCTCCCAGTAGTGAAAACATGAAAAATAAAATGATAATAACACAGGTTATTATCATTTTATTTTTCCTTGCTGAGTCTAGTCTGGGCAGCAGGGTTGGGCCGGGCCATCCTGATGTACAGCAGCTGCATCAGGGGGACGACTGCTGGCCACTGCTGCAAGTGCGCATGTCAGATTGGCCGACCGTCTGAGACCACGCACAAGCTCCCTGGGCGTGACTGAGCATGGAAACAGCCTGCTCAGGCCAATCATAGCGCTGCTGTCATGCTGGTGAATAGTATTACCAGCGTCAGAGCAGCGTCTGGATTGATGTTGGGGACTGGGAGCCTTGCACTGACTACTGGAAGGCAAGAGAAGAGGAAATATCAAGAAATACGTAATACACTGTTCCAACCAAAATGAACGAAAACTAATGGCGGGGGTCCTAAATTCTAGGAGCAAGAAACCTCACACATCCGTAGGATGTCATGCTTCATCATCGGAACTGCTCCTCGTCAGACCGGCACTGCAATGTCTGACGGGCACCACCCCTGGTGGGGGGGCTCTTTGCCGGAGATCTTTTTCAATGATGGTGCCGTGACCCCGAAGGTGAATGAGTGACAGAGGAGATCGGAAAAAATCGTGGTTAAAATTGGCTCACAAAACCGCCACTGGGTCAATAGTTTTATTAGACCAGATGGACGGTCAGGACCAAAGTTAAAAAATGTATATAGTCATAAGAGTGAACCAGAGATAATGATCAATCACTCTATAATAAAAATTGTAAAGGGAGGAATTGGGGATTTTCCAAAGCCAACCCTATCATGGGTCAACATGTTTCGCATCCTGGTGGTCCATACGGATCCAGTGATGCTTCATCAGGACCTAGATGACTACGTGTATCTCCAAATTATATGGGCCACATATGTTTCCTTGTTCAAGTGTACAGATTACCAGAGGCCAGAGAGTATCTGGGAGAAATAACCGTCACTTACATAAATATGGAACCAATAATTCCTAACTGTCGCCCGTCCTAAATTAGAGAACGAGCTTCCTAGGAACACATAGACCTATGATCCAGCGCAAATAAAGTTCGGTAAGTCAGTTGCTGCCGGGCGGGGAACCTACCCAGGTCCGTGGTTCCTGAACAGTGAAGAGAAGAGGTTCAGAAGAACACCAAGGCAGCGATCAGCAGGTAAGTGGTTTTTTTTCCTCCTTCAGCTCTCCCCCTCTTCCCTCTGCACAGCCACACCATTCTTTTTTCATAATGGCCGCCACTGTTTTTATACCTGTGCCCACTTTGAAGTAGGAGAAGATTTTGGAGGTTTCTATCCCATGAGGTGCTTGTGATTTACTGCCTTCCTGCCGTGGCCCCAGCTGTCTGTGATCACAAAAGACCAATGTCAGACCCTTTGAGATTGTACTCAGACAGGTCCTTTGTAATGTGTAAGTGTGGTAGTCGACAGCTCTTCCACCTCAACAAGTCAGATGTGGCCCATCCTGCAAGATGCCTCACTGTCTGGGAGCAATACACAAAGACCAACTGCCAGCTACACTAAGTCATGTGGCCCAGGATACAGGCACCAAATGGTTAGTACAAGAAAATGCCAACTTTCTAGAAGTGGTATTTACAGAATTATGAATGAAAACTCAAAACCAGACTTTACCATTAAGAGGGGTTTAACTTCCAAATCTTTAGACACCAAACATGAAACTCTTACCTGCTTCCAATTGAATGGTATCTCTTTGTAATTGTAAAAGTTAAAAGTACATGTACAACTTTCTAAATACACTGCACCCTATCCTATGGAGAAATAGTTATACAACAATATGTGAACATATAACTAATGGGATCTGGTGTATGAAGTAATGGAGAAACTGTCCCCTGAGGTGGCCGCATATCGGCCTGCTTCCATGTTGGTATGTGCAGAACAGAATCTATGCATCCTCTTTACTTTAGGGTTGGTAGTTTTTGCTTAGACAATATGTCCATAACCCATGAAAATGGGTGGGACTAATACTCTGACGGATGTTTTCTTGACCACCTGAAAGATGTTCAAATTAGTTCAATTTATTATAAGAAAGAAGGGAAGCAATATGTTAGAACAGTCAGTTGAGCAGTGGTGATTGGATGCCTCTCTGTTTTTTCTGTGCAAAAGGACTTTGAACTTTTCACCAGATGAAAAGTGTTTTTAATGAGCCATTGTAATACACTGAGGTGCTCTTCCATGATACTTTGGATTGCAATTGGTGTGTCTCCTTTTCCACTCATTGGTGTCTCCATTTCTCAGAGCTATTTGAAATATTGATAATATCCGCTTTTGTGATCACTTTTCTCTGCTAAATCCCTGTGTCCCACAATGTCTATGTATATGTTTATTCACAAACTTTAATCTGGGATCAGTGTCTTGTGCAAACGTTTTGTAAATGCTTTATGATGATTTCAGTCTGTTGTTAGACCTCAAACTGTAATTTGCCAGTCTAAGCATATGTGTTACTAAGGAGCTTGGCAGTGGGGTCAACTTCAGTTATGCTTGCTAACAGCATGGAGTGGAGAGACCAATAGTTCACATGTCTCTTTGCTCTGTTTACCCCCGTTTCTTTGGCGCAAACATTTAATAAAGGCCCCAATCAAAGTCAAGCGCTTACTTTGATTTCTTGGCCCATCTGGAAGGTCACTTCTTTGTTTGGGCTCCTTTTACTTTTCAGATCTACAGTAATAAGTTTGAAGGGTTTACTTTGTAAGATAAATGCTTCCTCATCCCTCAGCTGGGCAAGGCAGAGGTATCCAAGTAAACAGAGCAATATAGGTTTATGCATCATAAACGTATCCCATTGTATCCTAAATTAGGAGTACTGTAGATCAGAAGAGGAAATTGGGTCTGACTCAAAAGGGTAATGTAGGAATGCGTGAAAACTAGGGTAAAACAGAATGTACAGCAATTACAAATCAGAAATCAAGTGCTTCAAACGTTTTCTAAGTTGAACTTATTCAACCAAAAGCCTGGGAGTCATGAATGTTATGATATCTTGGCTGGGTATGTAATGTAAACACAGTCTTTGGAATCAGACTACTCTCAGGTAGCACTATTTATTTCAAAATAATAAAATAATTCAGAGGAAAACTTTTAAAGTAAAAGTTCAGTCTCATCTATAATTGTTAAAGGCTACGATTTAGAGCCTGGAGGACAGGGTACTTTGTCATAAATGCAAAAGAGGGCTGTGCCCTGTAGTCCCCTGGACATCCACCTCATTTGAAGGCACGTAGACCTTAAGTATTGAGTCGACAGAACCCCTGTTGACTCCATCGCCAGAATATTTCTGCCGACAGAGTAGTGACTGTTGGAGGATTGACATTACACCATCGAGTGTAATTTAGGATAGATAGTGTCATGCCTTTTCTTTTCCTCTCTGTCACCGCCAGGAAAAACCTGGTTGTAAGGGACAGGAAAAAACAATAAAGAACCCTACATCCTGGGAGAAACGTCCCAGTGTGTAAGGATCATTTGTGTTTGAATAACAAAAGAAATGTCAAAGTTTGGTGGACAGCTGTCAAATCCGACAGCAGCCATACACCAAAGTTTCAGTACAGTGAAAGGAACCAATGAAACAACAGTTTCTTTCAGTTCAGAGATCGCAGGAGTCCCGGCGGTCATCTCTAAATGTGGTGGGCAGAGTACCTTTGGCATGGCGGAGGTAATGTCCTCTGCCTTACTGACAAACACTACTCCATCCACCAAACTCTAGATAAGGCCAAAAGTTGTTTCACTTAAATGCTATGTCTATTGATTGACTGATGCAGCCACTGATTCACAGGATGGCTCAAAGTCTGAGAAGATGCCTTCTGAGCGCCCCTTGCTGCCCCACATAGAAACAAATTGTTGCTCATAGGATTCTCTCACAAGACACACATGCAATCTGTTACAGTTCTTTTCACTGTTTGGAACAACGTAGTGAACCCTTCCTCACACAAAAGAAAAATAAAGCTAACCCTGGAATGTGTCTCGAGGGAGAAGCCAGACATGGTTTGGGGATGTGACCACCATCAGAGCTGAGTGTTGTTTGGCAGAAGCTGTCGCGATCCACCTGCAGTTTGGACCTGAAGCAGAGCTGCTCTATCTCTCACAAATCAAAGTAGGCAGCGATATTTCAATCAATCAATCAATGGATTTGTACAGAACACTTGTCACCTGTAAGGGGATCCAGGCGCTGTAGGCTGCAGAGCTCTAGTTAAATAGCCAGGTCTTGAGGAACTCCTGGAGGGTTGGAGCCATTGTCACATGGGATGGGAGGCTGTTCCAGGTTTTGGCTGCGATGAAGGAAAAGGCACGACCTCCGATGGAGCTGCGACGGAAGCAGGGGTGTTGCTGCGAGGGAGAGTGTTGCTGAGCAAAGGTGTCTGGAGGGTTGGTAGAAGTTCAGTCATGTGAGGCAGTTGGGTCCCAGGTTGTGTAGGACCTTTTATGTGTAGGTTAGGATCTTGAATTGGCAGTGTTTATGCATAGGCAGCCAGTGGAGGTTCCTTAGGTGTGGAGAGATGTGGGATCTTCTAGTGAGGTCCTGTATGAGTCTGCTGGCTGAGTTTTGGATGTTTTGGAGTCGTTTTGTGAGGTGAGCTGAGATCCCTGAGTAGAGAGCTTTTATGTAGTCAAGAGGGCTGGTGATGAGCGTCTGAGTGACTGTTTTCCTAGTTGTGACTGGGAGCCCTTGAAACGTTTCCGTAGCAGCAGTAGGGTGAGGAAGCAAGCGGCGTAGTCTGCGTTGATCTGTTTCTCCTTGCTGAGTGTATTGTCGAGTGTGAACCCCTGGTTCCTGGCGGCGTTAGAGGAGGCAGTGGTGGTTCAAGCTCGTCAGGCCACCAGAAAGCATCTTAGGGTGTAGCGGAGTTTCTGAATAGAGGAATTCTGTGTTGTCAGTGTTAAGCTTGAGGCAGTTGTCATTCATCCATTTAGCAATGGAGTTCATGCAAAGGTGGAAATTAGCTTTTGTGTTGGGTGCGTCTTTAGATAGCGAGAGGATAAGTTGAGTGTTGTCTGCGTAGGAGATTATTTTCAGACAAGAGTTCCTGATGATGCTGACCAAGGGGCTTATGTAGACGTTGAAGAGGGTGGGGCTGAGCGAAGAACCCTGCGGTAGTCCACATAAGATGTCCCGGGGTTGAGAGGAGAAGGGGGGGGAGGAAGACTCTTTGCGATCTGCCAGAAAGGAAGGAGGCAGTCCACTGCAGGGCATTTCCTCTAATACCTATCCCATAGAGACTTTTGATCAGAGTGTGATGGGAGACAGTGTTGAACGCTACCAATTGGTCGAGGAGAATGAGTGTGGCTGAGTCTCCTTGGTCAAACAAGGTTACTTATGTTGTCTGTTGCTGCAATAAGAGCAGATTCAGTGCTGTGCTTGGTCCTGAATCCTGATTGGGAGGAATCCAGAAGTTTGTGATCCTCTAAGTAGGCGGTGAGCTGTTAGTCAATGCCTTTCACAATGACCTTTACTGGGAAGGGAAGCAGGGAGAGTGGTTGGTAGTTTTGGAGATTGTTTGGGTTCGCAGAAGGTTTTTTGAGGAGCGGCTTGACTCCGGCATGTTTCCATTCTTCAGGGTATGTGACTGTCATGATGGAGATGTTGAGTATGTCTGTGATTTTGATTTTGATGGTGCCATTGCTTTTGTTGAACATCTGGAGAGGACAAGGGTCTGTAGGGGATCCCCAGTGGCTGGATTTCATGATGTTGGTGGTGGATTGCGTGGTGAGCAGGCTCCAGCTGTGAAGGGTAGCAGCGGTTGGGGTGGGTCTGTGTGGTGAGTTGGCTGAGAGTGTCGGCGGCCTTGCCTAGGTTGCAAACCTTCTGTATATTGTGGATGTTGTCATGGAAGTAGTCAGCAAATGAGTTGCAGAGTTCTTGTGAAGGTGAGATGTTGTTGTTGTTTTCTGCGGCTGGGGGATTGCCAAATTCCTTGCCAACCTTGAACAGCTCCTTCCTTCTGTTGAAACTGGATTAGATCCTGGTGAGTAAGTCTAACTTCTTTGCTTCTTTTAGAACATTGTGCTATTTGTTGAATGAGCGTTTGAGGGTGGCTGTGTCGCTGGGAGCTTTTGTTGTCCGCCAGTGTCTCTTGAGTTGCTTGCATTTACGCTTCTGTGAGCAGAGGTCTGGAGTGTACCATTTTACTTGTCTCGTGGGTTTAGGGGACACCATTCTGCATGGTGCTAGTCTGTCGGCACAGTCAGTGATTCAGGAGTTGAAGTTTTTGACTGTAGTGTTGATGTCCGAGGTGGCTTCTGTGGGACGGTCACTGAAGGCTTCTGTCCATTGGTTCTCAGAGATCTTGCGCCAGCTATGATGGTGCAAGAGTGAGTGGGGGGCAACTAGGCATGGTGGCATAGGTGAAATGGACATTGGAGTGATCCGACCAGGAGACTCTAAGAACCCTGCTGTCAGAGAAGATGCTTCTAAAGCTGCTGGCTTAGCTTGAATCAGTATGGATATGAAAGGACACAGATCACTTTAACCACATTTTGACACATATGTTAACTACAGCACAATACATTGATACAAAATCCTTGTTACATGTAGCACGTATATGCCACACACGTTTTTTCTGAAGATTTCAGCAACCAAGGTCTTCATTCATTGAAAAAGTGGCTGAAATTTCCTTGGCTCATTGGATTTTAATTTAAAGGTATTAACAGTGGATGGAGCCAGTGGAATCCTAGAAATGACAGCATTCTGGGAAGAACGTACATTGGTATTATGCATAAGAGTATGCTTAAAAATCGACTTAGGTTCTGAATGAACAGACTACCACACTTTAATTAATTTTCACTCTTCAATTTCACCTTGCCGTCTTAGATGCAGGCAGTGCTGGTACTCTAGTGCTGGGGAATTGTTCAGAGTGACAAGAAGTAGCATTTTTGCTCTCAGTGTGGTGCATCGTGGATCGGGCTAGGCAGCTCATCAATTTAGTATAGATTTCATTTTCTCTGGCAGCAGGCCATCACGGCAGTGCTCACAGCAGCCGAGCCACAGCAGTTCTTTAAGATGGATTTGGGCTCATTCTCAGCACACAAGGTAGTCCACCTCCTCCTTGGGTCCAAGCAGCAGCTGGCTTTTCTGCCTCAGTCCTAGAGCCTACACTTGACTCTCAAAGGAGGGGGCAGGCTCATAATCTTACTGCTGGTCCAATTTGTTCTTGGCTTGGGAACAACAGGCATACATGTTGAAATGATGTCACTTAGGATAAAACCCCATTTCAAGATGAGCTGAGTACTTTGCTAGAGAGCAGTATAAAAAAAGTGGTCAAAACTCTTCTGTGCTGGAAAACACACCACATCTATCAAATATTGTGAAATAAGGAGAAGGATAGCATAGGTGCCAGGGAGTTTGAACCCTATAGACAGACTGTTGGATGACTGCATGTCAAAAGCATTTTAAAGAAAAAAACTCCAACTACCATACATTTACAATAGTATTTACCTTAGTCATCAATGATTAATACGGCGCAGCAAGGGGTACTTATTAATATTTCCAATTGACAGTCAAGCGTATGCATCAAATCCTTTGCACCACAGTCTATAAAGTGTCATCTGACCAATAGTTATTGTCAAATTAAGGTGTAAGTAGTCGTCGCTAAACAAGCAGTTATTGCCTAGACAAACAGCTGCTATGGGCCTTAAATCTAAGTTACCATTCAGACTGCACACCCAAACACACATTCACTTAATATTTCAATCATGTTTAGTATATTCATACTAAATGTCAGATTAGTCTTCGGGTGATATATTTTTTTGTATTTAAATTAAGCCACTTATCCTTAATTTTCCTTTAACATTGTTAGGTGGCATGATCTGCAAAGACAAATATATATATACTAGTGACCAAAAGGCCTGAGTTAAATATTCATGGTCAGTCCACTGATTTAAATGTCAGGATTAGTGGATAGAAGGCACTAATGCTCCCTCGTGATCCCTCTCAGACTATTTTGCTGCATCAATAACAATGAAAAACGTTAATACAAGCTGTCAATGAAAGGAGTCCAAAGACGTATAAGGTTGAAAAATACACTTTCTTCAAATATGTAACAGTCAATACAACATTCTCCTGTCATTCTAGATAAAAGATAGTAAATAAATAACCTACTAACCTCTAAGTTAGACTTTTGCCAGACTCCTGTCGGATTTTTAATAAGAAGTATTGAAAATATGAAGAATAAATGGAAAGAGTGTTATTTATTTTGTTTTCATATTGTGAATAGACATGAACATGTGCTTTTTACTCAGAAAAGTATCTTTAGAGTATATTGGTTATGGTGAAAATGGTCCGTTTGTTTTTCTCTCTCATCTCTTTGTTCTTAAAATGAGTTGAAGGATCTTTGGATCATACCATTTGGGTATGTGGGAGAGTAGTGCCATTTTGGGCACATATGTGTGATTAGCTGTAGTGGTAGGTAAAGCACTTTTTTTCCTTTGGCTTTTTTTGCTCTCACAGATTCAGGACGTATGAGCATTGGATAAGCAGTGGTTTTATGATGGCTAAGAACCTAACTTGTAGAAAATGGAAAAGAAAATGTTGTCTTGTGTTTGTTTAGTTTGTTGTATGTATGACAGTATTAAGAAGGGCATCTTAAAGAAAATCTAACTTTCAAAACTAATGGTAATGTGTGGATAAGGTTGTGTTGAAATGTAGACTCTATCAGCACCACTCCAGGAGACTTCTCAGGTATAGTTCCGATGACTTGGGATACATATCTGATAGAGACTTCTAGTTACAGATTCCTTACCTTAGAATTTTCCCCAGGCGTCAGACTGGATCCGGAGATTTTTCCTTCAAGCAACCCTTGCGCGTCGGTAGGTGGTGTCGGTCGACTCCGGAGGCATCATTGGTGTCATAGTCGCTGTGATGACGTCGGGAGTTGTACATAGACACCGCCTCAGCACAGTTACGTCAGTTCTTTTCTTTCCGCGCAACATGCTGATCCAGAGAGAGTCAATCTGCTCTCTTTTTGACCGAGTTCGACTGTTTTGTCGAGTTTTTTGGTGAGTTTTTGGTGCATCGAAATGTCCCTGAAGACCGGTTTCAAGCCGTGCGAGGACTGTCACCGCATTATGTTGGTGACGGATCTGCATCTGGTCTGTTTGTCGTGCTTGGAGCGCTACCATAACCCGAAGTCATGCTCCGAGTGCTGGGCCATGCACCCTAAGGCCTTGAGGTAGCGGTCCCTCAATCTCATGGCGCTCGACTCCACATAGGACCCGGTCTCGCTCGAGGGGAAGGTCTCGAGACCATTCCCGGAGCCGCCACCATTCTTCTTCCTCCAAGTCTTTGGGCACAGGTAAGCAGAAGAAGTCGAAGCGGTCCCATCGCCTCCTCGACTTCACTCCATTGCTTGGCTGATGCGACGCAGGAGGAGCGTCAACACTCAAGGCCTCCATCTTTGTAGCCTGCTTCAGGGTCCGCTCCACGCTTCCCCGAATTTCTGGGAGCCTGAGTGACCCCTGCCCAATTAAAGAAGTTTTATGAGTCCATGCGCCTCTTTTTTGGGTGGACTGACCCCGATACGGCCCCCTCGGGCCCAAGGGGTTCGGTTGAGGGGCCTTCGGGTTCCCTCCGGATCAACACCAACACCAGTCGTACCACTCAGACCTTCCCCGGTGCTGGTTCGATTGTCAACGCTCCCGACGTCAATGGTGCCCACCATCGACGTCAACCCGATCCTTATCCCCGATGACATGGAGTCGGAACGCGCCGGCTGACACCGCCTCTGTCTTGGATGGGGCCTACTCACCCCAGGTCAGATTTGGACTGTTTTCCTTATGGATACGAATTCAGGGAAGGATTGGAGGGGTCCCTGGACCCTTATGAATACCAGGATGACCCATCATTGGACTGGGCACAGGAATTGAGCAAGGACAGTGGACTGGACACTTCTCCAGACGCTGGCATGCTGTCTCCTTCTACCGTGGCTACGGCGGAGGGAGCGACTTTTGCTATGGTGGTCAGTAGGGCGGCTGAGGTCCTTGGCCTTGAGCTACCTACTGTACTGGTCAGGTCCAATCTCCTGACGGAGGTGCTTCAGCCAGGGGCTTCCACATGTGAGCCCCTTCTGCCATTCAATGAAGCCCTCACCGATGTCCTTTTGGGTACTTGGTCCAAAACCAACACAGGGGCTCCTGTGAACAGGACTATCACACGCCACCATCGGCCTGCCCAGAACGACCCTAAACTCCTGTCCCAAAACCCCACACCTGAGAGTCTTGTCATCCACGCTTCCTCTTCCCTTCCGCACCCCCTGATAGGGAATCAAAAAGGCTGGAAGAATTTGGGAAGATGTTTTCTTCCTCCAGTCTAGCGCTGCGGTCTGTGAACACTGCATGCCTTTTGGGCCGCTATACCCACTCTCTGCGGAATACGGTCGCGCAAGTTCTCACTATGTACGTACATGATAATAAAGGCAGAATAATTATTTTTATTGAATTGAGTTTTGCTATGAAAGAGCTTTACTCTGCCCCTTAGCTTACTTTTATTGATGCGTTTTTAAAGCCCTGCATATTAGTTTAAATATACTACCTGCAAGACGTTTTGCATAATTTGATTCCTCAGATATAATATGCGTGAGCACACACAGCTTAATTTCAGTTACCACTGAGGAAAATCTATTGAAGAGAAGCATTCATTAAGTTGGCTGTCAACCTGCTTATGAGAACAGAGAGATATTATCTGCTACATATTGTGAAGAGTGGTGGACACCACTTAAAGGAAATTAGGCAGTCGTTGGCAAGTGGAGTAATCTACCGCTCACTGCCCACCCCTAATAACTTTAGAAGATGACTTATTCATTAGTTGCAAGGCTCACTCATAATGTAAACCTAATCAGCCATTACGGACAGTTAAGATGAGTCCTGCACTCTAACGGTACTCATAAATATAACTAATTACCTCCTCCCAGAATTAGCTTTCCAAACTTTTAGCTAGGCCAAGTACTGCTAATGCTTCATTATTTGTATAGGCTTCATGGCAATAGATTATTTGAGTTAGGTTGAAGGATACTGCATGGTATAAATCCATTATGACCCTTGACCCTCAAAGCAGTAAAAGTAACAACCATAAAGGTATTAACTTTGCATAGATTTTATTATCACTGCTCAGAAGGGCATAGTTAATTCTTCTTTTGTTTTGAGAACAGTCTGGATTATGGACCTACTCTGCCCCAAGAAAGAGGACCACTGGCTGAGACATCTGGGAACGACATCTGCCAGAGCCTGGATACTTAGGTTCTTGTGGAATTCACAAAAAAACATTTGTTACCCCATCAGGGTTGGTGTCTTCAGAACGATCTAGAAATTTAATGATGTATAGTTTAGTAAGGTGGGTGTCTAGTTACCTTGCAGTCCTAGGTGAAAGTAAAACAACTATATATTTTTTTACAAACTACTGGGTGCTATCATTTTTATACTTGTTAATACAAGTATCTATAGCTTTTCAATTGGATTAACTATTGTGCATCCTGCTTTTTGGATACCAGGGTCATAATCGCCTTTTCATTTCAGTTTCCATTTTCCAGGCCATCAGCTATTTGACTTCATCACCAAATTTTATATTAAGTTGTTTTGCATGGAATTTGATAATCACTATAGTTTCATTTAGAATCTGGGTGCACGTCATGGTATGGATTGTATTTGCACCAGGCAGCCATTGACTGTATCATACAATTTCAGACTCTGTCAGTTGGCCTTTGCTCATAACCTCACCCTTAATGAAATAGATGCAGTTACAAAAAGTTGTAAATCATCTTACAGGTGGGGTTGCATATGACATAACCCAAACCACTTTGACAGTGGTGACTATAAATGTAGTATTATTTGTTGATTTGAGTATGTGTATTTTTAATTACATTTTGCTTTTGTGCTGTTGTGTTTTGGTCTAAACATGGTGCAGTCAGGAGCATTGCATTTGCTGTGCAAGTTATGGTTTACATGGCTGTAGTACTACTTTTGAATTGTGGCCCTAACCATAACTTGTGAAATTCATTGTTTTTTGGTTTTATTTCATAACTATAACTGCACTTTAATTGTGTTTTTTCAGTGTAAGGTTTTCATAATCTTAAGTTAATGTGTTATAACCAAAGGAACCTTTGGGAGCAACATGGTTGCCGCGTAACTGCGAGGCTCGTTTGCCCCGCCCACCCGGGATCCCGAGGCTGCAGTCGGCGCCGCGTATGTGTCCGTGCAGCATTGGACACAGAGACGGGGGGGGGGGAGAGAAACCGCCGTCAATCTCCAGCATGCCGGCGGACCTCGCCTTAGAGCGGAGGTTATCGTGGCGGCAGCGGCAGCTGCTCAAGAAACTCCGCGTGCCAGAAACTCTGCAAAATAAAGAGCCGCCTTGGAGCAGGGCGGCTCGAGCCCTGAGCACAGGCTGGATTTCCACGAGGCTGGGCCATGATGGCCTGTTAACTCTGAGGCTGGGCTGAAGCAGGAAACGCCGCAAGGGGGAAGAGGCCCCTGTAACGCTGCCTGATTACACCCAATAAAACTAAGCAAGAGGAGGGTGCAAGGGGAGCAAGATATTGGCTCTGAACCGAGTATTGGAGCATTAGGCAGTAAACCAGGCACCGGGATTTTAATGAAAGCTCTTTGCCGGTATGATCATCAAGCTAGGTGCTCCTTATCCAGAAAACAAGCAAGTAAAGTTCAACCATGCAGAAGATATACACCGTCTTGGCAGCAATGGCTGGGCAAATTATTGTCTGTATATCACCTGGAAATAGCATTGTATGAACGTAAGGGGAGACAGGCTAGGAATGAAGGGAAGGCAATATGGGGGCAATTTCAGGACTGGATCCTGGCCCATTAATGTCTAATCAACCCAGGCTCTCCCCCCAATTCATAACGATGGAAGCTTCCCTCCTCTAGGCCAATTGGGCTATGTAATTATCTTTTGAACTCTTACATTTTGTGCAAAAGTGATGTATGATTGTAACTATTTTTCATTCCTTTCCAAATAAAAGATTACAAATAAAAATAAAAAAAGAACCAAAGGAACCATTACTTTACCTTAACCTTTGTTTTCTGCAGTGCTTTTTGTTTTTTTGGCTCTTATACCCACATAGAACAGTTCCCTACGCCCAGGCAACCAGGTACACAGCTGAAGGCCATATGCAGAGGTGACTGCCTGCCAGTCCCCTCTGCTCATGGACTTCAGCTATGCACAAGGAGGGTTGGCCCCAGGGCCTGCCTTTCAGCAAGCCCTTGCACACAACCCTCAGCAGTTGGCCAATCACCACTGTACATGGCTTTTGGCTGTGCATAGTGAGAGTGGGCATCAATTCTTGTCAGCACACAACCCTCCACCGAAGGCCAGCCCCTTCTACGCATTGGACTTCAGCTATGCAAACCAGTGGTAGGCAGCAGGTAGTCAGGTGCTGGTTCCAGCTCGCAGCATGTGACCTACCCCTTGCTGCATAAGACCTTCAGCTATGCACTGCATAGGTTTCTCTGCAGGGCCCCTTCTTACCACAGAGGTTGGCAGCAAGGATTGTACTGAGGTCAGGCCCTGCTCCCAACGTCCATATGTGAACATTGACCAACCACAGCTGTAGTGCACTGAATACTTTTTAATTTTGTTTTGCATTATTCGTCAATTCAGCATTTATAAATCCTATTCTCAGTTCATGAACCCTGCAATAGAAATACATGCTTTTAATATCTGTTTTATTGGCAAGGGGTACCTTGGGCTCTCCCTCATGGGCCTGTGGATTATGTAGGTTCCATCTGCCTCCTTATGCCCTTTTTCTTTTTTCCAGCTGGGTGCTCGATGCAACATGTTGTGTAATGCCGCTGTGTTTTTTTATTTTTTATTGGATATGCAAATCTTCTCTGGATTCACAAATCTGCAGGGGATCCATGAATTGACAGTTCATATATCTAGTGAAGATGTAACAGAGCAAGAGCAGTCACACAAATGCGTAGTATGCTCTTACTACTGAAGATTAAATGAAATGCAGCATTGCAAAGCGGTTGACGTTTCGAACCTTTATCTGTGTATGGGTACTTCGTCATGCAAAATTGTTTGACAATTTTATTCATGTCAAATACGTAGTCAGGAATCAGCTAGACAAGTTCTCAGCAGTCCAAATGGCATTGAGTCTAGAGTTGGGCATCTGTAAAAAAACAAAAACAAAAGGGATTATGAAAGAGTGGAGATACATTCATATGGCGAGGGAAGGGTCAACTAGTGAAGAAAATTCTATATCACTGTTTCTAGCAGAAGACTTGAGAAATAATGGAGTAAAAGTCTCTACAGAACATATGTGGTGAGCAGGAAATATCTTGTAGGTAGTTTGCATTGTGAAACTCAGAGAGCAGTTTAATATTTTCACTCAATTAAGTTGATAGAATAAGTCAACATTATCCCATTAAAGCAGCTCACGGTTTGTCCTCCTGAGATGAAGATTTGTTCTGTATTTTCTGTTTTATTTAAGCATTTATTTTTTCACATTTGCTCGTATTCCAGCACTTTAATAAATGTTAGTGCTTAGATGAGCCTCTCTTTTCAAGCATGTCATCTCAATTCCCTTGCACTGGTTCTAAGTGGTCTTCAGAATAAAGCATAAGCCAGCACATATTGCATGTCAATCATAGGTATGCCCGGCATTTTAATGCTGTGGGTGAAGTCTTAAGAAGGACCACGAGCCCTGTGTGGGTGAAATTTCAGCAAAGCAGTTTTTGCATGACATTTCTCCCGCAAATACTTCACTTTGCAGGCTAGTGTCCTTCAAACAGGAGAAATGTTGTTGTTGGTTTCTTCCGCAGAACTTGCAGTGAAGCCTTTCTTACCTTATCTTACCTAGAGTAGACACTGCCGTCCAGTCTTTGCCTCTCCACCTGTACATGTTGGAGTCACCGTCTCCTCTGGTGATATACGTCTAACTTTTGAGTGCAGATTACAGTATGAACCTTTAAGTGAATGGTCGTAGGTGCCCTCTCTGTGTAGACATATCATGAATGTGGAGCAGCATGACTCTGACTTTTCTCTGTTTTCCCCAAGCAGTTATCATCCTCTGCATGCATTCCGTGCTGATTGGTGGTGAGGAGCAAAGAATCTTACTGGAGAAGGCAGATGAGTTACGGATGACAGATGGCTCCTATGTGTTCCTCCCCTATGACACCTTGCACTACAGCCTCCCCTATCACCAGATACCCTATAATCTCCTTGGTAACAACACCCAGCTACGAAGGGCCTACGACGCCGTCCTTACCATCACCATCGACTCAAAGGACAGGACCTTTGAAGACGCCTTCCAGGAGGCACAGAACAATGGCGAGATCCCCCCTGGACTGAATGCAGAAGAGGTAATCAAGGGTGTGCCGGAGTGGTAGGGAAAGACCATCATCATCTTGGAAATACTGATGACAAGAGACTTCTAGGTAGCAGTGACCCATGGGTGAAAGGGCACGAGTGGCTGTAACAAGAAGTAGACATGGTTAATTCTTATTTAACTATAAGGCACGCTGGGTTGCAGTTAAAAAGTGCATACACAGTAGTGGCAGTAGGCAGTCAGAGAAAAGGTAAACACGATTGTCCAACAAGGAAGGAGTCTAATATGAATATAGTTAATATGGGAAATAAAGCTCCACCCAGGAAAATGTGGCTGTAACCAAAAGAAAACATGCAGAAAGGGTTTTAACCACTGGTGATGCAGAACAGGCTACAGAAATGAGAAAAGGGACCGAAGAAGTGATCATGCCAATAACAACAAGGCACAGAGATGTGTGTAACCCATGGGGAAAGTTGCCGAAGCGGCCAATTGAGTTGAAGAAGCATAGGAGGCTTTAGTCAATAGAGAAAAGAAAGAGTGCAATCTATGTGAGTTATAGTATCTGTGATTGTGACCAATGGGTTCAGACAACTGGAACAGAGGCACAGTTAGCGTAGGAGAAAGTGAGTCAGAAGTGCTAGTAGCCTACTGGGCAAGAGTTACACATGGTAGTATCTAGTACATTACTTCAACCTTTCAATGAAAATGAAATGCTTCTGAACTTACAAAATGTTTCTAAGCAATGCATTTTAATGACGTTTTGTTTTTAAATATTGCTAAAGCTTATAAACATTTCAAAATAAACAACAATTTAATTGAAATAGTGTTAAATAAAACCATGAATCGATGCAGCCACTGAGAAAATTGTATCTACAGTTGGATTCAGTCAATAGGAAGTGCATGGCATGTACAATGCGAAAGGAAGTCAGCATCATCAAGGGGCAATGTAGTCTGTCATAGGAGGTATGGTTGAGTGGAGAGGGTGTCTGTAGATGGAGGAGATGTGTTTTAGAGGAGGAGGTGTGGCCCACGAGAGGAAGAGGGATGTAGCCACTTTGTGGTCAAGTGAAGGACATGTGATTTGATGGAGCAAGCGGAGTGGAGTGGAAAACTTATGGCAAGTACAAATGATGTGGGCAAATGAGGACACGGGGATTTGATGCAGCAAATATTATGTAGGAGGAGAGAGGGTTTAATGATAGAAATAAGGTCCAGTCCAGTATGTGCTATCTAGTAAATGAGATGTTGTCCACTGAATGAAATGGTATTAGGTAGTGATGCAGACTAAAACAAAAATGTATTTTCTGTGGAAGAAGCTTGGTTTACTGGTGAGTTGTCAAATGTGATATCAGTGGACCCTAATTCTAATCCCTGCTTCACCACTTACCCAGATTGTGTGACCAGGGGAATAGAGTATTATGTATGTGGACATTGAGTGCCCACTGTATTTGGGTTCCTTGTAAATTGTAGATAGTCATAGAGCAAATGCTGGATTTGGTAAATGAATGTTGTTTTTCCACAGGTCTCTCCCCTCTTCGGTACCATCTATACATCAATTTACTTCCTAGCCAAAGCTGTGGAGGGTGCCCGGGTGCAGGGCAAATGGGTGATGGGCACCAGCATTGCTCAGAATGCCCACAACCTCATGGTTGAGGGCTTCAGCCATAATGTGACATCTGACGAGGATGGTGACCCACTGACCGACTATATACTGCTGGACACCGATGGTCGGGATCGCTATCTCCGACCCACCCATTTCATCAACATTGCCAGGGGAATGCTCACTTACACTGACGACATCCACTTCCCGTACAGCTTCAGTCCTGGAAGTGACTCCAACTGCTGGTTTGACCCCAGCATGATCTGCACTGGAGGTAAGTGAGTAGCCCAGAGACTTCTCAACACAGACCTAACAAGTGTCTATTATTAACAAGATAAAAACCATCTGAAGATTTGTGAGGTGCCACTAGTCTTTTAATCAAGGAAGATCATCCTTTTTCATGAGGCAGAGGACCCTTGTAATGCACTGGGTATAGAGGTTCTCCTCGCCATACACCCCTAGGCTGGCACAACAAGAGTAAGTGGTGCAGATATAAGTTAATGCAGTACTCCCTTCAGTAAATATTAGCATCCAGCCTGTGCTTGCCCTAAATAAGGAGTGCATCCCAACGTCAGCCATTCCATGAAATCTCTTCAACCTGTTGCCCGAAAGGTAGCTAGAGAGAAACTAGTGACAGCCTTCAATCACACATTACCAGAGCTGACTTTTACCCAGCTGCAAAATCTTATTGTTTTTTATATTCTGTCACCATTTTAGCCCTTCTTGCTTGAACCCTCAGGGAACCATGCTGATCAGTGTTGGAGGGAGACTGATACTAGTGTCCTCACTCCTTTTGTGAACCCTGTGGGATCTTGAGCAGACAGTATTTTCCTTTGGTGACTTTATTAATCACCTGTACTTTTGGGTGAAACACAGTATCCAATCTGCCCTAATATCCAGAGTCGCGTTATTATCAGCAAAAACCAGTTGTGTGTGTCTTTGAACGGTTATCATGCAGTGTCATCTCACAGCACCAAGGGCATTATATTGCGTGCCAAGAGCTCTTGGCTCATGGATTCTGCGTCTGGAAGGTCTTTGAAGAAGCAGGACGGGTTCATGGAGATTCATGAGTAGAGAGGCAAAAGTCAACTCAGTGTTTAGGGATATTTATTATTTTCAACACTGAGGAAATGTGTACCATTTTTAGTATGTCTAAGATGAGAAAGTTACATAGGAAAGTTACCTACGTTTGGTAATATTGGTTGAAAAGGGTACTGAATTTGCTCTACATGTATTATTTTTCTTTGTTATATCTCATTAACGAGGCAGTGGCTTTAGAACGTTCTAACGATGTCTCAGTGTGGGAATGTTTTGCACAGGGCATAGGCCCTGGCCATGTCTACTGCCAAATGCTTGAAGGCACAACCAAGGGCCTGATTTAAATCTTGGCAGAGGGTAATACTTCTTTACAAACATGACGGATAGCCTGTCCTCCATATTACAATCCCATTATATGCTATAGAGATTGTAATGCGACGGACGGGATATCTGTCACGTTTGTGACAAAGTATTCCATCCACTGAGATTTTAATCAGGCCCCAAGTCAATAGATATGTGGGTGCGAGTCTGGGTATGGAGCATGTCTAAAATGCAGAAAACAGTGAACTGGTGCAGGAGGATGTTATGTTTGTATTTGTGACCATACCTGCCAAATTTCAGTGTTGTCTCTTAAAGGTTTTTAATCTTAATCATAACAACACTCCAACAGATGTTTTCCAACTGAATGTACATTACATGTCTGGTTATTGTTACTGGACAAACTGGTAGGTTTTCAAGACAAGTATTTTCACCGGGATTATGTCAGGACATGTATTTTCCATAATTTGCAGAAATTATTATATCACTGTGTATTGCACATTTCAGTCAATGTTAAGCCTCACAATTAGTATAATATACTGCAGTTTAGAACTGTTTTCATTAGTGCTGCTTTCAATGCACATTTTCCAGCTTAAAAAACATGCAGTATTAAAACAAATCATAACTGAAAATATGTGAAAATAGTTCTGGTTAAATTTACAAACTGATTAGCCTCAATATAGTTTCCTGTAATTCATCCTCTTGCACCCCCACTCGCTTTCTCTTCCTTTAAATGTATAGGGGGAGGATACCAAACTGGTAACTGTATGATGATATAATGTTGCCATCAATGGGTCCAGGTGCCAAGATGCCAATATATGACAATATTATTTTACCCATTTTGTATTTTTTATATGTATTTTAGGATAATTGCCATGAAAGAAATGCTCTCTTCAAAGTGCAGATAACAATGGGCACTGACTGAAATTAAAATACTTAGGTGTTGTTGATCTTTCATGAATAAATTGTTGCTAAAATATAAACAATAGTGAGGTCCAGAGGACATACCTGATTTTATAGCTCCACTGTTAATCCATAGTTATGGGTTTACTCCATTTCCCCCTATAATTTTCTACGTAATATTAATCAGTATTATTTGTAATTTTAATTTTTTTTAATGCTGTTTCTAGCTCATATGGCTGAAAATATTATTTCAGATAATGTCCCACATAAATTGTGTGGGGAGCGGGGCCTGCTGCATAATTTGGCCCTCCATGCTGCACAATGCTATTAGACTTGACCATGATAAAGCTCTGCAGAGTGGTTTGGGGTAATATGATGATGAAATCCATATTGCATGTTGAACCATTAATTATGTTCCTTAGGTTATGGTTCCCTGTGAAATCTACCATTTCATTTTGCTAAAATGTGTTTCAAACCCCTAAACATGAACTTTCTATCCATCCATCCATCCAACCAACCATCCATCTATTATGTATAGGTATATAGATAGCTATGCATAGATACATGCATAAATATAAATAAAAAACACAGTGGCAGTTGCTACTCTGTAGTTATAGCTAGGTCAGATGTTCCATAGGAAGAGCGTTTTTTGTTTTGTTAATAACTTTGGTGCCATTTGACGAATCTTCACACAACTTTCCAAAAAGATGTTCATCCACCGCAGCTCCTTTGTTATTCACTGCTCCCACCAAGCATTGCCCCATAGTGCCCTATATGGGCTAATTTAGGTAAATGTTTTTCTGCTTCTTGGTGCCCCAATCACGGCAGGAGCACCACCATGGTGCAAAAGTATTGTGGGGGATTCAAGGAGGGCAGCGGTACCCAGAAATCATTTATGAAAAGTAACCATATGTTTTTATGGCATATACAGCATGGCCTCAGGAAAAGTTTATGGTGTTTCTTAACATTCCCAGAGCTGAACGTTTTGCTTTTCAACTAAGGATTGCAGGGACCCCTTGTGGTTGGTATTATGGCTGATAATGTGGCCTAAGGAATACCCTTTGACAAAGCAAAATACTTTCCTAGTGTATGGATGTAGTAACTCCTTAACAAAACCAATAAGCTTGCCTTTGTATATTGATGTGGTCACCCTTTGATAAAGCCAATAGGTTTACCTTGTTAAATAATGTGGCCATCCCCTGACAAAGCTGATAGACCTGCCCCTGTCTTTTATATACTGATGAGGTGATCCCTTGGTAAAGCCAATATACCTACCTTAAGTAAAATGTCAACCCTTTATATTGTGATGAGCATGCTCATTGGCTGACTGGGCCCAGTGAGGGGGAGGTTTTGGCAGCCCCTGGTGAGGTTGGTGAACATCCCATCTAACATAGGCCAGTGATGTTATAGTTAGGTATGGTAGTAAGAGCATACTTTGTGTAAGAAAAAAATGCATACTCACTGAAAAAACTATGATTAAATTGACATTATGTTTAGGAGTGATAATAATTTGATACTTCACATTAAAACAAACCCTAAAAAATCACTGAAAACCCAAAGATGAAAGTGATGTTATGTGAGGAATTGGTTTGTTGATTGAGGAGGGTGAAACACCACTCAAGCAACAAACAAAGTCCTCGTCACATTGAACCTACAAAAAGTCACTAAATTAACCTGGGCTTAACCCTCAGTTATCTTGGCATAAAAGCAGGCAGGCTTAATTTATAGGCAATGTGTAATGTATTTATGCAGCACTTTAACAGTAATAAAATGAAAGCACAAGAAAAATCCCACACCATTTTAGAAAAGTAGAGTAAATTCTAATAACTTATTTGACGCCAAAATGGTAAAATCCAATTAGTAGAAGCAGAGATATGCAATTTTAAAGACTTAAGTAAAATGGTGCTTAAAAGCACAAAGCGCCTACTGTGGTTTTCTGGTTGCGCTGGACCTGGACAAAGTCACAAGTTCAACCCAACCATGATGGGATGCAGGCCAGGTACAGGGATCACAGATTTATACCGTATGTCCTTGATGAAGAGCTGCGATGTGAGGTCTGCATCAGGTTGTATAGTGCTGCATGGGTTCCTATAACGAGCTGCAAGGGCTGCACCGGGATGCGTTGCGCTTCGTCATTTTCATGAAGAACACAGCTAGGGTGGCAGAGAACTTTTATCCCCACTTCCAAGGGGTCATTCTGGTGGACCTGGGTTCAAGGTGCAGGTTCCATCCTTCCTCAGGTAGCAAGGCAGCAGAGCAGTCCCTCTTGATGGCAGAGCAGTAGATCACCTGGGCAGTCCTTCTTGCTTCAGAGCAGTCCTTCAGTTGAGCCTTTCAAAGGTCCAGATGTGATCTGTAGAGTGTGTATGAGAGAGCCCTTTTTATACCTGGTTCCCACTGTGAAGTGAGAGAAGCTTCTGGAGATTATCCTTACAGAGGTGTCTGGGATTTCCTGCCTCACTGCCCTGGTCTCTGTCTGTCTGGGGATGCAATAGACTGGTATGGCTCATGTGAAGTCCTTTGTGTGTGAGCTGGGCCAGTGCCTTTGAAGTGCAAGTGTTGTAGGTGACAGCTCCACTATCGATTAAGCCAGAATGGCCCATCCGGCCAACATCAAGACCCTCTATTGTGATGCTGTCTGGAGAAAAATACACAAATGCCAACTTCATCTGGTCATGTGACCCAGAAACAGGCTGTAACACACTGTAGACCCCAAATGGTTAGGATAAGAAAATGCCAACTTTCTAAAAGTGTCATTTTCAGAATGGTGACACTTAAAATCTGACTTTACCATAAAAGAGGATTCTAAATAACAATTCCTCCAACACCAAATCTGACTTTCCTACCTGCTCCCAATCAATCATTATTTTTTATTTAGTGTAACAAGGTCAGGCTTTGCAATAGTAGAAATCTAACTTAGGAGCTTTTCGAGTCCAGGACCTGCAAATCTTAAACTTACATGTCTAATTTTTTAAATGCAGTGCACCCTGCCCTAAGGGCTGTTTAGGGCATACCCTAGGGGTGACTTATATGTTTTAAAAAGGAAGGTTTAGGCCTGGCAAAAGGCTTATTTCAGCAAGTCGAAATGGCTGTTTACAACTGTACACACAGGCTACAATGCAGGCCTCAGACTGGTTAGCAATGGTGAAGTGTGCAGAATCTTTAAGCCAGCATAAATGGGATCAGAAAACAGGAGGGATGAATGCAAACAGTTTGGAGGGTGACTCTGCAACACATTATAATTAGGTCTGATATTAATGTCTTTATGTTAAAAAAACGTAGGAGTGAGGTTATAGTTATGTAAAATGCCAGAAAATACCAAGAAAGAAAACACTAAAATCCCCAGGTACGTTACTGAGCTAGCTATAACTCCCCACATGTACTCTTTATGATTTCACCTATTACATCACACATCACTTGTTCAATAACATCATTGATGACATCACTAATTAAATCACACTCCATGGACATTCATTTTTTAAGGAACCTTGCCACAGTACTACTAATGTTCTGCTTAAAAAATATGTTTTTCGACCCACAGCTCCTATGAGCTCAGGGTATCCCTACCCTGACCCCTGCCACCTGAGCCCTGCGTGTTCAAAACCAGCTGTCAAACATCTTTGTTGATGTGCCAATCAGATCTTATCTTTTGATCTGCCAGTCCTGTAGCACTCCCCCTTCTCTAGATATCAATAAGCCTTACTTTCTCAAACACTCCTGAACTGATTTACACAAAATCACAAAAGTATGTTTTGTGGGTCAAGTTCTAGCTTTCTACCAATTTTGATGCAAATCTGTTCAGCGTTTTGGCTGCAGGTGTGTCTTTTTTTGGGGAGCGTTTCATGAAGATTTGTGAAACGGCGCGCAAGTTATTAGCAAAACAAAAAAAAAAAAACATAAATTCCATTTCCTATGGAAACCTGGTTCTAACTATAACAACACAGTGGCAACTATTCATGTATATATCTATCTATATATATATATGTGTTCTGAACTTCTGAATTTATGTTTTTTTAAAATTCTATTTCCTAACTATAAGGTCCCATCTTTTTTTTTTTTTTTGCAGTGAATATATATGTCGCCACTGGTTGGTTATAGTTAGGGCAGTGTTTCCATAAGAAATGCTTTTTTTGTGTTGCTAATAACTTTGGCACCGTTTGACAAATCTCCACGAAACGTTCCTAAAAAAGTGCTCTTTTTTTGCCTAATTTTTACATGTACAGTTTTGAGGTAATCCATAAAGTGAAGGCTGAGAAAAGGGGGGTCCCAAGATGCAAAATCCCTGTGTATTTTTCAAAGATGTCTTTAGGTAGCACTACCACAACTGCTGGAGTGAATTACACCAAATTTGGCAGGAGGATAGATTGGTCCACAGATTGAGCTTTTTGTGATTTGGTGTATACATTTTCAGTAGTTTTTGAGAAGTTATTGTTTAAAAATATTAGTATGTCTAGACTTTAGGGTCCGCAAGAGTCCTTCAAGAGTCATACGGAATGCCAAAGAGTTCTGTTTGGCCCAGGGAATGTTTTTTTGTCCTTTGAGGCATCTCGCTCCTGGGGAATTCAGACTCCAGCGGAAGTGAGCTTTCTGATTGGCTGCCAGCAACATGAGAAAAATGTTGCTGGCAGCGTAAGGGGCACGGTAAGGATACCCTTTCCCCTTCGGCTCCATTAGGGGGGGGGCAGGGGGACCCCAGGGGCCAACAAAATAAAAAAATATCAGAAACGTTTGTCGCAATCCTGCAGGATCGCAGCCCAAAAAAATGGTGGCTACCATTATTTAAAATACTACTGTTTATAGAGTATGTACAAAAGAAGCTTGGATGATATCCTCAGTGATGTCATCAATTATGTCATTTGAGATTGTAGGAGGCTGGCCTAGTTTTTAGTGGGTACCAGAGGTACTTACACCTTATACCAGGTCCAGTTATCCCTTATTAGTGAAATGCAGTCAGTGTATCAGTTGTAGCAGAGCAGCCAAGGCTGAACTAGGAGACATCCAAAGCTCTTGCAGTACCACTGTAGTCACACATGAAAGAAAATACTCAGTGTTACAAAAATAAAGGTAATTTGTTTTGGTGACACAAATGCCAAAAATACCTTAGAGACTATACTCCCTTAGGAGGTAAGTAATATACACAATATATACACTAGTAACCAAAAACAGGAGAGTACACAGTCAGAAAGCAGTGCAAATAGTGAAAATCACAATAGGTTGCAATGGGCCAGGAGGAACACAAACCATATACTAAAATAGTGGAATGCAAAAGCCGGTTTCCCACCTAGGCAAGTGTAGTGAGTAGAGGGGCGCTGGCAGTGTAAGAAAACACCAAAGGTAAGTAATATAACCCACCCCAGAGCCCAGGAAAGCAGGAGTAAATCACAGTAAGTTTCCTGAAACACACAAGAAGTTATGATAAACGATTATGCAAGAACCAGAAGAGACTGCAAGACACCAACAATGGATTCCTGAACCTGAAGACCTGTGGAAGAAGAGGACCAAGTCCAAGAAGCACTGAAGAGTCCAGGGAGAACAGGAACCCCTGCTAACGCGCATGAAGGTGCATAAATGGAACTACCAGTGAGAAGACAAAGTCAGTATTACACCAAAGAAGACAGATGCGGGTTCCTGATTGGTGCAGAAGATGGCCCACGCCGGATGGATGAAAGCAGTCTGGTTTACGTCGCTGGATTCTGCCAAAAAACTGTGGCACCTTCGAAGCTTGCAGTCACGGAAAATGTCACTGCCCGAGATCAGGAGGGACCTGGTGGCCTCTACCCAGGAGGGGGAGACAGAGGGAGTTCTCAGCAACTCAGAGAGCCCTCAGAAGACCAGGCAGTGCGCACAGGAGTCCCACAGCACAAGGACAAAGGAGGTGCAAATGGAGGCCCACGCAGCATGACACAAAGGATTCCCATGCCGCCGGAGAACCACTCAGGAAGCTGTGCGTAGCAGGATGGAGGCTGGGGGCCGAAGTTGTTCTGTGCTCGAAGAACTTTGTGGAAGGTTGCACACAAGCCTTAGAAAGTGCAAGTCACACGGTGCACGGGGGTACTGTCTTGCGTAAGGAGGCAAGCTGTTACCTCTACCAAAGTTGGACAGCTGGACAGTGGGACTGCCAGAGTCACTTTAGTCCAACACCCATGTTGCTGGATCCACGGCTGTCATCTGGAGAGGAGGTCCAAGCCACCGGTCGTCACTGCAGAGAGGGGCCTGCTGGAGCGGGGAAGTGACTCCATCAGTCCACGGGAGATTCCTTTGGTTCTTCTGGTGCAGGCTGAAGACAGGCAGTCCTCAAACTGGAAACTGTTGCAGTTGCTGGCAGGAGCTGAAGTTACAAGGTTGCAGAACTTGTCTTAGCTTCTTTGTTGCAGTTTTGTAGAGTTCCTGGAGCAGACAGCGATTGATCCGTCAGTAGAAGATGAAGTAAATGATGCAGAGGATTCCTGCTGGAGTCTTGCAATCCGAATCTGAAGAAACATCCAGAGGAGAGACCCTAAATAGTCCTGAGAGGGGGATTGGTCACTTAACCAGGTAAGCACCTATCAGGAGGGGTCTCTGACATCACCTGCTGGCACTGGCCACTCAGATGCTCCCAGAGTGTCCCACCACCGTGGACTCCAAGATGGCAAAATCCAGGGACACTCGAGAGGAGCTCTGGGCACCACCCCTGGGTGGTGATGGACAGAAGAGTGGTCACTCCCCTTTCCTCTGTCTAATTTCTCACCAGAGCTGGGACTGGGGGACACTTAACTGGTGTAGACTCGATTATGCAAGGAGAGCACCATCTGTGCCCTTCAAAGCATTTCCAGAGGCTCTGAGAGGATACTCCTCCCATGCCTGTAACACCTGTTTCCAAAGGGAGAGGGTGTAACACCCCTCTCCTAAAGGAAATGCATTGTTCTGCCCTCCTGGGATTGAGCTGCTCAAGCCCAGGAGGGAAGAAGCCTGTCTGTGAGGTGGCAGCAGCTGTGGCTTCAAAGAAAACCTCAGAAGGCTAGTTTAGCAGTACTGGGGGTCCATGGTAGAGTCCCCAAAGTGCACTGGATTGTAAAACCAATTCTGGAATCAGTATTGGGGTACAATTCCCATTTGTTAGACACCTTACATGGCCATATTCGGAGTTACCATTAAGCTACATGTAGGTATTGACCAATATGTAGTGCACACGTAAGATGATGTCCCCTTACTCATGAAGTCTGGGAAAATGGGCCTGGAAAACGTGGGGGAACCTCTGCTAGTGCAGGGGTGCCCTCACATACAGGTACTTTGCACCCAGCCTTCAGGGTTGGAAGACTTGATATATAGGTGACTGATATGTGACCTGGTGTAGTGTCTATGGTGGTGAAATAGTGCATGCACTATTTCACACAGGCTGCAATGGCAGTCCTGAAGAAGCTTTTGTATGGGCTCCTTATGGGTGGCAAAATAAATGCTGCAGCCCATAAGGATCCCCTGAATCCTCAATGCCCTGGGTACCTATGTACTGTATAAGAGGAGACCAGTGTTCCAATTTGGAGTGAAATATGGAGTCACTAAACTGTAGTGACAAATTTAGAAACAGAGAGAGCATGAGTACTGGAGTTCTGGTTAGCAGGACTCCAGTGACAATTTATAAAACAGTGAAACACACTGACAACAGGCCATAAACCATAATCACTGGGGTCCTGACTGGCATGATCCCAGTGGCACAGTCAAAAACACACTGACATCAGGCAGAAATTGGGGGCAACATGCCAAAAAGAGGGTAATTTCCTACAGAGATGTCATCAGTGATGTCATCAATTATGTCATAGAACATCATCAGTGATCTAATATCTGAGGACATAAGCAGTGGCTGGTGGGGTGCAAGTTATAGTTAGTTAAAAACAAGTAATAGATAAAAAGCACCTTACACATATTCAAGACTAATTTATATGGTTGTGCGCAAAAAAAAAAAAACTGTTCAGTGAGTATCCCAAAAACATGAAATGCGCAGCACTCCACAAAGTCATTCTTAGTACAAGTTCTACAGGCTTGATTATTACCTGGGCAAAAAAGGCCTATCCAGGAGTGAATGCTCAGGGCTGGTATATCTTCCACTCCGTTGTCTCCTGTCCAGGTGCTGATGCATAGAGTATGACTGTCTCGATCTGATACTCCAACACCTGTACAGGTGTGAGCTTACCTGAATACTTGTGACACTCTCGCCTATCTCTATGCGAACTTGCTTTAGTATATGTGAACAGAATGCATGGGTGTCCTCCACAAACACTGATAACTTGCAAGTGCATAAATATGTTTGTATCCCTCCAACAGTGTCCTTTTTATCTATGAGTATATAGAATTTGTAGGTCTTTCACATGTACTTTCTCTTGTCCATGTGTGAATACATGGAGTGTGTATGTGCCTTTCTAAATCTCTTGTGTGCATTTGTGGATGCACTGAGCTTTTACACGTCCATTTAATACTTTCTCGTGCCCAGGCATGGATATACTGAGCATGCACATGTCCATGTACATCTCTGTGTAGTACTCTTCCCTCTTGTAGTACTCTTCCCTCTCCAGGGGGAGACACAGCTTGTACCCAGTACGACCCTTGTGTAGATGTATTGAGCTTGTGCATTTCCCTCTAATCCTCTGCCTTGTCCTTGTGTGTGAATACACACTCCTTATTCACCTCCTTCTCATTCTCTCTACTGTTGTATTTGTGTGAATAAATAAGTTTTCCTATCTCCCTTTAAAACTCTTTTCTCCTGAGGTATAAGTACTCAGAGCTTGTATGTGTCTCTTTAATACTTGCCTTTCTTTGTGTGAATGCGCAGTGTATATTTCCCCTAACGCTTCCTTCTGTCCAGGAGTGAACACACAGAACCTGTATGTCTTCCCCTGATGCACTCTCCTGTCTTCATGTGAATGCACAGGCTTTGTAGGTCTCCTAACACACTCTTCTGTCCAGGTGTGAACACAGAGAGGTTGTTTGCCTCCCTCTAATGTTCTCCTCTACCTTTGTGTGAAGACACTGACTGTGTATGTGAGTTAATACCTTATCCTGTCCAGATGTGACTGACCCTGATGGTATTTCGGCTCCGGTTGCGAATACACAAAGCTTTAGTTCCAATAATGTTTACTCTGAGTTTGCATATCTCAACTCTATTATTTTGTCTTATCGAGGAGTAAATACACAGAGCGGCATAGCGATCTCTAGTACTCTACCATGTTCAGTACTGAATGATCAGTTTTAGCATTTTTCATCTCAAATATTCTCTCCTGTCTCAAAAGTAAATACACAGACCATGCAACTCTCGGTCTAATAGTCTTCACTGTCTGGATATGAATACACCAGAATGTGTATGTTTTGTAATACTCACTCGTGTCCAAATGTGATTACACAGAGAACGTATGTCTGCTAGTACTCTATCCTGTCACCCTGTAAATACGCAGAATGTCTATGTGTGCTTCTAATACTCTCTTCTACCCACATGTGAATGCACAGTTTGTACTTCTCCATCTTCTATTATCTCTTCTCCAGGTGTGGATCCCTTGGCTGTGATGCTTGTATTCTTGTTGATCATCTCACTGATGATAAGTGGAATGAGTCTGGCATTTTACATCAGGTAAGTAGAGCTCTGCAACAAGTCTGTGCATACATCAATCAATGAGTGAATGATTAATTGGACATATTTTTCTGGTGAGAGACAGGATGTGAGACAGATTATGATGTTCAGATGAAGCGTGTACAGAGCAGAGTCTGACCATCAATAGTGCTGTCCATAGTACAATGCGGACTCTGGACAGAAGACCAATGGGCAACCCAAGACTGTGTAGAAAGGGGTTGTGTTGGTGTGGACAATAGGCTGAACTGAAGTGCGATTGCCCAGAGCGCGAATGGGTTTGGAAGGGGGGGGGGGCTGTGTAGACAACATGTGATGTGGACAAGGAATGGCATGGAGGAGTGATGGTGTGAACATGGGGATGCATGGAGAGAGGACTTGGGCAAGGAATACATGGACAGCGTATATATGGGGTAGAAAGAACTATGGACGTTATGGGTGGTAGATGGTGTGGACAGCCTTGTAGTGGGGAGTCTGATCATTGTTATCTGGTTGTAGAGCTGAGCCGATGGTGGTCAGAGTGAGTATCAAATATTTTATTTTCCTCTATGGTTTTCCATTTTTTTCCCAACATTGTATGCTTTATTACTTTTGTATAATGTAACTTCTTCACTTCATAGTAGTGCAGAATGCACCAATTCTATGTTACGTCTAACAGGGTCACATGAGGTCACATCCAAAACAATTTGCTTATGCAGCTCACTCGTTAAGACAGTAATGAGATGACTCACCTCAGGCTTCTTTGCAAATGCATGCTAATAGGCTCAGTGATGCACCCAAGTTGGTTGCAACCTTAAAGTAGCTGTTACAGTATAATGATCTTGTCCTATCCTTTATCGGGATTTTGTTGACCCTTTTCCGCTTCAGGGATTTGCTTTACCATGACTCAAGCAAGCCTCTACCTTTCATCATTGAGGGTCTCCACTGTGAGGTCCTGGCTGAAGCACACTAAGTGACCAGAATCGGTCATCCCAGGTATCTATCAGACTATCTAGTCCGCTTCACCCGATTCTGTGTCACGCTCTAATAAGTGGATTCTGCCCTTGAAGGGTTGACACTTGATCACCGACTAAACAGTTGTCTGGCATGAATATTGATTTAAAAATATCATGTGGACCCAATATTGTGTCAAAAATAGTGAGAACTGTATATTGAGAAGGTAATTTAAAATAAGTAAGTCTAGACTTACCATTCTTAACTCCACACCTACCTATCTTGAACATGTATGTGTGTGTGTTTATTTACATATATATATATATATATATATATATATATATATATATATATATATATATATGTTCGATGGCATGTGTAGCTGCAGATACACATGCTGTGCACTATTCCTGCCAGCTAGTGTTGGGCTCGGAGTGTTACAAGTTGTTTTTCTTCGAAGAAGTCTTTTCGAGTCACGGGACCGAGTGACTCCTCCCTTTCGGCTCCATTGCGCATGGGCATCGACTCCATCTTAGATTGTTTTCTTTCCGCCATCGGGTTTGGACGTGTTCCTCTTCGCTCCGTGATTCGAATTGGGAAAGTATAAAAATCCTCAAAAAAAGCGTCGGTATTGTTTGCGATCGGGATCGACACCGACGAGACAACCGTTTTGGTGGCCCTTCGGGGCTTCCATGCCCAGCCCCGGCCTGGTCAGCCCGACCACAGACGTCGTCGAAGCCTCATGGACCGGACCCCTTTCCGTTTCTGTCCGGAGTGCCACGCGAAGTATCCATATACAGACCAGCATCGGGTCTGTAATCTGTGCCTGTCACCGGAGCACAGAGAAGATACTTGCGAGGCCTGCAAGTCCTTTCAGTCGAAAAAGACTTTGAGGGACCGGGGGGGCGAGGCGAATGCAGATGGCATCGAAATCTTCAGAACACCTCGACGTCGAAAAGGAGGAGATGGCTATCTCCATCCAGGGATCGGACTCGGACGACTCCGACGGAGACCGACCGCCTACAGCAGGCCAACAAGTGAGTACGCCTGCCCCGACCCAACCCCACAGTCAACCGAAAAAACATAAGGCCTAGGGGACGCCACTGCCTGAAGGTCATGGCTCGACCCACAAAAAACAAAGCGGTGACCAAGCAACACCTTCGGCACAGAAAAAGGCCAAAATCGTGCCGAAGAGTTCCGACTCGAGTCGAGAAACCGGCACCGAAAAATCTCGACATCATCTTGTCGAATATACCAAGCCTCGAAAGAGCCTTTTGGAGCCTTTCGGAGCCGAGGCCATCCATCACCATGGGCATTTTGGTGCCGAGGAAACCGGCTTCGGAGCCAAAAAAGACCTCTTACACAGAGGAACATGGGCTCTCCAAACAACTAAAGGAGAGGCACAGATTTGAAGAGGAACTTCACGTTGAAGAGTTTGACCAAACGCAGGCACAAATACAGATGCATAAGGATACTGGAAAGATCCAAACTGCCCCGCCTCTCAAATTCAAGAGAAAGCTGGCTTTTCAAACACAAACAGAGACTGCGACTGATCAGCCAAGAGCTAAAGTGGCTAGGGAGAAAGAACCAACTCTCCATTTTTCGCCAGAACTTTCTCCCCCGCATTCGCCACAAAGGACAGGGTCACCAATTGGCACGCCCACTGCACAGTCACCCACACATACTGTGCAAACGCAAGTTGACGAAGACCCCTGTGACTTCTACGATCTCCCTGTCTCGGACAACAGCCCTGAGTGCTACCCCTCAAAACCATCTCCACCGGAGGATAGCACCTCGTACACCCAGGTCTTGGCCAGGGCTGCTGCATTCCATAATGTTAGTATGCATTCGGAGCCATTGGAGAATGACTTCCTCTTCAATACCCTGGCCTCTATGCATGCATCATACCAGAGCCTGCCTATGCTATCAGAAATGCTTAAGCATGCACAGCAAGTGTTTCAGAGCCATCACACCGCGGGTGGAAAAAAAGTACAAACCACCCCCGTCGGACCCAGTGTTCATTACGCAACAGCTCCCACTGGAATCTGTAGTGGTTGGTGCCGCAAGGAAACGAGCAAATTCACAATCATCGGGAGATGCACCACCTCCAGATAAAGAGAGTCGCAAATTTGACATAGCAGGAAAGAGAGTGGTGTCGCAAGCTGCCAACCAATGGCGCATCGCAAATTCACAAGCCCTCCTCGCCCGTTACAACCGAGCTCACTGGGACGAAATGAGGGACATCATCCAGCATCTACCTAAAGAGTATCAAAAACGGGCTCAACAGGTGGTAGAGGAAGGGCAAGCAATTTCGAACAATCAAATTTGTTTGGCATTGGATTCCGCTGTCACTGCCGCAAGAACTGTGAACACGGCAGTCACAATTGGGAGGCATGCTTGGTTAAGATCCTCAGGATTCAAACCTGAGATACAGCAGGCAGTATTGAACATGCCATTGAACCAGCAACAACTGTTTGGGCCACAAGTGGACACAGCCATCGAAAAGATGAAGAAAGACACTGACACGGCCAAAGCCATTGGCGCGCTCTACTCGTCCCAGTATAGAGGGCCATTTAGGAAACTGCAATTTAGGGGAGGTTTCAGACAGCAACCTTCAGAGGCATCCACCTCTCAAGCAAAACCCACCTACCAATCCCAATATCAGAGAGTGGGGGTTCGCGGATCCTTCAGGGAACAATTCCCAAGATCAAGGGGAAAGTTTCAGCCCACCATGCAGGCCCCTAACAACAAACAGTGACTTGACTGTCACCCTTCCCCAACACACATCACCAGTAGGGGGAAGACTAACATTTTACCAGAAACATTTGTCAGACATAACCACGGACACATGGATCCTATCAATTATCCAACAAGATTACTGGATAGAATTCACTAATTTCCCTCCAGATATTCCCCCAAGAGCGCACAAACTGTTGGCACAACATCTAGACATGTTACAAATAGAGGTACACGCACTATTAACAAAACAAGCCATAGAACTAGTACCTCACTAGCAAAAAGGAACAGGGGTTTATTCCCTATATTTCCTTATTCCCAAAAAAGACAAAACACTAAGACCAATTTTAGATCTCAGGACATTAAACCTTTTCATCAAATCAGAACACTTCCACATGGTCACACTACAAGATGTAGTCCCCTTACTAAAACACGGAGAATACATGGCAACACTGGATCTAAAAGATGCGTGTTTCCATATACCCATCCATCCATCTCACAGAAAATACCTCAGATTTGTCATACAGGGCAAACATTACCAACTCAAGGTACTGCCCTTCAGGATAACAACAGCACCCAGAGTATTTACAAAATGCCTCGCTGTAGTAGCAGCTCATATAAGGAAACATCACACGCACATATTCCCATATCTCGACGATTGGCTAATAAAAGCCAACACTCAACACCAGTGTCAAAATCACACGCAGTATGTAATAGGTACCCTACACAGGCTAGTCTTCTCTATTAATTAAAAAATCTCACTTACAACCATCCCAACTACAACAATATTTGGGAGCAACACTCAACACAAAGAGCAATTGCCACTCCAAGCCCGCAGAGAGTTCAATCATTTCAAACTATGGTGTCAAATATACAACCATATCACCATTACACAGTCAGATTTGTCATGAAACTCCTAGGCATGATGGCATCATGCATCGCTATTGTCCCAAACATGCGGCTACACATGCGGCCCTTACAACAGTGCCTAGCAAAACAATGGACACAGGCACAGGGTCAACTTCAGGATCTAGTGTTGCTGGACCGCCAAACACACTATTCGCTTCAATGGTGGAACCCTGTAAATTTAAACAAAGGGCGGCCATTTCAAGACCCTGTGCCTCACGCCATTCTCACAACAGATGCTTCGATGATTGGGTGGGGAGCACACCTCACCAATCACATTATACAAGGACAATGGGACAGTCAACAAAGACAACTACACATAAATCACTTGGAACTGCTAGCGGTCTCCCTAGCCCTAAAAGCTTTTCAACCCCTTCTAGTTCACAAACACATTCTTGTCAAAGCAGACAATATGACAACAATGTACTACCTAAACAAACGGGGGACCCACACTCGTCACAACTATGCCTCCTAGCACAAACAATTTGGCATTGGGCAATTCACAACAACATTCGCCTGATAGCGCAATATATACCAGGCATTCACAATCAGTTAACCGACAATCTCAGTCGAGATCACCAGCAAACTCACAAGTGGGAAATACATCCCCAGATTCTACAAGAATACTTTCACCACTGGGGAATACCAGACATAGATCTGTTTGCAACAAAACAAAACGCAAAATGCCAAAACTTTGCATTGAGGTACCCACACCCTCGGTCCAAGGGCAATCCTCTATGGATCAATTGGTCATGGATATTTGCTTACGCTTTTCCCCCTCTCCCACTCATTCCTTTCCTGTCAACAAACTGAGTCAAAACAAACTCAAACTAATACTCATAGCACCCACGTGGGCTCGCAAACCGTGGTACACCACACTGTTGGACCTCTCAGTAGTACCTCACATCAAACTCCCAAACAGACCAGATCTGTTAACACAACACAAACAACAGATCAGACACCCCATTCCAGCATCGCTCAACCTAGCAATCTGGCTCCTGAAGTCTTAGAATTTGGCTATCTAAACCTTTCAAATGAGTGTATGGAAGTCATTAAACAGGCAAGAAAAACGACAACAAGGCATTGTTATGCTAATAAATGGAAAAGGTTTGTTTTCTACTGCCAAGCAAACCAAATCACGCCGTTAGATGCCTCCATACAAAATATTGTGAGTTATTTACTACACCTACAAAAAATAAATCTCGCTTTTTCTTCCATCAAAATTCATCTCACTGCAATCTCTGCTTACCTGCAGATTAAACATACAAAGTAACTTTTTAGAATACCAGTTATTAAAGCCTTTAAGGAAGAACTAAAAAGGATCATACCTCCAAGAACCCCACAGATACCCTCGTAGAATCTTAATATTGTACTTACACGACTCATGGGGCCACCTTTTGAACCCATGCATTCTTGCCAAATCCAATTCTTAACTTGAAAGGTAGCATTTCTAATAGCCATCACTTCACTACGAAGAGTTAGCGAAAAACAAGCGTTCACTATCGAAGAACCCTTCATACAAGTACACAAACATAAAGTGGTTCTCTACACAAATCCAAACTTTCTGCCAAAAGTCATTTCACCGTTTCATTTAAACCAAACTGTGGAGCTCCCAGTACTCTTCCCACAGCCAGACTCAGAAGCAGAAAGAGCACTGCATACATTAGACATAAAGAGAGCACTAATGTATTATATAGACAGAACAAAACCATTTCGTAAAACTAAGCAATTGTTTGTTGCTTTCCAAAAAAAACATGCTGGTAACCCTATATCCAAACAGGGCATAGCCAGATGGATAGTCAAATGCATACAAACCTGTTACCTCAAAGCTAAAAGAGAGCTACTCATTACACCAAAGGCTCACTCCACAAGAAAGAAAGGACCAACAATGGCCTTTCTAGTTAACCAACCAATGACAGAGATTTGTAAGGCAGCCACCTGGTCAACACCTCATACGTTTACCAAACACTACTGTGTAGATGTGTTAGCAACACAACAAGCCACAGTAGGACAGGCTGTACTAAGAACATTATTTCAAACT
This sequence comes from Pleurodeles waltl, assembly GCF_031143425.1. Taxonomy (NCBI): domain Eukaryota; kingdom Metazoa; phylum Chordata; class Amphibia; order Caudata; family Salamandridae; genus Pleurodeles; species Pleurodeles waltl. The sequence continues at coordinate 673,794,966 of NC_090451.1, read as the reverse complement.
ACTTCAACTCCTACAGGCTGACCACCGCTTTGAGGAGGATTACTGCTTTGTAGTCTATGCACAGCATGTGTATCCGCAGCTACACATGCTATCGAACAGAAAATGTCACTTACCCGGTGTACAACTGTTCGTGGCATGTTCCGCTGCAGATTCACATGCGCACTCCCACCTCCCCGAGAGCCTGTAGCCGTTTAAGTTGCAATTATAAATTGTATATATGTGAATAAACATTCCTTTAGCACAAACTATGTACATACATATTTATTCCATTGCATGGACATGTTTAGTATTCTCATTCTACCACTCCTACCTCACCCTATACGGGAAAACAATCTAAGATGGAGTCGATGCCCATGCGCAATGGAGCCAAAAGGGAGGAGTCACTCGGTCCTGTGACTCGAAAAGACTTCTTCGAAGAAAAACAACTTGTAACACTCCGAGCCCAACACTAGATGGCAGGAACAGTGCACAGCATGTGAATCTGCAGCGGACCATGCCACGAACAGATGTACACTGGGTAAGTGACATTTTCCATATATATATATATATATATATATATATATATATACACATACATACCATCAAGGTACTTATATGTGGAGTTAAGTATAGTAAAACTTTGCTTACCCATGCAAACTTGGGTATTTTGTCCTGATTATTCTTGACACAATATTTTGTCCGCACAATATTTCTTCTCTCCTATTTTGTCCAAACATCATTCGTATGACCAAGATAATTCATGGTCGATCTGCTCCAGTGGTGGAATTTCAAATATGTCAACAAAGCAATGGAAAAATGTTTAACCATAAAACTGGTCAAAGTGAAGCGGATAGGTTGCACACGTGAAATCTGGGGCAGGCAGTGCACAGTTCATAATACACGTAAGGGTATCGTCTAGAGTCATGGCGTGAACAAACAAAAAAGTATATGTGCCGCATATTGGCAAAAATTTTAACAAAATAATTTTTCAAAATATTTTAAGAAATATCCAGTAGAGTCTGAAAAATGCACTTCAGAAGACAATTGCAAGTGCTTCCTGTCCTTCTAATTGGTCATGTCCAAAATCTATGCTACAACTATCAAGCAAACATTGCCTTTTGAGTTCCTCACTTCCCCTCACTCTATGCTAAACTCAATTGCACAACTTCATGCTCACCTGAAAAATTAAGACTTTGAATATTCGTGTGCACTGCCCACGACTTGCGGAGTTCCTTGCCTCGTAACTTCCAGATATCATCAGTACACCAAGCATCAGTACCTGTCCATCTAAATCAAATGGTACTGTCCAGCATGGTGATGGACAGAAGGGCCCTGTCAGCTAGTATATGGTTAAAGTGTGCCTTGCCCACCAAAAAATGGAGGCCACAGGGAACTCCAGGAATACACAGAATCCTACTGTGTGCTCTGTGTCCAGCAGTCTGACTTTAGGGGTCAGTATGGTACTGGGCCATGGGGGAAAAAGGAGACACATTTTGAAGAAATACATTATGAAGAGGTGATGATGCAGGGAAGCAGAACGTTGGAAGGTGCATTTTACAATGAAGCCATCCAAACGAATACCAGAGCGAATATGTCTGACACAGCTGTCTGTCAAACACTTACAGTAACCACAACCGTGATCCTCGCCTTAACCATCACTGTAGCAATAAGCACTACCGATAGCATAACCTTTAAAAAAAAAAACTCAACATACTGTTAACCATCACCACGAAAAAAAAAACATGAGTTATTAATTAAAAAAATATATGCCTGCAACGCCTAATGGTATTTCTTCATTATCACTCAAAACAAAAAAATTGCCCTACTCACTTTTCTTCATATAAATGTTATCATTCTACTTTTTTTTATTTTATCTTTACATTTACAATACATGTATCCTTCGAATGGGGATAGACTCGCTGTCTAGGTCTATGCTCATGTATAATACTGGACCACACATTCCTTTTGTCCCCTCTGCTGCTCTTTCCTTTTCCTTTCACAATTTTCCACTCTCTGTTGTACCTCCTTATTTCTCTCCATGCCCTTCCTCTTTTAGGCGCCGGGTCCAACATGCAAATATGATGAAGGGACCTAACAAAATACTTCTCACCATGGAAGATTTGGCATTCATCAACACTCAAACCAGCAAAAAGGTGAGCACCTGCTGAACCAGGTCAGTGGGAGGTGGAGGGCCTATTGCAAAGAACAGTCCTTCTATCCTCCCACCCCCCAAAAAGGACTGTATAGGTAGCAGGGTATTGAGATGTTATGATACAATCCACAACCTCTTCCCACAGGCTGTGTGATCTGCTGTGCTCCCATGCTGTAGGGATTGCCGTACAATGATACCTCACTCACTGTGATGCTCTTCTTTACTTTAATTCAGCTTTGGGTGTACGATGCAAGAGAGCAGGCTTAATGCAAAACAGAAATCTGTGTCAGCCCTTGTCACCCTTACCCCTTGTGGGATTGTAAGGCAAGGCTCTGGACTCCCTCATGACTAGACTTGGCTGCTTAAGATTTTCAGGTGGTATTTGAGGCGGTGTTCAGCCCTCCATGATTGTCTGCAAGAGTTAAGGTCAGCGTTAAGTGGGGGAGCTGTGGTCTTCCAACAGTGGCCTGCCTTGCCTCAATTTGACGCCTTTGAACTGCCAGCACTAGAACCCTATTTATTGCTCTTCCTCAGAATAAAGGAGTATACTCCTTGTAAATCGCCTTTCCTTGTGATAAATAATTATGATTTCTACCTATTGCCCTTAATTGAAATAAACTAAACCTTCTTTATACCCATACAATTCTGAGCCCTACATATTGCCTTTCTTAGAATACAACAGTTTGAACCATATCTTCTGCCCATCTTTGGAATAAACTAATCAGAACCTTTACTTACAATAAACCACCATGAACTCTACAGATGACCCTTTCTTGGAATACAGCTATTTGAATCCTATACACTGCTTTTCTTGCAATAAATCACTTTGTGCAGTTAATTTACACTGTATGGATGGCAATAATATCGACCTACAATTACATGGCATCCCATAGATCACCTGTCACTTCATCATCATTGATAAGCTTACTAATATTGTTCACATTTTTCTATTGTAAGTTATTATACTTACTGTTGAATGTGGCTCTTCAATTGATTTATTAGATGTGAAATAATTGCCATGCACTTTAATGCCAGCAGTATAGTGGGGTGGACCATATGAACTCTATATATTGCCCTTACATGAAATAAGCTAGCCTGAACCCTACCTATTGCCCATCCTTTGAATTAACTAGTCTGAACTCTACCCATTGCCCTTGCTCAGAACAATCCAGCTTAATCTATCTAGTGCCCTTCCTTGGAATAAACTAGTCTGAACCCTACCTATTGGACTTTCTTATAATAAACCAGTCTGAACCTGGCCTATTGCACTGCTTTGAAATACACTAGTCCAAACCCTACCTAGTGCCCTTCCTTGAACTAAACTAATCCCTACCTTTTGTGTTGCAGAAGGTGAGCAGCAACGAGAGCCGAACCAGCCTGGGTGGGAGGAGCATCAGTGACATGAAGAGCATGAAGACCCCACGGCACTCTGGGTCGGGCAAGAGCAATTCTGTGGCAACCCCTGAAAGCTCCTGTGTAGCAGTATACGAGGTACACCTACCCCATCCCTTGGTGTATCGTTGCTGAGGACTGGCAGGGGTAGTTGTCTGGCAGATTTGGGTAGATCGATTGAAAGGGCTTTCCACAGAGAGTGGCGAGTCATTGGCACAATGAGACATCCTATTGAATGGGTAACCAATAGAGCTATATTCTTATGTAGAAAGTTATTTTAGTGTTAGCTGTCTGATATTGTGAGATGAAGAGGGATCCTGCGCTAATCCAGAAATCTTTAGCATTGCAATTGTTCACCTAGGACTGGGCACAGTAACATTTGTGTTGGGATGGAATTTGAAAGCACCATACAGTGTAGTTTGGTTGCTGCTGTTCCAGCTAGAAGTCAAAGTAGTTTGGTTGCTGCTGTTCTAGCTAGAAGTCAAAGGTTTTCATCCAGTCCAACCCACTTGAGGTCCCAGTCAGGTTGCCGCAGTACATTTGGGGGGAGCGCCCACATTACAGTGCGAAATTTACATAGACATACATTTGCACCACTCACAACTCCACCATCTTTTACAATGTCATAGTGCATAAGCATCTGCCCCAAAATAGGCTTAGGGCTCAGCTTAGGTATTAGTGATGGGAGAAAGTTAGAATCACTGCTCAGGATTAGTGATACTATAAGAGTGTAGGTAAGGTTTAAGGTATGGGGCTGAGTTAGGGGCATTGCTAATGTTATACTTACAGACGGGGATAGTCGTAGGGGTTCGGGTAGAGTTTGTGTAAGATTCAGAGATAGTGTAAGGTTTGGTTAGGTTTAAGGATAGGCTGAGGGCTAGAGTAAAGTTTAATGTTAGGTTTAGGTATGAGGCAGATATAGGTTTAAAGTAGGTTATTGAGCAGAAGGCAATGTGAGAGGTTAAGGATGATGTTAAAGTAAACGTAATGACATGGGCCTCATTTAGAGGTTGGTGGATATAGGGCATTAAAAAAAATAAATAATAATAATAAAAATTAAAATAATCAGCCTCAAGGGACCTCCACCTCGATCCCATTCACTAATGATGGAACTCAAACTATTCACAGGTAAACTCAATTTCAAAATGCATTTGCTTTTCTGATTGCTATTCCAGGAAACCACTACTATTACCAGTTGCTGGCTATTAATCATTTTGTTGTAAGAAATTAGTCCCATGAAGCTATTCCATGAGCAAGCGTCTACAAACAAACTATAAAGAAACCTAACATAATTCAAAGCTGGTACATTGGGGGTTGGATGATAATGGCCTCCATGTCTTGCTAATTGACCACCATACATTGACACCCATCATTGCAATGGGGTCCAAGTGTTCCTCTGTAAATATACTGTTTGTGTTCATGTTGGCATCCATGTGATGCTCAAACATAGGATATTTAAAACTTGTGCAACGTGCCCTCTGGAGTGCCTTCTCACCGAGAACACTTTAGATAACCACCGCTCAGTTACATTGAAGTCTCCTGTTGTCTATTAGTTCCGTAGCATATTGATAGCCAGTACTTCAGTGATTTCCAGTACTTCATCACACATGCATGGCTTGATATTGATTCTGAAAGTCACAGTATTGGTTGACCTGCGAGAACCAAAGTTTGAAGTTATATAATAAGCGATTCTTCATTCTGAAGAAGCCTTTATAAACAAGCTTGAGTCGAAACATGGTAATCGTGCCGATATATATATCAGATACTGTATGTGACCTGTGATCTTACCCAGGGTGCTTTGCTGAAGTTGTAAGCCTAAAATTTGCATCTTTTTGGAAAAATACTGCACTGCCTTTTATCCAAATAAACATTCACAATTATTGAATAATTGGGGTTTAATACAGTACTTAACATGATACTTAGGGCCAGATGTAGCAAGGCATTAGCGCCTCGCAAACGGCAAAAACGCAGTTTGCGAGCCGCTAATGCCCGCACGCGATGCAGAAACACATTTTGCGAGTCAGAACCGACTCGCAAAATGTGTTTCCGACTCGCAAATAGGAAGGGGTGTTCCCTTCCTATTTGCGACTCGCACTGCGATGTAAGTTGATTTTGCGGTCGCAAATCAACATGCAGTTACCATCCACTTGAAGTGGATGGTAACTCATTTGCAAACGGAAGGGGTCCCCATGGGACTCCTTCCCCTTTGTGAATGATCACAAAATTATTTTTTCAGAGCAGGCAGTGGTCCTATGGACCACTGCCTACTCTGAAAAAAACCGAAACAAAAGGTTTCGGTAATTTTTTCTATTTGCAGCTCGTTTTCCTTTAAGGAAAACGGGCTGCAGATGGAAAAAAAAAAACTGCTTTATTTAAAAGCAGTCACGGACATGGTGGTCTGCTGTTCCCAGGAGGCCACCATCCCCGTGAGTGCCCAGACTCGCTATGGGGTCGCAAACTGCGACCCACCTCATGAATATTAATGAGGTGGGTCTGTGCGACCCCATAGCGAGTCGCAGAAGGTGTCTGAGACACCGTACTGCATAGCAAATTGCGAGTTCCAAATTGCGAGTCGGAAGGACTCGCAATTTGCAACTCGCAATTTGCTTTCTACCTACATCTGGCCCTTAGAGTCCCTGGTAGAGAGGTTGCTTGCTGGATGTGGCCACATCTGGCCCTTAGAGTCCCTGGTAGAGAGGTTGCTTGCTGGATGTGGTCACATCTGGCCCTTAGAGTCCCTGGTAGAGAGGTTGCTTGCTGGATGTGGCCACATCTGGCCCTTAGAGTCCCTGGTAGAGAGGTTGCTTGCTGGATGTGGCCACATCTGGCCCTTAGAGTCCCTGGTAGAGAGGTTGCTTGCTGGATGTGGCCACATCTGGCCCTTAGAGTCCCTGGTAGAGAGGTTGCTTGCTGGATGTGGCCATAAGTAGGATTGAACAGATGGCCAATATACTCCTGAGAACAGAAAAACGTGTTGTACAAAACGTGCTTACAACAGAACATTCAGACTGCATATTGTTTTCAGGTCTTTGTTGGTCCCCAGTATTTCTGACTGGGAAGTGACCACTTTTATCACAATGCACTGTTTTTCATCACCTTTTTCGCTCATTTTCCGAGGCCATTTGTGACTTGAATGTTTTTTGATGGAGCCTATGTTGGATCCCACCTGCAAGTCTGTGCTCTCACACGCCTAGTTAGCATACCACCCCCACGTACAGTTAACCTTTCTCTACACTTCTATTTATGACTAAAATACAGACACCAACTGCAAATGACCCATGCTATGATACTAAAATAAAAATAATCTTTATTGCTTGATTAATGAAACCATTGTTCATTCTCCGTGTCCTTACGCCTAATGCTGGCGCCCCCATTTATTTTGCTCCCCCGGTGTCTTTTCTGGGTGGTCGTTTCGTTCACAGTATGTCATTCGACTTATTACCTCAGGTTGCAATGATGGCGGCTTCTTAAGTACTAGGACATCCACATTGGCAGCATAAGGAGAATGGCTGCGGCGCCAGGCTACTGCACCCTGTGAAGGCAGGCGTTGTCTGTAGCGAACAGCCTCCTGTGGGGTCGCTTCCTGCTGTTAGCTGCTCACACTGCAGTCTGAGCAAGGGCTCAGGATAGGGCCCACGAGAGGGAGGAAAACTCACAGCTCTTAACACGGATCCGCATGCGTCCAACGGCACTTCTCTACCCATGTTCCCCCAACACCGTTAGGTAGAGAGTTCAACTGCTCTCCTGTACTTTATCTTTCTGTCTCACACACTCAGTGAACCGTTAAGCATGCCGAGGGCTATAACGGTTGTTAAAGGCCCTGAAGCGAAGTCAACGGCCCGACCCGGCGGGGCACTGTCACGAGACTAAGGGCCTTTAACAACTAATTTAGCCAGAGCCACCTACTAGGGAGAAAGAGAAAGGCAGAGATTGGAGTGTTGGCTCAGAAGGTCTGCACCTGCCCTCACTGGCCCTGGGCACCTCTTTGCCGTCAGTGGAGTGCTCAGCAGTCCCATGCTGAGGCCTGTACCCTTTGTAGAAGTCCCTAAGCCAGAGTTATAAGCTTGACCCATTCTGATTGGTGGAATCAATGGCAGCATAGTCCATGGTGCTGAGAATTGTAGCATCTTCAGATATACTACTTGATACCACAGGTTTTTCAGTGCTGTACATCGCAGTTGTTACTGTTACCCAGTTTAATGGTCATAATTTGTCTGACCTCTCAAGAATGAAGAGCATTGTAGGCCCAGTCGAGATTTGAACTTGCGACCTGCAGGTCACGGAGAGATATCCACAGCCAGGGCTTACCTATTTATAACCGGATCCATCTCGGGATGGCACACCGCTTACACCTTGAAAAAGCACTTAACCTAATCATTCCAACTTCCAACCTGTCGGAGCTCAGCATCCTCTTAGCATTTCCAGGAAATCCCAGGCTTCACTAATACAGGATTTAATAGGTATCCACAAAAGTCTAACCTCTTCCTTGGAAATTCTTGACGTAAATTACATATATACCTTCAGGTGAGGAGATAAAAAGCGTATTCCATCTGCCAGGGTCAGGAGCAACAGCTCCTCTGACACACATATCATTTCAGATCCTCTATTCAGAGCATCTGGACTTCACAACCATTACAAATCGCTCGGGTGTAGAAGACAGCCTGGAGAGATCGTCTCAAATGCACAGAAGAAGTACCAGAATTGCAGTTCATTATTAGCTGTGCTTTGTAGTACTAATTTCAGCAAAAAACGGTCCATATTTCAGCTTTGTGTTTGAAATTCCTTTTATAAACATATATCAGCAGCATTTATAGCTATGTAAGGTAGAGTGTTGTTCATATGATCGTCACCAAACACTGAATTACTTGAAAACTTCTGAGATTCGCCAGTTGCGCGTGCAGGGCCTGGCCTACGCCAAGGACCTGCAAGTTGCCGCCACCCGCAGTGCCCTTTGAACGTGGCCTTCAGCAGGTCATTGAGTGAGTCCCAGCGCTCGCTGACTCTTTCCTCCGCCACTTGTGGGTCTCCTCCTGTGGCTGTCTGGATCCTGGGTTTGGCATCTGACCGAACCTATACCGTCTGCTGCAGCTTCCATAGAAGCGTCCTTAATGAGACTGTTGATGTAATTTGTAATGTCATGTCTGACTTCAGGTATGAGGTCACAGGCATTGGCCAGAAGAGTAGTTACTGGTCAATTACATTTGTTCTTCGTTTTGCATCACAACCTTACCACGCCTGCTACTGAGATTTTTTAGGGTAGTTTCAATGCTTAAAACACTTTGGCCCTCATTACAACCCTGGCGGGCGGGGGAGATACCGCCAACAGGCCGGCGAAAAAAAAAAGGAATTATGACCATGGCGGTTACCGCCATGGTCATACGTCACTTCTCCACTCCGACCGCCAGGGCGGTGATAACCACTGGGCTGGAGACTTCAGTCTCCAGCCCAGTGGCCGTCACCAGACCGCCAGTGGTATCAGGACCCTGCATACTGCCATGGATTTCGGGTGGATTGGAACCGCCACAAAATCCATGGCGGTAGGCACTATCAGTGCCAGGGAATTCCTTCCCTGGCACTGATAGGGGTCTTCCCCAACCCCCTCCCCCACCCCGTGTCCTCCCCCTACACCATGACCCCCCTACCACTCCCAAAAGGTGGCAGGACCCCCCTCTCCACCCCTAACATGCACATACACACACCCCCTCCCTAACCCCACCCCCAACATGCACATACACACACCCCTACATGCACACATACACTACAACACATACCCGCACACCTACAAACAGACATGCACATAGACCGACCCACACACATTTCCCATACACACAACACCCCCGCTGCCTATGCATACACCCCCTGCCTATGCATACACACACCCCCATGCACGCACACAACACACAACCCCCCCACCCTCTCCCCTAACGGACGATCAACTTACCTTGTTTGTTGATCCTCCAGGAGGGGACGGGATCCACTGGGGCTGCTCTGCCGCCAGCTCCCCGTCACCAGTGGGCGGTGTTCTGATGACGGGGCGGTGGAGGTGGAGCAGCCTCCACTTCCCCGCCGACCGCCAGTATGGCTGCTGGCGGCTCTCCGTCCGAAAATGGACGGAGGGCTGCCAGGAGTCATGATTCGCTGTGCAGAAAACCACCTGCACTGGCGTTCTTCAGCACAGCAAGACCGCCGAGGTTAAAATGAGGGCCTTTATCTTTAATTTCGAAGAAACAGACATAACATTTTTTGTGTGTGTTTTTTTTTTTTTTTAGAGATTCCATGTACCGCAATGAGAGCGAGGGAGTCATCACCAGATCAATAACATAACATTCCTCCTCTCAAACAAAACAGACACTTCACTTTGTCAGTATTAGCAGTCCTGTGAAGCTAGAGAAATAGAACGAGAGGGACAAATAGTGAGTAAGAGAGAAAGACAGAGAGAGAGAGGCAGAGAAAGAAAACTCAATCTTCAGACCAGCACACGGGCAGATCATTGTTCATAGTCTTTGTAGCGATGCTAAGGCTGAGGATTTGGTCTCCGCAGGTATCGATGTGATTCTCTATGAGAACTGCTAACATCTCTCGGTACACTTCTTGATCCAGTGGTGACCAGAGCGATGATAGTTTAGGGGGGCTGCCATTGTCACATTGGGGGATTCAAATCTCCTGTACCCGAGGGTGACCATAACAGTTCACCTTGAGCCACAACATTATCTCCCTTTTTTGTGGCACAGTTTGAACTCTTTTTGAATTACAAGATCTTCCAGGTGACGCTTTGGCTCCCTTGACCGGCACTTAGCATGGTGTCCTTGATACACGTTACTTGCCATTTCTCGGGTTTGAACAAGATCTGAACTTTTCAATCCCCTAGCCCCCTCACTTATTGCGCGGGTGAGTTCAAACTAGCACAGGAATACCCACTTTGATTTTTGGCAGCCTGGCACAGTGGCGTTGACTAGCTGCTTAATTGCTGCGTCCCCCTCGGTCTTGAATAGTGCCCTGCCTGGAGGTACCCAGGATGATGAGGGGTTAGAAATGCGTTCTTGAGTTTGTCGACCCCTAACATCACTGCAGGAGATTGTTTGGTGAGGGTGTGAAGTCTTTCAGTAGGCTTGTAGGAATTCATCTATTAGCTATTGTACATGCCCGCTCCCCAGATCTGGTATATAGATGAATGTATTAACTGTTCTCATAAATCTTTCTACCAACCTGGATGTACAAGGCTATTTCTTGCTCTTGGAACGATGGCCTGTTGTCAGTCTCAACTTCCATGGGAAGACCTCATGTGTTGAATATTTTGTTAAATTTTTGTTTTCACATTATCCCCTGCATGTTATTCTTTAACACCTTCAGTACTGTTTATCAGCAGGTTTCTGGATTTGTATCTCTAGAGATGAGCATGCTCCTGCAGCTATATTGTACAGGACCACTCCTATGCTGTTGCGCCTCTCTAAGGATAGGTACTTCTTTCACAGCTCATAAATGACCAAAAGAGTGACCAGCACCAAAAGGTCCAACTGCGCCACAGCTTGACCCAATAATTTGCTACGGTCTTCTCTAGCGAGATATCTATATACGTATTTCTAGTCTTTCTGCCTGAGCCGCATTTTGGTCTGCACGACCTGTTGATGAGTGTGATGGGCACTTTGCCAAAGTATGGGTAACAGTTGTTTCGGGGAAAGAATGCGATTGGCTCTCAGTATTATCCCTCTTCTACCGGTGAGATCAGGCAATACACCCTTGTCAGAACATCAGCACCCAAAGAACTTATTTTTAAGAAACTCACATTTCTTCTGATGTAGCATGAGTCCCCTTTGCTTGATCTGCTCCAATAGGGCTTGGCGACGAGGACTGTGTTGGTAAATGTTTGTGGCAAAGACTAAGATGTCACAGATATTTAGTACTACCTGCTGTCCTTTCAGCACACAGTTTTGGAAGACTTTGGCACCATTTGTGATGTTGAAATTTAATCTGCAATAGCATGCGTTGAGAACATTATGATGTTTCTGGATTCTTTGGTGAGACTGATTTGCCGGCATCCATATTTTGAATTGATCTTCAAAACCAATTTGGACCCATTGATTTCACTAAGAATATTTTTGACAGTTTGTGTTAAATTTTGTTCTTTCTTGTTTACCATGTTTGACATCCGCTGAAACATGTACAAACCACACAAGGCTGCTTTGACTTGTGTGCCACTACTATAGGGGATACCAATGCATTTGGCCTGTCTACTTTTTCAATGATCTCTGCAGTCTCCAAGTGTTCTAGTTCATATTCTACTTGGGCTCGCATGTGGAAAGGGATTCTTCGTGGCAAAGTGCAACAGGTTGTATAGTGAAACCAATATGAAGCATTACAACTTTTTCCTGAGGCATCCAATGCCCCTGTTAGAGTTATCTCAGGTAACTATAACTTATGCTGTAAGGTAACTATAATTCGCTCCTCGCCATGTGCAGTTTTTTTAGTCAAAAGTTTTACTGCAAATATTACATTGATATTATCAATGATGTTATCAAAGATGCCATGAGTGCCGTAATTTGTGGGGTAATTAGCAGTGCATGGTGGGGTGTGAGTTATAGTTACCTTAGGGCACAAGGTAGAGTTATTTAAGATAGCTCTAACTATAAGAGGTGAATTTCTATGGTTTTGTACATTTAAGATGTGAGCCTAAGATAACATCCCTGTAACCTTTGTTTTTTTTAAGTGAATTTATGTGCTTTAAAAAAAAATCTATTTCCTAACTATAAAGTCCCTGTAACCTTAGTTTTTTTTCAGTGATTTTCTATGTATTTTATTTTAACGTAAAGTAATTTTCATTATTATACATTAATCCAGCCACAGCCACGCACGGCCAGAGGCCTTGCGTTGCGGGTAGTTGGCTGTAGGGCCTGGCCTGTGGCCAGGCCCTGCAGTCAACCCCTATAACAACTCAACCCCTATAACCATCCAGCCATGTGCAGTTTGTAAGACACAATATTTCATTAATATAGTGTGTTTTATATCGTTTTATCAATTTTTTACATATTTAAATGGGCAATGAAAGTATATGGAGTAGCACAGTAATTACTTAGAATTACAACACTACTTTACAAAAGGGCACTTCACCATATGCTGGTGTAAAAATGTTTGAAAAAATGATAAACAAAAACGTAAAACTTTCAAATGTTTTTGGCGGTACTGCAGTTTTCCCCTGCTACTCCGTACTTTAAAAACTAAAATATATAGAAAGTTAAAACAATTTTGATCTACCTATTCCCACTTTACTAAAGTGGTAATGAGGAAAAAATACCAAACCTTATGCTTAATGCACAACACGTGGAAAGCGTACCAAAAACAACATGGCTGCCTTTATTATTTGGACAGCCAATGATTACGTAATAAGCTAATGACTTGTGATAACTATGTACCAGACTTCTAACACTAATTACCTCCACAGTTTGCCAAAATACTGTGATAGGAGATATTACTAATTTAAATAAGTTAAAAACTAGAAATAATTACATTACTTTCTTGCACTACACTCAATAAACATCTACGCACTATAACATGTAATCTGGAAAACTTTAAACAAAATAACTTTCACAGTTTTGGAACAACAGAAAAGCGGTAACTCATATCAAAATATTTCTATACATTAGAAATTACAAATTAATTACATTACTTGGCTCCAGTAGACAAAATGTACATGTACACAACCTAATATTTAATCCAGATAAATTTAAACAAAATACCACTCCCGGTTTTGGCACAACTCAAAATATAAAACGACATGACTGATTGTTACAATTTACAAATTGCAAGCCCCATGTATTATGGTACTAAGTATGTTTTGTATAACTTATAGGTTTACTTACATGATTTATATATACAGCAACAAAATTAACATTTACATATTATAATTATTATTTTGGAGATATAACATTGTGATGTCTCCATATAATTTTATGTTATCTTTTATTTAATTTGCTCACTACACTTTATGCCACACCAGTCTATGAGAGTTTACTTTGCACCACTGCAGGCTACACCATTTACTAGTCCAGTTTACGACACTCCACTATACGCCATTAAATTCTACGCTAAACCATTGTACGTTACTCTAATGTACTCCACCCAGCTCCCCTGTACGCCACTTCAGTGTACCCCACTGTACTCTATGCTATTATGCTGTTCACTACTGTACTGTATTACACTTTTGTATATGCCACTAATCTGAACACCCCTACACTATACTGCCCCCAACTGTACACTATTCCACAGTACAAAGCTCCACTTTACCCTATTCCACTGAATGCTACTCCAGTATGTACCACTTTATAGTACACTACTGGAGTGTACGCTATTCCATTGTCCGTTACTCCACTGTACGCCACTTATTCTATTAAAATGCAATATATGCTGACTGCTGTGTACCACAATATACTCTATGCTGTTTCAGTTAAAAATAAATTATATTCAACGCCACAACACTTCAGTGTACGTTACTAGACTCCATGCTTCTATAACTAACCCTATGTCATTCGACCACACCACACTCTACTCTAAGCTACTTCACTAAATAACTCTGAAATGTGCATCTCAAGACTTAATTCTAGTAAACTCAACACTATTAATCACTGCTTAATTGTACACTACTCCACTGTATAGCACTACACTTTATGGTCCTCCAGTATACGCCATTGCAGTGTAACCAATTACACTGTACCCTAATATAGTGTTTGTTATTCCACTCTTCAATACTGCACTGTACGGCACTGCAGTATATATAGTTTTACTTTACAACACTGCAGTATGCCAGTCGACTTTACGCAAGCCCACTATACACCACTCAGTTGTACAGCAATTCACTATATGGCACTCCACTGTACTCCAATCCAGTATATGACACTCTATTCCACTATATGTAGGGTGACCAGATTTTGAGGAGCAAAAACTGGGACAGGTCAGACATAAAAGAAGGACTAAAGTCTTTACTCTCACTTTATATCTGGCCTGTCCTGTTTTTTTGCATAGCTTTGTGAATGTGTGCCTATACATGGCTCTATATATATATATATATATATATGTATACCCACACATTTACAAGACTACATATATAAAGTTAGCTATGGCTTGACCTCCCACCCTGCACCCCCAACCCACCTCCCTCTGCTCCCCACCCCGTCTCTCTGCTGGGGGCAGACATGGGACTGTGATGCCTGACAGTAACAGAAAAATTACTTTAATTATTTCATACTTTGTAGGCGTATGTTTAAGGAGAGCATACCTTTAACTTATGCTTCCCTAGATGGTCTGACCTTTGTCCCAAAAAACTGGACATTTATTTAATGATCTGACCTTTCTCCGAAAAACCAGGACATTTATTTAAAGTCAAGTGAAGCGTTGGGACACTGGGACAGTCCTTTAAAAACCGGGACTGTCCGGGGACGTCTGGTCACCCTAACTATGTGGCACTCCACTCTACCACACTCCAAATGTCAATCGACCGCACGCTATTTTAATATATGATATTACAATATATTCCCCACACTATGCAACACTCAACCCTATACAGCTCCGATGTACACCTCTACAGTCTATGCAAATCCACTCTACAATATTTACAGAAGGTAACTCCACTTTCTCACACGCCACTTTGTACTATTCCAATGTATACCACTACACTATTTGTTACTAAACATTAAGCCATAACAGTATACATCACTCCCCTGTATCTGACTTCAGTGTACAGCACTAAACTTTATGCGACTCCACTCTACGCCACTCCACTGTGTGCTATTCCAGTGAATGCCATAATCAGTTTACCTCATTCCACTTTACTCCACTACAGTGTACAAAAATATAGTGTACCACAGTAGACCTTACAACACTATCCTCCACTATATTGTACCACACTGCACTTTATAATATTCTACTCCAGAACAGAAAACGGTACCAATATTACACAGTTGTTTCTAACATTATAAAAACAATTGAAATTCACAAAAAAACAAAGGTTAGACATAAGGTGTAATTGGGCAAACTTTATTTATGTTTATTATACAAATCCAACTTAAACTACACAAACATTAGAAATTGCACAGTTATAGTTCTATCTTAAATTATTCCTTTAAGCACCACATTCATACTAATATGTCATACTTACAACCCACATTTCAACTTAAGCACCACCTTAAACTACACTAACTTACACACCTCTAGACCCGGTCTTCTCACCTCACTCGCCACACTGCGTTATCTAAAACTCGCCCCTATTCCATCCACTACCTACACCCTTACGTATTACAGATGTTAGATCATGTGACATCACCGCATTAATAACAACATTTATGGCATGTCATATCACATGATTTGCTTGGACACACTGATGGCCACCCCTACCATTAACCCTTCACCACCACACTACCCCTTCCAATCCTGTGTGAGAGATGTAAAAGATATATGACTGAGGAACTTTTTAAGTATATTGCTGACTGAGTAGTTTGTATGATTGCCTGCAGAAAGCAGCTGAAGTAAAACAGAATTTCAACACCTTGAAAGCATTTAACATGAGGACATAATTTAATAGACTTATTCTTATGGGCATGATGAGTAATCGTACACTCTCTTGTGCCAACTTCTTTAGGTGTTTGTCATTTAACAATGTGATTTTATCCATGTGTAACCATTTTTAAAGTAATTAGTGAGCCTGTTAAATGTGTAAGTAAGTTAGATGTTATTAAGAGTGTATGTTGAGAGTAGGTGTTAGGGTTATGGTAGCATCTTTAATATTTTCTGCTGTTTCTAATTAATACTTCTAACCCCAGAATCCTCACCTAAGAATATTCCCCATGTACCAGACTGGATCTGGAAATTTATTTCATCCGTGCTCTTGCGAGGTAATGTCATGCAGCTTAAGGTTGGCTTAGACCCACCCTATAAGTGACGGAGCTGAGCTGCATAAATGCACCACCCCTGCATGCTGGTGTCAGTTGATTCCCTTCCACACCTTTGATGTATCTCCACTCCCAAATGTGTTGGTTTTCCAGTGTCTTCTAAATCAACTGTGCTAGGTAACAATGTCTCCTTCTAAAACAACAGATTCCAAACCATGCTGCGACTGCAGGAAACAAATGTAGGTAATGCACCTGTCTGGGCTTTGTCCACGGTTTGAAATAATGTGATAAGTGTGGCCTCATGCACCCAAAGGCGATCTTGGACAGAGGGACAAAACTGTATATCACTGAACACAAGAAGAAGCCGTGGCCTTCATGTAAATCCTGCTACTACTCGAATCGCCATCACAGGCGCAGGCTTGATCCTGCTCCCATGAGTGGTCAGCTTCTGGCTCGAGGTCCTCCGTCCAAGTCGAAATCAAAGCGAAAACATACGAAATCAAAGCAAGATTCAACCCCATCCAGCTCCTCTGACCCCCAAGGAGAGACTGCTAGGGTGTCATGATGTGAGTCATTCATCTTCGAGGTCTGCAGTCACAGGTCATCCCTCAGCTGGTCTCGATACATCCTGGGTCAATAAGGTCAATCCCAATTCATTCACCATGACTCCTGCAGCTACGGAGTCTAAGAGGATAGAAGCATTTGGCAAGCTAATGTTTTCCTCAATCAGTCTAGCATTGTGGTTGATGAATGCTGTCTGCCTTTTGGGTCGCTACATGCATGCCATGTGGGACATGGCCAACAAAATCTTGCTGGTGGTACAGGAAGACCTTAGAGTCTCCTTGGCTTAAACAATTCATGAGGGCAAGAAATTACACAATAAGATTTGTGCTGGCCTATATGCTTCTAATTGCCTGTGGAGGGCAGACAGCACCAGTGTGGTGCTCCACTGGGACATGTGGCTCTATAGGGTTTGACAGCTATGTAAAATCTTTTCTCTCAGGGGCATACCTTTTGATGGATCATGCCTTTTTGGTGAGAAGGCAGATTCAGCAAGGAGCTCTTTAATGAGAGTGCAGCCACAGCCGTTTGCCCTTGCTTATTCGTTTCCATAACAATTTAAAAAGTTCAGATGCTTTTCCAGAGGGTAGGTATATAAGCAAAGGTAATCTTCTCAACCAATATAGATGTCACCCCTGACCTTTTGAGCTTGAGGCTGTGAATCTAGCAGGCATCACAAGGGTAAGCCAGGGCATCAGTCCTCCCATTCCCTCACCTTTGCAGTAACAGCCACCAAACTGCTTTAGTTTGCTCTAAGTGGTGCATGCCTACACACAGTGAGGGTCAGGATTTGACATTTCTTCCCAGGGTGGCGATCTTTCGTGTCCCACAGATGGGTCCTATAAGTTGTTCAGCACGGATATGCCCTACCTTTGGAAATGCTCTACCTTTTCTTTTTGCCATCTCAAGCTTTCTCCCACCATCAGAGAGAATTAAAGAAGAACACCTTGCCACTCTTTGGCAGGATGTTTGGAAAGATGAGAAGATTGGTACTCTTGTTATTTAATTATGCCAAAAAAGACAGGAGTATCTCACCTATTGTGGATCTTTGATCTGAATGGCTTCCTGTGGGAGGCTAAATTCAGAATGCTGACTCTCACCCAGACCCTGTTTGACCTGGACCCCAGCCATTGGATTGAGTCTAGTTCAGTAGGGATGTCCTTGAAACAGTGAAGTTTCTGGCCTTTCCTCTACCTCAACCGAGACCAAGATATCTGGGCTATGATCCAGTTGTTTCAGCCTTTCTCATCAATCATGGTGAGAGCTTCTTGGCCTCCTGCATCCTTCTTGCTGGCTACACCACAAGGCCCAGGAGGGCCCTGCAATGATGGGTCTCGATTGAAACTGTTAGAAGCAACAGGCCCCTTTCCATTCTTCACTTAGAGCTGATGGTAGTGAAGGATGTGTCACTGCTAAGCTGGAGTGGTCATGTGGGGAGGTGGAAATAAAAGGACCCTGGTCTCAGACGGAAGCCTGGTTCCACATCAGTCTGTTGGAGTTACGGGCCATTTGTCTGGCTCTGAAGGTCTTCCTGCCGTCCATTAAGATGGGAGCTGGTGCAGGTTCTCATAGAAAACACAAATAACCATGTGGTATTGAAATAAGCAGGGAAAGTGGGGTCCTGTGTCAGGAAGCTCTGCACCCCTGGAGTTGGTTGAAGTGTTAGGACATTTATCCTGGTCATGAACCACCTTGAAGGGTCCCTGAATGTTAGAGAAGACAAGTTGAGTGCCTGACAAATCAAGAATGGTATCTGCACCCTGAGTTGGTGTAGAACATCTTCTAACACTAAAGAGAACCTGGCTATTTATTTTTGCCACCATCAAAAATGTGTAATGTCAAAGGGTTGAGCTTAGAGTTTCTGCAATAAAACTTACTAGTAAATGCTTTGTGGCTTGAATGGAACACAGGACTCCTGTATACCTGATCAAAGATCAAGAATGCAAAATTGGTCCGGAGAGCCTGATACATGGAACTTCAGGGCACAAGCATTTGTCATCCATCAGGCTGCCACTTTGGGAGGATCCCGTCTCAAAAACACAGGACAGTGTCCTCCATCCGTATCTGCACAATCTACACCTAAATGCATGGGGATTGAGCAAAGCCAACTGACTACTTTGACCTGCCAGCTGAGTCGGTGGATGTCATCCTTACTGCATGAAAACCATTTATATTGTGCACTGGAACAAATTTGTGGCTTGGTGTGGCGTTCATAACTTTGACCCCTTACAAGAAAAGCTGTTGGATGTCCTTTTGTTTCTAAAGCCCAGCAAGGCCTTGCATTGGACACTAATAAAGGTTGATTGTCACCCCGTTTAGTCTGTCTGTGTTTGCTGGACCAGGTTTTCCTGTTTAAATCACCTGTAGTGATGCAATTTATAAACGATTTGTTGCACATGCTCCCTCGAAAGCCATTTTAATACCACAGTGGTACCTGAACTTTGCCTTGATGTTTGTAATGTGCATGCCTTTTGGCTAAATGCATACAGGCTCACTGCATCTTATAACCCTGAGGACTGTCTTCCTCATTGCTATTGCGTTTGCTGTGAGAGTGACCTGCAGGCTCTTTCAGTGCAACCACCATACACCACCTTTTTCACGGACAAGTTGGTAAGTTGGTGCTGAGGAGTCGGATGGCATTTTTGCCTAGAGTCATTATTCTCTTTGGTATCTATTCTAAGGTGAGACATCTGTAGTTAGAAGTGTCCATCAGGAGAACAAGTTAGTTACCATTGGTAGTACTCTACCTGATTAATACTCTAGCTAACCGTAGATTCCCTCCCTCCTGGCCTCTTATTAACATCTAAAAACGTCCCAAATTAGAGATCAGCTCAGTGACACCAACAACTGTTCACCCTCTGCGAAACTGACATAAGTATGCAGGGTGACACTATAGGGCACCACCTTGTGGCACATAGGAACACTGCTGAAAACAAGTTTTCAGATCCAGTCTAGTGCCTGGGGAATATTGTAAGGTCTGGAATCTGCAGTTAGAACGAGTATCCACTGCAAAGAGCATTATCAAAATGTGGTGTACATGAAATTATAATCTGAACTGTAATTTACACAAAGCTAAAGGTTTTGTAGGGATTTTGTCTGACTTTCTATGTTGATAGTTGATGTAAGACTTAAGATTAGTGTTCAATAAAATAGTATTTTTAACACACATATTTATCAGTGTCTAGATATGAGTTTCCAAATATTTCAATTGTTTGGTCTTATCATTCTGTCTCAATTATGTTTGGGTCATCGTTGCAACACTATTTTTGTTTCTTGTGATGTTTCCGAAATTTGTTTAAAAAAGTAGGCTATTGGCTTGAATGATTTTGTAGCGTTATTTGAATCATGTTGTGTTCTCTGTGCACCTGGTAAAAATTTGGCAAACTGACTCAGGGTGTGTTTGGTGTATTCTTTTGTGTTTACGAACATTTATTGTTGTGTTTTATAACACATTCTATGGGCCTGATTCTAACTTTGGAGGACGGTGTTAAACCGTCCCAAAAGTGGCGGATATACCACCTACCGTATTACGAGTCCATTATATCCTATGGAACTCATAATACGGTAGGTGGTATATCCGCCACTTTTGGGACGGTTTAACACCATCCTCCAAAGTTAGAATCAGGCCCTATGTGCCTTGTGACTGTGAGCTGGGGCTCTACCATGCTGTGTCTCACTTGTGCCTCCCTTGTGTAGAACCTGGTCTGTGTGTCAATGTGGTTAAGCAGCACCTGAATAGTTTGTTTATGTAGGTCTGTAGAACCTTGTGAGTCATACAGTGGCTCATACTAAATGTTTGTGAACATCATATCCATGTAACGCCAACTCATAGTGTCGGTGGGGTGTGGGAATGGCCCATGCTGGGCTCCATGTAGGTGTCCAGTGCATGGTTTGTTTTTTTGTAGTGCTTCCTACATATTAAATGCAATCATCAAATCCCATAGACTACCAAGATGTAGCATCAGTAGTCCATTGGCTCTGTCTGAGATTGTGGTAGGTTCCATTTGACATGTTTGCAGCTCTTAATGTTCAAGAGCATTAACGCTAGTGCAGTACTGCGCATGCGCCCACTCGGCGAATACGCAATTAACTCGTATCATTAAGGATTTCCGGTGTTCGCCAACATTTACAGATTTATACCAGCTCTCACTTAATAACTGAAAATTGTCTGAGCCACCAAAATAGGGAACGTTTAAGAATGAAGCCACACACTACCTGCCTGCTAAGTGTAGCGTGCTTTTTTTGTTCAATGTTTTTTACTTGTCTGCAGCAGTAGTTGTGTATGGAGATTTCCCGTTGTTTGAAAAAGTCACTAGAATTGAGACTTTGGTCTCCTTCTACCAATCAAAGTACACTGGAAGGGTGAATCCTGAAGGCCGTATCTCTGAAGTGTGGTGTCAGTTGGTTAGGCAGAGGGTGCAAAGTTATTAAGGGTGCAAAAATGAGATTTACTGTGCAGTGAGGTGTCAAACCTAACTACAGTCAAATCCTATAAATTGTCTGAAGAAGGTCTAGGGGGGCCATTTTGATTTTGGCTTCACCTCTGGTGAGTCACTGTCCTTCTCAACACTAAACTATGGTTATAAACAGCATATAGCACTGCACATCTGCATTTAGTACTATTTAATGTGTGTTAGGGTGCATTTATTGCACCTAATGCCGTGGTATAAAACCATATTTCACACGGACTTGTGAAAAATGAAAAATATTACAGAGCCCTGGAAGATAGGAAAAACGTATTACCAGCCCCAGCCCCCTCTGTACAGCTTTACCTATTGTCCAATATTTGAGCAACATTCTATTTATGATAGGTGAATATTCATGATAGGCTAATTTCAGTCAGTGTCCATAGTTAGAGGTATCGTACAGAAAAACCTGGAGCAATCTCCACCAACAGACCAAATGTATTTATCATTAGGTAGATGGTGCTTTAAAAAAAATCTACATTCTTAACTGCATAATTAAGTGTTTTCATCTTTTTTTCACCAGGCAACTAAGTAGTGTAGTCCAGTATTTCATGTGCTCTTTTCAGTAAAAACTAAAATACCGTTTTCAATTACCTATTTAAAAAAGTAAGTATTTCAAGCTAAGTGCCCCCAAAATAGCATGTAATGCAAACTTGTGTATCTGTAACGTGTGTAAAGCAATCCTGTATTGCTGACTTGGGGTTCCATTGGCATTTGTTGCTTTCAATTAACATTTCCCTGTTAAAGCACCCTTTACTAGATAAAGCCACTAAATAATTATGCTATATAAAAATACAAGCGGGTATCGTGCAGTCTGTTCTTATATGGTTTTGGTGCAAACCTACTGGCATTCAGCTCTGTGTTTTGTGTTGTCACCAAAACCACTCAACCACAGTGTAAGCGTATGGTATGTATAATATGCACATACATATTTATACATATATGCTCAAGTGCCCCACAATCCACCATTGTGCACTGTCAGTGACTCAGTATGATCTGTGGCCCCCGTCTTTGCAGCCCGACAAGTGATTTTTCGAGACATCACTGTTTGGAATCTAGGAGTTTGTATGTGGTTGAGGGTCTAAATGTGAGAAGATGGCTGTTGTCCTCTGGGCAGTGAGAGAAAGATCAAGAGAGCTGCAGTGTCAAGTGTGTGGACCAACAGACTGATGCACACACCAGTAGAGTGCTACAAGTTACCAGTTAAGTGTGCTAACAGCTCGTTGTGAGGCCCAGGCGCCACACCTGGCATCTCAGGTGCATTTAGCATGAGTGGTACACAAACTCTGCACCTTGGTACTAACGGCCCAGCAGGCCAGGAGCACGAGTGGACATAAACAGGCGGTCAGTCACCACTTTTGGCAGGACCAGCTCCTCAGCCTAGCTGTGTTTTCCTCCATCAGAGCAGGGGTGAAGCTCATAAAGGCTAGAGGAAGGAAGCTAAGCTTCAGAAGCTGGGCTGTGATGACAGTGTGCCGACCAGGAGTAATAGTGCAGGATTTGAATAGGAGACCTTGCTTCTATCAGTCAGTCTTCTGTGTAGTAGTTACTACAGCGAGATCAGATACTCCCTGCTTTAATCTACAAGGCTTCTAGTATGGTTAACTCATCAGCCGGCTATACTATGACCAACTACCTATCTAGTGTAGGGCCAAGGCCCATAAATTAGAAAGCAGTCCAGTTTTCTGCTCCAGCTGCCACGTTTTCAGTACTGGTTTGACACTCTGAATTAAATGTTACAGGGTCTGTTTTTACCCTACAATTACCCAAATGTATACATAAATCAGTATGGCAGGGTCTTGGATTGGACGTCTTCAGGTTCTACGTGCTAGTGTGTTTTTATCGTTTATCGAATAAGGTTATGTGCACTGCCAGTTTTTATATTTCTGGATTCCACCACTAGGCAAAGACAGACTGCCACCCCAAGATGGCCACCATGATTATTGGTCACATATCTATGTACATGTTGATTCATTCTCTTGAATTGCAGAAGTAGTTGTTTAAAGAAGGGGTTATGGTGCTATACACTGTGCTTATGTTGTTTGTCTAAAACATTTGCACCAAAGTGTAATTCTGTTTTGTCGTGTTTACGGCTTCCTTCCCCTGCCCCATTACTGTGTTTGAGGTAGCAGCTGTGAGGATGGTGTTAGAAGGGGATGCGTATGTTTCGGTTAACATGTTCTGTGTGAAGAAGTGCAATAGCTTGTGACCTTTCTTCAGATCCCTGGGATAATCATACGCATTCATGGCTACCTAAAAACACATCGCCGTTGTACAGCCCTCTCATACTGTGGTTTTCTCAGGTGATCAGATTGTCAGTGACTGGAATGTTATATCTTCAATATTCTATAAGCAAAGAATAGTCTTGCGTCACACAACATAATATGTGTATGTGGGGCCCTTCAAAACTTAGCCTGCCGAGTCCATACCGGCCTTACATAGGGTGGAGCTAAGTCATGGGGGAGAAAACTATGAAGTTGGCGCTACTGGCTAAACGTATTCCCTCCTTCGCTTTGCAACATGGATTGCGCTGCTAGTGAGTGCTGGTGACTTCCCCACTGTGTAAGTGATGCTGAGCTTTCACCCAACTCCCTCCCGGCTCTGCTGATGTAGAGTAGGCCCCAGTGCCCGAACCATGACTGACCGCTCCTTCCTGCTGTCCTTTAGGGAGAGGGAGGAGCGTATAGGGGCAGCCATATGCCTTTCCTTCTCCTCTTGTTTAACAAGAGAAGCCTACCACTCGCTACGATGCAGGTAAGCTCACTTCATTCTGCCCTCCTTTTATTGGTCATTGCGGGAGGTGGGGAGTGAGGGGCAATGATGACAGGCGCAAAGTGGGCGTACACCCCTTTTCAGAAGTTGTCCATTATTTCCTGTTAGCTACTAAAGTGGGTAATCCTGGCAGCACAAGGGTTCTAGGAACCAGAGAGTCACTGGGTTGCACTTCCTTCAATCCAGAGTGAAGCACCACTTCATGACTGTACTGTCCTTCACAGTGCAGTCAATGGGTACGCGGTCTAAACAGTCCTGCCCCGCAACATCTCGAAACCAGTACAGGTGGACAGGACTGACTCGACTGGCACACAGCGCTAAGTCTTGGTTGAGTTTGAACTCTCCCAGCCACAAACGCTCCTTCCACATACCACTGGGACTCCTCTCTCTCACTAGTCATACAACTTGCCTGAAGGGATGAAACCACTGCTTGCTTCCCCAAGTGGTCTCTGTATGCCACTCATCCTGGGGTGTGATTAATTCATCTTCTGTGGCAAATCTTCATTTTACTTTGGCCCTGTGGTCTGTACCTGAATCAACATACAGCCGTGTTTGATTCTTGGCTGAATTCTTGGGTCACTGGTGAATGTCTCCTGCTATTAGTATGAGCCTCCTTTTCCTGCCACTACAGTCCGTTCCCATCATTTCACTCACCTCACTGTTCCAAGGCCTCTGCATCTTTAATCTTCTAAGGTTTCCTCTTATGAGGTCACGTGCAGAGTATGCTGGGAGATGCTCCATTCAAGAACCTCATTCTGCATTCAGGTGGGCTACTTAACTAGGTGGAGGAACGACAGAGGTTAGTTGTCATACAGTACTGTTAGTGTAATTTTGAATGCTGCAGTTGTTGGTTAGCTGAAAGTCAAGAGAATATAGAACAAGCTTAGGCAAAGCCAATCATTCTTGCTTTGCTAATGCTTGTATGCTGCCAGTATTGGCTTTGCCAATGCTAGTAGAATTGTGGCAGAAGTATTTGCAGAGTCAGTAGTGGCTGGTCATCATCTCAGAATGTTATTCTGAATGCTTCCAAATGGCCTTAACCTTATGTCTAAGTCGTATATGTTTTCCCTCTTAGATTAGTGAAAGTTAAAACATTAACATTTGTTATTCTGTTCTTAGATTTGATGCAGTGTGACGGCTATCTTGGAGAGATACAAAAACATTCTAATATGGCCACATAACACTATTATTTTGCCAACAGCAGCATCAGAAGGCAGTAAGCAGGGGGTTGACAAGGGGAAGGTGGTAAAAGAGGCAGTGAGTAGTGAGGGAGGAGGGACAGGGACACGGAATGCCAGTACTGCGTGGTGTTCCAAAAGTAGGAGGGTAGGCGGAGATAGGAGAAGACAGTGTTAGGATACTGGGGATGCATGAGTATAGATGACTAGGTAAGGAGGGGGAGAGAGAAACAAGGCAGAAAGAGAGAGTGGAGGGAGCAGGAAATGCACTGCTTGGAGTGTTAAAGCTCAAATACCACAGAAACCTGCTAGAAGAAAAAAGTTATATGATGTCAGCAATGCAGGATACACTCAACTAATCAAGAAGCAGAGTAAAACCTAAGAGTTCCAGAGGTGGGAAAACATAAGAACAGGGAGGAAAGCCATCAGATCAAGAACAGGGAATTAATTTAGACAAGAAAGCAATCCAAGCATGAAAAGGTGGCAGACCCAACCCGAATCTAGGTATATTGGTTAAAATGCTGTCTGTGCAAGACCGCTAAAAGGGGTCAAGCGCATTAACAAATATCAATGTGTCACACAGAGAAAAGAAAGAAGAGCAAGGGAATGGCGAGAGGGGCACATAGAAGAACAGATCAGAGAAGCACATAGGGGAAAAGGGAAATATGTACAGATTACTGGATCAAGGGTGGCCATGTGGAGAAATGGGATCTGGAAGAGAAGAACACAGGAGAGTGTTAAGGATAGGACAGGCAATATAAGGGAAAGAGGGTCACAGAGTAGGAGGAGACAAGAGGCAGATGGAGGTAAAAGATTACTAAAAGGATGCAACTGGGGAGAGGCACAGTTGAGCAAAGGTAGTGATGCAGAAAGGGAAGTACACCAGGTTGAATGGATGTAAAAAGGGAGGACAGAGATTTTTAGGAGGACATCTAAGAGGGTGCAGAGAGAATCACTGAAGATGCTGACGGAGACATAGAAAGGAGGTGCAGGCCATTCTGAGGCTGGAGAGGGTAACATCATTACTGCGTGAACTCCTCCTTCATGATTAGGTCTGTTGGCCATAGCATACTGAGCTACCATATAGTCGCTCCACTGAGCTCTGATCTGCATCCCAAAGTCTCACTTATGCGCCATGAACTTGCTTATTTCGCCAGACCACACTAAGAAATGCATAGAGCTCTTACCATACAATAGATTGCCATTTTACAGGGATGTCAAATCTCGGTTTCCTCCGAACGCAGGGGAGGAAGGCCTCAAGAAACATCAACCAAGAGTGGACTAGACAGTCTGGGGTATTCGCCACCAGACAGGTGTCTCTGAAAGACTTATGGGCTGGGGCATAGCCCATCGCACGTGTGACATGACTGGCTCATCCCCACTTCCACAAGATTTTCACAGCCACACGATGCTAGGGGAAGGCCCATTAGGACGCAGTCAAGCACTCACTTTTCCAAAACCTCTTTCTACTAACAGGATGCTGGATATCTGATCTCATCAATGAACCTTCTCTCTGTGTAACAAGTTCTTTTTTCTTCCTTATCCCTTTCTTCAGGGAGACTGGGTCTGGCTGAAGAAGTTCCCTGGAGACAAACACACTGAAATAAAAAAGGCCACCAAGTTAACATTCTGCAAGGTGAGTATTATCCTAACCAGCAGGGCCAGCACTAGGCATGGGCAGTATGGGCAGCTGCACAGGGCCCCGTGCCTTTTCACATGCAAGTGGGGCTTCACAGAGATACCTCTAAGGGACTCGGTTTTGAACTGCGCTGTGTGGCCTTAAGAAGCCTTAAAAATATTTGCCATGTAAATTATGTAACAAACATTATTTTAGAATGTGAGAAGGTGTCATCAATGTTCAAAAAGCACATGTCTTTAACATACAGACAAGTTTCACCTTAGTACATCAAATTATATCACTGCATTGAGATATATTTATTAAAAGTGCTAGTTTTTAAGCATGAACTGAGAAACATTCTTGTCCCCGCCCTAATGATAATGGCAGTAGTGAATTAAGAGCCTTGTCAGGGTTCATGTGTACCCTGTATGTGGGCTAGAATCTCCTAATATACATGTTTTGTTCCTTTTATTTTCTTTGGCGGTACAGTTCTTTGTCATCATATTAATCAAAACAACCATCTATAGATATCATTAAACATAACCCAGAGCTGAGAAATTAAATTCATTAATCCTAACCATACATCTTTGGATAGTATCACATTCTCCTCCCTGAGCTATTTTGTCAAGATTCGCTCATACAGATCTACCTTTCCACAAGACAGTAAATATTGACTCCATGCACCTAGTTTCGTCATGCTCGAATCTTCCACTAGATTTAGCACAAGCTTCTTCTTGTCAGACAAAACATTTGGATCAATATTTCAAAGCACCCCAAGTAGGGTTGTACAGGAACACTGCAAATATACATTCTAACAAGTTATCAGTCACTCTTTCTCATGCCAAGTTTTCCATCAGCTGTTCTGCAGAAAATCATCCTGTTTAGAAATCCGTTCATTCCCCACCTAGCCATTATTGCTGGGTGGCCCCTCCCTCTAATTCAAGTTGACTAAGTAGAGTTTCTGAGTTAATATATGGAATACTAAAAGCCTAATACAACTGTGCTCTTTTCTTGAGGAACCCTTGTAATGCCTTGTGTCAAACTTTGTTGGGGTATTTAATACGTCTTGGATGGTCTCTAATTTGACTTTCTTACAGCATCCTATCCAATAATTCATTCTGAAGGTGGCTATATAAAGTTCATGTCTCAGTAACCCCATGCATATATTGTGCAAAATGTGCAAAATAATAGGGTCTTAAAACAAGGGAGGGCTGGCACCCCCCTCCCCTTCTCTGTGTGCCTATATAAAGCGATCAGTACAATTTTTGAGCTGGCTTTGTTCCATAAAAAAGGAGATTCTTATTATACATGGAGAAAAATTATGGTATTTTACATCAAACACAAGAGTTGTTTGTACAGTGCACATCCTGAATGTTTGTATTTGAACGTTGCGCTGATGGATAATAATCAAAATGGAGGCTCCATGAAATATAGCTAATCCTAGAATTTCCAGCTTCCCACTGTGCAATTCAGCCATTTGATGGGTATCTCTGTGACATTAAAGCTTAATGCTTGGTCTTTAATTCTTGGATGATGACACTAGATTGTAGGTGACAGGCAGGGTGTACATTGTCTTTTTGACAGTTTTACATAGCATGAACCTTGCCCATCGGCATAAGAGCACTTCACAGCAGACACAGACTATGTTCAGCATTTGTTTTTTCAGGCGCAGGGTTATGAATATGAGAGGCAGAACCTAAACCTGAATACCAAATGCCTTATCTCGAACTTCACTTGTGTAAATGGAGGGCTGGGAGTCACTTAAAATGCTGATGTATAGCTCTGGGACAATTGGTTTTGGAACTTTAATCATGTACTAATGTGGAAACAATTAGTGAACACTGTAGTAATCATATTGGTTTTGGCAAAATCTAGGCCTAGCTTTTTAACCAAGTTTGATTAAAGTAATGTATTTCCAGTTAATACTGATCTAAATAAAAGTTCTTATTTTATTAGGGTTATTATGTATATTTTAGCGATAGCCATGCTAGGTAAGCAGCTTCTTGCAAAATGGCTTCAACAATACCGGAAAATGAATGGTCAATTGATGTCACTGCCTGTGATGTTACATCTTACAGGGGCCTTGCATGTTCCTGTTCTGCACATGGCCCAACAAATCTGTGAAACGGCCCTGCTGACCAAAACCTATACGGGCACACGTGATCTGAAGCGCCTGTGTGAGCAGGCACATGCCTTTGCATAGATATGGGGGAACTATGTATTTGTCCAGCCATCTCCTACATCTGTTTTTTTTTATACAAGTGCAGAAATTTCATTTACAGTTTTGTAAAATAGATCTTTGTACCTCTGAAAAATGCCTGGCAGGCGGGAAAAGGGCAAGTGTCAAGAGGTTTAATATATAATAGGTAACCCACCAAACACTTTATGACAGCTGTCCATTAACACAAACAAGCTGAAGGCCTACACTTCAAGTACCCATGTTTCACATTCAGCCAGTGCCAGCCAAACCCATTGCTTGACTCTCCCTAGGTTTTAGGGATGGAGGAATCAACAATCTCCAAGCAAAACACCTACAAGATAAAGGACTTTGGGCCTAATTTATTTTTTGGTTGACGACCCGTCCTCTGGCAGGGTAACTGAGTAAATTAATCTGTTGCCCTGATGAGGTGCTGCCCACAAAATTGTTAAATGTTCACCATCCCAGTGTACATTTCAAGCATTGACAGGAAACACCATCAAGTTGGTTTCAGCCAACGCATTGAAATTTTGCCGGACAACTCCGTTAAAAGTGACGAAGCTGTATGTCAGAGTTATAATTGTTTTAAGAAAATCTCCAAGCAGGATTTTCTTTTTGAAAATATAAAAACAATTCTTCACACATCATGGGAATTTCTTCTCATGGCAAGGGGGGCATGGAGTACCTTTTAATGCCCCTTCATGCCAGGTTTTTCATGGTGGTGACTGGAATTAAAAAACAGCTATTTGTCTGGTCACCTAAATTAGGAGAGTGGACATATAGCCAAATTTCTGATGGCCCTTACTCCATCGGGCCATCGGAGAAGTGTGACCACAGTGGAGATGGAGTAGTATTCACTGTCACCAAACTATGGCCCTTCCATATTTGAATCAAACAGGCGGACCATTATGTTGGCGGGCAGGGAACTCTGATGCCATTGCTACTGAGTTCCCTCTCCTCCAACGTATAAATCGGGCCCCTAGTATCCCAATTGAGGTTAATCTAAATTTAGTAAGATTATTATCGTCTTACCCCCTACAAGGCCAGGGATAGAAAAGAGAGCAATCAGAACAAAAATACGTTTTGCGGTTTTATTAAATATAGGTAAACAACTGAAATCACCGAAAATAGCCTGACTCCAAAACATTCCATTATCTATTTTATTAAACCATTCAAATGATACAAACAGGAAAAGCCAGCACAAAAATGGACCATGGCATGAATATGCATGAAAGGGTTAAGCCAGGGTCACCCACCTGGATGTGGAGTGAGATCCCACAGGTGCCATTCTCTGCCACCACCTTGGTGGCCCTATTTTGACGACATGTTCTGCACCGGCCACTTACTGCTTCGCAGGATACTGGCAGATCCAGTTTTCCCACACACCCCTCTTCATCTCTAGTATTGCATAGGCTCCAGAGTTGCCCCAGTTCCCAGTTGAGCCCTTGAAGCCTGGGAGGACCTTGCTATCTAGATCAGGGGTTCCCAACCTCTGTGGACACCTGGGGTCCACAAAGCCTCCTCAGGGGGTCCACGACTGCTTAGAAAATTAAATATTATTAACAGATTAGGTCCCCAGGTTTCAGTAATGACTCAGTGGAGTGGGTACCCGGATTCCAATAATGTTTCAATGGGGGTCCCCAGGTTCCAGTAATGATAAAGTAGGGGTCCGCAGAAGTCAAACGCTTGGGAACCACTGCTCAAGATGTCACAGCGCACTTCATACTTAGATAGACATGGCTGGTTAGTAGGTCCCCACGCCCTTAACCCATTGGCTAATGCACGACAGTCTATGGATCCTCCAAATGATAAAGGACAAGATGTTATTGTTTTGATATTAAAGCCTACAGTAGTATGGCTGGTAGGTTCCCCTTGTGGCCTAAAATGAGGGAGTCATTCATCAGCTAATCTCTAATCATGGATTCAGTAGCTGTTTATTCTCTTCTCTCAGGTTTTGCTTACCAAGGATGAGGTATCCCAGGACTTTCTCAGAAAAGGGACCATTGTGGTCACAGAGCTCTTAACTAATATCCCGTTACCAAATCGCAGACATCTTAACTAATATCCTGTTACCGAATGTCTACAGAGCAGGGACTTGGAGCTTGGCCTACAGGTTTTGTACTAGGCGCTGTTCAGATTCTTGTGGTAATGCTGGTTCCCAGAGGATGTTATTGTTTCGCTAAAATATTTTGTGTTTGGAGTCACTCTACACAACTATCTATATAATAGTTTGCTTATTGTATCAAATTATACTTTTTAGACCCTAGAATCTGCGGAAACTTACTTGCAAGAGAAAGTAACTGTCCTGTAACATGTGTGCCAACTATCCCTCATTTGGGGGTTGGTACTCTCTTTTTATTGATATCCAGCCTCATAAAAAGCAGAATGACTCCATGTACTTCTATAATGTCACCCAGTGTGCATCACCCTCCAAAACATTTATTCCAAACACTTCTGACCGCACTTTCATTCGACAGTCAACAGCTTGACAAGTCTGCAGTACAGTTGGTACTCTTACACCTTAACTTTCTTCCATCTTTGGCTTATCGGTACCACCAATTTACTGGCATTAAGGGAAACTGTTTATCCACGGTATTGTGCACTGGGAAACATGCATGGTGAAGTGAATCATACACATTCACGCATCCATCACACCATGTAATGACACCCTCACCAGTTCCGTGTTTGCTTCTTACCTGTGTGGATCATTCGATCTGGCTCCTCTGTTGCGCTTTGATTCATTACTTGCAGGTACCCAAGACATGTTGTTTTCCTTTTAGATCTGGGCATTTTTTCATGCTCTAGTCTCCGCCTTTATTTGATTGGCCCTGTTGCTTTAACATGAAGAGCAGGAAGAGTGATCTCATCCCACAGGAGACATTGTATTCTATTACCAAGAAGAAACTGGGCTCATTATAACACCTCTTTTGCCATTCAGGGGCATAATGCAAGCCCATGCAGTTACGGGTGGGAGGTCCACCTTTCAGGGCCCCCCTTCCGGCCCAAGTTCTAAGAATATCTCTGAGATGTATGAACCTGGTGGGCCCCTGATTGCCTTTGCAGGAGGCTAATCAGTTTACATTACACCACTGCTGCCATTGAGCAGCTTGTACCCTTTCCAGGTACTCTCACATGAAAATCACGCTCACTGGCCCAAAACAAGTGACAGAAGTAACCTTAGCATGGTAGGAAAGCACCCAGGCACAAAATCAATTTTTCCTCAGTACCACCTGACACCTTGTTACAGTCTAATCCAGCTGCTAGGCCCAGCCTTCTGGTACCCCTCTGGAACTGTGTCATCTTTTTTTTTTAATGAAGAGTTAATAACACCGTCTGCTTAGGAGCTCAAGTAGTGCCCTATCATATGAAGCCCTGAAGAAGTCCTTGAACAGGACGAAACCTGTTGGCTACTTGATGAAGAAGTTTTATCACAAATGAAATGAAATTTGAATAAGGAATAAAGAATTATTAAGGAAATGAAACCCTTTTGAGGACGTTGTCTCTATTTAGCTAAACTTTGACTTTTTCTTCATGGTGTCAAGAGAACTGGAGATAAGATTGCTATCCCATGGGATTGGATTTTGTGTTGAATCTCAATTTGTATGTTTTTGTTGGAGTTGGTGCACGGGCATTTTCAGTGTATGCAGCAGATTTTGTGTCTGTGTGATTCTTCACATATTTGTATCTGCATGTGTGCGTTTGTGAGAGAGACACTTTCTAGTCTCACTGAGAAAGTTAAGTGGGTGAATGCACTTTGATGCAGAGATGTATGTCTAACAGCAACAGGATCAGCTTCTAACAGAATAGATCTGTGAAACAAAGCATTTATTGCAGAGATTCGTGTGACATCTCTCGGTCATAGTCTGCAGGCCTAGTAAAATCTCCACTTGCACAGTTCATTGCCTCTACGTGAGTCAATGAGTCTCAGCAGAGCCCCACAGTTAAAAAGAGAAAACAAAAAAACTAATTGAAACATATACCCATAAAATCTAAAAGTGTCTCACCAAAGATCACCTTACTTTGTCCTCCTCAGACCTGCCCATAACCACCTGAACCATCCTGCAGTCTTGCTTAAAGAGTCATTTGCCTTAAATCTGCCCCTTTAAGGTTTCCAACAGGGTATTTTGTCCCTCTTTATGACCAAAAGATTCCCTCTCTGTTCCAAGGAGTCCTGCCAAAGACCCAAGTACACTTTCCGGCCGGGGGGATCCCATTGTCTACCCTCTCTCTCTCCAGAGTTAAGCTTGGCTTTCTGCTTTCTAACCTCTTTGCCACACTTGTTTCCTAGCTGCGTGACCTGAGGCACGAGAATGTCAACCTGTACCTGGGCTTCTTCCACGACTGCGGCATCTTTGCCATCGTGTCAGAACACTGTTCCCGCGGCAGCCTGGAGGACCTTATTCGCAACGACGACATGAAGCTGGACTGGATGTTCAAGTCCTCCCTCCTACTTGACCTCATCAAGGTGACTTCATGTGTCTTCCCTCTTGCTTCCCTCACAGACCCCAACCATTCCTGTTCAGTCCCAAACCCGGTCTTTCTACCGGAGGCGGTCTGTGGGCTAAAGGGAAATGAGGGATTAACGTTTCATCTGGTAATTTCCTTAAATGTTTCCTGAAGCCTTGTGCTGCTGGATAAGAAAGGCAGTACTGACCTGCCGAAACAATGTTTCTTTGAATACCGGCCAGCTCCTGTCACAGGTAGACTGTGATATACATTGTAAGGCCACAGTTTTCCACAAATCAATTTTCGGTTGGTCAGACCTGCTGAAGTTTACAGGGGGAGGGGTAACGCTTGGTAAATTCAAAGACATGCAGAACTTTGTGAGGTTGATACACCTCAGCCTGCGGTGTTGGTAGTTACGGATAAATACCTCCTGCCCAACTTGTGAGCAGGCCCTGAGTACGGTGGAAATGATGTTACCACAACAGCATTTTTCTGTATTTGCCATCAATTATTTAGAGGGGCCTCATTCCTGCAAACTTTTTCTCAAAACAGAACAGGTTTTAGGGAAATCAATTCTGGTCTTTGGCTGCTTGGCTTGAGAACTTTGAAATTGTTGAGGCATTTTCAGTTAGCCCCCGTGCCGGCTCCCACTTCCCAGTCAAACATAATTGTCATGCAGAGGCACAGATAAGCAGGCAGAACATACAACAAAGGCCAAGCTCTCAAATACACCAACACACTCAGCCACAGACCGCAGAATTCGCCCTCACTCCCCTCCTGACGCCTTATCGTCCTCTGGTGCAGGCGGGGCATCAGGTGGAGGAAGGAGTGAGCTGTGGGCCCCGGTGAGGGTAGCCAGGTGGCCTCAGCAGATTTCAGAAGCGGGACAGCTACTGTGTACAGGACCGACCAGGACCAGTCTTGGCAAGGCTGGACAGGCCATACCAGCATCGGGCATTTGCCCGGGAGGCTGGAAGGGTGGGGGCCTCTTTTGTTACTGGGGGCCGGTTTTGTAGCTGTGCAGCAGTTTAAAAGCACTGCAGAGTTCCTTGTATTGTCAATAGTTTTCAAGCAACAATAAAAGTACCAAGATCACTCTGGTGATTAATGTACCTGCTGATGAGAGATCGTGTCTTGTAAAGCCGTTTTGACTCATCTAAAGTAGGATAGAGGGTTAATATGCCTGCTGCAAAGAATGTGAACTATGCAGATCACAGAAGAGTATTTTATGTTCAATTCTCAGTGGGATACTGCCTTTGTCACAGAGATCCTTTTGTTACAGTGCAGTTCATAAGTTACAATTATAATTTAGCAGAGTGAGCTATGAACTGCCATCAAAGAGTTGCACGCAAACTGCATGGCACAGGTTAGTAAGTTATGTTTGTTCCCAGTCTTTGATTGTCCTAATTTTGGTAAAAAGGGTTTGTTTGGACAGAAATAAATTGCTATTAGTAAAGTCAACTCTAACCTCTGTGTTACTATCTGAATACCGAGTTTATGCTTATCCAGGCCAAGCACTCTTAAAAAATGCCACAGCATGGATGTTACGTGAATCCTACACTTTGTAGTTCCCTTTGACTTATAGAACACTTTCTTTACACTGATTTACATGTATGATTCATTGTATCTGTACAAGTGTGTGATGTAAAGTGCTCCAGTAACCTATGCTGGTAAGAGAGGCGTTATAAAACAAATTAAATTCATGTAAGAGAGGGGCTGTGGAGAGAGGAGAGGTTCTATTGCGATTTTGTCTGTGGGTGTGCAGCTTGAGGCTAGTATTCTGGAGCAGGCATGTGTTTCCGACCTACATCCCCAGGCTCTGGCAATGCCAAACTCCCAAACACACATTCCAGAGACCACATTGTGCTCTTAAAGGCAGTTAATGAGTACATATACATGTATATATGTGGTATGTATATAGCATAAACCTAGACCAAAGGCTAAAGTCACTGAATCGTTTGTCCCAAGGGTCTCGATGCATAAGTTAACATTCTGTGTAGTTTTATTTTTTGTTCAGCGTTTTGAACTTTTAGATGTGACTTTACGCTCCACCTTAACTCTTCAGAGAAAGGTACTGGAGTCATTTTTGACGCCATTGTATGTGCCCTGCTGGTGAGAGGGTGACATGGCACCCTGCACCTCAAGACACACAAGAGGCCCTGATACAGGATTTCTTCCCCTGTCCTCAGGAAGCAGCATCTGGTCAAGTAATCTCTGAAGATATGCCACCACAGGCCGGACTGCACACCCCTCGCCTAACCTAGCGTCACCAGGGTATGTGAAGGACATCCAGTGGAAGTCATGCCTCGCCTGTTTAGGCAGAGGAAACGCTTTCATGCTTCTTTGTAGTTAGGTGAAATATTAAATTATTGTAGTTAGGTGCAATTAAATGCTGACAGTGAAAGCAGCATTTTGCACGTTAATGAGCTTATTATGAGCATGGCAGAGCAGTACCTCTTGGGGCATAACGCTCCGCCGTACTGAGCGTGGTCTGCCATTTCCAGACCCAACATTAGAACACTTTTTAACCGTGGTTGGAGAGGTGTAGGGCCTGTAGGCAGAGGTACAGCCTGGACCACACCTACCCCCTAAAGACACCATGGGGTGGGGAAATGATACTCTCCCATCCTCAGAACCATTTCCCCTGACCCTGATGCCTGCACAGGCCCCACCCTGAGACCCTCAAACAGCAGGAATCACCCAATTCCATTTACCATCTGCTGTGAATAGGTTGTATGTGGGATCAGGCAAGGGCGCGTTATTTGGTGCAGAGTCCCCTGGTATCTCTTGTTCCAAAAATCAGGCATCTCGTTAGGAGGTCCCATGGGGTGATCCTATCATCACTACACCATCTCAACCCACTTGGAGATGGTCCACCTGGCTGCAGTTTGATGTTTACAAGTTTGTTCTCAGGCCTCTTTCTGTAGCCCACCTCCTTCTTTCCTGTGCTCCTGGTTATCTGCTGCTGCTAGGTCTGGTGACCTGTCTTCTTATTAGGTCTGGCTACAGGCGAATTCAGTTGCGCTAGCGAGAGGTCGTGTTAACTATACATTAAAAAACATAGAAACAAATGTACTGAAAGAGTGGTCTTTGGCTGAGCACTCTCTAGCGGGTGGTTTTCAAGTGTTTTTCAAAATATTAATGTTTTAAAAGGTGTCTGTTACCCAAATGGATGTCCTAGTAGTCCTTGATGCTGAAATGAACAAGTCCACTCCAACAAAAGACAGGGCATGGTTACTCAGAGAGCAGACTTCCTAAACTGAACATGGTTGGTGTTTTTTCTGAGTGTAGAGGGAAGTTTGTTCTCAATGCTTTAAGTGAGATGAAAAAGGAGGAGGGTCTATGTAGTGGATGTGCTCTATGTACTTAAGGGCTTGGCTTAAATCCATAAATTAAATGTCTGTGATTTCCATAGTTGGCCACCCAATAGGTAATTTAGTTCCTCACTAAGGTTTCTGTTATTCCATTCAGATATATAAAAAAACAACTGACATTCATTTAAAAACACCCAAAGTATTGGCTTTGGCAATGGTTCTTAACTCTTTTATATAAATGAGTAAGAACAATGATTTTGTTGTAACTAATTAATATTAAAAATGTTTCAATTCTGAAATTGTGAGGCTGCAAACTAAACATTACTGAGGCCTCTGGAAAGAGTAGTGGTCTTCAGAGTGTCTCACAACTCTTTGTTCAATATGAATGTCTCCCTACTTTCCACACCTTGTCTATATGCAATAGCGCACACCTAATCTCTTTCCTTTTCAGCATCCTCTTTTCACTCTGTGCACTGTGCAGAGATACCACGGATTGGATGACAGAGCGTTCTGAGCACATTTTATTATCTACACACAGTCACTGTCAGAAACTCGCACCGTCTTCTGCTTCAACTGAATTGTGGCCCATTATAGACATCTGCAGGTGACTCATTTAAAAAAAATGCACTATACAAGAGTTATATGCTGCACGAAAACATATAGACAAACAAAATCCTGGAAATAGGTAACACCCTTTAGGGGTGCAAGATCAGGTAAAACATGTGAAATATAAACAGAAGCAAAATCGCTGACATGGATTACCTGAACATTTTGTACATTCATTGTTCAGAAATCAGTCAGTTTGTTTTTTTCTATAAAAGTTAAGGGCAGGAATATAGGGCCCAGCGGAGACCCGATCTAGTGTCCATTTTTAATTTTTACCCGGTCTGAGACCCG
Organism: Pleurodeles waltl; assembly: GCF_031143425.1. Taxonomy (NCBI): domain Eukaryota; kingdom Metazoa; phylum Chordata; class Amphibia; order Caudata; family Salamandridae; genus Pleurodeles; species Pleurodeles waltl. The sequence goes on along the minus strand of NC_090451.1, from coordinate 673,757,119 downwards.
ATGGACCTGTCTCACTTAAAGCCCTGGACGCTCCAATGTTTAACCACAAGTAGGCGAAACCTTCTGCCTCCTGCTATCTCTTCTGTAATATGGAGTGACCAGAATGTAGAGAAAGAGGCTGAAAGAAGTGGTCTAATGGCGTATACTGCTGGGATGTAACCGTCAGATAGCTTTGTTCGACTTTAAATACCACCCAGTCTGAAGGCCACCAACTATCAAAGCAGGCCATGTTCGATTTTCTAAGGGCCAGTACATCAGTTTTGATTGCGTTAATTTTTAAGGTGTTGTTCATCTGTTTAGCTAACTCCAGACATACAGCACTTAAAATGTGCTTTCATGTGTCTTTCATGTGTCTTTGATGGGCCATCAAGCTGGTGATCAGGTGTGTGTCATTGGCATAATTGATGAAAATAAAATCTGAATAAGCTCATCAGGAGGGCAATGTAAATAACAAATAACACTAGGTTCAGCTAACAACCCTGTGGAACACCCTGTTTAACTGGTTTGTTATATGAAGAACAGTAAAAAAACATTTACTGCTTGCAATTTTTCCTGTAGCTTGGACCCTTAGCAGTCCAAAGCTGGTCCTCAAATCCCAATGCCATGTAGCCTGACTCTTATGATGTCTTATGAGATGTTCTCGAAGGTGGCAGATAGATCAAGTCAATGCTATACCTTCTCCCTAATCCAACACCCATCTTAGCTTATAGACCAATGCAACCAGCACTGATTCAGTGCCATGCAATGATTTGAAACCAGATTGAGAAGTGTCAAGCACTGAGTGATTCTCTAAAATGTTATAATGACAGAGTTATTGTGCTTTTCCACTATATTAATAAGTACTGGAGAAGGAAGATTGGACAATTATTGCTTGTTATACTAGGATCAGCCGAAGATATTTTTAAAATACTGGAAATCACTGCATGTTGCCGGCTAGGTAGAACTACAGCTGTTGTAAGGAAAGCATTCCATAATTCATCAGGCACATGTGCTAGTTTTGCAGTCCCAAAGTGAAGAGTCCAGGCTGGACATACTTCAAGTTTTCAAGAGGGAAACTTCATTTAATGCTTAGTACAAGTTTTTCAATTCGGGTAAAAGTAAGCAAGCCAAATTCAGTCAAATAATTGGGATTGTTTTCTTTGGGGGAAACATTATTATCTGCGAGATAAAAGTCAAAATTGTGATTTAGGACAATAATGGAGCAGATTTCATTTACTTTATCCAGACAACAATCTTAGCACAATCTCTTGGGCACCTGTTATTGCAGTAACATTGCATTTTGGATGGACAGAGGAATCTACGGTCTTGAAGTGTATGTGGCTGAGGATTGAATTTGTTCTGTTAATTACTATGCTTTAGTCACCCCAACAATTTTCTTCTGTTGATATAAAGCAGCTAAAAGAAAGAGTCTATTTTTGGCATTATAAATGATCATGTCTCAAATTATAGTCTAATTTTTTGCCTAATGTTTTCAATTGCAGCAGTTCGTTTGAGAACTAAGGTTCTGAGGGTCGTAGTCAATGGTATGAAAACCACTTCCATGGGGTGGCAGTCTAAAGCATGTTTTAATCAAGACCCTGAGCTGACGGTTATTAGGCTGACATGGCCACTGCTGAATACAAGGGAGAAGTCTTCAAGCTTCTGATGAGGCATATCTTGGGTGTTCCAAGATTGGCCTGTAGTCCTGGCCTTCACAGATGGCTAGTTTATCCTGATACCAAGTTCCCAGTCAAATTAAGCCAGATGATGGATAGTCCAAAGTAGAGGCATACTGAGAACCTCATGAATATTTCTGAGTGTAGAGAAAATAAGCTCTAATGTGTGGCCCTTAAAATTGGGTTTAATAATCTGCGGGTATCTGGTCGTGCTAGACTGGGTCAAAGTCAAAAGTTAAGGCCAACAGAGGTGGAGTGCGGGTCGGATACAGGGACGAGTTCTGGACACTGGAATGTTTTACCTACTGCTATAGTCTCTGGAACGGAAGTCAAAAATCCTCAGTGGGGCAGGGCACCAGGTTGTACCAAGATAGGTTTTACAAGGCCAGATAACTGTCTAACGTAGTCCTGGTGCATCAAGTTTTGACAGGAGAAATTAAAAATTTGCGCCCAAGAAAGGACACTCACCGGCTGCATACTTAAGGAATCTTTGCCCGGTGAAGATTTGTACCTTTGGACATAGAATCTTTTTTTGGAAGTCTAGGTCCCTCAGCGTGCCAAACCAGAAAGTTGGCTGCAATCACCAGAGCGACATCGGTTGCTGTTGACCAGCAGCGGTCTGGTGGTAGCCTCTGCTTCTTGCAAAAATCCTTGAAGAGGTTTCTAAGTCCCAGCGTTTACACTCTGACACTTATCCAAGGGCCATAGGACGATAGAGACACCACTTGGGGGCCAGAACATGCGCTACTATAGGCATTAGGCAGGAAAATACCAGCTTTCTTAAAGTAGCATTTTTTAAATAGTATTTAAAATCTTACTTGACCATCAGATTGGATTTATTAATCTGAGTCCTTGAATCATGTTTCTAGCTATTCCCATACTGAGGTTAAGCATTGCAAGGTGTTATATTGTAAACCGGTGTTTTCCTTCAGGCGAGCCATACTTACCACAGTGAACAATTACTTTGGAGATTCTTCACTGGCAAGACACGTTAAACTTAGGAACACGTGTCCTGCTTTTTAACTACCATGTACGCTGTCCTATCAGCCGTTAGGGCCTACTTTAAGGATGACTTGCCAATATTAAATAGGAAGGTTTTAGGCTTGGGAAAAGGTTTATTTTTCCAAGTTGAAATTGCCTTTTGCCAACTGCACAGGGGCTGTCCTGAAGACATTATCTGCCTTGTCACTTTAGTAGTGGCACAATATGTGCTGCAGTCCCCTTGTGACACTTAACTTACAGGCCCGCGGTACACCGAGTACCGTATATGAGGGACCTATAGGTAAGTTAAATATGTTAAATGTTAAGTTAAATATGCTAGTCAAGGATTAGCTGATTCCATATGTTTTTAGGGTTTGAGCACCTTCACGGGGCACTGAGTGGCAATGCTTCAATGTTTAGAATCCACACACTAGCACTAAAATGTAGCAAAAAGTGTGTGTGTGGGTGGGGGTGACCACGGAAAAGGGCATTATCTTACAAATGACTTCATCAAATTTTACCCTTGATTTGACTCTTATATGTTGCCCCCATAGCTACAGCTTGGGTTATTGGGCACCTTTCTGGCCATTTATCTTGGAAAACTGAATAAGGTATGGATTCGCACTCTTGGAAAGAACAAGGCAAGGATCCCCTCTCTTGCCTTTGTTTTTTGCACCTAGTGTTGGAGCTACTGTTGGGCTCAGAAGAAATGTTCTGATAATATGACTCCAATGGACCACCCAATAGCAAGAGAAGCTATCTACGTATGAAGGTAATATCCTTCCATAAAGTGTGGACTTCGCTGTATTAGTTGATAGAATTCTGTTCATTTTAAGCTATTCTGAATATATTCTGCATTTGGCATGAATCAATGTTTTAACTCTTATGGTTCTTGGATCAGTCAGTAGCAAGTTCTTCTCCTTTCATATAGTAAGGAAGGGTTTTATGTATTTTAGCATCTGAATCATGACAAATATCTAGTAACTCAGACTTTTATTGAACCTGTTGTATGCAAAGCTGTAACGTTGCCAGACTAACAACTATGTAAAGGTTTTTTTTAATTTATTTATTTAATGAAGAAAAATGTCCAGTTTCAGTGGCCCTTTGTAGCAGCAGGAAATATTTTCACTGCTACGAGGGGGCGGACGTACAGGGTAGCTGGTGGAATAGCACCACTTGGCAATTCTTCGCCTGAGCTGTAAGTACGCCAGTCACTGCCATGTTCCTGAACCCCCATCCACACAGTCCTTCGTGGCCTTCCTGCGGAATTTAAGATGTGCCAACTTTTTCGCTAAGATGCTTAGTCGCCCAACTTTTGCTTTCCTAGACACTCTACACCTTGTCCCACTGCTGTCCACAACACTTCTTACTGGGCAAGAACTTTGTAGGTCTACTGGCAGTGACAGTCTACTCCTTTAACCCTAGAGCAAAGAAATCATCGGAGGGATGGTAGACCAGGTATTTCCACTACAACTGTGAATCAGGCACAGTCATGACATGCCAGGGCCAAATTTTCCTGACTTTTCCAGACTGTGAGGATTCTAAAAACATCACCCACCACTAATCAGTACCTGCTTATATATCAGTTTTTTTCAATGTTAATAAAATTGTTGCTCTGCTTTGTTTTCAACAGACAAGGTTGGTCATTATGGATTTTATTATCGTTATTTTTTTTAAGTCACCTAATTCCTTTTCTGAATATACAGAGTTTAGAATAAATTATGCTGATCACTTCTCCATTTTGCCTTGGCAGGGCCTAAAGTATCTTCACCATCGGGAGATCATTCATGGACGGCTGAAATCCAGGAACTGTGTAGTGGATGGGCGATTTGTCCTAAAGGTGACCGATCACGGTTATAATGAACTGCTGGATGCTCAACGTGTGTACCATGTGGATTCAAGGACTGAAGGTGATTGAGAGAGCGGAGATGGAAGGCCAGTTGTGTGTGTTTCACTTTGGGCTAAAAGTGGCCTATATGTCCAATTATTCTGGCTTTCCTACCCTTGCAGTCCTTCTTCCACCTTTTCTTAACTCATTTACAGAGTTTTCTTCCTCGCTCTCTTCTATAGTTCTTCTTCACCCTCTCAGTACATCCCTCTAATTGTCAGTCCATCTTTATCCGTGGGTTTCATTCTTTCTTTTGAGCCATTGCTATGTGGATGCCTCAGCCTGTTGGAAAGAATACTATCCTTTGAGATGTTATATAAAATGTGGAAGCCTATGTCTGTCAAGATGTTGTTGATGTCTTATGTAAAAGTGTGACAAGAGTGGGTGAGATTAAGATGCATTACACAAAGACAACATGAATAGAATGATTCTGATTCATGATACACATTGGGTCACCATGTCATCTCACTGAATCTAAGGGACACCATGTGCATGTAAATAAATACCAGAGACAACTGGATCATTATAGAGGATACGTATAAAACACACTTTACAAATGGTGTTTCCTCTTGCTGTTGGCCTTTGTGGAGGATTACGTGGAGACTATGGTGGTCATTATGAACACGGCAGAAACAACCGCCGTGTTCATGCTGGCAGTCAAAACACTGCCCGCCAGCAACCCTGGAACCCCGCCGGCCAGATAATGAACTTTTCTGTGGGCCGGCGGTGGAGACATTGTTTCTGCCCGCCGGCTCACAGAAAGGCTCGGCCGGGACATTGACGGCAGCTCCATGTCAATGCCTCTGTGCTGCAGGTGCAGATGCATCCATCGGGCAGTGGCCTGCACGACAAGGCTGTGCACCGGTGCCCCTGCACTGCCCATGCAAAGTGCAGGGGCACCCCCTCTGCCAGCCTTTTCCTGGCAGGATATCCCGCCAGGAAAAGGCTGGCGGGAAATAAAACATTATCTGCAGGGTGTTGCCGCTACTCTGGCGGATGGTGTTTCAACTCACCGCCAGGCTGCCTGACGGCAGGAGCCTGGCAGTGGGTGAGGGCTGCCGCTGGCGGCCCTCACCGTGTTCATAATATGGCGGTTTGGCCCACCAAGATCGTAATGAGGGCCTATGTGTGGCTGAAACTAACATTTTGCCCATGAAGCTCAAAACCTTTGCGAAGTTTTCAAAGCTTGCAAGGGTTTGACAGAAAGTACAAAGTCACTGAAAGAAACACTTTACACACCCATGCTAAGGACTGAAAGGATACAAGTGTCTACCCTATTAGAATACGTTTGTTTTTAGATTTTCTTTTAAAAAAAATTAAATTAAAATTATTGAAATTAGTTCCTTGCATCAAATCATTTGCAGTTCTATAGGTGCATTTTTTAAAATGTGATCGAGACATTGGTACAGAATTAAGTATAAGGCTCTTGACCGATGCTATGTAAAATTGTATAAATGCTGTTTGAGATTGTGATCCATCATAACTAAGGCCAGCAAGAAGTCAAGCAGCAGCTGCCGTTGATAACTTCAAGAATGTTACCTATCACATCTAAGTTAGTGTTGTCGAGGGTGTAATCCTGATTAATTGAAATCAAGGTTTGAAATTTAGAATGTAAGATTGGCTTGCATTTGGCAAATGGCCTGGGATCTAAATGCCGCTAGTAGACTGCAGTACCTGTGGTGGCATCTACTACAGTAACAGTGCAAACGTGGCTTCCGGCCTACCATTTTAGCCATCTGTAGCTGTCCAGAAATTGCAGTTTGACCTGTCAAAATAATCCCTTTCTGCTGGTTAAAACCTTCCTGTTAAATATTAACAAGTCACCCCTGTAGGCCTTATAGCGTTTACAGCAGGTGCATGGTATTTAAACGTAGGACATGTAAAGAGTTAATTTTAAACATGTTTTTATAAAGCCTAGGCCCCAGAATCTGCTTTCGTGGTAGGAAGGCTGTCAGACCCATGGAGAAAACCAGAGTGCAGTGTAAAATACCAATACTGTGTCTCTGGAATGGGACTAGCTAGAAAATTAATTAAACAACTATTTTAATACTTATTAAAAATCTAATTGGAAAATGAATTTGGATTTTTAATTAATATGGAAAATAAACCTTTAGAAATTTACCTTTTCCCTGCCTGATGTTCCTTGAAGCTAGCTTGCATTTGATTTCCAGCTTCTCCCAGCCCGTGATGAGCATTTGAATATGTGTTAAATGCCTCCTAGGAGCAAACAAAGGTCTTACCTGAATATGCAGGGGCAGAGATTACCCTTCTGAAACTCACAAAATATACAGGGTGGAGGCTGTGAGCCTTCTTTTGACAGCACAGTGAAATCCTGTTTGACAGGTCTGTTGAGCAACATGTAGCACTTGAAAGAAAGAGAATAGTATGCTAGACCATTGTCTGGTCGCTGAAGGTCCATGCTTTGTCTTACCAGGCTTCTATCGCTGGGTTTTACATGTAATACTTGGAGGGACCTTGAAAGGTAGGCAGAGGATGCAAGACAGTTCTTGAGTATCCACTGTATGGTTGCTGGAAAACTCAGCTTTTGTTTTATCCAGTTTTCTGTCTCTGGGTTTTATATATAGCACTTGGGGTGCACTTCAAAGGAAGAGAACCAGATGAAAGACTAGTCTTGTGTAGCCACAGTCTGGTAGCTGACATACCTTCTGCAAACTAGAGTTTAATGTTAGATGTGGGAGGACATTAGGATTACTATAGTACACCCCCACCCACCACACACACACACACACACACACACACACACACACACACACACACACATCCTCCCTCCCTTACCTCTTAAAGTCCAGGTATAGTGTGGCTGAAATCTTTTGCCATCTTAAAATTTCTTAAAGTGGCCCTATAAACTTTTACCCCATTGGTTAGGGTATGCCCACGAGTCATCCCTAACACCCAGTCTGTGCTACTTATAAATGTGGCATGTCCAGGCTGCACTTCAGAACACACCTAGATCATAGGAAGATTAGAGAGGACTGAACCTGCTGTCTGTGACCCAAGAAGAGCCCTGAAAGGAATGGACCTGCTCCCTCTTGTATCCAGGACAAAGAAGTGGACTTAAGCTTTCCTTAAGAGGCCTTACCTGCAGTGGAAACCAGATCTAATCATGACCTTCTGTTGGCCTCTGCCTGATACCCTGTTAGTGTTTAAGTGCTTCCTGTAAGGTTCGGGGGTTATTTGGAAGGGGCTTTAGAAGCGTACACCTTTGAAACACTGGGACTTGAAGGACTAAGGGCCTGATTTAGAACTTGGAGGACAGGTTATTCATTGACAATGGTGACAGATATCCTTTGCGCCATAATCAAAATCCCATCGAATATAATGGGATTTAGATTTCTGTGGAAGTGATATCTGTCACTGTTGTGATAGAGTAACCCGTCTGCTGAGTTCTAAATCAGGCCCTAAGTCACAATGTAAAACCTTTGACCAAGATAAACCTGGTTAGTGTATCAGACCCACACCCCATTGCAACCAACTTCACATTGCACCTAGGATCTGGTCTACAGTGACCACTGACTATCATTGGCAATCTGGCCTTCTCTGCACTATTCCTACTTAAATAATCAAAAATTCATATGTCCGGTTCTTAATACTGGATTTTTGTTGTTGTGTTTATACACCTTTAGATTATTTTTCTAATTCTTTTTGGGAGTTTTCTTGTTTTGAATTTTGACTTTATTACTATTTAAGTACTGCATAAATAAATTACACATTGCCCTATGTTAAGCTGCACAACTCTGTCCCTTGGCTACTTGGGTTGGAGCTGAGGTTAATCTAATGGTTTTGAAAGTTTACTCTAACAAGAGTTGTGATTATTCTTTGAGTATTAAAAACATTGTGAGGGATCCATTAGCAAATACTAGCAACCAGAAGGATGTGTTACAAAAATGAGATGTGAAAATTATCTGTGAAAACAAAAACTAAGGTTAAGGGAGTCCAAAAAGCTATGAGCTCCCAGAAGGATCAATGAAAACCATGAAAAGTGGAGGGGTCCATGATGAGGCTTTTAGATGTTTAAGCAATCTCTGAAAAACAGAACAAGTGAGACGGCCCCTAAAGCAGACAAAATAAGTGCATTAAACAAATAACCACAGGATGTAGAAACAATGCTTGAAAAACTGCTAAAGGTCAGATAATTTCTTTAAAAAAACATTGAATGTTAGGACACTCTCCAAATGCAGAAGTTGGCAGTGGAATCTAGAAAAAAACATGAGAGGCCAAAGAGATCCATGAAGAACAAAGTGAGTACTCTACTGCCACTAGAGGCGAGACCAATAAGCTCCAGAGGTTACTATGAGAGAGGTCAATGAGACTCATAGGTTAAGCAACAAGTGTAATGAATTCATAAAAAGACTCATATTTATTTCTTTATTTGATCAGAGTACACCTTAGGTTGCCATTGACTTAATTGAACACAAAGATTCTTAAGAAGTGACTGTCAGCTAGCATGCTGAGATCTACCAGTTTGCCAAGTTCACAAGAAATGCTAATTAGCCTCTGGTCTGCACTGATGTTGGTCCTCTGAAACTATAGGAAGCTAGGAGCACCTCTAGATGTCTACTTTGAATATTGTCTTGTGAAAGGTGTTATTATTGCCCCACAGACCTCTTCTGGACAGCCCCAGAGATGCTTCGAGATCCTGTCATGGAACGTAAGGGAAGCTACCGAGGGGACATCTACAGTGTCGGAATAATTATGCAGGAAGTGATCATTCGTGGAGCTCCATACTGCATGCTGGAGCTGCCAGCGGAAGGTACCCTACTGGCACATTATTGGTTTATGTTGTTAATGAGGTGTGTGTATTTTTCTGAGGGCAGGGGATCAACCGCTTGCAATTATGAATCCACAGTATCTTGAGTGCTTCACACTTTCGGGATGCAATGTCTCCTTTTATCCAGTTATTGGAACCTACAAACAGCTTTGCTAAAGCATCCCAATTTTACTCAGTAGCACCAAGGCAATTTGGGCACCACCCCATACAGTTCTGTATTTGCATCCTTTTTTCATCCTTTACTGGCACACACTCATCTCTGCCAGTGATCCTCTGTGAGTACCTATCTATGGCACAAATTCTGAGTGACATGTCAAAAGGGTGTATGTTTGTATACTCCAAACTTCCAGCAGATACTCTTCTATGTGTTTGGGAAAATGTAAGGTGCTGAGCTAGTGCTTGTAAATAGACAATATAAAGAAGTGAAAGTCTGATGCTTTCTTACTCAGCATTGTATGTCAGACCTGTTCTGGCAGTGGATTGGGAATGTAAGTTTAAACTCCATGATCATACAATTTTCTTCCTACATTAGTGGGCATAATGGAAGGTCTCAATTTCTTTCCCACTTTGTTCTTTAGAAATCATCAAAAAAGTCAGGAAACCCCCTCCTCTCTGCCGACCGTCTGTCTCAGTGGACCAGGCCCCCTTGGAGTGTGTGCAGCTGATGAAGCAATGCTGGAGTGAGCAGGCAGAACGAAGGCCGACTGTTGATGAGATCTTTGACCAGGTAAGAAGGCCCTACCAAAGAGCCCATTATTGAGGAAATGTTTAACCGGGTGACGCCAAAGATTAACAAGTTATTTACCATCAGTATAGGAACTTTGCCCTTTCTGCAGGGTAACCCCAGGTTTTGCACCTTTGGCTGGACATTCTGGCCCTCATTATGACTTTTGCAGTCATCCTGGAGCAGATTCTCAGCACTTTTGCTGAATGCAAAATCTCAACTATGCATCTTTCTTCTCTTCATATGATTACACTATGATGCCAGAGCTGGTATCGACAATCTAAAAGCTAATGCAGCCCAGGGCCATCAAGCATGTCTATTTGCAGTATATTGGTAAAGTTTCTACTCCTGCTTGTTTTCGGTTGAGAAGATCAGCAGTTTTCACACCATTCAGATCTCCACCACTTCAACCTTTATTTTGCCTTGGGTGTAATTAAAAGTTTTGACACTGGCACAGCTCCATAACTCTGTTGAAGAAAGGGTCTCTTTGAAAGCTGTATCTGAAAGGTCCCTATGCAATTGTTTTGATGTTAGGCAGTTGCAGATTGTTCATCGTTTTCGTAGCCAAAGGTAGTTACTTCCAGTAGAAGATGTTTCCACTTGGTTGAATCACTGCATCCACAGTATTCAATTTGTTGATGGCAACTGTTGTGGCATTTTCTGAGGCTACAACGCACTTGCACACCTGGATAATTGTCTGGTTAGCACTGCTTTACTTGCTTCCCATCAGTATCTTACCTGTTGACCTCCCTAGTTTAGGATACAGGTCTTTCTTCAAATCTGGACATCACCTCTGATTCCTTACATGAAGCTGTGATTCACTGATTGGTAATTAGTGTAGCTGTCAGATAAAGCTGTTACTTTCACAGAATGGTTTCAGCCAGACTTACTTCAGGTTCCCGTATCTTGCCTTGATACGATAAGTCCAGATACTTGATGGCCTCTGGTGTATGGATGATCCTGACCTAGTGTGAAAACCTTACACCTGGCCTCTATTCAGAGTTAGGAGTTGGTCTCTCCATCAATAATTATTCCTCTCTCTGATCTGGTAACTCACAACCTTCCCCGGGCATTTACGGAACAAAACTTACTGTCTGTAAATCACTGCCTGAATGCCTTAATCCCATGACTCCGCCAAAATAGATTCTCCACAATGGGGTTCCTAATCCTTACTAACTAGCCAGAGTCACAACAGGTCCATCTCCTTCACATGAAGCTCTTTAAGCTGCAATTCATTTGTCTGACTTCAGAATCAAAGGTGTGCTGGTTAATATTGCCAAAAAGGCCACATTATTTAATATCAGCAAACAGCATGGGACACATTTTCCCATTTGTGCAAGTTTGCAGTCCAGGTACAGTATAGGGCACTCTGCAGGATCTTCAGCCTGTAGGCACCTCACAAGGCCTGGATAGCAATTCCACACCATGGACTGAAGCTTCACCCAGAATTGGTCTCTCAAAGAAGAGTGGGTATCTAACAGAGGTCCTATCCACCTTGCGAAGAACACAAATCACCTCTACCTGCTGACCAGGTTGGTTCTCAGGTTTGTAGATCTGATCTGGGAACTGGACTTGAAGGCTGGGATAGACTGTTCCACTTAATATTCTCAGGTCTGGAATGTTACAATGGAGAGCTGTTGGTTAGAAGGACCTGAATTTAGAAATTACAGTTTAGAGTACTCAATGGCTTATGGATTTAAAGGGGACAAAGGTGTGCCGCCCACATTGATGTTTCTGGGATAGAGAGGTGAGATATCAAATTACTCATTGCATACAAAGAATGTACTCCGTCAAAGAGCGATGGCTATCCCGTCTGCTGCATTACAAGTGCCACATAATGCACTTTTGTTGTGACGAATGGAAGATCAGCCACGTTTGTGATGAAGTATTCCATCCGCCAAACTCGAAATGATGCCCAAAGAACTTAATTTGCCTGTTATATCACCTGCTCTTCATGCTGTTTCCCCAAATTCGCTAGAAATCGTCTTCACTCCATTCATGAGAATAGAAGAGGGAACCAGGATTTAAGATTAAGCACAAATAACACACTTTGGAGATGACTGTGCTCTAGTCCAAGTCCTTCCCTTTTAGGTTCCAATCACAATGGGTCCTGTGGCCATATTATGGGTGAAAACTTGAGTTTGGGGTTACAAATAGGCACAAACTGCAGGGCAGGTAGCTCACACAAACAGCTTGCACACTCACGCATGGGGAATAACATGCATTATTGACACATATTATATATTCAAAGGTATGAAGCTAGAACAGGGGTGTAAATAGTGAACCTGGTAATTTGTGCAACCTTCAATAACACAAGGTTCAAAGCTCTGAAATTTCACTACGGTTTTCCTTCGGATCACAGATCCATTATCTCTGTCCCAAATGTAAGCCCATGGAAGGGGTTTGCGGGGGGGATCAATGGGCCAGTTTCCTGGTGATCATACAGCATTTATCTTTTCCTCTAGTTCAAAAACATCAACAAGGGGCGGAAGACCAACATCATTGACTCGATGCTGCGAATGCTAGAACAGTACTCAAGCAACCTGGAGGACCTGATCCGAGAACGGACAGAAGAGCTGGAAATCGAAAAACAGAAAACCGACAAACTTCTTACACAGATGCTGCCCCAGTGAGTGCCCATATCAGGGTTATCCAGTTTTACTTTAATTCAAACAGATCTGCACCAGGCACTGTCTAAGTATGAGCACAAACCTTTGCAACCGAGTTCTGGCCAGAGCTTAAAACATCTGGTCTTACAGGGAAGGTGTTTCCTCTCGTCTAACTAGATGAGCTCAAACCTGGGTGAAAACCAGATAGTCTTTCTTCAACTTACTCTCATTTTGCAGGAGGCAGAAGGGACAAGGTGGCAAAAGAAGATATTAAACAATGAGTAACTCTATGCATATGCCTGTCCAGCCCTTTGGACAAAGCCAGGCCCTGTCTACCGTTCCCTGTCTCTCCCACTCCTCTCTGTGTGCTCATACGTTTGTGGTTCGTTGCCACTGATACCTTCAGTACTATGACTAGCCCTATTCCCTGCATTCAGAACCACTTCACTTTTTTTACAATATCCATTCCACTCACACTCTTTCACAGATCTCATCTATCCTAACATTTCTTCAGCTCTTCCTCCAAAAGTACGTTTTCTGCAGCACATTCAGAGTGCACAGCAAATCCACTTTCACCCTAAGCCTTTTATTTAGTCTTAATCTGCAATTCTCTGCTGTAAAAGCACCTGCAATGCTCTTTTCAGTATCAGCACATTTTCCGCCCTGTCTACTATACGCTCCTTCTACTCTCCCATGCCATGCTCCAGTAGTACTGATGGCGACACCAAGCACTGTTATCTCTCTTCCTGACTCTATCTATTCTGTCTACCACTCTTCCCCTTTCTGTTTCCCAAGCCCTACTAGCTTTCATTTTTAGTTCTCTGTCATTCTCATGCATCCATGTTTTGCTTCTTGCTGTGATGATCCAGGCTCTTTGGCTCTTTCTCTTGCCCAGATCTGTTGCTATCATTCTTGCAGATGTCAGTATTTAACTTCACACTGTCCATGTTACCTTTTTCTTCATTCTTATTCTTGAGTACTGTAGTACTGAACTCTTCCAGCTCTCACACTTGTAGCTTTATGTGCCTATGAGCTTCTCATCTCTTTCTTTACAGACCCATATCCTTTCTCCCTCTTTTTGTGCTGACCATCAGCATTGGGCATTCTCGTTGTCTATCCGCTAGTCAAAATTTACCAGTTGGTTTACTCCATCTGCATTTGGCAGGTTGTTTACTCATTCTTGTAATTCTCATATCACCTGTCACTGCGTTCCTTCCTCAGCACTACACCTTTCTCTCTCTCTCTTCAACCCAATTCTATGTACAGTGCCCTTCCCTCTGCTGATCGGTGTGTGCTAGACCTGCTTCATCCTTAAGTTCCATTGGCACCTTCTCGTAAGTGACACTAGACCTTGCTCACTCTTGCTCTCATGGCCTTGAGCTCCCTCTGACCAGCTCCTTGATGGAGGCTTAACTTCGATACCTTTAGTGACCCATCTTTCCTCAACCCTGCTCTCTGCTCCCTCTATTCAGCTTCCTTCTTGCCCCCTGCCTCTCCTTCATTTGTAACTGCTTCAGACTTCGACAGGCTGTGTGCTTCTTTCCCTCTGTACTTCAACCACCTCATCTCTCCTATTTGTGCTCTCCTCTTTATGTACCATTGTGGAGTCTGACCTTCTTTGCTGTCTCCAGTATGCTGATCATTCTGCTGCTCCTTCTTTCAATCCATTAATCTATACCATTGACCTTCTTATATTTCAGCCCCCTTTTTTAGTCCCAATTCTCTGGCATCTTGCTGACTCCTTCAAACATCCATCTGTCCTTCACATTCTTGCCGAAGCTACCCTGGCTATCCTTACCCTGTAACCTGTTACATATCTCCCTTCCTCCTTCCTTTCCTTTCTAAGTCTTCAGCACGCTACCTCTATGGATTTATCTTGATGTGGCCTATGTCAGTACCTCAGTCTCGCTCTCTAGTCATTACTCATCAGTCTGCCTTATTCGGAGCTCGATCTAGTGAGTCTCATCTTCTGTCCATCACAAATTCCTCAGCTCAGTGTTGAAAGCACTCCTCTTTCTTTCTTTCTTGTCCTGGCTCTATTGGCTGCATTTGGTACAGGTGATCTCCCTCTATCTTTTGGCTCCATCGCCTTCACATGATGTCTCAGATTCAGCATTAGGCTGCTATCCTATCTGTCTCATTACCCCTCTTTGTGTGATATTCTCATCCTGTCTGCTGATGTCCCCCAAGACTCTATCCTTCGATCATTACTCTTCCCATTGTCTCAACCATCTTGTTCTGGACTCATTTCCTTTAGTTATTTACATCACACTTATGCCCACAGCGCTCAGATCTTAATTTCCTTCTCTTCTTTCAGCTGCCATTTCACACTGTCTCCTCCTGACTCTCTGACACCTCAACCACAACAAAACTGAAGGACTTCCAGCTCCTTCTCTCCTACTCAATGCTATATCAGCACCTTCTTCTCTTTTGTTCCTTTTGCCTGTACTTCCTTAATTTGCATTCAACTAAAACTCTTATTCCTGCCTTTGTCTTCTCCCATCTTGCTTTGCACTCCCTGTACATACCTTCCTACCTGCTTGCTTTGTCCTCCGCAATAGGTCTTTAATCCTGCTGTTCCTGCTCTTCTTCAGATGTCATTCTGCTGTCCACATCTCCTCAGTTCTTTTCTTTCACAGATGGTCTCACTTTCCTTCTAGCCTCAAATCACACTCTGTAACTCATCTTCAAGTGTGCCCCTGGTTCAGTCTTTCCTTATCTTCCTTCTCTCTTCATGTGTTTTCAACCTACACCCTCCCTTCGCATCACAACCATTCTGGTTGCTCCTGGCCTCCAACGCTCACTATCCCAATTCGTCTTCTGCACCTTTTGCTCCTCCTGTCACTCCTAGCGCCACACCTACTGAACCTTTTTCCTGTCCCTTAAGGCTGCAACAATACTGACTTCCTTCCATCCTTCGTGAAGCCTTGAGGAGCACCTGCTACCCTCTCCCTCCTTGTTTCACCTCTCCCTACAATGATGCCTTATCACTGTTAGCATTATTAATGTGTCTACTGTGTACACTCTTGATGGCCCTTTCTTGTTATAGAAACTGTGGCAGGGAAGCAAAGGGAAGGCAAATGAGGAAACTGAATCAGTGGAGAAAAGCAGGGAGAGAGACAAGAACCAGTGAGAAAGTGGATACAAAGACGGAATGGGGCTGAGAAGAGTGAGGGAAATGTGGCACAAACATCACATGCTTTCTGTTTATCACTTTTCTAAGACTGGGAACCCATCACCTATCTTTCTGTTTCACCTTCTTTATTTCTCAACATCCCCATGTTTGTTGTCTAATTCCTATTTACCTGTTTCTGACGTTCTCTTCCAAATGTTTCTTTTTTCTTCATTTCTTTCCCTTTGATGCCATCTGATCATACTTTCTTTGACTTTGTTCTTACCTCTTTCTGTCTGAATTGTTTCCCAACCTTACTTTCATCTTTCTCCTCACTCTTCTATCTTCACCATCTTTTCCCCTTTAATCTTGTTCCTGAGTAGATCTGTGGCAGAAGCCCTAAAAACTGGGACCCCTGTAGAACCAGAATACTTTGACCAGGTGACTATCTACTTCAGTGACATTGTGGGCTTCACAACCATCTCAGCCATGAGTGAGCCCATCGAGGTGGTGGATCTCCTCAATGACCTCTACACACTCTTTGATGCCATCATCGGCTCTCATGATGTCTATAAGGTAAGCACTTCACAGTGTAGTGTGATGAGTATATCGCTACTGCGAAGATAATGCATTCACTCAATTCACCTGTTTACCAATCGGTCCTGTTCCTTGTTTCACCTGTAGGTGGAAACTATTGGAGATGCTTACATGGTGGCATCAGGGCTACCCAAACGCAATGGCAACCGCCACGCAGCTGAAATCGCCAATATGTCTCTTGACATTCTAAGCTCCGTGGGATCTTTCCGTATGCGACACATGCCTGATGTCCCTGTACGGATCCGCATCGGACTGCACTCAGGTTGGTGACACTTTCAATTTCTCCTTGCTCGCTATGGGTCAGTGTTTTTGTCACACCTTCAGTTCTTCCCACCAAAACTATGAAGCTTAGGTTGGCACTAATACCACCTTTAGCAGCTTTCCATTTGCATCATGTGCACTCACCTGTTTCAACAATGGATTTCTAGAATGTCAATTTGATGTGGCTATTACCTGCCTCACTGGGCACAACTCTTGGTGCTCCTGAAGTCCAAGAACCAGGAAATGGAAGAGCGGTGAAACCAAGATAAATTGCAGCAGAATGTAGATTCTGCAGATGAGATCACCTCATTTCATTTCAGTCAAGAACGTGCAAAATTGTGATGGCTTTTGTTTGCAAATGCAGTGAAGTCTTTTCTGAATTCTGCAGGTTCCCTGCTGTTTGTAAAGGTTGTGATGCTTTAAAAAACACAAGTACCATGACAATATTATGACAAATGTTTTGCAGAGCAGTATTTTCCTCAAACCTTTGAAGGCTAGAATTTTTGATGCATGCAAAGTTTCCAAAGTTCACAAAGTGCAACATTAACTTCGTCAAACTTTCCATAATTTTTTTTTATTTGACACCCCTAATTTTTCAGTGTTTGGTCTCACTGCTCTTTTACTGTGCGTTGAAATCACACATCTCAAGCCATGTACCAAAGGTTCTAGCATTAAAGCAGTGTCATCTCATCCTATATTAATTTGCTACATCCTTTCCAACCTTTAAGACACACTGCCGAGAAGCCTCCTGATTCTCTGTAGGCCAGTAGACCTATTTGCACAAGTGTCAATAAAATATTTGCTTTGAGTACCTGGATACCAGTCTTGCATCAGACAAGCCTTCTTTCTTCTAATCCCAGTTCCCTCATTTCTAAGGGAGCATCCAGTCCCTGTTGTGTCTCCCTACAGAAGATTACAAGAGTTGCTCGACAGCAACTTTTCAATTCTTACCAGAGTCCAGGGTAGGGGGCGTCTTCTCTAGAGTATTGTCTCCTTTATGTCAGGATTAGTGTGGATGTCCTTTTCGAAGAATATCATGCCCTTTTCAACAGAAGCGATAAATAGGCTTTTTACATTCAGCGATGCTATGCTCCATCTCAAGGAAGGGCAGTTGTGCTTGTAACTTTCCCGACATCAGTTGGCTTATAGAGGCCACATGATGGTATCCTCTGTCCTCAGAGGGTTGTTGCCTATGTGGAAGAACCTGAGCCTCATTGTGGAGCTCGCATTGCATTCTTGTTGCAAGGCTCCATAACCACTCAGATCTGGGTGATTCTTCAGTTTCATTGTACATATGGCACTTGACAAAATACTTGGATCAAATATTGACTCAAATAAGAAATTGGAGCTGCAGCTGCATGAAGGAGCACATCCTTGCATTCAATCAGCTGCACTGCATTTTGTGGTCATTAAACACCATTATTGGAAGGTCAAGCACTCTTGGAAGCAGTTCATATCCTGTTGATATGCTAATGTTCTAATGTCAGACAGGTGTCCTTATTGACCTATTTTTAGGTGTGGCTCATTGTATAGTATATAGGTTAGGTTTAAGTTATAGTTAGGAAAACTTTAGTATTTCTATACAAACCCACCTTAGGGCCTGTTTTAGATTTTGGCGGAGGGGAATACTCAGTCACAAATGTGACATATATATCAGGTCCGCCATATGACCATCCCATTATATACTATGGAGATCGTAATACGGAGGACAGGGTATCCGTCATGTTTGTGATGGAGTATTCCATCCACTGAGATCTAAATCAGAACCTTAATCTACACAAACATTAGAAATTCTAAAGTTATAGTTCTAACTTAAATATATAATTTACACACCACCTTCAAATTATTATAAGTCTTGAACATCCAAACTCGACACTCTGCCATACATTGTTTTCTCAGAAATGATGTAATTTGATTTATAGCTATGTAGTGTGGCGAGTGAAGTGACAACACTGGTTATGGAGGTGCGCAACATATAGTATGTGTAGTATGTCGTTCAAATCATAGTGTTGAATGTAATTTATTACTGTGTTGTTTATTGGAGTGTTATGCAGTAGCCTGGAGGAGAGTGTTATAGAGTGTAGTGTGGTAGAGGGGAGCATTTTAGGATGGAACAGAGTGCATTGGAGTAGAGTGGAGTGGGGAATGTACAGTGGAATAAAGTCTTATACAGTGGAGTGGCGTAGTGTATCATATAGTGGAGTTGATTATCGTAGAGTAGAGCAGCATGTTGTACGGTGGAGAAGGGTGCAGTAGAGTGTTGTTCAGTGGAGTAAAATAGAGAGGAGTTTTGTAGAGTATGGTGGAAGACAGTTTTGTACAGTTGAGTGGCATATCATATAGTGCACTGGTTCCCAACCTGTGGTCCGGGGACCCCTAGGGGTCCGCAAAGCCTCTTCAGGGGGTTCGCAAATGCTTAGAAAATTAAATAATATTAACAGTTTAGGTCCCCAGCTTTCAGTAATGAATCACTGGAGTGGGCCACCGGATTTCAATAATGATTCAGTGGGGGTCCCCGGGTTCCAGTAATGATAAAGTGGGGGTCCACAGAAGTGAAAAGATTGGGAACCACTGATATAGTGGATTGGAGTGACGTCTTGTAGATTATCATACATAGGGGTGGGTGAAAAAATCTGCTCTGCCAGAGTTTGCAGAGTTTTGCCCACTCAGCGTTCCGCTTGGAGCACAGAGTTCCGGCAAAACTCTGCCAACTGCTGCATGGTGGAGTTTGTTCTAGCACATGGCTTGCCAACATTAAGTTGGCGAGCATGAGAGAGAATTTGCATCCCTTCACACGATTTTTAGGTGCAAGAATACCTCCTGCGAGGTTTCTCAATCCTGGGGGCCACGACCGTTCACATTGACAAAGCTGGTGCTCAATTAGAAAATCTACTCAAGCAGTAGAATAAAGCAGCGCCCTCTTGTGGTGCCTTTCAAGCTAGTTTTACAGTGTGGAAGAAGTTTCCAGTGCTAAAAATCAGTGCGAGGAGAGGGACGTTGCCAAATTCCACGTGCTCACAGAACTCCACCAAATTTCATGGGGTTTTTATGTAACTGCACAGAATTTCAGGGAGTGAATCTCCACGAGTTCCGCCCAAGCCTAGTCATACAGTGTACTTCAGTGGTGTACAGAATATGGGCATAGAGTGGAGAAGAGTGTTAGAGAGGGGCATAGAGTGTAGTATAGTCTTGTAGAGTGCTGGCAGTGAAGCGTTGTAAAGCACAATATGATACAATGGCTTACAGTGTGATAAAGTGTAGTAGTGGAGTATAGTGTAGTGGAGAACCCTGCAGTGGGATAGCAGAGAGTAGAGTAAAGTGTCATAGAGTGGAGTGGTGTGTTGTAGAGAATAGCTGCCTGGAGTACAGTATATTGGAGAGGCGTAGCATACAGTTGTGTAAAGTGTTATAAATTGGAGCACCGTATTGTACAGTACAGTGGAGTAGCATGTCATACAATATTGAAAAGTGTTTTAGAATACTACAGGACAGTACAGTTTTCTAGAGTGAAGTGGCATACAGTATTGTGGGGTACGGTAGAGTGGATTGACATACCTTGTTAGAAAAGAATGGTATAGTAGAGTGGAGTACTATGTCATAGAGTACAGTGGAATAAAGTGTGGTGCAGTGGGATAGAAAGCTTTGCGTATAGTGTTGTGTGGTAGATTAGTGTATCGTACAGCAGCACAGAGTGAAGTAGACTGTTGTACAGTGGCATACTGTATATTACGGTGTTGTACAGTGGAGTGTACAGGTATAGCGTGGCGTAAGGGGCCAAGAATGCCATACAGTGTAGTACAGTGTTGTAGAGTGGAGTTGCACATGGTACAGTAGTGTGTCGTACGGTGGAGCTGCATAGTTTGTTGTATAGTGCAGCAGAGTGGGGTTACGTTTCAAACAGCGGAATACAGTAGAGTGGAGTGGCGTAACGTAGTGTGAAGTAAAGTATAATACAGTGTATAAGCATTTTTATAGAGTGGAGTACAATGTAGTCGTATAGCATTGAGTCGAGCAAACGTAGATATTGGAGGGGCTTCTCATATAGTAGAGTGGAGTGCTATGTGATAATGTAATCAAAAGGGTTGTATAGTGGACTAGAGTGTTGAACAATGGAGTAAACTGCACAGAGTAGAGTATAGAGTTGGACAGTGGAGTGTACAGGGATAGAGTGGAGTAGAGTACCATATGTAGTGGAGTGTCATTCACAGGGGTACCCTACAGTGGAATTGCGTACACTGAAGTAGGGTAGAGTGAAATACCATAAAGCGGGGTGGCGTTGAGTAAAGGCACGTACAGTGAAGTTGTATAGAATGGAGTTGAGTACATTTTTGTAGCATAGAGTGGAATAGCATATACTGTGGCAACATAGGGTGGATTGGCATACAGTGTAGTCACGTGCAGTGGAGTAGCCTACAGTTAAATGAAGTGGCATACGGATGTACATGAAATTAGGTAGGAACATAGAATATGGTGTGAAAAGTAACGCAAGACAGCAATTTGCGGTGCCTTGTGTTTATCCAGATTTATCAGCCAATGCAGGGCCATGCATGGTGACATTCTCTTGCTTTGTAAATCTCTCCTAAGTACTGTGCTGGACATGCAACAATGCAATACGCAAGGGTAACACAATACAATAATAAATCTGGGTGTTGGTGATACATTGTGCCACTGTACTTTTTCGGGATACTATGGTGCATGGCAATGGGAAGGCATTTTCTAGCTTTTCTCACTCTTTGGCTCGGTTTTGGGTTAGGGCCTTATATCTCTCTTTTTTTTTTTTTTACCTGTTACCGGTTATTAAAGTGTTAATAGATATATAAAATAATTTTTATTTTCCTGTATATTTTGAAAATGTTTATGGTGTAGTTTGCTAGTAGTTAGCAGGTACCTGTTTTTTTAACCAATGTTTTCTTTAATTGTTTTAACTTGTGCGGTATTTTAGCACAATTTGAGTGCTACATCATAATTCTTTTAAAATGTTTTTAAACATATAAAAATTCGAAAATACTCGGAAGACACAATATCAGTAAAATATTGGCCCTTATTGCACGTGTGGTGGTTTTGAGACCGCAATACTCGCTGTGGCACTCGGACCGCCGCCAAAGTGGAGATCCGACCGCCATATGACGACCTTGACGGAGCCACCACGGTCGGACCGCCGGCACTGCCAGGTTGCCGCCGGTTGTCAGCCTGTTGGTGCCGGCTGTCTTAATCCGCCAGGGCAGCGCTACAAGCAGCTCTGCCCTGGGGATTGCGAGTCTCCTCTCTGACGGCTTTTGCATGGTATTTCCACCGCTATGCAAAGGCTGGCGGTGACGGGGCCCCATGGGAGCCCCTGCACTGCCCATGCACTTGGCATGAGCAGTGCAGGGGCCCCTATGGACAGCCCCATCGTGCTTTTCACTGCCTGAATTATAGGCAGTGAAAAGTGCGACAGGTGCAGTTGCACCTGACGCACTGCAACATTGCTGCCAGCTTGATTACAAACCAGCCTCAGTGTTGTGGCCTGTTTCCCACTGGGCCATCGGGTGGAAACGCTGTTTCTGCCCGCTGGCCCAGCGGGAAACACGTAATAGGGCCAGCGGGCGGAAAACCGGAGTGGTGGTTTTCTGACCCAAAGAGTTTGGCAGGCACCGCCCACCAAACTCATAATAAGGCCCATAGTGTATTATACTGTTTTTTTATTTTATTTTTTTAAGTTTTAAACCTTGTAATTATTTTTCTTTAAAAAAGTGATAGTAGGCATGGAAAAATTATAAAACCTACTACTTACCCATATTTACGCCCTAATCCAGAACACAGCCAACATGGCTGCCTTTAACTTTTGTAAAGGCAGTCATTATCCAATTATATAATGCCTTATCATTGGCATGTATTGTGGTAGTTTCAGAAATTACCGCAAAACTACGGCAGCAACAGATATCATTGAATTTACATCCTTATAACTTATAAAATACTTACCTTTAACCCCCCAAAAAATCATCTGCACACTATAATGTATAATCCTGCCAAATGTATTCAAAATTTGGCTGACTGTTTGGTCACTATCCAATACAAAACGTATTGGTTACAAAACACATTTTGGGACCCCCATTTTCCTTTGCACCCCTTTGACCAATCGCCACAACACTTCCCATCATCTGCCAATTTAGATTGAAGAATAGGTATAGAAAATTCTGTGGCAATTCATCAAACGAGTGCACAGCTATTAAAGGGCAAAAATCTGAGGAATTCCCATCTCTGGTAACCCTAGCAATAATTACAGAGTGGTCACTGCTATTCTGTAATTTACATGTATATATCCCTGCTGCGGTCACCAGGGTTTGGTTAGCTGTTCCGCAGGAAAAGTGTTTGTTGTGTTGCTAATAACCTTGGCCCTGTTTAACAAATCTCTATGAAACTTTCCAGAAACGTGATACTTTTTGACTAGTCTGTGCATGGAAAGTTTCAGGTGATCCGCCCAGCAGGGACCGATCAAAATTGAGAGTCACAAAAATATAACAAAATCCCCATGCCTTTTCCATAGACTTCTTTCGGCAGGGCTACAGCAAAAACTGCTGAACAGAATTACACCAAAGTTGGCAGGAAGTTAGATCTTGGTTTGCAGATTGTGTTTTTTGTGATTCTGTGTAAATCCATTTAGTAGTTTTTGAGAAATTATGGTTCAAAAATAATTTTATATCTGAACTGTTTGGTTCAAGAGACTCTTGTGAGATTTCCTCGGACCCTGTTTTAAAACATAATTTTATGGGAGCTTTCTTTCCCTTGGGCCATTGAGTCAGACTCCCGCTGTGGCGAACGCTCAGATTGGCTGCCAGCAACAAGAGAAAAATGTTGCTTGCAGCCATTACAGGACTCAAGGACTTAGTCCCCTGTCCTGAACTTGTATAAAAAAAATAATGTAAGGAGGCAGGATAGGGATACGCTGCCCCCTTAGGCCCCATGGCAAAGACCCAGAGGGACCTCTCCCTGTGGCCAAAAAAAAAAAAAGTTAGTTTTTGCCTCAGCCACACGGGACTCCTACGGGATCCCCCAAAAAAAAACACCTCAATATTACAGCCCGGGGCATCATTTTTTGATTATTGGAGGAGGGTGTATAAACCACTGCCTGAGTTGTTTTTGGCCCTAGGGCCTCATTTATTACTATGGGGGGTGAGGGCAGGGGCGCAGCTCTCCTCCCGAGCCGTATTCAGCCCTGGGACCCGTACCCCAGGGCCCAATTGCATAAATATTGGGAGGAGACATGCACCCTCCACAAGCCTTTAAAAGGCCTTGGGGACCCCGTACCACAGGGCTGCTACTTAAAGGGAGGGTCGGAGTCTGCACTCCCTCCTCGTTTGGAGGCCCAAGAAAGCTTGTGGAGTGTGGCTGCGCAGTACCCCTCCCATTTTTTATGTATTTGGCCCCAGGGGATGTTGTCCCCAGGGCCTATTAAGGTATTGGGAGGGGCTGTAAACCCTCCACTTCTGTTTAATTGTATTTGGCCCTTGCGGGTGGGGTCTTCAGGGCCAATTAAGGGTCAAGAAGGATGCTGCACACCCCTTCACCATAATGTATATATTTTTGCCCCAGGGGATGGGGTTTCCGGCCCCTGAAGGCCAACCCTCTGCTGCACATGGCAAAGGATGTGCGCTATGGGGTTGACACCCTGCTGGGGGTTGGAAGCAGGGCTTGGCAGCAACACAAGCACTGTGGCTCACTCACGAGCAAAGGCCATACTTGATGTGGGGTTTCTCCCTCCATGTGATGAAAATTAGTGCACAGTGTGAGGTACACTAAATGCAGTAGGGGGTCAGCTGCCTTCAGGTGGGTTGCCACCTCCCTGCTTTGCATGGCCGAAGGCCAAGTGCAGCGTGGAGTTTGCTGTCTGGGGGCATTGGCTTTACATATGCTAATAAAATATTACTTTACGTTAAAAAAACCTAAACATTCACAGAAAAAAAACAAAGGTTAAAGTAACAATATAGTTAGATGTGTTGAAAAGATCTGTTTTTGTTTAAAAAACATAGAAATTCACTGAACAAAACAAAGGAGAAAGTAATGTTATAGTAAGGTGAGTATCTCAGTGACAACATGAATGTTTTGAACTAAGAAAAACACAGACATTCACCAGTTATAGTTAGCAGAACTAACTATAACTTGTGCCACCACCATGCACTACTTAAGGCCTTCTGTTACTCTTGACATGTTCTAGGATATCATTTATGAAGTTACTTATGACATCTTAAATAACATCATTGATGACATCATCCAAGCTTCTTTGACACACATTACTCTGTAAACTAGTATGTCCTTAGAAGCCCGAAAGTAAGTAGAAATAGCTCAGAATAATATGAAGCATCATTGATGATGATGTATGCAATTTATAGTGCACTGCTACTCCCAGGAGTGCCCTAGCGCGAATGCCATCACAGATACAACTCCCTTGGATGTATCAAGCATGAGTCATGTGCAACATTGACCCTATACCATACACTTCAAGGGTAGCCTAGGACACATTAACAATCCACCACAGATATATGGAAAACCCTGACTGCACACAGTGTTCAATCTGTATACAACTGTCCAAAGAAAGCCAAGTTTCTCAGGATACACAACGTCTGTTCCAAAATGAAGGCCCTACTACAGGCAACTTTTATCTCTATCAAACCCCTCACAGTCACCGAACCTACATTGAAAAATGCCGTTGATATGAATAGAAAAGTTGGTACTGTTAATAGTGTTTACTCTATGGAGAAAGGTTACTTTGCATCACAGTTTGCAGACAGTGAAACTCAAGAGAAATACACCAAAGAGTATTAAAAAGTATCTAATAAGGACAGTGTACACTCTATGCAACACTTGTCAAAAAACACTTTTTTGTTAAAATAAAGAATGTCTGAAGGAGCCTTCATATTGTGGTGAAACCTTTACAGATACCCCCTTTTCTGAAGCAGAACAAGCACATGTGCATGGGTTAGTATGCTAAGTAGAAATTGTCATGCTGAGATGATTCTAATAACACAAGGCTGCTTACAATACTTAATATCTACTACATAGAATCTTTGTCCTGTTGGAAACATTTTCTGCAGAATCAAAAACTTTTGCGGAGCATGCTGAACACATGTTGTCAACTGTCACCAGCACGCAGACTCACTCTTCAGTACAAAGATTTACAACATGTTCAATACCTCTACACACCTTTGATGCTTTAGGAGCACGGGTTTTGCAAGCACTTACAACCATTAGCTGGACACTGGCTATACAAAATTAGGTAGAAATGTAACATGGTAGTTACCCACCACTATGTAAACTATAAAATAAACTAGCACACTTGTTGGATGATGTCATCAATGATGTCATGAAAGCATCAGATAGCCCTATTTGCAAGCCCCATGTGATAGTTAACTGATACTATGAGTGCTGAAACTAATAGGTATTATGATTATCCAACACGGTGGTGCTCAGAATGATAAGCAGCAGAGTTAGCCCCTACCAGTATCTCTATGTAGATCTGTAGGGTCCACACACATCTCTGCAGCAGGTGAACAACCCATTATACTAAAGGCTAATTCATTGCCTTTCTGTTCCATTTGTGAAGTTTCATTATAGGAGTATTGCTCAAATTAACAATGCTTGTTGGCTATGTGGCGTTTTAGCACATATTCTCGTATGTTTCATGATACTGTGTGATTTTAAGATGCCATGAGCAGCTGCTCAAGCCACGAAGAGCTCACCTCTCACACCTCCAGTCACCACCTTTTTTCTACTCCTGTCTCACCAGCTCTTCCTGTTGTGTCCGTCAAGTTCTCCTGCTCACTGTCGCCTTCTTTACTTTCTTGAATCTCAGCCTGCTCACTGTCTAGCGAGGGGCTATATGAGAGGTGTAGGTGGCTGATCCAATTAAAGGTAGAAATGTGTTTGTCATAGCATGGTATTGTAGACTGCAGTGCAGGCCTTTGGCTGGTTAGAAGTGGGATCTATGACAATGATAATGACGCCTTCCCTTCTCTTTGATGTTTGGTAGGGCCCTGCGTAGCTGGCGTGGTGGGGCTCACAATGCCTCGATACTGCCTCTTTGGGGACACGGTGAACACTGCCTCCCGCATGGAATCTACAGGCCTGCGTAAGTCACGTCTGTCTTTTGCCCCTTCTTTGTTTTCCAGAGCTTGTAACCAGTCTTATGTTGGAATTGTGAAGCATCTGATGGTTGACCGACTGCAAGACCTGTATGTTTTAAATCCCGTATAGTAGCAATGTAGGCAATGTAATTATTCATTATTCATTCATTATGATTTGCGTGAAATTATGATTTGCGTGAAATTTTAGCCTGTCTTATTGATGCTTTCATAACAAGGCATGGATTAATTGGATTAGTAAGTAGTAATAGATAATCAGTTGCTAGAATCCTGCCCTGGTGTTCTTGAATATGTGATCATGGGGTGTTGTCACCCTATCAAATTAATTACAGGAGAGTTTTATGCTTTTGCTGCATTTGTGGATCTCTTCTTGCACTTTAATCCATTTAGTCTACCGGAGCAATATGAGTTTGCTGGTCTTATATGCAATAGGATTCTCTTTTCCCTGTAATGTGCTAATATCCTGTTGGAAAACCATGTTTCAGGTAGACTCAAAACTGTGATATCCTGCTTTGGGCTTGATATGTGTGACCTAGCAATTAAAAATATGGCCTTCTTGACTTAACAGAGTTGGATTTCTTATCCATGTTTGGTATTGGACGATAGCACCTTATAATTTTCTAAAAGGTCAATTGGGTGTTGTAGTAACCAAGGACATGCAGAGTGGAAGTAAGAAAAAAGAGCTCATAATGTATGTATTAGTAATGTGTAACACAATATTCACATTTGTATGTCTGGTCTGGAGGTAGCATTAGCTTCCTTGCCAGCCTTATGAAATCCAGGGTAACCTAAAATACAAATACATGCACATAAGGTTACATAGAGGGGCGTTGGGTCAGCCCTCACTTTCCCTTGACCTGTCCGGTTCGCATTCACTGTTTTTTGCTTTCCATTCCTAATCGTTTTTTTAGTCATCTATGTGTTTTAACTATGGCTTTGGATTACAGTGAATGAAACACAATAGAACCTTTCCTGTGCGCCGATAAAAACGGATTTTCTTGTGATGTGCATTAAAATTAAAAATGTTTTCCATACCTGGTCTAAATACACATGCTTGCTACCTTTCTGTTAAGATTATACACAATTATTTATTTTGCCCTAAATTTTTAAGTTTATTTTGCAAATATATTGGCAACCACATTTAAGTGGTAGCATGTTTTCTTTTTTCAAAACAATTTGGTGACATATGCAGCAAAGAACATTTTAAAAATGTATCACGTCAGTCTGCCAAGGTCAGACCTACTGGCTTTTCCAGTGCTTGTCATTTAATGATGCCTACGTTCTACGGTTTTCTTCCAGTCATAAATGCAATTGTACCTTTTTTATTTCTCTCTCCAGCTTGTCGTATTCATGTAAACCTAAGTACAGTCAACATCCTGAAGAGCCTGCAGGAAGGTTATAAGATGGACTCCAGGGGGAAGACCGAGCTTAAGGTAAGTGTATGTCTGGGGGGAAGGAAATAAACCACACAGCAGCACATTTCAAGGGTGGACAAACATGTTTTCTTTTTCCATGAAAAGACTAACTCAGTGGGAATAGTGAAGTGAATGATTGGGTAAACGGATCCAGCTCTGGATAAATTTAAAATGAGCATGGTGAATGGATATGCCAGGTAATATCATGTGGCAATAGGAATGACCAATGAGGATAGATGGACAAAGGGACAGGCAACTGAGCAAAGCAATGAACTACTAGCCAAAGAAGTGGATAGCGAAGCGAAGAAATGGGAAAACAGTAGACCAGTGGAGTAATGGGGATAGTAGAGCTAGGCAAAGGAATAGAGAAGTGGGCCAAACGATGGACAGCTAGGCTAAGAGATGAAATGCTGGTGAATAGAACAGAGATCTTGGCAAAGGGATGGAAAGCTGGGCGAAAGGATGGAGACTTGTATAAAAGGATAAAGAGCTGAGCAAAGGTATGGATCGCTGAGAAGAGGGATGAAGGCTTGTACAAAAGAGTTGAAAAGCTGAGTAGAAGGATGGAAGGCTGAGCAAAAGGATGGAAGTCTGTGCAAAGGGGTGGAGAGTATGGCAAAGGAATGGAAATTTTGGCAAAAGGGTGAAGAGCTGGATTAAGGGGTGGAGAACTAGGGAAAGGGAAGGTGATATGGCCTAAGAGATGCACAGCTAGGCAAACGGACGGGGAGCTGCTAATGAGAAGGATAGCTTGGCATAGTGACAGTCAAGGGTGGTGACAGTCAAGGAGGAGGACAGCTGAGCAAAGGGATGAGCACAAATGCAAAGAGGATGTGCAGCGACACAAATGCATGGACCGGTGGCCAAGGAGATGGACAAATAGGAGAACAGGTAATTCAAGCAATGGGCAGCTTGGCAAAGCTATGGGCAGCTGGGAAAAGAGATGGGCAGCTGGTAAAGGAACTGGACAGCTTGCCAAAGAGATGTAACTCTGGACAAAGATAATGATTGCTGGACAAAGAGATTGACTGTCGGACTGTTAGATTGACTACTGGGCAAAGAGATCAATAGCTTGGCAAAGAAATTGAAAGGTAGGCAAAGATATGAGCAATTGGGAAAATAGATGGGCAAAGAGGGGCACTGCTAAGCAAACAGTTGGACAGCTAAAAAGATATAAACATACACACAAAGGAATGGATGCAAGACAAAGATAAAAACAGCAGGGTAAAGGGAAGGATGACAGCAAACGATATGTGCCTATGAAAAAGAATGGGCGGCTAGGCAAAGAGGTGAACAGTTGGGTATAAAGGAGACATGAACTTGAGAAATGGGATGCACAACAGAGATACTGGTGGGCAAAGGGATGTAAACTGTTGTGGAAGTAATGGGCATTGGGATGTGCAGCTCGGAATATAGGGGTAGATACACCGGGAACAGGGGGTGGACAGAGGGCCAAGGGATAAAACTGATGGGCAAAGATTTGTATGTTCCAATTTACTAAGGAAGTCTGCAATGGGTGCTGTAACAGATCTAGCTTACAAGAATGGATGGCTAGGGAACAATTGACAGGCAGAGGGCTGTCTTTGACCTGAAGGCAGGAAGAATGATAGACATAGGGTTAGCTTAAGTGAATGTATAGTTCACCAGCAAGAGTACCTGCTTCATGGTTAGGATGGGTGGGAGTGAGAGGCTTAGATTTGGCAGATGCAGTGTGGTTGCTGACCATCCAGTATAAAGGCAGAGACTTTCATACTGAAGACCTTAGGTGTTTTTCTCCCTGTGCAAAACCTATGCATCCTGACCTGAAACATTTTCTGTTATTTCACTATTAGATTGCCACTCAGCTTTGCCAAGGCATCCGACAAATCACCTATGTCTTGCTGATTTTGTTATCTAGGGCAAAGGCATGGAAGATACCTACTGGCTTGTTGGAAGAGCTGGGTATGACAAACCAATTCCTATTCCTCCAGATATTCTGCCTGGGTAAGTGTTCTACAGGTGGCCTAACAAACCCAGTTTGTGTGATGTATGGGTATGACAAGCTCTCCTATGAAACTCCCATGGTTGACATGTGTATAATGCACTCATTGTGTAGGCAAGACTCCAATTTCTATCTGTAAATATCCCATCACTTGGACTCTCATTGGTACTCATCACCATATAACTCTTGGTGTTAATATGAAGCCCCTGCATGAGACGTATTGACAAACGCATGGCCAGCTTGTCAACCACACCCTCAAGGTTCATTTCAAAGAACATCTCTTTCTGAAACAATGATCAGTCATTTTGTTGGCTGTGTAATGTTGGCAAGCTTAGCTCTCTCTAGATATTGGCCAGATTACAATGTGCTCATGGATATCAGGAAAGTGTATTGCATTTTAGTTCTAAGAGAGTTCTTGAGCTTACGACTAGCTGTGTGCCAAGATGATGATACCAAACTAAAATAAAGTGAAAGATAAGGACTCCTTGCCAATCTTTGAATCATCCTTACTTCGTTGCAAGGTCACAGGCTTTATTTATGGCAAAGTTGTAATGGGACATTCATGGTGAAATTGGCAAATGTATAGTCATTGTCCTCGGTGGCACTTCATAGGCCATTCGTCAACACTCCAATAACATTCACACTGCGTTGCTTCAGGCATTCCTTCCCCCAATGTAAGGACTCCAGTTCTTTTTTGCATAACTCAATAGCCCCAAGTTGTGGTACCTCTCCAGATCTCCCATTCTCTGTTCGAAATTTTTGCCAGAAAGGTCACGCGTGGATTTTCCATCAGATGATTCAGCTATTATGCTTGAAAATCTCCACCATCCCCTAGGAGAACTGGGAGCTGACAGTGTTTCAGTCTTGTTTTGGCATAATGATGGACAGAATTAGATCTGCCAAAGTCTAAGTCAGGTCATTATTTGGGACAAAACTCATTCTTTTTTCTCTTTTCTTCTATGATACTTTTTGTTAACGCTGTGTTTCCTATCTTAGGATTCTTGCGTGTCTGCACCTCAGCAACATGAAGAAGTTTTTCTTCCCACCAAAAATAGGTTTTTGCAGAGAAAACACTCGGTGAAACACACTTTATATTAGAGACTGCTAGAAATAGCTCTTGCAGGAAATATTATGTGAAATTGCAAAGTTGGCAAAATCTGTATCTTCAGGAACTTGCAAAACGTATCAGCTTTGCTTAATTTTGCCCTGGTATCCTAATATGAAGAAGCAGGTGTTACAAAAAGATATCACATCAGCTTGCGGGAACCAAGCAGAGAATGGAAAGGTGGCTTAAAACAAGACCTGGCGGAGGTAAAGGAGAGCTTCTTGGAGGCATAGCTCCCCTGGGACAAGATGTTGATATTCTTAATAACAGAGTGGTCAAGAAAGAAGGAAGATTACAGGATGTTGTAAAGTGGGCTGAGATTTCGGACAAGATTAAAGCTCTGAAGCTACACCCACCAGAAATGTGAAGACCTAGACAGGAAGGAAGGGACTACATGTGAGACAGAAGCTTTGAGCAATATAGGCCTCAGATATCACTGGGTCCTCCACTGCCTCCCACAGTTTCAGATAGGATGAAACAGCAGGAAGGCCTAACAAAAACTATACCTGCCAACAAAGGACATCTGCCATGCAAAGCCGCTACGAGAAATGTCTCAGCACCAAGGCCTACAAACCAAAGAATAAGCTGATTCAGAGAATGGGAGAAATACTAAGATCTTAAACCTCCACAAAGCCTTTTCACCACTAGTGGAGGATGCAGTGTAAATGCTTGGGGAATGCTTGGAGCCACTCACTCAGCCAGACTTTAGTGGTACGGCGTGATCCAGGGGAACAACATATGAACATCTAAAAACAAGCTCCATCAGTGTTCCTATCACTGTGCCGAACTTGAGTCCACATACCATGTTGATGGTCTGGCAACATCCTTTTTGTGTGACGGTTTACCATTGTTCATTATTGTTTTTATTTTTTTTACAACAGTTATCATTGGGGTGAAGTGGTTGTTTTTTCGTTTTGGCAGATGCCTGCAGGAATGGTCACAACCTCTGGAAGATGACTTAGGAGAGGGCTAAAAATGTTAAATCTCTGCATTCAAGGCACTTACATGGAGAATGAAGAGGGGACCAATCTGGTACCAGAATGCTGTGTCACAATATTGTCTGATTTAATGATTGTTTCCCAAATATTGTCTTCAAAAATATTACCACATTGGAGTTAATTTAGAAAATCTACGCTCTATGGGGTGATATTTATGTAAACAATATTTAGGATATAATATTTATGTTAGATGATATCCTCCTATACAGTCGGCTTAACTTACTTGCAAAGAGGTCAAAGTGCAAAAATATTTGCAAGAATTAGTAGTAAGTGGCAAAAATGCTGGGAAGTGAAGTGCTTGGCTTATGTAATGTTGCTTTTCACATGATCAGTTGATCAGGCCACTTATGGTATCGTGCTAAAGGATTATTAACTCACACGTGCCACGGGTGAGAGGAGGCGAAAGAGGCATTAGGATTTGGGATGCGAAGTTATGAAGAACCCTTTTTTGGTGGTTCGTCTTGACTAAAATATGCTTTTTTGAAATGTCCCAGTACATTTAATAAAAATATTTTTTTATTAAAGAGATTTAAAATTTGGGGCATTAAGGCCATTTGCAG
Source organism: Pleurodeles waltl (assembly GCF_031143425.1). NCBI lineage: Eukaryota > Metazoa > Chordata > Amphibia > Caudata > Salamandridae > Pleurodeles > Pleurodeles waltl. The sequence continues at coordinate 673,724,326 of NC_090451.1, read as the reverse complement.
TGTATTTTAATGCAATAGTCAGCAACTGAAAGTTAAGTTAAAATGTTAACTTTTTCAGATTACTTAGTGTGGCCGTGCACCCTGTGAGTAGCATTTTTAATAACTGTTTATCCTTTCGAGCTAGAGGCATTTTGTTATTAAAACCTGCAACATATGCAACTTGTTGCTTACGTAGCATGCGCGTTATGAGGAAAGTCCGCTAATTCCAGTAACTGTGGCTGTGGTGCCTCCATTAGTTAAAAACAATATTGAATCCAATGGAAACTGTAAAGTCTGCAAGTGTTCAGTCATGTAAAAGACTTTGTAGAGGATACATTTATTTTTATATCCTACGCATGGAAATTTTCACCTGGTAGTGGAACTGAATCTGCTCTGGCTGGTGTGTTAAATGAAATTAGAAAATTGTCTGACAAAGATGGTATCAACCCTCTAGTAATTTGTTCTCGTTAGTAGTGTTTGATAGCATCAATCTTGTTAACTGTGCTGGAGTGAAAGGGTCATAGTTAGACTCCACTAAGCCGGATGAAGTCATATCAAAATGTGTGCCACTTCCTCCAAGCCACCAAAATCTCTGCTGTGTTTCTATAGGTGTCAGCTGTATGCCTCCTGTGTTGTACTCTCTCACTTTGCTTGTTGCTCTCTCCTGTGCAGTTCAGATTTCATTAATGAATTACTCAGTTCTCATAAATCTTACTGGAGCAAAGTGCCCTTTTTGGCATGGTTACTCTCACTTTTTGCCTGATATTGATGCTGACTTGACTGAGTGTGCTGGGATCCTGCTAACCAGGCCCCAGCACTTGTGTTCTTTTCCTAAAAATCTACCATTGCTTACACAATTGGCACATCCCTGCACACAGTTAAATCCCTTGTAAAAGATACCCATAGTACCAGGCGCCTTGTAGCCAGGGAAATTCCCCAAGGGCTGCAGCATGTATTATGCCACCCCGGGGGACCCCTCACCAAGCACATGCACACTGCCATTGCAGCTTGTGTGTACTGGTGGGGAGAAAAAGACAAAGTCGACATGCCCACAAACCACTGACTGTGGCATGGGTAAGTCTCAAGCAGGTCTTACATCCCTAAGGCAGGGTGCACTATACCACAGGCGAGGGCATAGTTACATGAGCAATATGCCCCTACAGTGTCTAAGTCCATTCTTAGACATTGTAAGCACAGTGTGGCCATACTGAGTATATGTTATGGGAGTTTGTCATTACTAACCCCACAGCACCACAATGGCTTCACTGAAGTCTGGGAAGTTTGATATCAGACTTATCAGCACAATAAACCCACACTGATGCCAGTGTTGGATTTATTGAAAAATGCACCTCAGAGATGCCCCCTGTATTTTAGCCAACCTTCTAGTGCAGGACAGATTGGTCTGTGCCAGCCTACCACTTCCAGACAAGTTTCTGACCACATGGGCTGAGAACCTTTGTGCCCTCTGTGGCCAGAGACAAAGCCTGCACTGGGTGGAGGTGCTCCCCTGCAGGAACTGTAACACCTGGCAATGAGCCTCAAAGGCTCAGGCCTCTTGTTGCAGTGCTCCAGGGCACTCCAGCTAGTGGAGATGCCGGCACTCCCCCATACAAAGCACCAGTTATGGTGGCAAGTCTGTCTGGAAAGTTAGGAAAAGCAAGGAGGAGCGATCACTTCAGTTAGGACCACCCCTAAGGTGTCCAGAGCGGAAGTGACCCCCCCCTTGCAAAATCCTCCTTCTTGGTTTGGAGGACAGGGAGCAATAGGGTTAGGTCTGTGCTCCCCTCCCCAAAGGGAATGGGCACTGGAAATGGTGTAGTCACCCTTCTGACCCCCATAATGCTCCTAAATCCAGTATTTAAGGGCTCCCCTGAACCTAGCTTGTCAGATTGCTGGTGACCTCAAAAAGGTGACAAGAACAAAGAAGAAGGACTACTAAGCTGCCCCCCAGCAGAGAAGACTGAAGACACTAACTGATTTGGCTCATCCCTACCTGCCTGTCTCCAGCTTCTGAAGCCATGCAACAAAAGGACGATGCATCCTGCAGGACCACCAGACCTCTTAACAACCTCAAGAGGACTGCCTGCGCCCCAGAGGCCAGGATCTCCCGTGGAGAGTGGCCCTGTCCAGAAAGAAACTCCAGCAAAGGACTCCAGAACCACTCCAGATCCAAGAGTCCTGCCTACTCGGCACCTGACAACCACAGCCTGTGTCCTGGTGTCCCAACCGACTAGAGCTGGTCCCCAGGAGATTCTGACTTAGTGTCTACCCTGGGTTGACTCCCCCCGTCCAACACAAAGACGCCTGCAGACTAAATCCAGAGGATCTCCCGGCCCGCGAGAGATCAGGACGAACATTCCTAACACCCAGATGTACCCCTGCACCTGAAGCCCCGGGCCTTGAGGAATCTAACCACTGGTCCAGTGACATCCAGCAGGCGGCCCTCCTCCTTGTGCAGCCTGTGCGAAACCGACCCCCTGGACTTAGCCAAAAGCATCTTTGTGACCCCTGGGGTCCCCTTATTGAAAAGCATTGGGAGCCCGACGCTAAGTATGCATCCTGCACCGCGCCGCCTCTGTGCCGCTGAGGGTGTGTGTGTTGGGTGTCAACCCGTGCCCCCCCAGTGCTCACCCGGACCCCCCAGATCTGCCCTCAAAAGACCAGGTACTTACCTGCAAGTAGGCCAGATTCTTAGTGCCCCCAGTCTCCAAAGGATTCAATTTTAAATACTGCATCATCTTTGAGCTCTGCACTCAGCTGGCCCTGTGTTGCTGGTGATGGGTGTTTGGGGTTAACATGAACCCCAACCTGTGGACATCCTAACCCTGGTAGACTGGAACTGTAAATCTGGTACTTACCTCAAGAACTGTCTTTGAAAACTGCAGTGTCAATTTTTAAAACAGATATCTGTCATTTCTTGAAAACCGTTTAACTTGCCAAACTGAAACAAAGTGTTGTTGATAGATATGCTTGATATTTACTTACAATTGTACTTACCTGCAGACTGAATCTTGTGGTTCTAGAAATAAAGTAACAAAACATATTTCTGTATATAAAAACAATTGGCCTGTAGTTAGTCATTGAGTGTGTGCTTCATTTATTTCCCGTGTGTGCACAACAAATGTTTGGCACTACCCTCTGATAAATTAACTGCTCGACCACACTACCACAAGAGAGAGCATTAGTATTATCTACTTTAGCCCCTGTTAAGCCTCTGAGGAACCCCTGGACTCTGCGCACGCTATATCTCATTTTGGTATAGTACATACAGAGCCAACTTCCTACACTTACTTTGTAGCATAAGCACCTCGCGTATAGAAGATACCACCTTCTTCATTTTTGCTTTGGACATTAGCATAAAGGATGTCTAGTACATGTTTCAAGATAAACCTTTCCAATGTGAGATCCTGTTTTATTGAAGGGTAATCTTTTTGTGTCTATCCATTGCACTTTACCAACCCTCTTTGGTCGATTTCCACTTCTGCAGAGGTTGTGACAAATCTTTATAACCTGCTGAACTTCCCTGTCAACATCTCTGCAGATACCACATATCTTAAATGTAGGCTTTTTCCACCTCAGGACCTTACAGGATAATTTTCCATGCCTGAAGCACACTCAACTAGGTTCTACTTGATGAAAAGTCTTCAGTGTCTACGGACGTTTGCAGTTTGTCCCTTGCTAGAACTGGCACTGACAGACAAAACTTTCCAACTAACAATACTGTCAATGCCCTGTCATCTTGATAGGAAATATGCATGTCCATACAGCGTCCCTCACAGCATATGAAGGTGTATGTATGTTTTTTATTGTAGAGCACAAACCTAGTTCAAGAGCAATGGAGTAAACAGGGGGCTTGCATTTTCCCCACTCCAACCATAATCTGTAATTGTTGGGGGAATGTCATGGGTTGACTGTCATGTCAGGGTAAAGCTCCTTGAAGAGATGTGCCTTTAGCTTTATTTCTGGACTATAGTAGAGTTGGTGCTGTTCTAAATCCTTGTAGTAGGTTTGCATAAAGTTTTTCTCCTTGTGATGTTTTGTCTCTAGCATTGTCCCTGAATGGTGGCTAGTTTTCTTCCCAAGTAAGCTGAGGTCTTGTTGTTGAGGGATTTATCAGTGATGCAGCTAATCTTGAAGATGACGTTGGCTGATCACAGTTGGACAAAGTACCCAGTGTTGACATAAAGAGTGTTCAATAACTGGGTACTGAGAAATGAAAAGACTTGGTTGCTGAATTGATTTCCACTGAAGGGACTGAAGAGACGTAGAGGATGGCTATAGCTAGTGTTATGAAAAGATATGTAACCCAAACGTAAAGCTTTGCATTTCTTGAAGTTGCTGACTATGGATGCAAGGCCCAAAACACTGAAGAGATACATTATTGCGGCAGTTAGAGCTCAAGAAATGGACTGACTAGCTGCATTCTGGAGCTCCCGTTGAGCATACTAATTTTGGAAAAACATACTCTGGATCAAGCCAATATGAAGAGTTAAAGGCCATGTAAGCTCCTCCCAGTCCTTTCCAGGTGCACGAAGAAACTTCTGGACAAACAGCCCTGCAGATTTTTGGAGGTCATAAACTTCTAGACTGGTATCAAGGCAGAACTCATCACTGACTTAGCAGTGAGTCTGTACTGTTGGCCATGCTGATTGCATTGCATGCCACAAGAGATGAAGATGAATGGCTGTTTTTGAGGTGGTTGATCATTTTATTGTGATTGACCATCTCACTGCATCAGAGATAGCTGACCTGGCAATATTGTGGCTTATGGCTTTCCTTCGCGACCAGACACAGATGGTCTTATTGTGTACCCATTGGACTCCTTGGTGCCAACGTTCAACCATGGAGCTCAGTAAGCTTTACAGTATTCCATATTTTCTTCAACCTTTACGTGCAGCCATGGGGAAACCAGTCTGCTTTTTTGGTTTTAAGGTATTGTTTTATGTTGACAATACTAATCTTTCACTGAAATTAGATGCTGCTTTGCTACCATTAATGACTGGAAAATAACCCATTCTCTCAAAATGAATGGGGAAAAGACTGAGGATTTAGTCTTAGGAAGAAACAAGACAGTTTGGTCCAACAAGTGTCACTTGAACTCTTCGGCACCATGCCTGCCGTTATCCTCCAGGCATAGGACCAAGATGTTCGATTTGATAGAGAACTTTCTTGGGGGCCTCAGTTTCAAAATGGGTGGAACTTTCTTCAACTTCACCTTCTTCAAAATGTCATGGTTTTTGTTCCTTCTGAGCTGCACCTCTTAATCATTGGTGTGCATTTTCTCTTGTGCCTTGACCATGGTATTGTTTTGTATATTGGACTGGCGAAATTATCACATGCAAATATCAAGAAATCCGGAATATGGCTGTCAGAATGGCCTGTGCATTGCTTGAAAATGATTATGTCTGAATGTTTCTGCAGTTACTCTTCTAATTCCCAGTTATTCAAAGAATCCTACTTAAGGTTCTGAGTGTCATTCATACCACAAGACGGGGCTAGTCTTTTTGACCAACTAAATTGTGGCAAATATGTTTTTTTTAAGAAGCTGGTCCATTGGACCTTCCTAAAATTCCACACTTTAAAAATGATTCTTCCTTATGTGTCCGGGAGCTAGGATGTGAATGGTCTCCCACGTGATCTACACATTGAGGTAGAGTATCTACAGTTCCTCAAGAAGCTAAAAACGTGTATTTTGGAAGTCTTTTCTTGTTCCTTCCCTAGATCTTGTATGGTGTCCCTGCTTCCGGTTTCAAGTGCCTAGATATTCAGCTTTATGGTTACTCTTTACATATAAATATCTTCCTTACATGAAGTGGCAACTGAAATTTAACCCACCTTCTTATCTTCTTCCATTCACCTGAACAATTATCCTGACTGAGAAGAGATTCCATCTATATGCGCTAAGGTCCTTAAGCTCTTATGTCCTTCAGGATGAACAAATTCTGACTAGCCTTTTGTGTACAACTGTCAGTGGCAACCTGGTCCTCCTTGAACACTTTCGCTAAGCGCTGATATCTGGATATTTTTAATTTTAGTTGAGTGATTCTGCAGTGCATGCTGTTTTGAAGTAATGGTTATGTTCTTGCTTCCTCTTCTCTTTGGTTGGCTCCCATGTTGAATTCATCCTACTGTGGAAGTCATTAGTAAAACAATGCTGTGCAGTAGTGATCAATTTGGAAGAAATTCCACCTCCCCTGCTGCAAGTCCCCCATTAGTCTTCTTCTACTGTACAATAATGTTTAACTTAACTTAGGACTGAGACCTGCATGCCTGCCTTAGACCCAGTGTTCTTCTAATAAACTCTTCACTCGTGCACATTACACTGGCAGCACACGTGAGCCCTGATACAAGCCGGGCCTTACTGGTATGAACAAGAGAACTTTGGGCCGTATTTAGAGTTTGGTGGATCAGAACTCTGTCAAATTATGGAGGACATCCTGTGTGATACACTACAGGTGTTGGAGGCTTTAATGCACGCATATTGTATGGGAGCCTGCTATCCCTGTATAAAAGCATGTCTCTAATTTCCTTATTACAGGTGATTTGTGATGTCTCTACTCGTCTGCAATAATGAAACGACATAGGTGTTGAACTGTAATATGTAACTGTAATATGTAATTACAGTTGATTTGTGAGATCACAACGCCCACGCACGAGCCAGGCACGTCATGGAGCATAAAAGCAACAAACACTGACTTTTCATAGTTCTAACCTTTTTTTCTCCAAAGAACAGTGATAAGCAGAAAGGAGATATTTATGGGGAAACTGTTTATTTTTGGCTCACTAAAGTTCATTAGATGAAAAATAGATTATATTTACATTGAGCTACACACTGTGAGCCCCACCATATCTTGCACATGGATCTGTTCTGAACCTGCAGAGTTACATAGCTACACCCCAGTATCACCAAGCTCAACTTTTATTCCTACTGCTTCCATGTCAAAACAAACATTATAATTTATGCTGCCAAAACAAGGCCTGACATTTGACAACATCCCAGTAAAATTAAACTTATTAGCCAAGTTCTTTCTTGGTATCTCAAGGCAAAGAAGAGGCTAGAGCGACAGTCGCATGCCATAATTGATATGGAGCACTCACTAGATATATTTATATATCTCATGTCCTAAATAAAAAATCTCTAACTAGCAATTTTTTTTCCATTTGTCCGAAAAACAGAGCAGCAGGAATGTGTTTTAAATGCCCACCATTAACCTTTCATCTGCTACTATCAAACCTTAACTGGGTGCAAACATATCTCCAATCAAACACATCCTTGTTATGTGGTAGGACTGGGCTGCAGGAAAGTGGGATCTGAGTAGTGGATAGTTAGACAGCAAGGGAGTTAAGAGAAATAATTAATAATTTCTTCAAAAAGCAAATTCATGGAAAGAGTACAAAGAGGGGAGTTAGGAGCAGCAAAGAATGTATGAATTATTGACAAAAGGAATGAATGAGAAAAGTAAGGAAATGAAAAAAATCTTTATACGCACTGGGAAAACACCATCATGGATTATGTGCAGTTCAGCAAAGAATAAACACCGATAACCACTTATTACAGTTTTTGGAAAACACTGAAAAAACACCAGAATTCTTAAAAATCTAAACTAAAAACAGGGTAGCCTACTTACATTTTTATGTTTCAGGGATTCTTTCATTGCTGCTTTAACTTTATTTCACATTTGAACAATTTATAGCTAATTGAGATTATCTTCTGCCTAAAACTTTTATGGGATCGTGGTATTATTAGTCAAACGTTTCGTGGTTAATAGCTAATACACTGTCATGTCATGTGCATTGTAAAGAGCACTATCATTCGTGAGGGTATCCTGGTGCTGAGCAGGTTCGGGTGTGCGTAGGCTTGCCTATAATAGGTTGGTTAATTGAAAAGTCAGGTCAGCCGCCCCTTGTGGAATTCAAGAAGAGATGGGAGTGGAAGGCTGCTCCTCGTTTTAGGACTGATGTAAGAGCGCGCCCATCCTCCTGATCTGGCTCTGAGGATATGTGAAATTTGTGCAAGTAAGAGTCCTGCATTGCTGAGGTGGTTGATGGAAGGAGATGCAATGTTCACACAAGTGGGGCCTGGGTTATGTGGTGCCGTAAATGTGTGTGTGAGGAGTTTAAAAGGAGTGTGTTTGTGTATCAGGAGCCAGTGAAGCTCCCTGAGGAATGGTGTGATGTAAATTCTGTGTGGGAGGCTCAGGGTGAATCTGGCTGTAGAGTTCTCTATGGTTTGTAGTCTTCTAGTGAGTTGCGTTGCTTGGTGACCCCGGCATGGAGGGTGTTCCCGTAGGCCAACTTGTTGGTGACTAGGTAGTGAGTGACAGTTTTTCTAGTGTTGCTTTGAGCTATTTAAAGATCTTCCTCAGCATCTTCAGGGTGTGGAAATAGGTTGGAGCTAATACTTTTAAACTTTATATGAATTTAATTTGGTGTTACAGACTGTGTTCTTTTACTGTTTGGGTTTTTGTATCCTCGTAACATGCATTGCCCCAACACTTCTTGAGGGGTAGTCTTAAAGAGGGCCCATGGTTTCAAGGGTGAGCAACTCTGGCAAGTCTGTTGTAGTGAGAGCTAGGCATCCCACACCTAAACCTATGTAGACCCTCCCCCCATAGGCTGCCAGAGTATTTCTTACTCCAGTAGAAAATAAAATTGCCTCTTGTAAGGGTTGTTTTTCACCAGGATACATTGTTGACACTTCCTTATGACTTCTCCATCGATGCTTGTGAATGATTGCCATTAGAAGCAATGTGACATAGTTCAGTTCCTTGAAACTCTGGTCTCTGTGGGGCAGAGAAATGACTGGGAAATGAGGTGTGGGTCATGGACCTCTCTTGATATACACTGATGACTTAATTTCCAGCAGCTTGTGGTGCCTTGTCATGGGTACTCTCTCACAATCTGAGTTGTAAGTGCATGGGTTTGTGACTTTCGGGATGGAGACTAATTCATGTATGCAGCGTTTGGAAGGAAATATTTATCCACCAAAAAACAAATCTTGAAAGTAAGTAACTTGCTTGTCATAACCTGGCCAAGCGTGTATTCAAATATGTATGTTCCCCTCATGTTTTCTACAATGGTGCCTTTCTATGCAAACACTGAGCTAGCCAGTAAGTCACTGTCCCTGTGGTGAGATGCACCACGCCACTGGTGGCTCTGCGCCAGGGACAGAAAGATGTGTTGGTTCATGCGCTTAATTTTATTCAGTGGTTTCATTCATGTATTTCAGAGCGAGCAACCACGGCATAAGTCTAGCGGAGATTCCCGAGGTGCGCCGCAGGAAGCTGGAGCAGGAGCGCAGCATCGTGCAGAAACAGAAGATGAAGTGAGCGCTGAGGCGAGGATGCCGTAGGCCTTTTATGTGAGGAGGCAAGTGGTGCTTATTTCCAGAGGAGGTATCTCTGAACAGGACTTTCAGGTTTCACTTGACCTGAGGTGAACTTGTTCACATGCCAACGTTCTTCTGAGATGAGGTTGCATGTTGAATCTTAGGTGAGGGATACTGTGCTTGGAGACAGGAATATATAATTTTGCTGTAGTTAAGTGTGATTGAGCCTGTCTAGTCTTTCTTGTACCCTCTCTACTATTGACACCAAAGGCCCTACATGGTGCATAGATCTGCCCCTGCTTCGCCATGAGTATTGTCCCACAAGTCTTTCCTCAATCTCTTGTTGGAAGTCATGGTTAGTTTACCTGCTCTTCAATTGGTTTAGGATCCAGCTTTTGTCACTGAGCTTGATTCCACTGTGCGCCCCTACATTACACCGAATCTCCACTTCGTTTCCATTCGCCAATTTCTGACCTTGTATAAGATAAGCAGAGATATCAGGAATATTATCAGCCTGAAGTAAGTTTACTCTTTAATTGATGGTTCCATCTTTCCTCTCCTCCCACAGTTTGGTTTTGCGCTGTGACGGGAATGAACAGCATCATATCCGAGGTGGCTCGAGGAGGGCCGGGGAAATATGTGCAGAATGACCGGAGGGAAATACAAGGGAGATACGATCCAGCTATAAAAGTCTTCACCAACAGAAGTCCCTGGTAGGTCCTTGGACCCACCAGAATCTTTACTCCTCTGCAATTTGTGGGGCACTTATTTTGTTTGGGAGAAGAACGCAAGGACTGGATTGCACCAACCGCAGCACTTTAACTTTTCAGCATTTGAGCGTAAACATGTGACCTTGTCCACATCTTATTCCTTGCTCTAGTATCCTCTGCATCACTCCAGTGTCTCCTCTCCATTGTCTCATTCCGAACCCCAGCATCTCAAGCAGTTATTTATTTGCAAGAACTCATCACAAACACTTTGTGCTTGTATTGCTACACAGAGTACCCAAACTTGCTATTCGTTACAGATCAGTATCGACGTCAGTCACACTGAAATTCCCACTAAAAAGACAACTAGTTACACAGAGCATGTTGCTAATGACAGACATTTGGTTACATGGATCACATTGCTAACAAGAAAGTTGGTTACATGGATCACTCTGTTAATAATGGACATTAAGTTACATGGAGCACAATGCTACTCATTGAATATTTGTTACTTGAAGAATGCTGCTAATAGTAGAAAACTGGTTACATGGAGCAATCAGCAAATAATGGATAGTCAAGTTACTCTGGGATCACTACCAATAACGCTGAATGTGTTATGGGGAGCTCTCTCCTGATGATGGACAAATGATTACTACAAATTAAAGGACAGCTTGTTACCTGAACACCATTGCTTACAGTGGTTAGTAGCTTAACTGGTTTGCTCTGTTAATAGTGGATATTAGATTACCTGTAACCCCGTGCTAATAGCGGATCATTAGTTACATGTAGCTCTCTCTGCTAGTAATGGAGAAACAGTTACGTGGAAGGTTCTGCCATTAATGAACTAAGAATTACACACAGTAAACTACCAATTACTCCAACAAACTGAAGGATCATTCTGCAAAGAATTGAAGATCAATGACTTGACGCTCTCTGCTGATGATTGAAAAAGTACTCTTTGAATCATTTTACCAATGATGGATACTCGGTTATGTGAAGCACTCCTAATAATGAACAGTTGGTTACGTGAGAAGTGTGCAAATAATGACTGGTCCAGTACTCCAAGCACTCTGGTGATAGCATATAATAGGTTACAGTGGCATTGTTCTAATAACGAAACTGGTCGCAGAGAGGGCAGCGCTCATAGTAGATAATGGGCTGGTGAAAGCACTCTGGAAGAAACAGGCAGCCGGTTACAGAGAGCACTCTTCATAGCAACCTATTACAGAGGCAAGTATTCCTACCATAGACAGTTAGTTGTACAGACTGTCCAGATATCAGTCACTTATGAAAAGCAATATTCTTACAGTAGAAAAGTGTTCACACAGAGCACGCGATGTTATCAATCATTTACTAGGTAGGGTGTTGCTACAACAGGTGATTTGGTTATATGGAGCACCCTGGCGATGCCAGTCAGTTACTACAAAGAGCATTGTTAGAAGAGATCAATAGGTACACATAGGGGGTTATTCCAACTTTGGAGGAAGTGGTAATCCGTCCCAAAAGTGACGGTAAAGTGACGGATATACCACCAGCCGTATTACGAGTCCATTATATCCTATGGAACTCGTAATACGGCTGGTGGTAAATCCGTCACATTTGGGACGGATTACCACCTCCTCCAAAGTTGGAATAACCCCCATAGTATTTTATGATATCAATCAGTTAAATGAGCAGTAGTTTTGAACAGTTGGCTTCTTGGAGCATGCTGCTTACCTTAATCAATGACAATAGTAGTCAATTGGCTATTAGAGCGGTCTGCTGATATCACTCATTTATAAATAGGACTAGTCTTACAACAGAAGATTGATCATACTGAAATTTGTCTGGATCCAGTAAATTACAAGGAGGGGTGTTTTTACAACAGATGATTGGTTACACAGTATTTTGATGACTTCAGCTAATTGCAAGCCACAAGATTCTTTCTGCAAATAACTGATTACTCATAGCATGCTGCTGTTATGAATCAATGACAAAAAGTGATATCCGTATGGTATGCAACTGTCTATACAGAAAACTCTGCTGTTACCAACCATTTACAAATAGGACTGTTCTTACAATAAAGTATTGGTTATACTGAACACTCTGCTCATCAGTCAGTTCCAAAGAGGGATGTTCTTCCAACGGGCAGTTGGTTGTAGAGCCCAATCTGCTAATTTATCTCAGTTACAGCCGGGAGTGTTCTTACTAATGACGATTGGTTATACAGAGCGCTCAGAGAAGACTATCCTCATCATCCTTGACTGGTTGTAGAGAACACTCTGGTGATAATGATTAATCCCAAAACCAGTGTTCCTGTAAGAGACACTCATGACACAGGACCCTCTGCGGTTACTGATCAGTGTTCTCGCAGGAGACTCCCAGTTACACCGTGCACTATGCTGACCTTGGTCAATTACAAAGAGCAACCTTCTTACAACCAATGATTGGGTGTGCTGAGTACTCTGATTTAAAGAGACAAAGAGTTATAAAGATCACTCTGCTGACGGCAGGCATGAAAATTAAAATGTTTTAGGTTCTCAAGCTTGTCATAGTCCTACCATCCAGTGATTGAATCTGGAGTAGTTAGTGAACAGTAGTGTGAAAGGAGTCCTATCAGCGTCAATCGATGACATGTTTCTAATCAGACTCTAGATCCCTAGAATACTTTTGTTTCAACACAATCAGCGGATTTCTTTGGCCAGCGTTGTATTTGGTCGCGATATGAAGTGCTTCAAGGATGTTATATTTTAAAACATTCCAGTGAACTTTTTCCAGAACTACTTTGAAGCACAATGAAGCTCATATGTCAGCCAAGTGTGGAACATGGCAAGCACTCTTACAGTAGGTTTTCAGTTGAAGGAGTGTGTATTAAAGTAAATTATGTAAATTGTGTTATTTAACAGTCCTTTGGAAAAGTTTGGCAAAGCGTCATAAGATGTTTAAATTGTGCTCTATTCTTTAAGATATGTGATTAAAGTGGAACACAGTTTGTGTGTTCATTATCTTCCTATAGATCGTGGTTTGAAGTCTTGTATGATATGTGCTGGTGTCAAACTAATACTCTTTAGATTTGAAAGAAGCGAGGCTGGCAAGGAAACATGTCCTAGCCTCGAATGTGCAAGTGACATCTTCTTCCAAGGAGAACACCAGTTTTGAGGACCTCAGTGGCCAGTGTGAAGAATCTCAATCAGAAAATCTTCCCTGGAAAAATGAATAACGATATACTGCAGATTATCAACAATGTATAAATATCTTCTCACAAGGTTTTGACCTACAAGCAGACTAACTATTACGCACTTGCTGTGGTCAGGAAAAGGTTACTGTAGTGAACAATGCAGGGACTGATCCCCTGTAGCTGGAGGAGCCTTAGGGCCTAATTTACTATTTTTTAGCGCACGGTAGCTCCACAAGCCTTCTTGCTGCACTGCCCTGCCCTGCGTCAAAAGAAAAAGGCTGGAATGTGCTGTATCTATAACATTTGGTGCATTCTTGTCCTTTTTCCCTGCGCTGGCACACAATGGACTCACACGCGCCAACGCTGGCACCCTTGCACCATGGTGCCAGGGTGTCTATGTTGCAGGGATGATTGTTTTTGTGCAGGAAGGTGTCCCTTCCTGCACAAAAACTATCAGTGTTGAAGTGGTGCCAGGGTGTCTATGTTGCAGGGATGATTGTTTTTGTGCAGGAAGGTATCCATTCCTGCACAAAAACTATCAGTGGTGGTGTTTACTCCTTCTGTGTGTGCTTCGGAATGCAGCACACATAGAAATAGGAAAAAACAAGGGTAAATAAAGATAGTTCTCTTCGCTACCCCTCCCCTGGGGAGGCGTAGGCTTTTGACACATTCCCAGGTTTACAAATCATTGTAAATCTGGGAATGCGTCAAAATCCATTGGTATTCAATGAGAAAACCCATTGCAATGCCCATGGAGCACCTCTTTGACGCAGAGTAAGGCAGCTCCATGACTTGAGCAGCGTTGTCTTACTCCATATCTACAAGGCCATGAAAAGCCACTCAAAGTAGTTTTGCGTGGCCTTGTAGAAGTGGGCCTGCACCACCAGTGCATCACAAAGAGTGATGCACCGGTGGCTCAAGCTGCTTGTAAATGAGCCTTTATGTTTAAGTACCTCAATTACTGATGATCTCTTTACATACGCTGCACTTCCACAGAGAGCATAAACTGCATGCAATATTTCATTAAGTAAAGCAAATCCTCAAAAATGTTTCTCAAGGTGAAACTGGAGTCTGATGCTCATACACTCCCTCACCATTGCCAATATTAGCCAGCTTCACAGGACTAGCAACCAGCTACCATTGAATCAGGAGCAGCATGGCCTGAGAATAAATGTATGCATGCATCCAAGGACTCACCGGTTTTGGGCAAAAAGCAATTCCTATAACCCTTGAGTCAAGGTTTGGTTAGCACAGTACGCTTGAACGACGTTAACACGCTCATTGCGGACTTTAATGCAAGCCGCCCAACATTATTAGTGCCACATGATTGCACAGCATAAGGCAGTTATATAACCCTTTTTACCACTCTACTGTGGTTTGTGGGCACAGCATGGCGTAATACGAAACATATGGGCACCCTACTCGCTGTTGCACCACTCATGAGAAACGTATGTGACACTGCCACCTTTTAATACATGGGGTAACCACTTCCTACAATAGGAAAGCAAATCAAATTTGATAAATACTGTAATATTCTGTAGCAGGAGAGGTAGAAATACAGTATAAAAATGTATTTCTGATGGATACATCTACTTGTGGATTCCTCACCTTTTGAATGCTCCCAATGCAATTCAATTTTTAAAGTCTATGCAGCTGCCTACATCAACTCCATTTTACGAATAATATATTGTTTACAGTATGTAGGTCTGCTTGTACTATGATTTAAAAAGTGCTTTGTTTACTTTTCGTTTACCTATGTACTGTAAGCACCAAATGCAACATTTAGTCTTTATGTATCCCTACACCAGGCACACATTACAGACTGTGTCTTGTTTAGAGTCTCTGCTTCTAGCTACACTAAGGCCCTGATTTACACAGATTTTGCATCAGGGTTGCATCACTTTTTTGGTGCAGCCCCAACACAAAATCTATTTAGGAATTTACAAAGCCACTCAAAGCCCAATCTGCTTGGCTTTGTTTTAAAAAAAAAGGTAATGTAAGGCAGGGGGGTAGCTCTGCATTGCATTACCGTGCATCAGCTAGGCATTACATGCATGGAACATGGGTTATCCCATGCATCCACCAATGTATTTTGACACAAACCCATGTTTACAAAGACTTGTAAACATGGGTTTGCACCAAAACAGTGCACCTACCCGAGGCTGGCTTAACTAGGAGAAGTAACTGTATTTCTTTTTATTGCTTCCTCTTTGCATGTGTGTGCATTCTGCAGCTGACATATAAAGAGAAATAAGACCCACATGATTCCTTTTGTGCAGGAAGGCACCCTTCCTGCACAAAAACTACCCTGCCAGTAACGCAGCACCATTCCACCAGGGTACTCCTTTGGAGACAGCTGAAATGCCCCATATCTTTGTAAATATGGCACAGTTCTTGTCTCTCCCTTTTTCCTTGACGTGCCGCGTTGCATGAAATCTTAGTAAATCCGGGCCTAAGTACATAAGAAACATGGTGGTGTATCAGCTCCTCGTCAGTTGTGTGAAACGCTACATCAATGCAACCAGATAAAACACAGCTGTTTACAGTCTCTGCCTTACTAAGCACATGATATAAACGGTGAATATAAAGAAAGGTTTAAAAAAAAAGCCATGATTGATTGCTGACGTCACAGGGTCGTGTGTGGTCAGGCCGTAGTAATAGCACTAGCCAGCAGTAAATTTAATGGCATGGATATTCCGCTGCTCAATTGAAAAAGTCCTATCCTGTTTCAGCATTTTCACATGCAACATACGTGTCTGTGTGCAAGCAGAAGCATATTTCTTGTCTATTTTTACATGATACTTGTCTAGCAGTTAAATCAAACAGCGACTGATAAGTGGTATTGTTACTTCGTAGCGCTACTTTTTATCACCGTTAAGTGGATGGGAAGCGGAGTTGGCCACAAGATTTGACCTTCGAGCTGCAGTACATTTTCCGAGGAGGACCTTATCACACGGTCTTATCCTAATGGCCGTCTTCTGATTGAGTGTCCCGGATGCTAGAACAGCTCAGGGACCTCAAGACCCTCTGCAGCGATATGTGCAGATATCCCAGGGCTCAGCTTCAAGTACTGGTAAAAGGGAGTGCCGTAGTGAGTGAGTCATGAGGATGGGGTTATTGGGGAGTCAGAACAATTATGGTGGAGGCACATCAGGAGTTGAAGACACAGAAGAGAACATTGCAGTAATCAGTTAATAGTAAGCGGTTGCCTCTGAATCCATAGATTTGGAGCTGAAATTAATTGAGAAAGGAGGTGGGAGCGAGTCATGGGAATGGGGCTAGCAAGGAGCGCGAACAGTAGGGTGGACGTGGAAGAAAGCAGTTGGGATAATTGTGAGTGGAAGGGTCAAGAAAATTGTAATTGTTGTTAACCCAGAGAATGGGAACATCAGTGAGACACAAGAAGGAGGTGAGCAAGGACACCTTCCCTCAGTAAATGTATCGAGAACTAGTTCCCAAACCCTACTTCATGAGAGTTATTCAAACTCCTGTAAACTATTCTGTGGAGTTGGGCCACTTCACTACAACCCTTAAGGAGAAAAGGAATCTGCAATGAACGTTGTGTACTCAACCATGGAGCGTGAATGTAGGCGCTCCCTAGTAACAACTCAATCAAGGGTACCGTGTCGGTGGAGAACGTCAAGTCCAATTTACCTTATATGGTGAGGCTGGTTGAATCAGGGCTAAGACAGGTTCAGAGGTGGTCACTATTTTGAACTCCGACCTCCTATGTATGGATTTTAACAGGGGCGGAGTCAGGCATTCATTTTGGTAGATTTCTTGGATGCCTTTGACACTATCTTGACCTCCTAGGCCTAGATTTCCCAAATTGTCACACAGCGCAGTGCAGCAGTCACACATGCAGCACTGTGTGAGAAGGAGAGAACAGAAGAGCTCCATATTTACAGAAATATGGAACTCTACTCCCCTTTCCCTAGCTTCAGTGCAGAAATTTGCTGCTGTGTGCAACACACACACCTTTGCACAATAGTGTAAGGGTACCTGCGTGAGTCTAGCATAGATTTTGTACTGGAAGGCTAGCCTTCCAGTGCAAAATACAATGCTTAGACTAACTTTAATTTTTTCCCACTTTGTATGCGTTTTGTACAGTGTAACACACATGCAAAGTCAGAAAAGAAAAGAGAAAAAAAAGTATTTCCCTGTGATAGTGCCTAGCTGGAAGGAGCTATTTTCTGTTGCAAAAACCTGTCAACTTTTTTTTTTCAGTAAAGTGGTCTTTGCATCAAAAACTGTGGGCGGTTGCATGGGAACGCACATGCATAATCCAAGGAAAGCTCCCTTGGTGCTGAGTAGTGCAAAGCATCGATATGCGCTGCTTTGTCTTGCGTTCAAGTGACTTTCCAGTGCAAAATACGTTTTGCGCTGGAAAGTAAATAGGTAACAAAAATATTTTGTATTGATTTGCGTCACTTTTGTGATGTAAACATGGCACAAAATCTTAGTAAGTATACCCCTGATATCTTGACTATGGTAAGTGGGAGCAACAGGGACAGTACTTAAACGATAAGCTTTTTTCTACAAGATGGCTTTCATATTGTCTGCTTGTCCCCCTTTCAATCTACTGCCTTCTCTATCTGATGTTGAGTTCTGCAGGGCCTGACACTATCTCCACTGTTGTTTATCGTATATCTTCTCCCATTGACCAAACTTTTACACTCTTTCCGTATTGATTTTTACAAGTAACCCCGATGACACACAACTTATTTTTAAGTTAAAACTATCTCGACCAGACAAATTTTACCAGCTATAAAAAGTACTTGCAGACTATTGAACAATGTATGGGAAAGCACTGCCTGAAACAGAAACCACCAAAGACGTCAGTAAAAGATTAAAGTAATGGCAATATCAGGTTGACTGCAGGGAATCTGACCCACAGAGTGGGATGCTTGTCTATCCAAGGTTCTTGTACAAAGAATGTGGGTTTTGTGTAGACTGTGACCCTTCACTAGCGTGTGATATCTTGAATATTGCCAAAACACGCTCTCACCCTCAGAGTGTGGGGAAAGATTTTTCTCTTGCTTTATATTTCTCATGGAAGCTTGACTACTCCAACATGGATTCAAAGACTATCTGTTCCATAGGGTGCAACATGTAGAAAATAGATCAGCCTGAGCGATTCTGAACTTTAGGAGGTCAGACCATATTTTTCTGACCCTTATAGAGGAGCTTTTGGATTCTGGTGGAAATGTGTGTATAATTTTAAGGTACTTTGGGCCAGAAGTCTAATGGGTTTCAGCTTTTGGTAAATCAGAGGGCATACAACCGCTAAACACCGATTCTGAAACGTTTTTCCGAATCGTTAAATTAGTTCAGGAAACGATACCTAATTGAGATTTGGAAGAGGTGTATTTAAGACATCCCTTACAAATACAGATTCCTTATGGTATGTATTAATGTTCTGCGACTGAAATTTGGTTGAATAACATTAACATTCTAATGGCATCTCAAAGAGAGGTGCAAATGGCAAAGGCTTCTCAAGTGACTCCTTCTCCTTTCTAAATGTTACAGAAAACATTTTTTAGGAGTAGACTATGTTCCATGGCACTACTGGTTACCCCTTGTAAAACGTAATGTTTATTTAAATGCATCCAGTTATCCTTTCAGGAAAATAAGATGCTTAATTTTAAAGCAATCAAAGACATGGTGGTCTGCTGACCCAAGCGGGCCACCATTCCTGTGATGGCAACAAATATTCGCGACTCAGAATTTGTGACCTACCTCATTAATATACATGAGGTAGGTCTGAATCTGACCCACTAAAATTTGGATTTTGAAGTTCTGACCTGTTAGTACGTAGGTCGGTTCTTAAAAGTTTTTACTGATCACCAAAAAACTGGTTGCAAATTGCGACCATATTTTAGTACACATGAGTGTTTGTCTGCTAGCAAGCAGTATTCAAAGTCGATTGTTCCTGTATTCAGATCTATTTGCTTTTTAATTACCGCCTTCGATTCATCTTGCAGAGATGGTTAGTCACAAGCACCAAAAGACCTATTGGGGTACGTTGTGCTTTTTAAATATCACATATTGGGGTACGTTGTGCTTTATAAATATCACATAACAACGTATAACAGAAAGATGAAACCTCTTATTTAGAATGTAAGTGCTAGCTATGGGTTATTCGATGTTAAGTCAGTGGTTCCTAATTCGTCTGCACCTAGAATCTCGACAGGGCAACTGCGTGGTGTGTAAAGAAACACACCAATGCCTTCACTTAGTAAAGTTTGCCCGGGAGCTTGTGTGATGCAATTTAGCTGTGCTCGCACAGGCCTTTAAAATAGTAAGGAAACATGCTACGGTTTGTCTCATGCTGTATCTTACCAGTCCTCTCACACAATGAAGGCCTAAATAGTATAGGTAGGGGGTGCAGCTTGTCACTGTGACCCCTGACTCTGAGAACCACGTTTACTTACTGCCGTCCCCACTCCACTCACTTTCTGCAGCCCCTCTGATGCAAATAGAAGGCTGTTGAAGGGTTAAGTAGTGGACAAGATGTGAACCATCTGATGTCCTTGGGGGTCAAAGGATATGGGATATAATCTCTGCTACTTCTAGCATTTTGGCGGTACTGAAGCAGGAGAATGGGATATTCGGTGTGTGTAGACTACAGGGGTTAAACCAGTGCTTAATTTGAGCCGGTGGTTTGCGGTGCAGGGCACCAGCACTTATTTTGCTGCATCAGGCAAATACGGCAAGCAAAAGACACATATGGGAAAGACGGAGGAAAAGAAAGATGGAAAAGCGCAAAAAGGGAGAAAGCAGAAAGCTGCAAGAGTGAGCTGAAGGGGCAGGGAGTGTCTGCAAATGGATTAAAGAGGTCTGAGATGGCTTTAGGATTGTAAATACTGCCTCAGTGTTCCGTGCTAGGACATTTTAATGCAGCAGCCGCGTTTTTAGGAGGAAAGCTCTGAGCACCGGCACGTTTTTACTCACAAATTAACCACTGGGTTAAAGTGACTGGGGAGACTTGGGTGGCAATAGAGTACCAGCGTGGGAGTAACAGTGAGTCCATTGCGCTTGATGGTCTTAGAATTCTAAACCCCATTTACATGATTGGGATTATATTACATGCACTGTACTTTGCTGTAGGCCCCCACCCACCGCAGGTGGCATGTGTGGGCTGGCGCTGGCCTGTACATAATGCAGCTCATGTTGTGGTCCTGTATGCAAAAGTGTTTGTGGGGTTAGAAGGGTTGCAACCTTTATCAAAGTTCATCATATAGATGAGCTGACATAAATGTTTGTGAGGCTCTCACGAGACTGTAAGCAGTGTTTTGCAATCCGATGATTGTGTCATTTCAGAGACCCCACAACAGTTTGCTGGCACAATGCAGAGGAGGTGCTGGGCAAGGGTGGAAAGACTGTATCCTCGTTGGTGTCTGGGACGACCCAACGACTTCTCCCAGAGGCAAGAGCAGAAGGCTGCATCGTCTAGCATAAGACACACGTTACCTACCTGGTGCAATGCCTTGGTGTATCGGTGCAGCCTTTAATATCTATCATTTAATGTTTATGGTCAGGTCAGTTATTATTTATTGAACCCTAAATGCACCAAGCCCTCCTTTAGCGCATACTACTGGCCATGGTGAGTTTTGTTTTTACGAAAATGCCCCTGAGGTGAAAAACAAAATGGTAATAAACGTCCTTTATTGCCATTTTATTTTTCAGCGCCCCGTCCCGCGGAGGGACAGCAGCAGGGAGCCGCGCAGCTTTCGTTTAAAGTGCGCAGGTCTCTTTGGCCGCAGCCTGACATGCGCAGTTTAAACGCCTCTAACACAGCTGTCCGAAAACGGCTGAGTTCGCGAAGGCACTGGCCCCGCGCCCTCCCACCAATCCCGAGGCTGGTTTCATGCTGGGCGCCAGCATGAAACCAGCCTCGGGATTCGGTGGCGCTCTCTGCTGGTCCGCGCGCCGCGCTCGAGCCACGACGAGAGGGGGCGCCGTGAGGAGAGGGAGGCCGTCGCAGGCAGGTCAGAGCCTTTCATTTTTTATTTATTAAATTTAATTTTCAAATATTATTATTGTATCCCCCCGCACCTCCCCGCCGTAATTAGAAACCAGTCGTCACTAAAACTGTTACAGTGTACAGCTTGAACATTTCTTCTTGCCTTTCTACCTTGATAATACATTTTATTTACCTGTCTGTCGCACAAAAGTTATCCCTGGGAGCGCGACCCGCATGGGCGTGGCCCCAGAGGCGTAGGTGTGGCCATGAGCCTCCCAACAGGACCGTGTCTGAAGCATGCGCACTCCATGTAAGGTTGATTTTGGTCATACAGGGCACACCTTGGAGCCACCGTGTGGCACACGTCGTGTCATCGAAGCATCCATTCGCTGAGCCAGAAGGTAGCTTTCTAGGTCAAGATTTACTAAACTTCTGCCCGGGGACTCGTGCACAACACAGACTGCCCACAGGAGCCACGAGGAGCCACGAGCAGTGCCATAGCTGAACCCCGGATGAACTATAAATAATGTGCAAAACTGGCAGGAAAAAAAACTAAAACTCTCAGCAATCCACCACATGCAAATCAATTAACATAGGATAAGCTTCAAGAAATCCTAGTGGCAAACGATTTCAGGCGCAAACAGAGGACAGCTTGAATATTGCGCAATATTTACTCTTTGCATCGTGGGCATTTTATGTGGCTTACTCTTTTGCAGGTTCTCTGTGCTCTGAAATTTGTGCTGGAAACTAAATCTTGCTGCTGCTTTATGTTGCTTTTGCTCCAGGTCAAAGCATTAGTAAATATGGCCCTAAGTGTGAATTTGCTGAGGTTTAGCCACAGAGTAACTTTCTAAAATCAGGATTCTGGGATTGTCCAGGAAAGGTAGTACCATTGTAAGGTGTACCTTGGTTTTATTTGCTTTTGGCTGAACCTGCATTCTTAATTTCTGGTTACCATCACCAGTGGTCTCATAAAAATGTGCATATGTTGGGGAGAGGAGGAGAGGGGACCCTCTAGGTCGATTGACTATTAAAGGTTCAGATCGCGAATCCAGACTTTTTTTCCCTCCTTCCTTTAAAAATGTTTTATAGCATAACATGGAATCTTTCTTCTCCTTAGCATTGACCCTTACATTTAAACAATTTCATAAATATTTATTCAGTAGCTATCCTAAGATTATATATTTCCATTTTATATACAGGAAATTTATTGTATGTTATTCTTTATTCCCTCTATATGTGAAAGTATATTGTTTTTGATGTCTGATGCTATATGCCAGGGGTTCTTAACCTGTGCTCTGTGAGCTCCTGGGATCCATGACGTCTAATCAGGGGGTCCAAGGCTGCATAAACAAATAAAATCAGCAGCGGATGAACTAAATATATAAATAGATAGATAGATAGATACAAAGCAACATTAAACATTTTAGAAATACATTTAGTTTTGAAAAGCTCCACCCTTCCAATTAAAATGTAATTTCTGGATTTTTTATGTTTGTGAAATAAAATATTTCACAATGTATGTACTGGTTTGATGCATACTTGTTACTGTGATTTTGTTTACTGTTTGAGCTTCAAGTCCTGGAAACTGTTTAGGTGGGGGTCCTTGGCTTCCAGTTATGATTCTGTGAAGGGACCACAGAAGTCTCATAAGACAGTTTGTTCTGCTCAATACAAAATTTGTTAAAAAATAAAATAAAATAAAAAGATCAGGAGCCACTAGATTTACTTTTGTATTTTCTCCCATTAATGAAAGAGTTTAGGTGACTTAATGGTAGTGCTCTGTTTCTGGGGTCCCTTTCGATGCCCCACATTACCATGCAATGGTACACAGTTCCAAATGCTGCTGTGATGACAAAGCATGAGGTTGTCTGAGTGCCTGCTGTCAACAATACACCTTTAGGGGCAGATTTATCAAGGGCTAGCATTGCTCTTTCATCACACAAGTTGACGAAAGAGAAACGCAAGCCCTAAGTGAGATTTACTGTGCCACACAGAGCCTCTGCGGGTCACTGCATGGCAGAGTGAATCTGGAGGAACACAAGTCACCACAAGTCACTGTCTTGCATTACTCTGCCCTGTGAAGGCCTTCCGTAGGTGGAGTGTGAATTATCCCTTGCATCTGCCTATGGTTTTTGGCACAGCCCTAGATTTACTAACACTAGAAAATCTGGAAATGTGTCAAAATGGTATGCCTTTCCAAGGAACGCATAACAAGGAAAAAATTTTTATTTCTCCTCGTTTTTTCCTCTCTCTCTACATGTGCTGCATTCTGCAGCATACATAACAAAAGGAAAAAGCCTCAGGGGATTGATTTGGGCAATAAGGTGTCGCTTCCTGCACAAAACCAATCCTGGCTGTAAGGCAGGCACGCAGACTTGCACCACCATGCAGGGGGGCCCTGCACTGGCGCTTAGCAGCCACGAGTTAGCTAGGGCAGGAATAGGCCATATGTTAGTAGATATGTCACATTCCTGCCCCCTCCATCTCACACAATGCAGCAAGTTTCTTGCTGTGTTGCTCCAAATATTAGTAAAACTGCCCCTTAATCCGCAGTTAAGTTGTGCCACTGTTTACGGCTTCTGTGGCCCCTTGAATCTACTCAATCATATGGGTGGGCGTAACCTGTTTCTATATCCACTGCTAACCCTGTTAATGAAACTTGTTTTTCGAACTGATGTTTTCTGAGGAAGCGACCAAAATGAAATGTAATGGTCTAACCCTTGGTGTGTGATTGGTTTCTTTCAAGATCCAGAATGGTGGCTTACTTGCGCCTCCACTGTGTGTCTCATGGCTAATTCGCAGCTCAACCTTTTGCATAGGATGTCTCAAAAATCAGGTTTTGGGCGCCAGTGTCATTCTAGAATTAAGATTCCTGAAGTATGGATATCTGGGTAGACAGAAGTATCCAGAAGTAGCCTGGTGTTAGCTCATTTGCATATTTTCCCTTCCGCGGGTCATTTTTGGTGAGCCCCTTCCCTGTAGCCCATTAGGCCTTTATATTTTTGGTTGGATTTCAGGAATCCCGCTGTTGGCCTGTGTTCGCCTGCCACATAGCCGCCTTTTGACTCTGCATGGTCTTGAAACCTTCCCTAGATTTTCAAGAAAAACACATATACTAAATCAAGCTTTAAGAAACATCTTTTTTTTTATTTTTAATACGTTGATCTGACATATAACGTAGATTTACTGGAAACAATGATGGTGCAGTCATTCCCATATTGAAGATGCTTTGGTCTTACTGTTCACCAGCTGTCCAAAAACAAACGGATCTCCTTTGGCTCATATATAGCACATAAATAGAACTGCAATAAATACATAAATACAGAGGATAGATAAGGGAGCTTGAAGTCTGCCAATCCACTGGCTGCAGAAACACAAGAGATCCCAGCTAGTTTTAGCTGATTTGCCCTCATTGAATGGTTGCTGCCTTGCGTTTGCTCAAGTATTCTTTTTTTAATTTCCTTTAGTTCAGGTGGAAAGTGCTGGCACACATTTACTATACTTTAATAATATTACTATATTGCTTGTCTCTATCATATCTCCTCGCTCTCTCCTCCGACTCAACAGGTTTATGTTCCTGTATCACTCCTCATTGTAATTTTAAGAGAACTTACATCATCTTACACATACTACCCTGGACTCCCTTGAGATATGGCTCTAGAAAAGTACAATACATCATACGTAACCACTAGAATTAGTTACCCGTCTTTAGAACTGAACACTGCCCCAAAAGTGGCCTACAGAATTGGACACAATGTGTGATTTGCTCAGCTAGACATAATGCACCAGATTTGTCTTCCAGAAACTGGGCACGGTACACAGTGTGGTCTCAGGAACTGGACACAATATGACAGATCTGGGCCTTCACAATTTGATGTGGCTTCACAAACGAGGTCGGAAGTTTCAGCACAACTTCCTTTTTCTGTTGGCCTCTTCCTATAGATCCTAACATTTCAGTGACTCGCATCACTGCCGTACTTGGGAGTCACTGGGTGACATAGTTGAATGTCATACAATAACCTCCAGCCATCTTATTTTGCTGCTTTGATGCTTCCCCACGCCACATGCATCACAGACAATAATATTAAGCCATCTTCTCCATGTCCAGACTACACGTCATGTTCTTGTCCCTCCTGAGGCTGAAGGAATATCTGCAGTCGCCTGGGCAGGGGAAGCGATGCCAGGCTGAAATCTGTCTGTCGTGTTCCCATCGCCTGCTGGATGGATCTTCGGCAGAGTTCTGTCAGCTGTGGCTGCCCTGGAGGAAAAAATACAATGTAACGGAAATTAGGAGAAAAATACATCTGATATAAACATCGGAAAAATCCAGCAACAGAGGAAGTGGACACCAGAATTAATCTTTAAAAAAACTATAGCGCTCGCAGCCACGATGTTGAGGCTTTTCACTGCTTATGTAACTGCTGTAACCATAGGGGGCTCAATTATGCTGGATTTGTTAAAACCTAAATGTAAAGTTAGACCTGGTGTGCCTGGCTCCAGTTGGGAAAACATTAACCAATTAGACTTAGTTATACCTCTTTAAAGAACTCCTAAGAGGGTGAAATCCGTGTCAACAATTGTTTTACTTATTTGGGGTTGTCTTGGAGGGTATCCTAGCAGTTCAAAACCTCTAGTATTATACCTGGGAGGGTAATAGGTTGACTCGTTCTCATCCTTGGCGTGCAGGGTGCTAACCCGTTCCACGCATAAGTGTGAATGCGTGCATTTATGTGGGGGAAAAGCATTACTTCTATTTAGAAAAAGTGAAATTTCTAGAAAGCATCTTTCTGTTTTGCATTATTATGAATGTCTGCCAGTTTTAATTCACCCCAGGCCCCCTCCCCCAGCCTACGTCGGTCTCCTTCAGTCCTGGTGTCTGTGACGCACTGTTCCAGTGTCTATCAGTCCCACCGTGTGTGCCTCACTGTTACTGCAAAGTACATGGACAGCCACCACCTCCTGGGACCCCGTCGTCAGGAGCACGGTGACGCTGTATAGCCAAGGACACCGTGCTCAGTTGGATGGAACTGTGCTGAGGGGGCAGCCCCCCCCCCACCACCACACGGCAGGGACTAATGTTACGCCATGTCTCCCAGTACTTGTTTCTATATCTTCCGCTCCCAGTCCAAGTGATTATGTTTCCAACCCCACTGTCCGTCTATCTGCTCCGAGTCTGTTCCTCTCTGCCCCAGAGTCTGTTCCTCTCTGCCCCAGTAGCTGTCACTCTTCCCCAGTGTCAGCTTCTCCCAGCCCACGTCTCTGTGTCTCTCAGCCCAAGTGGCTGGGTATGTCTGCCCCCGTGTCTGTGTCTCCCTGCCCCAGTGTCTGTGTCCCCCAGATCCAGTTTTCATGTCTGTTTCCCAGTCACAGTGTACGTGGGTCTCAGTGTCCATGTCTCACGGTCCCCAGTTCCAGGGTCTGTGTCTCCCACTCCCATGTATACTGGTGTCTGCTTCCCACTTTATTTCTGACCCCAATTCCCAGTATACGTGTCTGTCTCCCAGTCCTATCTGTTTCTCTATTGTGTCTCCCAGTCCCAGATCTCTCCAAGTTCCAGTGTCTGTCTACTCCTATCTTTCTTCCCACTTATATCTGTCTGACACCAATTCCCAGTACACCTGTCCTTGTGTATGTCTCCCAGTCCCTGTGTCTCTCTCCCTGTTGTAGTGTCTGTGCTTCTCAGTCACACTGTCCATATTTCACTGCTCCAGTGCACGTGTCTCCCAGCCCCCTTGGTCTATGTTTCTCTGCCCCAGTGGTCCTGCATCCAAGTCCTAGTGCCAGTCCCACTAAGTGTGTTACCCAGTCTGTGACACCCACTACCAATGCCCATGTCTACTGGTGCCTGTCTCCCACTGCGTCATTTTAAGTGCCTGTCTCTCGGTCTGTGTCCTTGTCTTTCAGATCCAGTTTCTCCACTTTCCAATGTATGTGATGTCTCCCAGCCACAGAGTCCCAGTGTTAGCGTGCGACACCCAGTACCACTGTCTCCGAGCACCAGTGACCGTCTCCCAGTGCCAGTGTCTCTTGTCAGTTTCCTAGTTTGTGTCTGGTACTAGGAGACACGGTCACTGAAACTGGGAGATGCACACACTGCGACTGGGAGACAGAAAAAGTGGGACTGGGAGAGACTGGAACTAGGAGACACAGACACTGGGAAACACTGGACGTGGAAGATACAGACACTACACTGGGAGACAGACACTGGAAGTAGAGGAGACAGAAACGGGACTGGGAGACTCAGACACTGGACTGGGAGAAACAGCCACTGGAACTAGGAGGCAGACAGTGGGACTGGGAGATACAGATACATTGACTCTGGATTGGGAAACACAGACAGTGGGACCAGGAGACAGACACAGGGCAGAGCGACACATACTGAACAGAGAGACATGGAAACTGGACTGGGAGAGAGATTTTGGGAGTGAGGGACATAGTGGGACTAGGAGACAGTGGGACTACAGTGAGACTAGGAGACACAGACACGACTGGGAGAGACATAGTGGGGCTACGAGACAGACACGACCGGGAGACACTGGGACTAGGAGACGGACACTGGAAAACACTGGAAGTGGGAGATACGAACTGCACTAGGAGACAGACACTGGAACTAGGGGAGACAGACACCAGACTGGGAGACAGACTCTGCACTGGGAGACAGACACTGGGAATAGGAGACAGATAGTGGGACTGGGAGATACAGATACACTCGCACTGGATTGGGAAACACAGACAGTGGGACTAGGAGACAGACACAGGACAGAGCGACACATACTGAACAGAGAGACATGGACACTGGACTGGGAGAGAGAGTTTGGGAATGAGGGACATAGTGGGACTAGGAGACAGTGGGACTACAGTGAGACTAGGAGACACAGACACAACTGGGAGAGGCAGATCTTGGGAATGGGAGACTTGCACACCGGCTGGTAGATAGACACACTGCTTGTGTGTGGGGTGGGGGGGTCACTGGTATAGAGAGACAGGCCCTGGGACATGGAGACATGGACACCGTTTTCCACTAGCAGCAACAGCCCACACCTGGACTGCACACATCCATGCCAAGGCAGCCTACAAGTCCATGCAGAGGACAGACGGGGTGAGTCAGTCCCTGAACTGTGACCTCTCGGCACCTCCGTAGCCACAGTGTGCAGTGAACGAAGATACATGGCAATCATTGTACCTTGTGTGCAGCTGCTGGGGAGGGGGGAATACACTCGTCGTGGAGGAGGTAACAGACAATTGCTTAGTATGAGACAGGAGAACATAGCTATGGGTAGTGTACAAGTAATTGCAGTGGCTTTCATATAACATGTCCAAGTGATGCTGGGAAGGGATTGGCTTGTCGTAATGTGAGAGGAAAGTGTAGGCATAATTTAAAAGTGCCCTAGTAATAAGCGATGCCAATGGGCAAGGTGTTTAGGATTTGTTAAAGGTCTCCAGTTGCAGCATGTACACAGCTCCTGTGTGTCTAGACACAGTACGATGAGGTGTCCAGAAGCAATGCCGGCGGGACATTAATACCACGGGTTAGGAGAAGCCCCAGGTTTCAACAATACACCCCTCAAACTCAGGTAGTAGGGTTCGGAGAAGCCCCATGTGAACCTGTAGCACAGAAGCTCTTGGGTAAAATGAACCTCCAAGATCACCTTCAATCACCCCTGTCCGCCCCTGGATTGTTGTGGTGGGAGAATCCCCAGTGATCTGATTCCACCCCACCTGGCCCTGGATAATGTTAGGTGGGAGACTATCCAAGGCGACCTGAATCCCACCTGGTCCTGGATAAAGATGAATGGGAGCGCTCACAAGGGGTTCTGAGGCCCCTCTCACACACCCTGAATAGCGCAGTGATGGAGCGGGCACAAGGTGACAAAAACCACCCCACTTATCCAAGGTAGGGTAGGGTGGGAATAGACCCAACCGGCCCTGGCTACTACGGTGTCCAAGAATCGCCACTCGCATGGCTCTGGCTAGCACAAGCACTGAATAATAAAGAAGAACTAGCATCAGTTTTGGCAAATTAGCCACCACCTGAGACCTGCCATCTTCAGCCCCCAGTGAACATCAGGCCCAACCACCAAAAAGCCCCAAAAGCCATTACTACTCACTGTGAAAAGAGCCGACGTATCTGAGGGTGACACCGCTGTTCCCCCAAACGCAGTTGACAATGGGATACAGGGTCTTCCCCGTCAGGCCACAGAAGGCATCTCCCAGGTACTCCCCTTCCACCACAAAGCCCAGGCAGCCCCGGTCAGCGTCCAGCACCATCAGGAAGGAGTCTGGCACCGAAGATGCGCCCTCGGGGCCGTAACTCTTTGACGGTTCCACGAGGTTACAATGGCGGAGCTGTTTACTGCACAGATCCCAGCCCCAGGACTCGGCATCACTGCCCACCAGCGCCGTGTAGGAGTCGGAGTGCAGGGCAGCAGCGCTGGTGGCCAGGCCCACCACGGCGTGGGTCCCCCGCTCTGGCTGGGGCCACACCAGCGCCCATGCGTGGAGGCCCCCGGCGTAGCCCCTCTTGCCGCGGATGCAGTCGGTGCTGTGCTCCGTGGGCTTGCGGCGAGCAGTAAGGGGTTCGTCCAGGTGCACAGAGAGGTTGGGAGAGCAGTCATCGGGGTTCCAGGCATGCTGCAGCTGCTCCTGCCTGGAGACGGGGGGCTGTCCCAACAGCAGCTCCAGGCGTATTGGTTTGGGGGGCCGCGCAGGCGGCGAGGGACTCCACCTATCTGAAGTGGGGAAAACAGCCCTGAAGAGAGCGAGACCCATATCTTGGCACAGCGCAACAGGTACCTGCGTATGTAAAGGTAAAAAAAGGTTAACAAATAAATAAATCTCAATATACAGCAACAGACCTGAGGCCAATCTACCTCAAGTCAACCTACTACGGAGCTAATTTACAAGGCCTTTGCGCCTCCGGGGAGTCACCTTTTCCCAGAGGCGCAAGGGGCTTGTAAATAAGCCCCTGCGTGTTTTGTGACCGACCAAGGACATGGTTGTGGCAACTAGAACACTGCGGGTCTCGCAGAGAGAGCCTATAGGTACACTTTTCTGTGGGAGAGGATATCTGAAAATTCATTGCCTGCAGCAAACACAAATGCTTGCAATCTACCATACTTTGCAAAATAGCTATACAGCATATCTTTACAAGCTCAGAAGTTGCCTGATTTACAAGTGTGTGCCATTTTTTGGGCAATCTGGAGGGCAATTTTTGTTTAGTTCCTGGGTCTCTTTTTTTTTTTTTTTTTCGTCCCACTCCGACCCCAAAGTAATTTGAGTTTTTTGAAGTCTAAGTACTCCCATGCCCAGCATGGGATTGAGAGGCTGGCGTTCTTGAGACCCCCAGCCTCGTGGTGGCGGTCAGAACTGCTGTGCTGTGGCGGTCTAATCGTAACCTTAAGACCCTGGTGGTCAGACTGCCGGGGTTCTGCCATCTCTGCCGGAATCGTTGATCCCCGCGGTTTGATGGCAGGTGGAATAAGTAATCAGCCAGGGTGGGGCTGCATGCAGCGCTTTCCTGTGGATTACAACAACGTTTTCCGCCAGTGGAGAACAGGTGCAAGGGGTCCCTGCACTGCCATGCACTTGGCATGGGCAGTGCAGGGATCTCCTTGCCCACTGCCCAGCACCCTCACAATGTTCCCTGTCTGCTGTGCAGTGAGCATCACTGCAAGGGTACTGGTGCCCCCTGCTGCAGCAGCACTGTGGCCATCTCCATGTCAAGCTGGAGACAATGCAGCCCCCTGTTTCCCGCTAGGCTGATGGGAGGAAACTGCCCCTCAGCCCAGTAGGAAACAGCTAATAGGTCTCCTCACTACGGGTCTGGCGGCCTGTTTTCCGACCGCCTGACTCCTCATCAGGCTTGCGCAAGAGTGTTTATACTTTCGATGGAGCCTTTCTTATTTGTGTTTTTCTTTCAGTTCTGAGAGCAAAACAGTAGTAGAAGCAGCCAGTGAGACTTTTACGACCCTTCCCCCTCCCACACACTCGTTTTGGCACGGGGAGTAAAGCGCGATGTGACCACAGTTCCATCAGCGCCTTTGACTTCCTGGCTCTTTATTTTTGCCTTTGAGTTAAAAGAGGTCTGCTTGCACTGGCAGAGCTGTGAGAGGGGCTCTGTGTTAGCATGACTGTAGCTGCTGGAACGAGAACTAATCACCGCCAGTGGAGTTGTGAGAGGTCCCTGCCTCTCTGCCCGTCTCTCATCCTGTCTTAATTACCATCTAGTCACATTACGCGCGCACACTTCACACTGAGGGTCACTCACTTCTCTGTCCTGCACGGAGTCGTCTCGAGGTGTCCTCACGGTGTCCCAGCCGCCTCTGGCAGCGTTTCCTTGTGCGCTGGGCTCTCCGGTGAAGTCCTATGCAGTGCGCGCAGTACCCCCTCGCGCCTGTGCCAGCGTCTGGGCTCTGTCCGAGCTCTTATGTTGCAGTGTGGTGGTGCACAGCCGGGGTTTCGTCCTTCGCCAGGTCGCATCTTGTTTTGTTTTTAATGTCACCCTGTCCTGGACGTCATCGGCGGCCTGCCAGTGCGCATCGGACGTGAGTGTGAAGCGGTCAGAGCCGGGCACCAGCACTGAGCCCCGCTCTCCTGCCCACGATGCCACATCCAGATTTGTTACTTCCGGCCCCTCGGGCCACGCAGACCCCTCGGAACCTGACCCGCCACGTCCCGACTGCGGACGAATGAAAGGGGTGAATGCCTCACACCTGCCGACTTGGGGCTGTTTGTTGGCGAATCCACGGGCTACGGACCTCTTTCCTTTAGAGGAGCTGCGAATAATTTATACCAAACTTTGAAAGGGGTCACACCTGACTGTATATTCAAATCCTTAACTCTACTGGCGAAAAGACCGATCGATTTTCAACAATAGCTGTAAAAACCTTAAAGATTATACAGGTGTGCAGACTAAATGCACATCCAGTGTTTTAAACGGGCCGGTACTGAGTACCGGCACTTTTTTATTTTGAGAGGGAGAGTATCTGCACCTCTTGGGGGAAAAACATAATACTTTTAATTAGAGAGTACCGGCACTTCTCAGAAACAAGCAGGCACTTCTATTTTTTATTTTCAAGCCTGTGCACATCCAATTCTTGGCCTCTCTGCAGACCGCACATTGGGCGATGATTGTGGGAAAGTGCTAGATAGGCAGATGGAAGAATTAAAAACATGTGGGGTGATAATAGGCGTAGGTGGCACACAGAGTGAGAGCCTACAGAAGAAAGTTTTGTTAAGTGCAGAACAGGGGTGACTGAGACCCCGCAAAGGCCTCAGCCGATCCCACAGACCTTTAGTAATGTTTAAATCACAATCTCTTAATTTTTAGAATTGAAACATTTTCAATCCTAATTATTCGCAACATAATAACTGTTGTCATTCATTTATCTGAGACAGCTAGCAAACATTGCCAAAGTCAGTAGGCCTGGCTTATTTGAGGTCTGTCTGTTTGTTGTTGTGCAACATTTATGAATACAATAAAAGAAAACGCAGAGAGTGGTCCCAAACACTGCTCGAGTGGCACAGTGTGTGATAAACAGTTTTTTAGTTTACATATTTTAAACCATATCTGTTATTGCACAGCCACGACTCTGGCTAGAATTCCTGATTATGCATCTCTGGCCACACCCCTTCTAGAGGACACCACCCTTACCCAAACAACCTCTCATCCCACTTCTAGCACTGTGCCCACCTCCCTGCTTGCTTATTTTCTGTCTACCAACTTCTTTCCCTGGCCGTTTACCATCTGCTCTGGTTTACCCATTTCTCTTACCACCTCACCAAGCACATGTACACTACCTTTGCAGCTTGTGCATGCTAGTGGGGTGAAAAAGGCAAAGTCGACATAGCACCCCTCTCAGGGTGCCATGCCCACAAACCACTGCCTGTGGCATAGGTAAGACACCCCTCCAGCAGGCCTTACAGTCCTAAGGCAGGTTGCACTATACCACAGGTGAGAACATAGATGCATGAGCAATATGCCCCTACAGTGTCTAAGTCCATTCTTAGACATTGTAAGTGCAGTGTAGCCATATTGAGTATATGGTCTGGAAGTTTGTCATTATGAATGCCACAGCTCCATAATGGCTTCACTGAATACTAGGAAGGTTGATATCAAACTTCTCGGCTCAATAAACCCCGACTGATGCCAGTGTGGAATTTTTTGAAAAATGCACACAGAGGGTATTTTAGAGATGCCCCTGGAATGTTATCCAAACTGCTAGTGGAGGACTGACCGGGCTGTGCCAGCCTGCCACTTTCAGACAAGTTTCTGATCACATGGGGAGAGAGCCTTTGTGCTCTCAGCGGTCAGAAACAAAGCCTGTCCTGGGTGGAGATTCTTCACACCTCCCCTTGCAGGAACTGTAACACGTGGCAGTGAGCCTCAAGGGCTCAAGCCTGGGATTACAGTGCCCCAGGGCACTCCAGCTAGTGGAGTTGCCTGCTCCCGGGACAAATCCCACTTTGGGCAGCAAGTCCGGTGGGAAAATTAGGGAAAACAGGGAGGAGTGACCCAGAGCAAAGACCATCTCCGAGGGGTCCAGAGCTGAGGTGACCCCCTCCCTGCAGAATCCTCCCTTGGTTTGGAGGACAGGGACCAATAGGGTTAGGTTTGTGCCCCCAAAGGGAGTAGGCACATAAAGGGTGTAGCCACCCTTAGAGACAGTAGCCATTGGCTACTGACCTCTGTAACACCACTAAATCTTGTGTTTAAGGGCTTCCCTGAACCCATCTCACCATATTCCTGGCAACCTGACAAGAAGATGGACTGCTTAGCTGAAACCCCCAGCAGAGAAGAGGGAAGAAGACAACTGATTTTGCTCCAGCCCTACCGATCTGTTTCCTGCTTCAAAGAACCTGCAAAAGAACAACGAAGCATCCAGTGGGAACAGCGACCTCTGCCAAGCTCCAGTTGACTGCCCTGGACTCAAAAAGACAAAGAACTCCTGTGAACAGCAGCCCTGTCCAAGAAGGAACAACAACTAACGGCTCCAATCTCACTCAGAATGCGTGAGTCCTAACCACTTTGCACCTGACGCCCATAGCCCGTGTCCAGGTGGGCCAACCAGCTAGAGAGGATCCCCAGGCAATTCTAAGCAAGTGCCCACTCTTGGGTGACCTCTCCACCCCTCCACTTCAACACCTGCAGAGGGAATACCGAGGACCCCCCTGACCACGAAGCTCCTGATGAAGATATCCGATGCCTAAAGACACACTGCACCCGCAGCCCCCAGGCCTTGGAGAACCCGCAGGTGGCCCTCCTCCCTGTCCAGCCTGTGGTTTGCCAGAGACGACCCCCTGGACCTTGCCTGCAGCCTCTGAGTAACACCGTGGTCCCCTCATGGAGATTCATTGGAGACCCGACATCCTGTTTGCACCTTGCACCCAGACGTCGCAGGGCCACTGAGGGTGTATCTTTGGTGCCTACTTGTGCCCCCCCCCAAGTGCTCCTCTAAGCCCCTTAGGTCTGCTCTCCAAAGACGCGGGTACTTATCTGCCTACAGATCTGAAACCGAGTGCCCCCAGTCTTCATAGGAGCCCATGTAAATCTTGCCTACACGTTGACCTCCGCACCCGGCCGGCCTGTGTTGCTGGTGGTGGGTGTTTGGGGTTAACTTGATCCCCAACCTGTGGACTTCCTAACCCCTGGAGATTGGAACTGTAAGTGTTGTACTTACTTGCAAATCGATCTAAGTCCCCCCCCCCTACGTACTGTTTCTGAAAATTGCAGTGTCAAGTTTTAAAACAGATTATTATCAATATTTGAAAAACTGTATAACTTGTCGATTTCAAACAAAGTACTGTTGATACATGTGTGAAATACAAACCTATTGAGGTACTTACCTGCAACTTCAATCTGTGGTTCTAAAAATAAATTAAGAAAATATATTTTTGCTATGTAAAAACCATTGATCTGGAGTTAAGTCATTAAGTGTGTGCTGCTTCTATTGTATGTGTGTGTACAACAAATGCTTTGCACTACCCTCTGATAACCCTAACTGCTCGACCACACTACCACAAAAGAGAGCATTAGTATTATCTACATCTGATAGAGACTTCTAGCTGCAGCTTCCTTACCTTAGAATTCCCTGGCGTCAGCTTAGAAACCGGAGTTTTTTTCTAAGCAGTACCCTGCGCGCGCGCCGTCTGGCAGCGTCGTTTGGATCCGCGTGCGTCGTCCGCGTCGTTGGAACCGTCTATGACATCACGGTTGTCTATATAGACACCTTCTCGGCACGCGTACGTCAGTTCTTTTCCTTCCGTGCCGGTTAAGCGCAGTTTTGGAAAGAGCTACCCTGCTTTGACGGTTTGTCAACGCTTTTTTGACTGTTTGAAGTCATGTCTTTGACAGGATTCAAGCCGTGCGGTGCGTGTCATTGCACCATGTCGGTGACGGATCTGCACCGAGTTTGTCTTTGGTGCCTGGAGAAGGACCACGATTCCACCTCGTGCTCCGGCTGTCGGGCCATGGCGCTGAAGGCCTTGAGGGAGAGATCCCTTAAGCTTCTTGTGGCCCGACATTCGTCTTCGGTCGGCGCTACTCCGCGGATGTCACGGTCCCGCAGTAGGAGGAAGTCATGGCACCGCTCCCGGAGCCACAAGTCCTCTTCCTCGCATTCGAGGTCATCCGAAGGTAAGAGGCACGAGAAGAAGAAGAAGTCCAAGCGGACTTCGTCTTTGCCATGCCCGTCGGCCGACGTGGCGTCTAGGGAACATCGACGTTCCGAGCGCGGTTCTGCGGAGCCGTTGCCAGGGTCAACTCTGTGTCTTCCCCCCTTTCCGGGGAACGGATAGACCCCCGCTCAAATAAAAGAATTTTACGAGGCCATGCGTCTCGTTTTTGAGTGGGCTGCATCCTCAGGTGGGTCTTCGGGCCCCGCAGGGTCAACAGGGGCCCCTTCAGATTCGACGCTGGCGGCTTCGGCCTCGGCGCCATTGGGGACCCCAGTATCTGATACTGGATCTGGACCGGCGCCGGTCTCTCACAGTCGACCTCCTTCAGCGCCGGGTCCGAGGTCGACGATTCTGCCACCGGCGCCCACAGGTGGCAGCCACATCCTTATTCCGGATGAGCCGGAGCGACGTTGTACGACCTCGACTCCGACTTAGACGGAGCCAATTCGGCCCAGATCATTGTCTGAGCATTATTTAGACAAGCCAGACGCAGGAGAGGAATGGGAGGGGTCTGAGGACCCTTTAGAATCTGGATTGCAACAGGACTGGTATGGGGATCCAGTGGACTGGACACATCTCCAGATACTGGTATGCTCTCTCCTCCTAATGTGGCTACGGAGGAGCGTGTTTCTTTCGCTATGGTGGTGCGTAGGGCAGCTGAGGTCTTGGACCTAGATTTGCCTACGGTGCCAGTCAGGACGAATATCCTGACAGAAGTGCTTCAGGCGGGGGTGTCAACATCGGAGCAGTTGTTGCCGTTCAATGAGGCTCTTACAGACGTCCTTCTGGGTACGTGGTCCAAACCCAGCACAGGGGCTCCTGTGAACAGGACGGTCGACCGCCACCATAGACCCGCTCCCAGCGACCCTAGTTTCCTGACACAACACCCCACTCCTGAGAGCTTGGTTGTCCAAGCCTCTACTTCACGTGGTGCCTTCCCTTCCGCTCCCCCGGTTAGGGAATCCAAGAGGCTGGATCAGCTTGGGAAGAATATGTTTTCTTCCACCAGCCTGGCATTGAGGTCCGTAAACACCTCTTGCCTATTGGGCCGTTATTCCCATACTTTATGGGATACGGTGGTACAGGTGCTGCCCCAGGTCCCTGAGGGTGTACGGGACACTCTCACCCAGCCTGTCAAGGATGGGAGAGATGCAGCCAAGTTTACGATCCGGTGTGGTTTGGACACGACCGACTCGCTGGGCAGAGCGATTTCATCGTCAGTGGCCCTACGTCGCCACGCCTGGCTACGTTCTACTGGTTTTTCAGGGGATGTCCAGTCCAGCTTGATGGACATGCCCTTTGATGGCTCTCGCCTTTTTGGCGAAAAGGCAGACTCCACGCTTGAGAGGTTCAAGGATTCTCGGGCCACGGCCACATCCTTGGGCCTTTCAGCGCCAGTACGACAGCAGTCTGTCTTTCGCCCCTTTCGAGGTTTCGGAAGGGGTGTGGTACCACGCCAGCCACAGTTTAGCCACCGTACTCAGGCTTCACAGCAATCCGGAAGTGGACGTGGTCGTGGTACCATCAGACCCAGAGGGTCTGGCCAGAGGTCGGCCGCCACACAGCCCCCCTCCACTGCGCCCACACCCTCCTAGTGTGGTTCTGCGGGATCATGTCCGTCCAGTTGGAGGGAGGATTTGTTTTCATCTCCCTCACTGGCTTTCCATCACCACGGACAAGTGGGTCCTGCAGATCATACGGAAGGTGTACTCCCTTCCCTTCCAGTCTTTCCCTCCTTCTATCCCTCCGACAAAAGAATGGCTGATGGAGGACCATCTAGCTTTGCTCCGCGAGTAAGTTACAGCTCTCTTGGCCAAGGGAGCCATAGAAAGAGTCCCGATATCAGAAGTAGGCAGTGGTTGGTATGCCCGCTACTTTCTGATTCCCAAAAAGAACAAAGGCCTTCACCCTATCTTGGATTTAAGGGACGTCAATCTCTTCCTCAAGAAGGAGAAATTCAAGATGCTCACTCTTGCTCAGGTTTTGTCTGCCCTAGACCAAGGAGACTGGATGGTAGCATTGGATTTGCAGGATGCATATTTCCATATTCCTATCCTGCCAGCCCACAGGCGTTACCTGCGGTTCAAGGTGGGCCACGAGCACTTTCAGTTTACCGTGCTTCCTTTTGGTCTCACCAGTGCCCCTTGGGTGTTCACAAAGGTGATGGCGGTGGTGGCAGCTCATTTGCGCAGGTCAGGGATTTCAGTCTTCCCCTACCTAGACGATTGGCTGTTGAAGGCTCCTACGCCCCAGGCTCTCGTCACCCACCTCCAGACGACAGCGGACCTCTTGCATTCGCTGGGGTTCACTATAAATGTGCCGGAGTCACACCTGACTCCCTCTCAGAAGCTCACTTTCATCAGAGCTGTTCTGGACACAGTGCAGTATCGGGCTTATCCTCCCGATCAGCAGGTCCAGGATATTCAGGTTATGATTCCGATGTTTCGGCCTCTATCCTGGATCTCGGTGAGACAGACTCTGAAGCTGCTGGGACTCATGGCTTCCTGCATCCTGTTGGTCAAGCATGCCAGATGGCGCATGAGGGCTCTGCAGTGGGGCCTGAAGTTCCAATGGGCACAGCATCAGGGAAATCTTACTGACGAGGTTCAGATCTCGGAGGGGACTGCAAAAGATCTGCAGTGGTGGTTAGTGAACTACGAGTGGGTCAAAGGCAGACCCCGCTCCCTTCCCCAACCAGATCTGACAGTAGTGACAGATGCGTCACTTCTGGGATGGGGCGGCCATCTGGGGAAGGTGGAGATCAGAGGTCTCTGGTCTCCGTCGGAATCCAGCCTCCACATCAACTTGCTGGAGCTTCGGGCGATCCGGCTAGCATTAAAAGCATTTCTTCCTGTTTTTCACGGACAACACTACTGCAATGTGGTACTGCAACAAGCAGGGCGGTGTGGGGTCGTGGACCCTTTGTCAAGAGGCTTTACGTTTCTGGACATGGCTGGAACAGCAGGGCATGATCCTGGTGGTTCAACACCTGGCAGGTTCTCTGAACGCCAGAGCAGACGAACTCAGCCGAAAATGCTTAGAGGATCACAAATGGTGTCTCCATCCGGAGGTGGCGCAAGGACTCTTTCAGCAGTGGGTAGAGCCTTGGTTAGATCTGTTCGCCTCCGCAGAGAACGCGCAACGTCAGCAGTTTTGCGCGTTGGAGTTTCCAAGGGGGCTATCGCTAGGTGACGCTTTTCGGCGCGAGTGGAGTTCAGGCCTCCTGTACGCCTTTCCGCCTATACCACTTCTGCCCAGAGTTCTCAAGAAAATCGAAAACTGGGCCCAATTAATCCTAGTGGCTCCGGATTGGGCACGGAGAGTTTGGTATCCAGAGCTTCTCAAAATGAGCATCGGTCCTCCAATCTGGCCGCCTCTTCGGGAGGATCTTCTGTCACAGCAGCAGGGGAAGGTTCTCCACCCGAACCTGTCAACTCTGCACCTTCATGCGTGGAGATTGAGCGGCGACAGTTGATGGTTTATGACCTCCCTCCTGAGGTCTGTGATGTCATTCTGGCAGCCAGGCGTCCCTCTACTAAGTCGATCTACGCCTGCCGTTAGAAACGTTTTGTTTCATATTGTTCAGAGAGGTCTATTGATCCTCTTTCTTCTTCTCTGTCTAACATCCTTTTGTTTATTTTGTCTCTTGCCCAGCAGGGTTCCTCCTTGGGGACTCTCAAGAGCTATCTTGCAGCCTTATTGGCTTTTCTTCAGTTGCCCGATCAACCATCTGTGTTTAAATCACCTATAGTACTGAGGTTTTTGAAAGGGCTTGTGCATCTATTCCCGCCTGTGCCTTTCGTTATGCCCCAGTGGGATCTTAATTTGGTTCTTACCTTCCTTATGTGTGCTCCCTTCGAGCCCTTGCATAACTGTCCTCTTCGGCTGCTCACTATTAGGTCAGCCTTTTTGGTGGCAATTACATCTGCCAGAAGAGTTAGTGAGCTACAGGCTTTGTCATCAAAACCGCTGTATAACAATCTTTCCTGAAAAAGTGGTTCTCAGAACTCATGCCTCTTTCCTCCCCAAGGTGGTGACCCCTTTCCATCTGGGTCAAAATATCACCCTGCCCACCTTCTTTGCACCACCGCGAGGAGCGTCTCCATCGGCAGGACACAAAAAGAGCATTATTGTTCTACCTTGACCGCACTAAAGAGTTCTGGGTGGACGACCAACTCTTTGTGGGGTACGTTGGTGCAAAGAAGGGTCGGGCAGTGCAGAAACAATCCATTTCGCACTGGGTCGTTCCCTGTATAAAGATATGCTATGCTTTGGCAAAGAAGCAGCCTCCAGCGGGTTTGAGAGCTCATTCTACTAGGGGGAAAGCTGCTACCATTGCGTTAGCATGTGGCGTACCGGTGGTGGACATCTGTCAGGCTGCAACGTGGGCTTCTTTGCACACGTTTGCAAAACACTACTGCCTGGATAGTCAGGTGAGAAGAGAGGGGCATTTTGCCTGGTCTGTTTTGCAAGACTTTCTGGTGTAAAAATCTCCTTCAGACCCACCGCCATAGGTTATAGCTTGGGTATCTATTCTAAGGTAAGGAAGCTGCAGCTAGAAGTCTCTATCAGATGAACAAGTTACTTACCTTCGGTAAAGAGGTATCTGGTAGGGACTCTATCTAGCTGCAGATTCCTTACACCCGCCCAAGCCTCCCCGCTCTGCGCATATTTATTTTTCTTATATTTATATATATATATATATATGTATTTATGTGTACATATGTATATTTTTGATCTTAGCATTTTTGCCTTTCTTAAAGGCATGAAAGAATTTTTGCTTCAAACAGTCAAAGAGGTAAAATCCATAATGGTTGGTTCTTCCATGACTCTGCGCTTCTGGCGTGGGAAGTTGTGGAAAAGAACTGATGTACGCGCACCTAGACGGCGTCTAGACAACCGTGATGTCATAGACGGCTCCAACGACACTGACGACGCACGCGGAGCTGGTCGAAGCACGCGGATCCGAACAACAACGCCCGACGGCGCGCGCGTGCAGGGTACTGATCAGAAAAAACTCTGGATTCGAAGCTGACGCCAGGGAATTCTAAGGTAAGGAATCTGCAGCTAGATAGTCTCTACCAGATACTTCGTTACCGAAGGTAAGTAATTTGTTCTTTAGCCTCTGTTAAGCCTCTGGGGAACCCCTGGACTCTGTGCACACTCTTTCTCATTTTGATTTAGTATATAACGAGCCAGCTTCCTACACTATTTATTTTATTATTTCTTTTAAGATGGCTTTCTTTGTTTAGAGTTAGAGCAATGTTTAGATTTGTGTTATTGGTGCCACTCTGTGAAGGCGTCACTATCAGCATCGTAATCAAGTGATGTACGTAGGTAGGCACATCATGTCCCCTTCTCACTTATAGGTGACAGGAACATAATGTAAACTTGGGGATTGTTTACATAATTGCCACCACAAGTCTGCCTCCATATCTATTGTTTTTTAACATACCTGCCTCAGGGGTCCTACATGGTCTGTATAACTACCCCTCACACAGACAGGGTTATCAGAGGGATCCCTACTAGATGCCATCTATGCTGCATGTTCAGATGATGCAGACCCAGCCTTCGTGTCACCACGGAGTCTCATCTAGAGATCTCATTCCAGGATAACAAGGGTTGGGGGTGCTTCTCATGGACACAGTATTGGCAGATTAGGTTTATCACACCTTGCTCTCATTAGGTTAGAGATTAGGTTCTCCATGCTAGTATTTTTACTTTTCATGCTTATTGCAAGATGGTGGCGATATTTCTATTCACAACTCTCATCTTAACAATAATGCTTATTTTACTATGCATTGTCCTAATTATTGCAGCTCATGCATTTTACCATAGATTGCAGTCTTTTCGATAAACCTATTAAAAACTTTCCCGCATCTCCTTCATTGCCTGTGTATGGCTGAGACTTATTGATAACATGAGAAAAGGGTAATCTCTGTTGTACAATGACTCCCCTGAGATGTCGGGCTCTAGAGTCCATGCATAAGGCTGCCAGAAATGACCTTTTTCTGTTTGGGTTTTTGGTGAAGTACGGCTTGTGAGCCAGGAGGGTTGGGCAGACAGTTGTGACTTGTTGTAGGACCCTAGTCGCCTACAAACAAAAGTGCTGTCGTCCCTAAACCAGCAGGCTCCCCTAGGAACAATTTTGAAGTCGAATTTTGATATGGCGCAGCCAACGATGGTGTTTTGGCACTCATTTACGGATGCCCTGAGTATCTCTGTCTCACACACAACAGGTACCCTAGAATACCATTATACAGAGACGTCTGTGGTCTTCAGGATAATCTTCCTCAGCTAACTAGGGAGCACCTAACTAGGCTGTAGGTTGCTCAAGCTTGAACTCATAAAAGGACTTCTCCCCACTTGGTGATTCATCTCTGTTACCATTATTCAAAATGGCTAATGCCATTGAGATTTCAGAAAATGTCAGACACTCATTAACACAACATTTACTAGCCTATGGCTCAACAGATGAGGGCCGGGATTTCACTTTAATTGTGGAAGATCATGAAGCTTACCAAACAAAAACATTCTATTCCTTGGTTACCTTTCCTGAGGAAGATAGTACAATATACACATTTCATTCATACCAAATTGTAAACGTACCGCAGGGGACCAAGCATATCAGCATCTAGATATACCCCTCTCCTATCAAGAACATCAAAATTGATTTAATGGTGCTCTGCCACATGTAATACAACCTGTGAGATTAGGTCCCTTAAGTAATGACAGACCAACGTGATTTATGTTTGCCACATACACACTACATCCTGGCGTACAAGCTATGCAAGTAGCTGAAGTACGCACACTTTATAATGTGCTAGTACAACTTTACAGACAATTAGTACAATTCGCCATGCGGACATTGAACACTGCCCCAGCACGGGCTGCACCAGCTGGTCACCAATTGGCTGCAACTGGGATTAACCCACAAACAATACATTCTATCAATGTGCAAAGCACCAGCAGAACATGAACAAATTCTGGATAGCATAAAAAACGAACGAGCTGGAAGCAGTGTTTCCCCATACAGGACCCCAAGATAAAAATAGAATTCTCACAATGTGCTTGCCATTCGGAATAGTTCACTCAGTGGATGACTGCACCACATGGGGTTCAGTCTTCGCTGCAATTTACACTACAACACATGGTACCCCGACACTTGCCACAAATTCAAAATGAGCATGGGGCTGCTCCAGCCCTAGACTTAGGGATGAAACTGATGCGTAACTTCGACACAGTTTCCTCAATCATACTTAGTGTTAGAAACTAGGTCTCTGTTTTGCAGAGGTATAAACCCTTGTCCAAGTAGGGGCCACAGTCCTAGTCAGGTTAAGTCACAACACTATCCAAAATATCCTGTGCCCACCCTCTGGTAGCTTGGCTCTGAGCAGTCAGGCTTAACTTACAAGACAATGTGTAAAGTATTTGTGCAATAAATCATAGAGTAACACAGTGAAAACACCACAAAAATACTCCACACAAGTTTAGAAAAATAGACAATATTTATCTGAATAAAATAAGGTAAAAACAACAAAGATCCAATAAGCACAAGTTGAAATATCACTTTTAAAAGGCTTCAAAGAGTCTCAATTATTAGAAATTAACAGTTGTCTCTTTGTTACACATAGTACCTGCTATGTGTCAAAAATAACAATGCACAGAGACCGCAGAAGAGGAGATGCGTGGAAAAATAAGGTGTTGTGGCGGATCTTCCGATATGGCACAGACAATGCGTTGTTTCTTTCCATG
Source organism: Pleurodeles waltl (assembly GCF_031143425.1). Classification (NCBI taxonomy): domain Eukaryota; kingdom Metazoa; phylum Chordata; class Amphibia; order Caudata; family Salamandridae; genus Pleurodeles; species Pleurodeles waltl. The sequence continues at coordinate 673,680,755 of NC_090451.1, read as the reverse complement.
CTGCAAGGTGTTTGCGCCATTTTGCAGCATGCAGTCCCGGTTCCTCACTGCGATACAGGGATATTTTGACGGTGAGGCACAATGCGTTGAAATCCTTGATGCACTGGAAGAAGGAGCAGGCGCTGCGTCGATCCGATAGGCAATGCGTAAAATTTTCCACCGCAAGGTAGGCACTGCGTTGAATTTCCAGACAGGAAGTTGGGGCTGCGTCATTCCAGTCGGCTGTGCGGCGATTACTTAGCCGCAGTGCAGGCCTCGTGTCTGTTTCTGCGGGCATTGCATCAATTTTCGACGCACAAGGAATTTCTTGAAGAGGTGAAGTCTTTGTTGGCCCTGAGACTTCAAAAACAGGAGGCAAGCTCGATCCAAGCCCTTGGAGAGCACTTTTGGGGAAGGCAGACTCTTTACAGCAGAGTCCGAGGCCAGCAGAGCAACAGGGCAGCAGTCCTTTCCAGCAAAGCAGTCCAGATGAGTCCTTTGGGCAGCCGGGCAGCTCTTCTCACAGGGTGCAGGTGTAGGTCCAGAAGTGTCTGAGTTTGTGTGGTCAGAGACCCAGTTTATATACCCAAAAATGACTTTGAAGTGGGGGAGACTTCAAAGAGTGGTTTTAAAGTACAGAAGTTCCCCTTTCAGCCCAGTTCTGTCGACCACGATCCCAGGGGGGGGGGGGTGGGGGGGGGGGGAGGAGGTTATCAGTCCTTTCTGTGAGGCCAGGCCACTGGCCTTTGAAATGCAAGTGTCCGACCCGCCACCCTTCCAGCCCAGGAAGAATCATTCAGTAAGCAGATGAATGCAGATGTGACAGAGTGTTCTGTGTTTGTGGTTCTCAGGGTGAAATGCACAAGGGAGCTGTCAACCAGCCCAGACCAGACGTTGATTGGAGACAGGCTGTAAGGCACAGATGGTTTTAAGTGCAGAGAAATGCTCACTTTCTAAAAGTGGCATTTCTAAAATAGTAATATAAAATCCAACCTCACCAATTAGCAGGATTTTCTGTTACCATTCTGGCCATACTAAATATGACCTGGTTACCCCTTTCAGACCAGAAGCTACCACTCAAAAAGTATATGAGGGCAGTCTTTATGCTAGTCTATGAAAGGAGCAGGCCTCACAGTAGTGGAAAGCGAATCTAGGAGTTTTTCACTGCCAGGACATATAAAACACATATGTACATGCCTTGCCTTTTACCTACATAGCAACCTGCCCTATGGGTTACCCAGGGCCTACCTTAGGGGTGACTTATATGTGAAAAAAGAGGAGTTTAAGGCTTGGCAAGTACTTTTAAATGCCAAGTCGAAGTGGCAGTGAAACTGCACACACAGACCTTGCAGTGGCATGCCTGAGATATGGTTAGGGGCTATCAGTGCTGCAGGCCCACTAGTAGCATTTAATCTACAGGCCCTGGGCACACATAGTGCACTTTACTAGGGACTTATAAGTAAATTAAATATGCCAATTGGGGATGAACCAATGTTACCATGTTTAAGAGAGAGATCGTATGCACTTTAGCACTGGTTAGTAGTGGTAAATCGTGCAGAGTCCTAAAACCTACAAAAACAGTGTCAGAAAAGTGGAGGGAGGCAGGCAAAAAGTTGGGGGATGACCACCCTAAGGCTGCCAGGTCTAATACTTAGTAATATTAAAGGGGAAGCAGTAGCATTGGCTGTAAGCCAGCGGCTCTGGAACATTCCACAAGTGGAACAGGAGCATCAACTACAGAAAATTATTTCTGACACCTATACTAGTATAGGACGGGATAGTATGGGAGTCAAGCTGAAAAACCTGACATTCAGAGTACCACCCCTAAGGACGGTACTAAAGAAGCACACAAGGGTTCTAAAAAACACTGGGATAAACAAAATAAAGAAAGAAGAAGTCAGAGAGCAGACTCTCCACATCCGGAGATCTCCGAAAGGAGATATTATCTCAGAAATAGAGAAAATATAAAAGATCCTGGCAGATAAACTGATTCACGTCCCTCTCATTCCTTTCAGGACACACCGGATAGATGTAGTGAGAAAGTGGGCCGGTCAGAGCAACATCCTGACATCATGAAACAGAAGAAAGACTTGCAGCGGTCTTCGGACAAGAAAGAAGACAAATCCCCACAACAAAAGCCACAATATAAAACGAAAAAGGTGGCAGCAATTTCAATTAAACATGCCAGCAAACTTCAGAACATTGCTGAAGAACAAGACGTGGGCAGTGACCCTGCTGGACAACGCAGCAGAAGTCATGATATGCTGCCAGAGTGTGAAAGTTCATCTGGATTTGACAGCAACTTACAACTTCCTTGCAGTCGAGACTGCGGATGGGCGCGTTCTCCCACCCAACAGGGTTTATGATTTAAATATCCACATAGAGGGAGACATAGAGTGCACCATTAGTGTAAATTGTTTTGGGTTGAACTTTATTTGTATATCCTGTTGGCAGAACACCCGAACACATCCGTAAGCTCCCCCATGAGGAAGATGTCATTTTGCTTTCTTTCTCTGATCTTGTTCCGAAAGTAGTAAAATAAGTCTATGCTGTTAACTGGCCTTTGGCGCAGGCAGCCCCGCTGTACCGCAACCACGTAGGGTGGGATAGAGATTCCCCCCAGCCTCAGCCCCAATACCCTGTTAAAGACGAGGCTAAAGCTCCAGTTAGGGAGATCCTCACTCACCTCGAGTACCAGTGAGTAATAGAGCCCTGTGTCTCTGCAATGAATAACTCTTTATTCCCTGTTGCAAAACCAGTCCTTTCATATTGAATAGTCTTAGACTACAGACATTCAAACAATTATACATGCACATATGCAATACAAAATGCACACAGCACTGCACTAATTAACAACATAGTGCCTAAAAATACAAAACTACATTGGATATTTCAAACAGTTTCTTCTGCCAGAACTTGTCACATGAAAGTCAGGCTCTGAGTGCATTGTCATTTAGCTCACAAAAACGCTTCTGCAGTTTGCCCCAAGGTTATGAGAACAGCCCAGGGTTGTTCTCTGCCTGTGTTACAACAATATTGCATGATATTGACCTGAGGCGTTGTCCTATGTGGCTGACCTCTATCTCACAGATGACGACCTCAACGTTCATCTTGCCAGGGTTGATCGGATCGTTTTAGGATTCACAGCCCTTGGCTACAAATTCAATTTCAAGAAAACTAAAAAGGTGTGTCTCAGTGTACTGTTCCTGGGAGTCGAGCTATCAAACGAGGGCGAGAGCCTGGCCCTGCACTTTTTAGAAAAATGTGCTCAACTCCAACCACCAAACACTGGCAAGAAACTGTAGTCTTTACTTGGTTTCCTTAACTTTGGCAGAACATGCATCCCTCATTATGGACAACGTATCAAGCCACTCTACGATTTAATTTGCCCAGGTTTCTCAAGTAGACACTGGACAGTTGAACACACACGCATCCTTAGTGGATTGCAGCAAGACATGCTAGAAACAAAACACTTAAACACATGTGACAACAGAACAAATTTGGTCCTCAGAATAATTGCTGGTGCCATTGGGTTTACCTGTGTCACCTTTAATGAAAGCGACACCGTGCCCACAGCATATAAATCACATTTATACTCCAACTCAGAACAATGCTTTGCACTCACAGAAAAAAATTCTGACTGCTGTACAGATGACTGTCATCAAGAAAAGGCCACTTGCCCAAGGGAAACGCATTATTGTTGTTACCCCGTTGCCAGCTTTACAGGAAGTCACCGAAGCAAGCATCCCTAATGCTAAAGCATTACATCCACACTGGATTCAATGGGCAACCTCCCTTACTGCCACAGATGTTTATTACATCTTTGACCCAAAACTTAAAACACAAGAATTTCTCCAATACGAACAGGAGTACCCCGCACCTCTTAACATCTTGCCACTTGACAGATACCACTCTGTCATTTACACTGATGGTTCAGCACAACCAGTTGTAGGTACAAAACATCAATACTCAGCCTCTTGCGCAGCCGTGAGCGGAGTAATGAAGGATGGTGTATTCCACCCGCAGAATACCTACACACAGACCCTATGGGACTGCACAGCACAGTTGGCTGAGCTTAAAGCTCTTATCTTAGCACTGGAACATACGGATCCAGGGCACCTCACAGTGATTGCATGTGATTCTTACTAGTGTGTCCAGTCCTACAATGATTATCTTAATCATTGGCGGTTGAACGGGTTCAGAGACTCAAAGGGGAACACCATTAAACACAGAACTCTGTGAGGGAGGGCAGCTGATCTTAAGGGTAAGCTACCAGAGGCTTATGTAGTACATACATTGGGCCATCAAAGTGTAGGAGTACACCTTATCGGAAACGCCTTGGCTGATGAAGCAGTCAAATCTGCAGTAGCTACGGCTTCTGTTGTTGCAGTGATTCGTTCTCATACAAGATTGAATAATGAAATTCAGGCTGCTGTGAAAGCTTTGGCTGAAGGCAAGCCTCTTCCAAAAGCATACCCTACTAAATATTCATACCCTATCAGTGCGCAGAATACTGCCTTTGCAACAGTTCCTGGGATTGGAAATCTAGTGATTCCCAATCAAGACCAGAGATTAGATCTCATCAAAGCAGCGCATGAGGGTGCTGCATCTGCACATGCTGGTGCTGTAGCCACAATATCACTCTTACAGAAACTTTCTGATGGTCAGGTCTATAGGAACAGACCAAGCAAATGTCCTTTGTTGTGACATTTGACAGCAATTTAAGGGCTCAAACATCAAACTCCCATGTCTGACATCCCTCTTAGTGTCCAATAGGCCACTACAATGTGTGTACCTGAAACACTGTGGTCCTCTATGACCTGATAAAGCATACAAATACATCTTAGTCGCTGTTGATTCTTGCTCTAGATTCCTGTAGGTATGGCCACAGTGGTCAGCTGATATTATAAAAGACTTGGTGGTTTTTATTGGCACGTATGCGGTTGAGCATTCTACTTGGACCAGGGCCCTGCTTTTGCCTCTAGGGCATTCAGGGACACTGTTAGACCTGACAGCCTTAGGGTGGTCACTCCCAGCTTTTTGCCTGCCTCCCTCCACTTTTTGACACTGTTTTTGCTGTTTTTAAGACTCTGCACACTTTACCTCTGCTAACCAGTGCTAAAGTGCATATGCTCTCTCCCTTAAAACATGGTAACATTGCCTCATACCCAATTAGCATATTTAATTTACTTGTAAGTCCCTAGTAAAGTGCACTGTATGTGCCCAGGGCCTATAAATTAAATGCTACTAGTGGGCCTGCAGCACTGGTTGTGCCACCCAAACAAGTAGCCCCTTAACCATGCCTCAGGCATGCCATTGCAAGGCCTGTGTAGGAAGTTGGCTCTGTATATAATATCTCAAAGTGAAAGATAGTGTGCACACAGTCCAAGGGTTCCCTTAGAGGTTGATAGTGGCAATAATAGATAATACTAATGCTCTATTTTGTGGTAGTGTGGTCGAGCAGTAGGCTTATCAGAAGGAAGTGTTAAACATTTGTTGTACACACACAGGCAATAGATGAAAACAAACACTCCAAGACTTAACTCCAGGCCAATAGGTTTTTATATAGAAAAATATTATTTTCTTAATTTATTTTAGAAGCACAGGGGCGCCTGGTGCAGTGTGCAAAGTAGGTGTCGGGTTGTAGATAGGAATCAATGGAGGACCCGTGGGTCAATCTGGCGATGCAGGCAAGGCACAGGGGGGCTTCTCAGGCCAGCCACTGACTGGGCAACGATGAGGGCCGCCTGTTGGTCACTCTTGCACCGGTAGTTGGTTTCTCTCGGGGCTGGGGGCTGCGGGTTCAGTGCTTCTTCCAGGCGTCGGGTCTTTTGTTACTGGGCAGTCGCGGTCAAGGGGAGCCTCTGGATTCTCTCTGTAGGTGTCACTGAGGGGTGCAGGAAGGTCGTCTCAGGGTTTCCACATCGTTGGAGTCGCCTGGGGGTCCTCTCTGCAGTGTTGACTCTTCTGGACACGAGCCAGGGGTGTCGGGTGCAGAGTTTTGGGGACTCACGCTTCCGGAGTGAGGCTGGAGTCCCTTTAAAGTTGGTTTCTTCTGGGAAGTTCAGACAGAGCTGCTGTCCTCTGGAGTTTCTTGGTCCTTTGGGTTGCAGGGCAGTCCTCTTAGTCGGCAGAGGTTGCTGGTCCCGCTGGATGAGTCGCTGTTGCAGGTTCTTTGAGTCTGGAGACTGGCCGGTAGGGCTGGGGCCAAGTCAGTTGTTGTCTCTGTCATCTCTGCTGGGCTTTCAGGTCAGCAGTCCTTCTTGTTTCAGGTTGTCAGGAATCTAAAATCCTGGGTTCAGGGTTGCCCCTAAATACTGAATTTAGGGGTGTGTTAGGGTCACAGGGCAGTAGCCAATGGCTACTGTCCTTGAGGGTGGCTACACCCTCCTTGTGCTCCCTCTCTTTGGGGAGGGGAGCACATCCCTATCCCTATTGGGCTAAATCCTCCAAAGCAAGATGGAGGATTTTCCAAGGAGGGGGGGTCACTTCAGCTCTGGTTACCTTAGGGGTGGACCTTGCTGTGGGGCTGACTCCTCCTTGTTTTTCTCATTATCTCCCTGGACTTGCCACTAAAAGAGGGGGCTGTGTCCAGGGGACGGGCATCTCCACTAGCTGGAGTGCCCTGGGGAATTGTAACATGAAGCCTGAGCCTTTGAGGCTCACTGCTAGGTGTCACAGTTCCTGCAGGGGGAGGTGTAAAGCACCTCCACCCAGTGCAGGCTTTGTTTCTGGCCCCTGAGAGCACAAAGGCTCTCACCCCAGGGGGTCAGAAACTCATCTCTGTGGCAGGCTGGCACAGACCAGTCAGTCCAGCACTGAAGGATTGGGTAAAATACTGGGAGCATCTCTAAGATGCCCCATGTGTGCATTTCTTAACAAATCCAACACTGGCATCAGTGTGGATTTATTATTCTGAGAAGTTTGATACCAAACTTCCCAGTGTTCAGTGTAGCCATTATGGAACTGTGGAGTTTGTTTCGACAAACTCCCAGACTTTTTACTTAATATGGCCACACTGTACTTACAATGTCTAAGAATGGACCTAGACACTGTAGGGGCATATTGCTCATGTAGCTATGCCCTCACCTGTGGTATTGTGCACCCTGCCTTAGGGCTTTGAAGGCCTGCTAGAGGGGTCACTTACCTATGCCACAGGCAGTATTTTGTGGGCATGGCATCCTGAGGGGGATGCCATGTCGACTTTGCCTTTTTCTCTCCACCAACACACACAATCTGCAATGGCAGTGTACGTGTGTAAGGTGAGGGGTCCCTTAGGGTGGCACAACACATGCTGCAGCCTTTAGGGACCTTCCCTGGTCACAGGCCCTTGGTACCACTGGTACCTTTTACAAGGGACTTATGTGTGTGCCAGGGGGGTGCCAATTGTGGAAACAATGGTACATTTTTAGTGAAAGAACACTGGTGCTGGGGCGTGGTTTGCAGGGTCCCAGCACAGTCTCCGAATCAAGTCAGCATCAATATTAGGCAAAGAGTGGGGAGGAGTAACTGCAGCAAGGAGTCACTTTCCTGCAGCCTGTGTGTGCAGTTTCCCTGCCACTTCGACTTGCCATTTAAAAGTACTTGCCAAGCCTTAAACTCCCATTTTCTACATATAAGCCACCCCTAAGGTAGGCCCTAGGTAACCCATAGGGCAGGGTGCTGTGTAGGTAAAAGGTAGGACATATACCTGGGTGCTTTATGTGTCCTGGCAGTGGAAACCCCCTAAATTTGTTTTCCACTGCTGTGAGGACTGCTCCTTTCATATGCTAATATTAGGGCTACCCTCATATACTGTTTGAGTGGTAGATTCTGATCAGAAAGGGATAAACAGGTCATATTTAATATGGCCAGAATGGTAATTCAAAATTCTGCTTTCTGGTGAAGTTGGATTTTATATCACTATTTTAGAAATGCCACTTTTAGAAAGTGAGCATTTCTCTGCACTTAAATCCTTCTGTGCCTTACAATCCACGTCTGGGCTGGGCTGGTTTGACTGCTCCTTTGTGCATTTCACCCAGAAAAACACAGGATGCTCAGTCACACTTGCACACATCTGCATACTGAATGGTCTTCCTGGGCTGGAAGGGTGGAGGGCCTGACACTTACATCTCAAAGGACAGTGGCCTGCCCTCACACAATTGACTGCCACACCTGCTACTGGGACCCTGGGAGACAGGATTGTACTGAAAGGGGACCTTGTGCACCTCAAAACCACTCTTTGAAGTCTCCCCCACTTCAAACGCACTTTTGGGTATATAAGCTGGGTCTCTGACCCTACCAAGTTAGTCACTTCTGGACACTTCAAGATACTCCTTGGGACAGACACTCTGCCCCAGAACCTCCAACCTGCCAAGAAGAAACTACCTGGCTGCCCAAAGGACTCACCTGGACTGCTTTTCTGAGAAGGACTGCTGCCTAGCTAGCCTCTGGCTCTGCTGAGAAGTGCTCTCCAAGGGCTTGGATTGAGCTTGCCTCCTGTTCCTGAAGTCTCATGGCCAAAAATACTTAATCTCTGCAAAGAAACTCCTTGTGCACCGAAAATCAATGCACAGCCTGTCGGAATCAATGCACAGCCTGCTTTGCGGTGAAAGAATCACTGCATCGCTGACCCAGAATGACGCAGCCCGGCTCCCCCAGTTGAGATCCACGCAGCCCCAGCGTTGCGACCGTAACTTCGACGCACAGCCCACTGGATCGACGCATCGCCGAACTGGAATGATGCAGCCTGACTTACTGCGTGGAGAGTCGACGCAGCACCTGCCATGCAAGAGTAACTCCGACGCAGTCCCTGTGACTTTGTTCTGCGCACCCAGGATTTCTCTGCATCGTCCCTTGGCGTCAAAAGACCCCGCATCGCAAAGAGGATTCAAGCCTGCGTGCTGGAAATCATTGCAAAGCCCTTGCCTCATGGAAAGGAATCGACGCATCATCCGCGTGCGCACCTCTGCGGCATCCGTGCATGTAATTTGGATGCAAACCAGGTACTTTGCGCTTGCAAGAGACAATTGTTGCTTTTAAGAACTTAAAACTATACTTTTTAATATCAAAGTGATATTTTCAACTAGAGATTATCAAACCTTGCATGTTTTGACCTTAAATTAATCAGGTAAATATCTTATATTTTTCTAACCCTGTGTGGTGTCGTTTTGTGGGGTTTTCACTGAGTTATTTCATGATTTATTGCACAAATACTTTACACATTTCCTTCTAAATTAAGCCTGACTGCTCAGTGCCAAGCTACCAGAGGGTGGGCACAGGATAATTTGGATTGTGTGTGACCTACCCTGCCTAGAGTCAGGGTCCTTGTTTGGACAGGGGGTAACCTGACTGCCAACCAAAGACCCCATTTGTAACAGACACCATGAGGACATTGGTGTTGAACTCCATTACTCTTCCCCATATTATCCAGAGGGTAATAGTGTTGTGGAGAGGAGGAATTGTGACCTAAAGCGGTCCTTAACAGCTAGCGTATTAGGTTCAGGCTGCAGTTGGCTTCATCGCCTATATGGGGTCCAGAGAGCACTGAATAATCTGCCAAGACGGTCCTTGGGAGGATGCACTTCTCAGGAGATCTTTGGGATACCTATATATGTCCCAGACTTAGATGGCCCTGGTATGGTGGCAGTGAACACACCCTTTGACATAAATGAACGTATCGCTGTCCTACAGGAGCTTCAGCAATTTCATGATGATAATTTATCCGCCAGTGCTGCCACCTTAGGAATAAGGGATTTGCCAACACCTTCTACAGGGTTGATTCCTAAAGTTAGGGATCTGGTTTGTGAAAAGATTGCTGTGATAAAGGAATTTGGCCCATCCTACAGAGCACCCGTTCCAGTCCTGGGAATACAAGGCACCAGAACCGTCATTCTACCACTACTGCCAGGTTCCAGAGCAAACAAATTTGTCTCAGTTGACAACATCAAGTTACATCATGTGGCCGATCCTGCACACATTAATCCCAGAGGTCCCTTAGGTAGTCCCTGGTTCCCTCTCACTACCCAGCAGGACATACCTCTACAAAGAATAAATAACAGTTCTTCTGGATATACCGGCATGTACAAAAATGCTAAGAATGCCTCCTCGAGCATGGGGAAGGCAGAAAATGAGCGTCTGCTGATTCCTGTGACCACTTTCTGGAAGCTTGCCATGTGTGTGGTGGACACGTATGATGTTGGCACCTTATACCAGGTCCAGGCAACCCCTATTGGTGAATGAAAACAGCATCTGGAAAGCCAGGGGTCTCTAGAGGTAGCTGTTGATGAGCAGCCAAGACTTATCTAGGAGACATGTAAAGCTTATGCAATACCACAATAGTCACACAGTAACTTATCACACATGAAAGGAACCACACAGTGTTATAAAAATAAAGGTACTTTATTACCGTACACTATACTAGATTACTTATAGGCAGGCCCCCAAACGGAAGTAATTATACACTATATATCTCCACAATAGAAATCAGAAATTAGGATAGAAAACAACAAGCGTTGGCAAGAATCATAGAAAATAGCTAGGGCCCTAGGGAGTGGCCAAAACAAACACTAAAATAGTGGAATGAGAAGAGAAGACCCCCACAAAGGTATGGAGTAATTAGAGGGGGGACCCCCAGAGGTGAGTACCTTAGTGACCCCCAGCAACCAGGAGAGCAGAGGTAAGTACCTGGTTTAACCAAGGACTAACTAGAGGACTGAGAAAATGGATTGTGCAAGAACAGGACCAGACCAGAGGAACCCAAAGGTGGATTCTAGAGGAAGAGGCCCTGCCAAAGAAGGGGACAGAGTGCACGATGGAGTGTCCAGCCAGGGCAGGAGCCACTACCCACCCTTCTGTGGATGAAGATCTGGGTCGACAAGGGAAGAAGACCAAGTGTGGAACTCAGGAGCTGAAGAGAAGGCCTTGTAGCAGTGTAGATGGTGTCCCATGTTGGTCGCAGGTGGTCAGTGGTTCGGAAAACCACCAACAAGCCTTGGCAAATGCAAGAGGAAGCAAAAGAAGATTTGCAAGACTGAAGAGGATTAGCAAGGTCCAGGGGGCTCGACACATGGAGGGCAGTTCATTCTGATGGATACAACTACCTGTGGATTCCTCACCTCATGAATACTCCCATGGCGCCAGCATTCTACGGAAATCTTCTTACTAGTCTCTGCACGTCGACGAGGACGTCACTGTCTCGCACGCGACGCCGTCTGACGTCATACAGGCAATAAGAGGTCCTCGACGACGTGCGGACGTCAGTTCCCTTTTTTCCGTGCATTCGAAACGGTTATCTTCGAGGGAGCAACTGTTACTCTTGCGGTTACAGTGTATATCTTGCTGCGTACTCTTTCTCTGTGGAAATAATGTCGCAGAGAAAGTCTGGATTTAAGCCTTGTCGTGAGTGTGGAGGCAAGATGTCGGTGACGGATCCTCATTCCGATTGCCTTTGGTGTTTGAGCTCCGACCACGACGTCTCGACTTGTGATTCGTGTCAGCACATGAATCCGAAGGCCATTAAAGAACGCGAGGCGAAGCTGTTTATGGCCAAGTCAAAGGAGAAGCATCACAAGAAAAAGTCTTCTCCAAGACATCGGCGTCATCGAGACTCCCGGCGCCGTAGAGAATCTCGGCGTCATTCAAGGGAGGCTCGTTCCAGGTCTCCGGATCGGCGCCGGAGGACATGGGAGGTCAGCCCCACGGTGACGCCGCATCCTTCGACGCCGTTGCTCTCTCCGACGTCTCCAACTTCGCCTGGACAGGCGTCGGTGATTGAGGTATTGGAGCCTCAGGTGTTTTCTCCGGCGCAGACGCCGAGGCCGGCGTCGGGGTCGCCTCCGAGTCAGGCACCCCAGTATCCGGCTTTTCCCACCCCTGGAGCCGATAGTTCCGCATTCTTGAATGCGATGTATGCCATCTTCCAACAGATGGCTCCAGGGGGTGCTCCGGCTGGGCCTTTGGCCTTTTCTTTGGGTGATCCTGCGCCTCTTCGGCCGGCACCCTTTATGCCCTTTCTCCCGTTTGGGAACGTGGGCTCGGCGCCAGTGTCGGCGCCGGTGGCCGCTCCGATGGCTTCGGAGGGATTGGCCCCAGGGATTTCCATCCCGTCGACGTCGAGATTTCGGCCTGTGACTCCGGTGGGTCCATCCGTTTCATCTGCTCTTCAGTCGGCGCCGAAGTTACCTGTGGCGCCGGATGCGGCGTCGGTGGCTTCGGAAGATCGGCGCCGATCTCCGACTTCGGCGGAGGTGTTGTCGACTCCGCGGATTGAGCAACGACTGCATTCAAGGAGGCGTGCTCTCCGGGTACTAGAGGAGCAGGAGTACCAACGAGCCCTAGAGGAAGGAGAGCTAGAGGACTCGGGTGATGGGCTGCGTGGACTGGAGTCGGCCAGTGGGCTGGACACTTCCCCTGAGTGGGACCTTTCGTCCCCGGGGGAATATACCGAGGAAGCTGCTTCCTTTCATACAGTGGTACGGAAGGCAGCTAGTTTTTTGGACCTGCCTTTGCCGGTGGTGGAGGCGAAACAAAACCTTTTGACAGAGGTGTTGCATCCGGCCTCAGCCGCGGCGGAGCCTCTATTACCTTTTAATGACGCTCTGCTGGATCCGGTTTTAGAGGTGTGGAAGAAGCCGGCATCTTCCCCAGCAGTTCACAGAGCCGTGGCCAGGAGGTATCGGACGGCTCCAACTGATCCTGGTTTCCTATCTAGGCACCCTACGCCGGAGAGCTTGGTTGTGCAGGCCTCCTGTTCGTCCAAATCAGCGCCTGGTTCTTTCCCGACGGTGCCTGGGGACAGAGACTCAAAAAAGCTAGAGGCGCAGTCGAAGAAGATTTTTTCGTCCTGCAGTCTGGCGTTAAAAGCCACTAATGCGACCTGTATCCTGGGGAGGTATATTCATGCTCTGATGGATGACATCTCCTCTTCGTTTACAGAGCTTCCCCAGGGTCTTTTGGATCTTGTCTCTGATGCCCAGGCTGCTGCGACCCAAATTATCCAGACGGGACTGGATACCACCGACTCGGTAGCCAGAGCAATGGGCACAACTGTGGTGGAAAGGAGACAGGCCTGGCTACGTAACTCGGGCTTTTCGGCAGATGTACAGTCCACATTGTTGGATCTCCCGTTTGATGGGGACAAACTGTTTGGGGCTAAGGCTGATTCGGCCTTGGAACGTTTTAAGGAGAGCAGGGCCACGGCTAAGTCGTTGGGACTCCAAGCTCCTTCTTCCACGGCCTCTTCCAGATTCTTCAGGAGGTTTCGTGGATTTGGGCGTGGCTCTTCCTCCTCTTCCTTTCGGGGAAGATATCAGCAACCTGCCTCTTCCCATCCCTATAGATCTTTTAGGGGGAGGGGTAGGGTCCGCACCAGGGGAGCCTCTCAGCAGCACTCTGCCTCTTCCTCATCCTCTGGCGGGGTGCAGCAGGGGAAGCAGCCTTAGGCTTCCACCATTTCCCACTCACTCCTCTCCTGTAGGGGGAAGATTACAGCATTTTCTCACCAAATGGGAGACTGTTACGTCGGACACTTGGGTTCTCAGTGTTGTGGGAAAAGGCTACACCCTTCCCTTTCGGGAGTTTCCGCCCCTCATCCCGCCCCGCCCTTCGTATTGTTCACAAGAACACCTCCTGTTGCTAGAACAGGAGGTAGAAGTCCTCCTTTTAAAGGGCGCGGTGGAGTTGGTCCCGGAGCAGGAAAGGGGTCAAGGAGTTTACTCAAGGTATTTCCTGATTCCCAAGAAGGATGGTCGTTTGAGACCAATTCTGGACCTGAGGATCTTGAATTGGTTCCTCAAGCAGGAAAAGTTCAAGATGCTGACCCTAGCACAGGTGCTTTTGGCGTTGAACATGGAAGACTGGATGGTGTCTGTCGACTTGCAGGATGCTTACTTTCATATCCCGATACTCAAGTCACACAGGAAGTATCTCCGGTTTGTGGTGGGATCGCAACACTACCAGTTTGCGGTCCTTCCGTTTGGTCTTACTTCAGCACCTCGAGTCTTCACGAAGGTGATGTCGGTGGTTGCGGCAGAGCTCAGAAGGAAGGGGATAGCAGTATTCCCTTACTTGGACGATTGGTTGATCAAAGCCAAGTCCCCGGAGCTTGTGTTGCGTCATCTGCAGTCAACAACCCAGTTGTTGTTCGACCTGGGCTTTTCGGTGAACGAGCCCAAATCTCACCTGGAGCCCTCTCAGCGCCTCCTGTTCATAGGGGCAGTACTGGATACGACATTGGGTCGGGCCTTTCCTCCGCCTCAGCGGATTCAAGATATTCAGGATTTGGTTCCAATGTTTCGAAATGGAGCGGTAGTTCCAGTCCTCAAGGTCCTTCGTCTGCTCGGTCTTTTTGCCTCCTGCATTCTGTTGGTCACGCATGCTCGCTGGCACATGAGGGCTCTTCAGTGGTGCCTCCGAAGGCAGTGGTCTCAACACAGAGGGGATCTAGAGGGTACTGTCAAGATCTCCAGAGATGCTGCTGTGGATTTGAAGTGGTGGATTGCAAGCAACAATCTTTCACAAGGAAAACCGTTCCAGCAGTCGCCACCAGTGGCCACAGTCATAACGGATGCTTCCACTCTAGGGTGGGGAGCTCATCTGGGGGATCTGGAGATCAAAGGTCTTTGGTCTCCAGAGGAACAGATTTTTCACATCAATCTGTTAGAGTTACGGGCTGTACGTCTGGCTCTCAAGGCCTTCCTCCCTTCCCTTCGTGGTCAGTCGGTACAGGTCCTAACGGACAATACTACCACGATGTGGTACATAAACAAGCAGGGAGGAGTGGGGTCGTACCTTCTCTGCAGAGAAGCTCTTCGACTATGGTCCTGGGCAAAGGACCATCGGATTTGCTTGATAGCAAACCATCTGTCCGGAGTCTTGAACGTGCGTGCGGACAGTCTCAGTCGCCACTTCTCGGCAGACCACGAGTGGCGTCTCCATCCAGATCAAGTCCGTTTAATCTTCCAGAAGTGGGGGTTTCCTCGGGTAGATCTGTTCGCCACTCGAGAGAACGCGCATTGTCCGTTGTTCTGCAGCCTTCAGTATCCGATGCAGGAAGCATTGGGGGACGCGTTTCAAATGACCTGGTGCGGCCAGTTGCTTTACGCGTTTCCTCCCATACCCTTGATTCCTCGAGTATTGAGGAAGATTCGCCAAGACCGGGCTCTAGTAATCGTAATAGCTCCGGATTGGCCAAGGAGGGTGTGGTACTCCGACCTTCTCCAACTCTCAACGTGCCCGCCGCTCCGTCTCCCTTTCAGGGCAGACCTCCTCTCGCAGTCGCAGGGGCAGGTTCTACACCCCAACCTCCAGAGTCTGCACCTACATGCCTGGAGATTGAACGGGGCAACCTGAGTTCCTTCTCTCTCCCGCCTGAGGTAGTGGATGTTATATTAGCGGCCAGGCGACACTCCACTAAATCTATCTACGCTAATAGGTGGTCTAAATTTGTTGCGTGGTGTGGAGAGAGTCAGATTGATCCTTTAGAAGCTCATCTATCGGACGTTTTGTCTTTTGCTCTATCTCTGGCGCAGAAAGGTTGTGCAGTGGCTACCATTAAAGGTTATTTATCGGCCTTGTCAGCCTTCATATGTCTTCCAGACCAACCATCTTTATTTAAATCCCCTATTGTTATCAGATTCTTGAAAGGTCTTCTAAATCAATATCCTCCAAAGCCATTCGTTATGCCGCAATGGGATTTGTCCTTAGTCCTGACTTTCCTTATGGGGTCCCCTTTTGAACCTATGCATTCTTGCCCCTTGAGGTATTTGTTTTTAAAAACAGTCTTCCTGATAGCTATAACATCAGCAAGGAGAGTGAGTGAGTTGCAGGCCTTATCAGTAAAACCCCCTTATACAACTTTTTATGGGGATAAGGTGGTGTTGAGGACCAAGGCTGCTTTCCTCCCGAAGGTTGTTTCACCCTTCCATTTGGCTCAGGCAATTACTTTGTCCACGTTCTATCCTCCGCCTCATCCTTCCAAAGAGGAAGAAAGACTGCACCGTCTGGATCCAAAGAGAGCGTTGAGCTTCTTTATCGATAGAACAAAGGATTTCAGGCTGGAGGATCAGCTGTTTATTGGATACGTGGGCAAGAGGAGAGGAAAGGCAGTCCACAAGAGAACACTATCCAGGTGGGTTGTTCTTTGCATTAAAATATGTTACTCTTTGGCAAAGAAGGATCCTCCTGAGGGCATTAGAGCTCATTCCACCAGAGCTAAGTCGGCCACTTCGGCCTTAGCCAGAGGTGTTCCTGTGGTCGACATCTGCAAGGCCGCAACTTGGTCGTCCCTTCACACTTTTGCAAAACATTACTGTTTAGATTCTGAGGTTAGAAGGGACGGCCATTTTGCACGGTCAGTGCTGCAGGATTTCTTGGTTTGACCATTTAGGCACCCACCGCCGGGCGTGGTACTGCTTTGGGACTCTATTCATGAGGTGAGGAATCCACAGGTAGTTGTATCCATCAGAAGAACGAGTTACTTACCTTCGGTAACGACTTTTCTGGTGGATACATTAGCTACCTGTGGATTCCTCACGGTCCCACCCGCCTCCCCGTTGCCTTTATGGTCTTGCCAAGTAATCCTTGAGTGCGCTCCTCTTGATCTTTGAGGGTGCAATAGATGTATATATATAATATGTTTATATATATATATAGGTATATGTGTATATATCTTTATGTATATACTTGGTGTGTGTATATATTTTTAAAAGAAAGAGTTTTATATATATATATATATATATATATATATATATATATGTACATAAAAAAGATTTACAGTTATTCATACAATGTGGTGTATTTTTACAATATAATGGATGTTGCTTTGTTCTTTCATTGCATTGCCTGGTTGTTCTCATGCACGTAAAAAATGATTGGTACTGACGTCCGCACGTCGTCGAGGACCTCTTATTGCCTGTATGACGTCAGACGGCGTCGCGTGCGAGACAGTGACGTCCTCGTCGACGTGCAGAGACTAGTAAGAAGATTTCCGTAGAATGCTGGCGCCATGGGAGTATTCATGAGGTGAGGAATCCACAGGTAGCTAATGTATCCACCAGAAAAGTCGTTACCGAAGGTAAGTAACTCGTTCGTCTGACCCTCAGCAGTTGGGAGAGCCAGCAGAAGCAGTTGCAGCCCCCACAGGCAACCCACTGGCAGCAGGCACAGTAAGTTGCAATGAAGCCCAATGAGCACACCTGGATAGGAGTCCCACGTGGCTGGAGGAACAGAGAGGAGTCTGTCCTTGGCAGTATGAAGTACTGGAGGCGAGGGCTGCTCAGAGACTGAAGACCCCATGAAGCAGGAGACACCAAATGCATTGCTTGCTGCAAATGTTGCGGTGCACAGGGGTACTCCTTCGAGGAGGGGCAAGGGCTCATCGTCTGCCAAGTTGGAGAGGGGTAGACAGGATCAAGGGGACCACTCCAGACCACCACCTATGATGCAGGATCCATGCAGTCCCATAGGAGAGCAGATCCACGCAGCGGACGTTATTGCTCTAGGTGTCTGCAGATGCAGGGGAGTGACTCCTTCACTCCAAGAGAGATTCCTTCTTGGTGCAGCTGAAATCTTGCAGACCCCAGAAGATGCACAGCTGGTGAATTTTTGCAGTTGCTGGAAGGAGCCCGTGAAACAGTGTTGCAAGGCAAGGTCATCTCGGGAATTGCAGTCTCATCGGTTCTTTAAGTGTCCATTTGCGGTTCCAGTGACCAGGAGCAGAAGTAAACAATGCAGAGGAATACTGGTGGAGACTTGCTTGTCGAATCTCGGAACCCACCCACAAGGTAGTACCTAAATTGCCCTAAAAGGGGGTTTGGTCACCTTGCACGGTGACCCCCATTGTGGTGGGGTCTCTGACATCATCTGCCTGACCTGGCCACTCTGACCAACTGGCCAACTGCACATCAAGTTGGCCACCTGGAGGAGCTCTGGGCACCACCCCTGGGATGGTGATGGATAGGAGAATGGTCACTCTCCTTTCCTTTGTCCAGTTCCAGGCCAGAGCAGGGACTGGGAGTCCCTGGACTGCTGCAAGACGGTTTATGCAAGGAGGACACCAAAAAGGCGCCCTTCAAAGCAAACCAGTGGCTTGGGGATGCTATCCCTTCCAAGCCTTGTAACACCCATTTCCAGTAGAGAGGGTGTTGCCTCCCTCTCCCATAGGAAATCCTTTGTTCTACCTTTCCCTGCTGGAGCTGGTCAAACAGCAAGAGGGCAGAAATCTGTCATAGGGGCTGCAGCAGTGAGGGCTGCCTGGAAAATGCTGGAAGACTGATAGGAGCAATACTTGGGGTGGAGATTCCCCTAAGGTGCATGGAATCATATAACCAATACTGGCATCAGTATTGGGGTATGGTTCCGATATGTTTGATACCAAACATACCCAGGTTTGGAGTTACCATTATGTAGCTGGACACAAGTAATGAGTGACCTGTGTCCAGTACACACATAAAATGGCGTCCCCACACTCAGGTAGTCCAGTGCAATGGAACTGGAGTTTGTGGGGGCACCTCTACTAGTGCAGGGGTGCCCTTGCACAAGGACCTGCACCCTGTCCTCTGGGCTAGGAGGGCCTACCATAGGGGTGACTTACAGTGTGGTGTGGTGACCCGTTGTAAAAAGGGTGCATGCACCTTTTCACACAGGCTGCAATGGCAGGCCTACAGACACATTTTGCATGGGCACCCATGGGTGGCACAATACATGCTGCAGCCCATGGGGGACCCCTGGCGTCCCAATGCCCTGGTTAGCTAAGTACCATATACTAGGGGCTTATAAGAGGACACCAGAATGACAATTGTGGAGTGTACAAAGGTCATAGATACCCAAATTTAGAGGGAGAGAGCACAATCACTGGGGCCCTGGTTAGCAGGATGCCGGTGAAAACAGTGTAAGCCAAAAAGCAGGGGTACTTTCCTACAGAGCCTCCCCGAAATGAAGGGCAATAAGACTAACCTTACCCAGTTGAGTCTTCATTGTCTAACTGGAAATATCTGGAGGGTTCATCTGCATTTCTATGTTCCAACATATAGTCCATTCCCTATAGGGAAATGGACCTCCTCAACAATTTGGGATTTTTGCCTTTCATTTGCTTAAGCCATAGGAGGGGCTTTTGGTCTGTCTGAACAAGGAAATGAGTGGCAAATAAGTATGGCCCCAGCTTCTTCAAGGTCCAGCCCACAGCAAAGGGCTCCCTCTCAATGGCTGGCCAATGCTTTTCCTTGGGGAGTCAACATTTTTCTAATGAAAGCTACAGGTTGGTCCTGGCCAACATCAGTTCGTTGCGAGAGTACTGCCCCTATCCCTACCTCAGAAGCATCTGTTTTTACAATGAACTACTTGGAGTAGTGATGGCTTCTTAAAATAGGAGCCGAATACATGGCCTGTCATCAAAAGCTTTTTGGCAGATCGCTGTCTATAAAACATTTTTGGGCATCCCTTTGGATGTGAGATCTTTTACGGAGGCTACAGTGGAGCCATAGTTGTTAATGAACCTCGTATAATACCCAGTCAGGCATAGGAAGGCTTTGACTTGGGTCTGAGTTTTAGGGGCAGTCCAATGCAGTATTATCTGGATTTTCCCCTGGAGTGGCTGAGTCTGGCCTCCACCTACCAGGTGGCCCAGATAAACCACTTTGCCCTGCCTTATCTGGCATTTTGATGCCTTGATAGTAAGGTCTGGTTTTAGCAGAGCCTCCAGAACATTTACAAGGTGGCTCAGTTGATCCTCTCAGGTGGAGCTAAAGACAGCTATGTTGTCAAGATTAGCTGCACTTAAGCTTTACAGGCCTTGGAGAACTTTGTTCACCAACTTTTGAAATGCGCCAGGGGCATTCTTCAACCCAAAAGGCAACACCGTGAAGTGATAATGCCCACTAGGTGTTGAGAATGCTGTTTTGGGTGTGGTATCCTCTAGTAACTTGATCTACCAGAATCCAGCAGTCAAATCAAAGGTGCTAAGATACTTGGCGGCAGCCAGAGTATCAGCTCATCTTCCCTAGGGATTGGATGAGCATCAGTTTTTGTAACTGTATTGAGGCCTCTGTAGTACACACAGAACCGCATCTCTTTTTTGCCATTCTGAGAGTGGGTTTTGGTACCAGGACTACGGGACTAGCCCAAGGGCTGTCTGAAGGCTCAATAGCTCTTAGGTCATGCATCTTTTACACTTCTGCTTTGATGAACTCTCTGATGTGATCAGGCTGCCTGTATATTTTACTTTTGGCAGGCAGGCTGTCAGCTTAGTCAATGGTGTGTTCACACCATGTAGTTTGACCAGGGATCAAGGAGAACAGTTCAGAGAACTGACCCAGGATATGTCTGCAGTCACCAGGAATATCTCCCTCTACTGAATGATCTACTGTATTGTGGGAGATGGGGTCAGAGAGAGGGTCACTCTCTTCTTCCTGACTTTCATCAGTGGCCATGAGTAGAATCATGTCAGCCCTGTCATAATAAGGTTTTAGGCGATTCACATGAAGCACCCTGTGGGGGCTTCTGGGAGTGCCTAGGTCAACCAGGTAGGTGACCTTACCTTTTCTCTTCAAAATAGTGTGGGGACCACTCCATTTATCTTGGAGTGCCCTGGGAGCCAAAGGCACCAGGACCCACACTTTCTGTCCTGGCTGATAAACAGTCAGTACAGCCTTCTGGTCCGGCCACTGCTTCTGCAGTTCTTGGCTGGCCCAAAGATTTTTAGATTTCCTCTTCATTTATTCAGCCATTCTGGATCTTAGGCCCAATACATAACCCACTATGTCCTGTTTGGGAGTCTTGAGAGGTTGCTCCCAGCCTTCCTCCACAAGGGCAAGTGGGCAAGTGGACCCCTAACAGGGTGTCCAAACAAAAGCTCAAAGGGGCTGTAGCCCACTCCCTTTTGAGGAACCTCCCTGTAGGTGAAGAGGAGACGAGGCAATAGGACATCCCATCTCCTGAGTTTTTCTGAGAGTCCATGATCATGCCTTTGAGGTTTTTGTTGAATTTCTCAACCATCCCATGTGTTTGTGGATGATAAGGAGTGCTGAATTTGTAAGTGAGACCACACTCCTTCCAAATGGCTTTAAGGTATGCAGGCATGAAGTTTGCATCTCTGTCTGATACTACCTCTTAGGAAAACCCATTTTGGAAAAGATCTCCAGGAGGGCTTTGACCACTTCAGGGGCTGTAGTGGGCCTAAGGAGAATTGCCTCCGGGTACCTGGTGGCATCGCCCACCACCAGTATAAATATCTTCCCAGATACAGTGGGAGGGTCCAGGGGACCAACAATATCCACCCCAACCATCTCAAAGTATACCCCAACCATTGACAGGTCACACAGGAGCCACAAATCTCCTTTGTGTCTTCAGACATATGGGGCCAGTGAAAGTGTCACAAGTCTTGCTTTGCCCCAAATGGCCTGCAAGAGGAATGTCATGGGCTAAAGTTAACAAGAACTCCCTGCATTGCTGAGGAATGACCATTCTCCTGGTGGCATCAGGTTTGGGGGTCCCTTGCCTCAAAATAAAGGAGGCTGTTGGTGCAGTAGACTCTAAGGGTATCACTGACACCCCTTGCTTCCTGAGCTGCAGCTTGCTGCCTCAGACTTTCCAGAGTAGGACAGGATTGCTGTTCTAAACTAAGTTCCTCCCTGGTGGATCCTCCTGCACCAGAGAGCTCAGCTGTATCAGCTTTAGGCTCCTCTGGTGTAGATTCCACCCAAGGAGTATGTTTGTCTCCCTCAGGAGTGGGATCCTCAGTGGAGGTTTGAACAGGGAGGTACCTTTTTACTCTGCCTACCTCTCTTTTTAGGAACTTCCTGGGCCATTGTTCTGTGCTCCAGTGTTCCTTGCTCCCTTTGCTTCTTAGCCTGTGCACTAGTTAAGGCAACGATATGCCCTGGGATGCCCACCATTTCTGCATAGTCCTCCAACTCCACCTCAGCCCAAGCTGAAGTCTCAAAGTCATTACCCTGCAGACACTCTACAGGTAGATCAAAGGACACTACAACTTCCTTTGGGCCAGTAACCCCTTCCCCCCCACAGCTAAAGTAAACCACTGCCATGGGGTGGCACTGAGCATCAGTCACTTGGTACATGTGAGCAATTAGGTGCTGTTCGGGTGACACCAGTCTTTCAGTTACCATGATGACATTGGCACCTGTGTCCCTGTATGCCCCAGCCTCAACACCATTTACTAAGGGAAGCTGCCTGTAATTATCCATATTAAGGGGACAAGCTGCTAGGGTGGCAAGGTCAATGCTACCCTCAGAGACCTGCTGCCGGAGGTGTGATGCACTTAGAGTCCTAGAATTGCTGTGTTCTGTTTATTGGCCTGCCTCCTGTATCTGTGTATCTATGTCAGTTTGTATCTCTGCTCCTGCTGCTGGAGGTGTGATATACCTAGGATCTTACAACTGCGATGTTCTGTTTATCAGTCTGACTCCTGTATCTATGTGCCTCCTGTATCTGTGTCAATGGGTGTCTCTGCTCCTGCTGCCGGAGGTGTGATGTACCTAGGGTCCTACAACAGCTATGTTCTGTTTATCAGTCTGACTCCTATAGCTGTGTCAATGGGTGTCTCTGCTCTAGCTGCCAGAGGTGTGATGTACCCAGGGTCCTACAACAGCTATGTTCTGTTTATTGGCCTGCCTCCTGCATCTGGCTCAATGGATGTCTTTGCTACTGCTACTGGAAGTGTGATGTACCTAGGTTCCTAAAACTGCTATGTTCTGTTTATAGGTCTGGCTCCTGAATCTGTGTCAGTAGGTGTCTCTACTCTTGCTGCCGGACTTGTAATGCACCTAGGGTCCTAGAATTGCTGTATTCCGTTTATCGGTCTGCCCCTCTGTATCTGTGTCAGTAGGAGTCTCTGCTCCTGCCGCAGGAGATCTGAAGTGTCTAGGATGCTAGAATTGCTCTTTTGTTTATTAGTCTGCCTCCTGTATCTGTGTCTATAGGCGTCTTTGCTTCTGCTGCCGGAGGTGTGAAGAATGTAGGGTCCTAGAATTACTGTTGTGTTTATTGGTCTGTCTCCTGTATCTGTGACAGTGGGTGTCTCTGCTCCTGCTGCCGGAGGTGTGATGCACCTAGGATCTTAAAATTGCTGCTCTGTTTATCGGTCTGCCTCCCATATGTGTTTCAATAGGTGTCACTGCTCCTGCTGCAGGAGATGTGAACTATCTAGGGTTCTAGAACTGCTGTTCTGTTTATCGGTCTGCCTTCCGTATCTGTGTCAGTGGGTTTCTCTGCTCCTGCTGCCGGAGGTGTGATGCAATCAGGGTCCTATAATTGCTGTTCTGTTTATCGGTCTGCTTCCTTTATCTGTCCTAATGGGTGTCTCTGCTCCTGTTGCCCGAGCTGTCATATAGCTAGGGTCCTAGAATTGCTATTTTTCGTTTATTGGTCTGTGTAGTGACAAGACTGACACGCAATTTGGAGTATTCCACAAGATTTAGTTGCATTGAACAAGAGCGTCTCCTTCCTCGTTTCCCAGTCACATCCAACTGCCAACTCACTCGATTCCACCCCGCTCACCTGCACGCATTCCAGCTCACTCGCACACATTCCAGCACCATGACAACATAACACATCTCCTTCCTTTCTGAGAGAAAAAAAACTTATAACACTAAAACAAATATGCTAAAGCAAAATCAATGCTCAGAGAAAAAATAAATAATAATAATAAAATGTACACAACATTAACAAAAGTAGTATAACAATGGATTCATTTGAGTTGAACATAGTCCTCCAAGTAACGAGGTGGTTTGCGAGCTCTTTGACTCCGACAGTACATGTTCACCTCTGGAGAACAATCATCAGGATTACTGTCACATCTTTGAGAAAGATTGCTTCCAGAATGATCATTGGCAACTCTACTCCTGGACGCACAGCCCAATTCTTCATCACTCATCATCATAAAATTGTTGCCACTCGACACATCACGCAACAGTTTCACGTCTCTATCACTCCCTTTTTGATATAATGCTACTCTCCGTCTATTCCATTTGTTTCCATTCTCTAGCACCACATAATCTTTACATGCTTGACTGACTTTAAATGGACCTATAAATTTCGAAAGACCACCAGGTAACTTCCCACCTTTGATTTTAACCCAATCCCCATTGACTATATCACTTTTTTTTTCCATTTCATTCCTAGTTTCAACAGCCTTGGGGTTATTATATAACATCCAAGCTGGAGTTAATTTCGAACCTGGTTTCCTGCCTCTCATCATTTGAAACGGAGAACAACCTGTTGCTTTGTTAATGGTGGTGCGATGAGCCCACACCATATCCTCCACCATTTTCGTTACTTCTTTCTGACTTTGAATGGCCATAAGAATGATACCTTTTACCAAATGATTTATTCTCTCAACCATACCATTGGTTCGAGGATTGTATAAGGCAGTGCGGTGATGAATAATTCCCTGTCTGTCAAGAAACTCCCTCATCTCTCTTGAAGTAAGTTGGGTCCCATTGTCAGTTATCAAAATACGTGGAAGACCCTCTTCAAGAAAAATACTGTTTAAGGTATCAATGGTACTTTTCGTTGTGATATCACGCAGGAATTTGACTATGATCCATCTTGAATGAACATCAACCATGACTAAAGCATTTTGAAAATTGTTCCTTATACCCTGAATAGGACCAATGAAATCTAAGCAAACAGTACTCCAAGACGAACCTGGATCTTCTATGTGTCCACACACACTTGTGGCTCCAGTTTTTAATCTCTTTTCGCTTTCTTTGCATACCTCACAATCCTCCACCCATTGAGAAATCAAATCATCCATACCAGGCCACCAACAATTCTCTCTAACTCTTTTATTTGTCAAAGTCTGTCCCAGATGACCCTCATGAGCCAATGCAAAAATCTTCCTTCTAATACCCTCTGGAGGTACAATTTGTCATTCCTCATTAAGAGCTTTCCATTGGTTAATGTAAATTCATCGATTAATTTCATATAGGGTCACACTGCTAAACTGACTGCACTCTCTCTCCTTTTTCCCTTTAAAACCATACGTACAACTTTACTCAATATAGTATCCTTCTCCATACATTGCTCCCAATCTTCAACCCCAAAGGTACCAGCCCCACAGGCTACTACATCAGACAACCAAGCTACTGCACCTTCCTCATCTTCACATACCATATGTTTATCATTGACAGCTTCACATTCCAACGGTAATCTAGATAAGCAGTCTGCTTGGGAATTTCCCCAACCTGGAATGTGTTCAATCACAAATTTATACTCCTGCAACTTGGAGGCCAGTCTAGCCAACCTGGCAGAGTCCTTACCAGCCCCACCTGGACTTAAGATTTTTAGTAGAGGTTTGTGATCAGATCGCAGTGTAAATGTTATGCCCCATAAAAAGGTTCTAAAATGCTCTACAGACCAAGTAGCAACTAGTGCTTCACGCTCAATCACTGAATAATTATGTTCACTCTCTGTCAGTGAGCGCGAAGCAAAAGCTACTGTTACTTCCTTCTTCCCCTGCACTTGCGACAACACTGCTCCTACGCCACATGCACTGGCATCTACAGTTAGAATTGTCTTGCGAAGTGTGTCAAACGGTGTAAAAATACCTGCATTACAAATCTCTTGTTTCACCATATCAAACGCTTCCTGTTGCTCAAGTTCCCAATTGAAACCAACTCCTTTACGCAACAGTTTCCGAAGGCACTCTGTTTTCATTGCAAAATTTTCTACGAATTTGCTGTAGTATTCAATGAGCCCCATAAAAGAACGCAATTGCTCTTTGTCACATGGAACAGATACAGACTTAATAGCCTTTAATAAGTCTTCTTTGGGTTTAACACCTTCGCCAGAAATCGTGTGGCTCAAATATTCAATCTTTCCTCCGTGTTAACCCTGCTTTTCTAAGTATGGACAACACATCCTTGAGGACCGAATTGTGTTCAGTTTCCGTTTGACCAAAAACCAGGATATCATCCTGAAAAAATACTATGTTTCGTATCCCTCTAAAGATATGTGACATCCCTCGTTGGAAAACACTGGCGGCTGAAGACAGTCCAAAAGGCATTCTAGTGAATTGAAAAGTGCCTTCCATAGTTATGAATGCTGTAAACTGCCTGGAGTCTTCATGCAACCTAATCTGATGGTATGCACTCTTGAGATCTAACTTAGAGAAGAATTTACCTCCCTTAAGCAATTACAGAAGTTCATTTATGTTAGGTAAAGGAAACTCATCAGTCACCACAAATTGGTTCACACTTCTCATATCCACACAGAAACAAAGTTTTCCATCACACTTCTTGGTTATAACAACTGGAGAAATCCAGGAAGACGCCTCTACCGGTTCGATTATACCCTCTATCATCTTGTCATCTAACATTTTCTTCACTTCACACCTGACTACTACAGGTACCTTTCTAACTTTGTGCTTCACAGGTACTGCTCCTTTTTGCAAAATTATTTTGTGAACATAACCTTTCAACTCACCCAACCTTTCACTAAAAACATCTTTCGTATCACTTAAAATTTAGGCTGGCATCACTCACCATTAACACCTTCTTAGCAGAATGAGGATCAATGACAATATGTAAGTCATATTGATGAGCCCAACCCAATATGGGAGGACCACTATCAGCTACATATACTTTCCCTTCAATGCTCCTTGACTTGAAGAGAATGGGTGAGACAAAATATCCTAAAACGTCAATCTTAGCTCCCTGATACCCTCTTGGGTTGATATCTTTGGGTAACAACGGCACCTCAGACCAATTCTCCATCCACATTGACTTTGGTACAATAGTATACAATGAGCCTGAATCTACCATCAACTCAACATTTCTGCCTAAAATAGAAAAAATACCCCTCGGTCTCACTTCTCATTGTACATTTGTTCTGTCAGAGTTCACAAGGAGTACCCGATCGTCCAATCCATTCTCCTCTGCAACTGATTCAGTCATCGCCACATGCATTCTACAGGGAGTGCAGAATTATTAGGCAAGTTGTATTTTGAGGATTAATTTTATTATTGAACAATAACCATGTTCTCAATGAACCCAAAAAACTCATTAATATCAAAGCTGAATATTTTTGGAAGTAGTTATTAGTTTGTTTTTAGTTTTAGCTATGTTAGGGGGATATCTGTGTGTGCAGGTGACTATTACTGTGCATAATTATTAGGCAACTTAACAAAAAAAAATATATACCCATTTCAATTATTTATAATTACCAGTGAAACCAATATAACATCTCAACATTCACAAATATACATTTCTGACATTCAAAAACAAAACAAAAACAAATCAGTGACCAATATAGCCACCTTTCTTTGCAAGGACACTCAAAAGCCTGCCATCCATGGATTCTGTCAGTGTTTTGATCTGTTCACCATCAACATTGCGTGCAGCAGCAACCACAGCCTCCCAGACACTGTTCAGAGAGGTGTACTGTTTTCCCTCCTTGTAAATCTCACATTTGATGATGGACCACAGGTTCTCAATGGGGTTCAGATCAGGTGAACAAGGAGGCCATGTCATTAGATTTCCTTCTTTTATACCCTTTCTTGCCAGCCACGCTGTGGAGTACTTGGACGCGTGTGATGGAGCATTGTCCTGCATGAAAATCATGTTTTTCTTGAAGGATGCAGACTTCTTCCTGTACCACTGCTTGAAGAAGGTGTCTTCCAGGAACTGGCAGTGGGACTGGGAGTTGAGCTTGACCCCATCCTCAACCCGAAAAGGCCCCACAAGCTCATCTTTGATGATACCAGCCCAAACCAGTACTCCACCTCCACCTTGCTGGCGTCTGAGTCGGACTGGAGCTCTCTGCCCTTTACCAATCCAGCCACGGGCCCATCCATCTGGCCCATCAAGACTCACTCTCATTTCATCAGTCCATAAAACCTTAGAAAAATCAGTCTTGAGATATTTCTTGGCCCAGTCTTGACGTTTCAGCTTGTGTGTCTTGTTCAGTGGTGGTCGTCTTTCAGCCTTTCTTACCTTGGCCATGTCTCTGAGTATTGCACACCTTGTGCTTTTGGGCACTCCAGTGATGTTGCAGCTCTGAAATATGGCCAAACTGGTGGCAAGTGGCATCGTGGCAGCTGCACGCTTGACTTTTCTCAGTTCATGGGCAGTTATTTTGCGCCTTGGTTTTTCCACACGCTTCTTGCGACCCTGTTGACTATTTTGAATGAAACGCATGATTGTTCGATGATCACGCTTCAGAAGCTTTGCAATTTTAAGAGTGCTGCATCCCTCTGCAAGATATCTCACTATTTTTGACTTTTCTGAGCCTGTCAAGTCCTTCTTTTGACCCATTTTGCCAAAGGAAAGGAAGTTGCCTAATAATTATGCACACCTGATATAGGGTGTTGATGTCATTAGACCACACCCCTTCTCATTACAGAGATGCACATCACCAAATATGCTTAATTGGTAGTAGGCTTTCGAGCCTATACAGCTTGGAGTAAGACAACATGCATAAAGAGGATGATGTGGTCAAAATACTCATTTGCCTAATAATTCTGCACTCCCTGTATACATATCTTTGCACATGCGAGCAAAATGCCCTTTGCGACCACACTTTCTGCACTCTTTGTTTAGTGCATAACACCACTTGGCATCATTGTTGTGAGAAAAACTCCCACACGTAGAGCATCCTTTTGATCTGCCGAGTTTACCCACATACACAGATTGTTTACTAACTAAGCTGCCATTCTTAGAAGACAAATTTTTCTTTGAAACAAGTGCTACATCCCCCTCCCCCGAGGAAATGTCCTTTTTACTAATTTCCTTCATCCATTGTTCCGATTCTTCAACAATTTTGGCTATGCTAATTGCATCCTTAAGAGATGGATTTTTCGCTGCCCATAACCGCTCCTGCGTTTTTTTGCTTCGACAATGAACTATAAGATGATCTCGAATCAGTTCATCCGTCATTGCACCAAACTTGCACTTCACTGAAAGTTCTCGTACGCTTGAAATAAAATCATCTAGTGACTCTCCTTCTCTTTGTGGTCTGGTGTAAAATTTGTATCCTGACATAACGATGTTCTCCTCTTTAGAAAATCTCTTCTCCAAGCGTAATTTTGCTTCCTCAAAAACATTCTGTAAAGGTTGACCATCATCATCGCAAATTTCAGGTAAGTACTTAAATATGTAATGGGCTTCCTTGCCAATAGTACTTAATAATAAAGCTTTCTTCCTCAAAGGTGAAAGGTTTTGGCCATCCAACGGCAATAAATAATTGTCAAATCTAACCACTCTTCCCATTGAATGGCTAGTTGTCCATGCATATCTAATAGAACAGGCGGTAAGTTGATAGAGGAAGCCATAGACATATTACAAATAACTGTAGCGAAGTTGCAAACACAGCTGCAGTACAGTAACAGTAGTTATTTTATAGACCACTTTCAGTTCCACTGAAGATATAGCTGTTAAAGTACTTTCTTCTATCAGAAAGAAAAAAATATATATATTACAAAAGTTCTTCCAAGAACAAATTCACAGAAAGTTGCTGTGCACAAGTTACTGTGCATAGGGTGTTGTGGATCAGCATTGCTGCGTGACGTTGAGATAAAAAAAAAAAACATTGACTGCGCATGCGCGCTCTCAATTACAAACTGCTCTCTCCACAAAGAACCCAGAGACCTCAACCAAATCTCGAAAGGTCTCCTCAATTGTGGCACAGGTCATCGGCTTCAACAACAACAGCTCTGCCAAAGTCCTCTCATCCAGTTCGTCGCTCGTCAGACTCCTATACACACACCGAGAGCTGACCGCGACTAGGAGCGCGTCTTGTTCAGGTGTTAGCGCGTCTGGTGTGACTGGATCACATCCCACTCTCGTCGCCAAAAAGGTGTAGTGACGAGACTGACACGCAATTTGGAGTATTCCACAAGATTTATTTGCATTGAACAAGAGCGTCTCCTTCCTCGTTTCCCAGTCACATCCAACTGCCAACTCACTCGATTCCACCCCCGCTCACCCGCACGCATTCCAGCTCATTCACACACATTCCAGCACCATGACAACATAACAGTCTGCCTCCTGTATCTTTGACAATAGGTGTCTTGCTCCTGCTGCTGGAGCTGTGATGCACGTACGGTCCTAGAATTGCTGTTTTTTTTTTATCGGTCCGTCTCCTGTTTCTGTGTCAGTGAAGGTCTCTGTTCCTGCTGCCAGAGCTGTGATGTACCTAGGGATCCTAGAATTGCTATGTTCTGTTTATCCGTCTGCCTCCTGTATCTGTCTCAATAGGTGTCTCTGCTCCTGCTGCTGCAGCTGCGATGTACCTAGGGTCCTATATTTGCTGTTCTGTTTATCGGTCTGTCTCCTGTATCTGTGTCAGTGGATGTCTCTGCTCCTGCTGCCGGGGGTGTGATGCACCTAGGGTCCTAGAATTCCTGTTGTGTTTATCGGTCTGCCTCCCGTATGTGTCTCAACAGGTGTCTCTGCTCCTGCTGCAGGAGGTGTGAAGTATCTAGGGTCCTAGAATTGCTGTTCTGTTTAAAGGTCTTCCTCCTGTAGCGGTGTGAATAGGAGTCTCTGCTCCTGTTGCCGGAAGTGTGAAGTATGTAGGGTCCTAGAATTACTGATCTCTATCGGTCTGTCTCCTGTAATTGTGTCATTTGTAGTCTCTGCTGCTGGACGTGAGGTGTGACGTATCTAGTGTCCTAGATTTGCTATGTTCCGTTTATCGTTTTGCCTCCTGTATCTGTGTCAGTAGGTGTCTCTGCTCCTGCTGCTGGAGTTATAATGCACCTACGGTCCTAGAATTGTTATATTCTGTTTATCATCTTGCCTCCTGTATCCGTGTCAATGGGTGTTTCTACTCCTGGTTCAGGAGGTGCGAAGTAGCTAGGGTCCTAGAATTGCTGTTCTGTTTATGTGTGTGCCTCCTGTTTCGGTGTCAATGTGTGTCTCTGCTCCTGCAGCTGGAGCTGTGATGCACCTACGGTCCTAAAATTCCTGGGTTCCGTTTATCGTTATCCCTACTGAATTGGTGTCAATAGGTGTCTTTCCTCCTGCTGCCTGAGGTCTGAAGTATCTAAGGTAATAGAATTGCTGCATTCCATTTATCCGTCTCCTGAATGAGTTGGTGTCAATAGGTGTCTCTCCTCCTGCTGCCGGAGCTGTGATGCACGTAGGGTCCTAGAATTGCTGGGTTCAGTTTATCGTTCTCCCGAATGAGTTGGTGTCAATAGGTGCCTCTCCTCCTGCTGCCTGAGGTCTGAAGTATCTAGGGTCCTAGAATTGCTGTTCAGTTTATTGGTCTGTCTCCTGTATCTGTGTCAGTGGGTCACTCTGTTCCTGCTGCCGGAGGTGTGATGTACGTAGGATCCTGGAATTGCTGTTGTGCCTATCTGTCTGTCTCCTGTATCTGTGTCACTGGGTGTCTCTGCTTTTGCTGCCGGAGGTATGATTCACCTAGGGTCCTAGAATTGCTTTTCTATTGATCGGTTTGCCTCCTGTATCTGTGTCAATAGGTGTCCCTGCTGCCTGAGCTGTGATGTACCTAGAGACCTAGAATTGCAGTTCTGTTTTTTGGTCTACGTTCTGTATCTGTGTCAGTGGGTTTCTCTGCTCCTGCTGCCGGAGGTGTGATGCAATCAGGGTCCTATAATTGCTGTTCTGTTTATCGGTCTGCTTCCTTTATCTGTCCTAATGGGTGTCTCTGCTCCGGTTGCCCGAGTTGTCATATAGCTAGGGTCCTAGAATTGCTATTTTTCGTTTATTGGTCTGTGTAGTGACGAGACTGACACGCAATTTGGAGTATTCCACAAGATTTAGTTGCATTGAACAAGAGCGTCTCCTTCCTCGTTTCCCAGTCACATCCAACTGCCAACTCACTCGATTCCACCCCGCTCACCCGCACGCATTCCAGCTCACTCGCACACATTCCAGCACCATGACAACATAACACATCTCCTTCCTTTCTGAGAGAAAAAAAACTTATAACACTAAAACAAATATGCTAAAGCAAAATCAATTCTCAGAGAAAAAATAAATAATAATAATAAAATGTACACAACATTAACAAAAGTAGTATAACAATGGATTCATTTGATTTGAACATAGTCCTCCAAGTAACGAGGTGGTTTGCGAGCTCTTTGACTCTAACAGTACATGTTCACCTCTGGAGAACAATCATCAGGATTACTGTCACATCTTTGAGAAAGATTGCTTCCAGAATGATCATTGGCAACTCTACTCCTGGACGCACAGCCCAATTCTTCATCACTCATCATCATAAAATTGTTGCCACTCGACACATCACGCAACAGTTTCACGTCTCTATCACTCCCTTTTTGATATAATGCTACTCTCCGTCTATTCCATTTGTTTCCATTCTCTAGCACCACATAATCTTTACATGCTTGACTGACTTTAAATGGACCTATACATTTTGAAAGACCACCAGGTAACTTCCCACCTTTGATTTTAACCCAATCCCCTTTGACTATATCACTTTTTTTTTCCATTTCATTCCTAGTTTCAACAGTCTTGGGGTTATTATATAACATCCAAGCTGGAGTTAATTTCGAACCTGGTTTCCTGCCTCTCATCATTTGAAACGGAGAACAACCTGTTGCTTTGTTAATGGTGGTGCGATGAGCCCACACCATATCCTCCACCATTTTCGTTACTTCTTTCTCACTTTGAATGGCCATAAGAATGGTACCTTTCACCAAATGATTTATTCTCTCAACCATACCATTGGCGCGAGGATTGTATAAGGCAGTGCGGTGATGAATAATTCCCTGACTGTCAAGAAACTCCCTCATCTCTCTTGAAGTAAGTTGGGTCCCATTGTCAGTTATCAAAATACGTGGAAGACCCTCTTCAAGAAAAATACTGTTTAAGGTATCAATGGTACTTTTCGTTGTGATATCACGCAGGAATTTGACTATGATCCATCTTGAATGAACATCAACCATCACTAAAGCATTTTGAAAATTTTTCCTTATACCCTGAATAGGACCAATGAAATCTAAGCAAACAGTACTCCAAGACGAACCTGGATCTTCTATGTGTCCACACACACTTGTGGCTCCAGTTTTTAATCTCTTTTCGCTTTCTTTGCATACCTCACAATCCTCCACCCATTGAGAAATCAAATCATCCATACCAGGCCACCAACAATTCTCTCTAACTCTTTTCTTTGTCAAAGTCTGTCCCAGATGACCCTCATGAGCCAATGCAAAAATCTTCCTTCTAATACCCTCTGGAGGTACAAATTTGTCATTCCTCATTAAGAGCTTTCCATTGGTTAATGTA
Source organism: Pleurodeles waltl (assembly GCF_031143425.1). Taxonomy (NCBI): domain Eukaryota; kingdom Metazoa; phylum Chordata; class Amphibia; order Caudata; family Salamandridae; genus Pleurodeles; species Pleurodeles waltl. The sequence goes on along the minus strand of NC_090451.1, from coordinate 673,647,567 downwards.
AATTCATCGATTAATTTCATATAGGGTCACACTGCTAAACTGACTGCACTCTCTCTCCTTTTTCCCTTTAAAACCATACGTACAACTTTACTCAATATAGTATCCTTCTCCATACATTGCTCCCAATCTTCAACCCCAAAGGTACCAGCCCCACAGGCTACTACATCAGACAACCAAGCTACTGCACCTTCCTCATCTTCACATACCATATGTTTATCATTGACAGCTTCACATTCCAACGGTAATCTAGATAAGCAGTCTGCTTGGGAATTTCCCCAACCTGGAATGTGTTCAATCACAAATTTATACTCCTGCAACTTGGAGGCCAGTCTAGCCAACCTGGCAGAGCCCTTACCAGCCCCACCTGGACTTAAGATTTTTAGTAGAGGTTTGTGATCAGATCGCAGTGTAAATGTTATGCCCCATAAAAAGGTTCTAAAATGCTCTACAGACCAAGTAGCAACTAGTGCTTCACGCTCAATCACTGAATAATTATGTTCACTCTCTGTCAGTGAGCGCGAAGCAAAAGCTACTGTTACTTCCTTCTTCCCCTGCACTTGCGACAACACTGCTCCTACGCCACATGCACTGGCATCTACAGTTAGAATTGTCTTGCGAAGTGTGTCAAACGGTGTCAAAATACCTGCATTACAAATCTCTTGTTTCACCATATCAAACGCTTCCTGTTGCTCAAGTTCCCAATTGAAACCAACTCCTTTACGCAACAGTTTCCGAAGGCACTCTGTTTTCATTGCAAAATTTTCTACGAATTTGCTGTAGTATTCAATGAGCCCCATAAAAGAACGCAATTGCTCTTTGTCACATGGAACAGATACAGACTTAATAGCCTTTAATAAGTCTTCTTTGGGTTTAACACCTTCGACAGAAATCGTGTGGCTCAAATATTCAATCTTTCCTCCGTGTTAACCCTGCTTTTCTAAGTATGGACAACACATCCTTGAGGACCGAATTGTGCTCAGTTTCCGTTTGACCAAAAACCAGGATATCATCTTGAAAAAATACTATGTTTCGTATCCCTCTAAAGATATGTGACATCGCTCGTTGGAAAACACTGGCGGCTGAAGACAGTCCAAAAGGCATTCTAGTGAATTGAAAAGTGCCTTCCATAGTTATGAATGCTGTAAACTGCCTGGAGTCTTCATGCAACCTAATCTGATGGTATGCACTCTTGAGATCTAACTTAGAGAAGAATTTACCTCCCTTAAGCAATAACAGAAGTTCATTTATGTTAGGTAAAGGAAACACATCAGTCACCACAAATTGGTTCACACTTCTCATATCCACACAGAAACAAAGTTTTCCATCACACTTCTTGGTTATAACAACTGGAGAAATCCAGGAAGACGCCTCTACCGGTTCGATTATACCCTCTTTCATCATGTCATCTAACATTTTCTTCACTTCACACCTAACTACTACAGGTACCTTTCTAACTTTGTGCTTCACAGGTACTGCTCCTTTTTGCAAAATTATTTTGTGAACATAACCTTTCAACTCACCCAACCTTTCACTAAAAACATCTTTCGTATCACTTAAAATTTAGGCTGGCATCACTCACCATTAACACCTTCTTAGCAGAATGAGGATCAATGACAATATGTAAGTCATATTGATGAGCCCAACCCAATATGGGAGGACCGCTATCAGCTACATATACTTTCCCTTCAATGCTCCTTGACTTGAAGAGAATGGGTGAGACAAAATATCCTAAAACGTCAATCTTAGCTCCCTGATACCCTCTTGGGTTGATATCTTTGGGTAACAACGGCACCTCAGACCAATTCTCCATCCACATTGACTTTGGTACAATAGTATACAATGAGCCTGAATCTACCATCAACTCAACATTTCTGCCTAAAATAGAAAAAATACCCCTCGGTCTCACTTCTCATTGTACATTTGTTCTGTCAGAGTTCACAAGGAGTACCCGATCGTCCAATCCATTCTCCTTTGCAACTGATTCAGTCATCGCCACATGCATTCTATACATATCTTTGCACATGCGAGCAAAATGCCCTTTGCGACCACACTTTCTGCACTCTTTGTTTAGTGCATAACACCACTTGGCATCATTGTTGTGAGAAAAACTCCCACATGTAGAGCATCCTTTTGATCTGCCGAGTTTACCCACATACACAGATTGTTTACTAACTAAGCTGCCATTCTTAGAAGCCAAAATTTTCTTTGAAACAAGTGCTACATCCCCCTCCCCCGAGGAAATGTCCTTTTTACTAATTTCCTTCATCCATTGTTCCGATTCTTCAATAATTTTGGCTATGCTAATTGCATCCTTAAGAGATGGATTTTTCGCTGCCCATAACCGCTCCTTTGTTTTTTTGCTCCGACAATGAACTATAAGATGGTCTCGAATCAGTTCATCCGTCATTGCACCAAACTTGCACTTCACTGAAAGTTCTCGTACGCCTGAAATAAAATCATCTAGTGACTCTCCTTCTCTTTGTGGTCTGGTGTAAAATTTGTATCCTGACATAACGATGTTCTCCTCTTTAGAAAATCTCTTCTCCAAGCGTAATTTTGCTTCCTCAAAAACATTCTGTAAAGGTTGACCATCATCATCGCAAATTTCAGGAAGGAATTAAATATGTAATGGGCTTCCTTGCCAATAGTACTTAATAATAAAGGTTTCTTCCTCAAAGGTGAAAAGTTTTGGCCATCCAACGGCAATAAATAATTGTCAAATCTAACCACTCTTCCCATTGAATGGCTAGTTGTCCATGCATATCTAATAGAACAGGCGGTAAGTTGATAGAGGAAGCCATAGACATATTACAAATAACTGTAGCGAAGTTGCAAACACAGCTGCAGTACAGTAACAGTAGTTATTTTATAGACCACTTTCAGTTCCACTGAAGATATAGCTGTTAAAGTACTTTCTTCTATCAGAAAGAAAAAAATATATATATTACAAAAGTTTTTCCAAGAACAAATTCACAGAAAGTTGCTGTGCACAAGTTACTGTGCATAGGGTGTTGTGGATCAGCATTGCTGCGTGACGTTGAGATAAAAAAAAAAAACATTGACTGCGCGTGCGCGCTCTCAATTACAAACTGCTCTCTCCACAAAGAACCCAGAGACCTCACCCAAATCTCGAAAGGTCTCCTCAATTGTGGCACAGGTCATCGGCTTCAACAACAACAGCTCTGCCAAAGTCCTCTCATCCAGTTCGTCGCTCGTCAGACTCCTATACACACACCGAGAGCTGACCGCGACTAGGAGCGCGTCTTGTTCGGGTGTTAGCACGTCTGATGTGACTGGATCACATCCCACTCTCGTCGCCAAAAAGGTGTAGTGACGAGACTGACACGCAATTTGGAGTATTCCACAAGATTTATTTGCATTGAACAAGAGCGTCTCCTTCCTCGTTTCCCAGTCACATCCAACTGCCAACTCACTCGATTCCACCCCTGCTCACCCGCACGCATTCCAGCTCATTCACACACATTCCAGCACCATGACAACATAACAGTCTGCCTCCTGTATCTTTGACAATAGGTGTCTTGCTCCTGCTGCTGGAGCTGTGATGCACGTACGGTCCTAGAATTGCTGTTTTTTTTTTTATTGGTCCGTCTCCTGTTTCTGTGTCAGTGAAGGTCTCTGTTCCTGCTGCCAGAGCTGTGATGTACCTAGGGATCCTAGAATTGCTATGTTCTGTTTATCGGTCTGCCTCCTGTATCTGTCTCAATAGGTGTCTCTGCTCCTGCTGCTGCAGCTGCGATGTACCTAGGGTCCTATATTTGCTGTTCTGTTTATCGGTCTGTCTCCTGTATCTGTGTCAGTGGATGTCTCTGCTCCTGCTGCCGGGGGTGTGATGTAGCTAGGGTCCTAGAATTCCTGTTGTGTTTATCGGTCTGCCTCCCGTATGTGTCTCAACAGGTGTCTCTGCTCCTGCTGCAGGAGGTGTGAAGTATCTAGGGTCCTAGAATTGCTGTTCTGTTTAATGGTCTTCCTCCTGTAGCGGTGTGAATAGGAGTCTCTGCTCCTGTTGCCGGAAGTTTGAAGTATGTAGGGTCCTAGAATTACTGATCTCTATCGGTCTGTCTCCTGTAATTGTGTCATTTGTAGTCTCTGCTCCTGCTGCTGGACGTGAGGTGTGACGTATCTAGGGTCCTAGATTTGCTATGTTCCGTTTATCGTTTTGCCTCCTGTATCTGTGTCAGTAGGTGTCTCTGCTCCTGCTGCTGGAGTTATAATGCACCTACGGTCCTAGAATTGTTATATTCTGTTTATCATCTTGCCTCCTGTATCCGTGTCAATGGGTGTTTCTACTCCTGGTTCAGGAGGTGCGAAGTAGCTAGGGTCCTAGAATTGCTGTTCTGTTTATGTGTGTGCCTCCTGTTTCGGTGTCAATGTGTGTCTCTGCTCCTGCAGCTGGAGCTGTGATGCACGTACGGTCCTAAAATTCCTGGGTTCCGTTTATCGTTATCCCTACTGAATTGGTGTCAATAGGTGTCTTTCCTCCTGCTGCCTGAGGTCTGAAGTATCTAAGGTAATTAAATTGCTGCATTCCATTTATCCGTCTCCTGAATGAGTTGGTGTCAATAGGTGTCTCTCCTCCTGCTGCCGGAGCTGTGATGCACGTAGGGTCCTAGAATTGCTGGGTTCAGTTTATCGTTCTCCCGAATGAGTTGGTGTCAATAGGTGCCTCTCCTCCTGCTGTCTGAGGTCTGAAGTACCTATGGTCCTAGAATTGCTGTTCAGTTTATTGGTCTGTCTCCTGTATCTGTGTCAGTGGGTCACTCTGTTCCTGCTGCCGGAGGTGTGATGTACGTAGGATCCTGGAATTGCTGTTGTGCCTATCTGTCTGTCTCCTGTATCTGTGTCACTGGGTGTCTCTGCTTTTGCTGCCGGAGGTATGATTCACCTAGGGTCCTAGAATTGCTGTTCTATTGATCGGTTTGCCTCCTGTATCTGTGTCAATAGGTGTCCCTGCTGCCTGAGCTGTGATGTACCTAGAGACCTAGAATTGCAGTTCTGTTTTTTGGTCTACGTTCTGTATCTGTGTCAGTGGGTGCCTTTGCTCCTGCTGATGGAGGTGTGATGTATTTAGTGTCCTAGAATTGCTATGTTATATTTATTGGCCTGTATCTGTATCAGTGGGTGTCTTAGCCCCTGCTGCCGGAGGTGTGATGTACCCAGGGTCCTACAATTGGTATGTCCTGTTAATTGGTCTGTCTCTTGTATCTGTGTCAGTGCGTATCTGTGCTCGCCCTGCAGGATGTGTGATGCAATCAGGGTCCTATAATTCTTGTTCTGTTTATCGGTCAGCCGCATATATCTGTCTCAGTGGGTATCATTGCTCCTGCTGCCGGAGGTGTGATGTCCCTAGGGTCCTACAATTGCTATGTTCTGTTTATCGGTCTGCCTCCTGTAGCTGTGTAAATAGAAGTCCCTGCTCCTGCTGCCAGAAGTGTGAAGTATGTAGGTCCTAGAATTACTGATCTCTCTCGGCCTGTCTCTTGTAATTGTGTCAGTGGTAGTCTCTGATCCTGCTTCCGGACGTGTGATGTACCTAGGGTCTTAGAATTGCTATGTGCCATTTATCGGTTTGCCTCCTGTATCTGTTTCAGTAGGTGTCTCTGCTCCTGCTGCCGAAGCTGTGATGCACGTAGGGTCCTAGAATTGCTAGGTTCCGTTTATCGGTCTCCCTACTGAATTGGTGTCAAGAGGTGCTTCTGCTGTGGAGTTGTAATGCACCTAGAGACGTAGAATTGCTGTTCTGTTTATCGGTCTGCCTCCTGTATCTGTGTCAGTGGGTGTCTTTGCTCCTGCTGATGGAGGTGTGATGTCTTTAGGGGCCTAGAATTGCTATGTTCTGTTTATTGGCCTGTCTCCTGTATCTGTGTCAGGGGGTGTCTCTGTTCCTGGTGCTGGAGCTGTGATGTACTTAGGATACTGCAATTGCTGTTCTATTGGGCTGCCTCCTACATCTCTGTCAGTGGGTGTCTCAGCTCCTGCCGCCGGAGGTGTGATGCAATTAGGGTCCTAGAATTGCTGTTCTGTTTATTCATCTCTTTCCTATATCTGTGACAATAGGTGTCTCTCCTCCTGGTGCTAGAGCTGTGATACACCTAGAGTCCTAGAGTTGCTGTTCTGTTTATTGGTCTGCCTCCTTTATCTGTGTAAATATGCGTCTCTGCTCCTGATGCTGGAGGTGTGAAGTATGTAGGGTCCCAGAATTACTGTTCTGTTAATCGGTCTATCTCCTGTATCTGTGTCAATGGGTGTCTCTGCTCCTGCTACCGGAGGTATGATCCAATTAGGGTCCTAGAATTGCTGTTCTGTTTATCGGTTTGCCTCCTGTGTCTGTGTCAATAGGTGTTTCTGCTCCTGCTTCAGGAGGTGTGAAGTAGCTAGGGTCCTAGAATTACTGTTCTGTTTATCAGTCTGCCTCCTTTATTTATGTCAATAGGTGTCTCTGCTCCTCCTGACAGAGGTGTGATGTACCTAGGGTCCTAGAATTGCTGTTCTGTTTATCGGTCTGTCTGCAGTTTATGTGCCAATAGGCGTCTCTGCGCCTGGAGTTGTGATGCACGTAGAGTTATAGAATTGCTGTGTTTTGTTAATCGGTCTGTCTCCTGTATCCGTGTCAGTGGGAGTCGCTGTTCCTGCTGCCAAAGCTGTGAATTACCTAGGGTCCTACAACTGCTATGTTCTGCCTCGTGTAGCTATGTGAATAGGCGTCTCTGATCCTGCTGCCAGAAGTGTGAAGTATGTAGGTCCTAGAATTACTGATCTCTATGGGTCTGTCTCCTGTAATTGTGTCAGTAGTAGCCTCTGATCCTGCTGCCAGATGTGTGATGTACCTAGGGTCCTAGAATTGCTATGTTCCATTTATCGGTTTTCATCCTGTATCTGTGTCTGTGGCTGTCTCTGCTCCTGCTGCCGGAGGTGTGATGCACCTAGGATCCTAGAATTCCTGTTCTGTTTATCGGTCTGTGTCCTATATCTGTGTCAATGGGGTATCTGCTCCTACTTCTGGAGGTGTGATGCACTTAGAGTCCTAGAATTGTTGTTCTGTTTATCGGTCTTCCTCCTTTATCTGTGTAAATAGACGTCTCTGCTCCTCTGCCGGTGCTGTGAAGTATGTAGGGTCCTAGGATTACTGTTCTGTTTATCGGTTTGCCTCCTGTATCTGTCAGTGGGTGTCTCTCTGCTCCTGCTGCCGGAGGTAGGATCCAATTAGGGTCCTAGAATTGCTGTTCTAATTATTGGTCGTCATCCAGTATCCGTGCCAGTAGGTGTTTCTGCTCCTTCTGCCGGAGCTGTGATGCACGTAGGGCCCTAGAATTGCTGGGTTCCGTTTATCGGTCTCCCTACTGAATTGGTGTCAAGAGGTGCTTCTGCTGTGGAGTTGTAATGCACCTAGGGTCCTAGAATTGCTGTTCTCTTTAATGGTCTGCCTCCTGTATGTGTCAGTAGGTGTTTCTGCTCCTGCTGCCGGAGCTGTGATGCACGTAGGGTCCTAGAATTGCTGGGTTCAGTTTATCGTTCTCCCGAATGAGTTGGTGTCAATAGGTGCCTCTCCTCCTGCTGCCTGAAGTCTGAAGTATCTATGGTCCTAGAATTGCTGTTCAGTTTATTGGTCTGTCTCCTGTATCTGTGTCAGTGGGTCACTCTGTTCCTGCTGCCGGAGGTGTGATGTACGTAGGATCCTGGAATTGCTGTTGTGCCTATCTGTCTGTCTCCTGTATCTGTGTCACTGGGTGTCTCTGCTCTTGTTGCCGGAGGTGTGATTCACCTAGGATCCTAGAATTGCTGTTCTGTTTATCGGCCTGTCTCCTGTATCTGTGTCAGGGGGTGTCTCTGCTCCTGTTGCTGGAGCTGTGATGTACCTAGGATACTGCAATTGCTGTTCTATCGGGCTGCCTCCTACATCTCTGTCAGTGGGTGTCTCAGCTCCTGCCGACGGAGGTGTGATGCAATTAAGGTCCTAGAATTGCTGTTCTGTTTATTCATTTGTTTCCTGTATCTGTGACAATAGGTGTCTCTCCTCCTGGTGCTAGAGCTGTGATACACCTAGGGTCCTAGAATTACTGTTCTGTTAATCGGTCTGTCTCCTGTATCTGTGTCAGTGGGTGTCTCTGCTCCTGCTGCCGGAGGTATGATCCAATTAGGTTCCTAGAATTGCTGTTCTATTGATCGGTCCGTCTCCTGTATCTGTCACTAGGGTCTCTGCCACTGCTGCTGCAGGTGTGATGTATCTAGGGTTCTAGAACTATGTTCTGTTTATCGGTCTGCCTCCTATATCTGTCTTCATGGATGTCTTTCCTCCTGTTGCCGGAGGTGTGATGTACCTAGGGTCCTACATTTGGTATGTCCTGGTTATTCGTCTGTCTCCTGTATCTGTGTCTGTGCGTATCCTATATCTGTGTCAATAGGTGACGCTGCTGCTGCTGCTGCAAGAGATGTGATGCACCTAGGGTCCTAGAATTGCTGCTCTGTTTATTGGTCTGGCTCCGATATCTGTGTCACTAGGTGTCTCTGTTCCTGCTGCCGTAGGTGTGATGTACCTAGGGTCCTACAATTGGCATGTTTTGTTTTTCAATCTGCCTCCGATATCTGTGTCAGTAGGTGTTTCTGCTCCTGCTGCCGGAGCTGTGATGCATGTAGGGTCCTAGAATTGCTGGGTTCTGTTTATCGGTCTCCCTAATGAATTGGTGTCAATAGGTGTCTCTCCTCCTACTGCTCCCTGAGGTCTGAAGTATCTAGGGTCCTAGAACGGCTGTTTTGTTTATCGGTTTGCCTCCTGTATCTGTGTCAATAGGTGTCCCTGCTGCGTGAGCTGTGATGTACCCAGGGTCCTAGAATTGCTGTTCTGTTTATCGGTCTGCCTCCTATGTGTATCTAAATAGGTGTCTCTGCTCCTGCTGCAGGAGGTGTGTAATATTTAGGGTCCTCGAATTGCTTTTCTGTTTATTCGTCTCTCTCCTATATCTGTCTCAGTAGGTGTCTCTGCTTCTGCTGCCGGGCTGCGATGCAGGTAGGGTCCTAGGCTTGGTATTCTGTTTATCTGTCTGCCTCCTGTAGCAGTGTGAATAGGCATCTCTGATCCTGCTGCCAAACGTGTGATGTACCTAGGGTCCTAGAATTGCTATGTTTCATTTATCGGTTTGCCTCCTTTCTCTGTGTAAATAGGCGTGTCTGCTCCTCTGCCGGAGGTGTGAAGTATGTTGGGTCCTAGAATTACTGTTGTGTTTATTGGTCTGTCTCCTGTATCTGTGTCAGTGGATGTCTCTGCTCCTGCTGCCGGAGGTGTGATGCACCTAGGGTCCTAAAATTGCTGCTCTGTTTATCGGTCTGCCTCCCATATGTGTCTCAATAGGTGTCTCTGCTCCTGCTGCAGGAAATGTGAAGTATCTAGGGTTCTAGAACTGCTGTTCTGTTTATCGGTCTGCCTTCCGTATCTGTGTCAGTGGGTTTCTCTGCTCCTGCTGCCGGAGGTGTGATGCAATCAGGGTCCTATAATTGCTGTTCTGTTTATCGGTCTGCGTCCTATATCTGTCCTAATGGGTGTCTCTGCTCCTGTTGCCCGAGCTGTCATATAGCTAGGGTCCTTGAATTGCTATTTTTCGTATATTGGTCTGCCTCCTGTATCTTTGGCAATAGGTGTCTTGCTCCTGCTGCTGGAGCTGTGATGCACGTACGGTCCTAGAATTGCTTTTTTTTTTTTTTATCGGTCTGTCTCCTGTTTCTGTGTCAGTGAGGGTCTCTGTTCCTGCTGCCAGAGCTGTGATGTACCTAGGGATCCTAGAATTGCTATGTTCCGTTTATCGGTCTGCCTCCTGTATCTGTCTCAATAGGTGTCTCTGCTCCTGCTGCTGCGGCTGCGATGTACCTAGGGTCCTATATTTGCTGTTCTGTTTATCGGTCTGGTTCCTGTATCTGTGTCAGTCGATGTCTGCTCCTGCTGCGGGAGGTGTGATGCACCTAGGGTCCAAGAATTCCTGTTGTGTTTATCGGTCTGCCTCCCGTATGTGTCTCAACAGGTGTCTCTGCTCCTGCTGCAGGAGGTGTGAAGTATCTAGGGTCCTAGAGTTGCTGTTCTGTTTATCGGTCTTCCTCCTGTAGCTGTCTGAATGGGAGTCTCTGCTCCTGTTGCCGGAAGTGTGAAGTATGTTGGGTCCTAGAATTACTGATCTCTATCGGTCTGTCTCCTGTAATTGTGTCAGTTGTAGTCTCTGATCCTGCTGCTGGACATGAGGTGTGTCGTATCTAGGGTCCTAGATTTGCTATGTTCCGTTTATCGTTTTGCCTCCTGTATCTGTGGCAATAGGCGTCTCTGCTCCTGCTGCCTGAGATGTGATGTACATAGGGTCCTAGAATTGCTGTTGTGTTTATCGGTCTGCCTCCTGTATCTGTGTCAGTAGGTGTCTCTGCTCCTGCTGCTGGAGTTGTAATGCACCTAGGGTCCTAGAATTGTTATATTCTGTTTATCAGCTTGCCTCCTGTATCTGTGTCAATAGGTGTTTCTACTCCTGGTTCAGGAGGTGTGAAGTAGCTAGGGTCCTAGAATTGCTGTTCTGTTTATGTGTGTGCCTCCTGTTTCTGTGTCAATGTGTGTCTCTGCTCCTGCAGCTGGAGCTGTGATGCACGTACGGTCCTAGAATTCCTGGGTTCCGTTTATCGTTATCCCTACTGAATTGGTGTCAATAGGTGTCTTTCCTCCTGCTGCCTGAGGTCTGAAGTATCTAGGGTCCTAGAATTGCTGCGTTCCATTTATCGGTCTCCTGAATGAGTTGGTGTCAATAGGTGTCTCTCCTCCTGCTGCCTGAGGCCTGAAGTATCTAGGGTCCTAGAATTGCTGTTCAATGTAATGTTCTGTCTCCTGTATCTGTGTCAGTGCGGTCTCTGCTCCTGCTGCTGGAGGTGTGATGTACCTAGGGTCCTACAACTGCTATGTTCTGTTTATCTGTTTGCCTCCTGTGTCTGTGTCAATAGGTGTTTCTGCTCCTGCTTCAGGAGGTGTGAAGTAGCTAGGGTCCTAGAATTACTGTTCTGTTTATCAGTCTGCCTCCTGTATCTATGTCAATAGGTGTCTCTGCTCCTCCTGACAGAGGTGTGATGTACCTAGGGTCCTAGAATTGCTGTTCTGTTTATCGGTCTGTCTCAGTTTATGTGCCAATAGGTGTCTCTGCGCCTGCGGCTGGAGTTGTGATGCACGTAGGGTTATAGAATTGCTGTGTTTTGTTAATCGGTCTGTCTCCTGTATCCGTGTCAGTGGGAGTCGCTGTTCCTGCTGCCAAAGCTGTGAATTACATAGGGTCCTACAACTGCTATGTTCTGCCTCCTGTAGCTATGTGAATAGGCGTCTCTGAGCCTGCTGCCAGAAGTGTGAAGTATGTAGGTCCTAGAATTACTGATCTCTATGGGTCTGTCTCCTGTAATAGTGTCAGTAGTAGCCTCTGATCCTGCTGCCAGATGTGTGATGTACCTAGGGTCCTAGAATTGCTATGTTCCATTTATCGGTTTTCATCCTGTATCTGTGTCTGTGGCTGTCTCTGCTCCTGCTGCCGGAGGTGTGATGCACCTAGGACCCTAGAATTCCTGTTCTGTTTATCGGTCTGTGTCCTATATCTGTGTCAATGGGGTATCTGCTCCTACTTCTGGAGGTGTGATGCACCTAGAATCCTACAATTGTTGTTCTGTTTATCGGTCTTCCTCCTTTATCTGTGTAAATAGACATGTCTGCTCCTCTGCCGGAGCTGTGAAGTATGTAGGGTCCTAGAATTACTGTTCTGTTTATCGGTTTGCCTCCTGTATCTGTCAGTGGGTGTCTCTCTGCTCCTGCTGCCGGAGGTAGGATCCTATTAGGGTCCTAGAATTGCTGTTCTAATTATTGGTCTGCATCCAGTATCCATGCCAGTAGGTGTTTCTGCTCCTGCTGCCGGAGCTGTGATGCACGTAGGGTCCTAGAATTGCTGGGTTTCGTTTATCGGTCTCCCTACTGAATTGGTGTAAAGAGGTGCTTCTGCTGTGGAGTTGTAATGCATCTAGGGTCCTGGAATTGCTGTTCTCTTTAAAGGTCTACCTCCTGTATCCGTGCCAGTAGGTGTTTCTGCTCCTGCTGCCGGAGCTGTGATGCACGTAGGGTCCTAGAATTGCTGGGTTCAGTTTATCGTTCTCCCGAATGAGTTGGTGTCAATAGGTGCCTCTCCTCCTGCTGCCTGAAGTCTGAAGTATCTATGGTCCTAGAATTGCTGTTCAGTTTATTGGTCTGTCTCCTGTATCTGTGTCAGTGGGTCACTCTGTTCCTGCTGCCTCAGGTGTGATGTACGTAGGATCCTGGAATTGCTGTTGTGCCTATCTGTCTGTCTCCTGTATCTGTGTCACTGGGTGTCTCTGCTCTTGTTGCCAGAGGTGTGATTCACCTAGGATCCTAGAATTGCTGTTCTGTTTATCGGCCTGTCTCCTGTATCTGTGTCAGGGGGTGTCTCTGCTCCTGGTGCAGGAGCTGTGATGTACCTAGGATACTGCAATTTCTGTTCTATCGGGCTGCCTCCTACATCTCTGTCAGTGGGTGTCTCAGCTCCTGCCGTCGGAGGTGTGATGCAATTAAGGTCCTAGAATTGCTGTTCTGTTTATTCATCTCTTTCCTGTATTTGTGACAATAGGTGTCTCTCCTCCTGGTGCTAGAGCTGTGATACACCTAGAGCCGTAGAATTGCTGTACTGTTAATCGGTCTGTCTCCTGTATCTGTCAGTGGGTGTCTCTTCTCCTGCTGCCGGAGGTATGATCCAATTAGGGTCCTAGAATTGCTGTTCTGTTGATCGGTCCGTCTCCTGTATCTGTCTCAGTAGGTGTCTCTGCTTCTGCTGCCGGAGCTGCGATGCAGGTAGGGTCCTAGGCTTGCTTTTCTGTTTATCGGTCTGCCTCCTGTAGCAGTGTGAATAGGCATCTCTGCTCCTGCTGCCAGAAGTGTGAAGTATGTAGGTCCTAGAATTACTGATCTCAATTGGTCTGTCTCCTGTAATTGTGTCAGTAGTAGCCTCTGATCCTGCTGCCAAACGTGTGATGTACCTAGGGTCCTAGAATTGCTATGTTTCATTTATCGGTTTGCCTCCTGTATCTGTGTTAATAGGTGTCTCTTCTCCTGTTCCCGGAGGTGTGACGCACCTAGGGTCATAGAATTCCCGTTCTGTTCATCGGTCTGTGTCCTATATCTGTGTCAATGGGGTATCTGCTCCTACTTCTTGAGGAGTGATGCACCTAGAGTCCTAGAACTGTTGTACTGTTTATCGGTCTTCCTCCTTTCTCTGTGTAAATAGGCGTGTCTGCTCCTCTGCCGGAGGTGTGAAGTATGTAGGGTCCTAGAATTACTGTTGTGTTTATTGGTCTGTCTCCTGTATCTGTGTCAGTGGATGTCTCTGCTCCTGCTGCCGGAGGTGTGATGCACCTAGGGTCCTAAAATTGCTGCTCTGTTTATCGGTCTGCCTCCCATATGTGTCTCAATAGGTGTCTCTGCTCCTGCTGCAGGAAATGTGAAGTATCTAGGGTTCTAGAACTGCTGTTCTGTTTATCGGTCTGCCTTCCGTATCTGTGTCAGTGGGTTTCTCTGCTCCTGCTGCCGGAGGTGTGATGCAATCAGGGTCCTATAATTGCTGTTCTGTTTATCGGTCTGCGTCCTATATCTGTCCTAATGGGTGTCTCTGCTCCTGTTGCCCGAGCTGTCATATAGCTAGGGTCCTTGAATTGCTATTTTTCGTATATTGGTCTGCCTCCTGTATCTTTGGCAATAGGTGTCTTGCTCCTGCTGCTGGAGCTGTGATGCACGTACGGTCCTAGAATTGCTTTTTTTTTTTTTTTTATCGGTCTGTCTCCTGTTTCTGTGTCAGTGAGGGTCTCTGTTCCTGCTGCCAGAGCTGTGATGTACCTAGGGATCCTAGAATTGCTATGTTCTGTTTATCGGTCTGCCTCCTGTATCTGTCTCAATAGGTGTCTCTGCTCCTGCGGCTGCGATGTACCTAGGGTCCTATATTTGCAGTTCTGTTTATCGGTCTGGTTCCTGTATCTGTGTCAGTCGATGTCTCTGCTCCTGCTGCAGGAGATGTGAACTATCTAGGGTTCCAGAACTGCTGTTCTGTTTATCGGTCTGCCTTCTGTATCTGTGTCAGTGGGTTTCTCTGCTCCTGCTGCCGGAGGTGTGATGCAATCAGGGTCCTATAATTGCTGTTCTGTTTATCGGTCTGCGTCCTATATCTGTCCTAATGGGTGTCTCTGCTCCTGTTGCCCGAGCTGTCATATAGCTAGGGTCCTAGAATTGCTATTTTTCGTTTATTGGTCTGCCTCCTGTATCTTTGGCAATAGGTGTCTTGCTCCTGCTGCTGGAGCTGTGATGCACGTACGGTCCTAGAATTGCTGGGTTTTTTTTATCGGTCCGTCTCCTGTTTCTTTGTCAGTGAGGGTCTCTGTTCCTGCTGCCAGAGCTGTGATGTACCTAGGGATCCTAGAATTGCTATGTTCTGTTTATCGGTCTGCCTCCTGTATCTGTCTCAATAGGTGTCTCTGCTCCTGCGGCTGCAGCTGCGATGTACCTAGGGTCCTATATTTGCTGTTCTGTTTATCGGTCTGTCTCCTGTATCTGTGTTAGTGGATGTCTCTGCTCCTGCTGCCGGAGGTGTGATGCACCTAGGGTCCTAGAATTCCTGTTGTGTTTATCGGTCTGCCTCCCGTGTGTGTCTCAACAGGTGTCTCTGCTCCTGCTGCAGGAGGTGTGAAGTATCTAGGGTCCTAGAATTGCTGTTCTGTTTATCGGTCTGTCTCCTGTAATTGTGTCAGTTGTAGTCTCTGATCCTGCTGCTGGACGTGAGGTGTGACGTATCTAGGGTCCTAGATTTGCTATGTTCCATTTATCGTTTTGCCTCCTGTATCTGTGTCAATAGGTGTTTCTACTCCTGGTTCAGGAGGTGTGAAGTAGCTAGGGTCCTAGAATTGCTGTTCTGTTTATGTGTGTGCCTCCTGTTTCTGTGTCAATGTGTGTCTCTGCTCCTGCAGCTGGAGCTGTGATGCACGTACGGTCCTAGAATTCCTGGGTTCCGTTTATCGTTATCCCTACTGAATTGGTGTCAATAGGTGTCTTTCCTCCTGCTGCCTGAGGTCTGAAGTATCTAGGGTCCTAGAATTGCTGTTCAATGTAATGTTCTGTCTCCTGTATCTGTGTCAGTGGGTCACTCTGTTCCTGCTGCCAGAGCTGTGATGTACCTGGAGACCTAGAATTGCTGTTCTGTTTTTTGGTCTACGTTCTGTATCTGTGTCAGTGGGTGCCTTTGCTCCTGCTGATGGAGGTGTGATGTATTTAGTGTCCTAGAATTGCTATGTTATATTTATTGGCCCGTATCTGTGTCAGTGGGTGTCTCAGCCCCTGCTGCCGGAGGTGTGATGTACCCAGGGTCCTACAATTGGTATGTCCTGTTAATTGGTCTGTCTCCTGTATCTGTGTCAGTGGGTATCTGTGCTCGCCCTGCAGGATGTGTGATGCAATCAGGGTCCTATAATTCTTGTTCTGTTTATCGGTCTGCCGCATATATCTGTCTCAGTGGGTATCATTGCTCCTGCTGCCGGAGGTGTGATGTCCCTAGGGTCCTACAATTGCTATGTTCTGTTTATCGGTCTGCCTCCTGTAGCTGTGTAAATAGGAGTCCCTGCTCCTGCTGCCAGAAGTGTGAAGTATGTAGGTCCTAGAATTACTGATCTCTCTCGACCTGTCTCTTGTAATTGTGTCAGTGGTAGTCTCTGATCCTGCTGCCGGACGTGTGATGTACCTAGGGTCCTAGCATTGCTATGTGCCATTTATCGGTTTGCCTCCTGTATCTGTTTCAGTAGGTGTCTCTGCTCCTGCTGCCGGAGCTGTGATGCACGTAGGGTCCTAGAATTGCTAGGTTCCGTTTATCGCTCTCCCTACTGAATTGGTGTCAAGAGGTGCTTCTGCTGTGGAGTTGTAATGCACCTAGAGACGTAGAATTGCTGTTCTGTTTATCGGTATGCCTCCTGTATCTGTGTCAGTGGGTGTCTTTGCTCCTGCTGATGGAGGTGTGATGTCTTTAGGGGCCTAGAATTGCTATGTTCTGTTTATCGGCCTGTCTCCTGTATCTGTGTCAGGGGTGTCTCTGCTCCTGGTGCTGGAGCTGTGATGTACCTAGGATACTGCAATTGCTGTTCTATTGGGCTGCCTCCTACATCTCTGTCAGCGGGTGTCTCAGCTCCTGCCGCCAGAGGTGTGGTGCAATTAGGGTCCTAGAATTGCTGTTCTGTTTATTCATCTCTTTACTGTATCTGTGACAATAGGTGTCTCTCCTCCTGGTGCTAGAGCTGTGATACACCTAGAGTCCTAGAATTGCTGTTCTGTTTATTGGTCTGCCTCCTTTATCTGTGTAAATATGCGTCTCTGCTCCTGATGCCGGAGGTGTGAAGTATGTAGGGTCCCAGAATTACTGTTCTGTTAATCGGTCTGTCTCCTGTATCTGTGTCAATGGGTGTCTCTGCTCCTGCTACCGGAGGTATGATCCAATTAGGGTCCTAGAATTGCTGTTCTGTTTATCGGTTTGCCTCCTGTATCTGTGTCAATAGGTGTTTCTGCTCCTGCTTCAGGAGGTGTGAAGTAGCTAGGGTCCTAGAATTACTGTTCTGTTTATCAGTCTGCCTCCTGTATCTATGTCAATAGGTGTCTCTGCTCCTCCTGACAGAGGTGTGATGTACCTAGGGTCCTAGAATTGCTGTTCTGTTTATCGGTCTGTCTGCAGTTTATGTGCCAATAGGCTTCTCTGCGCCTGCGGCTGGAGTTGTGATGCACGTAGGGTTATAGAATTGCTGTGTTTTGTTAATCGGTCTGTCTCCTGTATCCGTGTCAGTGGGAGTCGCTGTTCCTGCTGCCAAAGCTGTGAATTACATAGGGTCCTACAACTGCTATGTTCTGCCTCCTGTAGCTTTGTGAATAGGCGTCTCTGATCCTGCTGCCAGAAGTGTGCGGTATGTAGGTCCTAGAATTACTGATCTCTATGGGTCTGTCTCCTGTAATTGTGTCAGTAGTAGCCTCTGATCCTGCTGCCAGATGTGTGATGTACCTAGGGTCCTAGAATTGCTATGTTCCATTTATCGGTTTTCATCCTGTATCTGTGTCTGTGGCTGTCTCTGCTCCTGCTGCCGGAGGTGTGATGCACCTAGGATCCTAGAATTCCTGTTCTGTTTATCGGTCTGTGTCCTATATCTGTGTCAATGGGGTATCTGCTGCTACTTCTGGAGGTGTGATGCACTTAGAGTCCTAGAATTGTTGTTCTGTTTATCGGTCTTCCTCCTTTATCTGTGTAAAGAGACGTGTCTGCTCCTCTGCCGGTGCTGTGAAGTATGTAGGGTCCTAGGATTACTGTTCTGTTTATCGGTTTGCCTCCTGTATCTGTCAGTGGGTGTCTCTCTGCTCCTGCTGCTGGAGGTAGGATCCAATTAGGGTCCTAGAATTGCTGTTCTAATTATTGGTCTGCATTCTGTATCCGTGCCAGTAGGTGTTTCTGCTCCTGCTGCCGGAGCTGTGATGCACGTAGGGTCCTAGAATTGCTGGGTTCCGTTTATCGGTCTCCCTACTGAATTGGTGTCAAGAGGTGCTTCTGCTGTGGAGTTGTAATGCACCTAGGGTCCTAGAATTGCTGTTCTCTTTAACGATCTGCCTCCTGTATCTGTGTCAGTAGGTGTTTCTGCTCCTGCTGCCAGAGCTGTGATGCACGTAGGGTCCTAGAATTGCTGGGTTCAGTTTATCGTTCTCCCGAATGAGTTGGTGTCAATAGGTGCCTCTCCTCCTGCTGCCTGAGGTCTGAAGTATCTATGGTCCTAGAATTGCTGGTCAGTTTATTGGTCTGTCTCCTGTATCTGTGTCAGTGGGTCACTCTGTTCCTGCTGCCGGAGGTGTGATGTACGTAGGATCCTGGAATTGCTGTTGTGCCTATCTGTCTGTCTCCTGTATCTGTGTCACTGGGTGTCTCTGCTCTTGTTGCCGGAGGTGTGATTCACCTAGGATCCTAGAATTGCTGTTCTGTTTATCGGCCTGTCTCCTGTATCTGTGTCAGGGGGTGTCTCTGCTCCTGTTGCTGGAGCTGTGATGTACCTAGGATACTGCAATTGCTGTTCTATCGGGCTGCCTCCTACATCTCTGTCAGTGGGTGTCTCAGCTCCTGCCGCCGGAGGTGTGGTGCAATTAAGGTCCTAGAATTGCTGTTCTATTTATTCATTTGTTTCCTGTATCTGTGACAATAGGTCTCTCTCCTCCTGGTGCTAGAGCTGTGATACACCTAGGGTCCTAGAATTACTGTTCTGTTAATCGGTCTGTCTCCTGTATCTGTGTCAGTGGGTGTCTCTGCTCCTGCTGCCGGAGGTATGATCCAATTAGGTTCCTAGAATTGCTGTTCTATTGATCGGTCCGTCTCCTGTATCTGTCACTAGGGTCTCTGCCACTGCTGCTGCAGGTGTGATGTATCTAGGGTTCTAGAACTATGTTCTGTTTATCGGTCTGCCTCCTATATCTGTCTTCATGGATGTCTTTCCTCCTGTTGCCGGAGGTGTGATGTACCTAGGGTCCTACATTTGGTATGTCCTGGTTATTCGTCTGTCTCCTGTATCTGTGTCTGTGCGTATCCTATATCTGTGTCAATAGGTGACGCTGCTGCTGCAAGAGATGTGATGCACCTAGGGTCCTAGAATTGCTGCTCTGTTTATTGGTCTGGCTCCGATATCTGTGTCACTAGGTGTCTCTGTTCCTGCTGCCGTAGGTGTGATGTACCTAGGGTCCTACAATTGGCATGTTTTGTTTTTCAATCTGCCTCCGATATCTGTGTCAGTAGGTGTTTCTGCTCCTGCTGCCGGAGCTGTGATGCATGTAGGGTCCTAGAATTGCTGGGTTCTGTTTATCGGTCTCCCTAATGAATTGGTGTCAATAGGTGTCTCTCCTCCTACTGCTCCCTGAGGTCTGAAGTATCTAGGGTCCTAGAACGGCTGTTTTGTTTATCGGTTTGCCTCCTGTATCTGTGTCAATAGGTGTCCCTGCTGCGTGAGCTGTGATGTACCCAGGGTCCTAGAATTGCTGTTCTGTTTATCGGTCTGCCTCCTATGTGTATCTAAATAGGTGTCTCTGCTCCTGCTGCAGGAGGTGTGTAATATTTAGGGTCCTCGAATTGCTTTTCTGTTTATTCGTCTCTCTCCTATATCTGTCTCAGTAGGTGTCTCTGCTTCTGCTGCCGGAGCTGCGATGCAGGTAGGGTCCTAGGCTTGCTGTTCTGTTTATAGGTCTGCCTCCTGTAGCAGTGTGAATAGGCATCTCTGCTCCTGCTGCCAGAAGTGTGAAGTATGTAGGTCCTAGAATTACTGATCTCAATTGGTCTGTCTCCTGTAATTGTGTCAGTAGTAGCCTCTGATCCTGCTGCCAAACGTGTGATGTACCTAGGGTCCTAGAATTGCTATGTTTCATTTATCGGTTTGCCTCCTGTATCTGTGTTAATAGGTGTCTCTTCTCCTGTTCCCGGAGGTGTGACGCACCTAGGGTCATAGAATTCCCGTTCTGTTCATCGGTCTGTGTCCTATATCTGTGTCAATGGGGTATCTGCTCCTACTTCTTGAGGAGTGATGCACCTAGAGTCCTAGAACTGTTGTACTGTTTATCGGTCTTCCTCCTTTCTCTGTGTAAATAGGCGTGTCTGCTCCTCTGCCGGAGGTGTGAAGTATGTAGGGTCCTAGAATTACTGTTGTGTTTATTGGTCTGTCTCCTGTATCTGTGTCAGTGGATGTCTCTGCTCCTGCTGCCGGAGGTGTGATGCACCTAGGGTCCTAAAATTGCTGCTCTGTTTATCGGTCTGCCTCCCATATGTGTCTCAATAGGTGTCTCTGCTCCTGCTGCAGGAGATGTGAACTATCTAGGGTTCCAGAACTGCTGTTCTGTTTATCGGTCTGCCTTCTGTATCTGTGTCAGTGGGTTTCTCTGCTCCTGCTGCCGGAGGTGTGATGCAATCAGGGTCCTATAATTGCTGTTTTTTTTTTTATCAGTCCGTCTCCTGTTTCTGTGTCAGTGAGGGTCTCTGTTCCTGCTGCCAGAGCTGTGATGTACCTAGGGATCCTAGAATTGCTATGTTCTGTTTATCGGTCTGCCTCCTGTATCTGTCTCAATAGGTGTCTCTGCTCCTGCTGCTGCAGCTGCGATGTACCTAGGGTCCTATATTTGCTGTTCTGTTTATCGGTCTGTCTCCTGTATCTGTGTTAGTGGATGTCTCTGCTCCTGCAATGCCGGAGGTGTGATGCACCTAGGGTCCTAGAATTCCTGTTGTGTTTATTGGTCTGCCTCCCGTATGTGTCTCAACAGGTGTCTCTGCTCCTGCTGCAGGAGGTGTGAAGTATCTAGGGTCCTAGAATTGCTGTTCTGTTTATCGGTCTTCCTCCTGTAGCTGTGTGAATAGGAGTCTCTGCTCCTGTTGCCGGAAGTGTGAAGTATGTAGGGTCCTAGAATTACTGATCTCTATCGGTCTGTCTCCTGTAATTGTGTCAGTTGTAGTCTCTGATCCTGCTGCTGGACGTGAGGTGTGACGTATCTAGGGTCCTAGATTTGCTATGTTCCATTTATCGTTTTGCCTCCTGTATCTGTGTCAATAGGCGTCTCTGCTCCTGCTGCCTGAGATGTGATGTACATAGGGTCCTAGAATTGCTGTTGTGTTTATCGGTCTGCCTCCTGTATCTGTGTCAGTAGGTGTCTCTCGTCCTGCTGCTGGAGTTGTAATGCACCTAGGGTCCTAGAATTGTTATATTCTGTTTATCAGCTTGCCTCCTGTGTCTGTGTCAATAGGTGTTTCTACTCCTGGTTCAGGAGGTGTGAAGTAGCGAGGGTCCTAGAATTGCTGTTCTGTTTATGTGTGTGGCTCCTGTTTCTGTGTCAATGTGTGTCTCTGCTCCTGCAGCTGGAGCTGTGATGCACGTACGGTCCTAGAATTCCTGGGTTCCGTTTATCGTTATCCCTACTGAATTGGTGTCAACAGATGTCTTTCCTCCTGCTGCCTGAGGTCTGAAGTTATCTAGGGTCCTAGAATTGCTGTTCAATGTAATGTTCTGTCTCCTGTATCTGTGTCAGTGGGTCACTCTGTTCCTGCTGCCAGAGCTGTGATGTACCTTGAGACCTAGAATTGCTGTTCTGTTTTTTGGTCTATGTTCTGTATCTGTGTCAGTGGATGTCTCAGCCCCTGCTGCCGGAGGTGTGATGTACCCAGGGTCCTACAATTGGTATGTCCTGTTCATTGGTCTGTCTCCTGTATCTGTGTCAGTGCGTATCTGTGCTCGCCCTGCAGGATGTGTGATGCAATCAGGGTCCTAGAATTCTTGTTCTGTTTATCGGTCTGCCGCATATATCTGTCTCAGTGGGTATCATTGCTCCTGCTGCCGGAGGTGTGAAGTACGTAGGTCCTAGAATTACTGATCTCTCTCGACCTGTCTCTTGTAATTGTGTCAGTGGTAGTCTCTGATCCTGCTGCCGGACGTGTGATGTACCTAGGGTCCTAGAATTGCTATGTGCCATTTATCGGTTTGCCTCCTGTATCTGTTTCAGTAGGTGTCTCTGCTCCTGCTGCCGGAGCTGTGATGCACGTAGGGTCCTAGAATTGCTGGGTTCTGTTTATCGGTCTCCCTAATTAATTGGTGTCCATAGGTGTCTCTCCTCCTGCTGCCTGAGGTCTGAAGTATCTAGGGTCCTAGAACTGCTATTTTGTTTATCGGTTTGCCTCCTGTATCTGTGTCAATAGGTGTCCCTGCTGCGTGAGCTGTGATGTACCCAGGGTCCTAAAATTGCTGTTCTGTTTATCGGTCTGCCTCCTATGTATATCTAAATAGGTGTCTCTGCTCCTGCTGCAGGAGGTGTGTAATATTTAGGGTCCTCGAATTGCTTTTCTGTTTATTCGTCTCTCTCCTATATCTGTCTCAGTAGGTGTCTCTGCTTCTGCTGCCGGAGCTGCGATGCAGGTAGGGTCCTAGGCTTGCTGTTCTGTTTATCGGTCTGCCTCCTGTAGCAGTGTGAATAGGCATCTCTGCTCCTGCTGCCAGAAGTGTGAAGTATGTAGGTCCTAGAATTACTGATCTCTATTGGTCTGTCTCCTGTAATGGTGTCAGTAGTAGCCTCTGATCCTGCTGCCAAACGTGTGATGTACCTAGGGTCCTAGAATTGCTATGTTTCATTTATCGGTTTGCCTCCTGTATCTGTGTTAATAGGTGTCTCTTCTCCTGTTCCCGGAGGTGTGACGCACCTAGGGTCATAGAATTCCCGTTCTGTTCATCGGTCTGTGTGCTATATCTGTGTCAATGGGGTATCTGCTCCTACTTCTTGAGGAGTGATGCACCTAGAGTCCTAGAACTGTTGTACTGTTTATCGGTCTTCCTCCTTTCTCTGTGTAAATAGGCGTGTCTGCTCCTCTGCCGGAGGTGTGAAGTATGTAGGGTCCTAGAATTACTGTTGTGTTTATTGGTCTGTCTCCTGTATCTGTGTCAGTGGATGTCTCTGCTCCTGCTGCCGGAGGTGTGATGCACCTAGGGTCCTAAAATTGCTGCTCTGTTTATCGGTCTGCCTCCCATATGTGTCTCAATAGGTGTCTCTGCTCCTGCTGCAGGAGATGTGAACTATCTAGGGTTCCAGAACTGCTGTTCTGTTTATCGGTCTGCCTTCTGTATCTGTGTCAGTGGGTTTCTCTGCTCCTGCTGCCGGAGGTGTGATGCAATCAGGGTCCTATAATTGCTGTTCTGTTTATCGGTCTGCGTCCTATATCTGTCCTAATGGGTGTCTCTGCTCCTGTTGCCCGAGCTGTCATACAGCTAGGGTCCTAGAATTGCTATTTTTCGTTTATTGGTCTGCCTCCTGTATCTTTGGCAATAGGTGTCTTGCTCCTGCTGCTGGAGCTGTGATGCACGTACGGTCCTAGAATTGCTGTTTTTTTTTTAATCGGTCCTTCTCCTGTTTCTGTGTCAGTGAGGGTCTCTGTTCCTGCTGCCAGAGCTGTGATGTACCTAGGGAACCTAGAATTGCTATGTTCTGTTTATCGGTCTGCCTCCTGTATCTGTCTCAATAGGTGTCTCTGCTCCTGCGGCTGCGATGTACCTAGGGTCCTATATTTGCTGTTCTGTTTATCGGTCTGGTTCCTGTATCTGTGTCAGTGGATGTCTCTGCTCCTGCTGCGGGAGGTGTGATGCACCTAGGGTCCAAGAATTCCTGTTGTGTTTATCGGTCTGCCTCCCGTATGTGTCTCAACAGGTGTCTCTGCTCCTGCTGCAGGAGGTGTGAAGTATCTAGGGTCCTAGAATTGCTGTTCTGTTTATCGGTCTTCCTCCTGTAGCTGTGTGAATAGGAGTCTCTGCTCCTGTTGCCGGAAGTGTGAAGTATGTAGAGTCCTAGAATTACTGATTTCTATCGGTCTGTCTCCTGTAATTGTGTCAGTTGTAGTCTCTGATCCTGCTGCTGGACGTGAGGTGTGACGTATCTAGGGTCCTAGATTTGCTATGTTCCGTTTATCATTTTGCCTCCTGTATCTGTGTCAGTAGGTGTCTCTGCTCCTGCTGCTGGAGTTGTAATGCACCTAGGGTCCTAGAATTGTTACATTCTGTTTATCAGCTTGCCTCCTGTATCTGTGTCAATAGGTGTTTGTACTCCTGGTTCAGGAGATGTGAAGTAGCGAGGGTCCTAGAATTGCTGTTCTGTTTATGTGTGTGGCTCCTGTTTCTGTGTCAATGTGTCTCTGCTCCTGTAGCTGGAGCTGTGATGCACGTACGGTCCTAGAATTCCTGGGTTCCGTTTATCGTTATCCCTACTGAACTGGTGTCAATAGGTGTCTTTCCTCCTGCTGCCTGAGGTCTGAAGTATGTAGGGTCCTAGAATTGCTGCGTTCCATTTATCGGTCTCCTGAATGAGTTGGTGTCAATAGGTGTCTCTCCTCCTGCTGCCTGAGGCCTGAAGTATCTAGGGTCCTAGAATTGCTGTTCAATGTAATGTTCTGTCTCCTGTATCTGTGTCAGTGCGGTCTCTGCTCCTGCTGCTGGAGGTGTGATGTACCTAGGGTCCTACAACTGCTATGTTCTGTTTATCGGTTTGCCTCCTGTGTCTGTGTCAATAGGTGTTTCTGCTCCTGCTTCAGGAGGTGTGAAGTAGCTAGGGTCCTAGAATTACTGTTCTGTTTATCAGTCTGCCTCCTGTATCTATGTCAATAGGTGTCTCTGCTCCTCCTGACAGAGGTGTGATGTACCTAGGGTCCTAGAATTGCTGTTCAATGTAATGTTCTGTCTCCTGTATCTGTGTCAGTGGGTCACTCTGTTCCTGCTGCCAGAGCTGTGATGTACGTAGGATCCTGGAATTGCTGTTGTGCCTATCTGGCTGTCTCCTGTATCTGTGTCACTGGGTGTCTCTGCTTTTGCTGCCGGAGGTGTGATTCACCTAGGGTCCTAGAATTGCTTTTCTATTGATCGGTTTGCCTCCTGTATCTGTGTCAATAGGTGTCCCTGCTTCCTGAGCTGTGATGTACCTAGAGACCTAGAATTGCTGTTCTGTTTTTTGGTCTACGTTCTGTATCTGTGTCAGTGGGTGCCTTTGCTCCTGCTGATGGAGGTGTGATGTATTTAGTGTCCTAGAATTGCTATGTTATATTTATTGGCCTGTATCTGTCAGTGGGTGTCTCAGCCCCTGCTGCCGGAGGTGTGATGTACCCAGGGTCCTACAATTGGTATGTCCTGTTAATTAGTCTGTCTCCTGTATCTGTGTCAGTGCATATCTGTGCTCGCCCTGCAGGATGTGTGATGCAATCAGGGTCCTATAATTCTTGTTCTGTTTATCGGTCTGCCGCATATATCTGTCTCAGTGGGTATCATTGCTCCTGCTGCTGGAGGTGTGATGTCCCTAGGGTCCTACAATTGCTATGGTCTGTTTATCGGTCTGCCTCCTGTAGCTGTGTAAATAGGATTCCCTGCTCTTGCTGCCAGAAGTGTGAAGTATGTAGGTCCTAGAATTACTGATCTCTATCGGCCTGCCTCCTGTATCTGTGTCAGTGGTAGTCTTTGATCCTGCTGCCGGACGTGTGATGTACTTAGGGTCCTAGAATTGCTATGTGCCATTTATCAGTTTGCCTCCTGTATCTGTGTCAGTAGGTGTCTCTGCTCCTGCTGCCGGAGCTGTGATGTACCTAGGATACTGCAATTGCTGTTCTAT
This sequence comes from Pleurodeles waltl, assembly GCF_031143425.1. NCBI lineage: Eukaryota > Metazoa > Chordata > Amphibia > Caudata > Salamandridae > Pleurodeles > Pleurodeles waltl. The sequence continues at coordinate 673,622,336 of NC_090451.1, read as the reverse complement.
CGGGCTGCCTCCTACATCTCTGTCAGCGGGTGTCTCAGCTCCTGCCGCCGGAGGTGTGATGCAATTAGGGTCCTAGAATTGCTGTTCTGTTTATTCATTTGTTTCCTGTATCTGTGACAATAGGTGTCTCTCCTCCTGGTGTTAGAGCTGTGATACACCTAAAGTCCTAGAATTGCTGTTCTGTTTATTGGTCTGCCTCCTTTATCTGTGTAAATATGCGCCTCTGCTCCTGATGCCGGAGGTGTAAAGTATGTAGGGTCCCAGAATTACTGTTCTGTTTATCGGTCTGTCTCCTATATCTGTGTCAATGGGGTCTCTGCTCCTGCTGCTGGAAGTGTGATGTACCTAGGGTCCTACAACTGCTATGTTCTGTTTATCAGTTTGCCTCCTGTATCTGTGTCAATAGGTGTTTCTGCTCCTGCTTCAGGAGGTGTGAAGTAGCCAGGGTCCTAGAATTGCTGTTCTGTTTATCGGTCTGTCTCAGTTTATGTGCCAATAGGTGTCTCTGCGCCTGCGGCTGGAGTTGTGATGCACGTAGGGTTATAGAATTGCTGTGTTTTGTTAATCAGCCTGTCTTCTGTATCCGTGTCAGTGGGAGTTCCTGCTGCCAAAGCTGTGAATTACCTAGGGTCCTACAACTGCTATGTTCTATCTCCTGTAGCTATGTGAATAGGCGTCTCTGATCCTGCTGCCAGAAGTGTGAAGTATGTAGGTCCTAGAATTACTGATCTCTATGGGTCTGTCTCCTGTAATTGTGTCAGTAGTAGCCTCTGATCCTGCTGCCAGATGTGTGATGTACCTAGGGTCCTAGAATTGCTATGTTCAATTTATCGGTTTTCATCCTGTATCTGTGTCTGTGGCTGTCTCTGCTGGAGCTGTGATGTACCTAGGATACTGCAATTGCTGTTCTATCGGGCTGCCTCCTACATCTCTGTCAGTGGGTGTCTCAGCTCCTGCCGACGGAGGTGTGATGCAATTAAGGTCCTAGAATTGCTGTTCTGTTTATTCGTCTCTTTCCTGTATTTGTGACAATAGGTGTCTCTCCTCCTCGTGCTAGAGCTGTGATACACCTAGAGCCCTAGAATTGCTGTACTGTTAATCGGTCTGTCTCCTGTATCTGTCAGTGGGTGTCTCTTCTCCTGCTGCCGGAGGTATGATCCAATTAGGGTCCTAGAATTGCTGTTCTATTGATTGGTCCGTCTCCTGTATCTGTCACTAGGGTCTCTGCCACTGCTGCTGCAGGTGTGATGTATCTAGGATTCTAGAACTATGTTCTGTTTATCGGTCTGCCTCCTATATCTGTCGTCATGGATGTCTTTCCTCCTGTTGCCGGAGGTGTGATGTACCTAGGGTCCTACATTTAGTATGTTCTGGTTATTCGTCTGTCTCCTGTATCTGTGTCTGTGCGTATCCTATATCTGTGTCAATAGGTGACGCTGCTGCTGCTGCAAGAGATGTGATGCACCTAGGGTCCTAGAATTGCAGCTCTGGTTATTGGTCTGGCTCCGATATCTGTGTCACTAGGTGTCCCTGTTCCTGCTGCCGGAGGTGTGATGTACCTAGGGTCCTTCAATTGGTATGTTTTGTTTTTCAGTCTGCCTCCGATATCTGTGTCAGTAGGTGTCTTGCTCCTGCTGCCGGAGCTGTGATGCACGTAGGGTCGTAGAATTGCTGGGTTCGTTCTGTTTATCAGTCTCCCTAATGAATTGATGTCAATAGGTGTCTCTCCTCCTGCTGCATGAGGTCTGAAGTATCTAGGGTCCTAGAACTGCTGTTTTGTTTATCGGTTTGCCTCCTGTATCTGTGTCAATAGGTGTCCCTGCTGCGTGAGCTGTGATGTACCCAGGGTCCTAGAATTGCTGTTCTGTTTATCGTCTGCCTCTTGTGTGTATCTAAATAGGTGTGTCTGCTCCTGCTGCAGGAGGTGTGTAATATTTAGGGTCCTCAGATTGCTTTTCTGTTTATTCGTCTCTCTCCTATATCTGTCTCAGTAGGTGTCTCTGCTTCTGCTGCCGGAGCTGCGATGCAGGTAGGGTCCTAGGCTTGCTGTTCTGTTTATCGGTCTGCCTCCTGTAGCAGTGTGAATAGGCATCTCTGCGCCTGCTGCCAGAAGTGTAAAGTATGTAGGTCCTAGAATTACTGATCTCTATTGGTCTGTCTCCTGTAATTGTGTCAGTGGATGTCTCTGCTCCTGCTACCGGAGGTGTGATGCACGTACGGTCCTAGAATTGCTGGGTTTTTTTTTATCGGTCCGTCTCCTGTTTCTGTGTCAGTGAGGGTCTCTGTTCCTGCTGCCAGAGCTGTGATGTACCTAGGGATCCTAGAATTGCTATGTTCTGTTTATCGGTCTGCCTCCTGTATCTGTCTCAATAGGTGTCTCTGCTCCTGCTGCTGCGGCTGCGATGTACCTAGGGTCCTATATTTGCTGTTCTGTTTATCGGTCTGTCTCCTGTATCTGTGTCAGTGGATGTCTCTGCTCCTGCTGCGGGAGGTGTGATGCACCTAGGATCCAAGATTTCCTGTTGTGTTTATCGGTCTGCCTCCCGTATGTGTCTCAACAGGTGTCTCTGCTCCTGCTGCAGGAGGTGTGAAGTATCTAGGGTCCTAGAATTGCTGTTGTGTTTATCGGTCTGCCTCCTGTATCTGTGTCAGTAGGTGTCTCTGCTCCTGCTGCTAGAGTTGTAATGCACCTAGGGTCCTAGAATTGTTATATTCTGTTTATCAGCTTGCCTCCTGTATCTGTGTCAATAGGTGTTTCTACCTCCTGGTTCAGGAGGTGTGAAGTAGCTAGGGTCCTAGAATTGCTGTTCTGTTTATGTGTGTGCCTTCTGTTTCCGTGTCAATGTGTGTCTGCTCCTGCAGCTGGAGCTGTGATGCACGTACGGTCCTAGAATTCCTGCGTTCCGTTTATCGTTATCCCTACTGAACTGGTGTCAATAAGTGTCTCTCCTCCTGCTGCCTGAGGTCTGAAGTATCTAAGGTAATAGAATTGCTGCATTCCATTTATCGGTCTCCTGAATGAGTTGGTGTCAATAGGTGTCTCTCCTCCTGCTGCCAGAGCTATGATGTACGTAGGATCCTGGAATTGCTGTTGTGCCTGTCTGTTTCCTGTATCTGTGTCACTGGGTGTCTCTGCTTTTGCTGCCGGAGGTGTGATTCACCTAGGGTCCTAGAATTGCTGTTCTATTGATCGGTTTGCCTCCTGTATCTGTGTCAATAGGTGTTCCTGCTGCCTGAGCTGTGATGTACCTAGAGACCTAGAATTGCTGTTCTGTTTTTTGGTCTACGTTCTGTATCTGTGTCAGTGGGTGCCTTTGCTCCTGCTGATGGAGGTGTGATGTATTTGGACCCGTATTTATACTTTTTTTGCGCCGCATTTGCGTCGTTTTTTGACGCAAAAATGGCGCAAACTTGCAAAATACCATTGTATTTTGTAGGTGTGCGCCGTTTTGCGTAAAAAAGCGGCGCAAATGCGGCGCTAAAAAAAGGATAAATACGGGCCTTAGTGTCCTAGAATTGCCATGTTATATTTATTGGCCTGTATCTGTGTCAGTGGGTGTCTCAGCTCCTGCTGCCGGAGGTGTGATGTACCCAGGGTCCTACAATTGGTATGTCCTGTTAATTGGTCTGTCTCCTGTATCTGTGTCAGTGCGTATCTGTGCTCGCCCTGCTGGACGTGTGATGCAATTAGGGTCCTAGAATTCTTGTTCTGTTTATCGGTCTGCTGCATATATCTTTCTCAGTGGGTATCATTGCTCCTGCTGCCGGAGGTGTGATGTCCCTAAGGTCCTACAATTGCTATGGTCTGTTTATCGGTCTGCCTCCTGTAGCTGTGTAAATAGGAGTCCCTGCTCCTGCTGCCAGAAGTGTGAAGCATATAGGTCCTAGAATTACTGATCTCTCTCGGCCTTTCTCTTGTTATTGTGTCAGTGGTAGTCTCTGATCCTGCTGCCGGACGCGTGATGTACCTAGGGTCCTAGCATTGCTATGTGCCATATATCGGTTTGCCTCCTGTATCTGTGTCAGTAGGTGTCTGTGCTCCTGCTGCCGGAGCTGTGATGCACGTAGGGTCCTAGAATTGCTAGGTTCCGTTTATCGGTCTCCCTACTGACTTGGTGTCAAGAGGTGCTTCTGCTGTGGAGTTGTAATGCACCTAGAGACGTAGAATTGCTGTTCTGTTTATCGGTCTGCCTCCTGTATCTGTGTCAGTGGGTGTCTTTGCTTCTGCTGATGGAGGTGTGATGTCTTTAGGGTCCTAGAATTGCTATGTTCTGTTTATCGGCCTGTCTCCTGTATCTGTGGGTGTCTCTGCTCCTGGTGCTGGAGCTGTGATGTACCTAGGATACTGCAATTGCTGTTGTATCTGGCTGCCCCCTACATCTCTGTCAGTGGGTGTCTCAGCTCCTGCTGCCGGAGGTGTCATGCAATTAGGGTCCTAGAATTGCTGTTCTGTTTATTCATCTCTTTCCTGTATCTGTGACAATAGGTGTCTCTCCTCCTGGTGCTAGAGCTGTGATACACCTAGAGTCCTAGAATTGCTGTTCTGTTTATTGGTCTGCCTCCTTTATCTGTGTAAATATGCGTCTTTGCTCCTGCTGATGGAGGTGTGATGTATTTAGTGTCCTAGAATTGCCATGTTATATTTATTGGCCTGTATCTGTGTCAGTGGGTGTCTCAGCTCCTGCTGCCGGAGGTGTGATGTACCCAGGGTCCTACAATTGGTATGTCCTGTTAATTGGTCTGTCTCCTGTATCTGTGTCAGTGCGTATCTGTGCTCGCCCTGCTGGACGTGTGATGCAATTAGGGTCCTAGAATTCTTGTTCTGTTTATCGGTCTGCTGCATATATCTTTCTCAGTGGGTATCATTGCTCCTGCTGCCGGAGGTGTGATGTCCCTAAGGTCCTACAATTGCTATGGTCTGTTTATCGGTCTGCCTCCTGTAGCTGTGTAAATAGGAGTCCCTGCTCCTGCTGCCAGAAGTGTGAAGCATATAGGTCCTAGAATTACTGATCTCTCTCGGCCTTTCTCTTGTTATTGTGTCAGTGGTAGTCTCTGATCCTGCTGCCGGACGCGTGATGTACCTAGGGTCCTAGCTTTGCTATGTGCCATATATCGGTTTGCCTCCTGTATCTGTGTCAGTAGGTGTCTGTGCTCCTGCTGCCGGAGCTGTGATGCACGTAGGGTCCTAGAATTGCTAGGTTCCGTTTATCGGTCTCCCTACTGACTTGGTGTCAAGAGGTGCTTCTGCTGTGGAGTTGTAATGCACCTAGAGACGTAGAATTGCTGTTCTGTTTATCGGTCTGCCTCCTGTATCTGTGTCAGTGGGTGTCTTTGCTTCTGCTGATGGAGGTGTGATGTCTTTAGGGTCCTAGAATTGCTATGTTCTGTTTATCGGCCTGTCTCCTGTATCTGTGGGTGTCTCTGCTCCTGGTGCTGGAGCTGTGATGTACCTAGGATACTGCAATTGCTGTTGTATCGGGCTGCCCCCTACATCTCTGTCAGTGGGTGTCTCAGCTCCTGCTGCCGGAGGTGTCATGCAATTAGGGTCCTAGAATTGCTGTTCTGTTTATTCATCTCTTTCCTGTATCTGTGACAATAGGTGTCTCTCCTCCTGGTGCTAGAGCTGTGATACACCTAGAGTCCTAGAATTGCTGTTCTGTTTATTGGTCTGCCTCCTTTATCTGTGTAAATATGCGTCTTTGCTCCTGCTGCTGGAGGTGTGATGTATTTAGGGTCCCAGAATTACTGTTCTGTTTATGGGTCTGTCTCCTATATCTGTGTCAATGGGGTCTCTGCTCCTGCTGCTGGAGGTGTGATGTACCTAGGGTCCTACAACTGCTATGTTCTGTTTATCGGTTTGCCTCCTGTGTGTGTGTCAATAGGTGTTTCTGCTCCTGCTTCATTAGGTGTGAAGTAGCTTAGGGTCCTAGAATTACTGTTCTGTTTATCAGTCTGCCTCCTGTATCTATGTCAATAGGTGTCTCTGCTCCTCCTGACAGAGGTGTGATGTACCTAGGGTCCTAGAATTGCTGTTTTGTTTATCTGTCTGTCTCAGTTTATGTGCCAATAGGTGTCTCTGCGCCTACGGCTGGAGTTGTGATGCACGTAGGGTTATAGAATTGCTGTGTTTTGTTAATCGGTGTGTCTCCTGTCTCCTGTATCCGTGTCAGTGGGAGTCGCTGTTCCTGCTGCCAAAGCTGTGAATTACCTAGGGTCCTACAACTGCTATGTTCTGCCTCCTGTAGCTATGTGAATAGGCGTCTCTGATCCTGCTGCCAGAAGTGTGAAGTATGAAGGTCCTAGAATTACTGATCTCTATTGGTCTGTCTCCTGTAATGGTGTCAGTAGTAGCCTCTGATCCTGCTGCCAAACGTGTGATGTACCTAGGGTCCTAGAATTGCTATGTTTCATTTATCGGTTTGCCTCCTGTATCTGTGTTAATAGGTGTCTCTGCTCCTGTTCCCGGAGGTGTGACGCACCTAGGGTCATAGAATTCCCGTTCTGTTCATCGGTCTGTGTCCTATATCTGTGTCAATGGGGTATCTGCTCCTACTTCTGGAGGTGTGATGCACCTAGAGTCCTAGAACTGTTGTACTGTTTATCGGTCTTCCTCCTTTCTCTGTGTAAATAGGCGTGTCTGCTCCTCTGCCGGAGGTGTGAAGTATGTAGGGTCCTAGAATTACTGTTGTGTTTATTGGTCTGTCTCCTGTATCTGTGTAAGTGGGTGTCTCTGCTCCTGCTGCCGGAGGTATGATCCAATTAGGTTCCTAGAATTGCTGTTCTATTGATCGGTCCGTCTCCTGTATCTGTCACTAGGGTCTCTGCCACTGCTGCTGCAGGTATGATGTATCTAGGGTTCTAGAACTATGTTCTGTTTATCGGTCTGCCTCCTATATCTGTCTTCATGGGTGTCTTTCCTCCTGTTGCCGGAGGTGTGATGTACCTAGGGTCCTACATTTGGTATGTTCTGGTTATTCGTCTGTCTCCTGGATCTGTGTCGGTGCGTATCCTAGATCTGTGTCAATAGGTGACTCTGCTGCTGCTGCAAGAGGTGTGATGCACCTAGGGTCCTAGAATTGCTGCTCTGTTTATTGGTCTGGCTCCGATATCTGTGTCAATAGGTTTTTCTGCTCCTGCTGCCGGAGCTGTGATGCACGTAGGGTCCTAGAATTGCTGGGTTCTGTTTATCGGTCTCCCTAATGAATTGGTGTCAATAGGTGTCTCTCCTCCTACTGCTCCCTGAGGTCTGAAGTATCTAGGGTCCTAGAACTGCTGTTTTGTTTATCGGTTTGCCGCCTCTATCTGTGTCAATAGGTGTCCCTGCTGCGTGAGCTGTGATGTACCCAGGGTCCTAGAATTGCTGTTCTGTTTATCGGTCTGCCTCCTATGTGTATCTAAATAGGTGTCTCTGCTCCTGCTGCAGGAGGTGTGTAATATTTAGGGTCCTCGAATTGCTTTTCTGTTTATTCGTCTCTCTCCTATATCTGTCTCAGTAGGTGTCTCTGCTTCTGCTGCCGGAGCTGCGATGCAGGTAGGGTCCTAGGCTTGCTGTTCTGTTTATCCGTCTGCCTCCTGTAGCAGTGTGAATAGGCATCTCTGCTCCTGCTGCCAGAAGTGTGAAGTATGTAGGTCCTAGAATAACTGTTTCATTTATCGGTTTGCCTCCTGTATTTGTGTTAATAGGTGTCTCTGCTCCTAAGGTGTGATGCACCTAGGGTCATAGAATTCCCGTTCTGTTTATCGGTCTGTGTCCTATATGTGTGTCAGTGGGGTATCTGCTCCTACTCCTGGAGGTGTGATGCACCTAGAGTCCTAGAATTGTTGTTCTTTTTATCGGTCTTCCTCCTTTATCTGTGTAAACAGACGTGTCTGCTCCTCTGCTGGAGCTGTGAAGTATGTAGGGTCTTAGAATTACTGTTCTATTTATTGGTCTGTCTCCTGTATCTGTGTCAGTAGGTGTTTCTGCTCCTGCTGCCGGAGCTGTGATGCACGTAGGGTCCTAGAATTGCAGCTCTTTTATTGGTCTGCCTCCAATATCCGTGTCAGTAGGTGTCTGCTGCTGCCGCTGGACGTGGGATGCACCTAGGGTCGTAGAACTGCTGTTCTGTTTATCGGTCTGCTTCCTATGTGTATCTAAAAAGGTATCTCTGCTGCTGCTGCAGGAGGTGTGTAATATTTAGGGTCCTTGAATTGCTGTTGTGTTAATTCGTCTGCTATCTGTGTCAATAGGCATCTCTGCTACTGCCGGAGGTGTGAAGTATGTAGAGTTCTAGAATTACTGTTCCGTCTATCAGTCTGCCTCTTGTGTCTGTGTCAATAGGTGGCTCTGCTCCTGCTGCCAGCGGTACACAGCATGAAATATCCTTGCTAGAGCTCTCCGTCCTAGCCATTGCACCTGGATGGGGAAAAGAGAATAAACCAAGGCACTAACCAAAGTGCTGCCCGCTAGTGAAATGAAATGACGGGCAAGTCCAGGTCCATACCTGAGGAGTCCCGATTTGTCTTTTAATACTGTTACTTGTAAGCGTATTTAATTCAGCATTAAATCCGGACTACAAGTCCCGCAGTTCTAAGAAACAACTGGGGCTGGACTATTTTTGTATGTACATTAGTAACTTGACAGCTATGCCCACCATAGTGGCGGCAACAGAGACAGTAATCTTGCTCAAAGTGACAGATATGAAATTTCACCTTAGAGCACAGTTTATAGATAGGTTCTAGCTCAATAAACTAGTTTATGATGCAGATAACATTGCTTACAAGGTGATAGGACATAATCGAGCTGGTGGAGGAAGCGTTCTTCTGCAGCAAAGGATAATTATGAACATGCAAAGCAAGTGGTGCATCTTAGAGTACACTGACTCACAATATTGCTCACAACTTCTTTGGATTTAAAAATCACCGTACAAAGTGGTTTAGGGAATATTGCCAAAGAAACCTTTTGGTGTAAGCAGTAAATTCCATAGGTTAAAGCACACTGAATGGTAGTTTTGAAACACCACTTTATAATTAGGAATTGAGGTTCTCCACCACAAACTGTAGGCCAACTAATTAGTTGCAAGGTTTGCGAAAATGGTGTACTTTACTACTTGGCCAGTTGCCTGGGGAAATAATGTTTTTAATGGGTACCATCAACACCTTCTCCCGTAGGAGATCCCACAAAATAGTGTTCTTGTGCACCCAATGGTCAAACTGTGCCAGTCTTCTGGCAACCTCAAAAATCCATTCCATTGCACCTCAGTGATGCACACCACACAATTGCCTTAAGTATGCAAATTGTCATCATAGAAAAATCCATTAAGAAAAAAGGCGCCCCCCCTCCACACCCCAAATTATAGGTCTAGGAAAAGGGGGGGAAACAAATGTGATGAGAATACAATATCTCATGTGACCCGTATGCCTTCTATAGGCGCTCAAAATGCTTAGTGGCCTGATTAAAAATAATATTCAAATCATATAACTTTTTCAATATATTATTTATTTATTTTCATCATGTTAAATGCCATTCTATGTCTTTCGATCTGCCTATCCAAAGCATTAGTAACAATTATTTTCCAAGTTGTCATTTATCAAAAACACATTTGAACAAAGAAAAAAGGTATCATACATTGTATATATATTTCACATAAAAGCACTTGACAGTGTATGTATCAATTGTATCTACAATTATAACAGTTTTTTCACCCTCTTTCCAATCCTTTTTCCACCCCTATATCACACTCCACTCTCATTCATACAACAAGCGCACACACACATCCTCTCAGGTACACTGTTCATTCTAATCCCAGCCATATATGTAATTAACTTAAAAATACAATGTGAAAAGTTCTCCAATTATAGTCTTTGTAGTGTTGAGGACTACGATCTCTTGAAAAGGCGGCCAACGTTTGTTTCAGAGGGTAAGAAGTAGTGAGAATCCACCTTCTTCAGGACCACAAAATAAAATCACATGATTAGGTGGGCCACTGGGGGTTGATCTGCAAACCAGAACAAGAAAACAATAATGGTCAGGACAATGAAAAAAATCATTACAAACTTCTATATTTTAGAGCATAGTAATATCATATTCTTATCTTAGAAACAAGAGCCACGATGCTACCAAGTAATTACCCCAAATCATCAGCACAACTTAACAGGTCCCACAGTCAGTAGATGTCACTTCTCAAACATTTATGGTGATCCCGTCAAAATAATATCCCCCTATCAGCACAGTTCTCAGGTAATGTAAATATTTCAAATGTGTATAATTGGCTATCGTTTACAGTACGCATTAGTTCTCAGAGTTTCCCAATTCTGCAATCCTCCCTTCCCATTAAAAAGCACATTGCCACTCTACTTAGAGTCTTGTGAAGTTATCAGGGTCCCCATTATCATTCTGTACATATACACGAGGACACCTATTGACACAGAGGTACAAGTTACTTACCTTCGGTAACAATATATCAGGAAGAGACATATTCTAGTTGCAGATTTCTTACCTTTGAATTTCCCCAGGTGGAAGACTAGATCCAGAGATTTTTCAGCGAGCAGTACCCCTGCATGCCGTTAGGTGGCATCGGTGGACTCCACAGGCATTATGGTTGCTGTGATGACGTCGCTGTCATATATAGGTGTCACCCCGTGTGCTGAAGTCGGTTTCTTTTCACGACTTTCCACACCAGTAGCGAGGAGCCATGAAGAACACTGAGAACAGTGTGCCAAAACTAGGGCCCTTAAAGGGAAGTTCCTGTCCCTAGAAATGAGTTTGCAGTGCGGGGAGGATGGGCAGGTCGGTAAGGAATTTGCAACTAGAATATGTCTACCAGATATATTGTTACCAAAGGTAAGTAACTTGTACATCTGATAGAGACTTATAGTTGCAGATTCCTTACCTTAGAATAGAAACCTGTGTAATACCTTCCCCAGTGGTGAGCAGCAAACTAAGATCACACCATAAAGTCCTGCAGGACTGAACGGCCAAAATAGCCATCTCTGAGGACCTGAGTCCAGGCAGTAATGCTTGGTGAACATATGTAAGGACGCCCGCATTGCTGCCTTGCAAATTTGGAGGAGAAGTCTCAAAGGGGAGGGAGTAGCCCCTAGGGACGATCTGTAAAACCCACGTCCCTGCGTGACTCCGTTGTAATGGATTCTCTGTGGGGCAGGTGATCTGCTGCCAATTGGTCCTGGATGTCCTAACGGATTAGGAAGGTTTAGAAGGGGAGAAAGAGGGTGGAGGGAGAGAGACGGGGGAAGAGTGAAGGGAGAGAAAGAGGGGAGGGAGAGAGGGGGAGAGAGGGAGAGGGGGGAGGAGAGAGAGAGGGGGGAGAGGAGGGGAAAGGCGAAGAGAGGGGAGAGGGAGAGCGAGGGAGACGAGACAGGGGGGAGGGGGGAAGAGAGAGAAGGGGGAGGGGGTGAAGGGGGAGGGGGAGAAGGGAGAGAGAGTGAGGGGGAGAGGGATGGTGAGAGAGGGGGAGGGGAGAAGGGGGGAGGAGAGAGAGGGGCAGAAGAGAGAGATAGAGGGGAGGAGACAGGAGGGAATCGAGAAGGCGAGGGGGGAAGGGAGAGGGAGCGAGGGAGCGAGGGGGAGAGAGGGAGGGGAGGAGAGAGAGGGGAAGGGAGAGAGGGGGAGGAGAAGTGGAAGGGGAAGCGAGAGAGAGGGAAGGGAGAGCGAGGGGGGAGAGAGAGGGAAAGGAGACGGGGAGAGAGGGAGGGGAGGAGAAAGAGGGGGAGATGGGGGAGAAGGAGGTAGAGGAGAGAGGATGGAAGAGAGGGGGAGGAGAGGGGGGAAGGGAGAGAGGGGAGGAGAGGGGGGAAGAGGGAGAGAGGGGGGAAGAGGGAGAGAGGGGGAAGAGAGAGAAGGGGAGGAGAGAGGGAGGAGAAGGGGAAAGAGAGAGAGGGGGAGAGACAGAGGAGTAAGGGGGAGGGAGGGGAAGAGAGGGGGAGGAGAGAGAGGAGGGAGAGAGAAGAGAGAGGGGGAGAGAGAGGGGGTAGAGAGAGGGCGAGAGAGAGAGAAAGAGGGGGAGAGAGGGAGGAAAAGGGAGAGAGGGGGACGAGGGGGAGGAGAGAGGCGGGGGAGAGAGGGGAAGGGAGGGAGGAAGAGGGAGTGGGGAGAGAGAGAAGGAAGAGGGAGTGTGGGGGAGGGGGAAGAGAGAAGGGGAGGTGAGACGTGGAAAGAAAGAGAAGGGGAGGAGAGAGAGGGGGAAGGGAGAGAAAGGGGGAGGGAGGGGGAGAGAGAGAGACGGAGAGAGAGGGGGAGAGAGAGAGGAGACGGGGGGAGGGAGAGGGGGAAGAGGGAGGCAGGAGAGAGAGAGAGAGAGAGAGAGAGAGAGGGGAGGGGGAGAGGGTGTAATAGGCCTTAAGAAAATTACAGAGGTCCTATTCTGGTCAACACAAAAATTAGAAAACAAACCTGCAGAAGTCTGTATTATACGTGCAGAAGTCTGTATTATACGTGAAAAGTATAGGCCTCAGTTTGAACATAATGGTCAATAAGGAAGGCAGGGACAGAAAGGAGAATGAGGAGAGAGGCCAGTGTACCACAGATAACTTAGAAGGAGGCACACACACAAGGGAGAGTTTGAGTTACTTTCTGATAGTATGAAAGGAGAAGGGTAAATCACGACAGACGTTTGTGTTTCATGGCTGGCAGAAGGAAGGTGTGGTAGACGTGTAGGGGGAACATATTGGTAGAGGTAACATGGCAGGATCGAAGGACATTGTGTATGTTAGATACTATATATGGAGTAAATCTGCTAGGACTGTATTTTTGTAACAAGAAGTCAGATAATGCTTAAAGAATTATTGTTTTTGCTAATTGTAAGTGTTATGAAGAAGGTGGGTTTTAAGCACGCACTGAAGGTACAAGAATCACTGTGTGTAAGAGCTGAGTTGAGTGTGGCTTCAGCTGCAGAACTGTGTTGCACCCCCACTAATGTATTCTGTTTTATTTTGTTATATAAATACTCAATTATTACTAGAATTGTGTCACTTCTTTTTTATTAATAAGAAATTCAACTACAAGTGGAGGGAGAAAGAGAGGGAGAAGGAGGGGGAGAGAGAGACTGGGGAGAGGGAGAAGGGGGTAGGGGGAAGAGAGAGAGGTGGAAAGAGAGAAGGGGAGGGGGGAGTGGAGGGGAGTGAGAGAGGGGGAGAAAGGAGGGGAGAGAGAGGGGGAAAGGGGAGAGAGGGGAAAGAGAGGGGGAGGGGGAGGGGGAGATGGAGACAGAAGAGACAGAGGGGGAAGAGAAAGAAAGGGAGGAGAGAGGGGAGGAGTGAGAAGGGGAGACGGGAGAGAGGGGGAGAAAAGGGAGGGGAGATAGAGAAAAGAGAGAGGGGAAAGACACGAGGGAAGAGAGAGAAGGGGATCAGAGAGGAGGGAGAGAGAGGGGGATCAGAGAGGAGGGTATAGAGGGGAGAGGGGAGTGAGGGAGATAGAGAGAGGGGGTAGAGAGGGGAAAGGGAGAGAGGGGGTAGAGAGGGAGAGAGAGGAAAGAGACGGGACAAGGGGGAGAGAGAGAGACACGGGGTGAGAGGGAGCGATAGAGAGACAGAGGGGGGAGAGAGGGGAGGGAGAGAGACAGGGAGAGAGAGGGAGAAAGAGGGGGTAGAGAGGGAGAAAGAGAGGGGAAGAGACAGAGGGGAGAAGGGGGGGAGAGAGAGACGGGGTGAGAGGGAGAGATAGAGAGAGGGGAGGGAGAGCGGGAGAGAAGGGAGGGGGAGAGAAGGGGGAGAGGGAGAGAGACAGAGGGGGAGAGAAGGGGGAGGGAGAGAGAAGGGGGAGAGGGAGAGAGACAGATGGGGAGAGAAGGGGGAGAGGGGAGAGTAGAGAGGAGGGGAGGGGAGAGAGAGGGGAGGAGAGGGGGAAGGGAGAGCGGGACGGAGAGAGAGGGAAGAGAGAGAGGGGTGGGAGAAGGGTGGAGAGAGAGGAGGAAGAGAGAGGGGTAAGACACAGGGGGAAGATAGAGGGGAGAGAGAGTGGGGAAGAGAGAGGGGGGAGAGAGGGGGCAGAGAGAGGAGAGAGAAAAAGGGGAGGGAGGGGAGGGAGAGAGAGAGGAGGGGGTAGAGAGGGGAGTGAGGGAGAGAGGGGAAGAGACAGAGGGGGGGGAGAGGGGGAAAGAGGGAGAGGGGGAAGAGAGAGAGAAGGGGAGGGAGAGGGAGGGAGGAGGAGGGGGAGAGAGAAGGAGGGGAGAAAGGGGGGAACAGAGAGAAGGGGAGGAGAGAGGGGGAAGAGACAGAGGGGGGAAGAGGGGGGAGGGAGAAGGAGGAAGAGAAAGAGGGGGAAGAAAGGGAGGAAGAGAGAGAAGGGGAGAGGGAGAGAGGGGGGAAGAGACGGGGAAACGATAGGGGGGGAATTCCGACCGCGGCGGTAAAGCCGCGGTCGGACCGGCACCACTGGCGGTCTCCCGCCAGTGTACCGCCGCCCCATTGAATCCTCCAAGGCGGCGCAGCTTGCTGCGCCGCCGGGGGGCCCCGTGACCCCCCCTACCGCCATCCGGTTCCCGGCGGTCGGACCGCCGGGATCTGGATGGCGGTAGGGGGGGTCGGAATCCCCTCGGCGGCGCAGCAAGCTGCGCCGCCTTGGAGGATTCAATGGGGCGGCGGTACACTGGCGGGAGACCGCCAGTGGTGCCGGTCCGACCGCGGCTTTACCGCCGCGGTCGGAATCCCCATTGGAGCACCGCCGGCCTGTCGGCGGTGCTCCCGCAGTCCTCCGCCCTGGCGGTCTTTGACCGCCAGGGTCAGAATGACCGCCTATATATGGAGTAAATCTGCTAGGACTGTATTTGTGTAACAAGAAGTCAGATAATGCTTAAAGAATTATTGTTTTTGCTAATTGTAAGTGTTATGAAGGAGGTGGGTTTTAAGCGCCCACTGAAGGTACAAGAATCACTGTGTGTAAGAGCTGAGTTGAGTGTGGCTTCAGCTGCAGAACTGTGTTGCACCCCCTCTAATGTATTCTGTTTTATTTTGTTATATAAATACTCAATTATGACTAGAATTGTGTCACTTCTTTTTTATTAATACGAAATTCAACTACAAGTGGAGGGAGGGAGCGGGGGAGAGAGAGGGGGATGGAGGGGGAGAGGGCCGAGAGGAGTGGGAGGGGAGGAGAGGGGGAAGGGGAGGAGAAGGAGTGTGGGGAAGGGGAAGAGGGAGAGAGAGACAGAGAAAGAGAGGGGAAGAGAGAATGGGAGGTGAGAGGTGGAAACAGAGAGGGGGGAGGAGGGGAAGAGTGGAGGGGAGTGAGAGAGGGGAGAGAAGAGAAAGAGAGGGGAGATGGAGAGAGAGGGGAGATGGAGAGAGAGAAGGGAGAGGGTAGAGAGAGGTGAGGGAGGGGGGGAGAGAGAAGAGAAAGGGGAAGAGAAAGAAGGGGAGAGAGAAGGGAGGGAAAGAGAGAGGGGAGATGGAGAGAGAGAGGGGAGGGGGGAAGGGGGAAGAGAGAGGGGAAAGACACTGGGGAAGAGAGTAGGGGAGGAGAGAGGGGGTGGAGAGGGGAGTGAGGGAGAGAGAGGGGGGTAGAGGGGGAGAAGGGGTAGAAAGGGGAGAAGGAGGGAGAGAGGGGAAAGAGGGGAAGGGAGAGAGAGGGGGGAGAAAGGGAGGAAAAGAGACAGGGAGAGGGGGGACTGAAGGGGGAAGAGAGAGAGGGAGAGAAAGGAGAGAGGGAGAGAAAGGAGACAGGAGAGAGAGTGGGAGAGTGGGGGAGAGGGAGAGAGAGGGGAAGAGAGAGAGGGGGAGGAGGGTAGAGAGAGGGGAGGAGGGAGAAGGGGAGGAGAGAGAGAGGAGAAGAGGGGGGAAGGGAGAGGGGTGGAGAGAGAGGAGGAGAAGAGGGAGAGAGAGAGAGGGGGGAAGAGAGGGAGAGAGGGGGTGAGAGGGAGCTATAGAGAGAGAGGGGAGAGACAGAGAGGGGGAGAGAGGGAGGAAGAGAGAGACGGGGAGAGGGGGAGGAGAGAAGGGGAGACAGAGAAGAGAGAGGGGAAATAGAGAGAGGGGAGAGAGAGGGAGAGAGAAGGGGGAGGAGGGGGAAGAGAGAGAGGGGAGAGAGAGAGAAGGAGGGGAGAGAGGGGGGAATAGAGAGAAGGGGAGGAGAGGGAGAGAGAGGGAGGGGGAGAGAGAAGGAGGGGGGAAGGGAGAGAGAGGGGGAAGAAAGGTAGGAAGAGAGAAGGGGAGGGAGGGAAGGCGGAGGGGGAAGAGAGCAAGGGGGGAGAGAGGGGGAGTGAGAGAGAGGTGGGTGAGAGGGGGAGGGAGAGAGGGGAGAGGGTGGGGAGAGAGAGGGGGTGAGAGAGGGTGGGGAGAGAGGGGGAGGGAGGGGAGAGGAAAGAAGGGGAGAGAGGGAGGGAGAAGGGGAGGGAGGGGGCAGAGGGGGGAGAGAGAGGGAGAGAGAGGAGAAGAGACAGGGGGAAGAGAGGGAAGGGGAGGAGAGAGGGGGTGAGAGAGGGGAGAGAGGGGGAGAGGGCAGAAAGACGGGAGAGAGAAGGGGGAGGGGGGAAGCGGGAGGGAGAGGGAGTGAGAAGGAGGGGAGAGAGGGGGGGGAGAAGAGAGAGAGAGGGAGAGGGGTAGAGAGCAGGGGGAGAGGGGGGATGGGGGAGAGAGAGGAGAAGAAACAGGGGGGAAGAGAGAGAAGGGGAAAGACTGTGAGAGAGGGAGAGAGAGGAAAGAGGGGAGATGGGGGAGAGAGAGAGGGGAGATGGAGAGAGGGGGGGATAGAGAGGGGAGGGAGAGGTATAGAGGGGGTGGGGAGGGGAGGGAGAGAGAGAGGGGGAGTAAGGGGTGAGGGTGAAGAGAGGCAGGAGATGGAGAGAGGGGAGAGAGAGAGGGGAGGGGGAGGTATAGACGGGGGTAGGGAGGGAGAGAGAGAGAGGGGGAGTAAGGGGTGAGGGTGAAGAGAGGAGAAGAGACACGGGGAAGGGGGAGGGAGAGAGGGAGGGAGATGGGGAGAGAGAAGGGGGAAGAGAGAGAAGGGGAGGGGGAAAGGGGGAAGAGAGAGAAGGGGGAGGGGGAAGAGAGAGAGGGAGTGAGAAAGGGGGAAGAGACAGAGGGAGGGAAGAGTGAGAAAGAGAGGGGAGGGAGAGGGGAAGAGGAGAGAGGGGGAGAGAGAGGGGATAGGGTGGGGAGAGGGAGGGAGGGGAGAGAGGAGAGAGCGAGGGGGAGTGAGGAGAGAGGGGGAGAGAGAGAGGGGAGATAGAGGGAGAGGGGAGTGGGAGAGATAGACAGGAGGGGGAGGGGAGAGAGAGGAGAAAAGACGGGGAAGAGAGAGAAGGGGGAGAGGGAGAGAGGGGGAGAGACAGAGGGAGGAGAGAGGAGGAGAGGAATAGAGAGAGGGAGGGTGGAGAGAGAGAGAGGGGGAAGGATGGAGGGTGGAGAGGGGGAAGGAGGGGAGAGAGGAGAGAGGGCGAGAGGGATGGGAGGGGGAAGAGACAAAGGGGGGAAGAAAAAGGAGAGGGGGAAGAGAGAGAAGGGGAGGAGAGAGGGGGAGAGAGGAGTGGGAGAGAGAGAGAGAGCGGAGAGGAAGAAAGAGAGAAGGGAGGGAGAGGGGGGAGAAGGAGAGAGAGGGGGGAGAGGGAGGAAAGAGGGGGAAGACAGGGGGAGGAGGGAGAGGGGAGAGAGAGAGGGGAAGAGACAGATGGGGGAAGAGAGAGAGAAGGGGAGGAGAGGGGAGGGAGAGAGGGGAGAGAGGAGATAGCGAGGGGAGATAGAGAGAGGATAGAGAGAAGGAGGGGAGAGAGAGGGGGGAGGGGGAGAGACAGGGTGGGAGGGGAGAGGGAGAGAGAGGAGAAGAGACACTGGGAAGAGAGAGGGGCGGGAGAGAGGGAGGGAGATGGGGAGAGGGGAGAGAGAAGGGGGGAAGAGAGAGAGGGGGCGGGGGAAGAGAGAGAAGGGGAGGGGGAAGGGGGAAGAGAGAGGGAGTGAGAAAGGGGGAAGAGAGAGGGAGGGAAGAGTGAGAAAGGGAGGAGAGAGGAGAGAGGGGAGGGAGAGGGAGAGGGGAAGAGAGAGGGGGAGGGAAGAGAGGGGGAGAGAGAGAGGGGGAAGGAGGGAGGGTGGAGAGGGGGAGGAAGGGGAGAGAGGAGAGAGCGAGGGGGAGAGAGGGGAGATAGAGGGATAGGGGAGCGGGAGAGATAGACGGGAGGGGGAGGGACAGAGGGGAGGGAGAGAGAGGGAGAGAGAAGAGAAAAGACGGGGAAGAGAGAGAAGGGAGGGGAGAGGGGAGAAAGAAGGGAGAGAGAAGGGGGAAGAAAGGGAGTGAGAAGGAGGGGAGAGGGGGAAGAGACAGAGGGAGGGAAGAGTGAGAAAGGGAGGAGAGAAGAGGAGAGAGGGGAGGGAGAGAGAGAGAGGAGAAAAGACGGGGAAGAGAGAGAAGGGAGGGGGAGAGGGAGGGGAGAGGGGGAAGAGAGAGAAGGGGGAGGGGGAAGAGAGAGAAGGGGAAGGGGGAAGAGAGAGAGAGAGGGAGTGAGAAGGAGGGGAGAGGGGGAAGAGACAGAGGGAGGGAAGAGTGAGAAAGGGAGGAGAGAGGAGGAGTGAGGGAGGGAGGGTGGGGAGAGAGAGGGGGAAGGAGGTAGGGTGGAGAGGGGGAGGGAGGGGAGAGAGGAGAGAGGGAGTGAGGGCGAGGGAGGGGGAAGAGGGGGAGAGAGACGGGGTAGAGAGGGGAGAGGGTGGGGAGAGAGAGGGAGAGAAGGGAGAGAGGAGAGAGAGAGGGGGGTGTAAGGGAAGAGGGGGAAAGAGAAGGAAGAGAGAGAAGGGGAGAGAGAAGGGGAGAGAGAAAGAGAGGAGTGGGAGGGAGAGAGAGCGGAGAGGACGAAAGAGAGGGGAGGGAGAGAGAGAGGGGGGGAGGGAGAGAGAGGGGGAGAGGGAGGTGAGGGGGGAGAGAGGGGGAGGAGGGAGAGGGGAGAGAGAGAGAGGGGAAGAGAGAGAGAAGGGGAGGAGAGAGGGGGAAGAGAGGGGAGGGAGATAGGGGGAGAGAGGAGATAGCGAGGGGAGATAGAGAGAGGGGGAGTGAGAGAGGGGATGGGAGAGAGGAGAGAGAAGGGGGAGAGAGAGGGGAGAAGGAGGGGAGGGGGAAGAGACAAGGGGGAAGAAAAAGGAGAGGGGGAAGAGACAGAGGGGGAAGAGAGAGAAGGGGAGGAGAGAGGGGGAGAGAGGGGGGAGGGAGAGTGAGCAGAGAGGAATAAAGAGAGAGAGAAGGGAGGGAGAGAGAGAGGGAAGAGGGGGGAGAGAGGGGGAGAAGGGAGGGGAGAGAAAGAGAGAGGGGAGTGGAGGAGGGAGAGAGGAGAGAGAGAGAGAAGGGGGAGGGGGGAAGAGAGGGGGAGGAGAGAGGGGTAGAGAGATGGGGAGAGACAGGGGAGGGAAAGAGGTGGAGAGAGGGGAGATGGAGAGGGGGAGGGGGAGGAGGAGAGAAAGGGGAGGGGGAGTAAGGGGAGAGGGAGAATAGAGAGGCGAGGGAGAGAGAGGGGGAAGAGAGAGGGAGAAGAGGGGGAGAGAGTGGGAAGGGGGAGGGATAGAGGGAGAGAGTGGGAAGGGGGAGGGATAGAGGGGAGATGGAGAGGGAGGGAGAGAGAGGGGGGAGAGGGAGAGAAGGGAGAGAGGGGAGAGAGATGGTGAGAGGGGAGAGAGAAGGGGGAGAGGAAAAGAGAGAAGGGGGAAGAGAGAGGGAGTGAGAAGGAGGGGAGAGGGGGGAAGAGACAGAGGGAAGGAAGAGTGAGAAAGGGAGGAGAGAAGAGGAGAGAGGGGAGAGGGAGAGAGAGGAGAAAAGACAGGGGGAAGAGAGAGAAGGGAGAGAGATGGGGAGGGGAGAAAGAGGGGAGAGAGAAGGGGGAGGGGGGAAGAGAGGGAGCGAGAAGGAGGGGACAGGGGGGAAGAGACAGAGGGAGGGACGAGTGAGAAAGGGAGGAGGGAGGGAGGGAGGGTGGGGAGAGAGGGGGAAGGAGGGAGGTTGGAGAGGGGGAAGGAGGAGAGGGAGGGGGAAGAGGGGGAGAGAGAGGGGGTAGAGAGGGGAGAGGGTGGGGGAGAGAAGGGAGAGAGGAGAGAGAGAGGGGCGATAGAGAGGGGGGGAGATAGACAGGAGGGGGAGGGATAGAGGAGAGATAGAGAGGGGGGAGGAAGGGTAGAGAGAGAGGGAGGAGGGGGAGATGGGAGGGGGAGGGATAGAGGGGAGATGGAGAGAGAGAGGGGGGAGTAAGGGAAGAGGGGGAAGAGAGGGGAGATGGAGAGAGAGAGGGGGGAGTAAGGGAAGAGAAGGGAGAGAGAGTGGGGGCGAGGGGGAGAGGGATAGAGAGGAGAAGAGACGGGGAAGACAGAGAAGGGGAGGAGAGAGGGGAGGGAGGGGAGAGAGAGAGAGGAGAGAGATGGGGAGAAGGGGGAGGGGGTGAGAAGGAGGGGAGAAGAGACAGGGGGAAGAGAGAGAAGGGGAGGAGAGAGAGGGAGAGAGGAGATAGAGAGGGGAGATAGAGAGAGGGGGTGAGAGAGAGGAGAGAGAGAAGGGGGAGAAGGAGGGGGAAGAGACAAAGGGGGGAAGAAAAAGGAGAGGGGGAAGAGAGAGAAGGGGAGGAGAGAGGGGAGAGAGAGGAGTGGGAGGGAGGGAGAGAGAGCGGAGAGGAAGAAATAGAGAGAAGGGAGGGAGAGAGGGGGAGAGAAAGGGGAGAGAGAGAGGGGAGAGGGTGGGGAGAGAGAGGGAGAGAAGGGAGAGGAGAGAGGGGGGAGAGATAGGAGGGGGAAGGAAAGGGAGAGGGGAGAGAGAGAGAGAGGGGGGAGGAAGGGAAGAGGGGGAAGAGAGGGGGAAGAGAAGGAAGAGAGAGAAGGGGAGGAGAGAGGGGAGAGAGAGGGAGAGAGAGAGGAGTGGGAGGGAGAGAGAGCGGAGAGGAAGAAAGAGAGAGAGAAGGGAGGGGGAGAGAGGGGGAGAAGGGAGGGGAGAGAGAAGGGGAGGGGGAAAAGAGAAGGGGAAGAGAGAGGGAGTGAGAAGGAGGGGAGAGGGGGGAAGAGACAGAGGGAAGGAAGAGTGAGAAAGGGAGGAGAGAAGAGGAGAGAGGGGAGGGAGGGAGAGAGAAGAAAAGACAGGGGGAAGAGAGAAGGGAGGGAGAGAGAGGGGAGAGAGAGAAGGGAGAGAGATGGGGAGGGGGAGAAAGAGGGGAGAGAGAAGGGGGAAGAGAGAGAGGGAGTGAGAAGGAGGGGAGAGGGGGGAAGAGACAGAGGGAGGGAAGAGTGAGAAAGGGAGGAGAGAGGGGAGGGAGAGGACAGGAGGGGAGGGAGAGGACAGGAGGGGAGGGAAAGGGGAGGTAGAGGGAAAGAGAGGGGAGAGAGAGAGAGGACAGGACGAGAGGGGGGTAGAGAGGGGAGAGAGAGAAAGGGAGGAGAGAGGGGGAAGGGAGAGAAAAGGAGGAGAGAGGTGGGCGGGAGACGGGAGGAGAGGGAGTGGGGGAGAGAGAGGGGGAAGAGAGAGAAGGGGAGAGAGAGGGGGCAGAGAGAGAGGAGAGAGAGAGAGGGGATAGAGAGGAGAGGGGGAGAGGGAGTGTGGGGGAGAGGGGAGAGGGAGAGAGGGGGAGGGAGAAAGAGAGGACATGAGGGAGTGGGAGAGAGGGTGGTAGAGAGGGGAGAGACGGGGAGAGAGGGAAGAGAGAGAGGGGGAGGAGTGAGGGGAGGAGGGAAGAGAGAGAAGGGGAGGAGAGAGGGGGGAAGAGGGGAGGGAGAGGGGAGGGGGAAGAGAGGGGTCAGCGAGAGAGGGAAGGGAGAGAGGGAGAGAGAGAAGGGGAGGAGGGAGAGGGGGAGAGGGAGGGGGGAAGACAGAGGTGGAAAGAGGGGGGAGGAGAGAGAACGGGGATGGGAGGGGGAGGAAGAGGAGTGGGAAGAGTGGAGGAGAGTGAAAGAGGGGAGAGAGGTGGAGTAAGAGGGGAGAGGAAGGAGAGAGAGAGGTGGAAAGAGAGCGGGGGAGGAGAGAGGGGAGTGGGAGGGGAGGAGAGAGGTGGAAAGATAGAAGGGGAAGAGAGAGGTGGAGGGAAGAGAAGGAGAGGGGGAAGAGGAGGGGGAGTAAGCGGGGAGAGGAAGGGGAGAGAGAGAGATGGGAGGGGGAGAGGAGAGGGAGTGTGGGGGAGGGGAAGAGAGAGAGAGGTGGAAAGAGAAAGGGGAAGAGAGAGAGGGGGAGGAGAGGGAGTGTGGGGGAGGGGAGGGGGAAGGGAGAGGTGGAAAGATAGAAGGGGAAGAGAGAGGGGGAGAGAGGAGGAGAGGGGGAAGAGGAGGGGGAGTAAGAGGGGAGAGGAAGGGAAGAGAGATGGGAGGGGGAGAGGAGAGGGAGTCTGGGGTAGGGGAAAGAGAGAGAGGTGGAAAGAGAAAGAATAGAGAGAGGGGGAGGAGAGAGGAGAGTGGGAGGGGAGGAGAGGGAGTGTGGGGGAGGGGGGAAGGGAGAGGGGGAAGAGAGAGAGAGGTGGAAAGATAGAAGGGAAAGAGAGAGAGGGGGAGAGAGGAGGGAAGAGGGGAGGAGAGAGAGAGGGGGAGAGGGTGGGGAGAGAGAGGGGAGAGTGGTAGAGAGCAGGGAGGGAGAGAGGGGAGGAGAGAGGGGAAGGGAGAGAGGGGGGGAGAATTGGAAAGCGAGAGAGGGAAGGGAGAGCGAGGGGGGAGAGAAAGGGAGAGGAGACAGGGGGAGGAGAGAGGGGGAAGGAGAAAGGATGGAAGAGAGAAGGGGAGGAGAGGGAGAAGGGAGAGAGAAGGGGAGGAGAGGGGGAAGGGAGAGAGAAGGGGAGGAGAGGGGGAAGGGAGAGAGAAGGGGGAGAGAAGGGGGAGAGGGGGAAGGGAGAGAGAAGGGAGAGAGAAGGGGGAGAGGGGAAAGGGAGAGAGAAGGGAGAGAGAAGGGGGAGAGGGGAAAGGGAGAGAAGGAGGGGAGAGAGGGGAAGAAAAAAAGGAGAGGGGGAAGAGAGAGAAGGGGAGTTGAGAGGGGGAGGGGGAGAGAGGGGAGAGAGAGGGGAAGAAGGGAGGGAGGGAGAAGAGAGGGAAGAGAGAGAGGGGAGAGGAAGGGGAGAGAGGAGGGGAGGGGGAAGGAGAAGAGAGGGGGGAAAGAGTGAAGGAGATGGGGAGATCGTGGAGGGGGAGAAGAGAAGGGGAGGGAGAGAGAGAAAGGAGAAAGAGGGGAGAGAGGGGAAGAAGAGAGGGAGGAGAGTGGGAGGGGGGAGAGGGAGAGGGGAGCTGGGAGAGAGAGAGGGGGAGGGAGAAAGAGACAGAGAGAGATAGAGAGAGGGGAGACGGGAAGAGAGGGAAGAGAGAGAGGGGAATAGGGAGACAGGAGAGAGAGAGAGGGGAGAGGGTGTAATAGGCCTTAAGAAAAATACAGAGGGCCTACTCTGGCCAACACACAAATTAGAAAACAAATGTGCAGAAGTCTATATTATATGGAAAAAGTACAGGCCTCAGTTTGAACATAATGGTCAATAAGGAAGGCAGGGACAGAAAGGAGAATGAGGAGAGAGGCCAGTGTACCACAGATAACTTAGAAGGAGGCACACACACAAGGGAGAGTTTGAGTTACTTTCTGATAGCAGGACTGACTTGAAAGGGAGACAGGTGTTAGATGTTTGTGTTTCATGGCTGGCAGAAGGAAGGTGACAGGCCTTAAAACTTTTGGAGAGAGGGAGGAAGAGAGAGACGGGAAGAGGGGGAGAGAGAAGAGAGATAGGGGATATGGAGAGAGAGAGGGGGAGAGAGGGGGAACAGAGAGAAGGGGAGAGTGAGAGAGGAGGGGAGAGAGTGGGGAACAGAGAGAAGGGGATAGGGGGGAAAGAGAGAGGGGAGAGGGGGCGAGAGGGAGGGGGAGAGAGAGAAGGGGAAGAGAGGAGGCGGAGGGGGGAGGGAGGGAGAGAGAGGGGGGAGAAAGGGAGGAAGAGAGAGAAGGGGAGAGGGGGGAGAAGGCGGAGGGGGAAGAGAGAGAGGGGAAGACAGATTGGAAGGGACGGGGAGACGGGGGGAGAGAGTGTGGAAGGGAGAGAGGGGGAGCGACGGGAGAGAGAGAGGGGAGGGGAGAGAGGAGGGAGAGAGAGCGGAGAGGAAGAAAGAGAGAGAAGGGAGGGAGAGAGGGGGAGAGAGGAGGGGAGAGAGAGAGGGGAGAAGGGAGGGGGAGAGAAGGAGAGAGGGGAGGAGGGAGAGAAGGGGGGAGGAGGGAGAGAAAGAGTGTGGGGGAAGAGAGAGGAGGAGGGGGGGAGAGAAGGGAGAGAGAAAGGGGAAGACAGATTGGAAGGGAGGGGGAGACAGAGGGGGAAGAGAGAGCCGGGGGAAAGGGGTGGGGAGAGATGAGGGGCTAGAGGGGGAGGGGGGAGGGAGACGAGGAGGAGAGAGGGGGAGGAGAGAGAGGGGGAGGGGAGGGGGGAAAGTGTGGGAGAGGGGGAAGAGAGGGGAGAGGGAGAAGGGAGGGAGAAAGAGACGGAGAGAGATAGAGAGAGGGGAGACGGGAAGAGAGGGAGGAGAGAGGGAGGAGAGAGGGGGAGAGAGGGTAGGGAGTGGGGGAAGAGAGAGAGGGGAATAGGGAGGCAGGAGAGAAAGAGAAAGAGGACAGGAGGAGAGGGGAGGGAGAGGGAGAGAGGGTGGTAGAGAGGGGAGAGGCAGGGGAGACAGGGAGAGAGGGAAGAGACAGGGGGAGGAGTGAAGGGGTAGAGGGGGAGGAGAGGCGGAGGAGTGAGGGGGTAGAGGGGAGGAGAGAGGCGGGGAGAGAAGGGGGAGAGACGGGAAGAGAGGGGGGAGGGGGAGGAGAGGGAGTGGGGAGAGAGAGGGGGAAGGGAGAGAAGGTGAGGAGAGAGAGGGGGGCAGCGAGAGAGGGAGAAAGAGGGGATAGAGAGGAGAGAGGGGGAACGGTAGGGGGAGGGGGAAGACAGGTGGAAAGCGAGAGAAGGGGAGGAGAGGGGGAGGAGAGAGTAGAGGAGAGTGAGAGGGGGAGTAAGAGGGGAGAGGAAGGAGAGAGAGAGAGGTGGAAAGAGAATGGGAAGAGAGAGGTGGAAAGAGAGGGGGAGCAGAGGGGGAAGAGAGAGAGGTGGAAAGATAGAAGGGGACAAGAGGGGAGAGAAGGAGAGGGGAAGAGGAGGGGGAGTAAGAGGGAGTGTGGGGAGGGGGAAGAGAGAGGTGGAAAGAGAGAAGGGGAAGAGGGGGAGGAGAGACGGGAGTGGGAGGAGAGGGGGAGGGGGAAGGGAGAGAGAGGTGGAAAGATAGAAGGGAAAGAGAGAGGGGGAGAGAGGAGGGGAGGGGGAAGAGGAGGGAGAGAGCGAGGGGAGAGAGGAGAAGAGAGTGGGAGAAGAGAGAGAAAGGGAGGAGAGAGGCGGAAGAGTGAGAGGGGGAGAGAGGAGAGAGACGGGAGATGGAGAGAGAGGGAGTGAGGGGGAAGAGAGAGAGGGGAAGAAAAAGGAGAGGGGGAAGAGACAGAGGGGGAAGAGAGAGGGGGGAGGGGAAGAGAGGGGAAGGGGAGAGAGGAGGGGGGAAGGAGAGGAGAGAGGGGGAGAGAAAGGGGAAAGAGGGGAGAGAGAGAGGGGAAGACGAGAGGGAGGAGAAAGGGGAGAGGGGGGAGAGAGAGGGGGAGGGAGAAAAAGACGGAGAGAGATAGAGCGAGGGGAGACGGGAAGAGAGGGAGGAGAGAGAGGGAAACGGGGAGAGAGGGGAGGGAGTGGGGGAAGAGAGAGAGGGGAATAGGGAGGCAGGAGAGAGAGAGGGGAGAGGGTGTAATAGGCCTTAAGAAAATTACAGAGGGCCTATTCTGGCCAACACACAAATTAGAAAACAAATGTGCAGAAGTCTATATTATATGGAAAAAGTACAGGCCTCAGTTTGAACATATTGGTCAATAAGGAAGGCAGGGACAGAAAGGAGAATAAGGAGAGAGGCCAGTGTACCACAGATAACTTAGAAGGATGCATACACACAAGGGAGAGTTTGAGTTACTTTCTGATAGTATGAAAGGAGAAGGGTAAATCACGACAGACGTTTGTGTTTCATGGCTGGCAGAAGGAAGGTGTGGTAGACGTGTAGGGGGAACATATTGATAGAGGTAACATGGCAGGATCGAAGGACATTGTGTATGTTAGATACTATATATGGAGTAAATCTGCTAGGACTGTATTTTTGTAACAAGAAGTCAGATAATGCTTAAAGAATTATTGTTTTTGCTAATTGTAAGTGTTATGAAGGAGGTGGGTTTTAAGCGCCCACTGAAGGTACAAGAATCACTGTGTGTAAGAGCTGAGTTGAGTGTGGCTTCAGCTGCAGAACTGTGTTGCACCCCCTCTAATGTATTCTGTTTTATTTTGTTATATAAATACTCAATTATTACTTGAATTGTGTCACTTCTTTTTTATTAATACGAAATTCAACTACAAGTGGAGGGAGAGAGCGGGGGAGAGAGAGGGGGAGGGAGGGGGAGAGGGAGGGGGAGAGGGAAAGAGAGAGGGCCGAGAGGAGTGGGAGGGGAGGAGAGGGGGAAGGCGAGGAGAAGGAGTGTGGGGAAGGGGAAGAGGGAGAGAGAGACAGAGAAAGAGAGGGGAAGAGAGAAGGGGAGGTGAGAGGTGGAAACAGAGAGGAGGGAGGAGGGGAAGAGTGGAGGGGAGGGAGAGAGGGGAGAGAAGAGAAAGAGAGGGGAGATGGAGAGAGAGGGTAGAGAGAGGGGGGAGATAGAAGAGACATGGGGAAGAGAAAGAAGGGGAGAGAGAAGTGAGGGAGAGAGAGGGGAGATGGAGAGAGAGGGGAGATGGAGAGAGAGAGGGGAGGGGAGATAGAGGGGGAGGGGGGAAGGGGGAAGAGAGAGGGGGGAGAGAAGGAGGGGAGAGAGGGGGATGAGAGTAGGGGAGGAGAGAGGGGAGGAGGGAGAGAGAGGGGGTTAGAGGGGGGAGAGGGGGCAGAAAGGGGAGAGGGAGGAGGGAGGGAGAGAGGGGAAAGAGGGGAGGGGGGAAGAGAGGGGGGAAGGGGGAGAGATAGAGGGAGAGACAGAGAGGGGGAGAAAGGGAGGAAAAGAGGGAGAGAAAGGAGACGGGGAGAGAGAGGAGGGAGAGTGGGGGAGAGGGAGAGAGGGGAAGAGACTGGGAAGAGAGAGAAGGGGAGGAGGGTAGAGAGAGGGGAGGAGAGAGAGGAGAAGAGGGGAAGGGAGAGAGGGGTGGGAGACAGGGTGGAGAGAGAGGAGGAGAAGAGGGAGAGAGAGAGAGGGGGGAAGAGATGGAGAGAGGGGGTGAGAGGGAGATATAGAGAGAGAGGGGAGAGACAGAGAGGGGGAGAGAGGGAGGAAGAGAGAGACAGGGAGAGGGGGAGGAGAGAAGGGGGAGATAGAGAGAGGGGGGAAAAGAGGGAGAGAGAAGGGGGAGGGGAGAAGGGGGAGGGGGAAGAGAGAGAGGGGAGAGAGAGAAGGAGGGGAGAGAGGGGGGAATAGAGAGAAGGGGAGGAGAGGGAGAGAGAGGGAGGGGGAGAGAGAAAGGGGGAAGAGAGAAGGAGGGGGGAAGGGAGAGAGAGGGGGAAGAAAGTTAGGAAGAGAGAGAAGGGGAGGGAGGGAAGGCGGAGGGGGAAGAGAGAGGGGAAGACAGATTGGAAGGGAGGGGGGAGACAGAGGGGGGAAGAGACCAAGGGGGGAGAGAGGGGGAGTGAGAGAGAGAGGGGGGAGGGAGAGAGGGGAGAGGGTGGGGAGAGAGAGGGGGGTGAGAGGGAGAGAGAGAGAGAGAGGGTGGGGAGAGAGGGGGAGGGAGGGGAGAGGAAAGAAGGGGAGAGAGGGAGGGGGGAAGGGGGCAGAGGGGGGAGAGGGAGGGAGAGAGAGGAGAAGAGACGGGGAAGAGAGGGAAGGGGAGGAGAGAGGGGGTGAGAGGGGGGCGAGAGAGGGGAGAGAGGGGGAGAGGGGAGAAAGACGGGAGAGAGAAGGGGGAAGGGGGAAGAGAGAGGGGAGAGGGAGTGAGAAGGAGGGGAGAGAGGGTGGGGAGAGGAGAGAGAGGGAGAGAGGGAGAGAGGGGGGAGAGAGAGGAGAAGAAACGGGGGGAAGAGAGAGAAGGGGAGAGACGGTGAGAGAGAAGGGAGAGAGGAGAGAGGGGGGAGAGAGAGAGAGAGGGGAGATGGGGAGGGGGAGGTATAGAGGGGGGTGGAAAGGGAGAGAGAGAGGGGGAGTAAGGGGTGAGGGTGAAGAGAGGGGGGAGAGAGAGGGGGAGGGGGAGAGGGAGGGAGGGGAGAGAGAGGCGAAGAGACACGGGGAAGAGAGAGGGGAGGGAGAAGGGGAAGAGAGAGAAGGGAAGGGGGGAAGAGAGAGAAGGGGGAGGGGGGAAGAGAGAGAGGGAGTGAGAAAGGGGGAAGAGACAGAGGGAGTGAAGAGTGAGAAAGGGAGGAGAGGGGAGGTAGAGGGGAGGGAGAGGGGAAGAGGAGAGAGGGGGAGAGAGAGGGAGGGTGGGGGGAGAGAGAGGGGGAGGGAGGGGAGAGAGGAGAGAGCGAGGGGGAGTGAGGAGAGAGGGGGAGAGAGGAAAGAGAGAGAGGGGGAGGGGAGAGAGAGGGAGAGGGGAGTGGGAGAGATAGACGGGAGGGATAGAGGGGAGAGAGAGAGGAGAAAACACGGGGAAGAGAGAGGGAGGGAGGGGAGGGAGAGAGGGGGAGAGGGAGAGAGGGGGAAGAGAGAGGGAGGGAAGAGTGAGAAAGGGAGGACAGAGGGAGAGGGAGGGAGGGGGAAGGAGGGAGGGTGGAGAGGGGGAAGGAGGGGAGAGAGGAGAGAGGGCGAGAGGGAGGGGGATAGAGGGGGGAGAGATAGACAGGAGCGGGAGGGATAGAGGAGAGATAGAGAGGGGGGAGGGAGGGATAGAGAGAGAGGGGGGAGATAGACGGGAGGGGGAGGGATAGAGGGGAGATGGAGAGAGAGGGGGGAGTAAGGGAAGAGGGGGAAGAGACGGGGAAAGAGAAGGAAGAGAGAGTGGGGGCGAGGGGGGGAGAAGAGACGGGGAAGAGAGAGAAGGGGGGGTGAGAGGGGAGGGGAGAGAGGGGGAGAGGAGAGAAAGAGGAGAGAGAGAGAAGGGGGAGGGGGAGTGAGAAGGAGGGGAGAAGAGACAGAGGGAGGGAGAGGGAGAAAGGGAGGAGAGATGGGAGAGTAAGGGGAGAGAGGAAAGAGAGAGAGGGGGAGGGGAGAGAGGGGGAGGAGAGAGAGAGAGAGAGAGGGAAGATAGAGGAGTGGGAGGGGATAGACGGGAGATTGAGAGGGGTGAGGGAGGGAGAGAGAGAGGAGAAGAGACAGGGGAAGAGAGATAAGGGGAGGAGAGAGGGGGAGGGAGAGAGGGGAGGAGAGAGGGGAGAAAGAGGGGAGAGGGGAAGAGAGGGGGAGAGGGAGAGAGAGGGGGAGAGGGAGAGCGAGGGCGAGAGGGAGGGGAGAGAGAGAGGGGGAGAGAGAAGGGGGAAGAGAGAAGGGGGAGGGGGAAGAGAGAGGGTGAGAGGGAGAGCGAGAGGGAGGGGAGGGGAGGGGGGAGGGAGAGAGAGGGGGAGGGAGGGAGGAGAGAGAGAGAG
This sequence comes from Pleurodeles waltl, assembly GCF_031143425.1. NCBI lineage: Eukaryota > Metazoa > Chordata > Amphibia > Caudata > Salamandridae > Pleurodeles > Pleurodeles waltl. The sequence goes on along the minus strand of NC_090451.1, from coordinate 673,592,900 downwards.
GGAGGGAGGGAGGGTGGAGAGAGAGAGGGAGGGAGGGTGGAGAGGGGGGAGGGAGGGTGGAGAGGGGGAGGGAGGGGAGAGAGGGAGTGAGGAGGAGAGGAGACAGAGAGGGCGAGAGGGAGGGGAGAGAGAGAGAGGGGGAAGGAGGGAGAGAGAGAGGGGGAGGGAGGGGGGAGGGAGGGTGGGGAGGGGAAGAGAGGGAGGGGAGAGAGAGGGGGAGGGGAGAGAGAGAGATGGGGTAGAGAGGGGGGAGAGATAGATGGGAGGGGGAGGGATAGAGGGGAGATAGAGGGGGGAGGGAGGGAGGGATAGTTGAGAGAGAGAGGGGAGGGGGGAGATAGACGGGAGGGGGAGGGATAGAGGGGGATGGAGAGAGAGAGAGAGGGGGAAGAGGGAGGGGAGGGAGGGGGACGGGAGGGAGGGAGAGGGAGAGAGAGGAGAAGAGACGGGGGAAGAGAGAGAAGGGGAGGAGAGAGGGTGTGAGAGGGGAGGGAGGGGAGAGAGAGAGGAGTGGGAGGGAGAGAGGGAGGGAAGAGGGAGAGAGAAAGGGGAAGAGACAGAGGGGGAAGAGAGAGAGAAGGGGAGGAGAGAGGTGGGAAGAGAGAGGGGAGGGAGAGAGGGGGAGAGAGGAGATAGCGAGGGGAGATAGAGAGATGGGGAGTGAGAGAGGGGATGGGAGAGAATGGGGGAGAAGGAGGGGAGAGAGAGAGGGGGGGAGGGAGAGAGACAGGGTGGAAGGGGAGAGGGAGAGAGACAGGGTGGGAGGAGAGGGGGAGAGAGAGAAGAGACACGGGGGAAGAGAAAAGGGGAGGGAGGGAGAGACGGGAGAGAGATGGGAGAGGGGAGAGAGAAGGGGGAAGAGGGAGAAGGGGAGGGGACGGGGAAGAGAGAGAAGGGGAGGGGGGGAGGAGAGAGGGGAGAGGGAAGAGAGAGGGGAGAGGGAAGAGAGAGGGGGAGAGGGAGAGAGAGGGGAGAGGGAGAGCGAGGGCGAGAGGGAGGGGAGAGAGGGAGTGAGGGGGAGAGAGGGGGTAGAGAGGGGAGAGGGTGGGGAGAGAGAGGGAGAGAGGGGAGATAGAGAGGGGGGAGAGAGATAGAGAGGGGGAGGGATAGAGAGAGGGGAGAGATAGAGGGGGGAGGGGGAGGGATAGAGAGAGGGGAGAGATAGAGGGGGGAGGGGGGAGGGATAGAGGGGGAGATGGAGAGAGAGAGGGGGGAGTAAGGGAAGAGGGGGAAGAGAGGGGGAAAGAGAGAGAAGGGGAGGAGAGAGGGGGAGAGAGAAAGAGAGGAGTGGGGGGAGAGAGCGGAGAGGAAGAAAGAGAGGAGGGAGAGAGAGAGGGGGAGAGACAGAGGGGGGAAGGGGAGGAAAGAGGGGGAGAGAGGAGATAGCGAGGGGAGATAGAGAGAGGGGGAGGGAGAGAGAGGGGAGAGGGGGAAGAGAGAGGGAGTGAGAAAGGGGGAAGAGACAGAGGGAGGGAAGAGTGAGAAAGGGAGGAGAGAGGAGGAGAGAGGGGAGGGAGAGAGGAGGAGAGAGGGGAGGGAGAGGGGAAGAGAGAGGGGGAGGGAAGAGAGGGGGGAAGGAGGGAGGGTGGAGAGGGGGAAGGAGGGAGGGTGGAGAGGGGGAGGGAGGGGAGAGAGGAGAGAGCGAGGGGGAGTGAGGAGAGAGGGGGAGAGAGGAAAGAGAGAGGGGGAGGGGAGAGAGAGAGGGGAGATAGAGGGAGAGGGGAGCGGGAGAGATAAGACGGGAGGGGGAGGGATAGAGGGGAGGAGAGAGAGGAGAAAAGACAGGGGGAAGAGAGAGAAGGGAGGGAGAGAGGGAAGAGAGATGGGGAGAGGGGAGAAAGAGGGGAGAGGGGAGGGGGAAGGGGGAAGAGAGGGAGTGAGAAGGAGGGAGAGGGGGTAGAGACAGAGGGAGGGAAGAGTGAGAAAGGGAGGAGAGAAGAGAGAGGGGGGGAGAGAGAGAGAGAGAAGATAAGACGGGGGAAGAGAGAGAAGGGAGGGAGAGGGGAGAAGAGGGGAGGGGGAGGGGAAGAGGGGGAAGGGGGAAGAGAGAGAGGGAGTGAGAAGGAGGGGAGAGGGGGAAGAGACAGAGGGAGGGAAGAGTGAGAAAGGGAGGAGAGAGGGGAGAGAGGGAGGGAGGGAGGGGAGAGAGGGAGGGAGGGAGGGGAGAGAGGGGGAAGGAGGTAGGGTGGAGAGGAGGAGGGAGGGGAGAGGGAGTGAGGGGGAGAGAGGGGAGAGGGTGGGAGAGAGAGGGAGAGAGGGGAGATAGAGAGGGGGAGGGATAGAGAGAGGGGAGAGATAGAGGGGGGAGGGGGAGGGATAGAGGGGAGATGGAGAGAGAGAGGGGGGAGTAAGGGAAGAGGGGGAAGAGAGGGGGAAAGAGAGAGAAGGGGAGGAGAGAGGGGGAGAGAGAAAGAGAGGAGTGGGGGGAGAGAGCGGAGAGGAAGAAAGAGAGGAGGGAGAGAGAGAGGGGGAGAGACAGAGGGGGGAAGGGAGGAGAGAGGGGGAGAGAGGAGATAGCGAGGGGAGATAGAGAGAGGGGGAGGGAGAGAGAGGGGAGAGGGGGGAGAGACAAAAGGGGGAAGAAAAAGGAGAGGGGGAAGAGAGAGAAGGGGAGGAGAGAGGGGGAGAGAGGGGGGAGGGAGAGAGAGCGGAGAGGAATAAAGAGAGAGAGAAGGGAGGGAGAGAGAGAGGGGAGAGAGGGGGGGAGAGAGAGGGAAGAGGGGGGAGAGAAAGGGGGGAGGGGAGGGGAGAGAGGAGAGAGAGAGAAGAGAGAGAAGGGGAGAAGGGGGAGGAGGGGAGGGGGGAAGAGGGGAGGAGAGAGGGGTAGAGAGATGGGGAAGAGATAGATGGGGAGAGACAGGGGAGGGAAAGACGTGGAGAGAGGGGAGATGGAGAGAGAGGGGAAGGGGAGGAGGAGAGAAAGGGGGAGGGGGGAGTAAGGGGAGAGGGAGAAGAGAGAGGCGAGGGAGAGAGAGAGGGGGGAGAGAGGGAGAGAGTGGGAAGGGGGAGGGATAGAGGGGAGATGGAGAGAGAGGGAAGAGGGAGGAGGGAGGGGAGAGAGATGGGGAGAGGGAGAGAGAAGGGGAGGGGGAAGGGGGAAGAGAGAGGGAGTGAGAAGGAGGGGAGAGGGGGGAAGAGACAGAGGGAAGGAAGAGTGAGAAAGGGAGGAGAGGAGAGAGAGAGGGGAGAGGGAGAGAGAGAGGAGAAAAGACAGGGGGACAGGGGGAAGAGAGAGAAGGGAGGGAGAGAGAGGGGAGAGGGAGGGGAGAGAGAGGAGAAAAGACAGGGGGAAGAGAGAGAAGGGAGGGAGAGAGAGAAGGGAGAGAGATGGGGAGGGGAGAAAGAGGGGAGAGAGAGAAGGGGGAAGGGAGAGAGGGAGTGAGAAGGAGGGGAGAGGGGGGAAGAGACAGAGGGAGGGAAGAGTGAGAAAGGGAGGAGAGAGGGAGGGAGGGTGGGGAGAGAGAGAGGGGGAAGGAGGGAGGTTGGAGAGGGGGAAGGAGGGGAGAGAGGAGGGAGGGGAAGAGGGGGAGAGAGAGAGGGCGTAGAGAGGGGAGAGGGTGGGGGAGAGAGGGAGAGAAGGGAGAGAGGAGAGAGAGGGGGGAGATAGAGAGGGGGGAGACAGACAGGAGGGGGAGGGATAGAGGAGAGATAGAGAGGGGGGAGGGAGGGATAGAGAGAGGGGGGAGGGGGAGATAGACAGGAGGGGGAGGGATAGAGGGGAGATGGAGAGAGAGGGGGGGAGTAAGGGAAGAGGGGGAAGAGAAGGGAGAGAGAGTGGGGGCGAAGGGGAGAGGGAGAGAGAGGAGAAGAGACTGGGGGAAGAGAGAGAAGGGAGGTGAGGGGGGAGGGGAGAGAGAGAAGGGGGAGAGGGGAGAAAGAGGAGAGAGAGAGGGGAGGGGGAGTGAGAAAGAGATGAGCGATGGGAGAGTAAGGGGAGAGATGAAAGAGAGAGAGGGGGGAGGGGGTAGAGAGGGGAGAGAGGAGAGAGAGAGGGAAGATAGAGGAGTGGGAGGGATAGACGGGAGGGGGAGGGATAGAGGGGAGATTGAGAGGGGGGAGGGAGAGAGAGAGGAGAAGAGAGATAAGGGGAGGGGGAGAGAGAGAGGGGAGAAAGAGGGGAGAGAGAAGGGGAAGGGGGAAGAGAGAAGGGAAGGGAGAGGGAGTGAGAAGGAGGGGAGAGGGGGGGGAAGAGACAGAGGGAGGGAAGAGTGAGAAAGGGAGGAGAGAGGAGAGGGAGAGAGAGAGGGGGAGGGAGGGAGGAGGGAGAGAGAGAGAGGGGGAGGAAGGGAGGGTGGAGAGAGGGGGAGGAAGGGAGGGTGGAGAGAGGGGGAGGGAGGATGAGAGAGGGGGAAGGAGGGAGGGTGGAGAGGGGGAGGGAGGGGAGAGAGGAGAGAGGGAGTGAGGAGGAGAGAGGAGACTGAGAGGGAGAGAGAGGGCGAGAGGAAGAGAGAGAGAGAGAGAGGGGGAAGGAGGGAGGGTGGAGAGGGGGAGGGAGGGGAGAGAGGAGAGAGGGAGTGAGGAGGAGAGAGGAGACAGAGGGAGAGAGAGGGCGAGAGGGAGAGAGAGAGAGAGGGGGAAGGAGGGAGGGTGGAGAGGGGGAGGGAGGGGAGAGAGGAGAGAGGGAGTGAGGAGGAGAGAGGAGAGAGAGAGAGAGAGGGGGTAGAGAGGGGAGAGGGTGGGGAGAGAGAGGGAGAGAGGCGAGAGAGAGGGGAGATAGAGGGGGGAGAGATAGACGGGAGGGGGAGTGATAGAGGGGGGATGGAGAGAGAGGGAGGGGGAGTAAGGGAAGAGGGGGAAAGAGGGGAGAAGAGAGAGAAGGGGAGGAGAGAGGGGGTGAGAGGGGAGGGAGGGGAGAGAGAGAGAGGAGAGAGATGGGGAGAGGGGAGAAGGGGGAGGGGGTGAGAAGGAGGGGAGAAGAGACAGGGGAAGAGAGAGAAGGGGAGAGAGGAGATAGAGAGGGGAGATAGAAAGAGGGGGTGAGAGAGGGGATGGGAGAGAGAGGAGAGAGAGAAGGGGGAGAGGGGAGAAGGAGGGGAGGGGAAGAGACAAAGGCGGGAAGAAAAAGGAGGGGGAAGAGAGAGAAGGGGAGGAGAGAGGGGAGAGGGAGGGAGAGAGAGGAGTGGGAGGGAGAGAGAGCGGAGAGGAAGAAAGAGAGAAGGGAGGGAGAGAGGGGAGGGAGAGAGGGGAGAGAGAGAAGGGGTAGAGAGGGGAGAGGGTGGGGAGAGAGAGGGAGAGAAGGGAGATAGAGAGGGGGGAGAGATAGACAGGAGGGGGAGGGATAGAGAGAGGGGAGGGGGAGAGAGAGGGGGGGAGTAAGGGAAGAGGGGGAAGAGAGGGGGAAAGAGAAAGAGGAGTGGGAGGGAGAGAGAGCGGAGAGGAAGAAAGAGAGAGAAGGGAGGGGGAGAGGGAGAGAGAGGGGGGAGAGGGAGAGAGGGGGAGAGAAAGGGGGAGGAGGGAGAGAGAGAGAGAGGGGAAGAGACAGAGGGGGAAAGGGGAGGAGAGAGGGGGGAAGAGAGGGGAGGGAGAGAGGAGATAGCGAGGGGAGATCGAGAGAGGGGGAGTGAGAGAGGGGATGGGAGAAGGGGGAGAGAGGGGGGAAGAGACAAAAGGGGGAAGAAAAAGGAGAGGGGGAAGAGACAGGGGAAGAGAGAAGGGGAGGAGAGAGGGGGAGAGAGGGGGGAGGGAGAGAGAGCGGAGAGGAATAAAGAGAGAGAAGGGGGAGAGAGAGGGAAGAGGGGAGAGAAAGAGAGAGGGGAGGAGGGAGAGAGAAGGGGGGAAGAGAGGGGGAGGAGAGAGGGGTAGAGAGGTGGGGAAGAGATAGATGGGGAGAGACAGGGGAGGGAAAGACGTGGAGAGAGGGGAGATGGAGAGAGAGGGGAGAGAGAGAGGGGAAGGGGAGGAGGAGAGAAAGGGGAGGGGGGAGTCAGGGGAGAGGGAAAAGAGAGGCGAGGGAGAGAGAGAGGGGGAGTAAACGGAGAGGGGGAAGAGAGAGGGGGAAGAGGGGGGAGAGAGGGAGAGAGTGGGAAGGGGGAGGGATAGAGGGGAGATGGAGAGCGAGGGGAGGGAGAGAGAGGGGGGAGAGAGGGAGGGAGGGGGGAGAGGGGAGAGAGATGGGGAGAGGGGAGAAAGAGGGGAGAGAGAAGGGGGAAAAGAGGGGAGGGGGAAGGGGGAAGAGAGGGAGTGAGAAGGAGAGGAGGGGGGGAAGAGACGGAGGGAAGAGTGAGAAAGGGAGGAGAGAGAGGGGAGAGAGAGAGAAGGGAGAGAGATGGGGAGGGGAGAAAGAGGGGAGAGAGAAGGGGGAAGAGAGAGAAGGGGGAAGGGAGAGAGGGAGTGAGAAGGAGGGGAGAGGGGGGAAGAGACGGAGGGAAGAGTGAGAAAGGGAGGAGAGAGGAGAAAAGACAGGGGGAAGAGAGAGAAGGGAGGGAGAGAGAGGGGAGAGGGAGGGGAGAGAGAGAGAAGGGAGAGAGATGGGGAGGGGAGAAAGAGGGGAGAGAGAGGGGAGAGAGAAGGGGGAAGGGAGAGAGGGAGTGAGAAGGAGGGGAGAGGGGGGAAGAGACAGGGAGGGAAGAGTGAGAAAGGGAGGAGGGAGAGAGGGAGGGAGGGTGGGGAGAGAGGGGGAAGGAGGGAGGTTGGAGAGGGGGAAGGAGGGGAGAGAGGAGGGAGGGGAAGAGGGGGAGAGAGAGAGGGGGGTAGAGAGGGGAGAGGGTGGGGGAGAGAGGGAGAGAAGGGGGAGAGAGAGAGGGGAGATAGAGAGGGGGAGAGATAGACAGGAGGGGGAGGGATAGAGGAGAGATAGAGAGGGGGGAGGGAGGGATAGAGAGAGAGGGGGGAGGAGGAGATAGACGGGAGGGGAAGGATAGAGGGGAGATGGAGAGAGAGGGGGGGTAAGGGAAGAGGGGGAAGAGAAGGGAGAGAGAGTGGGGGCGGAGGGAGAGAGAGGAGAAGAGACAGGGGGAAGAGAGAGAAGGAAGGTGAGAGGGGGGAGGGGAGAGAGAGAAGGGGGAGAGGGGAGAAAGAGGAGAGAGAAGGGGGAGTGAGAAGGAGGGCAGAAGAGACAGAGGGAGGGAAGAGTGAGAAAGAGAGGAGCGATGGGAGAGTAAGGGGAGAGAGGAAAAAGAGAGAGGGGGGAGAGAGGGAAGATAGAGGAGTGGGAGGGATAGACGGGAGGGGGAGGGATAGAGGGGAGATTGAGAGGGGGGAGAGAGAGAGGAGAAGAGACAGGGGGAAGAGAGATAAGGGGAGGGAGAGAGGGGGAGAGAGAGAGGGGAGAAAGAGGGGAGAGGGGGAAGGGGGAAGAGAGAAGGGGAGGGGGAAGGGAGAGGGAGTGAGAAGGAGGGGAGAGGGGGGAAGAGACAGAGGGAGGGAAGAATGAGAAAGGGAGGAGAGAGGAGAGGGAGAGGGGGAGGGAGGGAGGAGGGAGAGAGAGAGGGGGGAGGAAGGGAGGGTGGAGAGAGGGGGAGGGAGGGAGGGTGAGAGAGAGGGGGAAGGAGGGAGGGTGGAGAGAGGGGGGGTAGAGAGGGGAGAGGGTGGGGGAGAGAGAGGGAGAGAAGGGAGAGAGGAGAGAGAGAGGGGAGATAGAGAGGGGGGAGAGATAGACAGGAGGGGGAGGGATAGAGGAGAGATAGAGAGGGGGGAGGGAGGGATAGAGAGAGAGGGGGGAGGGGGAGATAGACGGGAGGGGAAGGATAGAGGGGAGATGGAGAGAGAGGGGGGGAGTAAGGGAAGAGGGGGAAGAGAAGGGAGAGAGAGTGGGGGCGAAGGGGAGAGGGAGAGAGAGGAGAAGAGACAGGGGGAAGAGAGAGAAGGGAGGTGAGAGGGGGGAGGGGAGAGAGAGAAGGGGGAGAGGGGAGAAAGAGGAGAGAGAGAGAAGAGGGAGTGAGAAGGAGGGGAGAAGAGACAGAGGGAGGGAAGAGTGAGAAAGAGAGGAGCGATGGGAGATTAAGGGGAGAGAGGAAAGAGAGAGAGAGGGGGGAGGGGAGAGAGAGAGGGGGTAGAGAGGGGAGAGAGGAGAGAGAGGGAAGATAGAGGAGTGGGAGGGGGAGGGATAGAGGGGAGATTGAGAGGGGGGAGGGAGAGAGAGAGGAGAAGAGACAGGGGGAAGAGAGATAAGGGGAGGGAGAGAGAGAGGGGAGAAAGAGAAGGGGAGGGGGGAAGAGAGAAGGGGAGGGGGAAGGGAGAGGGAGTGAGAAGGAGGGGAGAGGGGGAAGAGACAGAGGGAGGGAAGAATGAGAAAGGGAGCAGAGAGGAGAGGGAGAGGGGGAGGGAGGGAGGAGGGAGAGAGAGAGGGGGAGGAAGGGAGGGTGGAGAGAGGGGGAGGGAGGGAGGATGAGAGAAGGGGAAGGAGGGAGGGTGGAGAGGGGGAGGGAGGGGAGAGAGGAGAAAGGGAGTGAGGAGGAGAGAGGAGACTGAGAGGGAGAGAGAGAGAGGGGGAAGGAGGGAGGGTGGAGAGGGGGAGGGAGGGTAGAGAGGGAGTGAGGGAGAGAGAGGGGAGAGAGAGAGAGAGGGGGTAGTGAGGGGAGAGGGTGGGGAGAGAGGAGAGAGAGGGGAGATAGAGGGGGGAGAGATAGACGGGAGGAGGGGGGATGGAGAGAGAGAGAGGGGGAGTAAGAGAAGAGGGGGAAAGAGGGAGGGGAGAGGGAGAGAGAGGAGAAGAGACAGGGGGAAGAGAGAGAAGGGGAGGAGAGAGGGGGTGAGAGGGGAGGGAGGGGAGAGAGGAGAGAGATGGGGAGATAGGAGAAGGGGGAGGGGGGTGAGAAGGAGGGGAGAAGAGACAGGGGGAAGAGAGAGAAGGGGAGGAGAGAGGGGGAGAGAGGAGATAGAGAGGGGAGATAGAAAGAGGGGGTGAGAGAGGGGATGGGAGAGAGAGGAGAGAGAGAAGGGGGAGAGAGGGGAGAAGGAGGGGAGGGGAAGAGACAAAGGCGGGAAGAAAAAGGAGAGGGGGAAGAGAGAGAAGAGGAGGAGAGAGGGGAGAGGGAGGGAGAGAGAGGAGTGGGAGGGAGAGAGAGCGGAGAGGAAGAAAGAGAGAGAAGGGAGGGAGAGAGGGGGAGAGAAAGGGGGAGAGAGAGAAGGGGTAGAGAGGGGAGAGGGTGGGGAGAGAGAGAGGGAGAGAAGGGAGAGAGGAGAGAGAGGGGAGATAGAGAGGGGAGATAGAGAGGGGGAGAGATAGACAGGAGGGGGAGGGATAGAGAGAGAGAGGGGAGGGATAGAGAGAGAGAGAGAGGAGGGGAGGGATAGAGGGGAGATGGAGAGAGAGGGGGGAAGAGAAAGAGAGGAGTGGGAGGGAGAGAGAGCGGAGAGGAAGAAAGAGAGAGAAGGGAGGGGGAGAGGGAGGTAAGGGGGGAGAGAGGGGGGAGAGAAAGGGGGAGGAGGGAGAGAGAGAGAGGGGAAGAGACAGAGGGGGAAAGGGGAGGAGAGAGGGGAGGGAGAGAGGAGATAGCGAGGGGAGATCGAGAGAGGGGGAGTGAGAGGGGATGGGAGAAGGGGGAGAGAGGGGGGAAGAGACAAAAGGGGGAATAAAAAGGAGAGGGGGAAGAGACAGGGGAAGAGAGAGAAGGGGAGGAGAGAGGGGTAGAGAGGGGGGAGGGTGAGAGAGCGGAGAGGAATAAAGAGAGAGAAGGGGGAGAGAGAGGGAAGAGGGGAGAGAAAGAGAGAGGGGAGGAGGGAGAGAGAGGGAAGAGGGGAGAGAAAGAGAGAGGGGAGGAGGGAGAGAGAGAGGAAGAGAGAGAAGGGGAGAAGGGTGAGGAGGGGAGAGAGGGGTAGAGAGATGGGGAAGAGATAGATGGGGAGAGACAGGGGAGGGAAAGAGGTGGAGAGAGGGGAGATGGAGAGAGAGGGGGAGAGAGAGAGGGGAGGGGGAGGAGGAGAGAAAGGGGAGGGGGGAGTAAGGGGAGAGGGAGAAGAGAGAGGCGAGGGAGGGGGGAGTAAAGGGAGAGGGGGAAGAGAGAGGGAGAGAGGGGGAGAGAGGGAGAGAGTGGGAAGGGGAGGGAAGAGGGAGGGAGAGAGAGGGAGGGAGGGTGGAGAGGGAGAGAGGGGAGAGAGATGGGGAGAAAGAGGGGAGAAAGAGGGGAGAGAGAAGGGGCAGGGGGAAAGAGAGAAGGGGGAAGGGGGGGAGAGAGGAGTGAGAAGGAGGGGAGAGGGGGAAGAGAGAGGGAATGAAGAGTGAGAAAGGGAGGAGACAAGAGGAGAGAGGAGGGAAGAGTGAGAAAGGCAGGAGAGATGGGAGAGTAAGGGGAGAGAGGAAAGAGAGAGAGAGGGGGAGGGGGGTAGAGAGGGGAGAGAGAGAGGGAAGATAGAGGAGTGGGAGGGATAGAGGGGAGGGGGAGGGATAGAGGGGAGATTGAGAGGGGGGAGGGAGAGAGAGAGGAGAAGAGACGGGGAAGAGAGATAAGGGGAGGAGAGAGGGGGAGAGAGAGAGAGAGGGGGTAGAGAGGGGAGAGGGTGGGGAGAGAGAGGGAGAGAAGGGAGAGAGGGGGGAGAGATAGACAGGAGGGGGAGGGATAGAGGAGAGAGAGGGGAGGGGGAGGGATAGAGGGGAGATGGAGAGAGAGAGGTGGGAGTAAGGGAAGAGGGGGAAGAGAGGGGAAAGAGAAGGAAGAGAGAGAAGGGGAGGAGAGAGGGGGGAGAGAGAAAGAGAGGAGTGGGGGGAGAGAGAGCGGAGAGGAAGAAAGAAAGGAGGGAGAGAGAGAGGGGGAGAGAGAGGGGGAGAGGGAGGTAAGGGGGGAGAGAGGGGGAGAGAAAGGGGGAGGAGGGAGAGGGGAGAGAGAGAGAGGGGAAGAGACAGAGGGGGGAAGGGGAGGAGAGAGGGGGGAAGAGAGGGGAGGGAGAGAGGGGGAGAGAGGAGATAGCGAGGGGAGATAGAGAGAGGGGGAGTGAGAGAGGGGATGGGAGAGAGGAGAGAGAGAAGGGGGAGAGAGAGGGGAGAGGGGGGGAAGAGACAAAAGGGGGAAGAAAAAGGAGAGGGGGAAGAGAGAGGGGAAGAGAGAGAGGGGGAGAGAGGGGGAGGGAGAGAGAGGGGGAGGGAGAGAGAGCGGAGAGGAATAAAGAGAGAGAAGGGAGGGAGAGAGAGGGGGCGAGAGAGGGAAGAGGGGGGAGAGAGGGGGAGAAGGGAGGGGAGAGAAAGAGGGAGGGGAGGAGGGAGAGAGGAGAGAGAGAGGAAGAGAGAGAAGGGGAGAAGGGGGTGGAGGGGAGGGGGGAAGAGAGGGGGAGGAGAGTGGGGTAGAGAGATGGGGAAGAGATAGATGGGGAGAGACGGGAGGGAAAGACGTGGAGAGAGGGGAGAGTGGAGAGAGAGGGGGGAGAGAGAGAGGGGAAGGGGAGGAGGAGAGAAAGGGGAGGGGGGAGTAAGGGGAGAGGGAAAAGAGAGAGGCGAGGGAGAGAGAGGAGTGGGAGTAAACGGAGAGGGGGGAAGAGAGAGGGGGGAGAGAGGGAGAGAGTGGGAAGGGGGAGGGATAGAGGGGAGATGGAGAGAGAGGGAAGAGGGAGGGAGAGAGGGGGGAGAGAGGGAGGGGGGAGAGGGGAGAGAGATGGGGAGAGGGGAGAAAGAGGGGAGAGAGAAGGGGGAGGGGGGAAAAGAGAGAAGGGGAGGGGGAAGGGGGAAGAGAGGGAGTGAGAAGGAGGGGAGAGGGGGGAAGAGACAGAGGGAGGGAAGAGTGAGAAAGGGAGGAGAGAGGGGAGGGAGAGAGACAGGAGAAAGACGGGAAGAGAGAGAAGGGAGGGAGAGAGAGGGGAGAGGGAGGGAGAGAGAGAAGGGAGAGAGATGGGGAGGGGAGAAGAGGGGAGAGAGAAGGGGGAAGGGAGAGAGGGAGTGAGAAGGAGGGGAGAGGGGGGGAAGAGACAGAGGGAGGGAAGAGTGAGAAAGGGAGGAGGGAGGGAGAGGGAGAGAGAGAGGGGAGGGAGGGTGGGGGAGAGAGAGAGGGGGAAGGGGTGAGGTTGGAGAGGGGGAAGGAGGGGAGAGAGGAGGGAGGGGAAGAGGGGGAGAGAGAGAGAAGGGTAGAGAGGGGAGAGGGTGGGGGAGAGAGAGGAGAGAGAGAGGGGAGATAGAGAGGGGGGAGGGATAGACAGGAGGGGGAGGGATAGAGGAGAGATAGAGAGGAGGGAGGGATAGAGAGAGAGGGGGGAGGGGGAGATAGACGGGAGAGGAAGGATAGAGGGGAGATGGAGAGAGAGGGGGGGGAGTAAGGGAAGAGGGGGAAGAGAAGGGAGAGAGAGTGGGGGCGAAGGGGAGAGAGAGGAGAAGAGACAGGGGGAAGAAAGAGAAGGGAGGTGAGAGGGGGGGAGGGGAGAGAGAGAAGGGGGGAGGGGAGAAAGAGGAGAGAGAAGGGGGAGTGAGAAGGAGGGCAGAAGAGACAGAGGGAGGGAAGAGTGAGAAAGAGAGGAGCGATGGGAGAGTAAGGGGAGAGAGGAAAGAGAGAGAGGGGGGAGGGGAGAGAGAGAGGGGGGGAGGGGAGAGAGAGAGGGGGTAGGGAGGGGAGAGAGGAGAGAGAGAGAAGGAAGATAGAGGAGTGGGAGGGATAGACGGGAGGGGGAGGGATAGAGGGGAGATTGAGAGGGGGAGGGAGAGAGAGAGGAGAAGAGACAGGGGGAAGAGAGATAAGGGGAGGGAGAGAGGGGAGAAAGAGGGGAGAGAGAGAAGGGGAAGGGGGAAGAGAGAAGGGGAGGGGGAAGGGAGAGGGAGTGAGAAGGAGGGGAGAGGGGGGAAGAGACAGAGGGAGGGAAGAATGAGAAAGGGAGGAGAGGGGGGGAGGGAGGAGGGAGAGAGAGAGGGGGAGGAAGGGAGGGTGGAGAGAGAGGGCGAGAGGGAGAGAGAGAGAGAGGGGGAAGGAGGGAGGGTGGAGAGGGGGAGGGAGGGGAGAGAGGGAGTGAGGGAGAGAGAGGGCGAGAGAGAGTAGAGAGGGGAGAGGGTGGGGAGAGACAGGGAGAGAGGAGAGAGAGAGGGGAGATAGAGGGGGGAGAGATAGACGGGAGGGGGAGGGATAGAGGGGGGATGGAGAGAGAGAGAGGGGGAGTAAGGGAAGAGGGGGAAAGAGAGGGAGGGGAGAGGGAGAGAGAGGAGAAGAGACCGGGGGAAGAGAGAGAAGGGGAGGAGAGAGGGGGTGAGAGGGGAGGGAGGGGAGAGAGAGAGGAGAGAGATGGGGAGAGGGGAGAAGGGGGAGGGGGTGAGAAGGAGGGGAGAAGAGACGGGGAAGAGAGAGAAGGGGAGGAGAGAGAAGGGGAGGAGAGAGGGGGAGAGAGGAGATAGAGAGGGGAGATAGAAAGAGGGGGTGAGAGAGGGGATGGGAGAGAGAGGAGAGGGGGAGAAGGAGAGGAGGGGAAGAGACAAAGGCGGGAAGAAAAAGGAGAGGGGGAAGAGAGAGAAGAGGAGGAGAGAGGGGAGAGGGAGGGAGAGAGAGGAGTGGGAGGGAGAGAGAGCGGAGAGGAAGAAAGAGAGAGAAGGGAGGGAGAGAGGGGGAGAGAAAGGGGGAGAGAGAGAAGGGGTAGAGAGGGGAGAGGGTGGGGAGAGAGGGAGAGAAGGGAGAGAGAGAGGGGAGATAGAGAGGGGAGATAGAGAGGGGGAGAGATAGACAGGAGGGGGAGGGATAGAGAGAGAGAGGGGAGGGATAGAGAGAGAGAGAGAGAGAGAGGGGCGGGGGAGGGATAGAGGGGAGATGGAGAGAGAGGGGGGGAGTAAGGGAAGAAGGGGAAGAGAGGGGGAAAGAGAAAGAGAGGAGTGGGAGGGAGGGAGAGAGAGCAGAGAGGAAGAAAGAGAGAGAAGGGAGGGAGAGAGAGAGAGGGGGAGAGGGAGAGAGAGAGGGGGAGAGGGAGAGAGAGAGGGGGGAGAGGGAGAGAGAGTGGGGGAGAGGAAGAGAGGGGGGGAGAGGAAGAGAGGGGGGAGAGGGAGGTAAGGGGGGAGAGAGGGGGAGAGAAAGGGGGAGGAGGGAGAGAGAGAGAGAGAGAGAGAGGGGAAGAGACAGAGGGGGGAAGGGGAGGAGAGAGGGGGGAAGAGAGGGGAGGGAGAGAGGAGATAGCGAGAGGAGATAGAGAGAGGCGGAGTGAGAGAGGGGATGGGAGAGAGGAGAGGGAGAAGGGGGATAGAGGGGGGAAGAGACAAAAGGGGGAAGAAAAAGGAGAGGGGGAAGAGAGAGGAGGAGAGGGGGGAAGAGAGAGCGGAGAGGAATAAAGAGAGAGAGAAGGGAGAGAGGGAAGGGGGGAGAGAGGGGAGTAGAAGGGAGGGGAGAGAAAGAGGGGAGGGGAGGAGGGAGAGAGAGAGGAAGAGAGAGAAGGGGAGAAGGGGGAGGAGGGGAGAGAGGGGTAGAGAGATGGGGAAGAGATAGATGGGGAGAGACAGGGGAGGGAAAGAGGTGGAGAGAGAGGGGAAGGGGGAGGAGGAGAGAAAGGGGAGGGGGGAGTAAGGGGAGAGGGAGAAGAGAGAGGCGAGGGAGAGAGAGGGGGGGAGTAAAGGGAGAGGGGGAAGAGAGAGGGAGAGAGGGGGAAGAGGGGGGAGAGAGGGAGAGAGTGGGAAGGGGGAGGGATAGAGGGGAGATTGAGAGGGGGGAGGGAGAGAGAGAGGAGAAGAGACGGGGAAGAGAGATAAGGGGAGGAGAGAGGGGAGGGAGAGAGGGGGAGAGAGAGGGGAGAAAGAGGGGAGAGAGAAGGGGGAAGGGGGAAGAGAGAAGGGGAGGGGGAAGAGAGGGAGTGAGAAGGAGGGGAGGGGGGAAGAGACAGAGGGAGGGAAGAGTGAGAAAGGGAGGAGAGAGGAGAGAGAGGGGGAGGGAGGGAGGGTGGAGAGAGAGAGGTGGGGAGGGTGGAGAGAGAGAGGGGGAGGGAGGGAGGGTGGAGAGAGGGGGGAGGGAGGGTGAGAGAGAGGGGGAAGGAGGAAGGGTGGAGAGGGGGAAGGAGGGGAGAGAGGAGAGAGGGAGAGAGGAGGAGAGAGAGGGCGAGAGGGAGGGGAGAGAGGGGGAGAGAGAGAGGGGGGGAAGGAGGGAGGGTGGAGAGGGGGAGGGAGGGGAGAGGGAGTGAGGGGAAGAGAGGAGAGAGAGAGGGCGAGAGGGAGGGGAGAGAGGGGGGAGAGAGAGGGGGTAGAGAGGGGAGAGGGTGGGGAGAGAGGGAGAGAGGAGAGAGAGAGGGGAGAGAGAGGGGGTAGAGAGGGGAGAGGGTGGGGAGAGAGGGAGAGAGGAGAGAGAGAGGGGAGATAGAGGGGGGGAGAGATAGACGGGAGGGGGAGGGATAGAGGGGGGATGGAGAGAGGGGGAGTAAGGGAAGAGGGGAGAGAGAGAGAGGAGAGAGAGGGAGGGGGGCGGGAGGGAGGGGAGAGGGAGAGAGAGGAGCAGAGAGAGAAGGGGAGGAGAGAGGGGGTGAGAGGGGAGGGAGGGGAGAGAGGAGAGAGATGAGGAGAGAGATGGGGCGAGGAGAGAAGGGGGAGGGGTGAGAAGGAGGGGAAGAGAGAGAAGGGGAGGAGAGAGGGGGAGAGAGGAGATAGAGAGGGGATGGGAGAGAGAGGAGAGAGAGAAGGGGGAGAGAGGGGAGAAGGAGGGGAAGAGACAAAGGGGGGAAGAAAAAGGAGAGGGGGAAGAGAGAGGAGGAGAGGGGGGGAGAGAGGAGTGGGAGGGAGAGAAGATAGAGAGATGGGGAGAGGGGAGAAAGAAGGGGAGGGGCAAGTAGGAAGTGAGAGAGGGGAAAGGGAGTGAGAAGGGGGGAAGAGACGGAGGGAGAGGGGGAGGGAGAGAGGGGGTAGAGAGGGGAGAGGGTGGGGGAGAGAGGGAGGGAGGGGAGAGAGAGGGGAAAGGGGGAGAGAGAGGGGAAAGGGGTAGAGAGGAGGGAGGGAGAGAGGGGGAGAGGGGTAGAGAGCAGGGAGGGAGAGGGGGAGAGAGGAGAAGAGACAGAGGGGGGAGAGAGAGAAGGGGAGAGACGGGGGAGGGAGGAAGAGAGAGAGGAGAGAGAGAGGGGAGATGGAGGGGAGAGAGAGAGGGGAGAGACAGGGAGGGAGAGGAAGTGAGAGGAGAAGAGACAGGGGAAGAGAGAGAATGGGAGGAGAGGGGGGTGAGAGGGGATGGAGGGGAGAAAGAGAGGGGGGAGAGAGATGGGGAGAGGGGAGAAGGGGGAGGGAGTGAGAAGGAGGGGAGAAGAGAGGGAGGGAAGAGACAAAGGGGGGAAGAAAAAGGAGAGGGGGAAGAGAGAGAAGGTTAGAGGGGAGAGGGGGAGAGAGAGCGGAGAGGAAGAAAGAGAGAGAAGGGAGGGAGAGAGGGGGGAGGGGGAGGTATAGAGGGGGGTGGGGAGAGGGAGAGAGAGGAGAAGAGACACGGGGAAGAGAGAGGGGAGGGAGAGAGGGAGGGAGAGACGGGAGAGAGATGGGGAGAGGGGAGGGGGCAGGGGGAAGAGAGAGAAGGGGAGGGGGAAGGGGGAAGAGAGAGAGGGAGTGAGAAAGGGGGAAGAGACAGGGAGGGAAGAGTGAGAAAGGGAGGAGAGAGGAGGAGGGGAGGGGAGGGAGAGGGGAAGAGAGAGGGAGGGGGAGAGGGGAAGAGAGAGGGGGAGGGAAGAGAGGGGGAGAGGAGAGAGGGGGAGAGAGAGAGGGGGAAGGAGGGAGGGTGGAGAGGGGGAGGGAGGGGAGAGAGAGGGGGCGAGAGAGAGGGGGAAGGAGGGAGTGTGGAGAGGGGGAGGGAGGGGAGAGAGGGAGACAGAGGGGGAAGGAGGGAGGGTGGAGAGGGGGTGGGAGGGGAAAGAGGAGAGAGCGAGGGTGAGTGAGGAGAGAGAGGGGGAGAGAGGAAAGAGAGAGAGGGGGAGGGGAGAGAGAGGGGAGATAGGGGGAGGGATAGAGGGGAGGGAGAGAGAGAGGGGAGATAGGGGGAAGAGAGAGAAGGGAGGGAGAGAGATGGGGAGAGGGGAGAGAGGAGAGAGAGGGGGCGAGAGAGAGGGGGAAGGAGGGAGGGTGGAGAGGGGGAGGGAGGGGAGAGAGGAGAGAGAGAGGGAGACAGAGGGGGAAGGAGGGAGGGTGGAGAGGGGGGTGGGAGGGGAAAGAGGAGAGAGCGAGGGTGAGTGAGGAGAGAGAGGGGGAGGGGGAAGAGAGAGAGGGAGTGAGAAGGAGGGGAGAGGGGGAAGAGACAGAGGGAGGGAAGAGTGAGAAAGGGTGGAGAGAAGAGGAGAGAGGGGAGGGAGAGAGAGAGAGAGGAGAAAAGACGGGGAAGAGAGAGAAGGGAGGGAGAGAGGGGGAGAGGGAGGGGAGAGAGAGAGAAGGGAGAGAGGGGAGAGAGAAGGGGAGGGGGAAGAGAGAGAAGGGGAAGGGGGAAGAGAGAGAGGGAGTGAGAAGGAGGGGAGAGGGGGAAGGGACAGAGGGAGGGAAGAGTGAGAAAGGGAGGAGAGAGGAGGAGAGAGGGGAGAGGGAGGGAGGGTGGGGAGAGAGAGGGGGGAGGAGGTAGGGTGGAGAGGGGGAGGGAGGGGAGAGAGGGAGTGAGGGAGAGAGGGGAGAGGGCGAGAGGGAGGGGGAAGAGGGGGAGAGTGAGGGGGTAGAGAGGGGAGTGGGTAGGGAGAGAAGGGAGAGAGGAGAGAGAGAGGGGAGATAGAGAGGGGGGAGAGATAGACAGGAGGGGGAGGGATAGAGAGAGAGGGGGGAGGGATAGAGAGAGGGGAGGGTTAGAGAGAGAGAGGGGGGGAGGGATAGAGGGGAGATGGAGAGAGGGGGGAGTAAGGGAAGAGGGGGAAAGAGAAGGAAGAGAGAAGGCGAGGAGAGAGGGGGAGAGAGAAAGAGGAGTGGGTGGGAGAGAGCGGAGAGGAAGAAAGAGAGAGAAGAGAGGGAGAGGGAGAGAGGGGGAGAGGAAGAGAGGGGGAGAGGGAGGTAAGGGGGAGAGGGGGAGAGAAAGGGGAGGAAGGAGAGGGGAAGAGACAGAGGGGGGAAGAGAGAGAGAAGGGGAGGAGAGAGGGAGAGAGGAGATAGCGAGGGGAGATAGAGAGAGGGGCAGTGAGAGAGGGGATGGGAGAGAGGAGAGAGAGAAGGGGGAGAGAGGGGAGAAGGAGGGGAGAGGGGGGAGAGACAAAAGGGGGAAGAAAAAGGAGAGGGGGAAGAGACAGAGTGGGAAGAGAGAGAAGGGGAGGAGAGAGGGGGAGATGGGGAGGGAGAGAGAGCGGAGAGAAATAAAGAGAGAGAGAAGGGAGGGAGAGAGAGGGGGGAGAGAGGGGGAGAGAGGGAAGAGGGGGGGAGAAGGGAGGGGAGAGAAAGAGAAGGGAGGGGAGAGAAAGAGAGGGGAGGGGAGGAGGGAGAGAGGAGAGAGAGGAAGAGAGAGAAGGGGAGAAGGGGGATGAGGGGAGGTGGGAAGAGAGGGGGAGAAGAGAGGGGGAGGAGAGAGGGGTAGAGAGATGGGGAAGAGATAGATGGGGAGAGACAGGGGAGGGAAAGAGGTGGAGAGAGGAGATGGAGAGAGAGGGGGAGAGAGAGGGGGAGGGGGAGAGAAAGGGGAGGGGGAGTAAGGGGAGAGGGAGAAGAGAGGCGAGGGAGAGAGAGAGGGGGGAGTAAAGGGAGAGGGGGAAGAGAGAGGGAGAGAGTGGGAAGGGGGAGGGATAGAGGGGAGATGGAGAGAGAGGGAAGAGGGAGAGAGAGGGGGAGTAAGGGGAGAGGGAGGGAGGAGAGAGGGAGAGAGAGGAGAAGAGACAGGGGGAGGAGAGAGGGGAGGGGAGAGAGAAGATAGAGAGATGGGGAGAGGGAGGGGAGAGAGAAGGGGAGGGGCAAGTGGGAAGTGAGAGAGGGGAAAGGGAGTGAGAAGGAGGGGAGAGAGGGGGGAAGAGACGGAGGGAGAGAGAAGGGGGAGGGGAGAGAGAGGGGGTAGAGAGGGGAGGGGTGGGGGGAGAGGGAGGGAGGGAGGGGAGAGAGAGGGGAAGGGGTAGAGAGCAGGGAGGGATAGGGGGAGAGGGGGAGAGAGCAGGGAGGGAGAGAGGGGGAGAGGGAGGGAGAGGAGAAGAGACAGAGGGGGGAGAGAGAGAAGGGGAGAGACAGCAGGAGGGAGAGAGAGAGAAGGGAGAGAGGAGAGAGAGAGGGGAGATGGAGGGGAGAGACAGGGAGGGAGGGGAGAGGAAGAGAGAGGAGAAGAGACAGGGGGAAGAGAGAGAAGGGGAGGAGAGAGGGGGTGAGAGGGGATGGAAAGGAGGGGAGAAAGAGAGGGGGGAGAGAGATGGGGAGAGGGGAGAAGGGGGAGGGAGTAAGAAGGAGGGGAGAAGAGACAGAGGGAGGGAAGAGTGAGAAAGGGGGAGAGTAAGGGGAGAGGGGAGAGACAGAGGGGGGGAGAGAGGGGGTGGGGGGAGAGACAGGGAGGGAGGGGAGAGGAAGAGAGAGGAGAACAGACAGGGGGAAGAGAGAGAAGGGGAGGAGAGAGGGGGTGAGGGGATGGAGGGGAGAAAGAGAGGGGAGAGGGGAGAAGGGGGAGGGAGTGAGAAGGAGGGGAGAAGAGAGAGAGGGATAGAAGAGTGAGAAAGGGGGGAGAGTAAGCGGAGTAAGGGGAGAGAGAGGAGAGAGAAGAGACAGGGGGAAGAGAGAGAAGGGGAGGAGAGAGGGAGACAGAGGGGAGGGAGAGAGGGGGAGAGAGGAGATAGAGAGGGGGGGTGAGAGAGGGGATGGGAGAGAGGAGAGAGAGGGGAGAAGGAGGGGAGAGGGGAAAAGACAAAGGGGGGGAGAAAAAGGAGAGGGGGAAGAGAGAGAAGGGGAGGAGAGAGGGGGGAGAGAAGAGGGGGAGAGGGAGAGAGAGGGGAGAGGGGGGACAGAGGAGAGGGAGGGAGAGAGAGCGGAGAGGAAGAAAGAGAGAAGGGAGGGAGAAAGAGGGGAGAGGGAGGGGGAGAGAGAGGGAAGGGGGAGAGAGGGGGAGAGAGGGGGAGAAGGGAGTGGGAGAGAAAGAGCGAGGTAAGGAGGGAGAGAGGAGAG
Source organism: Pleurodeles waltl (assembly GCF_031143425.1). Lineage (NCBI taxonomy): Eukaryota > Metazoa > Chordata > Amphibia > Caudata > Salamandridae > Pleurodeles > Pleurodeles waltl. Next base: position 673,573,027 of record NC_090451.1, on the reverse strand, counting down.
AGTGGGGAAGAGACAGAGGGAGGAAGAGAGAGAGAAGGGGAGGAGAGAGGGGGGGAAGAATGAGAGGGGGGAGAGACAAAGGGGGAAGAGAGAGAAGGGGAGGAGAGAGGGGGAGAGAGAGAGAGAGAGAGAGAGAGGAGAGGGAGGGAGAGAGAGCGGAGAGGAAGACAGGGAGCAAAGGGAGGGAGAGAGAGAGGGGGGAGAGAAGAGGGGGAGAGAGGGAAGAGGGGGAGAGGGGGAGAGAGAGGGGGAGAGAGAGGGAAGAGGGGGAGAAGGGAGGGGAGGAGGGAGAAAGGAGAGAGAGGGGAAGAGAGAAGGGGAGGAAGAGAGGGGGAGGAGAGAGAGGTGGTGAAATGGGGAAGAGAGAGGGGGAGAGACAGGGGAGGGAGAGAGAGGGGGAGAGAGAGAGGGGAGGGGGGAGAAAGGGGAGGGGGAGTAAGGGGAGAGGGAGAAGAGAGGGGAGGGAGAGGGGAGGGAGAGGGGGAGTAAAGGGAGAGGGGGAGAGGGAGAGAGATGGAGAGGGAGGGTGAGGAGAAGAGACAGAGGGGGAAGAGAGAGAAGGGGAGGAGAGAGAGAGAGGTGGGAGAGAGCCGGGGGACAGGGGGAGGAGAGAGAGAGGGTGGTGGGGAGAGAGAGAGGGGGGGAGAGAGAAGGGAGAGAGGAGAGAGAGGGGGAGAGTGGGGAGGGGGAGGGATAGAGGGGAGATGGAGAGAGAGGGAAGAGGGAGGGGGAGTAAGGGGAGAGGGAGGGAGGGGAGAGGGAGAGAAAGGAGAAGAGACAGGGGGAAGAGAGAAGGGGGGGAGAGAGGGGAGAGAGAGAGAAGAGACAGGGGAAGAGAGAGAAAGGGAGGAGAGAGGGGGAGAGAGGGGGAGAGAGGGAGTGGAGGAGAAAGAGGGGTGAGAGGGGGAGGTAGAGGAGAGAGAGAGAGAGGGGAAGGAGAGAGGATGGAAGAGAGAAGGGGAGGAGAGGGGGGAAGGGAGAGAGGGGAGAGAGAAGGGGGAGAGGGGAGAGGGAGGGAGAGAGAGGGGAGAGGGAGAGGGTGGGGAAAGAGGGGGAGAGGGAGAGAGAGAGGGAGGGGAGGGAGAGATGGGAGAGGGAGAGGGTGGGGAAAGAGGGAGAGGGAGAGGGTGGGGAGAGAGAGGGGAAGGAGGGTGGAGAGGGGGGAGGGAGGGATGGGGAGAGAGAGGTGGTAGAGAGGGTGGGGAGGGAGGGAGAGAGTGGGGAGGGGGGGAGGGTGGAGAGGGAGGGTGGGGAGAGAGAGGGGAAGGAGGGAGGGTGGAGAGAGAGAGAGGGGATAGAGAGGGGAGAGGGTGGGGAGAGAGAGGCGGAGGGAGGAGAGGGAGAGAGAGAAGGGGAGGGAGGAGAGGGGGAGAGAGTGGAGGGGGTAGGGGAGAGAGGAGAAGAGAGAGAGAGGGGGAAGAGAGAGAAGGGGAAGAGACAGAAGGGGAGGAGAGAGGGGGAAGAGTGAGGAGGGGGAGAGAGGGAGGGGAGATTGAGAAAGAGAGGGGGAGAGGGGTAGAGAGCAGGGAGGGGGGAGGGGAGAGAGAGGAGAAGGGGAGGAGAGAGGGGGAGGAGAGAGGGGGAAGAGACAGAGGGAGGGAAGAGTGAGAAAGGGTGGAGAGAGGAGGAGAGAGGGGAGAGAGAGAGAGAGGAGAAAAGACGGGGAAGAGAGAGAAGGGAGGGAGAGAGGGGGAGAGAGAGAGAAGGGAGAGAGAGGGGAGAAAGAGGGGAGAGAGAAGGGGGAGGGGGAAGAGAGAGAAGGGGAAGGGGGAAGAGAGAGAGGGAGTGAGAAGGAGGGGAGAGGGGGAAGAGAGAGGGAGGGAAGAGTGAGAAAGGGAGTAGAGGGGAGAGAGAGAGAGGGAGGGAGGGTGGGGAGAGAGAGGGGGAAGGAGGTAGGGTGGAGAGGGGGAGGGAGGGGAGAGAGGAGAGAGGGCGAGAGGGAGGGGGAAGAGGGGGAGAGAGAGAGGGGGTAGAGAGGGGAGAGGGTGGGGAGAGAGAGGGAGAGAGGAGAGAGAGAGGGGAGATAGAGAAGGGGGAGAGAGATAGACAGGAGGGGGGAGGGATAGAGAGAGGGGGGAGGGATAGAGAGAGAGAGGGGAGGGGGAGGGATAGAGGGGAGATGGAGAGAGAGAGGGGGGAGTAAGGGAAGAGGGGGAAAGAGAAGGAAGAGAGAGAAGTGGAGGAGAGAGGGGGAGAGAGAAAGAGAGGAGTGGGGTGGAGAGAGAGCAGAGAGGAAGAAAGAGAGGAGGGGGAGAGAGAGAGGGGGAGAGGGAGAGAGAGGGGGAGAGGGAGGTAAGGGGGGAGAGAGGGGGAGAGAAAGGGGGAGGAGGGAGAGGGGAGAGAGAGAGAGAGGGGAAGAGACAGAGGGGGAACAGAGAGAGAAGGGGAGGAGAGAGGGGGGAAGAGAGGGGAGGGAGAGAGGAGATAGCGAGGGGAGATAGAGAGAGGGGGAGTGAGAGAGGGGATGGGAGAGAGGAGAGAGAGAGAAGGGGGAGAGAGGGGAGAAGGAGGGGAGAGGGGGAAGAGACAAAAGGGGGAAGAAAAAGGAGAGGGGGAAGAGACAGAGGGGGAAGAGAGAGAAGGGGAGGAGAGAGGGGGGAGAGAGAGCGGAGAGAAATTAAGAGAGAGAAGGGAGGGAGAGAGAGGGGGGAGAGAGGGGGAGAGAGAGGGAAGAGGGGGGAGAGGGAGAAGGGAGGGGAGAGAAAGAGAGAGAGAGGAGGGGAGGAGGGAGAGAGGAGAGAGAGGAAGAGAGAGAAGGGGAGAAGGGGGATGAGGGGAGGTGGGAAGAGAGGGGGAGGAGAGAGGGGTAGAGAGATGGGGAAGAGATAGATGGGGAGAGACAGGGGAGGGAAAGAGGTGGAGAGAGGGGAGATGGAGAGAGAGGGGGAGAGAGAGAGGGGAGGGGGAGAGAGAGAGGGGGAGGGGGAGAGAGAGAGGGGAGGGGGAGGGGGAGAGAAAGGGGAGGGGGAGTAAGGGGAGGGGGAGTAAGGGGAGAGGGAGAAGAGAGAGGCGAGGGAGAGAGAGAGGGGGGAGTAAAGGGAGAGGGGGAAGAGAGAGGGGGGAGAGAGTGGGAAGGGGGAGGGATAGAGGGGAGATGGAGAGAGAGGGGAGAGGGAGGGAGAGAGAGGGGGAGTAAGGGGAGAGGGGGGAGAGAGGGAGGAAGGGGAGAGGGAGAGAGAGGAGAAGAGACAGGGGGAAGAGAGAAGGGGAGGAGAGAGGGGAGGGGAGAGAGAGAAGATAGAGAGATGGGGAGAGGGAAGAAAGAGGGGAGAGAGAAGGGAAGTGGGAAGTGAGAGAGGGGAAAGGGAGTGAGAAGGAGGGGAGAGAGGGGGAAGAGACGGAGGGGAGAGAGAGAGGGGGTAGAGAGGGGAGGGGTGGGGGGAGAGAGAGAAGGGGGAGGGGAGAGAGAGGGGGTAGAGAGGGGAGGGGTGGGGGGGAGAGGGAGGGAGGGAGGGGAGAGAGAGGGGAAGGGGTAGAGAGCAGGGAGGGATAGGGGGAGAGGGGGAGAGAGCAGGGAGGGAGAGAGGGGGAGAGGGAGGGAGAGGAGAAGAGACAGAGGGGGGAGAGAGAGAAGGGGAGAGACAGCAGGAGGGAGAGAGAGAGAAGGGAGAGAGGAGAGAGAGAGGGGAGATGGAGGGGAGAGACAGGGAGGGAGGGGAGAGGAGGAGAGAGGAGAAGAGACAGGGGGAAGAGAGAGAAGGGGAGGAGAGAGGGGGTGAGAGGGGATGGAAAGGAGGGGAGAAAGAGAGGGGGGAGAGAGATGGGGAGAGGGGAGAAGGGGGAGGGAGTAAGAAGGAGGGGAGAAGAGACAGAGGGAGGGAAGAGTGAGAAAGGGGGAGAGTAAGGGGAGAGGGGAGAGACAGAGGGGGGGAGAGAGGGGGTGGGGGGAGAGACAGGGAGGGAGGGGAGAGGAAGAGAGAGGAGAACAGACAGGGGGAAGAGAGAGAAGGGGAGGAGAGAGGGGGTGAGAGGGGATGGAGGGGAGGGGAGAAAGAGAGGGGAGAGTGGAGAAGGGGGAGGGAGTGAGAAGGAGGGGAGAAGAGAGAGAGGGATAGAAGAGTGAGAAAGGGGGGAGAGTAAGCGGAGTAAGGGGAGAGAGAGGAGAGAGAAGAGACAGGGGGAAGAGAGAGAAGGGGAGGAGAGAGGGAGACAGAGGGGAGGGAGAGAGGGGGAGAGAGGAGATAGAGAGGGGGGTGAGAGAGGGGATGGGAGAGAGGAGAGAGAGGGGAGAAGGAGGGGAGAGGGGAAAAGACAAAGGGGGGGAGAAAAAGGAGAGGGGGAAGAGAGAGAAGGGGAGGAGAGAGGGGGGAGAGAAGAGGGGGAGAGGGAGAGAGAGGGGAGAGGGGGGGACAGAGGAGAGGGAGGGAGAGAGAGCGGAGAGGAAGAAAGAGAGAAGGGAGGGAGAAAGAGGGGAGAGGGAGGGGGGAGAGAGAGGGAAGGGGGAGAGAGGGGGAGAAGGGAGTGGGAGAGAAAGAGCGAGGTAAGGAGGGAGAGAGGAGAGAGTGGGGAAGAGACAGAGGGGGGAAGAGAGAGAGAAGGGGAGGAGAGCGGGGGGGAAGAATGAGAGGGGGGAGAGACAAAGGGGGAAGAGAGAGAAGGGGAGGAGAGAGGGGGAGAGAGAGAGAGAGAGGAGAGGGGGGGAGAGAGAGCGGAGAGGAAGACAGGGAGCAAAGGGAGGGAGAGAGAGAGGGGGGAGAGAAGAGGGGGAGAGAAGAGGGGGGAGAGAGGGAAGAGGGGGAGAGGGGGAGAGAGAGGGAGAGAGAGGGAAGAGGGGGAGAAGGGAGGGGAGGAGGGAGAAAGGAGAGAGAGGGGAAGAGAGAAGGGGAGGAAGAGGGGGAGGAGAGAGAGGTGGTGAAATGGGGAAGAGAGAGGGGGAGAGACAGGGGAGGGAGAGAGAGGGGGGAGAGAGAGGGAGAGAGAGCGGAGAGAAATTAAGAGAGAGAAGGGAGGGAGAGAGAGGGGGGAGAGAGGGGGAGAGAGAGGGAAGAGGGGGGAGAGAGAGGGAGAAGGGAGGGGAGAGAAAGAGAGAGGAGGGGAGGAGGGAGAGAGGAGAGAGAGGAAGAGAGAGAAGGGGAGAAGGGGGATGAGGGGAGGTGGGAAGAGAGGGGGAGGAGAGAGGGGTAGAGAGATGGGGAAGAGATAGATGGGGAGAGACAGGGGAGGGAAAGAGGTGGAGAGGGGAGATGGAGAGAGAGGGGGAGAGAGAGAGGGGAGGGGGAGAGAGAGAGGGGGAGGGGGAGAGAGAGAGGGGAGGGGGAGGGGGAGAGAAAGGGGAGGGGGAGTAAGGGGAGGGGGAGAAGAGAGAGGCGAGGGAGAGAGAGAGGGGGGAGTAAAGGGAGAGGGGGAAGAGAGAGGGGGGAGAGAGTGGGAAGGGGGAGGGATAGAGGGGAGATGGAGAGAGAGGGGAGAGGGAGGGAGAGAGAGGGGGAGTAAGGGGAGAGGGGGGAGAGAGGGAGGAAGGGGAGAGGGAGAGAGAGGAGAAGAGACAGGGGGAAGAGAGAAGGGGAGGAGAGAGGGGAGGGGAGAGAGAGAAGATAGAGAGATGGGGAGAGGGAAGAAAGAGGGGAGAGAGAAGGGAAGTGGGAAGTGAGAGAGGGGAAAGGGAGTGAGAAGGAGGGGAGAGAGGGGGGAAGAGACGGAGGGGAGAGAGAGAGGGGGTAGAGAGGGGAGGGGTGGGGGGAGAGAGAGGGAGGGAGGGAGGGGAGAGAGAGGGGAAAGGGGTAGAGAGCAGGGAGGGATAGGGGGAGAGGGGTAGAGAGCAGGGAGGGAGAGAGGGGAGAGGGAGGGAGAGGAGAAGAGACAGAGGGGGAGAGAGAGAAGGGGAGAGACAGGGGGAGGGAGAGAGAAGGGGAGAGACAGGGGGAGGGAGAGAGAGAGAGAGAGAGAAGGGAGAGAGGAGAGAGAGAGGGGAGATGGAGGGGAGAGACAGGGAGGGAGGGGAGAGGAAGAGAGGAGAAGAGACAGGGGGAAGAGAGAGAAGGGGAGGAGAGAGGGGGTGAGAGGGGATGGAAAGGAGAGGAGAAAGAGAGGGGGGGAGAGATGGGGAGAGGGGAGAAGGGGGAGGGAGTAAGAAGGAGGGGAGAAGAGACAGAGGGAGGGAAGAGTGAGAAAGGGGGGAGAGTAAGGGGAGAGAGGGAGAGGGGAGAGACAGAGGGGGGGAGAGAGGGGGCGGGGGAGAGACAGGGAGGGAGGGGAGAGGAAGAGAGAGGAGAAGAGACGGGGAAGAGAGAGAAGGGGAGGAGAGAGGGGGGTGAGAGGGGATGGAGGGGAGGGGAGAAGGGAGAAGGGGGAGGGAGTGAGAAGGAGGGGAGAAGAGAGAGAGGGATGGAAGAGTGAGAAAGGGGGGAGAGTAAGGGGAGTAAGGGGAGAGAGGGGAGAGAGGGGAGAGAGAAGAGACAGGGGGAAGAGAAAGAAGGGGAGGAGAGGGGGAGACAGAGGGGAGGGAGAGAGGGGGAGAGAGGAGATAGAGAGGGGGGGTGAGAGAGGGGATGGGAGAGAGAGGGGAGAAGGAGAGGGGAAAAGACAAAGGGGGGAAGAAAAAGGAGAGGGGGAAGAGAGAGAGAAGGGGAGGAGAGAGGGGGGAGAGCGGGGGAGGGAGGGAGAGAGAGGAGAGGGAGGGAGAGAGAGCGGAGAGGAAGAAAGAGAGAGAAGGGAGAGGGGGAGAGGGAGAAAGAGGGGAAGGGGGAGAGGGTAGAGGGGGGAGAGAGGGGGAGAAGGGAGTGGGAGAGAAAGAGCGAGGTAAGGAGGGAGAGAGGAGAGAGAGGGGAAGAGACAGAGGGGGAAGAGAGAGAGAAGGGGAGGAGAGAGGGGGGAAGAGAGAGAGAAGGGGAGGAGAGAGGGGGGAAGAGTGAGAGGGGGGAGAGACAAAGGGGGAAGAAAAAGGAGAGCGGGGAGAGAGAGGGGGAAGAGAGAGAAGGGGAGGAGAAAGGGGGAGAGGGGAGAGAGAGAGAGAGGAGAGGGAGGGAGAGAGAGCGGAGAGGAAGAAAGAGAGCGAAGGGAGGGAGAGAGAGAGGGGGAGACAGAGGGGGAGAGAAGAGGGGGAGAGAGAGAGGGAAGAGGGGGAGAGAGAGGGGGAGAGAGAGGGAAGAGGGGGAGAAGGGAGGGGAGGAGGGAGAAAGGAGAGAGAGGGGAAGAGAGAGAAGGGGAGGAAAGAGGGGGAGGGGGGAAGAGAGGGGGAGGAGAGAGAGGTGGTGAAATGGGGAAGAGAGAAAGTGAGAGGGGGAGTAAGGGGAGGGGGAGAAGGGAGGGAGAGGGAGAGTAAAGGGAGAGGGAGAGAGATGGAGAGGGAGGGTGAGGAGAAGAGACAGAGGGGGAAGAGAGAGAAGGGGAGGAGAGAGGGGGTGAGGGGGAGGAGAGAGAGAGAGAGGTGGGAGAGAGCCGGTGGACAGGGGGAGGAGAGAGAGAGGGTGGTGGGGAGAGAGAGAGGGGGGGAGAGAGAGAGGGGGGGAGAGAGAGAAGGGAGGAGAGAGAGAAGGGAGAGGGGGGAGAGGGGGAGAGTGGGGAGGGGGAGGGATAGAGGGGAGATGGAGAGAGAGGGAAGAGGGAGGGAGAGAGAGGGGGGAGTAAGGGGAGAGGGGGGAGGGAGGGGAGAGGGAGAGAAAGAAGAGACAGGGGGAAGAGAGAAGGGGAGGAGAGAGGGGAGGGAGAGAGAGAGAGAAGAGACAGGGGAAGAGAGAGAAAGGGAGGAGAGAGGGGGAGAGAGGGAGGGGAGGAGAAAGAGGGGTGAGAGGGGGTTAGAGAGGGGAGAAGGAGGTAGAGGAGAGAGAGAGAGAGGGGAAGGAGAGAGGATAGAAGAGAGAAGGGGAGGAGAGGGGGGAAGGGAGAGAGAGGGGAGAGAGAAGGGGGAGAGGGGAGAGGGAGAGAAAGAGAGGGAGGGGAGGGAGAGAGAGGGGAGAGGGTGGGGAAAGAGGGAGAGAGGGAGGGTGGGGAGAGAGAGGGGAAGGAGGGTGGAGAGGGGGGGGAAAGGAGGGTGGAGAGGGGGAGGGAGGGGTGGGGAGAGAGGGGGTAGAGAGGGTGGGGAGAGAGGGAGGGAGGGTAGGGAGGGGAGAGGGAGAGGGTGGGGAGAGAGGGAGGGAGATAGGGAGGGTGGAGAGAGAGAGGGGAAGGAGGGAGGGTGGAGAGGGGGAGAGAGAGAGGGGATAGAGAGGGGAGAGGGTGGGGAGAGAGGCGGAGGGAGGAGAGGGAGAGAGAAGGGGAGGGAGGAGAGAGGGAGGAGAGAGGGAGAGAGGAGAGAGAGGGGAGGTGGAGAAAGAGAGGGGAGAGGGGGAGAGAGCAGGGAGGGAGAGAGGGGAGGGGGTAGGGGAGAGAGAGGAGAAGAGAGACAGGGGGAAGAGACAGAAGGGGAGGAGAGAGGGGGAAGAGTGAGGAGGGGGATAGATAGAGAGAGAGAGAGAGAGGGGAGATTGAGAAAGAGAGGGGGAGAGGGGTAGAGAGCAGGGAGGGGGGAGGGGAGAGAGAGGAGAAGGGGAGGAGAGAGGGGGGAAGAGTGAGGAGGGGAGAGAGAGGGGGAGAGAGGAGAGATGGAGAGAGAGGGGAGGGAGAGTGAGAGGGAAAGAGAGGGAGATAGATAGTGGGGGGAGAGACAGAGGGAGGGAGAGAGAGAGGGGAAGAGACAGAGGGGGGTAGAGCAAGGAGGGGAGAGGGGGGTGAGAGGGAGAGCGGGGAGTGACAGAGGAAGACAGAGAGGGGTAGCAGCACGGGAGTGTGAGGGGGAAGAGGGGGAAGAGAGAGGCGGGGTAGAGAGACGGGGAGAGACAGAGGAGTGAGGGGCTAGAGGGGGAGGGAAGGGAGAGGGGAGGAGAGTGAGGGGGGAAGAGAGAGAAGGGGAGGAGAGGGGGCAAGAGAGAGAGAGGGGCAGGGAAGAGAGAGGAGAGAGAAAGAGGGGGGAGGGGGAACAGTGGGGGAGAGGGGAGAGAAAGGGGGGACCCTAGATATATCACAACTCCAGAAGCAGGAACACCTATTGACAAAGAAACAGGAGCCAGACCGATAAATAGAACAGCAATTCTAGGATCCTAGGTGCATCACAGAGGTAATAGCAATCAAAAATGCAGTCTTAGTGCTTTTCCATAGGATCATTCCTTTCAACTTCAGCAGCTCGTGGGCAGCAATTTGATCACACTTGGGTTCATCAATTGACTTGTCCGGCATTCTGTCTCCCACCAGTAAGCTCTATACATCCTGCAGACTTCTAAGACCTGAAGTTGATTTTCAGTTTCCATCTTGGGATTTGTTCTTAGCCTTGATGGGGCTACAAAGGGAACTATTTGGGCCTATGGACCAGGTCATTATTTTATGGATTTCCTCTAAGACTGCATTTTTGATTGCCATCACCTCTGCCAGGAATCTGAGGGAACTTACATCTTTGGTTATGTCTTGCGCCTATTTTAGTTTTTTTTCTGGATAGGGTAGTTATATCTGATGCATCATTCAAGCCTAAGGTATCCTGTAGATTTCATACCTCCAAAGAGATGATTCTTCCGATTTTTCAAACTGCAGACACTGTTCCCTCTGCCCTTGATGTGAGGAGAAGCCTTACTAATATATTTGGAGAAAACTTAAGAGTTCAGAAAGTTTCACAGCCTTTTAGTCTCCTACTGTTCTGGTAATAAGTAAAAAAAGCAGCTATGGCTACAGTCAGCAGATTATTTAAGAAAGCGAGAACTCAGGCTAATTGGAAAACAGTTTCCGTCCAATGTTATACCCTTATCAACTCATGCAACAGCTGCTTCTTAGGTCGAGACGGCGATGTATGTTTATAGGAAATATGTAGAGAAGCAAATTTGGCTACCTTTAGCCATTTTCTTTCCTGTTATCGATTGCAAATGTTTTCTAACAATTCTGTTAACTTCAGTGCTCCAGTATTGAAGACAGCAAGGAAGTAATTGCTGAGTATAATTGTCTCTGCCTCCATTGATTTTGGTATATACTCAGTGGTTAGTACTGTGACAAGGAGGTCCATACAAGGGGTTATGAATAAGTTACTTACCTTCAGTAATGGTTTATCTGATAGAGTCATATTTTAATTGCAGATTCCTTACCTTAGAATTTCCCCCAGGCGTCAGACCGGATCCGGAGACTTTTCTTCAAGCAGTACCCTTGCGTGCAGTTAGGTGGTGTCGGTTGACTCCATGTCCGTTGTTGGCATCGTTTTCGCCGTGATGACGTTAAATATAGCCACCTCACCATGAGCCATGAAGAACACTGAAATGATGCACCAGAGCTAAGGCCCTTAAAGGGGAATCCCTGTCCTTAGAAATCAGTTCGGGTGGGAAGAATGGATGGATGGGTTTGTGAGGAATCTGCAACTAGAATATGTCTCTATCAGATAAACAGTTAGCAAAGGTAAGTAACGTGTTCATCTGATAGAGACTTCTAGTTGCAGATTCCTTACCTTAGAATTGATACCCAAGCAATAGCATCCTCATAGGGTTGCGAACCAAAATCATATGACTGTCCAGGTAGTAATGTTTAGTAAACGTGTGCAAAGATGCCCACGTTGCTGCCTCACAGATGTCCAGTACAGGAACTCTGCGTGCTAACACTGTGGTAGCAGTAGCTGCTCTAGTTGAGTGAGCACGCAAACCCTCTAGAAGTTGCTTATTTGCCAAAGTGTAGCACATTTTGAGGTAGAGAGGCACCCATTGTGAGATAGTACACTTCTGCACTGCCTTCCCTTTCTTCTCACCCACATACTCAACAAAGAGCTGATCGTCCACCTGGAAATCTTTAGTGCGATTAAGATAGAAAGCCAATGCTCTTTTTGGATCCAGACGGTGGAGCCTCTCCTCCTCATGAGAAGGATGTGGGGGTACGTTAATGGATTGGCCTACGTGAAAAGGTGTGACAACCTTGGGAAGAAAGGAGGCCCTTGTATGTAGCACTAATTTGTCAGGATGTACAGACAAAAATAGAGGCTTCGAAGAAAGAGCTTGAAGCTCACCTTCTTTGCGAGCAGAGGTGATAGCCACCAGAAAGACAGTCTTGAGGGTGAAGAGCCACAGAGGACAATTGTGTAAAGGCTCAAATGGGGCACACATAAGCTAAGTGAGGACAAGATTAAGGTCCCACTGAGGCATAATAAATGGAGTGGGAGGATACAAATAAGTAAGACCTTTAAGGAATCCCCCCCACAATAGAGGATTTGAAAAAAGAAGGTTGATCTGGCAATCTAAGGAAAGCTGAGATGGCCGATAAGTAGCCTTAAAGAGTGCCCAAAGCAGAACCCTGATGGGCTAAGTAAAGAATGAACAAAACTACCTCAGAAAGAGGGACAGAGAGAGGATCAACAGACTTGTCCGTGCACCATGCCACAAATTTATGCCAAAGACATGAGTATACAGTCTAGGTGGAGGGACGCCTGCATGCCAAGATAACATCGCAGACTTCGGATGGAAGGTCAAAAGCTGTCAACTGCTGCCGCTCAATCTCCACGCAAGAAGGCGGAGACTGGACAGGTTCGGGTGAAGAACCATCCCCTGCTGCAGCGACAGAAGATTCTCCCGAAAGGGCAGTCTGATCGGAGGAACTGTGGCCATGCTCAATAGCTCTGGATACCATACTCTTCGTGCCCAGTCCGTAGCCACAAGAAAGACTTGGGCCTGGTCGTTCTTGATCTTTAGAACTGGGAAAAAGTGGTATTGGTGGAAAAGCATACAGGAGGCCTGAACGCCACTCAAGATGAAAAGCATCGCCGAGCGAGAACAGCCTTGGAAACTCCAACGTGCGAAACAGCTGACATCACGCATTTTCTGCGGAGGCGAACAGATCTAACCAAGGCTCTCCCCATTGCTGAAAGATGCCTTGCGCCACCTCCAGATAGAGCCGTCATTTGTGATCGACTGTGCATTGACGGCTGAGTTCGTCTGCCCTGATGTTCAGAGAGTCCGCCAGAAGTTGAACCACCAGAGAAATGCCCTGATGTGCCAGCCAAGTCCAGAGGCGCAGCATCTCTTGACAAAAGGTCCAGGACCCCACACTGCCCTGTTTGTTGCAGTACCACATGGCGGTGGTGTTGTACGTGAACACCTTTACCACTTTCCCTTTGATAGAGGGAAGAAATGCTTTCAACACAAGTGTGATCACCCGGAGCTCCAGCAGATTGAGGGGAAGTCCGGACTCAGCCGGAGACCAGAGGCCTCTGATCTCTTGCCTCTCCCATGTGGCCGCCCCATCCAAGAAGTGACGCGTCTGTCACTATTGTAAATTCTGTTGAGGGAGAGGGATCTGCCTTTGACCCAATCCTGATTCGAAAGTCACCACTGCAGATCTTTCGCAGTCCCCTCCAAAATCTGGACCATGGCGGAGAGATTCCCCTGATGCTGCGCCCACTGGAACTTCAGGTCCCACTGCAGAGCCTGCATATACCATCTGGCATGTTGGACCCGTAGGATTCAGGAGGCCCTGAGGCCCAGTAGCCTCTGAGTCATTCTCACCGAAACCCAGGATAGAGGCTGAAACATCGGAATCATAGCCTGAATATCCCAGACTCGCTGATTAGGAGGATAGGCCCAAAACTGCGCTGTGTCCAGAACAACTCAGATGAAAAGGAGCATCTGAGAGGGGGGTCAGATGTGACATTGGCATGTTTATAGTGAACCCCAGCGTGTGCCGAAGGTTTGCCGTACTTTGAATGTGAGAGGTGACTTTCTGGGGCGCATCCGCCTTCGACAGCCAGTCCCCAACCTGCTCAGATGAGCTGCAACCACCGCCATCACTTTTGTGAACACCCGAGGGGCCCTGGTAATGCCGAAGGGGAGCATGGTAAACTGAAAGTGCTCGTTACCAACCACGAATTGTAGATAACGCCTGTGGGCAGGCAGAACGAGGATATGAAAATAAGCATCTTGCAAATCCAATGCCACCATCCATTTTCCTTGGTCCAAGGCAGAAAGGACCTGAGCTGAGGTGAGCATCTTGAACTTCTCCTTCCTGAAAAAGAGATTGAGGGTCCTGAGACTGAGGATA